>NC_038044.1:15101260-16486393 GCF_002211085.1 Panicum hallii
CATGTGCCTCTGAACTTTTTATCCTAATAATCATCTAATAGGGCTGGAACTGGACTCTGCGGATTAGGCAGCAGCCTAACCCCCTAACGAGAGTTTGCTGGACCTGATGCAAACCGAGAATCTAGAGAAATCTGTCCACAAAAAGTTTGCAGAAGCTGCAGCCTGATTAAGGGAGTGTTCACACTTGCAGAGTCCACGGCTACTCAAAGCTATCGAGCACCGGGGGCAATGGCAAAGGGGTCGGGTCGAGTACGCACCGGTGGACGGGTAGATGCAATGGAGATGCAACGAAGCGTACCAAGAATGCCGCGCACTTGCGCGGTGCGCCAACGAGCTCTGCCTCGGCCCGTGCATCGTCGTGGCCTCGTCCCCGCCACGACGGCTTCGAGCTTCCCCCCTTCTGGCTACTGCTCCGCCGACCAGCCTCACGGTCGCATCACTTCGTCACGTCGCGCGACCGCCACGTGACGGTGCGCGGTTGGCCTGGCGTGGGGGCGCCCCGTCCGGGACATTCCGTCAAGCACCATGCGCGCGGCCTCCACCCTCCCTGGCGCGCGACTATCAGTGCACCCAGCGGCGCCGACGGCGGCGAAGTTGGCTCCCTCCAATCAATGTGTGATCCGGGTACGGAGGAGCAGCGGGCTGAGGAGGATACGGGGCGCGCCGATCATCCAGGCCGGCGGCGGCACGACGGCGGCGAAGTTGGCTCCCTCCAATCAATGTGTGATCCGGGTACGGAGGAGCAGCGGGCTGAGGAGGATACGGGGCGCGCCGATCATCCAGGCCGGCGGCGGCACTGATAGCGCCGCCCAAGCTGTGACATCAGGGCCAGCAAGATATCCCGTGGGCCCACTGCCCACGGAAGCTTCTGTTGTTTTTCTGTGTTGAGCAAAGAGAAGGCAACCGAAGCCAAACCAAGCAGCCGTTACCTTCCCGCCATTCCCTCCCGGCCTTCCCTTTCATGGCCAGCCACCCTTCGCGCCCCTCCCGGAAAAGGTTCCCCCGCGCACCCCGTCGCCCACCCGGACAATCTCCCCGGTTCGCTGCGCGTCCGCGTCCCTGGCGCGCGAGCGAGCAAGGCCCCCGCGTCGCCCGCCGTCCCCCCTCGCCGCCGGCGCCGGCCGACATGGGCAACTGCTGCTGCGGGGGGTCGTCATCAGCGGAGCCCGCGCCGCCGGACGCCTCCGCCGGCTCCAGCCGCCCCGGGGGCAGCTCCAGCGGGGGGGCGGCCGCCGCGCTCTCGGCGACCTCGGCGCCCACGCCCGCCAAGCCACCGGCGCCCGTCGGCCCCGTGCTGGGCCGGCCCATGGAGGACGTCAAGAGCACCTACACCATCGGCAAGGAGCTCGGGCGCGGGCAGTTCGGCGTCACGTCGCTGTGCACGCACAAGGCCACGGGGGAGAAGTTCGCGTGCAAGACCATCAGCAAGCGCAAGCTCTCCACCAAGGAGGACATCGAGGACGTGCGCCGCGAGGTGCAGATCATGTACCACCTCTCCGGCCAGCCCGGCGTCGTGGAGCTCAAGGGCGCCTACGAGGACAAGAACTCGGTGCACCTCATCATGGAGCTCTGCGCCGGCGGGATGCTCTTCGACCGGATCATCGCCAAGGGCCACTACACCGAGCGCGCCGCAGCGTCGCTTCTCCGCACCATCGTCGAGATCATCCACACCTGCCACACCATGGGCGTCATCCACCGGGACCTCAAGCCCGAGAACTTCCTCCTCCTCAGCAAGGACGAGAACGCGCCGCTCATGGCCACTGACTTCGGCCTCTCCGTCTTCTTCAAAGAAGGTTCGGTTTCAATTCTTGCTCTCCCATTTCTCAAGCTCTAACTAATAAAGAGCCAACAATGTCGTCAGAATTGCATTTTGCTTCAAATTTAAACTCTGCACGGCTGCTGCTGCAGGGGAGGTGTTCAGGGACATCGTCGGCAGCGCGTACTACATCGCGCCGGAGGTGCTGAAGCGGAGCTATGGGCCGGAAGCTGACATCTGGAGTGTCGGCGTCATCGTCTACATCCTGCTCTGCGGTGTTCCGCCATTCTGGGCAGGCAAGCTATCTTGCTTCATCGATCTTAGGCACTTAGCAAACGGTTCATGAACTTGCTCGCTCGCATTGCCTGAATCATCATGATGCCGACACAGAATCGGAGCACGGTATCTTCAACGCCATCCTGAGAGGGCAGGTTGACTTCACCAGCGACCCGTGGCCGCGCATTTCGCATGGCGCAAAGGACCTCGTCAGGAAGATGCTCAACCCTGACCCCAAGCAGCGGATTTCTGCACACGACGTCCTCAGTAAGTGTTTCACTTTAAGCTGAACATTGCAGATACTACAGGCGGCCGGTGCCTTTAGCGATACTGAAACTGTATCTGTTTGATGTTCAGATCATCCGTGGATCAAGGAGGATGGCGAGGCGCCTGACACGCCGCTGGACAACGCTGTCCTCGGCCGGCTCAAGCAGTTCAGAGCCATGAACCAGTTCAAGAAGGCGGCGCTAAGGGTGTGTGTTCTTTTCTGCCAGTCTGAAAATCTGGGAGGATGCCCACTGATCATGGTGGGAACCTCTGCCACGCAGGTTATCGCCGGATGCCTGTCGGAGGAGGAGATCAGGGGTCTCAAGGAGATGTTCAAGAGCATGGACTCCGACAACAGCGGCACAATAACCGTGGACGAGCTCCGCCGAGGGCTGGCCAAGAAGGGCACCAAGCTCAGCGAGGCCGAAGTCCATCAGCTGATGGATGCTGTAAGCTACTAGAAGAGCAAATAAAGCGACCTGCTGCATGCGCCATGAATCTATCCCAGCATCTCCCGCAACCTGAATCGCGTTAACTTGTGCCGGTGTGCGCAGGCCGACGCCGACGGGAACGGGACGATAGACTACGAGGAGTTCATCACGGCGACGATGCACATGAACCGGATGGACCGGGACGAGCACCTCTACACCGCGTTCCAGTACTTCGACAAGGACAACAGCGGGTACATCACGATGGAGGAGCTGGAGCAGGCCCTGCGGGAGAAGGGGCTCCTCGACGGCCGGGACATCAAGGAGATCGTGGCGGAGGTCGACGCCGACAACGTAAGCCGCCGCCGCAGCACCTCTGCTGCCCATCATCTTCAGCATGTTCATGCTCATTACTGATGAACGAGAGCGAGCATGCTGCCTGATGGGCTCGAGCTGAAATGTGTGGTGCGTGCAGGACGGGCGGATCAACTACACGGAGTTCGCGGCGATGATGAGGAAAGGGGACCCGGAGCCGTCCAACCCCAAGAAGCGGCGCGACGTCGTCCTGTGACCGTGAGCCGTGAGGCGAGGCGCGCGCGCAGCGTGGGCGGGCCGGGCGGCGGCGTCGAGCTCGTGAACAGATCGGCGCGGCTGATTCGGCATGGTGGACGGCGGCGAGGGGACCGATCGAGCTAGAAGCAACAAACGCATGTATTCTCGGTACGCACGCACGCTGCTCTGATACGTGTTGGACGTAGCGATGGGAGAGAGGGGGCGGGAGTGAATGAAATGAACCTCGTGAAATGCCAAAATTGGGTGTCGAATTTGTTCTCGTGTGTATGTTACTCGGGTGTATAATAGAACTGTTCATATCGTGTACATATTATCACGATCCTTATCGTCTCGATCCTACCATTGCGATGCGCACACGAATTGCGGGTTTCGGGCAGACTACTATTCTAAACAACCAATTTATAAACTAAAATTATAAGCTAAGCGTAACTTAGGCGGTACTCTCTCTGTTCCAAATTGTATTTCGTTTTAGCAAATTTAGAAATTTTATTGTGGAATGTGTCCGCTTGTCCAAATGCTCTAACAATGGCAGATGGTCGATAACGAGACATAACTTCATACAGCATACGGTTATGCGTCTATGTATACAGACGTATTGTGAAGAAATTATTTGCTAGGCCGCCTCAGAAACTACGAGATAGTCTACAGTTTAGAGATGAACACCACTGTCCGTTCCCTACTAAGGCATACGCACCTGGTACCAAAACAGTGGCGTGTGTTCGGTTAGTATCACACATGTATGCATGTACAGCTGAACAGAGCATAGTTGCTGAACTGGAGGCTGGTGCGTGTTTTGCTCGAACTGTATCGGACAAATGAGGCAGATCGAACCGACGCAATGCCGGAAGCATGCCCAGACCGATCCCGATTCAGATCTCTGCTGGTACCGATTCTTTTGAGCCACCGGACAAATCAGCAACCGCATGCATGGCCCCGGCCAGCCTTCTGTGCAAGACAGTTTGTTTGGGTACCAAACTGAATAGCGGGGCAACGTGATTGCGCTGGGCCACGGCTATATCCACGCACTGTACCGGTCAAATTCGGGCCTGAAATGTCTGGCTGGTTAAGCTCTTGAGCCCTGTGGCTGCCAATATCTGCTACCTGCGTAGAAAATCAGCAAGGAGCCAAAAGGCCTAGACGCCTAGTTGTGTCTGAAAGCTCGGAATTTTTTTCTCTGAAAGGACAACGAAAGCTTCTATTTTTATCGTAACATCTATATATCATTAGAAGAAAATAATTGCCCCGCCAGTTTATATGGGAAGCCTGACAAAAGCCAAACAAATAGGAATGGTCGCCCCACCTACAAACTATCGCAACTCGATCTACTCAAGAAAGCATCATGGGGCACAAGTAAACGAACAGCTAGCAACAGGCATGATACGCCCCACCAACAACAACAACTATGGAACTCAAACCTCAGAAGTGTTAATTAGATACTAGGTTGTTTCATGTCGTAAACTTCTTTTCTACTCCATCCGTTCCAAAATGTAGATGTTTTGATTTTTCTAAATTTATAGATTTTGCTATGTATGTGGACATATATTATATCTATATACATATCAAATACAATGAATCTCAAAATTCCAAAACGATCTATATTTTGGAACAGAGAGCTGCAGGGGCTCCAGTCATATTTTCATAAAAAAAAAGTTTGGATCTATTATGCCGTGCGTGATGAAGCATGCATGATGGCTCAAGCGGAACGGCGGCGGTCCATTACACATTCATGCTCACGGAGTGCGTTGTATGTGTAGCATCTTCAAACGAAGCTTGTAGGAATTATATATTTTGATTCTAAACCAATCGCAATGACCATTCTTCCAAGTAAAGGTTTGGATTCGACCATCTCCAACTGAATATTCCACCAAAATTTAAGTTGTCCGTTGGCATCAGCCTAGCTAGCACTGGCCTTTGATTTCTTGAAAAAAAAATTGCGCTTAGTCTACAGCATTCTAAGAATGAATGAATCAGAAGATACAACTTCGATTGAAGTTTTAATTTGAGCGGTATAAAGAGTTCGAAAGTAACACCTAATGTGCATTAGGACGGTGTGCCTTTGTTGCTCCAAGTTGGCCTTCCATGAAGATATGAAAGAGCTAGTTTTCAAAGTTGGCTCGACCAGAAGGGTAAGTAATTGCAAGCAAAACTTTTCTAACAGTTCAACACAAGGGAGTTTTCTTGTTTCCAACTATTGAAAATGGTCATTTCGTTTTCAATTCATAAGCCTGGACTCATCGCTCGGACTAGGGCACTGTTACATCTTAATTACATGTATTATAAACTTGATTTCCTCTTTTTTAATGCATGGAAGCACCCCTGTCATGTTTGTTAAAGAAGTGCAATTTTTGAGCTTATTAAGACAGAGAGAGAGAGAGATGGGTTGGATTGCAGGTTAAGCCTTAGTTGTAAATCTTTGCATTTGCATTAGCTTTCTCATGGTTGCATTGCTACATTAGGATGGTGACGGCTGAGTGCTGACAGCTCATCAATTATTGTCGCCCTCTATGGCTATGGCTGCATCGTGGTCCAAACTTCACAGTTCTGTTCATCTCTACTTTGCTTCTTCTTTCAGTTTTTCCACCATTATAGAAAGTCGAATGAATGCCTGATGGAAACTTTTGCCAACGATGTAATGATACCGGTTCGGGCAGTTCCCTTAAACGCCACACATCCTGACATTGTTCTATCAAAATGATAAAGAGACGTCAATAGGTTGTGACTAATTTTATGGCATCTAGTTCCTTAATTGCAAACATGAGAAACAGGGTTTTATATCTCTATAATTTGGATAAAAGATCGTGTTTCGTTATAGCTGAACCTCTCATTGCAAAATATATCCACCCACTGTTTGGAGAATCACAAATAAGATTGGGTGCATGGTTTCGCTGCTACCTCTGTGATGGCTGTGCATGCAGGAGTTTGACAAATGTTTCCATTCAAAACAAAGAATACAAATCCTTGTCATATTTTAGCCCATCTTTATTTAGAAAGACGAGACATAAGTTTGTGCGAAAGAGCTCCTCGCCTTCAGTGCGGTACGTATCAATACGGGAAAAACGTACTATTTGAAAAATAACGTCCGGCGTGTCTCTTCGCTTGAATAAGACCAATCGCAAGAGCTCCCATCCGTCCTTTTGGAGAGGCACCGCAACAAAAAAAAAAGGAATAAAACACTGTTACGAAGAACATCTAGGAGGAGGAAGGGCCACAGTTTCAATCTTCGGTCCTCGCTTTATCATGTGCTAACCTTAAGCATTCACAGATTTTTTTTTCTTTTCGCTAGTTTAAGCATTCGCGGAATTCGCTGCGTTTTCCGGACTCCAAAAGCTTCGTTTTTCATTTTATTTAAAGAGTATTTTCAAAATCAAAATTATTTTTAGTCAAGATATTTGGTACGTGATAATTATCCACGAACTGGCGTAGATTTGCTAATTTGTGCCGCGCACTTTTTTCTGTGCCACAGGTTGTCGCGTATCGGCAGTGCAGCGCCCCACTAGGCGCGGGCCCGGGCAAATCCGGTCTGCTCTTTTCGCCGCTCCGTCCCGATCGCCCTCCGCCGGGGCCCTCCCCGCGGAGGCCACGTCGGAGCCTGGCCCCGCCTGTCAGGAGCGGAGGAGGGCGAGTACAGATGCGCGGGTAAGCGGTGGCGGGCGGTGAGAAAAAGAGCCGGTGCCGATTGGTTGCACTCCAGCGTCAGCGCGGGCCCCGAGGCTGACGGGCGGACTGAGCCCCTATGGGGGCGGTCCACGTGGCCGAGGGGCGCATAGTGTATTCACTGCCATGGGTCGCTCCCGCATGCCTTTGTTCCCGTTTCTTCTATCCTGCCGTGTTAACTCGCATCAGATTCCCCTTGCTCTCACCGCTAAATTGCTAGGCTCACCCCAAAGCACTCCACGAGCTCAGCAACAAAGATTGACTAATAGTCGCTCAATTCCAGGATGTTAGATCATTAGTTTTGGTCCAAGTTAAACTTTTTGCATTTGGTTAAGTTTATAAAAAATGCATTAGCATTTATACTCTATGATAACAAATATATATGTTCTCCAGACATACTTCATGGTGGATTTGAAGAACTCATTTGATGTCGGAGATCCTAGTGTATTATTCAATAAATTTGGTCAAAGTTTAAGAAAAGATTGACTTAGGATGAAATGGACAAGTCTAACATTTTGGAACAAAAGGACGGACAAGTCTAACATTTTGGAACAAAAAGAGTAATCAACTTGCATTTTCCATTTAAAAAAAAAGAAAAGGGAATAAATTCTATATGCTCCAATTCGCAATTGTCTTCTGAGTATGTTGTTATTTTTGCTGCTGCTGCTACATGGATCTTAAATTGTGTTTCAAGTTGATCTATGGACAAAATATGTGTTTTCTTAGGCAAGTTAATCTTTTGTTATCTATTTTCTTTTTCCATCCCCTCAACTAGCAACGTAGGCGGACAAAGGACTTTTAGGAGTTCATCAAGATCGTATCTATATTGGAAAAGTATGGAGACTGATAATCAAGAGATCAAGAGTTTAGATGTTGAAGGGTGTGTGGTGGTTAGGTGGGCAATGCAATTTTTTCATCTTCATTTTATTGTTTTGTTTCTTCTAAGCCACTTGTTTTAGTTTCCCTTGACGATAGTAGTATATCTATAAAAATGTATCATTGATGCCATAGCGTCTTATTGATGGAGAATGGATGTTATATTTCCTTCAATAGAAAACTAGAGTTGCACAGGGTAGACTTAGCCAATTCCCTCCATCTCCTCCCCAGTCCCCCACCCACATGGATACCAGTTCTATTCCCAGTGCGTAGGGAGTTTCACCTAGCTCTCAAACCAGAGCCACCGTCTCTAAAACCCCTTTTGCACCACGACACTTACTAATTCTTCCGTTCCTGTTGTCCTTTCATGGCTACTAAATCGGGAAACTCATCCACCATCTTATACTCCCGTTCCTCGCTCGCCACACCACCATCACCACTCCATCACCATCCTTTGTGCACCTGCACCACAGGACAGAGCTCGCTGCCTCCACGCCATTAGCCCCCTTGATCAGCTCGGTTCTCTGATCCGTAGGTCGGCCGGCCATGGATGGGATTCCCAGGAAGCGGTACGGATCCAAGAGCAATGCCCACCAGGGGGGCGCGGCCTGCAGCAGCTCGCCGGGCAAGCGCAAGGGGAAGGCTGCTGGCGGATGCGGCGGGAAGAAGCCGCCGATCAAGGTGGTGTACATCGGCAACCCCATGCGGGTGACGACCAGCGAGGCGGGCTTCCGCGCGCTGGTGCAGGAGCTCACCGGCCGCCACGCCGACCCGTACAAGTACAGCGGCAGCGGCAGCGCCGCAGTCGACGCCGCCGACGACAGCAGCGGGGGCAGCCCGGTGGGGCCGCATCAGGCGGGCGCGCTGCCCATCAGCCCCGTCAGCACCCCGTCGTCGGATGCCGCCTCGGCCGCCGGCGCGGCGCACGCCTCGATGCCGGCGGCCTACGAAGACGACGACGAGGACAGCTTCGCGCCGCAGCTGATCGACAACAGCTACTCCGTGTTCTCGCCGCCGACGTTCCTCTACGGCCCGCACGGCGACGGCGAACTGTGACCCCAATCGCGTGGTAGGGGGTACACGATGTACGCTTATCGCATCTCGCATGACAATGAATCGATGATCTGTATCGTATGTGCGTGTGCAGGCTCGATCGTAGGCAAGTAGTAGAACTGATGAATTCTGTACGCTGCTATATCTAGCTCCAAAAGCAATCTCTTGTGACGCACTGCCACCGGCAAAGTGTACTGCACTAACCTACTGTATGGTGTGGGAGCCACATGATCCAATCTGCATCGCTTTGGGGGTTAATTGGTGGTTTGCAATGATGAAATGGTAATGGGGTTGGTCAGGTATTTGAGTCAACAACAATCCGATTGCTTTCGTGTGCTAGTTGGTTCTTCTTGGAGACCAACAAATCAAAGATGAACTGCTCGGGGGGATTATTAGCTAAGTGTTTGAATGAACCGGGAGGAGAATCAGATTCCGCTCCTTTTTTCCACTGAAAACACTGGCTTCTCATTGATCCGTACTTGACTCCGGTCCATTTGGTAATTATATTAAATATACAGAGGAATGATTTGAAAGATCACTGGCTTTTGAGGCAATAAAGCTTAGTTCAAAATTGTTGTGTTCTGTATGTGGCTATGGTTGTATACTTGTATGGCTACATCTAGCTCTACTTTGGAGGTAGGTCCTCAAAAGAAATTTACTAAGTATTATTCATGAGCATACATATGCCTGATTTACATATAGGTGCTTAGTTGATTTAATTGCTACGCTTATATAGTTCCAAGGTGTTAATGCTGTCAATTCCAGTAGCATTCTAGCTGGTAATTCGTAATAACTGAAAACTAAAGCAAATGGGTCTTATATTGCCGTTTTCTTGGAACAACTATGTGCAAACTGGAAAATAGTTTGCAATGTGTTTGTATTTTATTCAGGTAGTAATAGTCTAATAGATGACTGCAAAATTTTAGGTTGATGGCTGGACTCAACTACAGTTCATGCAAACTATACCAAGAAACTTTAGAAGCTTTCCACAGCAAATTATATTATTTAAGGCTTATTCGAAACCTAAAGTAAACTCTGATTGTTTGGATGAAAGACATATATGAAAATGAGCCCTTACATTTGGGGCGCTAGCTACTCGTTTAAATTCATTTTGACGCTGCTCAGCTCCATTTACTAGTTTTCGTAAACTCCACAATCCCATCTGCTGCGTCCTAAAAAAATAACGTGACATAAAATTACGCATAGCGTAGTATAAATGATTTTGGAATAAAGCAACGGTACTGGTTTGCACACGCTTCATTTCTTTTGACAAGCCATTGTTTTCCAAAGTGTTAATCGAACGGTCCCTATTGTAAAGTCTCATCCTAGCATCTCTTATTTCTCCTTCCTAAATTCTTTTTATGTGTGAGTTATGTAAATAACTTCGTTGGCTCACGCGAGCTCTCTTTTTTATTTGTATAGCATGCAGTTCTCCTGCCGGTTATTCGTAAAGAACAAGATCAGACGCACCGCCATCGATCTCATCCCTATTGTGAAGTCTCAGCTCTCGTCTGCGCCTCACGCCGGCCGGTCTCTCTTTCGCTGGCCACGCCCTGATCCGCTTCCCCTGCCCTCGCCTGCGTTCGTCGGCGTTATGCCCGCGCTTGGTTTTCTGCTCACTGGGATGTCGACGCAGCACGCAAGGAAAACGGTTGGTTACCGTCAAGGCGCCGAGGACTGCCGCCGCTGCGGGGCGCCTGGTTGCGGTTCTGTGATGGCGGCCCGGCCTGTTCGTAAACGAGCCCATGTGGCATGCAGGTGCGGGGGGTTGATAGAGATAGACGGATTCGTGGCCCAACCCACGAGCCTCAGCCCGCCTACTAACTGAGAGCGAGCGAGGCCGACGGCCGTGGTGGGTGGCGCCTGCGCGCGCGCCGCAGCCCGTGTCGTTGGTGGGCTGCCGCGGCGGCGGACCGGCGGTGCGGCACAGCGGCCGCGCGGTCTTGCTTGGGGACTCCTCCAGCGTGGTTGCACCGCAGGTCACGGCCTGGCTGTGGCGGCCGGCGGGACGCGAGCGCGCGGTACAGGTCAAGTACCGCTGCGACGTGAACGGAGGAGATGCCTGCCCCGTCGGAACTCCCTCGGCAGTAGTGATACCAGAGTTCACGGGAGGACGGGATAGGCAGGCTCCGTCCAGCTCCCAAGAGGCCAAAAGGAAAAAGGAATCTGAGGTCTGCGGAGAGCTTGTAGGGTGGGATGGCTCACTGGCTCTGCCGTTCAATTCAAGCCTTCCCCCATGGTTCCTCTTCCTCCATGGAAGAAGTCAAGAAGAGAAAGAGAGTGGAGCTGTGGAAGGTCTCCTAGCAAATTGGTAACGTGACTGATGAGCTTTTAGTTTTGTGGGTACTTTTTTCAGCAAAATGTTTCTACGGTTCGTTTGACACGGTGGCTATTCTAACTGCTCTGGCTCTGACTTCTGACCTCGGCCTCGTTCCGATCGCTCTATCGAGTTGAGCGCATGCGGGCCACCGGCCAGCCATTCTCGCCATCCGTGTGGGCGTCGTCCGTGGAAACCGGGGTCAGGACGACTCGAGGAGAGAAGATGGACGCAGCAGGTGCAGCACAGCAGCAGCTCTTCTGACGCCATCGCGTGAGGCTCGATCAGGCTGGCATGGGCGACGGCCTTTTTCTTGGGTCGTCGCAGGGCTACTGCTGACTTGGACAGCTGACAGGCGACAACTCACGCACGCCCAGGCGCGTCAGCATCACGGCTGCCCAGCGCACCGGCCGCGTCCACGTCGCTCGTGCCGCGCTGGGCCGTGCTGTGCACCAGGTGCTTCCTGCAGCTAGCCCGCTTTGTCGTTCATGGGATGGGGAGGCTAGTAGATCTCTAGATAGCCCTCCTCTCTCGGCTCGCGCGGTCGCAGTCGCCATCCCCTCCAAGACAAAGGACGAGGCCACCACCCACCGTTGCTGTCCGTGCTCCGCCCCCATCGCGTACAACGATTCTCCCCCGCTCCCGCCACGCCGATCCAGGACCCCTTCGAAAAGACAAAAAAAGGGAGAGTGATCGCCAGCCAGCCTGCCAGCCTCCCTCGCCGATGCTTATGCCCAGCCCTCAGCTTTGCAACGACGTAAACAACAAAAGCCGCCAGCCGCCGCCACCGCGGCTCCCGTTGTTTCGCTCGCGCTCTCGTCTAGGAGTAGTTTACTACCCATCTCCGGTTCGAACAAACAACAAGAGGTAATGGAGCTCGGTTTGTCATCCGCCCGCTCGCCTGTTGTTCTCGGTGGATCCGAAGTTCCAAGGACCTGGAGCTGGAGCGGCCTGCGCCCGTGTCCCTTCCCCGGATTGTCGCATGCTCCGGCCTAGAGAAACAATCCAACAGGAGACTTGGAGATGGCCAGGCCACAGGAGGCCGGGGCGCACGCGGATGCGTCCAACGGCGGGGTCGGCTTTCCACGACGCTTTTCCAACCGATAACGTCGCCGTCCCGACCGGTCGAATCCACGCCGGGGTCCCCCTGCCGCACACGCCCCGCCTCCCGCCCCCGGCTCTCGCATCCCAGGCTCTCCGTTCCCCGCCGGGCGCCGGCCCCTACACAGAATCCACAGCTGCTCTGCACTTGCATCTCCCCTCTTTCCCCAGGCCCCTGTGGCCCTGGCATTGTTAACGATAGATGAGTGCTAAACGTGGCTCTCTGCCCTCCCGGGGTCCTTGGCCCCTGGGGCGGGCCGTGTACTCGCAATAATTCCACAAGACGTCACGGGCGTACGGGCATGTTTCGTTGTTAGCCAGATTTTGCCACGTTTAAGGTTAGACAAATCTAATAAAAAATTTGGAAGCCACACTTTTTCTTACCTAAAGAATCATACCACACTTTTAATTTCTATGACATGTGAAGCATAAAAGAGTCTTGCCTAAGCTTGATTACCAACCAATATGTACCAACTTAATCAAATTTACCTAAAGTTAGATTTAAAAAATATGGCTAGGAACCAAACGCCCACACCCCTCTCCCTCTCCTTTGCCGGAAGATCAGGCGATGATGGCCTCCGCCTCCGGCCTCCCTCTCTCCCTCCCGTGCTTTTCCTTTCCTCCGAGGCCATGATTGTCCCGGGATGGCTTGCGTCGCCCCTACTTCTTGTTAGATCTCGGGCGCCACCGCCTTTTGGCTTGTTGCCGGTTTTGCAGTTTTAAAACTTTCGTCGGTCGTTTCCAGCGCTCATGACGACGAGGGCATCTCCTGTTCTCGGCAGCGTGATCTAGCCTAGCCTACCCGGAGGATCTCACCGTACGTCACGCCGCGTCAGCTGCAACTTGGAGCCGAGATGACGCCCGGATTCTCGATTCTCCTCTCTCCAATACATCGTAGTACTAGTAGTAAAGAAAATGGAGCACGGGATTGACTTTGACAGGGGTCAATCGGTGAGGAGCAGTGGAGCACGCGCGGCGCGGCACACAGTGTCTGCAGCTCTGCGCTGCGCCGCGTGTTCAGAGAAAAGCCACGCTCCCTTGCTCTGCCCCGCCTCTGTCCTCTGCCCGGCGTCCACCTGCCGCCTCTCCAGTCAGTTCTTCTTCACAGCTCCGCTCCCCACGGCCCCTCCCGCTCCCTGGGCTCGGTTCGTTTCGCGCGGAACCCTAACCACCGCCACGACCGGGGCGGACGGGAAGAAGAAGAAGAAGAAGAAAAAAATCCCCCAAATTCCCAGGCCTCCCTCCCTCCCCCTTCTTCCCCCTCCCCCCGCGTCGCTTTCGCCGGACACCACCACCTGCCGCTTTCCCCTCGCGCGCCTCCACCTCCCCCGCCCCGCCCATCTCCTCCGTCCCTTTTTGACCCCGATTGGGAATCCGCATCCGGCCCTGCGGCGGCATTCAATTCCCCTGCGCTGCCCTGCCCTGCCCCCCGCGAGCACGCTGCCTCCCCTCCCCACCCCCGCGCGCGCCCGGCCCTGATCCCGCGGCCCCGGCGAGGGGAGACCGGCGCCCTCCCGAGACCGCCGGTGCGTCCGTCCCCCCGTCCCATCGCTCAGTCAGGTTCGCCGCTTGGTTTTCCGTTCGGGTGGAATGGTTCGCCGCTGAATTCGGTGTGGTTCCCGGCCGTCGCGAGCTGCTCGCGGCGCGGAGGGTGCTGCTTTGCTGAGCTCGGTGGGTTGATTTTTTAGCTATAGCTTTGCTGAATTGTTGGTTGGGGGGGGGGGGGTAATTTTTGGTCCGAAGTAGTATCGGGCTCGGCGTGTATTAGTCTTTGGATTGGGTAAAAAGTAGTGAGGATCGTCTGGGTGGTGGTTGGCATGAACCTGCTCCGGTGACCTTGATCCTATGGGAACGGTTCCAATTACGACTCTTCTTACATTTCTCTGCTTGCTATAGTTTTGTATTGCGGGTTGTTTGCGGAGTCGAGGCTTTTTCGTGAATTTCGGTGTTGGGAAAAGGTTGGATTGGCGGTATGTGTTTGCTTAGGATCTGTGATCACGCTCCGATCCACTTCAATTTCTACTGTGACTGTGCTCTGGTGCCCCCTGTTGTGCTTGTTGTACAAACATTTAGCGATTATAATTTGTTTGAGAACCACAGCTTGGATGGGCTCCAGGCCTCCAGCCCTGTGTGGGTGTTCAAGACTTCTATGGTCATTTGGGGCCACTAAAATTAATTCTGGCCTTGTAGCCATTTGGCAGTTCTCAAGTATTCTGTTACTAGTTTTATTTCTGTCCAAGTCATAATTTCAGTTGCCACGTCTTTACTGGTCCATTGACACCAAGCTGTGAAATCTGTCTCCTGCTAAAATCTAGTCTGTCTGCCATTTGGAGCTCAGTCGTTAGGCTGTCTTGGACTCTTTGTAGTCTTGTTTTTTGGGTGGTTTGGAATGTTTGTTTCATATATGATTGCAGTTATTTTATATATAGCAGTAACTCTTAGGTTTGAAACATGGTGATTTAAAATAAATAGCAGTAACTCTTAGGTTTGAAATGTGGTGATTTGATTTCGAATTATAGTGTTCATATGTGTTGATGTTGCTCTTCCCATTCACTTGTACAAAAAAAGAATAGCTGTGCTAAGGGCAATATATACGGTGAACTGATGTAAGACTTAAAGTTGGTTTTCTGACATTTTAGCATCAACTTGATATGTTCGACGACATATAAACGCTGGGAATTTTTATATAGCTTAGTATCCTAGTTTCTCTCTCTATACTTGGCCTTATGTGAATGACATCTCATTTTAATCGTTGCAGTGTTCACATGATGTATCATGCTAAGAATTTTTCTGTGCCCTTTGCTCCGCAGAGGGCTCAGAATAATGAGCATGCAAGTAATATTGGAGCTATCAGTGGAGCCAACATAAGCAACCCTGCTAATCCCGTAGGAAGTGGGAAACAACGTCTAAGATGGACCTCAGATCTCCATAATCGCTTTGTGGATGCCATCGCCCAGCTTGGTGGACCAGATAGTGGGTATTCTATTCTCTGTTGAGTATTAGTCATTGTAGTTGGTGTTAATGCATTGCATAAACTGCCATCTGCACAAATGTTCTGTACTGATGGTTTAAAAAACAAGGAGTTATATCTTGCAGAGTATGGACTGCATATTAGTAGTATATTACTTGAATGCATTACACATGTCATATATGCGTAGCAAACTGGAAATTTAACTGAATCAACCGTGCAAATGTTTAGGATCAGATTGCTGCACGCTTTCTGAAATTCATGTGTACTTGTTATTTAGACCCTCTGTAATTGTGTCTGCCATGTTATTAAATCCAATCACATTGGAAAATGTGTGTGTCTGGAGAACTGTGGTCCTTGTCAAATGGAGAAACAGCTTTGAGTATTGCATGTGCAGCATATCTGACTCTAGTAGTCTGGATTTGACTGTTGATAAGCTAGAAGGTTATCATGAGAGTACTTGATTTTTTGGGGATTGCAACTACAAGTACTCTGTATCTGAGACTCTTTATCATATTTCTTCAGGAGCTACACCTAAAGGGGTGCTCACTGTGATGGGTGTTCCAGGGATCACAATTTATCATGTAAAGAGCCATTTGCAGGTGAAGAATTTCCCTTGAAGGAAACAGATTTCAAAATAATTCATTGCAACTAATGCTTGCTCTTTCCTCGGTGCTTGTAGAAGTATCGCCTTGCAAAGTATATACCAGAATCTCCTGCTGAAGGTGAATATCCTTCTCTGCTTCAATTTTTCTTCTGCAGCCCGTTCCTCTTCCCTAATATCAAACGCTGGAACTAAACAGCTATTCATTTTATGTTATGATGGAATATCATGTAGGTTCAAAGGACGAAAAAAAGGATTCGGGTGATTCCCTCTCTAACACGGATTCTGCACCGTAAGTTATCTTTTTACCCAGTCGTGTGTGCCAAGTTTTTATGAATTATGTAGTTGACTAAATATTCTTACATGTTTTAGAGGATTACAAATCAATGAAGCATTAAAGATGCAAATGGAGGTTCAGAAGCGGCTACATGAGCAGCTCGAGGTCTGTTATTGAAAGATGTTAGCGAATTTATATCATACTGTTTGTTTTAATACTTAATATTGCTCAGTTTACCCACCAATCCTACTTAGCTAGGGATGACTTCTACAAGCTAATGTTTTGGTCCATTCTTTCTATTCACTTATTATTTGTCAAGTTATACCTTACCGTGTTTCCTTCTCATGGCTGTGCTGTTTAGTCGTCAATTACTTCTTATTGATAATTATTTCATTTGCCTTATTTTTTTGTAGTTTGTGAGTTCTTTTAACGTCAAGATCAATCTAAATTTTCCTTGAGAAGTCTGTTTTCGGTTAGATGAAATTCATTGTACTTTATCTTTTCAGGTTCAAAGGCAATTGCAGCTGAGAATTGAAGCTCAAGGCAGATACTTGCAAATGATCATAGAGGAGCAACAAAAGCTTGGTGGATCAATCAAAGCTTCTGACGATCAGAAGCTTTCACATTCACCTCCAAGCTTAGATGAGTACCCCGAAAGCACGCAGCCTTCTCCCAAGAAACCAAGGGTAGATGCGTTGTCACCGGATTCAAAGCGCGATACGACTCAAGCAGAATTCGAGCCCCATCTGATTGGTCCATGGGATCAAGAAATCTGCAGGAAAAACCTATGCGGTGTTGCATTCCCAGTGGAGGAGTTCAAAGCAGACCCTGGTATGAGCAAGTCATAAAGCAAAGCCTTCCTTGACGGGCATTCTTCATAGTTGACCTCTCCACTAGATGATCTCATTCGCATGTGAATATATATCATCTTAACAACAGAATGTTGTCCGGATCTTCCGGATCTGCACCTGATCCTTGCAGCCACGGCCAGTTGTTGTTGTCACGGTAGTATTCATCATACAACTCTTGTAATTATGAGGATGGTGTTACAAAGTTTCTAGCCAGCATTTCCTTAGCCCTTAGTTGAACCATGTAGCAAGAAAGAGGACTTGTTTACACGCAATACATTTGCTGTGAAGAGGGCGCGCCCCTTGAGCTACCTGAAGCTATGTGATGGTGATCTGTGTTCGAATCATTTCCAATTTCACCGATACTTACATTGACTTCGTTCCATGTATCCAAGATGCAGCCAGCAACACCTCCAAGAGGTCGGTCAGCTGGAAGCCTGAGCAACTCTGCATTCCGCTGGACTGGATAGTTGGCTTGTTGCTTACTGTTACCGGTGAAGGTTTCGGTGACACGGAGTGCTGGAAATGTTAGGTCGTACACAAGATTTCAGCTGCAGTGCTACCCAGAATCAAAAGAACTTGTTTGAGAGAGAATCTCAAGGAGTTGCAGAACAAAAGCAAAGCACATATTCTACCTTGACATTTTGCAAAGGAGCACTCAAATATTTTGCGCGTCGCTACATGTCGCAAGTGGCAGTTGGCAAACAATAGTACTCGTTTATTTTGCTCAAACGTTTCGCTTTCTCATGCCAGTAAAATGCTTTCAGACAAGCATTGATGCTGCACACTAGGACTACTTGATTGGGGGCATTTGGATCCAGATTTATAGCTTAGTTCGGATTTAAGCTAAATCTCACAAAAATCCCCTTGTCCAGACTCCCTAAGCAATACATTTAGCATGTGTGAGGAAAAAGAACTGCACGTAAGGTTTAGCTAGGCAAGAGTCAAGAAAACGTCGCAGTGGTGTCTTCGATAGGTCAGCAGTGCGTACTTGTAGCTAAAGGATATTTAGTTATTTATGTTAGTTCTTTCAAACGATCAAAGCTGTACAGTTTTTGACGAGAATATGTGGGTCTTTTGAATGTTAAGAGAATGGAAACCGCCACAAAGATAAGCAAAGTGTAAATACAATTTTGCCAAATAGTCCCTAGCAGCCTATAGGTATAATAAATTTAGCGAAGGCCCTTAGAAACCTACATCACTTGTGCTATGTATGTTTTTATGTAAGTAAATCATTTTCGTTAGACCAGTAACTGAAGCTGTCTACCTTGGCTCCAGGCCTCCCTCCCACCTAAAAAAGATCCTAAGACCGCAGTTCAACACACACAGCACCAGGCGTACTATAAATCCACATCCATGAGTTTAGTTTAATTGTGCACTTATTTAATTGAGAAATAGAGATGTGTCTTGTATAAATGTGATGTAGAGTTACATCACATGTAAAGAAGTGGCATCCATGATAAGTCTTGAAAATCATTTATTAACGGTTCGTCATCATTTTTTTCCGACTATGTACTAATAGGTTACAACCAAAATTAATAGCAAAAGCATTGCACTTTCGTCTATTAAACTCTCTTACACGGCAATATCATCAGGATAATGGAAAATGCACACCCATTGCACCAATCTTGTAACGCAAAATCTAAAGATTTCGAATGTAGTTGTAGAAGAAAATGAGAGTTACTGCGCACATACACGAATCATACTCATAACCTCCACAATTCATTAGAAGCTGAGCATTTTTCCACTAATTATAGAACTAGTTGCCTAATGGCATGCTGTGGCCATGAACAGATTTCTATAAATACATATATTTGTAGCTAAAAATGTATAATTATTTACAGTGTTTTTTTCCAACGCAATTGATTGGCAAACGTCATTCCTACATGAAAGATCTAAGGATCTGCTATCGCGTTAATTAGACTAGGAAATACTCTGTAAATTGCTTGATCTAGAAACAGAGAGAGGGATTGAGAGATGCAAGAGAGAGCACGGGGTTATACCTTCGTGCCCTAGGGCGGCGGCGGATGCAGAGGTGCCTGCCATGGCGGTGTAGCGCAGGGATGGGAGTAGTTCGGCCGTAGGCGTACGGGTCGCTGTGGCCGACGGCGTAGACGCGTCCGCGAGCTCGGGGCAGAAGCAGGGACGTCGAGGGCGATGCCGGAGGAGCTTCCCGCCGCTTACCGCGCTCTAGATAGATCGGCTACGCTGACTGTGGGTGGGGTGGCGGCGGCCGGTCAACCTCGTGATGCGAGCCGCTGGCCCCCACCCCCTTTTATATTGCGCGGCGCGACGGGGGCCCACCAGCTAGGGTGAGCTGGGGCGCCCCCGATCAGGGCGCTTGGGTGAGGTAGCCCATCGGCCCGTTAGGGTCCGATGGGCTAGGAGATCAATCTAACAGTCTCCCCCTTGATCTCACCCTGTCCTTTTCTTTTACTTTTACTTTTTCGCGTTTCGTCATGGATTTGTGTATAGAGCATGCCTCATCGTTCACGATCAACTGTCGATAGATTTAGCAACTACAATCCACGCTTCCATTCAGAGACGGATTCTTTAACCTTTTGGGCCCTAGTAGTCCGAAGATCACAGGCTATCCCTTAGCCCCATGCTAGCTACGTGTTCCTTGAACACATTGGATGGTAAGCCTTTCGTTAGCGGATCCGCAAGATCACTGTGCTTATATGTTCAAGATTTATGATCTGATCTCGGACTTTATCTTTCACAACATAATACTTTATATCTATGTGTTTGGCAGCACCACTTGTCTTGTTGTTGTGAGCGTACATTACTGCGGGCTCGTTATCGCAGTACAACTGTAATGGTTTAGATATATTATCAACCATTCTCAGACCGGGTACGAACTTCTTTAGCCAGTTCACCTGCCCTGTAGCCTCATAACATGCAACAAACTCGGCATACATTGTGGACGATGTAGTGACGGTTTGTTTGCAACTTTTTCACGATATTGCTCCCCCGGCTAGGGTGAACACATATCCTGACGTGGATTTTCTGTCATCTCCTGCGTAATCGGAATCTGAGTATCCTACGATACGCAGAGATTCTGTTCTCCTGTACGTTAACATGAGGCCTTTTGTTCCTTGCAAATAGCGCAGAACTTTCTTTACCAATTTCCAGTGTTCTGGTCCTGGATTACTCTGGAATCTGCCAAGCAACCCGGTAACATAAGCTATGTCAGGGCGTGTGCACACTTGTGCATACTGTAAGCTTCCCACAGCGGAAGCATATGGTACCATTTTCATTTGATCAATCTCATATTGAGTCTTGGGGCATTGAAATTCCCCATATCTGTCGCCCTTAACTATAGGTGCAGGTGAGGCACTGCATTTGTGCATATTAAATTTCTTCAGGACCTTTTCTATGTATGTCTTTTGAGACAGTCCTAATACCCCTTTTAATCTGTCTCGGTAAATCTCGATTCCTAGGACGAATCTTGCTTCACCGAGATCTTTCATCTCGAAATGCGAGGATAAAAACTTTTTCGTTTCTAGCAGTAGATTAACATCACTACTTGCCAGTAGAATGTCGTCCACATACAAAATTAGGAAGACGTACTTCCCATTCTTGAACTTTGCGTAAACGCAATTGTCCTCGACATTTTCTTTAAACCCGAATTCTTTTATTGTCTTATCAAACTTCAAGTACCACTGTTTTGAAGCTTGCTTTAGCCCATAAATCGATTTCCTCAGACGGCATCCCAATTTTTCTTTGCCTTCCACGACAAAACCTTTCGGCTGTGCCATGTAGACAGTTTCATCTAAGTCCCCGTTAAGGAATGCTGTCTTCACATCCATCTGATGTAATTCTAGATCGTAATGAGCTACAAGAGCTATTATGATTCTGAAAGAATCCTTACAAGAGACTGGGGAAAACGTCTCGTTGTAATCGATTCCTTCTCTTTGTGTGTATCCTTTAGCCACAAGTCGTGCTTTAAACTTATCTATATTCCCTTGGGAGTCATATTTGGTTTTGTAGACCCATTTGCAGCCTACTGTTTTGGCTCCTTTAGGAATCTCCTCTAGGTCCCACACTTTGTTGGTACTCATCGATTTTATTTCGTCTTCCATAGCGTCAAGCCATTTCGACGAATGTTCACTTCTCATGGCTTCTTCAAATGAAGTGGGATCATCCTCCATTTGAATTTCTTCGCTATTATAGACTTCATAGTCATTAGAAATAGCGCGTTTTCTTATTCTTTGAGGTCTCCCGTGAGCCTGAGCCTGCGGTGCCTCATCTATTTGGGGCTGCTGGTGCTCCTCTTCTTGTGCGGCAACTTGCTCGTCAGGAGCCTGATGAATGGGTTCCTCTTCCTCATTCATCGTCACCACAGAAGGAGTCATTACAGGTATCGGCATCGCAGTGACTTGCACTGGCGGTGCAGACACAACGGGCAGCGAGAAAAAAGATTCCTGAATCACGGGATTGGGTGTATACACCCTCTTCTCCTCAAGATCAATTTTCCTTGCTGTCCCGCTCCCCCGGATCATTTGATCCTCGAGAAAAACTGCATGCTTCGTTTCTACGAATTTCGTCGATCTGTCTGGGCAGTAGAAACGAAAACCCTTTGACCTTTCTGGATAGCCAATAAAATGGCAAGATACCGTTCTTGAATCTAGTTTTGCAATAGTCGGGTTAAACACTTTTGCCTCAGCAGGACTCCCCCACACCCGCAGGTGATTTAGTGAGGGTACTCTTCCTGTCCACATTTCATACGGCGTTTTCGGCACCGATTTACTTGGAACTCTGTTGAGAATGTGAATGGCGGTTTTTAGTGCCTCCATCCATAAACTCACTGGCAATGTAGAGTAACTGATCATGCTTCGCACCATATCCATTAGGGTGCGATTGCGTCTTTCAGCCACTCCGTTCTGCTGAGGCTCGCCCGGCATCGAGTACTGGGCTACTATGCCTTGTTCCATCAGGAACTTCGCAAAAGGTCCTGGAACTTGGCCATATTGGGTATGTCGACCGTAGTATTCCCCTCCACGATCGGATCTTACGACTTTAATCTTTAAATCGTGTTGATTTTCTACTTCGGTTTTGAATATTTTAAACTTATCCAAAGCCTCCGATCTTTCTTTAATTGGATAAATGTATCCATAACGGGAATAATCGTCTGTGAATGTTACGAACGAGTCATAACCATCCACACTCTTTACATTGAACGGACCACAGATATCTGTGTGAATTATTTCTAATACACCTGTGCTCCTCTTAGCATTTTTCTTTATTTTCTTTACGAACTTGCCTTTTATGCATTCAATGCATTTCTCTAAGTCAGAGAACTCTAATGGAGGAAGAATTTCGTTTTTAATTAATCTTTCTATTCTCCCCCTCGAAATATGGCCTAAACGACAGTGCCATAATTTCGACGACGTATCGTGAGTTCTCTTACGTTTTCTATTTGCGAGTGTAGACGAGGATACATTCGCACTGTTATCGCATACGGAATTAACACTTTCGCGTAACGATATCAAATAGAGATCATTCTTTCTGAATGCAGTGGAAATTACTGTATCATTACATTCGATCAAGCATTTCCCATCTCCAAATAGACAAGAATAACCATCTGTATCCAGGCGAGACACACTAATTAAGTTTCTGTGTAGAGAAGGAACAAATAAAACATCTCTAAGTACAATAATGAAGCCAGTGTCGAGTTCCAAATGAACGTCTCCTACTGCTTCAACGTCTGCCTGATCTCCATTCGCCACTCTAACTAGCTTTTCGCTTCTTTGAGTGGTTCTCGTCGAACGGAATCCCTGTAAAGAATTTGCAACATGAACAGTTGCTCCTGAATCAATCCACCAAGTAGATTTTGAATATTCTATATACAAGGATTCATTTACAAATGAAATAACGTTCTCACCTCTTTTCTCCATGATCATCTTTAAATATTTGGAACAGTCTTTCTTGTAGTGACCCCTCTCTTTGCAGTAGAGACATTGATCTTTATCTACGAGAGCCTGTCCCTGCTGCGGTCTGTGTTGTTGAGAGCTTTTACCTTTTGAGGAGGACGAAAAATTACCCTTGAAGTTGGTATTTTTCTTCTTATTTACATAGTTTAAAGATCCACCAGTGGTGGATCTTATCCTTTCCTCCTCCTGAACACACATTGCAATGGTCTTTTTAATGTCCCAAGTTTGTGGTTGGGTGTTGTAATTGACAACAAAAGTGTCAAATTCTTTTGGTAACGAAGCAAAGACCAGATGGACAATGTGATCCTCCTTGAAGGCAAGGTCCAATGACTTTAGCTTGTTATTCAGGTTGACCATGCGATGAATGTGTTCTCTAATGCCACCGCCAGTGTATCTCTCTGAAAGCAGTTGTTTGATCAACTGGGTTGCATAAGTCTTTGAAGAACCAGTGTATTGGTTCTTTAATTTTTCGAGATATTCTATGACGGTGGCACAGTCTGGGATTGAGCCCATAATTGCAGGCTCAATCGTATTCTTTACCACTGCCAAACATTTCTTGTTGGCAGGGAGCCATTTTGCATACAGCCTCTCATATTCTGCTTTTGATTTCTTGTAAGCAAGCTCTTTTTGCTTCCAAGAAGCATCTGTGTCTGTGTCCTCCCTTTCAGGAAGCACAGGCTCTGTAGGAGTCGGTGTAGCTAGGACCCAATCTAATTCACCCATGATGAAATAGAGTTCCAGCTTTCTGTACCATTCATTGTAATTATCTCCCTTTAATATTGGAATATCGTTGATGGAAAACATCATTGATACTCCTCCTGAAAAATATCCATGAGTGGTGAAAACATTAAATTAAGGCCAAATAAAATTTATTGCACATGTATAAATACGACGTTGGTCATAAATTAAAATATGCAATAACCTTGTGTATTAAAACTAAAACACCGTTGGGCAGAATTAGAATTAATACATAAAAATTATCTATTAAAATTGAGGCATAATCTCTTTTTGTATTAAATCTAGAATACCGTTGGGCATAAATAGAGATAATACATGAAAAATATCTATGAAAAGTAATTCAGTAAAAAATTGCAATATTATCACTTGTTAACGTTGGTCAAAAGATAATAATATTACAATTCAGAAAAATATCTATTTGCCTCGAAGAATTTAAATTATTCCGTTGGTTCAAATTTAAATTTCAAGGCAAGTAAACAAAAGTATATAAAATATTTAATCTTTGCAACGGAAAACTGTAATTCTATCAAAAAGTATCTGAATTTATCTTTTATAAACAGTGCATCAAAGTTCATTCAAGTTCGAATTTGAAACGTATCAAATTCAATCAAATTCTATTGGAAAAGAGATTCTGGAAATTGAAAAGATGCACTGTTGTTCTCCTTTGCAAAACGGCTCAGCCGGCCCACTTACTCGCGCGCGGCCCAGCTGTAAAACCGGGCTCATCGCGCGCGCGCGCATACGCGCGCGGCCTGCTAAGGTCCGGCCCAGCCCCCTCGCGCACGGCTCCGCGTGCGCGCGCGGCTCGGGGCCGAGCCAACCTGGGCCCGGGCCGCCATTTCTCTCGCCCGCGTGGGCCAAATGCAGCCCAATCAAGCGCGGGACGACGGCAGCCGCCCGATCAAGATCGACGGCTACGCGTCGATCTCGGGCGATCAAAACCCCCGTCGCCGGCTCTCCCCAAAACCCTAGCTCCATTTCTTCCCTTTCCCCGACGCCTGCTTCTCCTCCACGCGAGCGCGCGAGTGAGCGGCGACCGGCGGCGACCGGCGGGCGGCGGCAGCCGCGGTGGCGGCGCCACCGTGAGGCACCTCGCCGGTGCGCGCGTCCACCGAAAGGTGAACGGGCCGCCGTCGAGGTGTCTCTCTGTGGTGCCCTAGCCCGGCGGCGAGGCTCGGGTCGGGCTCGGTTCCGGCGTGACGGCGCCGGATCTGGCCGAGAGCCGCTCGCAGCGGGCTCACCGGCGGTGGGCAAAACCGGCAAGATCCGAGGTAAAGTACCTCCTTCCCCGGTCGGCCTCTGTTTTCTGTTTTCTTTTGCATCTAGGGTTAGGGGTTCACGGGTTGCACTGGGATGTTTCCGGGGATCTTTTCTAGGGTTCTTTTCTACTTCACTTTCCAATTCTAATCAACGCAAAATAGCTAGAGGCGACTGATACCATTGAAAGATCTAAGGATCTGCTATCGCGTTAATTAGACTAGGAAATACTCTGTAAATTGCTTGATCTAGAAACAGAGAGAGGGATTGAGAGATGCAAGAGAGAGCACGGGGTTATACCTTCGTGCCCTAGGGCGGCGGCGGATGCAGAGGTGCCTGCCATGGCGGTGTAGCGCAGGGATGGGAGTAGTTCGGCCGTAGGCGTACGGGTCGCTGTGGCCGACGGCGTAGACGCGTCCGCGAGCTCGGGGCAGAAGCAGGGACGTCGAGGGCGATGCCGGAGGAGCTTCCCGCCGCTTACCGCGCTCTAGGTAGATCGGCTACGCTGACTGTGGGTGGGGTGGCGGCGGCCGGTCAACCTCGTGATGCGAGCCGCTGGCCCCCACCCCTTTTTATATTGCGCGGCGCGACGGGGGCCCACCAGCTAGGGTTGAGCTGGGGCGCCCCCGATCAGGGCGCTTGGGTGAGGTAGCCCATCGGCCCGTTAGGGTCCGATGGGCTAGGAGATCAATCTAACACGAACTACTAGTATTTTGGCATGTATCGACTGTCACGCGCTATGACCTTGAGTGCAGCTGTCGCCCATAGTTTTTTGACGAAACCATATAAGTTTTGGACGGTAAGGAGCGGAAACTACCGTAAAAATGGAGAAAATGTACGTATAATTTGCCACATGGACCTCAATAAACCAATCGGCGTGGTGTAACTATAGCCGAAGGTCCATCGTCAGTGACGCAACTTAAGTTATGTACGTTTTTCCGTAAACATAGCATTTCCACTAAAGTGGTAACTGAAGCCACCCACCCTGGCTCTGATGCTTCCTTCCAACTTTAGAAATCACCTAAGACCGCAGTTCAAAGCACGCAGTTCCGTAACCGTGACCATAAAAACTGCCTAAGACCACACCTCAAAGCACACAGCACCGCAACACTCTCTGCCTGGCAACACACATTGATCTCCTCACTCCTCACCCCACACCGTCGACCACCATGGCGGCGCCCATAGCCACAAGAACCCTGTCCCTGGCGGTGTGCGCCGCCGTCCTCGTGGCGGTTGTCGTGGTGTCCTTGGCACCAGTGGCGGCGGCGAACGAGGAAGGGGACGCGCTGATGGCCCTGCGCCGTGGCCTCGAGGACCCCGACGGCGTGCTCGCGAGCTGGGACCCGAACCTGGTGAACCCGTGCACCTGGTTCCACGTCGCGTGCAACGACGACAACCGCATCGACCGCATGTGAGTGTGATCTACCTGCCTTGCTGCCGGCTAAATTGGTTTTTCAAGGGGATGAATGGCCTGAGTTTACTTATCGGGCCTCTGGCAAGGATAGGAGGTCAGTAACAGCCCACTATCCGAAGAATTCTGGCCATGCCAGATTGGCTAGATGGAGCTTAGATTTACTTTTTTTAAGAAGTGACGGAGCTTAGATTTGTTTTGGATTTGCCGGCTAAATTGGTTTTTCGAGGGGATGGATGGGCTGGGTTTACTTCTTGTATGATCGGACCTCTGGCAAAGATTGGAGGTTAGTAACGGCCCACTACCCGGAGAACTCTGGCAATGCCAGATTGGCTAGACGGAGCTTAGATTTACTTTTTTTTTTTAGAAGTGACGGAGCTTAGATTTGTTTTGGATTTAGATTTCAAAACGCGGTGCGTTCGTCTAATTTTCTCTCGAAACTGTACTGTTTCTTGGGCAGAGAGCTTGCTAACATGAGGTTGTCCGGTCCTCTGCCGGCGGAGCTGGGGAAACTGGAGCAGCTGCAATACATGTACGTGGTCTTTCTGAATTCTGATCCATCTACTGTTCATCGACTCTGAAAAATTCCTGAGAGTTATCCATGTCAGCGAACGCCGTGTACTGACATTTTTTTGGCATCTGATCGAGCAGGGAGATGAGCGGGAACAACCTCCAGGGCCCGATCCCGCCGGAGCTCGGCGACCTGAAGAACCTGATCAGCATGGACCTGTACAACAATGACATCTCGGGGCACCTGCCCAGCACGCTCGGGAACCTGAAGTCCCTGCGGTTCCTGTAAGTCTCAGAACCCCGCTGTTTCTGAACCCTTCCAGGTTCTGCCACACGCATCGCGTTGTGAATCGCTGAATGCCTCTGGCCGTGCTTGCGCAGGCGCATCGACCACAACCGCCTGACGGGACCGATCCCCAGGGAGCTGTCCAGACTGCCCAACCTCGAAGCTGTGTAGGTTTCCCGTCGCTTCGATCTCTGCGAGCTTGAACTGTTCGTCGCCGTAACATTGTTCTTCCTTTTCTGATGCAGGGATTTCTCCAGCAACGACCTCTGCGGCACCATCCCGACATCCGGGCCGTTCGAGAACGTGCCCCTGAGCAGGTAGACGCGTCTTCCCCCCTCCTCTTCTTCCGTGAGTCGTTCACGATGTTCAGTTCAGGCGCTGCCGTGTCGTGTGCCAGATGCGAGTGCTCGGCTGTGCTAACGACGGTGCTCGTCTCGTGTCTCCCTTTGCAGCTTCTCCAACAACCCGCGGCTGAAGCAGGGTCCCGGCGCGTACGACGCCCACTGCTAGACTGGCTTGGCTTGGCTGCCAGCATGAATAACAGCAGACCCAGGCACCGAGGCCCGAGCGGTAGGTAGACGAGATCGTTCGAATCGATGACGACGCATGCGGCTGTGTGCCAGCATGCCAGGGCAGAAGGGCCTCACTCCTCTCGTTGTAAGGCGCCCCCCTCTGACGGGGCCTCGCTTGTACTCTGCACCTGGCGCCGATCGCGTGAGAAAAAAAAACAATTAATCTGGTCGTGATGAACTGATGACGACGCTGTCCGTAAGAGCTGTCTGGTTTCTGTTGCGCTACGATACAAGACGGGGGGCAGCCGCCAGCGGCCGGCGCGAGCACCACGCGCGCCGGGCCGCCAGCGGTCGGTAGCCGTAGGGTAGTAGGCCGCCGCGCGAGATCGTTGGCTGCCTCGAGATGACGAATGACGCGGGCGCGATCGAGGCGGCGGAACACCGAGCGCAGCGCTGACAGCCTGTAGCCCGCGCCGGCTGGGTGGCCTGCCCGTCCGGCACTGGGCACCGCACTATTTGTATTTTGGCGTTGAATTTTTGAAGAATGTATTTTCGAATTTGGACTTTGAGAGTCGGCGCCATGACTCATGGTGTCGAGATAATACATCTTGGCATCGTGAGCTATGGCGCCGAAATTCATAATCTAGCCGCTGACTTGGCGCTGATGTCGCTGAGGTCCCGATGCCACGAACTATGGCGCCGAGCTCGGCGCCGTAGATCTCGACGCTGAGCTCGGCGCTACAGATCATGGCGCCGAGGCCTTATCTATACGCCACGTCCTCTTCCTCTGTCTCCTCGCGCCCTCTTCCTCTCTTACTCTCCCTTGCCGGCCGTGCGGCCGCCTGCGCCCTCCTCCGGCCGCCCCTCCTCCAGCCGCTCCTCCGCGGCCAGACGCGCGGCCTCCTCCGGCCGCCCCTCCGCGGCACCGGCCGCCCCCGCGCGAGCACTGGCGGCGAGGGCACCCCGGGTGGAGCACCGACGCGGCCGCGAGCCGGCACGCAGCCTCCTCCGCCCAGCCCTCCCGTAAAGTTTTTTAATTAGTTTTTTTAATTTATTAGGTATTGTAGTAGCTAGCAATTTAGGTAATTTTAGTAGTCTATTTAATTTTCAATAATTTATTTAACTAGTTTTAGCAGTTTAGTTAGGTAATATAGTTAGTAATTTCTCGTAGATAGTTAGAGATCATATTCAGAAAGTAGATGTAGGTATTTAGTTAGGTAGAGACTTCAGCTAGGTGAAGTAAGGTATTTTTAAGTAATTCTAGGTATTTAGTTAGGTAATTTAGGTATTTAGGTAATTTAGATAGTTAGAAAATATTATTAGTTAATTTTGTAGATTATAACCGTCATAATCTTCTTGTTATGCATGCAAACTAGATGGACAATTTAGTGACCTTGTATCATGGAGGCAGTGTCGAGAAAGATGTGTTTGGGAATATCACTTTTGATGACATGCACGGGGTCCCCCTGATATTCAATGATTGGCTGTTGTTTAGTGAGGTGTTTGGTAGGGCTCGTGATGAGCTTCAATGCATTTCAAGTGAGGATGCTATCTCAATTCAAGGGGTCGTCCACTTTGGTAAATCGGGCCAGATTTTCAGACGGTTGGTCGCTATTGCATGTGAGGTTGAATGGGAGAACTATGTGAAGACTGTCATGAAGAATGAGTATTAATATTTGGATTTGGTTATGCGGAAGTTGTCAAATGCTCCCAGCCCTCATGTGCATTCAGCCCCTAATGTGCCACCTGCTTACCCTCCGTTACCCAATCTTGAGATGGATCAGGAAGATGCGGTTGCGGTCTCTGATGCTCAATCGGGGACGAATGAGTTTGGCATTTGTCCTGATGATCATGTACATTGTCGCATTGATGATATTGGTATGACACCCCAGAAGATTCCTTCGACCCAGAACTAACCAAGTAAGTATCGTAGTAACACCACCTTTTCTTTTGTTATTCGCCCTTGATTCTATTTCTTTATTCCAATACCATCTTTAATTGTTGTTTAAATACAGAAGATATTTCAGATAATATTGGTGTTCCCTTTGTGCCTCCATCTTTCAATACAGGATGGGCTTCTAATAGTGTGGATATTTAGATAGATGATGATGAGGAGCCTTATGGGAATGCAAGAGCCGTTGATTCAGATGATGACTGCCCAGTTGCAACATTGAGCGAAGAAGATATGGAGCGCGTTAGACTGATCGTGATCCACTGGTTCGTGAATTCAACGATCTCAGGTGTTCTCGTAATGCTTATGCAGAAGGAAGAGATGACGAGCTGCTAGAGGCTCTTGAGGTTGGGAATAGCATGTAAATTAAGAAGGGCCTTCTATTTAAGAACTTGCCTATATTGAGAAGGTGGTTACATGAGTATTCTGTGAAACATAAAAGATAATTAAAGGTTAGACATTCATACGTGAAGCGGCGCTACACAGTGGTGTGCGAAAAGGCTAATTGCAATTGGAGGGTGTGTGCTCGGAAACAGAAGGCCAAGGGAAAGTTTAAAATCATAAAAATTGTAGGTCCACATACTTGTGCCAACATAGACCTACAACAACGGCATCGACAGTTGATCTCTACCTCCATTGCCAGAAAGTTGTACTAAAGTGTCAGCTAAATTTGAAGGTGAAGATAATTATGGATATGGCTGAGAAAATATTTAGTTACAAGATCAATTATGGGAAAGTATCGCGGGCAAAGCAACGGGCCTGAAAGATGATATATGGGGACAGAAAGAAGGGGTATGAAAAGTTACTTGCACTGTTCAATGCAATAAAAGCAGCTAATCCAGGCATGCATTATAAGTACATTCCAAAACCGAATGAATGGAAGGACGGGAGGCAGATTTTCTTCCGTGCTTTCTGATACTTCCCACAATATATGGAGGCCTTCAGGCATTATCGTCCGGTGTTATCCATTAATGGTATTTTTCAGATTGGCAAGTACGAGGCCACACTATTGTCATCTATGGATCAAATCAAAAATTTCAAGATCAAATACGTCGATTGATGAGGTTGGACGGGTGAGTGAGAGATAGAAAAATCGAGACCGGGTAAGAAATATAGGATGAAGGGGTTCGGACAGGGAAAGGTGGGCGTGTTGTATGGCCTGCCAGCTCGGCGTCGGAGATCATGGCACCAAGCTCGACGCAACCCAAGGCGTCGAGCTCGGCGCCATGATCTCTGGCGTCAAGCTGGCTGCCACGTCGGTACCAGGTAGGCAGAGCATGTATCATCTCAGTGCTATGAATCATAGTGCCGAGACGTGTGATCTCGGCGCCGTAAATTGTGGCGCCGACCCTTGAGGGTCCAAAAGTGGAAATAAGTTTATGAGGGATCCAAATATAATTTTTTCGCGAAAAGGGCCAAAATATAAAAAAAGACGGCACTCGGCGCTGGCGCGCGGAGGGGAACGGGTGCCCCCGGACGGCCGGACGGACGGACGGGCGATGGCCGAGAGAAAATGTGGGCCGTAAAAGGCCGGGTTGAGGCCCGAATTCTATCTATCTCCCGGAAGAAAATTCTTATACATCTTTCAGTATTTAATTTCCATCGTTGGATCCAAACGCTTGTTCCGCATGGGTAGTAGGGGGAGCAGCCGGTTGGATAGTGAGCTGGACACGTATCCGTCCTTGCTTGGTGTAGGTGGCTTTTGGGTTTCAAACTTCACATATATTTTTCTCTCAAACGGTGAACTTATTTTTAATCCGTTTAAACCGTTGTGTTTCTGAGAACTAATGCAACATAATGAGACCATATATGAATATATTTTGCTATATTTTAAAAGTCAACATTTTGGATGAGCTATCTCAATATTTTAAATATGCTTTTTCAACATTTTCATACCAAATGTTGAACTAGATTATTTAAAATGTTGAACTTAATTTAAAGAAATGTTGAGTTAAGTATTTACAATGTTGACTATATTAAAAACTTTAGCAAATATAACGAATTGATACACATATTTGAGGGGGATGAAAACGCACTTGCACGTTGCTTAATGTGTGGAAAAAGTCTATATAGCTCTCAATGGTGGATCACATCACCCCCTAATCTATAAAATTGGCTTTTTTACCCCCTAAATTAGAGAAAACCATTCATCTACCCCCTGAGCGGTTTTACAGCCCACTTTTGCTGATATGGACAGTAGTTTTGCCAGGATGGCGCAATGAGGTGGATTGAATTGCTAACATGGACACACTAACTTGTGGCTTGTGGGTCCCGTTTGTAAGTGGGTAGGTGAGTCTTCTTCTTGCTCCCCTCGGCCGCCTGCCATTCGTGAGCAGCAGGTCCGCCCATCCACCTAGCCGCACAAAATCGTGCCTCCACAGCCAGGCAGCATGTTGCGCATCCTCAGGTGGACTCTGCCGCTGCTGACCAGTCGGGCCACCTGGACTACATTGGCGCCGCCACTAGCCTCGAGGAGCTCTGGTTGTGGGGCCTCACCATGGTGGGCGTGCGCATGTGGGGCTGGATGGAGCGGCTCCGCGTGCTGGAGGTCGGCGGCGCCGTGATCGGGGGGCCGCGGTCAATGGCGCCATTGCCGTGTGCCCCAACTCACCGACCTCAAGGTCCAGGGCTTCGTCTGGATCTCACGGCAAGGCGACGATTAGCAGGACGAACGCGCTTGAGAAGAACGGCTAGGAGGAGGTGGCTGGAGGTGAGGAAGGAGAGGGCTGGTGGCGAGGAAGAATAAGGTGGCTAGAGGTGAGGAATGAGATGGCTTGTGGCGAGGAAGAAGGAGGTGGCTGAAGGTGAGGAAGGATGAGGTGGAGTTGCTATATCCATACCTCTCACTTACGAGCAGGATCCACATGTCAGTTTGTCCATATCAGCAATCCGATCCACCTCAATGCGCTAGCGTGGCAAAAATGATGTCCATGTTAGCAAAAGTAGGCTGTAAAACCGCTTAGGAGGTAGATGATCGGTTTTCTCTAGTTTAGGGGGTAAAAAAGTCTATTTTAAAGGTTAGGAGGTGAATCCATGATCTATGTGTTTGGGGTTATATAGACTCTACTGCTGTCCCGTCTTGCCTGCATGCAGAGCGCAGGCCACGGGCAGTGGACGATGCTGCGGTTGCCGGGCCGTGGCAGGCCCTGCGATATCAAATGTTTGCATCGCACCGAAGATGTACAGGAACACCCGGGTTGAGGTCAGCAGTCTCCGCGATTTCGAACGTACTCCCTCCGTCCTAATCAAATGCTTCTAGACAGAATCATATTTGTCGTTCAGGTACGTAGTCCGGGACGAAAGCAGTTGGGAAGGAATCACGCACAACGGCACAAGCCGCGGTTTCGAGGTGGTCACCCCCTGTTGATGCCCAGGAGGGTTCTTGCGATTTTGGTGTGGAAGGGGAACGACCCAGGAAAAGAAGTGCTTGCTACTCCTATAGTCCTATCCTACATTGGGCCAAGGGAAAGAGTGAGCTGGGCTACAGGGTGGGTGGGCTTGGAAGACACCTCCATAGCCCATCAAGCCCAAATTCCCGAGGGCATGCATGGGCTAAGCGCGGCCAACTGTGTGTGTGTGTGCATTCCTCTCTCAAAAAAAAAAAAAAATGGTGTGCATTGCGGCTGAGAATTGCGTCCATGTGCTTCCATTTCCTTCTCGCTAATGTCTGTTCGGTTAGTGCAGTCCAGCTCCGCTAATCATCGTGATGCTCGTCTCCACGGCCGGTACAGGTTCGGCCCGCCCACAAGTTTACCTGTAAAATAGTCGACCCGCCGCGAGGATAAGCACGCCGTGCGCGCATAGACGCGGCCGCGGCGGCGGCGCGTGCGTGCAGACTGCTGCGGACGGATCGATCGGACGGACGCGTGACGAGCGGGGAACGAAGCCTTTCGGGTCCAGATGCATGCATGTATGTACGGCGGCAAGGACCCATCGTCCCTGCCACACGGTTCAATGCACTCGACCGGTCACTCACTCCGTCGATGCCGATCAGCTCTCTGGCGTCGCCGCCCGTGGCGCGAGCATGCGATTCAGAGCAATGGCGGCCACAGGCCATGTCGCGTGTTGTTTATGCCGGAGGAGGAGGAGGGAGAAAAGCTTGTCAGCCTCGTTCTGCGCGACCGCGCCGCCACCAATCTAGCTAGCTCTCCGACGAAGACCAGTGGCCGAACGCACGCAGACGGATCGTCGACGCATGCAGATCGAGGCACACTGCTGCCGTCGAGCACTAAAGGCCGTATTACAATTAAAGAACGTTGCTTGGATTGCAAGTGAAACAACGACGACTAGTTGCCCGGCCCCGGCTGGCCTCCACCCATGACCATCGCGCACACCTTTGCAACCCTCGGTCTCGCTCGACACGGACGTACGGGGGCCGCCCGGAGTGCCGGACCGGATTGCGTCAAGGGAGGCTCAAAGAGCCAAAGAGGGCATCGTTCTTGTTTCCTCGCTCTTCAAACAGCAAGGCCTCACCTTGCTACGCTGCTCCCTGCCTGCACCGTCCTGTTCTTCAGCCGAGCGCACGTTTACGTCGGCGTTGTTTCCATCAAAATTCCGCGTGCGAGACTACTCCCAGAGCAGGAGCATGGAGACAGGCGGGACCACACGGCCACGCGTCGCAGAGGATCGCGTCGCGGCAGCTTGTTCGCAGAGGATAGTGGATAAGCACGGGCCTACCAGCCTATCCATTCCCTCGCCGGCCCGCCTGCCTGTCCCCCTCCGCCTGATTACCGTCTCGTCGTCATCATCATGGTCCTTCTCCAACCTTAATTTATCGTCGCCGCGCCGCGGCTGATCTACTTTGCTCGATCCGAGCTCGAAGCACGAGGGGGTTCTCCCGGCTCCATTTTGCTCCATTTTTCGGCTGGGTAGGGGCCCTCTGTTCTATGTCCGAGTTACCGTTTTACCCTTGCTGTTCCTAGACGACCCCAACGTGGACTTCCGTCCTTCCCGTGCGGTCGAAGTTACCATCATCGGTATCATATGGCCTTTTCCCCTCGCTCTCGATTGGTTTTGATTAGCTTGCGTGCTCCGACGGGTACCCTATACATCATCTCTTGAATAGACCTTGTCAAAAAACATTGGTTAAACTTTTAAGGGTGGAAATATCCGATTCTTTTTGACAAGTTAAAGGCCATGTTTCTCGGGCTAGGTCGAGCATAACCGGGAGAATTTCACAGGTTTCTAGTATCTTGGGTTGTAAATCCAGGTCTTCGATCCCTGACAATCACAACGAGTTCAAGATTCGAACCTAAGTTAGATTTGTCGAGTCGATTTACCGCACTCGGGCATCCATGATCATCCACTTTCTTTGAATTTTAGCTTGTATAGATGGGTCGCGATCTTGATTTTTTCTACAAATCATGTGTAACTCATTTAACTTAATGACAAGAAGATTTATCTAAAATTTGAAATACCATATTAGATAATACTCATTAAAGGTACGATTGTGTCACTTGTGAATGTAGAGAAGATGATCGTACTGCTAATAATTCTGCACCTAGCAAAGCAAGATATCAAATAGTTCTCTACATCGTTGTCCTTGTTCGGTTATTACTGCTATGGTTCATGTCAAGTTAACCTCAGTATTTTAAACAATCACAGTTTTCAAAATCCTACTGCCTTATTTATACAACAAACGTAGTTTTTATAAGCATGCTTCCTTTTAGACGCAGTGTACATAACATCTGTGCACCAGCCTTGAGATACAAAGCATCCCAAACCATATCAAACAGGTTTTCTTGGTCCCTATCCAAGAACATATCCTTTTAGAAAAAACAGTCCAAAATGTTGACTTCTTATACCACCTGATTCAAAACCCACCCAACGACAAACCAGAATATAATCCGGCCTAATCCAAAATCAGACTGCCGGGGACACCGCGGTAATTTGCCCCCACACGCGTCCACGACGCATGTATGCACGGACCGCACCTGAACGGCCGAGACGGCCCGACCCATCTGATCCGACGGCAGAGAAAACTCGCGGGGATAGCTCCATTAAAACCCGCGTGAGGCAGCGTGCGGGCCACGTGACCCGCCACGTTATATCTCGTCCCCCTCCGCCTCCGGCGAGCCGACCGGTGGTTGCGCGCGCCATCTGTGTCAGCTCCGCGGGCTCCGGGGGCGCCCGGTGGCTCGCCGGCGTAAATTAACCCAAACCCCGTGGCATTCTCGCACAGTGCCGTAGTCCCACGCTCCTCCGCCTAGTTGCTTGCTTCGCAATAACACTTGCTTAATTAGAGCGGCGGTTTCAAGAGGGAGGTGGGCGTAGTACTGCCACTCGCCTAGAGGATTTGACTGGTGGAGGCGGGAGTGGGAGAGTAGCTGCGGCTGCCGCGGCAATCCTGGCGGGCATGGGGAACGCGAGCGCCAAGGAAGGGGAGAACGGCCACATGGCGTCGTCGCCGGAGCTGGCGGCGCGCAACGGCGGCGGTAGCAGCTCCGCAGGGGTCGCCGCGGCGAGGCCGCCGCCGTTGTCGCCGCCGGACGCGGTGATGCTGGAGCAACCACCGCCCGTGCCCTACCTCTTCGCGCCGCAGGTGATGAACTGATGATGATTTATTGTTACCCCAAAAGGAAGGAATGATTGGAGAGGAAAAAAAGAAACTCCTCTTCTGATGTTCTTGACACTTTCGCGTGATGGAATTGTTCCATTGCCTCTTTTTGTTGGTAATTCGTGCGGATTGTGGTAATCCTAGGGTCTTGCAGATTAGCAATTTCGAAGAGGAATATTGCTGCTTGGTTGTTTTCTGCTCCTGCTTCGCGGACAAATTCAGTTTTGCTCGCTGTGGAAGTTGCTTTTTTTTTTGTTGGTGAATAACCTGTGTGCTTTCTTTTTCTTTTTAATCCAACATTGAATTAAATTTGTTTCGGGCTTTCGGCTGTAGGAGCGATGCGTATACCTGGATGTAACTTGCAGATCTGTCGCAAGACTGCAACTTGTAGATCTTTGTGATGTTCTCAAAGAATGGATTCTTGTTCAGGATAACAGTGCACCATGCAAAAGCAAAAAAAAAGATCGAAAAAAAGAAAGATAAAGAGATAGGCAGTGCAACAAAAAGATGATAGAGGAGGGATTTGGCTGCACCTGGATTCTGCAAACGGATTTGGTAGTTCTGAATCTTGGATTGGGTTGGGTGTAGTGGATAAGTTGGCCCACACATATACTTATTTAATCCTTCTGTTAGATATGTAGTTGTGGGGGCACAAGTGACTAGATGATGCAAATGTTTTTGATTGTTTCATTTTTCGTCCTCGATCACTGCACACCACATTGTGACAAAATTGTTACAGCCTGGTCTTGGTTTGAGTGCATGTGGTATCTTTGAATGCATACTGCGGGTCGCCAGTCTTCGATGTACATTGTAGAACAGATTGCTTGCTCTTGGTTCATGGATGGTCCCCATAGAAGGAGGGAGATGTTAGGCGCCATGATCTAGAAATGTGATTCACAATCAGAACAGTTCTCGAAAGGAATCATGTGATTCAACACAAGTACAGTACTTTATTGGAGGCTGCTTAAATGTGACCATTAGTTAGACCTGCAACTGCACATTGAAGTATTTTACTGCATCGTTTGATTATCCCCTTACCTGCAATTTACATGGGCCACAGATGGCTGCCGCTTGGAGCATTAAGCTAGTATGGCTAGTTGGATGAAGTTTTTTATTGAAGTATTTGTTTGTCTCGACGTCAAAGATGTGTCATAAAGCAGATGTTTGGGCAATTTGATCCAAAAAAAATGTAACAGTTCATAGTCCTAATAACTGCCACTTGTGTTATACTTACTTTGAAGTCATCTTATTACTAGTAGTATATAAGCCTCCCATTGACCTATGAATTCTTCACCAGACTCATCTTATTACAATGTCGAGTATTACCACACCAATGTACAGAGACATAACCATACGCTTGACATGGTTATCCACTTGACTTTCTTCTCGCAATTTCCATTTAAATTTATGTAAGGTTATTTACATTGTTAACCCTTCACTTTTCTGAAGGGAATTGCTAATCCTATCAGACTCCTGTAATACTGGGAGATATATGCACGGATTGCTCTAAAATCCTTTTATTGTAGGAGTATTTCCTCTAAGCATATTTCAATATTGCTAGACTCATTTGCAGCTGGGAAAAATTGCATTTATTGGCATTGCTGCCTGTCCTGCTTCAACTGACAGGTAACTGTACCTTGCAGGTTCCAGTGACGCCATTTCAGAGACCTACTGAATTTTCTCCTGTTTTCAACCATTCACCGATAAATGGAACAGATGAATCCACCACCAACCACTCCCAGGAGAAGGGGATTCCAACTCTGATTACATGGAGTCAAGGAGGAAATGAGGTGTTTCTGGAAGGATCATGGGATAACTGGACATCGAGGTATATGATAAAATCAGAATTTGTGTCTTCAGAAACCTTATTTACACCCCAGATTCAGGAGTAAACTCATAAACTCGGCATGTTAATCTCAGGAGAGCATTAGAGAGGTCTGGCAAAGATCACACCATCTTACTGGTTCTGCCGTCTGGAATATATCATTACCGGATGATTGTGGACGGGGAATTGAGATACATCCCTGAGAAACCTTGTGTTACTGATGAGAGAGGACAACTGGCCAACCTCCTCGATGTCCATGTCAGTAAGGATACTATATTTCTGTTTCATCATTCAAACCTGTGAGAACCTAAACAGCAAAGCAAGCAAATTACTGGGGGTATTTTGCTCTAAGCCATCTAAAGGTGCTCCATAATATAACTTTGTTTCCCATTTCATCTGAAAAAACATCTTTGAATTGAACAGGATTATGTTCCAGAAAGTCTCGACAGCGTAGCAGAATTCGAGGCACCTCCGTCACCAGAGCACAGCTACGACCTGCAATATCCGGGAGACGAGGAATTCGCCAAGGAGCCACCCACCCTCCCTCCCCAGCTTCTCATGTCTGTCCTTGGTGATACCGATAACACCGATGATCAAGCTCCAAAGCCACAGCATGTCGTCCTCAACCATCTGTTCATCGAGAAAGGGTGGGGATCGCAGTCGCTGCTCGCCCTTGGAGTCACTCACCGGTTCGAATCCAAGTATGTGAGCTTTGTGCTCTACAAACCGCTGAGGAGGTGATACAGCTGAAGGAGGAGTGCTGGCTAGGGACTGATGGAAGTGAATAATTAGAGTGTTGCTGACATGGTTGTATTGTACAGAAGGGAACTGCAGGAGCCCCTAGCTGTTCTTTTTTTTTATGCTTCTGAAAGTAATAAACCGGTTTCGTCGCCCGTGCTGTTCGAGAAAATGAAAATTATTAGTCTGAAATGAACTTTCCTCCATGGGCGCTTCTTGCGGCTGTGAAAAATTATCTGGTCTGAAATTTGTTGGACTCGTGCATTGAATTGTGCAGATATCGCTTCCTGCAGCTGTGAAAAGTTATGTGGTCTGAAAATTGTTGGACTCGTGCATTGAATTGTGCAGATATCTGGTCTTTGTTCTGTGCTGTAGAGATAACGAAAGAAAGCAGATGGTGAGACCAGCAAATCAGTTAGCAACTCGGTTGTATCGCCTGGATAAAGCTGATGTGTCGATTTGCTGGAGACGTAGATAAGATAACAAGGACATTGAAAGGAAATGGTCGACGTTTGACGTCGATGGCCACCATACAAACAAAGGTAAAGATAACGTTGTGTGATCACAAGCTGCCTGGATTTGTCAAAAAGGCTCGACGGTGACAGTGGCGATCAAAGAGCTGCTCCTTGTCAGTAGCTGTGTCGGATCTCCAAGATACTGTAGTATGTTTGCAAAAAAGAAAGAAAGAAAGAATTTTCGGGTCTTCCATGCTTCAGGAATTACGACTAACGTTTGTCGGGCTGGGCTAGGTCTGGCCCTAGCTTTCCAAGACAAAATTTCCAAGCCCATGTCATCCAGGCCCAGCGCAGCCGATAGCCCGATAGGCACCATGTTTTAAATCCGGGATAATCATTTGAAACTTTAAGCCGTAGAGACCATTCTGATACACACAACATGATAAGCACATGTTTTTTTACTGGATAGGAGTGGTGTAAAACCCAATCTTTGTACAAGGCAGAACTAAGTATCCAGGATGATCCAATAAAAGGAGCCATATCTCATGACAGCAAAGCTTCAAATTTCAGATATCGACGGTAACAACTTTTTACATTGAGCAATGGACTCTGAACTTGAGAAACGTCGGTCTCCTACAAGGCTACAAATGGTAACAATGTCTGAACTTGGAGTGTCTAGCAAGTAGCACCTACTTGGTCAGAAATTTACTTTGCGGTTCAGGACTCCAGAGTCCTATGCATTCACCGTAGTTGCGATTAGCTCAAACAGCGCTACTTCATCTGGCTGGCACCATCTGTATCGCGTCAAACTTTATCCGGAAAACAAGTTGCAGATTTACGTGCTTCAGATCAGCAGGACTGCAAGCAGGCTTCGTCGGTCGTGCAGGTCCAATATTAATACAGGAACGTTTGAATGCTTTATCTCGACGCCGCCAGCACTATAAATTGAAGAGAAGGCCGAACCCACGTCTCCATCCACAAGAATCAGGCAAAGCGCCATACGCCATAGCATCCTCCTAGCTCCTACTTCCAAGACCTCCAATTCCATCTCTTCAGCGATGGCGTCGCCCAAGATCATCGCGCTGTTCCTCGCTTTCGCCGTGGCGTCGGCGGCGCTGCAGCCCTCGGCAGCGGCGAGGGTCCAAGCCCAGCACGGGTTGAAGCCGGCGGCCGCGAGCCACGAGGCAGAGAAGGTGGCCGCCCAAGCAGCTGGCGGCAGCGCGCCGACCCCGCCCGGCCTCCCCGCCGGCGTCCAGCTCCCCCCGGGGCTGCTGCCCGCCATCCTGGGCTTGCTCTTCCCGCCGCTGGCGGCATCATCGGCATCATCCAGCCGCTGCTCCCGCCGCTGCAGGGCGGCGCCCTGGGCGGCCTGCTGCCGGCCGGTGCCTCGCACGCCCCGCCGCCGCCGGCGGAGTGCATGACGTCGCTGGCGGCCGTGGCGCCGTGCACGGACTACCTCACCAACGCCACCGCCGTGGCGACTCCCCCCGGGGAGTGCTGCGACGGGCTCAGGGCCGTCGTCCGGGACGCGCCCATCTGCCTCTGCCACGGCACGAACGGCGGCATGAACCGGTTCCTGCCCAGGCCCGTCGACCCTCTCCGCATGGCCGTCCTCCCGCTTGCCTGCGGCGCCGTGCTGCCGATCCAAACGCTCTTCTTGTGCAACTGTAAGCTACTACAGCTTTACAAAAAAAAAACTGCAAGTTACTACAATATATATCCTGCATTGTTATTTTCAACAGATTTTATGACTCTCCTTGCATGGAGATCTGTCGATCGGTTGACCTGATGATCATGTGTGTATTTGATCTGGCAGCGAACCAGGTGCCGCCGATGTTGCCGCCCACCCCGCCTGCCACGCCTCCTCCAGTGTCACCGTAGATGGCGGTTGTCTGTCGATGCTACTCAGGCTAGTTTGTCTTCTTAGTTTCAAGATGGTATTAGCCTATCAGGATAGTTTAGAAGTTGAAGTCCTCGTGGAGAGTAGTATTAAGTTAGATGGTTGAGTCATGTTAGTGCAGAGTGCAGTCATGTAAACAGCTCAGTTTCCTGCTTTTGCTTAGTTTGACTTTGACCATGTATAACTGCATATGGTAATTACTCCCGCCCAGATATCCAATACCGACAGTATCGTGTTCTGACAGTCATCCTAGGGACAGCGTTTGGCAGTGCCGCCGCCGCCTCCTCTCTTCCCCGGCACCGGCAGAGTGGGGTGGCGCGCCGCCGCCTCCATCCGCGCGTCGCTGCCCATGGGCCTTTTTCGTTGGGACTACAACGGTGCCGCCAATCAGCCAGCCCACCGAAGACGCCCTCCTTGCTGGGCTTGGAGCGAACCAAAAAAGGGAAGCCCAGGAGCGATTGCAAGCACGACGATCCGATCCAGTGGCGTCGTAGCGAGTAATTTTTCCACGCGACGACCTTTTGTTTGTTGCGCAGCCAGCGACGATCTGCGTCGCGGCATACAACACTACAAGTGTCAGGTGCTCAAGTAAGTGTACACCAGCTGCACAAGGACACGTCCGGCTCATTGGTCTTTGCGTGCGCGGTCACGGAAACACGGCGACGCGATGCGAGGACGCGCGTTGGAAGGCTAAAGATGCCGCATCACGTCACGGACGCACCAGCAAGCGGACGATGATGGTAGAGTCGAGAAAAAAGCATGGACCTGGCAGAGGGAATGAAGCTGCCTGCCTAGCTGGCACTATTTTTTGTAGCTACTACTAGATCACAAGAAGAAGAAATAAAATACTCCTAAAGAATTAGGTGAGGAGGAGTTGGGGATCCGAGCAATGCATGTCATGACACAGCTTCAAAAACCACAAATTGAGAAGTTCCTCTCGCATGCACGTGTATCGCTCAAAACTTAGGCAGCACCATGTTGAATAAATACTACTACCATATATCTATAAACTACTTTTGTGAAAAAGGAATCGACTAGAGAAAGAATGAAATAAAAAGGTGGATTTTTTAGCATAAAGAACGTCGTTGGTACATGCTGAGTTTTTTCCTCTTCATGGAAAATGCGTAATTGCTTAGTTTTCATATGTATTTTTTTTATTTTCTCACTTATTGCCATGTATATGCCCACTATCACACACGGATTGTCAAGGCAACTTTAAATCTTAGTCTTTCCTGTAGATTTGTCTTCCCTAATACACGACACGCACCGCCTAATAACCAAAGAAAGGGCAAAAAAAGGAAAAAGGGGTGGCGAACCGGATACAAAAACCACGGTTAGAACTTGGAATCCTCCCATCGCCTCACCGCTGCCTATAAAACCGGCCCGCGGACCGGCCACCCCGTCCCCCATCCGCGCAGGCCAACCAACAGTGACGCGAGCACGAGCACCCCTCCCCCTCTCCTCTCCTTCCGCGTCGCGTGCCCTCGCCGCAGCCCTCCCCCATGGCGGACCAGCTCACCGACGAGCAGATCGCGGAGTTCAAGGAGGCGTTCAGCCTCTTCGACAAGGACGGCGACGGTACCCGCCTCACCTGCCCCCCTCCCCTCCTCCCTCTGCCCCGCTAGGTCCCCCGATCTCTGGCGGCCGGATCGGGATCGAGCTTTCAGCCCCGCCCGATCCGGCCCGAATTATAGGGATTATGTCGGAGCCGTCGGGGGTACGGCTCCGGATCCGGCCGGCCGCGTGACGTGGTGCCTAGGGTTTGGTGGTCTGTGAAGTAATTCGCTGGTGTTTTGCCGTTCGGGCGTGGGTTGCGCGCGTTGTTTGCGCCCAGAGATTTGAGCCATCTAGTGACGTGTTCATTCCCAGCTACCAGCTGTTTATGATCTAGGATTTTGCTCGCAAGGCGGGAGAACAATGAAAATGGTTATGATTTTGCGGTGCTATCGAGGGGAGAACAATTTGGGAATCGTGAATCGTTTAGTTTCGGAGATAGGATTGGAATTCTAATGTCTAGAGAAGCATTCATGTAGAATGGAGTAATGGACAGTGAACATAGTATGATCCGAGCATCTAACTTTGTGGGACAGGTTATTAGCACAGTATGAACATATGGTTGCATGATCTATGCATCAAGTACCGGGGATATCTTAGGGAAAGGGTAGTTGGATTTGATCATGGAGACTGTATGCTTATGATTTTGAAGAAAGGGTGTTGGCTTTGAGCTATGCCTAGAAATTAAGGTGTGAATCTATGTAGTATGGTAGTATGCTAGTACGATGTTGAGCAGTGGTTGTTTTAGCTTGGAAGAAAAAGTTTTATAAATATTTGCTATCATACATGATAGTCTTGTAGCATATTTGTCCTGCCTGTTTATGAGCCAACAAGTTGGTCATAAAATGTTTATTGTGTAGTCTTGGACCAGGCATAGTAGTAGGGCACTCTTTATCACACTTCGCATTGTTGCTCATTTCGAAATGTCCTCTGTTGTTCTGTTGAATACATATTTTGACTTTCACGCTAGAGCTGGGTTTGATTATGCAAATCAATAGCTGTGAAGCATGGTTCTTTATTAAAGTGGCAGTAAACTGATTATGGGACTAGAATTAAAACCAGTCACTGCATTAATGTGTTCATTACCTGGATTATGGTCAGCTATACTCTTAATTCCACTATTTATATTGTTCTGTGATAAATCCATAACTTGACTGTTTGTATTGAGATGTTGATGACCAACATCATTGATATTTTCTGAAAGCGACTGGCATTTTACTATCTCCTGTCATGTTACTTGTTTGACATAACTTCCATCCTTCTGAGGTGATGCAATACTTTGCTCCTTTAGGTGGCTTTTCTTTCAAGCGATGCTTGTTTGTCAATTCTTTCCTGCTACAGTAAGTTTATTGTAATTCGATGGATGAATGGAAGTCCTTGGCATGCTGAAAGTGATCATGTCATTATTATGTGCTCTGTATTGTTATAATAATGTGAGCTAAAAATAGCCTTAACAGCTATGTAGTATTTGGCTTCAAATTGAACAAGCTAGGACTTCTATGACTTTATAAACCCTTTATGAGAAGATTGCTTGTTTTCTAATACTAATCTTAAGTTTGATTTCTTTTTGCTTCGGCAGGTTGCATCACTACCAAGGAGCTTGGAACTGTGATGCGCTCCCTTGGCCAGAACCCTACTGAAGCAGAGCTGCAGGACATGATCAACGAGGTTGATGCTGATGGCAACGGGACCATCGACTTCCCAGAGTTCCTGAACCTGATGGCAAGGAAGATGAAGGACACTGACTCTGAGGAGGAGCTCAAGGAGGCTTTCCGCGTCTTCGACAAGGACCAGAACGGTTTCATCTCGGCTGCTGAGCTCCGCCACGTCATGACCAACCTTGGTGAGAAGCTGACCGATGAGGAAGTCGACGAGATGATCCGCGAGGCTGATGTGGACGGTGATGGCCAGATCAACTATGAGGAGTTTGTTAAGGTTATGATGGCCAAGTGAGGAGCGGTCCCCCATAAATAAGTCTGTCCCAAGCAAACCGAACTATCAGACTCACAAGCTGTACTTTGTCATGTCCCGTTGATGAGTACGTATCAATATCATGCAGGTGGTAATGTTGAGTAGTGGTCGGGTTAGGTGGTGTAGTCATGGAAACGCGACATCAGATACCTGTTTCTTTTGATTGTGATGTTATCTTGCATTATTGCGCCTGTTGGGGCTTTAGGATTTGTTGAAGTTCATATTTTCGTGGGTATATTTTTTTTGCGCAAGTCCTATCTTTCATTTTCAATCGATCTGCATTTCTGGTAATGTTAGTTTTGTGTCCATGTTATGAGAGGGTGATGCTGTTTTTTGGTTGGTCATACTCTTGCGTCTAAGAGGCCATGGACAAATCTGGATTGAGGAAGTGTTTATTTCGGCCTTTCTGGTGTTGAGGTCTTGGTCTTGCCAAAATCTTGTATACCAGTCCAGAGTCCGGAGTCCAGACTCACTCGAGCACTGCAGCTGCCATATGATTTGCGAAGTGTGGAGGCCTGGAGACATCGGACTAGGATGGAAACGGAAGTCCGGCGATTCCTTCGATAATGCATCGTTCGAGAAAGCGCTCGCGACAGCAAAGCTGTGATCTCTGAGTTCATCTTCACACGTGCACGCTAATCATTCATGAACGAATCATGAACAGGAGGAACCAATTAGGTGTGGTTCCAGGCTGTTGAAACAAGTTGGTTCTGAAACGACAATTTTCATCACCACTGTTTGTATGGCTGCAGTACGAGTTGGTACGGGGGAAGAACAATCAGGGTGTGGAAAAATAGGAATTGTTAACATTTGATTCCAGCTGCTCCTAATAATCCTGTCATGGTTCATCTTCACCTCTGCCCCCCTCTTCTGGCTTCTCTGATTCTGGCAGACCTCTTTTAATACTGCTCGTGTCAGCTGCCGGATCTCGATCGGTTGCTGCTAATCGTGATGGTTAGGTGAGGATCATGGCGGCATGGCCTATCTTTACATGCACCCAGATGGCCAGATTCGATCATGCCAGGGGTGGATGAAACGTCGCTTTTGTGATTACTAGGTGCCGCCACTGAATCGATCAAGTTTGGCTATTTCCTGACCGAGAAAAGGTGGTTTGCCAGATCGGAGATTGGAGATGGTTTGGCTTTCCCTTTTGACCTGTCGAAATCGAACCATAGAAAACTCTGCACTTCTTCCTCGAGAAAAAACAGTTAGCATCCACCGCAAGAAGAGGCGGCTGGGGTGCTGGGAGAGCGAGCAGCTCGGGCGAGCATGGCGGAGAAGCTGACGCCGGAGCAGGCCGACGAGTGCAAGGAGATCTTCGACCTGTTCGACGCCGACGAGGACGGCAAGGACACCACAGCACCCATCACGCCCGCGCCACGCACAAGAACTGATCTTTTCTCCGTCTCCTTCCCAACCGCCCCCTGCAGGTCGCATCGCCACGGGCGAGCTCGTGACGGCGCTGCGCTCGCTGGGCCAGAACGTGGACGAGGCCGAGGCGCGGCGCTTCCTGGAGGACGCGGGCGTCCCCGCGGGCGCCGCCGCCATCGACCTCGCGGCGTTCCTGGCCGTGGCGGCGCGCAAGATGGGCGCCAGGCAGTCGGCGGAGCGCCTCGCGGAGTGCTTCGACGTGTTCGACGACGCCCGCAGCGGGTCCATCCCCGCGGAGCAGCTGCGGCAGGTGATGGTGAGCCACGGCGACCGGCTCACGGAGGAGGAGGCCGACGCGATGCTCCGCGAGGCCGACCCCCGCGGCGAGGGCCGCGTCGAGTACAAGGAGTACGTCAAGGTGCTGCTCAGGGACAAGAAATGACCCGGTGGTCCGTCGCCGGCGGGCGGCGGCGGCCATGAGCTATCGATCGATCGGACGTGGCCTTCTGGATCAAGATTCAGTATCTTGTCTTAACTTGCGTCAGTGACTGTGACTCGGTGTCAATGTATTCTGGGTGTACGGTACCAGTTTGCACTGGCGATTACCATTTCTTCCGGGTTATCTTGGTGTCAATCGACGATCAAGGCACTAGGCACGACACGAACGCGATCACAGCTCGCAGGATCCATTCACTTCAGGACATGGCGTTCTACAAGTCCAGCGTCCTCCAAGAGGCAAGAGGGCTCCGTTACCGTGTGCTGCTGGATGAACTTCTGCTCCATCAGCGCGCCGCCGCGGAGGCAGCCGATGATCCAAGACGAAGAGAGAGCGGGTGGAGCCCAGCCAGCGCGGCCGTGAAGCGGAACGCGTCCGTCGAGCGACAGAGAGAGAGCGGGTCGTGGTTTACGTGGGCCCGGAAAATTTCAGGGGAGCTGGGCGGATCGTGATTGCATCGATGTTGGGCCGAAGCCCATTACATACGCCAGAGCACAGAGCATGCGCGGGCTGCCGCTGCAGCTGTTTAGTCCCACCTCGCCCAGCCAAGCAGAGCCGTGGCGTCGACTCGCTACATAACGAGGCCCTATGCAGCGTTTCAAAGCATACCTTTCTCGGCCTTTTGGCTAAGATCAAGTGTAGTATCTGTTCTTATCAGTTTAATATCTGATACGTGGGCCATGCGCCCACTTTGATATTAAATTTATTTTTTGTGGGGGAGGGTCCACCATAGTGGCTTGCCACTGGGGCCCTCGAGCGTCGCCCAGCCGTTGCACTGCTGGCAGGGCCTGGCGCACCCCAACCAAATGTAAATGAAATTTTTTGGATTTTTTGAACGGATCTCATAATCGTCTGCTATTCATGTATACTTTAGTTTGGAGCTTTGTTCGTTGGGCCTGATGGACTCGTGGGGAAGGCCCAGCAATCGCTTCGCACGCAGACTTGTTCCAGCCCACGCCACGTCAGCCTCGTCCTATCCTCTCACGACGCCGCGTCGCCGACCACTAACTAGTCCACCTATCCACGGGAATCCCCTCCGCTGACTGCGCTCGCCATCCAGCACCACCGCTCGCACCGGTACACCCCGCCGAGCGCGAGAGCCGTATCCGCCTCCCTGTGCAGCAGCTCAGATCACCTCGTCTCCATGGCGGTCGCGGCGGTGGCCGTCTCCGCCTCCCTGTGCAGCAGCTCAGATCACCTCGGTCTGAGGCCGACGTCTGTGAACCACCATCTCGGCCGCTCGCTCCTTGGGGGGCGAATCGCCGGACGATGTCGGCGCCGAAGGCTGACGGTCTTGGCCGCCGCTGGCAAGCCACCGGGGGAGGCAGAGGAGCAGGTCCCCGCGTGGGCCAAGCCCGGTGCTGAAGAGCCGCCGCCCTGGGAGCGCAAGGGCGGGGCCGTGCAGGGGCAGGAAGCCGGGCAGGTGCCGTTCTACGCATACCTGCTCGCGTCCGCGGTCACCGCCATCGCCGCCGTGCGTTTCTTGGAGACTCCTCCTTTTCTTTTTCCTGCACGCGATGCACTCGTCACTCACCGAAGCCTGGCTCGGCATCTTTTGTGACGAAATCGCTCCACAGATCGGCTCCATCTTCGAGTACACGAACCAGCGGCCGGTGTTCGGGATCGTCGGCTCCGACAGCGCCCTGTACGCGCCGCTCCTGGGCTTCTTCGTCTTCACCGGCATCCCGACCTCCGTACGTATCGACATACGCACCGGCACCGTGCCTCCTATTGCGGCGCCTGGTTGTTGCTGACTGACTGAAGAGTTGCTTTGTAATGTTTTCAGGGATTTCTGTGGTTCAAGGCTGTGCAGACGGCGAACAAGGATGCCGAGGAGCAAGACCGCAGAGATGGATTTCTGTGACTTCAATTCATTTGCCGGTGCAGAAGAACAAGCACAACATCGACGGCATACTTAGCGTCGGCTGATGTAATGTATTTGTATTCTAGAACTGAAGAGAGCTGATCAATTTGCGGCGGAAGAAAAAAAAAAGAATATGTGCAGATTAAAGAGGGTTTTTCTATATGCGTGGAATAAGGTCTTGAGTGTCATCATATGAACGGAAAATATTTGTTTCCTTGGTTTAAAATGTCATGTGTTTTGCACTTGAACAGAATGCTTCTTGCTTCTAGCATTACCCCACCATCACTAGAACTGCTTTTTATTTTGATGTCAAAGATGCTATATCCCTGTATATTTAATTTGTTGTTATTGAGCAACTGCGATAGTGGAGTTGTCACATTTTGACTGAAGTTTGAAATCTCAAGTTCTGACTTCTGCCTAACTGGAAAAATACCAATACACTGGCAAATTCCAAGTTCAAAGCCGGTCACATTTGGGACCAAAGAAACTAGCTGAAAACTACCTCTTGTCCCCTCGTTTGACATTAAGGGTTTTGCATCGCCTTCAATGTTAGTGTGTTGCAGTAGTGGTTGTAGCAGTGGCTGGGAAATTGTGTCCAGTGATGATGTCTTGAAGATGAAGGTATATAAGCAATTTAGAGAGATGGAAGCAGTTTGACAATGAGTAGCATATTTACGATCTGTCTGTAGTCTGTCACCACATTCTCTCCGGATGGCCATGTCTTCCAGGTTGAATACGCTGGCAAGGTTGTCGAGTGTTGACAACAGCACGTTTGGAACTCAGTCCTCACAAGCTTCCTTTCCTTTTTTTTTTTGCATTGTTCTGTAATTTTATGTTTAGACTCTGCTCTTTGTTTGATTCTGTTTGTAGGACTATTGTTGGATCAAATGCAAAGATGTGATCGTTCTGGTGGGTGGTCATTGCTGGATAACTGATCCTTGGTCGGAGTTTTTTCTTTAGGTGCTTGTTTTATGTGATAACTGATAACCTGTTATGTTTTTGTTCACCTATAGGGTGTAGAGAAGCTGGTAACATCAAAGATGATTCCGAAGGGGTCCAATGGAGAATTCACTTGGTTCACCAAAACTCTGGCCTGGTAATTATGTTTTTCATTGTTCTTTCTTTCTTTCTTTTCTCATAGGAGTAAGCAGTCCTATGGTCATTGAGCTCTGACAATAAGAACATACGCGTGGTAAAATTGCACTTACCTTTGGAATTGAGAACTTGAATCCTCTTGCATTGTATATAGTGATACTTTCGTATGATCAGTATTTTTTTAACAAATTTATGTACTTTGAGAGTTCTTGTCCTCGACTTTTAGGCTTTTGCTGGTTTAGCAGCTGATGAGCAGATAGTATCAAGAGCAAACTAGTAAAGTCAGAGGCCGCCAATTATTAAAAGTGGAAAAATATTAAATCTTGATTATATACTACTGCTTTCTCAGAATTGTACTCTAAAGCAGTAACGCTGTATGGAGAACCCATTCCTGTAAAGGAGTTGGCTGATCGTGTAGCTAGCTGTGTACACTTTACTGGTGACTTAATAAGGATTTCTTAAAATAAAATTAGTCAACGACCTAGTAGTGTGCTTTGATAATACATCTACTTAACATGTTTGTTGCAATTTGAATCAGGATCAGGCCTTTTGGTTGTGAGTTGCTCTTGGAGGTTATCTGGGATGGGCCACAGCTCTACATGATCCAGTCTTCAGGCTGTTTTATGTGAGTTCTTACCATAATACTTGAGATTGCCTTCATTTTATTTTCATTTACTTGGATTGAGAAAGGAGTCAAAGGCATACTGTCTAGTTTATAAGAATATAGGCCTTATGGTAGTGGCTGGGCTTACCAGCTTATGTGATGAGCTGATTTGCATTTTCACTTGCATTCGCAACTTTGTTTGATTGTAAGAGTATATATTGTATGTAATGTCTATTAGACATGCGCAGTGCTCGTTTCATGACCTGCACATTTGTTATTTGACTAAAATGTTTTGGAGCTGCACTGTGGAAAGGGAAATAAGCTGCTAAAACGTGGTCGGTCATTTCAATTTAGATTATTTGGCTATTTGTTTTCTGATTCTTGCCCAGCTTCCTTTCTTTCTTTTTTCTCACTAGGACACATTTAGTAGCACGTTTGTATAATATTGCACTAAATTAGATTATCGCATAAATACCATCTTAATAGTTTGAAGTATATGACTTTAGGGTGTTTGTTCTTGCACTCCGCTCTTCTATGTATGATTATGCATCAATGACCCCTCTACAGCTATCATTAGTGCATATGCTTGTTTTAATGAGTAGCAGTCCATGTCAAACACTCAAATGTGAATGGGTGCTCATATTCTTGTGTTGGGATTTGGGATTAGCACATATCAGAATAGACTTAGTTTTTCATTTTGATGATTATAATCTACAGTTCTATTTAAAAGCTTTTTTCCTTTTGGATGTTATTAAATACTAAGTAAGGAACGACCTCTTTTCTGTATCCATGACAGTAATAATTTGCTGTTACTTATGGAGCAGTGCCACGACACAAGCTTTGGCCTGAGGCTGTAGTTCGTAGGACGACGAACAGATTTCACATGATGTGGTTGCATCTATACAACCATTTTCTTAGGTTCATTTGTTAGTTTGCTAGGGGCTTCGGGGTTTTGGAAAGAGAGGTCAATTGGCAGCAGAATACAATAGGCTAGCAGCCTAGTACGATTAGAATAACTGTAGTTTTATCTTGGCACAGATTCTAGTGATGTAGGCTTGTCGTATCAAGGTGGTGGTGCCAGTGGCTGTCCTGTTATGAAATTCCAGCCCAGAGAGATTTCTCTACAACTCTGTTGCTCACTTGCTCTTGAACCTTTCCTTCCTTCCAGAATCTAAGGTGTACATGACGAAGCCATGGACAAAGCTTTTGAGAGCTGGAGCGGGTGTGTGAAGTGTGATGAAATCAAACCGTCAGCGCCAGAAGCCCAGAAGGTAATGATCGGAGTAGCGTTGAGGAGCAAGAGCTCCCTCCAGGCTCCACCGTACCCTTGATTCTGTTTTGGCGATTCTTCAGGGCTCCTCTCTTTGTCTTGTCTTGTGAACTTCTTGCTCGCCTGACATACAGGTCCCGGCAGACCTTCCGAAGCAGATGAAAGCAGCTGCGCAGGCGGCGCTGGAGGAGATGGCGGCAAGCCCGCGACAGAAACTTTTAGACGTGTGTTGTTTGCAAGGAATCGTCGACACCATAGACCATTGTAGTACCATACAATGCTGCAAGTATCGAAAACAAAAATAGTACGCCATACAGTCTCCTGACCGACAGGACGAGTTCGTCAGTTTCATTTCATGGACGCAGAAGTGGCTCAGAACACGGCTGCCTCGTGCTCTTTTGCCTTTGGGGTTCAGGTGAGTGGCGCTCCTGCCGGCAGTTTGACGCGCCATGAGGCCTACTCCAGTGGCTGAGGTTGAATATAAGCTGCTTATATAATATTTTCTCATATTTTAATAGGAGGGAGAAGAGCTATCATTTGATCAATTGATAAAGAGACAATCTCGTACGTACTTCAAGATTATGTGGAAATGACGTATAGTCATTTATAACATATTATAAGTTATGTTCTAAGAATCAGATTATTAGAAGAGTTGCAGTGCTTAGAGGTCGTACCATTGGAATTGGAGGAGGCCTGCAGTCTGGTGTCTGATTGTACGGACGGCCGGGCGAACCTGCCGCGGCCAGTGCCACCGACTCGCTGTCACTTTCGACACCAGGACCGTTGGTGGTCGTGCACGGGCCATGGCAACAGCAGCGTTTCCGCCCGCGCCCCGAGCGGAAGGACACGGCCGAAGCCCCGCGCGAGCCAAAGCTTTCGCTAGCCCCGGTATGCGCGCGAAGCACCAAATGGTGGCTTGATGTCACGCGAGCGGCGCCCTTTTGGTGTTCGCATTCACAGCCAAGGACACCGATACGATATACCATGGCGATCTCTACATGGTGCTGGTGCATAGCGGCGTGCTACAGCTCAGCAGTGTGGCTTGCTTGATTGTGCGTGGTGGTTGTATATCTGACCGAGGACACCGATTGGGGTTTTGACCGCTTGATCACGCTGGAGTCCACCTCTTTTTCTATCACCTTGTCATTACAAATATATAGATGTCCTGTAGCTTGCATTCTCAATGGGCAATGTAGCACGAGACCGAAGGCTTTTGTGTAATGACACTAGGGCTAGCAGCCTAAGAGCATCTCTAACAGTGAGCCTCAATCGAATATCTACTTTTTACTTTTAAAGTAAAGTAAAGTAAGGGCTTTCTATATTTTTTTTGTTATATTTTTAACCTCAACTTCAGCAGTGACATGTAAATCTCACCCTTTTATTTTAATCTAAAAGGTGGGATCCATATGTATAGAGGCTTACTAAAAATCCCTCACGAACAGAGAGTGGACGAAGAGATTTGAAAGCCTTCCAAAATGGGGCTTTTAGTAGAGGATCTGCTGGAGTGTAATTTTTTTATTCCACCTTCCAAATTTAAGATAGAGACTATTTAGAGGTTCTACTGAAATTGGTCTAACATCTATGGAGTACGTCCTAAGTTAGAATTAATGTTGTGACATCTCAGCTTAACAATTTACACTTGTTCGCCTAACCTTCCCTGTTTAAGCAATCTTTCCTAACACATGATTTCAATCCAATGCTTCGGATTGATCCTGCCTTCGTATATAACTTTCTTAACCCTAACCCTATCCTTCCCTACTTGGCCACACTACCCTCCAATATTTTTCATGATACGCGCCGCCGTTACACTACCTTGCGTCCACCATCTCTTGTGCCAGCACAGCGCATCTTCAAGCACCTCCGCCCGCAGCTTCACACATCTTCTACCCGATGCCGATGGATCCCGGCTCCCCTACCTCGGCTGCCACCGGCACTCGATCGGGCGATGCCGCTACCATGGAAGGCACCACTGGAGTTGACGACCCCGCAACATCTCTCTCACTAGCCCTAATGGCGTGCGATGCTCCTGTTCCTCTCCAGCAATTTCATCCAACATGCGTCGTCCACAATCAAGACGAACGCCCACTTCGCCGCCTTGCCATCCAACCTAACGTCGATCCTGCACCCTTCTGGTGTTCCCACTACCAGCGCTGGCACATGTAAACCCCCGAATCTTTATTTTAACCTAAATTGCCAGTTTCTAAATTTTGCCCGATGGATAGGTAGTGTTAAATCGATCGATGATAAATATTGCTAAAAAGGATATATTTTTTTGGAAATTTTCAAAATTGCCTTTAGTTTTTTTACCTTTGTGCAAGAACATAACTCTCCAAATTTTATAAATCCATTATTCATATGGTAGTTTTCTTTCTATTTTCTCTAGTCACGTATGCGAGATTACAAAATTGCCTATGTGCTTCGATCCATGAGAACACACGGGCCACCGTTCCTCGCAAGTCGCCGCCCTTTGTTTAGCTAGACTATGGAAGTTGGCGGTTTTCATTTTGATGAACTAAACCGGCTGAACGAGTGCGGTTTTTATACTTGAGCCGGACGGCTTTGTGCCCTCGTGAAGGGAACCCTCAATTGCAAATTGCAAAGTTCATAATTTTCTTTTTACAAATTGCCACTGATTTCGGCTGTGGACAGTGAATGCCCCACGAGTGAGGAGGTTTTCGTGTTTCCTCCCGTGCGGTGTCTCCCCGACTCTCGCTCTCCGCCGAGCCCTCGCTCCTCTTTCCCGACCTCTGCCGGGTGGAGCGGAGACCAATCCGGGCCTGGATCCACCTCTCCTCTTGCTGGTGAGTAACCCTAGCCTGCCGGGCGGATTGCTCCAGGCGTCCGCGGTGTTTTTGGGGGGAGCATTTCGTCGCCGCGGCTGCTGAGCAATCGAATCCGGATCTCTCTCTGTCTCTGTTCACCCCGTCGGTCCGTCGGGGAGGGCGCCGGCCTGGAGGGCACCCCGCCCGGGGACGCCCGCGCGCGCCCCTTGGGGCCCGCCCTGATGCGTGCAGGGAGGGGCCACGGGCGGCGTCGTCGGTGCGGGAGGAGGGCGGCGGCGCTTGGTGCGGGGAAGGGTGGCGGCGCGGGTGCAGGAAGGGGCGGCATCACCGGTGCGGGAGGGGGCGAGCGGCGACGCCAGGAGCGGGGAGAAGGGCGGGTGACGGCGCCGGGTGCGGGTGCGGGTGCAGGGAGGGGCGGCGGTGCGGGAGGGGGGCGGGCTGCGGCGCGGGTGCGGGTGCGGGTGCGGGAGGGAGGCAGGCGGCTGGGGACGAGTTTTGTTGGTGATTCAATACCAGGGGTGTATAAGTCATTTCACGTTCATGTTCTGTGCTGAAAGGAGACAAAAGAAATATTTCAGTGAACAAAATGTAATGGAGCTATTTTTAGCTAACGTTTGCATCTTTCAATGGTATTTTACAGGGGCAAACGCTTTTGGTGGTATTTTACGGAAGTCGTGATCTTTCGATGCTACACAACCAATTTTCCCTTGTTTTAGCTGCTGATCTGCTCGCTGCATGTCGCCACGCGAGCTAATTGATGCGTCATCCATCCATGATTTGGTTTTGGTCCCCCCCCCGTGCGGGAGATCAGTACACCGTGGTGCGGGTGTCGTTAATTTTGCGGAAAAAATCGGGGGTCCATTTGACTGCTGCGTTCCTGTTGGCTCCGCGATTGGGGCAGATTTAGGGGGTTAAGTTGTCGGGGTCGTCTCCTAGGCTTTGCTGAATAGCTGGGCTTGTTTGGCCATTCTCCATGTGTATTGGAGGGGACTGTGGGGGATTGAGGGAGAAATTAGTTCATTCCCCTTCAAAACCCCTCCAATCCACTAGGGGTGTGATTCATCGAAACTAGCCTTGATGTTTTGGGGGGCAGGCATACTGTTTCAGTGTAGGTTCGCTAGGGTTGTGATTCCTTAGGTTGGGGTATTTCTCCCCCATTTTGATATGGGTTGCTCTCGATTGGGGGGTGGGGTGGGGGGGGGGGGAGCCTCGGTGGCACTAGGGGTAGTTCAAAAGGTCCTTTCTTTAAACACCATTGCTATAAGGTCCCGCGAGATTGCGCTGGTGATTGGCGCCTTGATGCATGTTAGACCCTATGTGTTTATGAAGGTACCTGTGCGCTGAACCTTCTCAGCTTGCTGTATGAAATGTGATTAGTAAAAGCATAACAAGAGGGATGCTCCTCGCCCCAATTGAATTCTGCAAGTTAGAATCCCTGGTGAAACTTTGCAGTGAAACCATCCAAATGATTGTTCTGTTTAGTACAAGCTATTTTGCCAATACACTGCTGCTGCCATTCTATCTCCCACTTCATAAACCTTTTTCCAACTTCATAGCTGATCACCAGCCAACTTCCTTGACACCATTGACACCCTGTTGCCTGTCGAAGACCAGACCACAGTCCATAAATGTATCCAATTCACTACTACTCTGTTCTGAATCTCCTTGCCCCTCCCCTTATGTGTTGCAATCATTGGCAAATTCACGGTGGTCAACCATTTGGTTTGGATGGTGGATTCACGATGCTTCATATTGAATAGCACAAGGTGACAAGGGCCTGAGGCTTGCTTGTACGAATTTGGTTTTGGCATGGTCGTCGATTATGTGCTCATAATGGCTAATAAATTTGTGTTACATAGAGTTTGTGACAGTCAATGGGTGACTTATGATATAAGAAAAACTACTGTAGTAATTGGCCCTCGAAAAAACAAAAAAGCTACCATTATAATAGAATTGTGAAGTCTTTTGTTTGGTGAATATTTCTTTTAACAGTACTTTGCCAACACAATTTGTTCAGAAAAACTATGCAAAGTGACTTGTAGGGTGACAGAAGTATGCCAGACTGTCAAATAGCGCATGAAGTTCATGTGCTGATTACAGCTGCTTGCATTTTTTTTCTGGGATGCAGCTCAAGGATTTATTTTGCTAATGCAATGCTCTTAAGGAGTTTCATTTTCTAATACTGCACTAATATTTTTCTTTCTTTGGCAGGAATTTTCATACATCTGAGATGTACAGGGCCTCAAATTTCATACCTGATCCTAATCAGGAGCTCCTAGATGCCAAGCCATTAAGGTCTTTGGCTCCCATGTTCCCTGCGCCCATGGGAGTCAATGTTAATCAGTCAAGTACACCACCATTGGTCTGTGTCACTCCGGTTGGCCAATTCCCAACAGGGTTTGGTGCAGGGAACCTTCCTGCCTTTGGATCGTTTGCTACTTTCAGTGCCACTGCAAATGGAGTTTCTTATGCCGGCACCAGTGCCAACGGCCCCATCGATGCCACCCCTATCTCTGCATACAAGACGAGATCAAGCATGTCAGTTGATGGTGATGATGAGCCTTACTTGGGTAACCAAACTTTTTCATCTGAACGGAAGGCTAGGAGAGGCCGTCCTCCTGGTTCTGGTGCATCTGGTGCAGATGGCTCAAATGGTAAGTTCAAGCGCCCTAAGCCCACGTACAAGAATTTCATTGCTGGCAAGGAGCTTGCCTTTCTGCCATCTACATCCGATCAAAGGGAGATTGTGGAATCAGTTCACATGACCTTTGAGGCACTCCGGCGAAGACATCTGCAGATGGATGAAACACAGGATGCTAGCAGACGTGCAGACCTGAAGGCTGGCGCCATCATGATGGCCAGTAACATCAGGGCCAATTCGGGTAAGAGGGTAGGAACTGTCCCTGGAGTTGAGATAGGGGATATTTTCTATTTCAGGATGGAGCTGTGTATCATTGGGTTGCATGCACCTAGTATGGGAGGCATTGATTACATGACTACTAAGTTTGGAAATGATGAGGATTCTGTAGCGATATGTATCGTCTCTGCAGGCGGTTATGAGAATGAGGATGATGACACAGATGTGCTGGTGTACAGTGGTCAAGGGGGAAATAGTAGGAATACTGAGGAGAGGCATGATCAGAAGCTTGAGAGGGGTAACCTAGCTCTTGAGAGGAGTTTGCACAGGAAGAATGAGATAAGGGTTGTACGGGGCTTCAAGGATCCATTTTGCCTAACTGGGAAGATTTACGTATATGATGGTCTCTACAAGATTCATGAGTCCTGGAAGGAGAGAACAAAGTCTGGTATCAATTGCTTCAAGTACAAGCTGCTGCGTGAACCTGGACAGCGTGATGGAGCTGCAATATGGAAGATGACTCAGAAATGGATATCTAATCCTGCTACCAGAGGCAATGTTCTACTAGCCGATCTGTCATCCAAGGCTGAAATGTTGCCAGTTTGTCTTGTCAATGAGGTAGACCATGATAAAGGACCTGGACATTTCACCTATACTAATCAGGTCAAATACTTGAGGCCCCTTAGTTCTATGAAGAAGTTGCAGGGCTGCGGATGCCAGAGTGTTTGCCTGCCTGGTGATCCCAGTTGTGCTTGTGGACAACATAATGGAGGCGATTTACCTTACAGTTCATCAGGATTGTTGGCATGCCGCAAACCAATAATCTATGAATGTGGTGATTCTTGCAACTGCTCTACAAATTGCCGGAACAGAGTGACCCAAAAGGGAGCCAGGTTACATTTTGAGGTCTTCAGGACCACCAACCGAGGCTGGGGTCTTCGCTGCTGGGACCCTGTTCGTGCTGGAGCTTTTATATGTGAGTATGCCGGTGAGGTCATTGATGAGCTCAAAGTCAATCTCAACGATAGTGAAGATGATTACACTTTTCAGACTGTATGTCCTGGTGATAAGACTTTAAAATGGAATTGTGGGCCTGAACTGATAGGTGAGGATAGCACGTACGTAACAGCAGATGAATTTGAGCCACTGCCCATCAAGATAAATGCAAAGAACATGGGAAATGTCTCACGTTTCATGAACCACAGTTGCTCACCGAATGTCTTCTGGCAACCAGTTCAATATGACCATGGAGATGACAGGCATCCACATATAATGTTCTTTGCACTGAAGCATATTCCTCCCATGACAGAGCTGACTTATGACTATGGTGTTGCTGGAGCTGAGTCTAGTGGTTCAGGTTCTCGTAGAACGAAGAACTGCATGTGTGGATCACCAAACTGCCGGGGTTTATTTTGATTTGTCAAGACTTACTCGTTGCGGTTAATCAGATTCTGCTAGGTAAGGTTCTTTTACAGATTGGTTTATTTATTTCATCATACACACGGATATTTCTGATCATGCAATCTGGCTTCAGTCTGGACACCAGTCAAGACAAATATGATTATGTAGTCTAAGAGTGTTGTAGGCTTTTAGCACCTTTTTAAAACAATACAGAGTTTTCTACGAACTGTAACATTTGTCAATATCTTTACCTTTTGATTTATCATGTATCAGGATCTTTCTTTAGTTTTCATGCTGAGGAGTACAAGGTAGAGTAAACTAAGAACAACTTTTTATTTTTCATGTTGATCTAGTGCACAGAACAAAGCTGCCTTGCACTATACACAACAAATTCAGATTATTTGTGACGTGTTGCTCCCTAAATTCCTAGTTTTCTGACTCATTATATGTATCAGAATCAAGCATTCATCTTCCCTCAGTACCAGTTAATTTTATTTTATTTACATTGTGCAAGTTAATTTTGGAGCTGCACGTGTAGGGGGATGATAGTTTAAGCTCCCCACCTTTCTTTGTTTAGTGTAAAATGCTGCACAAATTACCTGTTCTTCGCCCAGCATTAGACTACTATGATTTGGTTTTAGCCTTGTATCCTTTGTTGGTGGGTGAAATCTGCCTGACATCTTCTGTTTCACTGTTATTTCTTTTGTAGATCAATTCTACCAGACCCAAGTTTGAGCTATATGGTGTTGCGCCCCAAGGATGATGCACCAGAAGATGCTGCCGTTTGCGAATGCGAACTGTGAAGACAGAAAATCATCGTTGGACCGTAGAATTTCCATTTCCTTTGTCATGTGCCGCACACTCGCACTGCATGGTGCCCGTTGCCCCGCGGTTTGCTCTGATGTTCATACATAGGGGCATGGATTGATGTATTGCTGCTGCTGCTGCTGCTAATCGTGTCTACCAGTCGCACCTGCTTTAGTAGTCCTTAGGCCTGTTTGCGCCGGACGCCTGGCTGTTAGCCGTGACTCCTTGGATTCAGTCATGTAAAGTTATCTGGTCTAGGATCACGTTGCTTTTGACTCGATTTCGTTCTCCCTTGCCGTTTTGTCTTGTTACAACGCGCGCAGCGTTGTGGCTTGATTTCTGTCGGGTTCAGGTTTGTGCTGAATGTTCGAGGAGGAACAAAGGAGTCGGTCTGTGAGACTGGCCAGTTCCGTCGTGGGCGCCGGCGAATGAAATCTGCTGCGGGAGGGGGCCAGGTCCTGGTGCTGTTGTGTTGCGTTGCGCTGACCGGTCCTGTTTCGGCTCCCTTCTCTAGTTCTACAGGTGGAGGCTGGAAGCGATGGGCCGTGCCGAGCCGAATGTACGAGAAGGAATCCGCATCCTCGCAGCATCTCCAGCGGCGCCGCCGTCGGCGTCGTCGCGGGCGCGCGGCAGCGCATGCCGACGCCCTGTCCATCTCGCATCACCTGGCGTGCGCTCTGGCATCAAACATCATTGTCATCATGGTCGATGACGAGGCGCATCGTCCTCGACCGACCACGGGGCGGGAGCCAGGAGGACGCACTCTGATTTCCGACGGCAACAGGAGCACCCCGGACGTGGCTGGCGCGCCGTAGCGGCGAGACCCGCAGCAACTCTCCCTGGTCCCGCGTCGGCCTGGGTCGTCCGCGCCGTCCCGTCTCCCCGCGTCGCGTTGCGTCGCCGAGACAAACTCTCGATCTCAAACCAAGCCGGCAACGCATCGGCGTCGCGCGTTCACATCCAACCGCTAGCTTGTCTTGCGTCCCCCCCGCAACGCAGCGTGACGACACCGCGGATTCGATTCCCCCCTCCTCCAACCTCCGTTGCTTTTCGCTTTTCCGACCCGTTTGTACCGCCTTTTGGGGGGAGGGCTCAGGAGTTGAGCGAGCCTCGGTCTCGACGCCTCCCTCGCCGGGAGCGCGCCATGGCCGCCGCCGCCGCAGCGGGTTCTCCGTCATCGTCCGCCGCGGCCGTACAGCCGCGATGAGTCCGGCGGTCCGGGTGGGGGCCGCTCCGTCCGCGCCCGGTCGGGGCGCCAGGGTGGCGGCGGCGGCGGCGGAGGCGGTTGTGGCGGGGCGGGAGCTGCGGGGCCGGGCCGCGGCGCTCGCGGCCGCGGCCGAGGAGCGGGCGGCCCTGGCCCGCCGCATCGAGGCCGCGCTCGAGGTGGGTCCGTGCCCGCCACGCCCGCGAATGGCCCGACCCCAATCGGCCCCCTTCTGGCACCGCGTGGTTTGAATTTTTTTTAGAAAATTATTTTCGATGTGGTGTGCAGGTGAGGAGGGAGGCGCTGCGGCAGGCGGAGGCGCTGGGCGAGCTGAGGCGGAGGCTGGACCTCCAGCGCGCGCGCGCGGAGGAGGCCGTCGTCGGCAGGAGTCGGGCGGCCGACGCCGTCGAGCAGGGGAAGGAGCGGCTGCAGGAGCAGGTCGAGCGGGTGCTGCCGCTGTCCAGGGCCCTCACCGCCGCGCACCAGCGAGTGCAGGTACTTGAAGCGTTCCGTCTGTGGAATTGCGTCAATGCGAAGTGCAGCTAGTTTGGATTCTGGCTTGGATTGTCTGCACTTGTGTAAGGGAATCATCCCGCGCTGATTGCAGGAAGCGAAGGAGGCGTTATCTGGGGACAAGGCGAGGCTTGAGGATCTGCAGAGGCTGCTTAGGACGAGGCAGCAGTGCATGGTTGGCCAGGTTGCTGCCTTGTACCCTGTCAGGGTCTTCCATGATCTGCCACAACATGCACAAAACCCTGGTGCCGATACTAATGGTGAGAATCCATTACTCATATGCCTCTCTTGATATGTTAGGAAAAATACATTCTTATGACATACTTCATGTGTCCCAACAGAGGATAGTGAGAATGAATTTGCTGTTTGTTTAAGAAAAAACGTTTTAAAAAAGAATGAATTTCCCTGGTTTGTTCAGTAGTCCCCATCTGTTAGCTCTATGAAGTTAGCAAGATACTTTCCTTGTAAGCTAGTGTTGACTTATATGCTGTTGGTGTTATGATGGAAATGCATTGTTTACATTTAGATTTTAGTCCATGACCTGATGCTGAAATTACCTCATCTCTATGATTATTTTTCCGCCCTGACCAAATTTTGGTATCCATGCCTTCGGTGGCACTCCAGTTCAATGTTCGATATGCTAGTCTAGTTGGAGACATTGCTCTCTGTGCTCCAGGGACCGGGGGCTTCTTAAAAAGAATCCATATTCATTGAAGTTTCCATCTCAGTTCTGATACAGCTTGCTTAGGATATTACTGTTTAAGGATGATTGGTAAACATCTGCATTATGTGTTTTTGACCTTTTTCCTACAACGAAATTGAAGAAACAAACATTCCAGAATCACCTTTTGAAACCATTTATGATGAGATGACAGAACACTTTCAGGGGAGCGTGGAGCACTTTCAGAGGAAAATAGAGCACTTTCAGGAGCATATGGAACTCGTGTACCCAGCATCATTAAATCTCCACAAGTGCGTGGTTTGACATTTTTTGGCTGGCAAATTATGAAGCCTAAAAGAAAGCAAAAGAATTACAGTGACAAGGAGCTTCAGAGGTCTGCAAGTGTTCTGGGGTATGCAGCACATGTAAGTCTGTGTATTAGCTATTTTTTACTAAGTATCCCAACCCAGCTGGGATTGTTGTCCCGCACAAGGGAGAAAATAACCCCAAAAAAAATTGCACCACAGCATACTAATTGTAGAAAAGATCAGTTCAAGAATATTTGAGTTTTCATATATTAGTTTGGAATGATACAAGGCACTATGGTCCTTTCAACTTTTCAGTTTTGTCACAAATTTCAAAAAATCTACCTGCATATACTCTGATTTGGTACCTGATGCCATCAGAAGTTGCTTCTCTCTTTTTATTTGTTGTAGGCAGTCTTGCTCATTGCCTCCTATCTCGATGTTCCCCTCCGGTATCCTTTACGCTTTGGAGGATCCCGATCTTATGTGAGTGATCGCTTGCCTTCAGCTGAAACAGCATGCACTGCTTCAGCAGAACACGCAAGCACGCACAACACCATGTCTGAACTAACAGAATACCCCCTTTTCCTGGAATGCCAAGAAGACGACTCCACTAGGGCCTCCTATGCCATTTATTTGTTGCACAAGGTTTGTACTTCCCTCTGAATATTGTATTGTAGCTGCCGTTTTCCTGCTGCAATGCTTGTTTGATCTAGTTTTCACCTGTAAACTGAGACTTCTATGTTCATCTGCACGCGGATGGTTAGGACACGGAGCAGCTTCTGAACTACATTGGAGCAGAGAGCTCTGGGAGGCACGTATTTGGTAACCTGCGAGAGCTTCTCAGGATCGTACTGTCCGATGAGTATGTGTACAGATGATGGATGGATTCGATCCACGTGGTTTTGGAGTGATTATGCTGCAGAGAGGTGCCATACAGATGTAAGTAGGTGTGTTTTTTCTCTGTCGATTCTTTGGTGTGATTTTTGCCCTGTTTCGCTGCGCCAGGTTTTTGTATGCGCAGGAAAAAAATAGGCATATTAGGCCCTCCTAGATGAAATGAAATGGTATTACATGACGTGTGGCGTTACATGCGCCTCGGCCGCTACATGTGCGATTCAAGTTTCTCTACGAGTCATCCCAGGCAAACTAGACATTTTGTGCAAGCATCATCATGAATTGCTGTTGGGGTCACATTGTCTGACCGACACGCCACCTCCTGGTTTCAATTTCAGCACGGTTCTCATCACAGGACGACCAATAATATCCTGAAATCCTCCCGAGTGCCATGGCTTTCCAACCTGGCATTCTTGAGCCGGAAGCACGCCACCAATCTGGCGCTGCGTGTCCAAAAGAAAAATCCGGCGCTGTGCCGAAGAGGCAGCACGGCAACATGTCTTTTTTATGGTTCGCTCGGTCGAGAAAGCCGGGGTCTTTTTGATGTGCATGTGCCTTCCTAAAGCCGGCGCACCAGCACCTGATCTGAGCTGTGGCCATCACCGGCGCCACACGCCTGGTCGGTGAGCCTGCCCGGTGGCGAAAGAGGAGAGCCCCCCGGAACGAGGCTTTTTGGCACCGTCCAGGACCAGGAGCCGCATCCCATCCATCCTGACCTGAATCCCTGACGAAAAAGCCGCAACGAAGCAGCGGCACATCAGATCAGATGATCAGGTGCAGGTCGGCGGATCCTCCAACCCCAGCATGGCCACCAGTCCACCACCCACCCACCGCCACACGCTTCCCTCCGAGACCAGAACCAGACCAGACGCGGGAAAATACCCCACCCACCCCTCCCCTCCCGTGGACGCACGTGCCACCGCCACCCCCCCGGGGGGTGGGGTGGGGTGGGGGGCGCTCCGCTGGCGCGCGGGGCCGGCTGCTGCTGCCAGTCTGCCAATGCCATCCGCCTTGCCGGGGGTGCGGTGCGCCCGCTCACTCCATCTCGAGCCGGTCTGTCTGGTTGCCTTCCCACGCCGTGTTCCTGCCTTGCTGTTGCCTTCTTTTAGTTCCTTTCACCTCGACCACCCGCCCCGCCACCGCCATTGCCGCCCCGCCGCACTGGAGGCGCGCACCAGCGGTGCGCGGCGCCCTAAGCCTTCCCCCTCCTGCTGCGGTGGCTGCCCCTGGCTGGCACCGCCGACGGCGATTCGACAGGGCGAGGCGATCCCTTGGTGTTATTTACCGCCTTCTTCCGGGCCTGCCTCTGGTTTCCGCCGCTGCCCGCCGGTGACGCCTCCCCTTACTGCGTTCCGCGGGGGGCGCTGCACGCTTCGGCTTCTCAGATCCCGAGCGTGGATCCGATCGCCGGCTGCCTAAAGGTACGATCTGTATGCTATCGCACAGCATCTGCAGCATGTAGGCGATGCCATTGTTTTTTTTTTGAAAGGATGTCATTGTTTTTAAAAACAAACGAGGCAGCGGATTACGATGCTGCCGGACTGATGTCTTTCGTTGATTTATTATAACTGTGGGGGTTGCATTTGTTGCTGAGCACACAAGATGCACCCATAAATCATCAAAGATTGCAAGAGGGGTCATGTCTCATGTGGGTTGTATTCTTGGTTGTACTTTGGCATTTATTGTTAGTTTATTATGCTCTGCCTGATTGCCTGAACATGCCTTGGTCTATCCTGGCCTGCTGTGATCTGGGCATCAAGGAAGCTACAGACTGGTTATTGTTCACTTCTTTTGTGGGTTAGCCTATCGAATTCACGGAGCTAATGTTGCTTGTGTGTTTCTTCTGCTAGATTTGTGTGGACATCCGGGAGAGGGCAGGCCATGGGCGTCGAGGCTAAGCAGGATGCTCTGTGCAGTATCAAGAAAACTCTAAGGTGTGCTGTCAGAACGACCTGGAGATGCGCCTCTGAAAATTGGGCTCTGTTCAGTCTATTGCTACTGCCCTACCTGCTGTACAAGTACTCACCGGGTTTCTTCGCTTTCCTTCTCTCCAATTCTCCTGTCATTATATGCACGGCCCTTCTCCTTGGTGTACTGCTAAACTATGGGGGTGCACATCTTCCGGAGATCCGTGAAGATGTAAATATTAAAGCAGACCAAAGATTTTCAGTGCCTGCAGTGAAGGAGGACATAATCAGGGAGGCAAGTGTTGGCAGAAGAGACGGTAACAAGTGTATTGATCTGGATGAAAATGTTCCTCTTCTGAAGGGACATGATCAACGAGATGAGAGAGTTGAAGCTGCAGGTGGTAGACCCGTGAAAGTTCTCACTTATGCAGACAAAGAGTCCAAAGATGCATGTTTGAGCAAGGATAAGGGCAATGAGTATGCCAACTTGTTCGAGGATGTACAGCGGAGTAGAGTTGATGGGAAAGAAGCGACCTTAGGTGTATATTCTTCAATTGAGAATGTTAGGGAAGATGCTGAAATGGTGGCAAGTCCAAATTATGAAGGGAGAGTATGTACAGATTCACAAAGTGGTGAGGTGGTCGATGTTTCAGAACACAAGACTGTTGATGGAGCAACAGGTAAATGCAGATGGAGTCGTGCTTTTTCTGTGCGTCGGAGGAAGAAGCTTGCTGATATAAAGATAGAGGCTATTAATTCTGTTGCGGACAATCAATTAGATCATTCTCTATGCTCACCACTCACGGGAGTTGGCAGCCATGATAGTTCATCAGGTTTTGACCCTGATAATGCTGAGAGGCACTCTCCTGGTGTTTCTATGATCGACATTGGTGCCGTGCTCGATGAGACCGAACCTCTTTTGGGTGCTGATTGCTCTCATTCTCATCGCATCACTAACGATGAGTCGGATAATCATTCCATCGTCACCCCTCATGATTCTCAAGTTGAAAGTGATAGCAATGATGTGACTGACAATAACAAGGCCAAAGATGATGGTGAAGAGAAGGATGCTCGACTTGAGTCTGCACTTCTGTGGACAGCTGACGACGAGAAGAATGTCATGGATCTTGGGTACTCCGAGAAGGAGCGCTTCCGTAGGTTGGAAAGTATGATGGTGAGGAGAAAATCAAGGAAAAGCATAACATTTGATCTTGACAGCATGGATGTTACCGGAAATGATTTTTCGCGTTTCCGTCCACAACTTCAGCCTATTTCAATTTCAGAACGACAGATGAACCCATTTTCTGATGATGCGGAAATCCCTGGATCGGCTCCTCCTATTCTGCATCCACAAAAGAGCCCCTTCGATTTCCTTACTGAACAATCAATTGAAACTGGTGTCCCTGCACGTCACAATCTGGAACCCCAGGAATCCATGGCGGTTTCGCATCAAGACGCCCTCTTCACAAGGCACGAAAGCTTCAACTGTGCCAGACCGCCTTTGAGACATGGCTCCAGATTCAAGCCATGTTTTGGTCTGGAGGAGTTCAACTCTGAGGAAGCAGGCGCAAGCACTTTCCAGAGGCAGTTCAGTGACAGGAGCGTGTCGAGATTGAGCGTCGTCTCCGAATGCGACACGGTCTCTTCGATCGGCGATCCGGAGCACAACGACCTCATAAGGAACTACATCCGCGGCGTGCGCGAATCTCCTAGCCTGCCAGGCCAGGATAGCGATCTTGTGCATGCTGGAAACGAGTGCTTGGATGGGATCAGCTTTGTGGACAACGAAACTGTGAACGCTGTCATCTGCTGAATGGATACGAGGCACTGGGAGTCTTGGAGAACGTTACACTGGAACAGAACCATAGTGTGACTGAGGAGCGGAGGAGCTTTGCTGTAGCCCTTGCTCACGACGCATACTTATTTCGTGCGTGTCTTCGCTCGTCTGACAGGGTTTGCATTCTTCCTGTACATTTGCACAGTTGAGAACACACCCTCTTGTGTGTAATAGCGTGTAAAGATGAGGTGCTAGAGTGCTGCATACTTGCACCCAGTACTACTTGATTGTGTTTACTTGTACTTTCCTTTTCACTTTTCAGTTCTGAATTACCTGGGCCTGCACTGCCGGCAGTTTTCCAGTGACCAGTTTCAGCTCTGCAGCTACGGAGTGTCCCTTACAGTTTACTGAAACTTTTGTCTTGTGTGAGGATTCCTTTCCCATGCATGATTGGAAGCATAGCGTGTTGCCAACGAAGAACGACCGAACCATGGGCGGATCCGTGCTTACACAGGTTGCGTGCGTGCAGGTCCGGCGAGATTCATGCCTGATTGACCGATGGCTGGCCCCGTTTCACGATCAGATTGCTCTGAACTTTCTTTTGGGATAAGTTTGATAGCTTCCGCCGCCGGGCGCCCGCGCCTGTGGCGTTTTTGTCGCAGTGCACGAGACTCATGTCACCCGTGTCACGAAGTCCCAAAGAAACATTTGGGTTCTGATCATTGGTCCCAGGCTTCTAGTAGTAGCGACGGACTGATTGGATGATCACGGCTTCAGAGATAGGAGGATGGCGTCAGCTGCGAGATTGTTGTCATCAAAATAGTATTAGAGTCGAGTTCTCTATCAACTTTCTTCTTTTTTTTAAACAAAAAGATAAAGATTGCACGACTAGCACATGATCCCTTCCTTCCGGTAAAAAGAATCTCGAGTTACCGCTGCAGGGCTGCTGGATCAGCCCGTGAGTCGAGTCCCCAATCATCATCAGGCTGAAGACACGAGACAGAGGCGAGTAGACGACACATGGAGTCACCCGTCAAACCCCTGTGCACGATTCGCGGGGCACACTCTTTAACGCCGAGGCGCGCCATGGAATCCGAATCTTAAGCGAAGCCAAGCCACCGCTGCTGCCGGTTTGGTTTGCTCCCAAGCCCAGAACGAACGTGGGATGCCGCGGCAGAGTTTGGGCAGCGGCGCTGGCGTCTTTCGGCGGCACAAAAGCAGCAGCAGCAGCAGCGCGTGAGGTGTGTTTAGCTTTTGATCGGGTACGTGCTCATGTGAATCCTGTTGCCGGCACGCTGGCGAATGGGATTAAGCTTCGGCTGGATACTCGTACTCGTAGTGTCCTCTAATCCATTCAGTGACCTGAAAGAAATCAAAGAATCCAAGGGCAAAGGCACAGCCGCACAGGTTAGGTTTCCCACTTCCCCTACCCTGCCGCCAGACCAAGGACGTGGGGCCGGGATGTCATGGGCAGTTTCAGCAAATATCTCCAGCTCCGGGACCCACGGCCCCAACAGCAGATCCTGCCGCCCTGCAGACCCCTCTGCCAGCACTCTACCTCTGCCTGCACACTACTGCAGGCCCGAGCGCGGAGCAGTGCCCCTGCTGCGGTGCTGTCACAACTTTTGCAGTAAAAATTTAAAATTGCATCCGAACCCATCTCATTTTGGGCAGACAAGGGCACCAACCCCGGCATGAATGCAGCAGTAGGCGGCAACCTTCACCACCTGCCGCCGCACGGCCCCACCTGCAGGCCTCACCCGTCCCGGATCACCGGCTGACCGACCTGACCTGACCTGACCTGACCTCATCACAGTCGCCAGCAAAGAAAAAAAAGTCCCGGGAAAAGTGAACAGATGCTGACGCGAGCGGTGCCGGCACCGCGAGCCCCACGATACGAGATTTTCCAAAAGTTTGGCAGCTTCGACCAATCGACCGATCGGTAGATCCGGTGCCGACCGCCGCCGGATAGCGCGCGGTGCCCGGCGGCGGCAGAAACGGTCAGCCAGCTTTCACCGGCCGGGCGCTTCTCGGCGGATCCGGCCGGGCCCGCCGGCTGCAACTGCAAGCTTGCCGAGGAAATTCGCAGCTTGAACCAGCTTGCGTCGCGTCGCGTTGCTACTTTTTCTAGAGGAAGCAGGAACTAGGAGGATCGTGGCACAGTGCTTCAGATTTTTGTTTTTCTTTTCGGAACCGGCTGCTCGATCGGTGGATTCCATGCGACAGCAGTTGCGGTGCCGTTTTTATTAGCCCAGTGACGGACAGCCAGCATGTCTGGCGACGCCCTCCATCAACTCCATCAACAAAGCGAGCGGTCGGTCTTTATTTCTAACGCAGGTAATCAAACGGATCGAAGGAAGACGACGACGCCACCATGGCACCATGCTTAGCCTGATCCCACCCGCTAATCACCGGTTCTACTGCTAGATCTTTTGGGAGGCCCCCATGTGGGCCCTCCCCGTGGATTTTGCTCGTACCGCCACGCGAGCTAGCGCACAAGCCGCGAATCGCCGGCCGAAAGCGACCGCCGTGGCGGGCGTCGACGCGCTGGCCGCTTGCGCCGTGCCGTGCGCCGCCGGTTGGCGCGGAGGAGCCACATCCATGTCGGCCTGCCTCGCGACGTCGGCCACCGCACCACGGCGGGCGGTCTGAACATGCCAATATGCTCCCGGGTTTCGTCTCGTGCCCTCTCGCGTCTCCTTGTCCTTTTTCTCTTTTGACTGGTCGTGATGCTTGCTCGGTGTTGAGGACGACGGTTGGGATTTTAGCGCTCGTGAAAAGTTTCTTGCGGCGTCAGCCGTTGGAGATGGGGATGGAATTACCATCCGATTCACGTTTTGTTTCTCTGATGGAATTGTCTCTGAGTTTAGCGTTCTAAATTGAGGTTAGGCATGTTGCTTGGACAACTCGAGGGAGCAATTAGATTAGCGCACATCACAGTCTTAAGTATTCCATCTATTCCAAATTATTTTAACTTTTCTAAATTTACAGTTTTTGCTATGCATCAACGTATTATATTTAGGTGTATAGCAAAGTCTATGAATATCGAAAAGTTAAAATGACTGATAATTTGTGACAGGGAGATAGTTCAGAGAACGTGCTTCTTTAAGCTGGACTGTTGTCCTCCTGCTCTAGAATACGAAATTCTTAGGATTTAATAAACGCACTATACTAGTGAATTAGGGGAAAAGGACACTGTACTGCAGAGTTTAACCCCATCACGGTTCCGCCGCTGACGTGGGTGGACGGCACGGAGCCGTTACTTAACGGCGCCACCACCTCCGAGCCCAATATTAAAGCCGCGTCGGACGGTGAAAGAGAGAGAAGGGAAAGCATTCGCCTCGCATCGCAACACACTCTCTCTCTCTCTAAAAAAAATTGAATAGAGAAGGGGAAAATCCCCAACTCCTCGCCCCATAAACCCTAATCTCGCTGGATTCGCACCAGAAGCCTCCCAAATCGGAGCCATCCGGTGTTCCAGCTGCCCGCAGGAGCTGAGCCGTGCTCGGTTTGGTGAAAAATTCCAGGATTTCTGCGCTCGGAGCCGCCATTTCTCTGGGCTGCTCCTCGGAGGGCAGCGGTTTCCCGGCTCGGGTTCTCCGGCGCCGGATCCGGACGTGTTCCGGCGGGAGGTCGGGTTTCGCGTGGGGTCAGTTCAGCTTCGAGCTCGATTTGCCCGCTCGAGTTGGGTCGAGGCTGCCGTGGCGGTGATTGAGGTATACCATTCCCGGATTCGCATGCTGCGATTCTTGATTTGAGGCCCTTGTTGATTTCTTATGGTACTTGTGATGCATGTGGGTTTGATTAACCACTTGCCATTTTTGTTTGCTCGCTCGCCCCTGTTCTTACCGCCGATGTTCTCGTTCTGTTCAGGTAGTCGCGTCGATTTGACGGGTGGTTCTTGCCATTTTGGTGAGCCATTTTGGGGCGCGAAGGTTTCGCTGCGGGGCAGCAGCGTTTCTTGGTAATCCTGGGCCATTTGGTCTTTCTGCGTGGCTGAAAGGCGTGACCTTTGTGCCGTGCGATGCACCCCAAGGCTCGAATCCACGCGGACCCGGTGCTCGAGGTCGACCAGTTCGACTGCCTGCCGGATTCGCTCGTCTTGCTCATCCTGAACAAGGTGGAGGACGTGCGGTCGCTGGGCCGGTGTTCCGCCGTCTCGAAGCGGTTCTGCGGGCTTGTCTCCCTCGTCCACGATGTGTATGTCAAGATTGACCGCGTCGTGGCGGTCGACGGCGACGCCGAGGACACGCTCAACCTGTCCTCGCCGAAGCCTCGGAACATCTTCTCGCACTTCCTGAAGCTGATGCTCTTCACAATCATCAAGCCGTTCCACAACATGCGCAATCCGAATGGTAATGGGAGGCCACTGTTCGCGCAGCTCTCACAGCACTCGCCAGCCCAGGTGCTCCGGAACTTCACGCACATCCGGAATCTTCGGGTTGAGCTCCCCTCTGGGGATGTGGGTACTGAGGAGGGAGTGCTCCTGAAATGGCGGGCAGAGTATGGGAGTACACTTCAGAGTTGTGTGATTCTGGGCGGTACAAGGGTTGATCGCAGGCCTGTTGGTGGAGAGCATGAACCATCTTTGGAGGATAATGGAAGCATGCCAGAGTCTTTCTATACCAATGGTGGGCTGAAACTCCGTGTCGTCTGGACAATCAGCTCTCTGATTGCAGCATCAACGAGGCACTATCTTCTCCGATCAATTATCAAGGACCATCCCACACTTACAAGCCTGGTACTAACAGACGCCGATGGCCAAGGCACATTGTGCATGGGGGCGGAACAGCTGAAGGAGTTCAGGGAGAACCAGTTATCAGCCTCAGCATGCTCCAACAGGACTCAGGTCCCAGCCTGCAACATGAAGCTCAAGTACGCCCCATATCTCGAGCTGCCTGGTGGTATAGCGTTGCAAGGTGCTACGTTGGTGGCTATCAAGCCATCAACAGAGGGAAGCAATGGAGGCCATACCAGCCGTAAGGAAACTGATGCTTTCATCTCTGGAGCATTCGATGGGCCATTCAAGGTTGCTGTGAAGGCGCTGATGAAGAGACGAACTTACCTTCTGGAGATGAATGGCTTCTAGGTATCCCCAGTTTTCTGGGGGTATCTGGCTTGGTGGTGCTAGGCATGGCACCTTTAGTTGACCTTTCCATCTGTGTAATATCCAAGATGGCACCATCTCTAGATCTCTAGATGGTGCTTATCTGCTGTTTTAGCTCTTTGTACAGTGGTGACATTTGGTTATATGAAAATCACATGAAGTTAGTGCATCTCTCGTTTGCTCACCATTCTGCATCCTGGTGCCATGTGTGATACTGTAATGTATACTTCTGTCAACTCTTTCCAGTGAAATAGCCTTGTGTTTCTCTTCTTGTCTTAGTACAAGAGTTGAGATATTTAGATGTCCCATTGCACATAAGTTATTACATCTGCCATGTGTACAACTGCATGTATAAATTGGTTCTGTACATTTTGTTGCTCTTCCAGTTTTTGTTGGTCAGGTGGAAGTTGAAAGTAGCCTTGAAAAAAGGGAGAGCCAGATTATGCCTGCAGGTACATGACATTCATTTTGGGACTGTGAAATGAAAAGGACTGATCTGATGCTGACCGATTCATGCAGGAGGACAACTTCCGCTCGGTTCAGATTCTCACGCTTCTTCGAATGTTTTTAATGCATAGTCATTGCAGGTTACAGTTGTGAGATGCTTTCCTGAAGTTGACCTCACTTATGGGTTATCTTGTCTATCCCACTGCTTGGCAAAAGAACCTGCAATTCCAAATTAGTTATCATTGGTCAATGATCTCTATCCTCAATTTCAATGAAGTTAAAGACTTCATAACAAAAAAAAAACAGCTTGTTAATAATATTCCCATGTGATTTGGATCATGATCTAGATCATTAAGGCACATTGGTTATTTATTAATGGAGTTTCTTTGGATGGTGTCCACTTCTCATATCCATTCTTATGAGATAACACTTCTTTTAGATCTTTGAAAGGATGACACATAAGCTTGCCCCCAAAAGAAATCCCTCTGCACTACTAGTATTAGTATTTGGACCTTTGTATTTAGCTGACATGAGTACTTTTTTCAAGCTATAATTATTGAAGAGTTTGGAAAATATTTGGATAGTGCCTAAGTTTGAAGTTTGTATTACTTGAAAACAAAATGGATCGTACATTCACGCGTTAACTTCGTATCAAGTTGTGGATATTTTGCTTGATGGGAATATTCTCTCGCTAATACTGGTTGACATGTATGGATTGAGATATCATATTTTTAATATAAAATGAACAACTAGCGCATGATATTATGGTTAAATTGCCGCTTAGTTTCTATAGTTTCAATGATGAAGTTACCTTTGGCATAAAAAGAGGTGTGTTTCTAACCGATCTACCATCTTGTCTCTTCTTTAGAATGTTCTTCCTGCAAATCTGTGAGCTTCCAGAAAAACTGCCCACCAGCTGGGAGTGGTTTTGTTAGCCTGATTGCATCACCTTGCATATTTCATTTTGTAGGGTAACCCACCTGGAGAAAGGGCTTCCAAAGGTTTCTCTTCTCAGACTGCAGTGGTGACTTCAAGAAGCACTAACCTAAAAGACACACCCTTAATTGCTTATTTGTTTCTATCCTATTGCCATGCTATCCTACATGAATCTGAGATGTCACTTGGTAAGGCAGCGATGAATTTAACAGGCACAATTTTTGGCAGATTAAGTTGGTTTTACTCTCCAGAGGAACCTTCTCTAGATTTGAGTATTGATGCTAAAAAATCTCCACTTGCAGTGAACTCTATACTGAATGATATCGGCTGACCCGCGTAATGAAGCTGCATGTGCAGATCAGTCAATGAGAAAATAAGTCTGACAAGTAATCAACACCATCCATCTCTGAAGCTGCTTTTATTTGTTCTTATCCATTCAGCGCTTCAGATCGAAATATGATCGGATCAAAGTGCAACTGTGCAAATCAAATCGGATTAGCATCAGTTTTTTATTCATCTTATCCAGAGGTGAAGTCTTGAAAAGGATGGAGAATGCTTCTCACGCACAAAAAAAAAAGACAATGGAGAATGTGCTATATCAAGATCGTAAGTCAACCCCTTGTTGACTTGAGAAGCAATCCCTCATCTATGCTGAGTTTTTGCAGGCAACAACTGTTCAGTTAATTGCGAAGATCACAAGTTGGAAAATACCATCAATGCCGTGCTAACAATAGAATGACCGCACTATTCAATTAATTGAAACTATCTGATAATCACTAACCGGAATATATCATATATGGTTATTGGAGAGCTCATATGGAAAACAAAATGAAAAAAGGGTAATCGTGTAAGGCCACTAAGGGAAAGCAATATAATCAAATGGAATCGTTCTAGTTCGTCCTGAATAGCAGCAGCAACCAGCGAACAAAGTTAGATGCGCGACACCATGAGTGAAGTTGTTTCCTTCAACAGACTTTCACGAGAAACATTCTGTGCGATCTATGATCTATCCACCTCCAAATTACCCCACCTCCCAGTTCAGGCCATTCAAGGACAGTCAACGATGATAGACATCAATGCACTTCTCCAAGATCAGGCTATTCCTTGTATTTTTACAGGTAACATCTGATCAGCAAACGTGCAATAAGATCAGTTTGTTGGGCTTGCAACCTCAGCAACGTAAGTGGCTTCTCGTCATTCCCTCCTTACATGCCACAGAACTTGGAAAAGATGAGGGCCGGCATAAGGGCGATGTCGATCATCTGTACTTGCCTAGCTCCATTTTCTTCTTGAGTGCCTTCTGTCCATGGTATATGAATGAATCGATGATGCCAGAGACAGTGAACACGCCTGAGGATCATGCAGACCAAAATTAGTTAGCTGCATTCATATAATGTGTAACACACCAAAAATCTTAGTTAAAGCTATTTTATCAAGAACTTATATACAGAACTGCAATTGACTACGAATGTGAAAATCTGGTTCCAAAAAATCTCAGCTTTAGTGTGTACTACAGTCAAAAGCTCAGCCTAAACTATTTTATCAGGGATTTATGCAGAACCGCTACAGATGATAACTGTGGGCAGTTAATTCCACAAAATGTTTGCCAAAAGTACTAAGAAATTACTGTAAAGCTTCATTTATGTTGGAGTGAAGACTGAAAAGGTAGCAATCTTTGGACAATTGATACTAGAGTTCATAATAAAACAAAACAGAATTAACTAGTTCGTGCATAAACTAGAGTTGATGCTCATACCTCCCACAATTGCACAGAGGTTCGTCAGGTAGTGGAGTAGGGATCTATTTTCTTCTGTGAATATCACCTACAAACAACAGGCAGTTCAGTTTTACAGGGTGACTGACCTGAAGAACTGAAATGAGTATCTTTCAATCTGAGAAGACTACAAAGATACTAACCAGACTAATTAAAACATTTCAGAATCAATTATTACAATCATAGGTTTGCTTGTACATTGCCCATGTGATTATCTCATAGCGTATTAGGATTCCTGATGGTCATGCACAAGTATGTTTGGAAATTTATTAGCAAAAAGGGTTCTTAGGACCGTGTCCTGCTGCTCTACATTTTTTTCGTGCACAGACCAGTAATACTATGTTGACCTTTCCAAGTATTGCCTGCAACTTCACATGCATGCAACTATAGAATAGAAAAGAGGGTAAAGAAAGCTATTGCCTTTAGCATCGTCCCAGGTGTAATTGGATAATAACAGAAAGCGCAAATTGTACATGAATGTGAAGTTATTATACACAGCTGCACATAGGCAAAAAATTGGAACTAACAGGCTAAAAGCATGAAAAAAAGACAAAGCCAAGGAAGAATGATGCAAGTATAAAAATGCTTATGCTATACAGAAAACCGTATATGCATCTTTATCCTCTCCATTGTTACCTTTATGGGTGAGAAATCATAGAAGCAAAATACACCAGGTTGGGGTTTTGGACGAATATTTCCATCTCTGAAGTGCTCCGTCACCGAGAACTGGGAATGAAAGTAACAGCAAGATATTTATTGTTTGAGGGGATAAAAAGAACTATATAATCATTCAATTAATTCCACAAACCTGGTTTGAATGAATCTTGTGCCCTCTTATATCAGTGTATATTGTAGGGACAACCTGGGTACGAAACTCATAAGTTTTTTATGCAATGATGGCCAGTAAATGCTTTGACCAAGAGCAGCATTTAGTCGCTGAACTGGAACAAACAAGGATGAAGAAAGACTCACTTTTATGAAATACTGGTATGTCCCATCTGATGCTGGCTGTGTCCATTGAGCACTGTGTTCATGAATCGTGCAGTGGATAAGAAAACGAAATTTCCAAGGAAAAAAACATATTTAGGATAACAGGAATTCTTGGAAAAAAATAACACCATTTTGTGCTGAAAGAGCTAAATGTAAATACTTACCCATCAAGTGGATTAACAACACCAGGGAATTCTGTCCCAAAGGACAGTTTGTTTATTCTGTGAGTGATCTGGTAAAGTTGTAGATATTAGAAACACTGAATGGAAACACCAAAAAATAATGGGGTAAAACATTCACGTGATCAACTTACATTGAAACCACCTTCAAGTAACGATAGCTCCGGCACATCTATGTTTGATTCATAAAATCCTTTTCCTGGGGCAAAGTGGAAATTTCCAGCAACCTTACTGACATCTAAAAAGCCGCGGACATTGCAGCCTTCACCTTGCTGAGTTTTAACTCTTTCAACAAAATCCTCTCTTGTGCACTATAACAATCACAAACACCATTGAATCTCAGGAATAAAGAAAGTGTGCAGGAAAGCTTAAAAGCACAAAAGGTAGTTGCTTGCTAATTAGAAACCAACACATGAAGTATACAATTCTAAGGCTCATTCTGAACTAGAGCTAGTATCAGGCAAATGACATCAAACAATTAGTTCAGGTATGCAAAATGTCATTGTAGGCACCAATTTCTGTTATTCAAGGCAGGTGATGGATCAAGGAACAAAATACAGGCAAGGGACATCGTGGAGATGGTGATTTCCTAAGCAGTGCATTAATTGAGCACTGTAAAGTTGATAAAGTATTCTCCCAAAGAAAAGCTATATCATATGTAAAACTACAGATGAATAAATCCTGGTAATATAGCTGGTATACCTGGTCAATTAGGTCAGGATTTGTAAGGGCCCATCCTTTCTTCTTATATGCCTCCCTGACTTCTTCGCAAGAATTACAGCATTGCTCATCTGACTGAACTCCAAATAGGTGCAAGCAACACAATGTTAAAAGGTAATAAAGCAAAAGATGGATAAGGAAGGCTGAAATAGAAGTTACAATAAAAGAAAATGGCGCAAAGAAACAAAATTTACAAAAATCTGCGCATACCTCCTCAGCACCATAACATGTGCCACAATATTGTTCACCTTTGTCAAGCCTTCCTCCATGTTTTTGCAATGGTCTCTCGATCTATACAAGATTTAATCAAGGGTATGCATGAAATAGCTAAACGCACAATGAAGCCACATGATGTTGGTCTTGTATCTTCAGTTGGCCAGGTTTCATTATGGTTGTGTTACATATCAGAGATATGAAACATATGATCTGATATTACTATAATAACTTCACGATAATATGGTTGAAAAATGCTTCTATGCTAGACTCAAATGTATCAGTAATGGGAACATGTGCGAATGAAAACTTTAAACTTCCAACTTGTTGATGACATACCACATATGGCAGTTTTCTCCATGAATTCTAGCTCTTTGAGGAGCAACATTCGATGAAAGCACACATGGTCTAGGCAAGGAAGGCTTAAGCAATTTACTGATATGATCATGAGTCTTTATAAAGACCGATCACTTTGCAGAAGATGATGAAGCAATGTGGTTGAGGTTGTTATCAGCTTTTCCTGACGAGTCTTCTATTTTCTTAATAAACCCACAGATGGCTCTCAAAATTTCAACCTTCTGTTTGTAAAATATTAAGTACAATGCACTATAGGCCTACAAATGCGACAGGTGTATCAGTTGGTTGGCTCAACTTTTGAAAGAAAGGGTAGAAATTGTACTCATACTTCATCAACCATAATTGCTACAATAGTCACAGAAACATGCACATACAGTATTCATTGCCTGACCAGGGCACTCAAGTCCTATGTTTTTGCAAGTCTGCAATAGACATCACTAACCTTTGTTCCACCAATGCCTTCTTTTCTTGATTCAATAACATTACCGTGTGAATCTAATCTTCTTTTCTCAATGTCATGCCTCTGCAGGGAAAAGAATAATGGAACCATTATATGGAATATCAACAAATAAATTAAAAGATTATCACATAGTAAGATGACTTCAGAACGTACAATATCATGATGCTGCTCTCCACTAATATCCGTCGTATCAACGCTGAGGAGAGTGCAAGGAATGCTTGGAAAAGTAATATCAAACTGCAAAACAGAGCTATCAGTACAAAAGATAGTAATAACTAACAATCGCCAGGCACGCACTACACTACAATGTATGTGTATGTCTATTTAAAATAGAAACAACTGATAACCTGTACATCAAATTGGCACAAAACTACTAACATTTACTCGTAGCCTTTCTCCTCTTGATGTGTCAACCACTAACTTAGTCTCTGTTGCTGAATAAAAATATGACCCTGAGATAATATGATGCACACAGAAAAGTCATTAGTAGCTGCTTCACTCTGCTTATTTAAGCAAAAGATGTAACATAACAACATTTCCAAAGACAAAAAAAAAACTACAAGGCGTAATAGCCAAATTGCATCAGTGCTAGTGCTAGGCATAAACCTTACTTGGGCCATTTTGGTTTGGACAAACACCAAGTAAGGTAACATGTCCTTATTTTAGGATGATGGGCGCATTCCTCACTTTTATTGTCATTTTGGCCTAAAATTTGCAGCTTTGCCAGAACAAATATTATGCCACAAGACATAGTGATAAATTAGCTAGACCTTTGAGGGAAATAGTGATAAATTAGCTAGACCTTTGAGGGAAACACTAGCCAAAAAAAAATTGTTTTGGGTAAAATATCACATACAGATAGATGCCATCACAACACTGACCCTTGTTGATACCCACAAAAGGCAAAACATGAAACAGGTACTACTGCCTCAGGTTCACAAAGAGGTGTTGCGAGTCCGTGACAGTCCAAACATGCAGACTAAAAATAGAACCTTTCTCTCTACTAGAGTTTACCGAGACACAAATAGTAACTGCAAAGTAGAGCTAACCCTCAGAACCTAATTGTTTGTAGGCGTGATTTTGAACACGAAAAGAAATATAAACCCAAAGCTCATACGTCAGCACATAAACCCAGGTATCAACCGGAAATTTAGAGTATTGCCCCCCACCAAACTGGCACAACCGCAGGAACTAAACCGAAAGCAACTGAAAATCCAATCTTTAGCACCTCAATGTATCACGCCCAAACTAGAGAGAAGAATTATTCCAATTACACATTAGGATCTGTGGCAATGCCCAAAAGTAATTTTTGTCTACTAAAACTCGGATCTCACCCACCAAACCAAAAGCAGTAGAGCTAAGCCCAAAAGACCGCCTTCATCTAGAAGTAGCATGCGGACGCTCAGAAGCTTCTCAAAATCAAACCTATTTTCTCCCAACACAATCATCACGAGCGTCATTGAAACTGAATCTTACCCAAAATTAGCAGAAAGACAATCCGCTCAAACAAAACACGCCTCAGAATTCAATTTTTTTAAGAAAAAAATACTTGCAACCCCAATTCCACAACCGGCATGCCGGGCCATGAAACCACGAAACCAATTAATAAAAAAAGAAGGCAAATCGGAGCAGCGCCGGCCGCGGAAGGGACACTTACTGGTCTCGGAGATGAAGAGCAGCAGCATGACGACGGCGGCGACGAGCGTGACGACGCCGCCGGAAAGCGTACGCTTGTAGAAGTCCTCATTCACCTTGGGGTACGCGTCCAGCCGCTTGAGCTTCTGCAGGAACGCGTCCATCTCTCCCAATCTCTCCAACTCCCCCGCGGCCGCCGGCGCAGGACGGCAGCGCGCTCCCGCTCCCGCTAGCTCCCGCTAGCTCTCGCTCTGGAACAGTGGAACCCTAGCTCGCCCCCGCGCCCCTGATCCGAGCTCCCGAGAGCAGCAGGCAGCCCGGCCCGTGGAAACCGCGGCGACGCGGGGGGCTTTGACCGCCGCGATTCCGCTCGGTGCCGCCGGGGTCGGGCTCGGGTCCGGGCGGTCAATAGATTGATTACGGGGACGAGGTGGTATCCGCGTGGGGCGCGGTAATGGTGGGGATTTAGGACAATTTCCACGCACGCGCGCCACGCGGCGGGAGGCGATTGGCTGGCGGCAGCGGGAATGCGCTGGTCTCCGCCGACGTGGCAGGCTCGGTTCGGTTGGGAGGCTGGTGGGGGAAGATTTCGGAGGAAACCGGGAATTCCTGCTGGCGCACGGGGTTAACGGGTGGTGGCTTTGTTTGTCGGGAAGTTTTTATCTTCGCTCGTGCGAAGAATTTAAGCTGCCTAATAAGATCTCGATTATAGGTGAAAGTGCTAAATTTTTAGCTAGCTCATTCAAACAGGAGTGTTAATGCGGTGGACTAAACTTTAGTTAAGATTTAAAAATTTTAGTACGTGCATGAATACTAGTATGCGTTAAAACTTAATACTCAACTTTAGCTTCTCCAATTATACCTAAATTTGGTGTCGAAGAAATTTAAATTTCATACTATTTTTTACTTGAATAAGAATTATATGGTTGTATGTTTGATTATTAGGCAATCATTACTACAGATAAAGTTGGTACGAGTATCGGACTCGTATATAGGATGAATTAAGATCCACCTATCAGTAACAAAAAAGATAAAAAATTTAGGTACATAATAGATCTGAGACGCAGATTTTGGTTGGTGAGCTAACCAGGCTCCTGTGAAAGTTTGTGGTACCCGGCGTGCCAGGTGTGGATCTGTGCCGGGCTGCTAGAAGGTTCGGAAAGGTCAGCTCCCGTTTCCGGTGCAGTCCACAGCGCGTCAAAAGCGTACAAAATTTTCTCCAACGCAAAGAGAACCTAGAAAGCTGATCTAATCTGCGCGCCCGACGGTTCTAAGTTCTGACCTGTTCTCCCGTCGCCGGCATGTGCAGCTTCAAAAGCGAGCGATTCCGATGATAGGTTCAGCGTCAGGAGAAAGCCTTTGCTTACAGGACATCATTGTCCAGATGCTGGTAGCATACCGTACACGTCGTAGCGACAGATACATGGTTGCGAGACAACGAGGCAGCAGGTGGAACAATGTTTTTTCTTTGAAAGGCAGGTGGAACAATGTTGGCAAAAAAGAAAAGGATGCGGGGAGATAACTTCAAATGACACGTCGCCTTCAGAAGATGCAAAACCAAACCAGGCGATCAACGAATCATACCAAGCTTACTGGGCAACGCAACCACAGCCAACCAGCGTTACACAGCAAGGCATCACATCACATACTGACCTGATCTGAGGTGACCCACATCGACGAGACAACGGAATAATCATGACGATCTCATCAAACAAAACCATAGATATGCCTTACATAACAACCATATAAGGTATAATCTGTATGCAAGATCAACTCATCATAGACTAAAGACAAACAAGAAACGGCCATTGGCCTTGCAACAAAGTTCTGAGCCCTATATCTCATCTCAACTAGGGATAGGCAAAGCTCGCTCCTCTTCTTCGCTCACTGGGCGCCAGGGGTGGTGCTGATGATGTCAGAGTCACCTGAAGCACAAAAGAGTTATCAATTGTTCGATTACAGTTAGGCACTCCTAAGTCACCTGAACAAGGCGGCAATTCAAGGGAAACAAACCTGGGTCAATGATACTGAGGCAGCACACTCTGTAGTACTTGCCGCAGGCAGTGCCGAGATCAACATTGTCTGGAATACAGAAGGATAACACCATGTGTAAAAACAAATACCATTCATCATCGAATAGTCTAGTGGGGGGAGAGAGAACTTGCAAAAATTATTCAGGAAGAATGTATTTGATCTTACTTCCATGGAAATGATGCACGCTAACTTTGGCGAGCATGGCATAGTACTCAATCTCAGACTTCCTAAGTGGAGGGCAGTTGTTTGCAAGGATGATCAGCTTTCCTGAACGAAGACAAATTCGACTGTTAGAGTTCAAAATCATATGAAATAGAAAACCAACACTAGAACCTAATTTAAATTACCCTAGATGTCAAAACAATATTGTTTGCAAAATCTTACATGAGAGACTCAATAGCACAAGATAAGAAGTGACTAATTTTTAAGCAGGCAAATCAGAAGGATTTCAGGTGTCACATTTTCAGCTAATAGCTTCACCCACAATATCTCATTACAATGAGTTTTTTTAAAAATATGAACTCTGATGAAGTAGGTCACACAGAAACTACATTCAAAACATGACACCTCAAAAGACCAACCCTACATTACATTTGTATTTTGCATACCAGGCTAACCCCATCATTCAAACATACTAGAACCACTTAGTACAGTCCATTTAAGATAGGGGAAACACCACTAAGGATGAAGTAAACTAATATCCCAAGCTCCAATTTTCTTCCATACTTAGAAGAAATCAAGGAAGCTAAATCAAGAGGCTGGAATCATTATAGGGCGCTGCATTCATCTCAAAGGCACAGCAATGTTAAGCCAAAGAGTCAAACTCCAGTCCCAGTTATAAGCTATCAAACAAAACAGACTACATGTACACAATGGTTACACCCTGCTACATAAATCATGGTTATATCCCAAAACAATCAAAGCTCACTTTTCAGACATATTCAAACTGAAACAACCAATTAACATAAGAAAATAACCCCAACGATAAGTCAAGAAACAATATTTCAACCCCGATATGTTCTCCAGATAAGAAGAAACAAAGGAGAACTATTAATCAAAAGGCTGGCATTGTTCTAGGGTACTGCATTCATCTCTAAGGCGGGTACAAGGAAGCCAAAGAGCCAAACTTCAGTCCCATTCTAAACTTCAAAATACAAAACCTGATGACCTACAATGAATGTAACAAGCGGGCAATGTGACTCGAAACCTTGTAACGCTACTAAACTCGAATCCAAAGGAAGGACATGCAGATTTCTTTACTACATATATAAAAAAATAAAGCATAAACAAATTCCGTAACATATTGGTAGGAAGTAAACAGCAGCTGCCAATCCTAAACCATCCATCACCTTAACAGATTGCTAAACGCATCACAAAACAATTTCACACGAATATAAGCTAATCTATTACACACTAAACTTAGAAATTCAACAGGTAGACTCCTAGGGTCCAGATGTTCACACGCCTACAAATCCATACAGCGCCGCCTAGACTACGGTGTCATTCCGATGGAACAAATGGAGAGCTATGCTCAGAAAAGAAATGGGATCGATACCCTTGGAGTTGCGCAGCGTCTTGAGGACGGTCTTGTACCCGAGCGTGTACTTGCCGCTCTTCATCACCAGCTGCAGCTTGTTGTTGATGCTCTCCGTGCTCTTCTTCTGCACAGATCGAAAACCATCAGCAAAACAATCACACGGGCGAAAAACTGACCTCAAAATGGGAGGAATAGTGCACCAGAAGAGATCGGTTAGGGTTCGTACCGACTTCTTCGTGGGAGCCATCGGATCGACCGGCCGCGGGCGGCGACGAGCAAGGACGGCGGCGCGAAGGGTGGCGGCGAGCTGCAGCGGCGGCGCGAATGGGCGACTCGTTAGGGTTTAGCATCAGAGGAGTATATAATGGGCGGCCCCGTAGGACGAAATTACAGAGTTGCCCCTGGCCCAAGATAGAGTTGGACCTTGCTGGGCTTCGTCAAGCCCAAAATTTCTAGATGGGCCTATACGTCCAACATTTTGTCAGGGACGTATCCCTGCCAACTTATGGGCTCGCGTCCAGTCACAAAAACCCTAACCTGAGCACCTACCCCGCCGCCGTTGCCGCTGCCGCCGACCCGCCGCCTCCTGCTCCGCCGTGAACGCATTGCTGAAGATGGGGAAAGGGAGGAAGGAGAAGGAGAAGAAGTCGCTGGACATCCTCGCGGGGTCCGACGAGGACTCCGACGGCGGCGGGGAGGACCTTTCGAAGATCCAGATCAACGAGGAGTACGCTCGCCGCTTCGAGCACAACAAGCGGCGGGAGGCGCTGCAGCGCTACGAGGAGCTCAAGAAGAAGGGCCTCGCCCCCGCGTCTGACGACGATAACGACGACAATGAGGAGTCGTCCGAAGAGGAGGATGAGGACGCCATTGCCTCGCGCCGCGTCGACCGACGCGTGTTCGAGGTGATCCGCCGTATCCGCAGCGGCGACCCCCGCATCCTCGACAAAGACGCCAAGGTTTACTCCTCGGAGGAGGAGGAGGAGGGCGAAGAGGACGAAGAGGAGAAGAAAGAAGAGTCCAAGCAGAAAAAGAAGGCCAAGAAGGAGAAGCCGCTATACCTCAAGGACGTTAACGCCCGACACCTGCTCGAGGAGGGCCCTGAGTTCACAGCTCAGACCAGCCGGAGTAGCAGGTACGATAGGATCGCCTACGATGAGCAGCAGAAGAAGGGTCTGGAGGCTTTCCTTGAGGCAGAGAAGGAGGTTTTAGGTGATGACGACGACGATGATTTGTTCCATGAGAAGCCGAAGGCTGGAGCAGGCGCTGATGACGACGAGGATGTAGAGGAAAAGGAGACGAAGGAGCTAGCTGGTGAGGTTTTCGGGAAGGATGAGGAGCTGGACGAGAACGAGAAGTTCTTGAAAGAATTTTTCCTTAAGAGGCCGTACCTTGAGTCGGGGAAGGAGAAGAAGTCCTATCTCGATGATATGCAGGAATTGTCGGACGTAGAAGAGCTCGATGAACAGGAAAAATATGAGTATGTTTACAATTTCCGGCACGAGGAGGCTGAGGCATCAGGGGCAGTGGTGGCAGACCGGGTAACGGGACATTCAAGGGTTGTTGAAGGGTCTGTGAGGAAGAAGGAGAGCAGCAGGAATAAGCAGCGGAAGAGCAAGGAGGAGAGGATAGCCCGAGCTAAGCAAGAGCAGGCTGAGGAGCTGAAGCATCTCAAGAATCTGAAGAAGAAAGAGATTGCAGAGAAGCTTGAGAGGATCCGGATGATTGCTGGGATTGAAGGCGATGCTGCATGTAAGCTTGGTGCTGATGACCTGGAGGAGGATTTTGATCCAGAGGATTATGACAAGAAAATGCAGGAGATGTTTGATGACAGTTATTATGAGGCTGATGATGTTGATCCTGAGTTTGGAAGTGGTGAGGAGATGGATTTGGAGAAGCCAGATTTTGACAAGGAAGATGAATTACTTGGGCTTCCTAAAGGCTGGGCTAGTGAAAAAGATAAAGAAGAGTCTATTACCACCGATGGGAAAGCTACAAAAGGGAAGATCTCTCTCAAGGACAAGGTCGAGCTTGAGAAAGAGATGGAAGAGTACTACAAGTTGGACTATGAGGACACTATTGGAGATCTGAAGACTCGGTTCAAGTATAAGAAGGTTAATCCTAACAGTTTTGGTCTGAGTACCTACGACATATTGGCATCTGATGACAAGGATCTGAACCAGTATGTTTCCATGAAGAAGCTAGCTCCTTACAGGGAGAGTGAATGGAAGGTAACGTATCATAAGAAGTTGAGCAAGGACTTGATCCTTGGAGGCCAGAAGAAAGAAGGGAAGAAGGACAAATCTGACAAGAAATCAGTGTCTGTGGAAGGTGGCCCTAGTTCTTCAAAACCAGAGAAAGACAAGCTGCCAATTGAACAAGAGTTAACTGATGACAAGAAAAAGTCTACCAGAAGCAGAAGGAGGAAGCGCCGTAATGAGGAGCTGAAGATGCCCGCTGGTCGTCTAGGGGCATATGGAAAGATAAATTCAAAGCGTCACAAGGGCCATTGAGCTTTGGAGATTCATCAAAGTACATCTAGGGAATTTTGCTTTTCTTTTTATGCATTTTGGAAGGGGTGAAATCTTATTTGAGGAGAGTCTTTGCTTTTTCTTTGGGAGTTGCAAACCAGTGTCGTCCTAGTAGAATCATTTCTCTGAGATTTGCAGATAGTGTTGTGCGCCTCCTTTCGTGAACCATATAATTTAATTGCCTTGAAGTTTGCTGCTATTACACTTTGTGTTACTGTCATTTCCTTCTCTAATCTGCTTGAATTGACCAACTATCCTGGTGATCAATTGGCGGATGAACTCATATATGCCTATTGCACTTGCCCCGTACTAATGTTATTATTGTGAAATTTTAATGGCATGACGCCTTGGCTGTTCATGCCCATCTGCGTGTCATTTACGTCTCAATTATGTATGTTAATTGATATATCCAGAAAGAAGCCACCTACAGATTGTCCAAGGTGCTGCAATAGCAAACCACTGTAGTGATCGTCGCTCGATGCAGTTTAGAAAAGTCAGATTCCTTTGTTGCTTTTTCTCTTCCTTGCAACTGAAAAGAGGTTCGCCACCTGTGCTTCTCTGAGGAATTTCCAGTTTCTGCCTGAGCAGCAAGTTATGTGGTACCTGCTGTTGCTGCTGTCGGTTGTTCCAGATTCACTTGATGGATAAACCTGGTGACTCATAGTGAGAGTACCAAATTCAGGTCAAAGGTATGGAATCATTTACCATTCTATGTTGATGAAGGTAGAGACATACTCAGACTTGTCCAGCACGAAGTCAATGTAGGATAAGTAATCAGAAGGGTGTGTTATAGTGTTGTTCCAGTGCAGTATATCAAATTTTAAGTCCAGGCTTCAAGATTGCAGATTGCAGAGTACGCTAGCAAAGTTCCTCGAGGGCAGCTCGGGTAGTAAAAACCCTGTGGAATGTCACATTGTAGCTTTAACAGCGATGGATGAGATGAATTCTACATAACAATATACCTTCTTTTTATTGAAAAAAGCAGAACAATATACCTCCAGCTCAGATTGCTCGGGACATAAGCAGGAAATTTGGCATAGCATCTTATCAATAGTACTAGAATGATTACTTCACATGCCTATCCCTTTGTTAATAGTTGAACATGAAGTAAAATGAGAAGGTTTGCAAAGAGCCTAAAACCCACATTTAACATGGCTTAAAGCATTGATGTAGAAGAGTATTTAACTTGCATTTTTATCCCATCAGATTTCTTTACCAGCAAGTATGTGAGCTCCTCATGGAGCTGAGGCCTTAGTATCTCTCTCCATGCGGTCTAGAAAGTCAAATTCCTTTGTTGCTGGTGCTCTCCCCCGCAACTGAAGAGGCGTGACCATTCTTATGCAGCAGAAGAGACGCTATTTCTCTCAGCCTTGCGTTTCAACATTCCCTGAGTCGAGAGAGCTCCATGGATGTCCAAGCTGAGCACCAGCAGCGATGGTCCGCCTGCCGCCAGCTCCAGAGCTCAGTTTGCTGCAATCGGGTTGAGTGTCTCGAACAGCTCCAACACAGCTTTACATCCGGCATTAGGTTGTTCTCTTCCCCGCTCTTTCGAAACAATAGGTTTGATAGTGAGTAGTACACTGGAGAACCAGAGTTTTACACTGGAAAACTTGTACTATAAAAAAAGGCTTATTTTTGTGATGCTGCCGTGTACACTGGAATTTTACACTGATGCAAGACAAGCCGCAGAACTGACAATATTTTGCCTCACCGACCGAGTGAAGACCAATTCAAAGCAGGCCCTGAGCAGTAGCAACCAGGTCAACAAAAACCATTGCGGCCTGACGCCCACTTCCAATCACCCCATTTCTATATCCTTGTCATTTTGCCATTAGCACAAAACAAATCCTCGATGAGCTTATTCCATCGTGTTGGTTGTTGCCCATGTCCCTTTCTTCTATCGTCACCATCTTCAGCACCCCACTTTACTCTATTTATAAGCCCTCTCCTCTCTCAGTCTGCTCCTGCATTGATCATAGGCAAGCTACTTCTATGATATGTGGCACGTCCCTTTCTAGTACCAGCTGCTGCTCCTAGTTTCTGTCCTGCTGTTTCCCAATCTTCCTCCTCCTTGTTCCCAGAGAACCATATGGTCTAGCTGCTGTTCGTCTAGCACATGCCGCTCTAGTTTCTTCTTGTACAAAACACACTGGTCTTTGCTGGGTTACTACCAATTTTCCAGTTATTAGGGCCTCTCAATCAGCATCTGATACCAGTATTCAGCTCCTGTTCCTTGCATAAACCTGCTTGGCCGATGTCCAAGACCGAGAGCCGAAAGCTGTCCGATGACTACGAAGTTGTGGATGTTCTTGGCCGAGGAGGGTTCTCGATCGTGAGAAGGGGGGTGAGCAGGTCGGAAGGGAAGACCCAGGTTGCCATCAAGACCCTGCGAAGGCTCGGTCCGGCGACGACGGGGACGAAGCAGGGGTCAAAGGGTGGCCTCCCGATGTGGAAGCAGGTGTCCATCTCCGACGCGCTGCTCACCAACGAGATCCTCGTCATGCGGAGGATCGTCGAGAGCGTCGCGCCGCACCCCAACGTCATCGGCCTGCACGACGTGTACGAGGACGCGCACGGCGTGCACCTGGTCCTCGAGCTCTGCTCCGGTGGCGAGCTGTTCGACAGGATCGTGGGGCGCGACCGGTACTCGGAGTTCGACGCGGCGGCCGTGGTCCGTCAGATTGCGAGAGGCTTGGAGGCTCTCCACAAGGCAAGCATCATCCACAGGGACTTGAAGCCGGAGAACTGCCTGTTCTCTGACAGAAATGAGGACTCCACACTGAAGATCATGGACTTCGGGTTGAGCTCTGTTGAGGATTTCAGCGACCCGATTGTGACTCTGTTCGGGTCGATAGATTACGTCTCGCCAGAAGCTCTCTCGAGGCAGGATGTTTCAGCTGCGAGTGACATGTGGTCTGTTGGGGTGATCCTGTATATTCTTTTATCTGGGTATGTTTGGTCACCCTTACTTGTGATGCTCTTCTCTTGGTTTGATTTCCTGTTCATGGTTTGAAGGATTTTTACTTTGTGTATTTCAGATGCCCACCATTTCATGCTGCAACGAATCGGGAAAAGCAGCAAAGGATCCTGCATGTAAGTCCCTTTTTGTAGATAAACCCTGAACATAATGCTGTTCTGTTTGAGTTCAGTGGCGTTTGGAATTATCCGGTGACCCGTATTTCGACAGATTCACATTTTTCATCATTTATATAGGCTGCTCTAACAATATGGAACACGTTGGCTTGCTTGTAATGGAAGTGGGGTTAGATCGATTCCTTTTAAAATCTCTTTTCATTTGCTAACAAAACCAAAATCATTTCACTGCTGTCTCAGTGGACCCAACCTAGGGGTGTTTAGATTCGGGTGACTAAACATTAGTCCCATCAAATCGGATATTTAGATACCAATTAGGAGTATTAAATCTAGACTAATTATAAAACTAATTGCATAAATTGAGACTGATTGACGAGACGAATCTATTAAGCCTAATTAATCCATCATTAGCACATGTTTAATGTAGCACAACATTACCAAATTATAGATTAATTAGATTTAATGGATTCATCTCGCGAATTAGTCTCTATTTATGCAATTGGTTTTGTAATTATCCTAGTATCAAATATCTGATGTGACAGGGATTAAAGTTTAGTCCGGGCTATCTAAACACCCCCTAAAGTACATTTTGAAGACGAGGTCACCTAGGAGGAACTAGGTTATTTAGGCATGACTCTGAACCTTCCATCAGCTGGTTTGGAGCAACTGCTGCATAGCATGGTAGCAGGCCTGTCAATCAGTGCTGAATTGTCTTCTTGTGGTAGCTGTTGGCACTTGAATTTTAATGTGTCCTATCATTGGTCCGTTTCAATGGCTAAGTTTTCAACATCAGTGCCCAATGAAACTTGGCCATTGTTCTTCAAAAACTGAGGGTTCAAAAATCAACAGAATATCTTTAAATAACGAGATATCTTGCTCTAACATTGTGTGCTTATCATTCTCCTTTCAGGGGGAATTCAGTTTTCAGGACCATACATGGAAAACAATATCTTCACCAGCCAAAGAACTGATTTCCAGTCTTCTTTCTGTCGAGCCTTACAAGAGGCCAACAGCAAGTGATGTCTGTCTCGATGCTCCTCCTCTCCATCTTGGCCATCTTGACTTACATATAACTGTACTTAACTTGGTTACCATATACCTCATCATGATCCAGCTTCTGAGGCATCCTTGGGTGATAGGAGACTGCGCAAAGCAAGACCTCATGGATGCAGAAGTGGTATCGAAACTGCAGAGGTTCAATGCTAGAAGGAAACTGCGGGCAGCGGCGATAGCCAGCGTCCTTAGCAGCAAGGTGGCACTGAGGACAAAGAGGCTGAGGAGCCTTCTTGGAACCCATGACCTTAGCTCAGAGGAGCTGGACAATCTGCGGGTTCATTTCGCCCGAATGTGAGTACAAGGATCTTGACCCTTACTGTCTTTGCTACCTGAGTTCCGAGGACACCTGAGATGTGTTTGTTTCAGTGCGCTGAGGAACGTGATCCTGGTGCAGATGCGCAGACGGGGAGAACGCGACGCTGGCGGAGTTTGAGGAGGTCCTGAAGGCGATGAAGATGGACCCGCTGATCCCTCTGGCCCCGCGCGTGTTCGACCTCTTCGACAACAACCGCGACGGCACCGTGGACATGAGGGAGATCCTCTGCGGGCTCTCCAGCCTCAGGAACTCCCGAGGCGACGACGCCCTCCGGCTCTGCTTCCAGGTACACGGATGTCCGAGGAAACCTTGTACTGCTGAGTCGTGGCAAGTGGCCTCTTCGATGTCTGAACACGACATCTTTGGCCGAAAGAAAAAAGAAAAATGTCTGATCATGAACACGTGAAATGTTTTCCCAGATGTACGACGCCGACCGGTCAGGCTGCATCAGTAAGGAGGAGCTGGCGTCAATGCTGCGAGTAAGGGCTAAAAATCCAGCCAAATATTTGCCTCCCTCTATTCGGAAGTACTCCAGCTTTTGTTCAGTGTTCAAGCTTCGGTTAGAAAAGCTGACGACGCAAGTGCGTTGCTGCCCAGGCGCTGCCGGAGGACTGCCTCCCGGGGGACATCACGGAGCCGGGGAAGCTGGACGAGATGTTCGACGAGATGGACGCCAACAGCGACGGCAAGGTGACCTTCGACGAGTTCAAGGCGGCGATGCAGAAGGACAGCTCCCTCCAGGACGTCGTCCTCTCCTCCCTGCGGCCAGCGCCGTAGATCATCGTGGATTCGTCTTTTTTTTTTGTTCTTGCAGTAACAAAACATTTTTTCCTAAACTGGTGAATTTTTGTGTCCCTCCCGGCCGGCGGGGACGCCTAGTCATCGCACATAGGATTAGCTACTGTATCACCGCATATGTCTGCTGAAGATAATAATATTGCAGAATAAAATAAAATATTTTAGAATAAAATAAAAGAATGCAGATATCAATGGTTCAAAATATTTCTATCTTGTTCTAAAATATTTTATTTTATTCTAAAATATCGTTATCTTTAACGGATATGTGTGATACTATGTACGGCGGCCAGTTGTACGGGCGCCTGCTGGCTGTGTTGGATGGTTAGGAAACGCGCTCAGACTTGCTCAGATGCCTTGCTTGCCGGTTTTTTTCCTTTTTTTTTGTTTCTGTTTCTGAAGCCGCACGCGTTATTTCGGCCACGTACAAGCAGCCAGATTCGGTGTGATTGGTGAATAAGGGTGGTTGTTTGGTCGTCCACACGGTTCCGGTCCGTTCTCCAGGCACCAGCTGCTGCAGTGCTGTCAGCGGACGGCATCTTTCTTGGCTGGATCGCCGGGTGGCGAGTACGGCAGTGGCGCACCGCGCACGGCCTGCGGCGAGGATGTGTCGGCCGGCCGCCCTCTCTGCTATGCAGCTCAGCCTGCCTCTCTGCGCGTCGCGCGACAACACGAGCACTCGCCCACGGGCCGCCTCCTGGACCACGCAAATTTACTAGCCCGCGTGGCGCAAACAGCTGAGCAGTCCATGGAAGTATTGGGAGATCTATACTTCTATAATGGACAGGAGGACGTGCTCTTTTTTTCTCTTATCCTCTGGGTACAGCATGAACGCACGCACACCCAACCTCAACAAGCACATGCCGCACTCGTACCTCACGCATACAACCAGAACTACAACTACACAACTACTCAGAGATTAGAAGACCGCGTCCTTAAAAAAAAAACCAGAATCGACGCGACCAGTTGCTGGCTCAGCGCCACTTGCACTCCAGAGTCTCGAGTGCAAGACAGCCTCTTTTATGGTAAACTAGTTTCATCAGCGCGCTGCAATTTTTTCTCTGATCGTTGTTAATTTCCGTAAGAAAAATAAAAAATCATAAACGATAGGTTGGATCCACATAACTATACATACAAGACTTCCTATGAATGGATACAGTGAGTCCCCTTGAGCCTACGTATAAGTGTGAAAAATATATTAAACTGATGTTTAGCTCTAAGCTACTGTTGTTTTCTGTAGAAAAAAATAACATAAATAATGTAACTGGATTAATGGACCTACCCTTTAGAAATATTATTAGTTATAATATTATGAATAAATAATCATAGGTCCACTTATTGGATCCCGTATTCTTGTGGGGTCCTATCTATGGATTTCATAAATAGTTGAGCATCGGACTCATTAACACTAGCAAGTCCCTAGAACTGCTTAAAATTACCTTAAAATTATAAAGGTAGAGACATTGATGTGTAAAAAGCACACCAACTATGTACCATTTTAACTGCAGTCCAAGGTTCTTCCAAAAGATGAGAACATGGACAGTTATTGCCCGCATTGCAGTTCACGAGCACCGTGCCGCCGTGGCACTGAGCCGCGCTGACCCAAGAGATCACGACACGTCCACACGAGACTCCTGGAATGACAATTTTACGTTACCTTAGGATGCCGCTGCAAAACAACACCACACCTTGGAATTCGTTGAGTGGGCAGGCTAGTAGTAGCATGTAGCTAAGGCTGGACAAATAGACCTGGCTCGTTAACTCACTCGACACTCGGCTCGGCTCGTTGGAAAATATCACAAAGCAAAGCCAAGCTAAAATTTTAGCTCGATATTTTAACGCGCGAGCTGAAACAAGCCAGGCTAGAAGCCAAAAGCCCGAGAGCTGGCCAACATTCGGCCCATTCGGCCCATGTTCTCAACCCAATCCACCTCTTTCCCTTCAGCGCCATGGCAGTATGGTAGAGGGGACTGGGGGAGTGGCCAATATTCAGTCTTGGGGATGTTCTAATATTTCTTTTATAATTATTGGACGAGTTATTTTTGCACTTCCCCAATACTCATCCCAATCCAAATAACGGATTGGGAGAACTTCAACTCCCACTCTATTTGGGAGAGTTGAGGCGAATCATTGGTTTGTCCTAATAATTATTGAAAAAATGGAAAAGAAAAGGAGATCTGCTGGAGCATTATTTTTATATGAACTCTTCCAATATAGTAATTTTTATATAAACTCTCACAATATGGTAGTTGGATTGGGGAACGAGGAGCTGTTGTAGATGCTCTTACATCTCCAACGGTATCTCAATAAATATCTCCTAATAAAATATTATTGGAAGGTCCCAATACCACTTAGGTTATTAAAAGAGATGATTTCACAGTTCTCTAATAATCACTCTTCCTTTGCTTATGGAGATGCTGGATGCTTTTATTTATTTGCTTTCGTTTCTTAACCTTTTTTCTTCTTTGGGTCCGGGTTTGATCTGTGTTTGGCTGGCATTTGGGGTTTTCCTCTTTATTCCCAACGATAAAAAGAAAAACAGCCTACCACACGTTTGAGCTTGTAGGATGGCAGCTATACGACGGATTAAATAGCTTGGGAAGTGCGAAAGAAATTTGGGTTTGGACACCGGTGCATCTAGATGCTCGTCCCTTGTCTTCATCACGAAATTTGCGTGGAGTTTTAGCAAGTACTACTAGTTGCTAGAGTGCATTTTTTTCCCATTGTTATCGCTGGCATTGGATCAGCGCTGTTCGATCAATTTGCTGTTCACATGAGGTTGCATTCTTGCAGAAGCAAGGGCTAGACATGAGCTGCAATTCCCGCTAGGTATGCCACTGCTAGAGCCGTGGCTGCGCAGGGTGCCCCTGGAACACGGCGAGCAGCTCGTTCCCTTTGAGCACTTTACCCGTCATGTGGGTACAGCCTACACCTCTCGCTGATCCTTCCGACTGAAAAAATATTTGGAATGTGGGCTCTCTGATGATGCCTTTGCTGCTGCTGCTTAACCTTGCAGGTGCGGGAGATTACTGAAGCCCGCTCAAGTGAAAAGTTGTGCTGGACCCCTGAGGCGCTTCTTTTGTTGCAAGGAGTGAGTACTGAAAAAGTCTTATGTACTATATGGGTTGATCATAAAACTTATTTTTTACCTAGTCTTTTGTGCCTAAATTGTTTGCTATAGTGGTATTGATTTGGAATTTCAGAAGCAATAACATAAGAGAAGGATGGAATTGCCTCCATTGTCATGTGTGATGTGTCCTACTCAGTGCGGCTTGCATGTTTGGTCTAGGATATAAGTTGTGTCTGGCAATAAAGATCGTATCGCACTCAACTAGTCCATTTAAACTCCATCTGTAGCACAGAAATGAGGAAGAGGAGGTGACCAGTGTTATCTGTAATTGAGGAAGAGGACATCTCTATCAATCCTGAAATTTGGATACCTTTCTATGATGTTCTTTCCGAGCCGGAGTGGCAATCGATTACGTTCACTGAGTAAACCACAAATCCGCTGCAACAATTTGTGCAGTCATACTTGATTATTGTTGTAAACTTGGTTTGGGTGCCTCTTACAAGAAATGCTATCTTCTGTTATAACAAGTAAAGAGAACATAGGGTTTTCTTTACATGTCATGACTCAGGAAAAGTTTAAGTGCCTTGCCTAGATTTTTTAACCATTGTCAAGTGTGTTTTCTTTTACGTGTGAGATTGTTCCTCTCACTCTTTGCTGGAATCAGAGATTTACTTGTTAGATGTGTTTGCGGTTGTGATTCGGTTGGCTGGAGATGCTTGTAAGTTGTCACTGAATGAACACCTTTTTCTCATTGCAGTTATTAGGCTATATGCATTTTGTGTTCAAGTTGATTACATGATTCTTTTTTAGCATTCTGCTTATGTTTGATGTCATAGCTGATTTAGCTATTATTTGAAGTGGCAAAATTGTCAATGATTTGACATGCGATCTAAATTATAAAAACATGAGCAGTAGACTGTGTGTGCAAAACTGATAATACCTCTGAATCCACCACTTTGTACTTGTAGTGGCGCGACCCATACCATGTTACGGGAACAACACAAGGCTCACACCAGAGCAAGAAGAGACCGTGTTTGTTTTGTCATGTGCGACCTCTGGCATTCCGGTGTACGTTCACATGATGAAATATTGGAATGTCACCAAGAGAGGAACTATGGTACGATGCGAGGAGCAACTTGCATGCTGAAAGACAACCTGCTTTTGATTGGCTACTTATGTGCACCGCATATTGTTTTGTAGGCTTTACCTAGAGAGTATTGTCAGCATTTTTTAGCCCCTCGCCTGGGTTCCAATATGGGAGAGATCAAGATCTTTTTTGGTAACAACCTGACTAGCAGTGAGGTCAAGTTCTCAACACGGGAAAAACATTTCAGGCTTCTTAAAGGATGGCCCGACTTTGTAAAAAATAACTGCATCGAGGAGGGAAACAAATATGCTTTCACATTTGAGGAAGAGAAAGAGGGCGGCCCTCTGTCAATTAGGGTGCACACGCTTAATGGTACAGTGCTAACAATCTAATTTGGTCCTTCTGTGCTTATTCTGTTCATGAGGTGGTATTAGAATGAACCTGCATGAAATATGGTTGTCAAAATATTCCAGTAATATCGGAATTAATCGGATATTACAAGCTACTCAGCAAAGGAACAAGGAAAACCAGTGAGTGTGCAACAATGCAGCTCAGATGAATTCGCACCTAGCTGTCAGAAATATTGGTCACTTTGATTCCAATATGGCCAAACACTCTTGGTAAATGTAAGCCTGCTGGCTCCAACATAGTCATTTTTTAATGCCACTCTTCTCTAGTCTAGGGTCACACTAGGCAGCGCTGCAAAACCACCGCCTCATCGCCTTGCCCACCGTCCATTGCCACTGCCAGGCTGGGACTCTTGTCATTTGATTGAGACATTCCATTACTTATTTATATGATGAGATTTAGTGCGCAACTAGTGGCTTCTTACTTACAAGGACCTGGCCTGTTTAGCTTCCACATTAATGTGCCATGTGGAAGTGAAGTCAAATGGAGATCCCTAGGTTTTCATGGGGATTAGGGAACCAGGGCGCACAGATCTATCTTTCTGCTTTGGTTCGATTTGGGAATCTTGCTCTCTGGTGCCTATTTTGCTAACTGAGTTTTCAGATCTTCAGTGCTGGCTTTAGCTTACAAGTGCTGGTACATGGAGTGTCTTTTATGTTGTTTTTCTTGCGATGTGTGGTTCAATCGGTTGGCAGTTTTTCTTTAATTTCTTTGTGCAGTAGGTTTCTTTCGTACCAAGTGATGGCTAATGACACGTATTAGTTGTTTATGCCAAAGAGAGAATCAAGGAATGACAGTTATATAAGTAGGGAGGTCAGGTCTTGTTGATTGGAAAACAATAGTATGGGAGACAGCTTGTCTTTGTTCAAGGTGCCACTGTGCCATCTTCAGGTTTTACGTTCTTTCCATTTCTTAATTGTGTTTTTGGAAAAAAAATTATAGGGGTGCTGGGGTCAGAGTATGACCAGGAACAACCTCAGAGGCCACACGGATCCCGGGAAGAAGCAATATCATTGGGGCATACTGCGGCTGTTAAGATAACTGCTAGCATGCACATCCCGTATTTGCCTTTTGCTCGTCTGGTGGGTGCTGCTCTCATTCTTATCTTGTCAATAGAAAGATTTAGAATGCAGACCTTTCATGAAAGCCTGCTTTCTGGTTGCTGGCTGCTGCCCAAGCGGTTATCGCGTGAAGCGCAAAGAGCTCCTATCTTTGCATGATAGGTCAGTGTTCGAATTTCGATGTAAATTTTTGTATGGATAAAATCTGTGTTTAAGTCCTTTCTCTTAGGATAGGATTCCAGAATGATGGCATAAAAAATTGATTACTTATCCTTATTGTAGATTCCATGTTTTGTCTGGAGGTGACCTGCTAGGTGCAAGTTGTTTGTTAGGTCTAAGGCTAAACTTAGTGTTTTGAAATAAGACCATGTCGCACTTAACTACACCGTTTAACCCCACCGATGATTTGGAATGCGGTCCTTAACAGATAAATGGGGATGAGTTACCTGTAACTGTAACTAACGAACTAGAAAATGTCCCTGCAATCAAGAAATTTGTGTAAACTTGCTTTGGGCGCCTCTTGCTGGTAATGCCATCTTCTCTGTATCACAGGCCAAAATTGGCTTCATTTTTCTTTACTAAAGAAAGAGTGAAATTGTCATGAGCATTTTGAGAGTCGTTTATTCCTTTTTTTCCCGGCCATGTGCAGGCAGCAGTGAAGCACTTGGTATCCCTGTATGAGTCGGTGAATCAGTTTGCGGTGAATCAGTCTGTGGTGAATCAATTTGCCACCCGTGTGAGTAAGTTATCACTGGATGAACGCTTTTCTCCATAGTACTTGTTACACTAAATGGAAATGTGTGTTACACTATTCTCTTATAATGTCTGTGCTTGTGTTGTGTGTGATGTGATATGTGCTTTAGATCTTTTTTTGAAGTGGCAAAAATTCTAGTAATTTAGTGAAAAAATCAATAAAATGGACATATATCAACCATTATGGCTTAGAGTGGCCTGGAATTTGCTGATGCTTAAGAATTTTAGTCCTGCTTCATATAAATACTGTCACGAGTGATGATTTAAGATATAAAAAAAAGTTAAAGAAACTAGGTTTCGTGTATGTGTTTATTTCATACCCAAATAATAGGAAGGTTGCGGGCAGTAGAATATGCAGTATACCTTCAAATTTCTAGTGACTCCAGAAAGCTGACGCCGGGAGGAAGAACGAGCTGCAATTAGCTTTCCCCTGGCACTAGGACGTACATTCGGACCATCAAGGGTCTCGATAAAAAAAAGATTGGTACGTTGCGCCACCAAGCATCCCAAAACCCGACCTTGCTGGCTATCACTACTGCTAAATGTGCACCATTTATTTCCCTCTGTAGGTGTTCCAGAAAGAGTTCAGTGCGAAATATCTATATCCCTATCTTCGTTTGGGCAGGTGGAAGGTTTTCGCAGATGACAACTCGGTTGAGGTTACCTTCTGTACGATACCGAAGCAAGAGACATCGGCCTTTTATAGGTGGATGGCCACACTTCTTGGAGACCAACGGTATCAAGGAACGTGACGTGTGCGCCTTCACCTTCAGGGAAGAGAAAGATGAAGAAGGTGCCCCTCTGTCAGTAAGGGTGCGCGTCTAGGGCAGCTCCCTAGCTTGCTCGTATGCAGAAGCTGAGCATCTGAGAGTTTTGTACCATCTAGCTGTGGCTTGCATGAGCTTTGGCACTTCCAGGGAAAAAGGTAAAACGCTGGAGCTGCGTATTGGTCGGTGATGATGAGCAAGTGACGTATTTCTTGCTGTACGAGATGTGAGTACTCGATCGCCGGCAAGGTGCTCTTTTGTCCTGATGCAGGCATGTGTTTTTGGCCCAAGTGTTTGGGCAATGCATCCTCTTTTGTAAGTAATTTTCTGCCGTGTGGCGGCAAGCTTAGAAACTCCCCGAGTCCGAGCTGCCTGCCTGTATTCATTAAAGCAAGGTTGCCTCTCTTTTGTTTCCTAAAATTTCTCTTCAATACCCCATAAAAAAAAATCTCTCTTCAATACTGACAGCGCCGTTGTCCCTTTGTTTTGCGCTTCTTCTTTCGGTTTTACAGTATTTCTGAAGCTGTCGCGACTGTCCACACACCCCACACACGCATTGGCAATTTTGTTAACACTCGCATCTCGTTCTCTGTATTCGGGAGACCAACCCGTGCCGCCGTCGCTGCTGCCGGCATTTCGTGGCAGGGCAGCTAGCGTATCGGACGACGGGCATCATCGCGCTCCGGTTCTGGTTAGTTGGCTCGCGGCACAACGGCCGCCCGCCACCCGATACGGACAACGCCTCGCCGCGCACCGGCCGACTACGGACGGGCTCACGCCTACTCGACGGGCGGCGTGCGTGGCCAAGGAGCCCAAGCAAGCGAGGGCGCGTCTCAGAGCAGCCAACGACAACGATCTCTCGCCATGGACACCGCCTACGGCAATCAGCGACTACGTCCAGGCGGTTCCAAACAGCGACATTACCAGCATGCTTTTTTTTTATTTCAAACAATGCCCCGTCTAAGGGGAGTTCAGGCGTTACAGCTAGCGCGGAGAGAGAGAGAACAGTGCCCTGACACAGACACACAGTCGATCTGCACTGCCAATCTTTTGGTGCACTGCTCCCCACCTGCTGCTCGACCATGGCGCACACACACTGATGGCCACCTAGCAGCTGGGCACGTACGCGCCTCCCTGATGCAGCCGCGGGTTGTTGGCGAAGCTGCGAGGTGATAAAAGAGAGGAGCACGATTAGCGGAGGTGGGCATCGGAACGCGGCTGCAATTAGTTAACGAGCACCGTGAACTCACGGAGAGGAAGCTCACTCCACGCCTACCTGTTGGGAGGAATGTTCTTCAACGCTCCGGTCGCCGGGATCGCGCCGCAGAGGTTGTTGCTGGAGAAATCCCTGCATCAGAGAGAGGCAAGAACAATGTCACAGCATGGAAGGAATCTCTGCACGGAGGAACGATGGGAACGACGAGCGAGTGCTCACGCTACTCTAAGGTTGGGCAGTCCGGCAAGCTCCCTGGGGATCGGTCCCGTCAGGCGGTTGTGACTCACGCGCCTGTCCAAGCGCGCTCAGACATTCAGTCACTCACGCGATGCATGTTCCGAAGGGTAACGGTTTTCAGACTCACAAGAACTTCAGGGATTTTATGTTCCCGAGCGTCGCGGGTATGGGTCCTGAGATGCTGTTGTCCTGCAGGTCCAAGCTGACCAGGTTCGTCAGGCCGCCCAGCTCCGACGGGATCTGCCCCTGGATATTGTTGCCGTAAATCTCCCTGGTTCAGATGCCAAAAATCTTCATCAGGAGGAAAAAGAAAAGGAAAAACAGTAGATGGTTCAGAAGAGCACACATGTATTGCAGCTGATCCAGTTGCCCCAGCTCGGGCGCCAGAGTGCCGGACAACCTGTGTTTCGCAAGATCCCTGTCGAAGATGCAGAAAAAGATTGGGCGATCGAGCAAACAATCAGATCAGACGAATGCGTCGCTTCTCTCATAATCCCCGACAGACAGGAGGGGCACTGGGCAGCCAGGAAGGAAAGAGGCGGCCTAGGCCACACTCACAGGCGGGTGACGCGGTTGACGCCGTCGCAGGTGACATGGAACCACTCGCACGGGTACGTAGCCAGCCTCGGGTCCCAGCTCGTGAGCGCGCCGTCGGGGTCGCTGAGGCCCTTGCGCAGGGCCGTCAGCGCGTCGACGTCGTTGTTCGCCGCCGCCGGCTTCAACGACGACGCCGCGACCAGCGCCACGAGGACGGCCGCGGCGATCGACAGGGTTCTCGTGGCAGCGATGCGTGCCATGGTGTGGTGTGGTCGGGAATGTGATCTGAGGAGCAAGACAATCGCAAGGCCTGCTGTTGCGGTGCTGCCTCCTCTGCTGGCTCTCGCCCTTGGCTGACTTTATAGATCGCGAGGGCGCCTTGAATCCTTGATGGCAGGGTGAGGAGCTTCGGTTACCACTCTAGTGGAAATGCTGCGTGTACCAGCAAACATGCATAGGGTAAAATCTACTGTACCCAGCTGATCACTCGGACACTGACAGTGGGCCCTCGATTGAAGTTATCATGTACTAACCAATAGGCTGGTGTTCCCCAGCCAATCTGTTTCAGTCAAAACCTGTAGGAATCTGCTAGCTGTGCTCTAGGATTTAGTGCATGGCAATCAATACACACCAATACAAAGCATGTTCAACGTAGTGGAAATTCATTGGTAGCTCATTAAGCTTCAAACCATAAAATGGACCAGTAAATACTTGCTACTTAAATATACACGGTATATTTTATAGAAATATTTCCATGGTAGATCACAAGACAAGACGGGATAACATTTGTTACAAGACAATTAATTCTAAGAACATATGGGCTCGGAGTCTATCTACACCTATCTCTTCGAGTTTGACCCACCTTTAGCTGGAGGTGTAACAAAGATAAAGAGTGGGAATTTAATTAGTGTCTTAGTTTAACGATAGAAAACAATTGTAACAAAGATAAAGAGTGGGAATTTAATTAGTGTCTTAGTTTAACGATAGAAAACAATACGAGATGTAAAAGGTGTGTTCTTAGGTGATAGGTTTGTGTTGCGTTAGAGTCCAGTCGTCATCATGTCATAGCTATGCTGCAGCTCGAGAACAAGAAGCTCAAAATGGGAGGAGTAATGTTATGAGCTAGGGTTAGACACTTAGAAATAGGATTAGGCATCTTGAAACCTCGTTATATATAAAGAGAGATGTTTCAACCAAAGCAAGCAAGAAGTTGTTGTTGTGTTGTTTATTTGCAAGGTCACACTGCTTGGATTCAAGATGGTAAAAAGGCTAAAAAATTTACTCTAGAAATTTGAAGGATCGAGCTAAAACAATCAGGCTGAAATCTTATATGTTTTACTTTTCAAGTTAAAAATAATTAACGGATGGGTTGGACCGTGAAGGATCATAAGGATTATGATCCAATTACCAACCCTACTCTTGCCGCCCTCCCACTACCAACTCCCTCTCGCACAGCGTAGGCTCCCTGTCATGCTCATCACTCACTCCCACCATCAGCCCACAGTTCTGAAACACCGCCCTTGCATCCGACTAGCTTCGTTCTCAAGATTCGCGGGGGCTCTAGCTAGTGTGCTTATCCACCGCAACGGTCATAGCTTGTTCGCGCCCATCCAACATCAGATCAGGACCCGAGCTCCTCCAGCCCACGAGATCGAGAGGGGGTTGAGGAGGAGGAGCAGTGTGGAGGGAGCAACGGAAGAAGGGTGGCAGGAAAGATGAAAAGGAAAAGAAAGAGCAACTAATAAGCAGGCCTCACTTGCCATAGGAAGATGAGGCTAAAAATATTGCTGAATTCAGAGGCATTTTTTAGACCAACATTAGACAAAACTAATGTACTTAATCTTAAAAATGGGGACCTTCCCCGGCCGTTTGGTCATTAGGGGCAATGAAATAGAGGCTGGTGGTCTATATGCTCTTTAACGCTCGTCGTATGGCGTATCTCGTTCTTCATCCTGGCCACGGTTGACGACTTGACACCATCACAAATTAATCCTTCGACTACCAACTGCTGCTGCTGCTGCCATTCACGTGTCGCATCGCACGCCCTCGGGCCTCGCACGTGGTCCCGTGTCGTTCCCCGGCTCTATGCCACGACTTGCCACTGCTAAGGTTACTCCCCGAGCGCCCAGCACCGGCATCGGGAGGCCTCCCGCCTCCCGCCTCCCGCCTCCACCTCCGCCCAAAGCCCCCAAACCTTTTCGTATCTGCGAACGCTCGCTCGTGCCGCGCCTACTGGCACACGCGATCGCCGGGCAGCAGCACGCTTCGGGCAGCAGCACGCGATCGTCGGCGTGCGCGGCTCGGGCGGCGGACGCACGGCCGTCCCGAACCCGACGAGAACGCACGGGCGCACGGCGGCCGCCCGGCACGCCGACGCCTCGGTTGACGCTTCCCTTCGATCAGGCGCGCGGCGCGCCACGCCTTCGCGCGAGCGTGAGCCCGACGTGGCGTGACGAAGAAACCCAAGCGAACAAACGACACATCTCTCAAGAGTCAGATCGAGCAACCAACGATTTCATGCAACCGCAATTAATCGACCACAGGCGATACGTTGCCACAGTTTGTTTTTTCTTTCATGCGATCGACGCCAGGTACCAACAAGTACAAGCAAGGCTCGATCGTTTCGTCGACACATTAGATCTGTGCCAATGTTTCGGCACACTACTCGATCTTCCTGCTGCTCGATTATTGTTCATGCTGACCTGACAGGCATAATCTAGCAGTTTGGTTCGTAGTTGCCCCCCCGATGCAGCCGCGGGTTGTTTGCGAAGCTGAAAGTGAACAACAGACAAGCACGAATCATCATCATCATCAGCCTCTCAAAACCATACGAACTGATGAAGGAAGCTCCACCGACCTGCTGGCAGGAATGTCCTTGAACGCCCCGGACGTCGGGATCGTGCCGCAAAGGTCATTGCTGGAGAGGTCTCTGCAGCAGGCAGGCAGGAAGGAAGAACGATGTCACCGGCCGGATCATGGAAGAAATCTCAGCAGAGAGAGACGACGGAAACACCGAGAGCAAATTCGACTACTGCGCGCGCTTACAGGAGTTTCAGTGACTGGATGTTCCCGAGCGCCAAGGGTATGGGTCCCGAGATGCGGTTGCCGTGCAGGTCCAGGCCGACCAGGCTCGCCAGGCCACCGAGCTCCGACGGGATCCGCCCCTCGATGTTGTTCTCGTAGATTTCCCTGATCAGACGCCCAACCAGTCAGTAACACCTCATCACCAGCATTCCCTGGATACGGACGGAATCCCCATGGGGAGGAGGAAGAAGAAAGCCATCAGGTGGTTCAGAGGACCATACATGAACTGCAGCTGATCCAGTTGCCCCAGCTCGGGCGCCAGTGGGCCGGACAATTTCTGTTTCCCAAGATCCCTGTCGAAGATGCAGTTCAGATGGAGCAAACAATCAGACAGACAGGAGGGCACGCAGGGAGGGAAGAAGAAAGAGACGGCGAGGCGGTGCCTGCGCCTAGGCACCACTCACAGGCGGATGACGCGGTTGCTGCCGTCGCACGTGACGTGGAACCACGTGCACGGGTTCACCAGGCTGGGGTCCCAGCTCGCGAGCGCGCCGTCGGGGTCCTTGAGCCCGCTGCGCAGGGCCGTCAGCGCGTCGGCGTCCTTGTTCGCCGCCGCCGGCTCCAAGGACGCCGCCGGGACCATGGCCACGATGAGGACGGCCGCGGCGAGCGACGCGGTTCTCGTGGCGGCGGCGAGCGCCATGGCGTTGTGTGGCCGGGAAGAATGTGTGATCTGATGAGGAGCAAGACAGCAGGCAAGAATGCCGCGAGGCCTTGGCGCTGTGTGCTTTGAACTCTGGCCTTGGGTGGTTTTTATAAATCGCGAGGGAGGCTATATCGCACCGATGGGTTGGCTTTGAATCAATTGGCAAAGATTATGTGTTGGCTGTGTATTTGTGTTCACCTATAGAGGTTTTCCTTCGCCAGCCAAACTTGTTTAGCCAATAGCTGTAGGAAACAGCTGTTGTTTCCAGGATTTTGTGCATGGCAATCAATACAGCACATGCCAATACATTCATGGTTCGACACAATGCTTAGTAGGATGCAGGCACCAGGTAGGAATGACACAATCCGAGTCTTTTATGGATCCCCAAAGGCAACGGTAAAGAAATGTACACTATAATCCAAGTTTTGGGTGGATCCCCAATTAAAAACGATTGATACAGTGAAATGCTTTTGGAAAAAAAAAGGGAACAGCGAAATGTTGGGCTCTGGACTGCACTGCTGCTCTCAGGGCCCGGCCTACACATTCTGGGCTTCTGGCGTGCTCGTGCCTGTTGTACTGTAGCAGCGACCTCCTACGAGTTTGAACTCGCCCAACGTCTCACCAGTCACCATGCCTGTAATGGCGTGCGTCATAAAGGTCTCCGATGCAAGCAAGCCACGGGCGAACCGTCAAAAAGGAAAATAATTGGTCACTCGCATTCAAGCCCCTAGCAGTGTGCTTATTCTAGAACCCCTACGAACAAAAGAATAAACGCAAAACGTGAGGGCCAACCGGAAAAAAACGTACGCCCAACTGCCAGGCCCCACACTCCGCATTTCCGCAACGTTCGGCACGCCCAGGTAACCGTTGCTACTCCGGTAGCAAACCGAGCACTACCAACCACCGCGCGACGACACAATTGTGAATATATAGAACCGCAGGGTCCTACCCAGAAAAACGCCACGGTCCCGAACCATTTCCCCCGTACAACTCCCACCGCCCGCCCGACAGTTCGAACCAAAACCCCCCCGCCGCCGGGAGGGACAGCGCGAGGCCCGCCGCCCCGTCGCGATGGCTCGCACCAAGCACGCGGCCGTGAGGAAATCGAAGGAGCAGCCCAAGAAGAAGCTCCAGTTCGGGCGCTCCCCGCACCGGAAGGCGACGCCGACAGGTAAGCCCTCCCTCTCAATGCCTCGTGAGCAGCCGCTGCCGCCGCTCTCCGCCCGTGGCGCTAAGCATGTCTTGTTTCCTTATTTTGCAGGTGAAGCGAGCACATCGGCGACTCCGGTGAGTGCGTGCGTGCGGGGATTGCTTCTAGCCGTTTTTTTCTTCCCTTTTTACCCATTTTGAGGACTAATTGGTCTTGCAACCTGTTCGATGGAATGCAGGCAAGGGCTGCGGGGACCGGGGAGGGAGCGGCGGCTGGGGGTGAGTATCTCTCTGTCTTTGTTGAGTTCGGGCATTCCGGCGCGTTGTCAGCGCATTTCAGTGTTCTTTCGTTGTCGGTTTCTGATCTTTTTGGGGGATTGGGGAGTTCGGAGGTGTTCCTCTGAGACTGCAAGGGGGTGAGCGCGCACGGTGCACCATTTCGCTGTATCCTTTAGTTTGGGGTGTAGCTTAACCTATCATTTGGTATTTTGGTTGCTGCCATTGCCTCAGAACTGTCGCACAAGAAGCGGTGTTTATGCTTCTCCCAGTGTTGTTATTCGTTATGGTTTGGGTTGGCAGAGTTTCTTCAACTTGTTGGTGCCATAAGTCTCCCTTTTTGTACCAAGATGAGGGCTAATGTGCCGTGACACAATGCCACATGGGTGTCTCGATTTTGGAGTTGCTATCTTGTTTGCTGTTTGTAATATGTGCTATTCACTTTTGGAAAAAAAAATTCTCTCGGGGGAGCAGGTACGGCGGGGCGGCAGCAGCAGAGGGTGAAGAAGCTACACCGTTGGAGGCCAGGGACTGTGGCGCTGCGGGAGATCAGGAAGTACCAGAAATCCACGGAGTTGCTTATCCCCTTTGCACCATTTGTCCGTCTGGTGGGTGCAGCGTGTACTTGTCCTCCCCATAAAAATGGGTTTGGACTGCAGACTGTTTGATGGAAGATATTGCTTCTGATAATTTTGCAGGTGAGGGAGGTCACTGACTTCTACTCAAGGGGGAATGTAACACGCTGGGCCCCGGAAGCTCTCCTTGCGATACAAGAGGTCAGCTATACCTAATTGCTCCATTTTGAGCTTGAATATGCATTAGTTAGATTTTGCATAGATAATTTGTTGTCAGGTCTCTTAATTGGTATGGTAATACCACTATAAGAGTTTCAGATTGTGACATTTCTGAGTGATAAATTCTTCACCGTTAAATTCCTTTTACCTAATTGCTCTGGTTAATTAAGAGATTTAGATTGTGAGGTTTGGGTATGTTTACCTTTTGAATTCTCAGGTTGTTTTTCTTCTTGTCTGCAGGCAGCAGAATTCCACCTGATAGAACTGTTCGAAGTGGCAAATCTTTGTGCCATCCATGCCAAACGTGTTACTATCAGTAAGTTGTCACTGAATGGACACCTTTATTAGCTTGCATTCTTTTCGCCAAATGGAAATGTGTGTAACAACATATCAGTTACATGATTCTTTGATGATTGTGCTGATATTGATTTGGATTGAATGATGTTGTTTGAACTAGCAAAATTGCTAATGAGTAGACATAATATTGTTTAGCTAGTTTGTGCAGCGTGCAATTCTCAACTTTTTGAAAGGCCATTACGGTGTGATTCTCAACAAAGATATCAGCAAATAGAGTGGATTGGGATTTGCTCAGCAGTAAATATATTAACAAACGTTGGCTAAGAATTCTGAAATTTCAAAGATCTAGGTTTATTCTGGCTTGTATGAATGTCAAATGTTCTCTGAAGTAAAAAAAATGTGGTTTTCCAATCCGATTTATTGCTGCATCTGGAAATCGTTATGCTTTCCTTTTGTTATGGTAAAAATCATAACAATGGAGAAGTGTTTACCTTGTGCTTTTCTTTTGTTATGGTAAAAATCACAACAATAAAGAAGTGTTTACCTTGCTGCTGCAGTGCAAAGGGACATACAGCTTGCGAGGCGTATCGGTGGAAGGCGTTGGTGAATGGTGATAGACTAATCAGATGTTTTTGTGGACCCTACTACCTGATGTAGGACATGAAATATGTGTCGTTGGCCTTAGCATCTTAGAGTGTAATGTAGATGTATCTTAATCCAGTGGTGTCATTGAATGTTGCATATTTGAGGTAGCGTTCCAAATATTCAGACTGACGTATCGCCCATGTGCCTATGATGCGCTTATTCAGAATGTTACTCGATGATCTGTTAACATGTAGACCAAAAAGCTGTGAAATTGTCATATCTGTGTGGACGGACTACGTGGCAACTGTGGGAGGCCGGAGGGTGCCTTTTGGGATAGACTGTCGTTCTGGCTGTAGTTTACATTGATCCCTGAAGGTGCCAAACATCTGGAGGTTGTCTCTGTAACTCTGTTGAGTTTGAGAGGGCAGTGGTTTCCCTGCCTTGTCTTGGTTCTTGTTCAACCACTCGCCGCTTCAGCGATCCTATATAGATTGAAGAAGCTCACCATTTTGTTTGCAGCTTACATTCTGAAACTGTCGTATACACTCTAGGATTTTTTTTTTCTCTCCCTTGATATTCATGGTTTACACATACAGTTACTGGTTCAGGTTGTCAATTAACCATGACCTGTATCTGTTGCCTAGTAGTACTATCTTCGTTCCAAAATGTAGATCGTTTTTATTTTAATAGGTCTATAATTTTTGCTATGCGCCTAGACAAATATCATATCTAGATGCATAGCAAATATTATAAATCAAAAAAAAAAATAAACGACCTATATTTTGAACCATGGTTCCTCTGTCATCTCTTCAGATTGTAGAATCTAATGGATTGTAGTGAACGGGGTCTTCACTTGCCTTCCATGACCCGTGCCATCCTGTGTTGTTCGGCCGGGCTGGGCTAAAAGGAAAGACGGGCGCGAAAGCACCAGCCCGCGGAAGCGTCGGCTCCGTGACATATAGCACGAAGTTCTCCATGACTCCATGAGCCACGACTCTCCACTTTGCGCGGGGGACTGGAAAAGTGGAGAGCCGTGGCTCATGGCAACTGGAAAAATCACACGCCAGTTGGGATTGCAAAGGCGTGGTTCCGTGAAACGATATCGACGAGCATATGGGCATTTGCAAATAGTCCCTTGAGTTGAGGTACCCGGCCCGATTCAAGCACATCTTGAGCGTGGTTCAGTCTGGCCGGCTGCAGCAGCTGTTCCGAGCACCCTCTATGCCATCCCTGTTTCAAGCACCTCTTCACTGGTTTCGACGATTTAGCCATCTTCTCCGTTCATTATGTCGGCCTTCCTCTCACCCATGGCTGATCTGTGTCCTTCGATTTGGTGGTGCTGTGGTGGCACACACCTGTTTCAAAATGAGCTATTTAGTAAATAAGCAGTCATACTGGAAAGAAGTAGCAGAATAATTGTCATGGTATATGCCATACCAGATTTGAATTCAGATTCTCTTAGCGCCGTTTGCATCCTTTCATTTTGAAGGAATTAAAATCTACTTAATAAACTAGACTATTTGATTTAGAATTTGGTATCCCACCACTTTATAAAGTTTAGATATAAGCTTATCCTAAACTTATAGGATGGGAGATGGAAATTGATTCTATACGCCACTATCGGTGGTGAGTACCGAGAGAGCGGGGATTCGTGGAACCCGCGTTTAGAGATTCGATCAGAGGTTGAACACGCTGATCTCCTTGGACAGCGGGGATGGTGAGCAAAGAGATTTTACCTAGGTTCAACCCTCCCGGAGGATAATAGCCCTACGTCCTGCTTATTCGTATATTTTGTGGTTATGTATGAACTAGAGAATAAATGGGAGGGAGCTCTTGTTTGAGCTCTGTCCTCTTCCTCTTCTATCTCGGGTCTTCTCTTTTATTATCCAAGAGGGATTTCCACATCGGACTGTATACGGAAAATAGGTGAGATGTCCTCCTTGAGGTGACGTTGCTCTTCATGCATGGGCTTCCTTCTTTAATGCGTGCAGGTGCATGTATCTGCCACATGCTTGCATGCAGCGCATGCATGCATGTACCACCCTTCAGACATGCTTGTGTGTGGCAGGAGCCCCCCTCTCACCTTATAACTCGTATGCACGCCGGGGTGCATGATGCATGCCCACCCCAGGGTGCGTGCACATTTGCTCCATTGATGTTGGTCGGTGGTCCTTGTCTTGGGATATGCGTGCATGCATATTAGGATAAGGTAGCAGATGGTAGAGTTGCATGCCCTTCCATTTTATTATGAGAGTTAGACGGTTCTACCAGCTTGCCATACTGCGACGCACCACCCGTCAGCCATCAATCTAGGGTTATTCAATGATGCCTGCTCCTACAATTGCCATAACTTTTACTTTAGAGCAAAGAAAACTATCGCCTCCCGAGGTGCCGAGCTGCACCCCGTGGTCCTCGGGGGTGTTAAGCTGCACCCTGGGACATGGGTTAGGTGGGTCTATCTCGTAGGCCACTCCCTTCGTGCATCGTGGCGGTCGAAGGTCTCCATAAATTGTCTGCGCAGGAGACCCCGTTCCCTGTACGCCGACAGCAACCGAGCTATATTTCTATTTCATAACTTATAGCACACTCTTTAGCTCACTCCTTGCTATGTTTCTAAGTTATGCTCGCTTCTCTACGGTAGAATGTCTCCCTCGTATGGCCAACAATAATATACAAATATATTCTGTATATAATCATATTACCTTAATATAGCTTAATAGATTTATGTCTAAATTATAATTATTAGAATGGAATTCAATTTCAAGATTCCAAATAAAGCCTTATGGCTCCTCTTGACCACAGATATTTTCATAAATTTGGTTCATGAGGAATCAGACTTACATTGAATCAGAATGCATAATCTAAATTAATATTACTCGAGACTTTTCCATGCGGTGAAAAGCTCAACCTTGCGTATGCATACTCTTCTTGGCATGGAACCGACAGTTTGCAGAAGTCATTTAGCAAATGGTTGATTTCCGTGCATTGTGATGGATCTTGGATTGAAATTCTGCTTTCCATGGGGGTGAACCATTCAGTTAGTACGTGTAGCCCAATAAATAAGATTTCGACAAGAGTCCAAGGTCACCCAATTCGAAAATCAGAGCTAAAAGTTATAGCCGTTTTACCAAATCACAGATAAACCACAAGCAAACTTTTGAAAACTCTAGAACAGGACAGGGCACTGACTTTTCACAAAGTTTGAATTGCAGTTTGATCGATAAAACTTAGAACGATTTGGAACACTCACAAAAAGATACTAAAATCAGTGAAAACTGGACAGATTTTTCAACAATAAACAAGACATGGGAAATGAAATAAAGTAATACACCATTACTTCAATCTATGTTCTGCTGGCACACCGCACCTAAATGGATATGTAAGAAATATTTGGTAAATCAAAGGGAAAATAGAACTATAGAACAACATAATTGACCTGGTACACTTCGCAAAACAGAACAATCTGCCAGGTTCCAGAATAGGAAAGGCGACTTGTCAAGATGAGATTCCTTTCGTATAAGGTGAAATTCCAGGAAAAGTATCTAATACAGGAGCAGATTTGGCTGACAAAGCAATGTTTTACATTTAGAATTCTAACAAGAATGATGAAGCCCCTGCAATCTCACCATCATCACTTGTATTCTCAAACTACTATTACATAAATCAAGTACCAGAAACCACCAAACTACCCAGCAACAATTCACCTCACAAATAGACCATAAAAAAAGGTTTTGGTGTACATAAACAAAGCTTAGAACTCATCCAAGTCTTGCTTCTCGGTGTAAAACCTGAAAAGAATATATTTACATCAACTTATTGTAGTATGGCACTATAGCTCAACAGATAGATGATACTGTAAAATGCATGTGGTCACATTTCTTGACCAAGGACAAATAAATATGCATGGAAGTTCTTCAATAATGATATATGTTGATATCTGAAACCAAATCTCTTTAGCAAGGGAGAGAGCAAAATGTACTGGCTTATAGATGAATGAAATAATTTTGACTCAGCAATCAGCATACTAAAAGTTTAAGATTGATGTCTATGTCTGACAAAAACATAACATAATAGACCAATATATTGAATGCAATTAGATGCAAAAGTGTTTAGACAAAAAGTTAAGAGTTGATTTACTACAGTAGGATTTTGTGTTGTGAATTTCAGTTAGTGGTCTTTGTTATAGAGTTATCGCTAATATGAACAATAGTGATGGAATTAGCAATATCGTAAAATTATCTATTCATTTCTGAGTCTAGTAAAAAAATAATATACACATCATTCACGTGCAGCAGAACTAATAGCATCAAACAGTACAAACTTCTCCTACCTCCTCAGCAAACTTAATCAAGATTGTTGTCCTTGGCCTTTGCTGACCTTCAATCGGCACAAAGTGTGCAGTAACTACTGCAGGAAAGCCAGCATTATCTAATACACCCTACAAAAAATACAGAATAATTTGAAATATTGCTCAGGTCAAATGATAAGATCAATGGTTGGGCATGAGAATTGGAAACCCTACCTTTACAATTCCTGCAACAAATGCTCCGCAGTTGAATGCTCCCATATCTTTTGGCACCGAAATGAACCTGCCAAAACAGGGGGGAAATTATAATATCACATTTTAGACCTATAGGAAAAAGAAACATATTATGAAGTCCTCCATGGTATCAAACCGGTTAACAAGAAGCTCCTTTTCACTAATCATGTATTCATCTTCATGCTCTGTTCCCTTCTCAAGTGAGTCAGCCACCTGGTAACATAAGAAACCAAATCAGCAAATAGATGTCAATATTTTCAGTCAGAGTCCACATAGTTTTCAGTTAAGAGTCAAAGGTCTTTATTTTAAATAAAAGAGTAGGTCAGTTTGAGGCATGCAGCAGGCTATTGCGCATGCCCAAGTCTTAGGACGCTACGATGGCCATTATCTTTGAGGTTTGTTAGCTATTTCCATGAAGGAATAAACCAGAAAACGCTGCATCGTTCGCAGCAATTCCTCGCCAATAGCAAAGGTCAAGGAACACAAAAGATGGTAATCACTCAATTATGAGATCAAATAGGAATCAGAAAGACAGTCACCAGCAACATATTACCTTTCCAAATAGGACCTTCCATACAGTGCTGTGAATGAATGATAAAATCCCCAGAAGTCGTGTTTCTCGCCTATTCCCCTGAAATAGTACCTCATAATCTTTACTAACATCACTACCTCAAAATGAAAAAAAAAGGAAAAGAAACATAAAAAGTAGATATATACACTAAAATGGAGATTAATTCTTAAAATCTGGAGATCACTTGAAGTATTTACAGATATAACAGCATATGAACATTTCCGACCTATATAGTTAGTTAAAAAGATGAGCTGATACAGTGACACTACAACAGTTATTATTCAATTAGTTCATGAAAAGGCACTATGGTTTATACTAAATGCACACTGCTTGAATATCCATATGTGATATATCAGATTTGGGCTTCAAAAGGTAACTTCTGTTTCCAAAAAAATTATATTTTTTGAAAAGAAATAAGACTATAGAATGTTATTTGCAAACATGGAGCCGAGAAAATGTTCGATTTCAGCCTTTTACAATGCTAAAGTATATAATGCGAGCCAAAAAACTGGTACCAAACCTTCTCTCTGTGACAGAGAAGTTCAAGCACCCTTGCACCAACAGCATAACCAGCATCCTCCAGTCTGAGCATAAAGCAAAAACAAAAATATGCAGCCCAGATGAATTTATAGGTTGACGGACAAAATTTATAGAACAAATTTACATCATCTAGGCATAATATAATAGCATGTGGTAACGGAGAGGGCTGTACCACATATCAATCAAGACAGGTTTGAAAAAAAAAGCAACTGACAGCAAATAGCCAATTAAACATGCTACAAATTCATCAGACCAATATAGACACAATAGAAACTACCTCCGCTCCAGCTCCGCAATGTTGTCAACTTGTGTTTGGTTGTACTGAACCAACTCTGAGAACAAGAACGCAAATGCACTCAAACTGACCTACAGACGATAAAACTCACTGAGTATATAATGCAATGAAAAAGGCACGAGAAAAAGCAACTTTCTTAGTTGCAAAATAGAAACCCTAAAATACAAAGCCCATGATTAAAGCTTATCACAGTTTCTGACCATTCAAATTGCAAAAATTGTCAATAATTAAAGAGCGTTGTACAAAAGAAATAAGCAATAACTACCTGGCCGTTAATAAGCACGTCCCCAAGAAACCTCAATGCTAGAAAGAAGTATGACAAAAAAATGTTCTTTTGGACTATAGTGACCACATTTAGACACTGGATGCAGTGCAATAGGAGGGTCTCAGGTACATACACTTGGTGACTGGGTAAAATGGCACTTTTGAGGGGTCCTTTATTTTGCCCCTACGTATATGATAGTTTTGAGGGTCCTTTATTTTGTCCCTATGTATTTGATATTTTGAAGGTCCTTTAACACGTTCACTTATCCTTCTTTTAATGCCTATTCCTACTGTCCTCCACCATGAATTTGGGCACTGAGATCATGATACAGATGGCCAGTGACAAGGCTGGTGAGCCCAGCCAGAAAGCTTCGGGTTCATACCAAAAAGCCAAAATGACCTTATATTTTATCTGGCTGGCTTTGAGAACCTACAATCCCATGCCAACACCAGCAACTTCATAATAGCAATCCTATGATCCAATGCTTTTATATGAATAAACAAAATGAGCTCTTGGGAAATTAACATTCTATTAAAAATATCAAATTCAATAAAAATGCAGCCCTGTTCATCTAGCAAACACATTACTGTAGCACACGCTCATGGAGTCATGGTGCTGTTCCACATAAGGTTCAGAAAAATAGTGAGGACCCTAATTTAGAAAACAACCATCAGGAATTGAGATTATATTTTGCTTCCCATTATACGAACTTTGTTCGCAACTGATTTGGCCCTACTAGAATGACAGATAAAAGAAAACATAATTCCCTTTTATTGCTATTTTGATTATAAGCAATGACTACAGTTTAGGTCCACTTCAATGAACTTCAGAAAATAACCATAGGAAAAAAGATGGCGTCTGCACTTTTTTTACATCTGACTAGTATGAATGTTCTCCCTGTAGTCAAAAGTAAGGTTCGTTTTAAAATGTGTGTAGTTCAACTAAATTATCAATATGAAATAAGTAGATATCTAAGATGAAGAATGTTAACAGCATATTCGTCAAAAAAAAATACTTGAATCATACTGTAACTTTAATAGGTTTACAAATAGAATTGGGGATCAAAGTTATGTTTTGAAGTCCATTCTGCTTAAAAGACAACAATCATTAGTGACAAGGAGTACAAATGAATCGTGATCAATTCAAGTGACTGCTACTGAAGGCATCAAATTATTCAGTGGACCAATTATCTGACCACACTGCTTGGACTAAAATGGTTAATAAAAATGGGGCAATTCATTAAACAAGGCTCGGGCAACTACATCTCACGCAACAGCTCCCACAACCCCGCGAACCTTGCCAACAGATTACAGGTTACATCCCTACTGCCTTCCCAACACAACCTCTGGAAGAGCAACTAACTGGAAGGGATCACCTTTCCAGTGCAGTGAGATGCTCTGCCCGAGGAAGATCTACCTCACGAGCACGGATCCAGGGCGGCCGTGCGCGTGTAGATCCGAAGGAAATTTGGAGCGGGGACTGCGCGTACCTCCTGCCTGCCGCGGCTGAGGGGCTTGTCGAGGACGTTGGCGTACTGCTTCGCCTTCCCGACGCCGATCATCTTGTCCGCTTTCACTCGCTTCAGCCGGTTTCTTGGGAGCGGAGTATGAGGGGGCGAGGAGGGCGTGCGGCGCCGGTGGTGGGGAGAGAGGAGCAGGCCGCGTAGGAGGGGAACGAGGCGCGGAGCGCGGTGGTGAGGGCGCACCGTGCGCGAGCGGAGATCGGATTGGAGAGCAGAGGGGAGGTGCTCGACTCGAACAAGGATCGGATGCAGGGTGGGAGGATATTTTCTTAAAATAAGCAGGGTAGAAACTAGAAATATTGAATACGGATCAGATAGTTGATGAATCCATCTTTATAAAACAAAGTTCATGAACGAATTCGAATATATTTTTTGGAAAAAAATCAGATATGTTAATAATATGAATCTTATCATTAATATCTGGAGTCGAATTTTGATACCATGCGATGCGCCTTCAAATGGTAAATTCATTTTTAATACTACTAAATAATATTTGTATATATGGAAAACATATGAAACTAATATTATCTAAATATCAGGTTAAATTTATTTTAATACTACTAATGTTTGAGAATCATTATTTCGATCAAATACCGAATTAATATTTTTAATAAAAAATTAGGTTAGATGAATAAAAATATAGCATTGTCAAAATTTCAATTACCATGAGTAAGATCATCTCTATCGGTTGCTCAATAAACATCTTCCAATACCACTTTTATAGATTATCAGAGATATGCTTTTACACCATCCTAACACCATCCCAATAACAACTAAAATTCTCCCTTCGTTTAAATGGAGTTGGGATGAAATATTGGGACAATTCAATAATTATTGAAGAAAGAAAGAGGGTGCAGGGAAACACTACAAAACTGTTAGAGTTCATTCTCTTTCTAATATTATTAAATTATCGGGGAAAGAGAGATAGAGATGAGACGTCGAATGTCATGGACCCCTCCTCGTATCCCAGCTTAGTGTGCGCTATGTTTGAAACTTCTGTTTGTGTGCGACCCATTCGTTGTTAGTGTGCTGTTCTATACATGCATGGTAAGTTCTAAAAGAATGAATAAATAAACATGAAGGTTAGTGTTAAACTACTTAAAGGTCCGTGCATCACTACTAGCAAAAACAATATTTATTCCCATAAACATAGACACGGACGCATCCCAGTTTGGGCGCCATAGGATAGCTACTAGGAGCAAATGGTGAAAATATAGAAAGAAGTACACTGTTTATTACTATTCTTGACGACAAACTATGCCAAATGACACATCCAGAGTAAATGAATAACACGAGAAAAGTTACCAAACAGAGAAGTATCTCTACTATTTCTAAATTAAGCAATAATTTCCCAATCGAAAATCCTCCACACAAATCAGTCAGAATCTTAATCGGAATCTAAACAAATTAATCAGAATCTCAATTAGAACCTAAACAATTAATATCTCATACGATCACACCACAGTTGATGGTTTTATATAGATCTGAGTAAATTTATATCACCCGTAGCAATACACGGATACTGTACTAGCATAGAATAACAAACACAGATCGTACAAGTACAATGAAATGTTCCTTTTAAATTGACCGTTGAAGGCAGTCTATACTTAACAAAACTGAAACTTACGGTTGACATTATGGAGAAACACATATTTTCGTTGTGGAATTTAGGCACATCATTAGGAATAGATTTGTACTTCAAAGACCTTTCACGGCATCGATTTGTAAAAGACATATATGGTCAAAATATCTCTTTAGAGAACTTTTTAAGTTCTAATACGCCTACTAGACATAAATGGAAGGGTTAGTTTTTTTTAAGAAATTGGTTCAGGCTATCGTGAAAATGAAAATATCTCGGTGATGTCTAGAGCGGGATGAATAGACATAACTGTAAAATTTAAAAAATTCTTCGCAGCAATTAAATCTGCGGAACTTCGGACACTGTATAGAAAATTTCGACAGAACTTAGACCGGAACTTCCGACAAAAAGAAAGCTCTTATAAGAAATTCAAAATTGAACTTGAAACTGTAGAATCTAGCTGAATCAAAAATTACACAACGATACTAGAAGATTTATGCAGGTAATCTTTGTAAGTACAACAACTCAAGTACATGGATCGACACAAAATAAACTTTAGACCAACAAGAACTAAATAAATGCAATAAGCACAAAACACAGGAGATTTGTTTCCGAAGTTTACTCCCACTAAGGAAGCTACGTCTCCGTTGAGAACGTCATAATGAGCCGGATCTTCCACTAACCCTTTTACCTCACTCAATCAACAATCAAACACAAAGAAGGATTAAGTTATTTCTATAAAATCCACAAAAAATAGGGTAATACAAACTTTCCAAGGCGCACACGCACAAGAGGACGCTCCACGGGCGACACCAAACCGTCTAGAAGCAAGCTTCAAGAGTAACAAACGCGAATTGAAGAATGAGGATGTTTCAAGTGCTGTTGAGATGAACTTGGCTTCCCTCTAACTTAAATGGTTAAGTCTCACACCTCAAGCTTGTTCTCACCCAAATCCTATCTCAAATCAACTAAAGAATTAGCTTAAGGAGGGATTAAGGAGGAGTGGTAAATGCTCCTTGAGGTGTTTGTCTCGGGTTAGGTCAACAGCAACTAAAGGAGGAGCTGAGAGGGTATAAATACCCGAATCCCAAAACTAGCCGTTAGTGCACTGGTTAAGTGATTGTCGGAACTTTCGACACAGTGTCAGAACTTCCGACCTAACCTGAGAACCCCCTGTCGGAAATTACTGACAACTTCCGACACACACTGAAACAGTCAGAAAACTAGGTGCACAAATGTGTGATTCTGTATCTCTCTTTGATGGTTAGCATCTCAAATAAACACTTTGACACCTTTATGCTATCCATTCGCATCCCTCTTAATTAACAGTACAGTGCTTTCTATACTCAAATTCAAAATAGAAAGTAATAAAAGATCTTCTTTTAAGCCGAACACCATCCTTTGAGCAAATTTTGCATCTTTTCTTGCTCCTTTTCATTTCATTGAATTTTAACCCGTACATAACTCGATAAACTCGTTATCTCCTTAATTTTGTATGTCAACATCAAAACTCACTTAGGGAGCCAAATGCACTTTTAGAAAGGCCTGCAGCCTAGCAGTTATAGGAGATTCAGTAACACTTCATATGAGGTCCTGAATTCGACTCCCTGATGGGAGCGAAGTTTTTAGGATTTAACAGCGTTGTGTTTTCAGTGGTAGACGATGCTCCCGTCGATAACGAGGCGCTTGTTGTGATTTCGTCAATTTCGAGGATTTGCCAGCCCAATCTTCGAAGATACACGTAAAGGTAGGATTTACTACACGTGTTCATAGAGCTGAGCGTGCATACGTTGTGAGTGTCCGAGTTTTATTGTATAATTAAAAAAATTGATTCAAGCTATCAGCCAGCAAGCAGAAAGATAAGCAAAAGACGAAACAGAGCCGCACTATCTGAATCAACTAAAGTTACAGCAAAGAGAAAACGGGCTTCATCTTATGGACAATGATGGGAAATGTCAAAACTTTGCCAAAGTTTTCTTTAAAAAACACTTTGCCAAAGCTGAATGAGGAAAACAGAATCAGGCGATCGCCGCTTCTAAGAGGAATTCCAAGAGTCTAGATAAAATACTAGGTAAATTTAGAATTTTAGAAGGCCTCTAAGAAAAAGAAAATAGAAGACTTCCTAAATGGTGGGGAAACAACACTCTCCAAATTAGACACTCCATATTCAAATAAAAGATCCACATTCAAATCAGACTGTCCTTCCTGGCGATTCCTTTTTTTTCCATCGACCCCTCACGACGTGCGACAGTGCCTGGCCGCCGCCGCCACGAGGAAGCATAAATAAAGCATATATGACATGTTAATCATGTACTTCACATTCAGCAATTCATTTGTAAATGAATCAATTGCAGATGGCATCTCACCAGTGTACCAGTGTAGGCCTCCTCCACGTCGAATGAATCGATACTCAGCAGATTATCTGGCAGCCGGCCATGGAAGCTCGTGGGAAGAAGCACACGACGGCGCATCGATCCGACGCCGGATTCATCACCAGCTCCCTCCGGATCCACCCTTCTTGCCACAAATTGGGATAGCGAAACACTACGGGCGGATCCATCCCACGGTCCGCCACCCCCTTCCCCAGCCGGCGTTGAACGGGGACGAAAGGCCTAAACATGGCGAGGCGATGGCGGCAGGGCGTGACGGCGGCACGGCCTGGGTGCGGGCTAGGGCGCGACGGCGACTGCACGCGGGAGTGGGCACGGCGCGACGGCGGCGGCGCGAGGGAGAAGAAGTGCGAGGGCGGCAGGGGCGCGGGAGCGCGAGGGAGGCGCGGGAACTCGGCTGGCGCGCGCGACGGGGCTGATGGCGAGTCCGAGCTGCTTGGTATAGATAGCTAGCAATGGGGGATAGCGACTCGATAGAGAAGTGAGGCGTATACAAAGACTGTTGGAACTCGGTTTAATTTTAATTTTACAGAACAAAATAAATTTATCTAGGCTGTTGGAGTTATTCTAAACTGTTACGAATTACAACTCCAAAACGCGAGAAACGAAATACAGACATCTATATCTGAAAAACGCTCCCCTAAATCTTTCCTCAGCTCTTGCTAATTCTGCTTCGGATTCGACTTGCTCGGCGTCTGCTTTTTCAGGCTCGCGCCCACTCCGCGGCTCTCCCCCGCCGCCGCTGCGGCGGCGGCGGCGGCAGCGTTTAGCACCTGCGCGCCCGCTGCTCTTGCGACCGCATCCCGCAGCAGCTTCCGCGGCCGGAACCGGAAGCCACCGCTCGACGCCGACGACGGCGCCGCGCCGCCACCGCGATCTGCCGGCGCTGCTGGTGCGCCGACCAGGCAATGCAGGAGCAGCAGAGCGCAGATGAAGGGAGCGCCGATGGCGATGGGTTTCATGGCCCCCGGGACGACGCGTGCTCGAGGCGATCGAGGGCCAGGCGCTGCTACGAGCTGCATGCCAGGTGATTGCGAGTGGACAGGCTTCCGGGTTTCCAGTTGGAGAGTAGACGAGCAGTCTCGGGAGGAAGGAAGGAAGGAAGTGACCGGGATCGCAGATCGCGGCGGCAGTGTGGCTGGCGAGGGCGGCGGCATGTGACGGGTTGCTGCGAGCTGGAGCCGTACGGCCTCCATCGGCAGACACCTAACCAGCGTGCGCTGCTCGTCTCTTGAGGTCGAGGGCGAGCGTCGTGCACGTCACATGGGACCTGAGCCGGCTGCGCTTCTTTGTATGTTCCTTCGATTCTCGCCAGTCAGAACCCTTTCTGTTCCAATTCTTCGTTTCAGATTTTGCTGTCCCGATTTCTGTGTAGACGTTGGCACTGCGATGCCGATCGCAGCAACGTCATCGTGCCGCCACACCGGCACGATCAAGCGCTCGCTGTTTTTGGATGAACGATGGGTTAGACTGAGGAAAGCACCACGAAATCGGGTGAAGGGCTCGCGACTGAATGGATGGAGGAGCACTTGCGTTCCGGCGTCCCGCCTCACCCCGAATCATTGGCTCCCTCGTGCAATCCAGCAAGCAGCGCGCTCCGGCAGGTCACCATCTCGATCTTTAGCGCTGACTGCAATCACGTCTTCGCAACGTGCACGGCGACGCCACCGCCATGCGGGGCCGCGCGCGGATCACTAGACCCGTCACCCACCCGTCGATCACCACACGGATCAGGCCAGAAGGCAAACTGACAAGGACGCCACGACCTGAGAGTGCATCGATGTTGAGCTTGAGCAGGTCGGGATGCAATCATGCAAGCCACATCGTCACCAAGACAGCCAAAGTACAAGCGAGCTAATGCAAATCATAGGTTTAGACTTGAGAGGGGAAGCAATGACTCCCTAGCTAGGCTCCAATTTTGATCTGAACAAGTCATGATGGTGAGGGTTGAGCTGCGGATGGACCGTGTGAGTTGGGAGAGGCATTGGCTCCCGGATTTTTCTTTTTCTTCTGAACCCGGCAAGTGTTAGCTGGAAATGGTGTGCAGATGTTCATCAGGTCAAACACAATGGCCCGTACCAATGGAAAGCAACAGCACGAGACACACGTGGGCGACAGGTAATTGAAGACATTTCCAGTATGAAAAAGCTCTCGGAACTTAAGCATGTGTCTAGAAGATTCACATTCTGGCAAACGCCTCGGTAACGATCAGCCCCAGGGCATGGTACATGTTGCTACCAATCTACATACACTGGACCACCGGGCTGGGAAAAGCTATAACCTCAATCTATCAATTGTTTCTAACCCAAAGAGGCAAAACTATATAAGTAGAACCTTTGTGTAATGTACAAAAGTCACTGAGCATTGTCACCATCCAAAATCAAAAGGCAGCCGAGCTTGTTCTCCCGAGCTGGTACTTGGGTTCTGGAGGCAGAGCAGAGCTCAATATCTCATCAAACTCCTGAAAATAATGATATCAGCATGAATGTAATGCAAGAAAATATTCATAAGCAGCATGCAATTAAAGGGCTACCATTTACCCACTGTCAAGAGGGGGGGGGGGGGGGGGGGGGGACAGCATGCAGCTCAAGTACTAAATTACTTCATGCAATCATGCTGCCAAAATTTGATGCATCACCACAATAGAAAAGGAGCATCGCGATCTCATTGTGCTAGGCTTAAAAACGAAATGGATTATGATGTCAACTCTGACCAGTGTGAAATCAGATAAATAGTATAAAGATGAGTGGAACAAATTTCCCAAGACAACCCATGGATCCAATGCTCAGCAAAAACTCTGTTTTGGGAAGTGAAAGCAAAGGTAACGGCATCAAGCAATTCGATATAGTTAGTTATTTATGATGCAACAACAATCCAATGCCCATTAGGTTCTTTGGATATATGGAATTGTTCCCGTTGCAAACCTCAATAATGAGGAAAAATACTTCATTTCCCCCTTATGTAGCCTCTGATTGATGATTTAAGATGCAAGCCCAAACAATATGAGCACCACAAATGAAGAACAATGAAAGCCTGGTTGGCTAACTTCAAAATGTTTCATCCAAGACAGCAAGAAAACAGTAGTAACTGTAGGAGGTCATCCGGTGGAGATAAAACATAACTATTGAGCATCAAATGTTTAAAAAAAACTGAAACAAATAAATAGTTAACGTAGAACAGAAGTCTTGCCCATCTGAAGAACAACAGTTTTGCAAGAACTGACAGTTTAATATGAAGACACAGTACAGTAAAATGCTTTTGTTGAATACCCTCAACAAAAAGAATGAGAAAAAGAAAACAAAATTACAATAACAGGAGATAAAAGTACCTTCTGCTTCTTTAATCTCTCATTCTCCTCTTCCAGATGGGAAACCTTGTTTTCAAGCTCATTAGTGTAAGCCTACCAAGCGCCAATGCATACGGTCATGAAATTGATAACTATGCATAGAAGGAAAAAAGAACATCCCATTGTTTAGCAGCTTTCATATCCTAGCTAAAAATTACAAAATAAATACCAAAACCCCCTTCAACATTTCATGGGGCCTTCATGTTGCAATCAGGACATCATAACAAGCAATGACATTAGGTACAGAAATTAGAAATAAACAGGATAACAGAGGTAGACCTGCTTTCTCGCTCTTGATCGTGCAGCTGATTCCCTATTTTTTATCATCCTCTTCTGCCTTCTTTCAATCACCTTATCTACCACCTCCCCTGAGGCACCACGCTTGCGCCCAGGTGTCTGAGGGTCCGAAAATGCACCAACTGTTGGCGAAATAATCTGGCCATCGGAGTAAATTGAATCCAACATAGCACCTGTAGCAACAGATAATGGCTGGGGAGCCAACTGACTAGCCATGTATGTACCCACCAAACTCGGCTGCTGGGACTCCAAAGCTTGCTGCTGGTACTGCTGCAACCACTGTGCTCCAGAGTTCAAACTGGAAGTGCCACCCGCTACAACATTGCTCCCAGCTGTATTTATATTACTCGGCAAATCATCCGAATCCTTCATAAGTCCTTCTGAAACAACCCCAGCTTTAACCAAAAAGTCCTCAAGGGTCATCTCCCCAAGTGTTGGCTGCCTCTCCCGCCTGTGCCGACCACCATCCGTAGCACTGGTCTCTGGTCCATCCTGGATGCCCTTCCACACCTCATCAACAGTCTTCTTGCTCAGCTGCGGAGGCATCATAATGCTCCCTTGTCGCTGCAGGTTCGATGCTGGATCAGGCTTGCCTGTGACAGTGCCATTTGGGTCTACACTGTCAGGAAGCACGCTCTTCAGGAGCTCATCAAAATTCATGCTAAGCAATGGCTCCCCCAAATGGTTCTGCACCTCATCCAGGGTAAGGTTGTATAAGGACCCTTGTCTTGCCAAACCCTGAACCTGCCCGTGTTGTGCCGAGCCAGCATCACCGCCTCTGCCACCTCCAGCCTGTGATGCCATTGTCTGGATCATGAACCAGGGGCGGACCCAGTACAGGATATGGGCGTACACATGTACACCCAATAATTTTTGCAAAAAAATCGCAGTCAGTAGGTAAAATACATGGCCGGATCCGAATACAAATAGCATACATGAGGGGTTTCGGCGTTCGATTGCGCACAGCAGGAAGGAAGGGAAGGGAATGGGCGGGCATACCCCTGTCGGATGCTCGTCGCCGGCGAAGCGCCCCACGAAGAACGGGCCAAGGCCCGCGCCACTCGCCCTATCGTCGCCGCTAGGAAAGGACGGCCGATACCTAGAGAGAGAGGGAGAGGAAAAAGAGCCGGAAATAGGCGGTCCTATCCCCTGCCCCCTATGCCGATGGTGGGGCGGCGGCCCCCGCCTCGGCGCCGCACCGCCGCCCGCTCCCCGCTCCGCACCGCCGCCGGGATTTGGCCGCGCTGCCGCTGCCACCAGCACGGGCCTGCCGCCCTGGCCGTGATGGAAGTCTGGGAGGAGAGAGGGAGCAACGATCGAGGGAGAGGGAGAGGGATGGATGGTGGGTGGAGGGGGGAGGGGGGGGGTTGGGGGGGGTGAGGGGGTGGGTGCGAGAGAGAGAGAGAGCAGGAAGGGAAGAAATACAGAGAGCAGAGAGGGATAGAAACGGAGAGAACAGTATTGTACTGTATGCAATTTCATTGATACTTCCTCTATTTTAAATTATACTCCATCATTTTAGTTTTATCCTAAATTAAATTTGTCTAACTTTAATAAAATCTATAAGAAAAATACATTGATATCTACAATATCAAACAAATATATCATAAAAAATAAATTCATGATTTATCTAGTACAAATAATTTGATGTTATAGATATTTGTTTGTTTTTCTATATGTTTGGTCAAAACTAGATGATTTTGACTTAAAATAAAGATAAAACAACATGCAATTTGAAATGGAAGAGTACTTGATTTAATTTTCTAATGCTTGACTCTTCACTTACACTCATCGTTGTTGTACTACGCCACATGAAAGTACATAACAAAACTGCATGATTTTATTCAAGTTCATCGCAATAGAATCATAGACTTGCAAGCACACTCTCAACTTCAAAAAGATCCAATTAAGCACCTTTAGCAACATCATGCATTTATGTACTAAGCATATACTTTGTATTTTTCTTATAAGTGGTAACATCACTGGTGGGAGAGAGGGCTTCCTGATTTCTTTAGGGAAATAAACCGCATCTGCACCTCAATTCACAAGTCTTGCCCTATCAATCGAGGTGGGGTGGTGCACTTAGGGAAGAAGATGTTGTCAAACGAAATAAGAACTTGGATGGATGGATGATGGATCATATGACTACTAGATATAAAATCATTGCTAGCCGGATGGGGAAAGGAAATTTTAGATTTAATTGCTTAGACAAGTTGAAGAATATCCTAAACAAAACTTGTCCCCAGGGGAAATCATTGAAGCAAGCTAGGGTTCCTTATTGATAGAAGAAATTAATCGAAGTCCGGATGGAACCTCACCCCACATAGGGTAACAATGGGTGAGGGTGGAGTTACCGGTTACCACGACGAAAATGAATAAAAAGATACTCTTATAGATGTTTTCGCATTACAAGATGCTACAGTTACTGTCACCCAGAGTTTGATGTCAAGTGTCACACGACAGGTCTGATCGTGACTTGACATGCACGGGCTGAAAGGTAGAATAAATTATTTTTAATATTTCTAGATAATTGGTTAGTTTCATTTGTAATCATTTTAGTTGTGTCCATGGATCATCAATAGGATTACATTTGAATGAGAATCTCTTTTATTTTATATTTAGTTACTATTATCTTAAAACTCAACTATTCTTTTTACAAATCCAATTGTTTTAGAAAAATGCCTATTGAGTACAAAGGATCTGAGGTTAGTCATACCAGTTTTTTGTTTATTTGAGAAAGATATCTGGGTGAGGTCTAAGAAGGGACAAACTCAAAATTTGATATGATATAAGGAAATTTCAATTAGTTCGATTCATGATCTATAGTGTAAAAGTAGATTGATTGAAGATTATTCTAGTTCGACAAATTATAATTTATTGGAGATTGTATAGAGTTCGATACCGATAAATTTGCTTGTTCTACACTATTTTATAATGAAAACTATGTTGCTTGCTCTTCCCCTCAATATTCGCTTTGTCTGATCAAATTAAGGCCTCTTTTGGTTCCGATTATTTTGGATTTTGAAGGTTCGATTTTAGAAAATCCAAAAGTCGGATGACTCCCAGAATCGAGACTTCCAGAATAATCGGAACCAAACAGGGTCTAAGGCTAGATGTGGTTTCACTTCTAAAATTGAATCTTCAAAATTCAAAATAATCAGAACCAAACAGGGTCTAAGGCTAGATGTGGTTTCACTTCGGGACGAAAAAACTTCGAAGTGGTTCCTTCATTCCGAGGCATACCTTACGAGGGTACATTTGCAATTCCAAATGTCTGGAGGGGAACAAAATCATTTACCACGCAAACGCGCTCTACAGAGACAGACAGCCCCACTACCTTTACATTGCTGGCCCCCACTCCCAGCTGGCCCCACAGGCTGCGCACCTCAAACTCGTTGGGCCCACCTGCCCCCATTTCCCCTCCCTCCTATATATTTCACTCCCCGTGCGCAACGCCCGGCCTCTCTCTCCGCCTCCCCCATTTCTCTTCCCCTGCGATCCGAGGCCGCACACGCAGGGAGGAGAAGCGATCACCTGATCACCAGGGCGAGGCCTCGCGATATCGGTAACCACCATTCCCTCTGTTGATTCTCCATTAGAAATCCTGGCTTATCTCTTGCTCGATGTGATCCCGTTCCCAATCCCGATGGATTTGGCCGATTCGGTTCGTTGCGTTTCTGCGCGCCGCTGCGATCGGCTTGGTCTGCTAGGTTTAGCGGATCCGGGGAGCTAAATCGCGTAGTTTCATTGATAAGTTTGATCGATTTTGGGGGGAATTTATTCGAGGAATCCGGGCGTGTTTGACCGGCTCCGCTCGATTCAGCTTCGTTCCGACGCAGGTGCTCGGGAATCTCGGAGCGGTTTCCGCGCTTGTGGCCCCCCGAATCTGATCCGTTCCTGCGCTTCGTGTGCGCCGTTGCCGCAGATCTGCGTGCTGGTGGCATCGGCTCCCGCGGATCTAGTTGCGGTGGCTTTGTTTCTGGTGATATTGTTATCTTCGGAAGCTGTGGGGATCTATGTGCTGACTGCTGACGCCTTCGCTTTCGTCTTTTTTTCTCAGCGCAGGAGCGGAGATGGGGCTCACGTTCACGAAGCTGTTCAGCCGCCTCTTCGCCAAGAAGGAGATGAGGATCCTCATGGTTGGTCTCGACGCGGCCGGTAAGACCACCATCCTCTACAAGCTCAAGCTCGGCGAGATCGTCACCACCATCCCCACCATAGGTACGCCTTTCATCCGCATCCTGTGTCATGATTCACTACTGTTATACTTGCTTGTAACGTTAACTGTTGGTAATTCGGGAATGCATGCAATCTCCGTTCCTTGCTCTAGTTTGGGCCTAGGACTATGTGCTATGTAGGCTTAAGGAATGTTCTATTTTATCTCGACAACAGATGCCCTCAGAGCTTTGGACTTTAAGTTCGTTTGGGAATAATTGTATCGCCTGACTTAATGGTAGATAAATATTTTAGGATCCAGTGATATTTCACGCTTGATATTTACTTGAATATTTGTATAAGTGAATCTTATTTTAGAATTTGTAGGCTAGATGATGCAAAATCCCTGCGTGTTTCATCTCATATGTTGGCTTTCTGAAATTTCATTCTTCCTGAGTCCTATAAGTTGACTTCCACAAGGGACATAAGCTATGCTAAATAGATGATGATTAAACTACTGAGGTGTCAGCCTATTGTTTTGTGTTGAACCTTTTAATAACTGACCTCCTGAAATTCGATAGGTCATCAATTAGATAACTTGCCAGCACTTTCTGTAGTTATGATGCAAATTTGGCTCAATTATTAAAATTCAGATGGTCTTCATGGCATAGTTTTTTTAGCATTCTGTCATTTTGACTATTCCTAATTAAGCCATGGAATAACCACAACTATTTACCAAAGTAAATTTACCCTTTTTTTTTCAACCTTTAGTTGTGCCAGTGACCAATTCGATGTGTTCTGGATCGCTCGTGAGTCACTGAACATCTTTTACAATTATTATTGGTATTTGGTATAATCATGCTTAATATTATGCTTTTAACGAAGATATATAACTCCCAATTATACTTTTGACTTAGTTCTGTTGTGGGATTTTACCTTTGTTTCCCCTTGCCTTTGTGATTTATCTATCATCGATCTACAATTAAGTATTTAACTAAACTTGCTATCCATGAGACTGCAGGATTTAACGTTGAAACTGTTGAGTACAAGAACATTAGCTTCACTGTTTGGGATGTCGGTGGTCAGGACAAGGTAAGAAAAGTCCATATGACCTTTTTCTTTCGGTCATGATACATTTTTGCCATGCTAGGTGTTGCCAATTTTCTGTGTGTTATGACATAACTTGCGTAATAGGGAGTCATACATGGAACTGTGATGTGGTATATTACTTTTAACTTGGCATGTACTTGTGATCTGATATCTTCTTGGTTTCATTTTAACAGATCCGTCCCCTGTGGAGGCACTACTTCCAGAACACCCAGGGCCTCATTTTTGTTGTGGACAGCAACGACAGAGAGCGTGTTGTTGAGGCCAGAGATGAGCTCCATCGTATGCTGAATGAGGTATTACTATTTCCTTGCGATCATTTGAAATTAGATTGTCGTAGTAGTTACAGATGCATATGGCTTCATTCTGTGAAAATTACTACTTCAAGTACTTGTTTACTAGCTTTTTTCTTTTAGCCTTCAGCAGCACACAGTATCACAAAGATTTGGGAAATTATCTTACACCGAGGAAAGAAATCGTGTATCACTTTCCTTGTGTTAGTTAAAATCTAAATTCTCATTTACGGGATGTTTGAGTAGTATTGTTCGAAGAAGTTTAGTTCTTACAACTTCATGTATCTATTGATTAGTGACATTATTGTTGTCTTATGATGACAGGACGAGCTCCGTGATGCTGTGCTTCTGGTGTTTGCAAACAAACAAGATCTTCCTAATGCCATGAATGCTGCTGAAATCACCGATAAGCTTGGCCTGCACTCCCTGCGCCAGCGGCACTGGTATATATCCTATATTTCTGAAAGCATGCGCCTGCACAAATATTTATAACGAGAGGAATTGTGTTGATACAGAAAGGAATAGCATATGGTACAGCAATTTTTGCATAAATCGAATATTTAAACTTAAGCACCAAATATTCTGATTAGCGTGCAATATGTGCAACTGATGTATGCTATGTTTCCTTGATAATTACAATTAGACAATGTTTGTGCCCTTGAAGCTAATATCCATATCTTTACAATTTCAGGTACATCCAGAGCACATGTGCTACCTCTGGTGAGGGTTTGTATGAGGGGCTTGACTGGCTTTCCAACAACATCGCCAACAAGGTACCTTAGCAGAGTTGCTTACCATTGGGTATCTTTGGTATTTCCACCCGAAATGGTTGCGCAGCTGACCGTTTGTCTTTTAATTTCTCTACAGGCTTGAGGCATATTGGCAGGGCTCCAATCAATGAAAATACTTTGGATGTTGGAGCGCATATTGCCTTTACCATACTGCTATGCACTATATAGTCGTGACCGTGACAGATAATGTGGGGTGTTTTGGGGAGGATAAGGCTCCTTTTTCAAAGGAGCTAGTTATCAGATGTTTTCGTGGGTATTGTTAATTACCCGTGCTTGTGTTTTGGTCTGTGCAAGGTATACTATGTCGTGCTGTGTACCCTTCGTCTGAGGCGTTGTAGCATCGACTTGGCTCTTTGGCATAGCTAGCTTAATGGTCGCGTAATCTGCTGTATGCAGCATCCTATTTCGCTGCTTGCTTGTAAGCATCTGGAGCGTTTTGTACATTGGTACTCCGCCTCAGCAAGTCAGGAGGCGTGTGGCGGTGTGACTGGCACTCGTCAAGAAGCGAAATTGAGCCCGTTGCACGCACAGAAAAGCATTCCGGATAAGCTGCGTCCTGCGAGGGACTCTGATCAAAGTCAAGTCGTAGACATGGCCTGAACCAGGTCACCATGTGACGTGAAATTTGGCTCGGGAGCCTGGCAGCGTGCGTGCGTTCCAGTGGGCGAGTGCGAGTGCGCGACGCCCCCTGTGGCTTTGCACTTGACGTGCGCCGCTGTCGCGTTGAGAATTCGGCGCGACTCTTCGTCGACCATGCCGTAAACAGCCAGACAACTAGAACAAAGGGGCCTCCAGCTACAGCACGGGGACGCAGCGGCGCCCAGTGGGAGTGGCACGGGTGTCGGGCAAGACCCCAAGAACAGGTCATCCAGGCGATCGCGTGAATAAATGCCCCCTCCCTCCATTGCTTCCTAGCTCATCCGTGCACGATCATCAGTCATCACGTCTCCGACGTAACGTGACGCTACTTACTGTGTGAAACGAAAGAAAAAAAAAAGAAGGCGAGCATCGGAACATCTTGAATGCGCCCAAGCTGCCCCTTGCCCGATATCTGAACGCCGGTCATGTGAGCCTGGGAATTCCGGCGGGAGCACAAACTAGAACAAAGGCTTTCTGCCAGCTCCCAGAAATGAGAACTGAAAGGATATGGTTGCGGCCCGGCGGCGGCGCTCCCTCCCGTTTTCACATACACGTAGTACGTTCCAAGCGGCGGTCCCGGCCGGCCGGGTGCAGGCCAGCCTGTAGGAGTAGGAAGATGGAGATCAGGCGCCCTCACGTAGCGACGGTGGCGTGACGGATCGGAGCGGATCACGCAGTCCGCGCCATGCCGGCCCCTCTGCGCCTCTTCCAGCCGGCGTGGCAGCGCCCGTCGCCGAACGCGTGGCGCCTCCGCGTGGACGGCGGAACGCGTCGAGATGCGCATAGTAGACGTGAAGGAGGAGATCGAAAAAAAAAAGAAGACAAACAAGAGGATGGACGGGGGTGCTTTGGCAGCCGGAATCGCGATCATTAATGGCGAGTTCCTTCCTTCGTTCGTTCGTTTCTATTCTACCGGTGCTAGCTCCTGCTGCCGTCGTCATTAATGGCGGCCGGGTCGGAGCCCCCACGCACGATGGATGGAGAATCGGCAAGCCGCAAGCCAACCCGGGCGCCGGCGCCCGGTCTAGCTTGCTCGGCGAGCACGGCAACCGGGCGGTTTTGGCTTTGATTTCCATGCGAATCTCTTGCGAGCTCTCATTACCATTCCCGAATCCTAGAAGCTCGATCGACCAAACAGCGCGGTTACAAGCTGGAGGAGGAAACCTGAGCAGGGCCATGGCACGGCTACGAGCCAGCGCCAGCGCGCCGCGATATGATACGAACCAACAAGAAACCAACCGTCCCGAATTAATTCTGCTCTCGATCCGGGCAGAAGCTAGCTAGCGTCCGAGCGCAGGCAGGTAGCCATCTCACGCGAGCGGCTCGGTCCGGTCCAGCCGTGGCCGTCCGATCTCCCGAGACGTGCACGCACCGCACAGCTCGCACACCGGCAGCTTAGCGGCGTGCACCGCCGCTACGGCGGCCGTCTATATATACACCACCACGATCGCTGGGATAGGCCGGCCGCCTCCGAATTCATTCATCCCCTGCACACCACCGCTTGTCAACAAACTAGTAGCCGCGAGCTCGCCGCCAGCATCCAAGCCGGCCGGCCGGTGGCAGGGACCCCGGCGTACGTCGGCGGCGCAGCTAACTGCCATGGCGGCGGCGCACCATCAGCAGCGTCCGCGGGCGGCGGCGGCGCTCCTCCTCGTGGCGGTGGCGGCGCTGCTGCTGGCGTCGGCGCCGCCGAGCGGGGCGCAGCCGCTGCCATCGCCGGCTGCGGCTGCGCCGGGGCCGTCGGGCTCCGGCGGGATCGACCCGGCGTGCATGACGTCGCTGCTCAACATGTCGGACTGCCTGACGTACGTGACCAAGGGGAGCACGGCGCGGCGGCCCGACGCGCCGTGCTGCCCGGAGCTGGCGGGGCTGGTGGGCTCCAACCCGGTCTGCCTCTGCGAGCTCCTCTCCGGCGCCGCCGACTCCTACGGCATCGCCGTCGACTACGACCGCGCGCTCGCGCTCCCGGGGATCTGCCGCGTCGCCACCCCGCCCGTCTCCACCTGCACAGGTTCGCCCCGCTCAGTTCACTCGCCGCCCTTTCCTCTGGACGCTGCTGATTGCGGCGGCGGCTTGGATTTGTGAGTCCGCGCACTGATTAATCGTGGGTCACTGATGAGAAATTGCAGCTATGGGGTATCACGTCCACGTGGGCCCAGCTGCGGCGCCCATGTCAGGATCTCCGTCGCCCATGTCAGGCATGGCTCCCTCCGGGGAGGGCCCAGTTTTCCCAGGTAAAGCACATCAACTCAGCAATGGGTGATCCGTGCTCGTACTTTTGATCAGTTATAATGCTGCAACTGTTTTGCATCGACTCAAGCCAAGATTATGGTTCTCCTGTTTGAATGGAGAATTTCAACAGGAGATCAACATCTAAAGGAATACAGTTCATGCTGAGCACACTCCTAAAACTTGATTGTCTCGTGCGGTAAAATGTTTTTCCTTTTGGTAAATAGAACATCAAACACACCGATCGAAGTAGTAGTAACTTGACTTGAGTAGTTGGTTGACGCTGAATGCTGCCGTGCCGATCGCTGTCCGTCATGCAAGACGTTGGTGATCGTAGGTGATATCGCATCCATTAAGTGATAAATGCTCGTATTGACCTGATAATGAATACACTCTGACGCTCCGTACAGTTTGGCCCATCCACTCGTCACGCATTTAATCACCATCGCTAATCCCCACTCTGCTGTCACTAGTAGCAGCACTTAGTACTTCCTGATCAATCGACGGCTCACCTGAAAACTTCACGTGCATCATTCTGCAGGGACATCGCCGGTCGCGTCGCCTCCGTCCTCGACCAGCCACGCGGCGCGGCGCTCCTCCTCCGCCTGCGGCATCCACCTCGCCGCCCTCGCCATGCTGCCGCTCGCCGCCGCCGCCGCCGCCGCCAGCGGGATGCTCTAGACTGAGGAGGGGCTCCACACCCCGCCGCTGCTTCGATCATCGATTCCTTTGTCTCAACTCGATCAACATTGTCCTGCACATTGCATACATAGTATATGCTGCTTGTTATGCTCTGCACTGCTACCTGCTAGCTCTTGTATACCGTGGTGGCTCGTGTGGCACTGGCCTGTGTTCTTGGCGGCTGCTGCTGCTGGGACGGTTACCGTTTTGGTGTGTAGTACACATGACCCCCTGGATTCCTTCACTTTGCTGTTGTGCGCCCTCTTCCTCCCGCTCACGCCTTCCATGTGATCCGTCTCTGCTGTGCATATCTTTACAAGGATAGCCTTTGGCTGTCGTCACGAGTCACAGAACATGGCACTGAATCCCGGCGGCGGCCGGGGACGCGGACACGCGCGGATCGGCCAGCGCCGCCAGCGTGAACCGAGCCGAGCGGCGAGCGTGGCGTCCTCGCCGGCATTGATTGTCCAGACCACGTCGAGTGAATGAACCAACACGCCAGTCCGTTGGTGCCCATTGAATTCCCCCAACCGCCGCTTTGATGGGCGGCGCTCCCATCCCATGTGACGCCACTGAGCTCGGCGGCAGCACTGAAGAAGCCTTTTTCCGCTGTGGTCACCAGGCCAAGCAGGCAAGCACTAATTAGAAGTCCCTGTCAACATATCCGCGAGACTAATTTACGAGATAAATTTATTAAACATAATTAGTCAATAATTTGATAATACGATGCTACAGTAAACATATGCTAATTATAGATTAATTAGATTTAGTAGATTTGTCTCGCGAATTCGACTCATTCATATAATTAGTTTTATAATTATCTTATATTTAGTCCTCCTAGTTCGGATTTGAAGATAGGGATGTGATAAGTACTGAACTTTATTCCTTCGGTTTGGTTCGCTTGTGTCGGGTTTACGGGCAAGCGTCCAAGAAGGTTTTGTGCAGGTGCGGTCAGGATTCTGTTGGGCGGATGCACGGAGAAAGAGGAAAAGGGTGGCGCAGGAGGATTCATGAGATGGCCAGATGGGTCAGGCTCAGGAGTCAGGATTCAGTTTCCAACTTTCAGAGGAGTCTCTCCTTCACCGTGCATGCGAGTGGAGGTTTCGTGTAGACATTCAGAAAACCTGGATCCATTTGGGAGCCGGAACAGGGACGGAGGAGGGAGCATCTTTTCTTCAGCTGATGTACAGATCGAGAGAGCAACGCCGTCGCCTCCTGGACGGCCTTCAATGGCTGTATTCGCATTTCCTCTTCCTCGTGAGTCCATCGCGCTGGCCGGTGCAGCCTACAATCTGTACAATACAGTATCACAGCCTAGACTTGCTGGGACTGCACACCATAAATATAAGCACAAGAAATCTTTCAAAAAAAAATACTAGTATAAGTACAAGAGGTGTAGGGTTGTAGAGATCTGATGGATTCGCGGGATTACCAAGAAATTTACACCACTCGACAAGGAAGATTACAGATGACAATGGATCCAGACGTTTTTGAATTCTAGCACAAATTATGATCTAGCAGACCCAAGCAATCTAAATAAATAAATAAAAACACTAAACTTGTTCCGAATGCATCTTCATCCAGCATAGCCTAAAGTTTGTTCTTTGGACGAGATACCAAAACCCAGCATAGACTATGGATACAACTAAGTGGTAAGCACTAACAAAGAGTTGTCTTCCAGCTCCTGCCTACTTACCACTAAACACCGCTGGTGGTAACCCAAAGGCCAATATTTAATCAGGAACTAAAAACGGTAGAATCCAGGCGAAACCTTGTGAATCAATTAGGTGTAACCTGTTCCTTGAGTCAAGATGGATGGTTCCAATAAGTCCACTTTCTCATATCCCGACGCTAAGTCGCTAACACACGTTGCAGCTCCTCCGACAGTAACCGGGCAATGCTGCGGTTCCCACCATGTACTCTGGGTTCTTTATGCACTCTCCCAGGGCCGCCCATTTTGCGCAACTCTCATTCTCGTCGGTGCAATTGCCTCGTGTGTGATGTACCTTGTCAAACGAGGCCACGCGGATCCACTTTGTAGCTGACCATTTCTCGCCCTTTATGACTGGGCATCCAGCGTGGAGGCTCATTGAATCGGTGGTGCCATCTGGGCTAAGGTTGAAGAAAAGGAGGGCGTCCCCTCTTCGTGGTTTCACTGGGGAAGAAGTTGCATATCCATTGAGAAGTATGCCAAAGATGGGAATACAAAAACCTGTTGTGGTTAGAAAACTATACCTGCAATGCCTTTCTGAGAACATTCTGACAAGGTTACATCTTTACCATCGTCAAACTCCTGTTGAGAAATCCACAGAGAATTGTCTAATATGAGACCTCAAAATAAACTGTGAATGTGCACAAGAGATGGATGTACCCAAGGAAAACAATCTGAACCATTTTCTATCATTTTCTTAAATGCTGCCACCACAAAACTAAAAGAAAAATTACCTCGGCCAATGGGAAAACTGTTTCCCCTCCTTCTTCTACATCAGTTAAGTACAAAAGAACAGTAGCATAGCGATGACCACCACGGACAGTGTTAACATTGTCAGTGAAGTAATCATAGTGCGGTTCATACTTCTCCCCATGCTTATATCTTAAGACTTGGATATCTTCACCATTCTCTGAGTACAATAGAACACCCATAAGCAAAATATTCAAAATTATCACTCAAAAAGCAATACAGATATTTTATTCTTCTGGCAGGTCCAACCTGTACACGAGATTGGAAAATATAAACAGAAGAGCAACAAGGAAAATGTCAAAACAACTTATTCTATTATTGAAACAGATTTTTTTTTACAACAAGGTGTTAGAAGAGACGCATGAAGAAAAACCTTTGATAAGCTAATCCTCAGAATCAGGTAATATAGCTTGGCACTAAAGGACTTGCCTTGCTTATTTAGGTACAGTATACAGTAGATTTGACGCTACTACTGATACACGCATACAGCCAACTAACATGAATAACCATTCTGGAGCACTCAATAAAATGATCAGAGAAATAGACTGGTTGCGAATTTCTATAGGCATTAAATGGAAGGCATGATTTGACCCATAGATGATGGCCTTTTGCAATATCTGCTGAAATTACAAAGTACTCTTATCATGTAACTTTTGACAACAACTACATATAATTCCACAAAAGGAAATAAGATTGCTGAATATAACCTGCCAAACATGTTCTATTACTATGTGTTTTGAGCCTCCAAAATTGCAAGAATATAGAAGTAAAGTGTTACTCCGTCAATGAGAACCACAACCTTTTGGAAGAAATGTCCATGCAGCAATTTTGTCCTCTATACTCGCAACAATTGGATCCTACACATTTGAGTATCACTGTTCATCAAGAAATAACCATGTAAACAAATGAAATGTTTCAACAGCCGACTGTACCATACTCTTGGACTCGGGCTACAATTAGTCATAGGATTTAGAGATATTTTATGCCTAAAGAAAAAAAAATATATATATGAACAGCTGATTGACCCCACCTAGCATGTTTCACACAATTAAAAATCCCCACAAGATAAACCCAAATTCAATCTTTCATCCAAATGAACATGCCAAAGAAATGCTCAGCATCCACTAATAGACCATATCAATTTTAAGACTTGTTTTACTGCCTACCGACGAGTTGGAAAATGAATGCTCATACAGAGCTAATTTGATTTCAAAAATAAACCAATTAGCTTGTCCAAAAGGTCATATATTTTAGAAAACAGCGGGCGTATTTATCAAATTGTAAAAAGATAGAGGAAAGCATTTATAGAACGTTTCAGAACTCCCCATTCTCATCCATTAAACCACAGCGGCATTTTTTGTTTCTGCTTCCCCCTCATCAGCAATATCTTGTGTACGAAAAGGGGACCTAAGCAATACTCATCAGTGTGAACGGGCCAAAAATGGGCTTTAGCTTGCTTTGAATACAAGATGGCATATCCCATAACAACAGGCAAACGTGCTCATTAAAAAATTCCGCATTTTAGGGGTAGTTTGTGATGATCGAACTAGTGAGATGCCCTCTGGGTTAGAGACGATGCAGTATGATTGAGCAATATCTATGGCATACTGATGTAGAAGAGGATTCTAATTGTTGTTTTGCAGAGGCAATACCAAACAGGAAAAGTAAAGAGGCGGTAGGATAGTAAGAAGGGCCTTAACCTGGCCTTTCCTGAGGAAGGTGCCGGAGCTGGTGCGGACTTCACTAAGAGTGCTCTTGCCGGACATGTTATCGGCCACTGCCGACCTCTTGAGCTCCGCTCTAGCCTGAAGAAACGCAGATGAAGAAATCCCAAAATTCAGTCAATTCAGGGCTTTCATTTCATGATAGCAGAGACAAGCGTTCTGTGGACTGGGGGCGGCAGAGTGGCACTGACGAGGGAGATGAGGTGGTTGGCCTCGTCGTAGCTGAGGAAGTTCTGGTACAGGAACACCCTGTGCCGTACAGGCGTCATGGCTCGCGCATCAGTCAGCTCATCCGGTTTTCGATGAAATCGAGACGGCAAACAAGCAGAAACAAAGCGACCGATCGAATGGGGATGGGGGCTGCCTACCTGGGTTTCCAGGAGATCTGGCGGGAGTGGTGCGGGTACACGACGGCCGCCGGGTACACCGAGCTGCCCTTGCCGCCTGCCCGGGCAGCGCCGGAGCGGCCGGCTGGGAGCGTGAGGAGGGAGAGGAGGAGGAGGAGCCGCGCGAGGGCAGGAGGGCGGCCCCCCGCCCATGGAGAACTCGCCGCCATTGCAACGGAGAGATCCCTCACTCACCCACCTGCTCCTGCTCCTGCTCCTGCTCCTGCTCCGGAGGAAAAAGGGGGAAGGAAGAGGCGTGCGGCGGCGCGCGGTGATGCGAGCACGGCGGCGGCGAGTGGCCCGTTGGAAGTGGTCGCCACGTTCTGCGGGTAGGGAGACGGATCCCTCCGCTCCAGTCCCCGCGCCGTCGATCGAACGGCCACCCGCGCGCCAGAGGAAACGTGCGCGCACGAGCGGCAAACGACCGAAGGCAAACCCAACTACCAAAGGTCTGACCACCACGCAGGTCAAGGTCACAGCCCCTACGAACAAATTCTAAGAACAGATAAACTACCCGTCCATCCATTCACAGTAGTTAAGAATCAAGTAACAAATAGGGGAGGACATATTGTACACTTCGAAAGCGCGTTTCCTTTCAGTAAGATTCAGATCCTGGAAGATTCAAAACTTGACAGAGCTACAAACTACAAAGGTCAAAAATACAAACTTTGGAAAGAAAAACAGGATTTGGCTGCTATATTGGAAGCAAACGAGCCAATATTGTGGGGGAAATTTTGCAGGTATACAATATAAACTAATGACTAGCTGCTTCTTTCGAAATTGTACTCTGATTACATTTGCTGTACAACATAACAATCATATATGATCTCTAACCGTATCTCTCTGGTTGCAGAAAATTTCCCTGAGAAACATATACCTAGACGTCCTTGTGTAGGTTCCACGGTATCGTGTTCGTGAGTCACACAAAAAACTAATTGGTGATTTAGGTCCTGGCACCTGCAGTATCATATCCATAATAGTAGTTAGTCATGGCTATGCAAGTATGCGTTACTGGACTTCACAGTGTTTTGTGAATTGCTTAAGGAAATGCAGATTGCTGCGGAGATAATATAAAATCAAGAAGACATATACCTTTGTTGTGCTTACTTGTCGGTAACAGCTCTTCAGCACCGATTCTAATGTTAGTGTTTGATGAGCGCCGTTTTGATTTGCCATCTAGCATTTCAACGTCCACAATAAAGGTTCCACAGACAGGACGGTGGTCGGAAAATTTAGACTCCCCTCGGAAGTAGGATAACTGAGCAATACCATCTCCATGCCATAGTATTCTATCACACCTGAACATGTGGAACACTAGGTAACTTGTACGATATTAATCATTGCATAGTTGATTGAACAGGTAATACATTAGACCGGTAGTTGGCATGGAAGAAAAATGAAATAACACATGCAGCCTATTGCAGACTCAAATTTTGGGAAATGTAATTCATGAATACAGAATTTGTGAATCATCTGATTTTTAGTGAAATATGAGAATGATTCCTCTTTTATGTTTCCATAAACTTGACCAACTTGCTGTCCAAATGTGATTTGCCGCATCTAAAAAATCATGTTGTGGTACAGAAACAGGGACGATACCAGGTTATTAGGTTGCAAATAGGTTTCTGGAGTCTGGACTGTGGATAACTTATAGCATACTAGATCTGAAATTTCTGAGAGTATCTTTAACATTGTACTTACCAGGCTGGGGTTCTCCTCTTTTTCTTTGATGTGGCTGTTTCTCCAGCATAAGAATCGGAGTTGCAAGAGTACTTGTATGTGGGAGCAAAATATATCTTCTCCTCACTCCACCCCTTGAACACTCTTCCAGACGCACGCTGGATATTGAGCTAAGAAAATATGTGCAAAATGTTAGTAAATTGTAATATCATTTAACCAGAATATAAAATAAAAACATGGGCTAGTTTCTCAATCCATAACTAGTCTTCCTAGAAAAAAAAAGGTGCTCTATTTTCAGTATTTCACCTGATCCTTCTCGAAAAGGGCATCCCAGTTATTTTCAGTCAGAAGTTTCTTGGTATCTTCATAGCTCAAGGAAATACGGTAGTTCAGATCCCCTAGCCATATTGCCCGACTGAAATAAACATAAGATGAATTAAAAAAAACAGATGGCAGAAATAACCACTTCAAACATTTGCAGCATGACTTTATTACTCATGGTCAAGAATTCTCTCAGGGATTCTTCGCCCAGATCTTCTACAAATCCTTCGAAATTGTGTGAGCCTCAGAATCTCTAACACATCTATATTCCGCCTCAACTCATCTCCTTCTTTCTCACCTGAAGCCAAATGGCTGCAGATGAAACAAAAGCTCGTCTGATACAATGTCATGCTTACTGATATACATCCCTGAAACAAAAAGCAAGCATCACTTAAGGGATTTACTGCACAGTATATGAAATACATTTAGATATTCCTTTTTGGTTCTTACCTTGTTTCCAAGATATCCCATTATTCCACGACCAACACAGGACGTTCTCAAATGGCCTATATGCTGCACTAGTTCTTTCTTTGCCCATACTGTGACAAAAATACCAACCATTTGTTTGCAAGATATGAGGTTATACTTAAGCTGGTCCCTGGAGGCAGAAGCAGCCGAAGTAACGCCATCATCACTTAGACCAAATATATCATTCAATTTGTCATCCAATTCATCCTCTTCAGAAGAGTCCATTTCATTAGCATATGCTTGTGGGCACCGAAAGCAAGCATCTTTGTAGGATTTTTTGGCCATTTCCACCGGGCAATTGCAGAATTTAAGCTGTTTTCTCCGGGACGGCATGTAAGATTTCCTGATGGATTTCAAGGACTTTTGGAAGATTACAGAACCGCTAGATGTTCTTGAACGGTTGGAGGATGAAGCGTCAAGGCCTGGCGTTGATTGGGATGAGGTTGAATCAAGGGAAGGAGATGGTTTGTTCTGAAAAATATCAGCATCAGTGCCAACTTGTCTATTTAGCGCACGGTTTATAAGAGCAAGCCATCTTGCAGCTGGTTCGTTGTCTTCTATCACAAGCACATTACCAGCATTGAGAGGAACAATTTCCTGAAATCTGTCAAAAGATTAAATAAGGAAAGATATGATGGCATCTTCTGTCGGGTTAAGCAATAAAAAAAATTCTAAACCTTGACAGAAACATTAAAGTCATTTAGGAAAACAAAAATAAAGTCCAGAATCTCAGTTACAGTCAAAGAGATTATGGAATCTAAGAAATCAAGAAAATCCAAGATATAATGAATATTAAATGTATGTGAATCCTGGAGTTGGCTTCTCCCTCCTGCTCTTTGTTTCTTTTTTGTTTTCTTTATTTGTTCCTTGTAATTGTCTTGTAACACTGTCTCCTTAATGAAATACATGAATTGCACATTCTAAAAAGCATATGTGAAAGAAACATGGAATAAAACATAAGGAAAATATTAACCATTTCTCTGAGAAAACGTTAGCACTGCAATTAACAATATTGACGTGGATAAAATTCTGAGTTATATGAGAATGGTTACCCTAAAACATAAATATCTGAATGGTCATCAGCAGGAAGAAAGTCATCCAGTTTCAACTCAGAGGTAGGCGCTTTCCCTCCAACATTCCACGTGGAGACAAATATCCTAAATAAGGAACTAAAGAGTTAAGAAACTGTTCTGGTTTTCATGTATAACTGAGCATGCAAGGTTAATTGTCTGACCTGATATGTTCATTTTTTGTAGCGTTTGAAGAGTGGCTTAGAAAATGGCTGAGGCGTATGCTCCTAACCTCTGCTTCCATTTAGTCCACGAAAATACATATATAAATAAGCCGATCAAATTAAATATGTACCGTCAGTAGAGTTAGCTAGAGGGAGCAAATCGGATAGAAATCAACCTGAAAGTTTCCGGAAGGGGGATGAAGATGGTGACTTCGAGTTGCCTGATCCACATTTAGCTACAATAGACAAAAGAATATGAAAGTAATCAAGATAAATTAGCAAAGTTGTACTAAATGCAGTTTATACAAAATGTTAAGAGCCTGAAATGAAGAGATCGAGTGCAGCACCATATTTAAATTTGTTGGATCTCTTCATTTCATTTCAAAACTTCAACATTTTGTAGAAACCAAAGTTCAAACTCCTCACCATTTTCAATACAGATAGGATGAAATTTGATAAAGCTATCCTAAGATATATGTTACCATTTATCAGCGTACTAGTAGACATTGAGTGATGATGGAGTTTCTCAAAAGAAAGATGATGAACTAACCTGTGGAGCAGCTTGCACGGTCTGTCCTCTTAACGACTTTCTTATCTTTTGTCCCAAAAAGCTTTGGCTGACAGCCCTATAGTACAAAACAAAACACTTTTTAAGTCAAGTGCTCCATTTAATTGCAATTATGCGAATGCATTCAAGATACCTCGACAAATAGAGGGGGAAGGAGCGAGGATAGAAAATTCAGAAAGGATATGATCACGACATGAACAACGGTGAAACAATAGGCACATCAACACATACCTTCATCTTTCCATCATCTGGGAAAGCCATCCCCTTTTGAAGTCAGAAGAACAATGACAGCTTTTACCCCTCAAACGTCAACCCTGAACAAATGATTTAATAGAATCAAAGGCTGACGACAGATCATCAAGGCTATGGCAAGTGTAATAAGTCATGAAACCAACTGAGAAATCCAGATATTAGCAGCAGAGAAAAGAAGCATACACATGGAATTCTGACAGGAAATATAAAAAAAGGAGCAGTTGTACGAAAACTTCACTTTTTCTCAGACAAGTACGAAAACTACGCCGGATCCAGACCGTTATTCGAAACCAAGTTCCTCCGCTGGTCGACTACAACAACATAAAAACACCGCAAAACTAACAGAAAGATGCAATTTTTCACATAAAAAATCAAACATTGCGTCCACAAGTCCCTCAACAAAGAATGGTCCTTTCGAAATCCAACCGTTCTCGAATTCAGAACGCAGTAAGCAACAGAAGCAACGAGAAATAGGACAGAAGAACATCGTGAAACTGGAGATTTCGCAGCAGCAGAAACGCACCAATCAGCAGCTCCAGCGCCCAATCCGCCCGCCCGGTAGGCCACAAACTCCGAGCTCCGCTTCCCCCGGCCGAGAGCCCGGATCGGAATCCTCCTAAAACCCCAGCGGAGAATCCACCAACTCCGCAACCATTCCTCCCAGACGCAACCAGAAAAGGCCGCGGTGGCGGCGGAGGGACGCCTCAAAGCCGGGGCTGGGTCTGCAGGAACCCGACGAGGGCACGGCCATCCGGGTCGGCCCCCTCCCCTCCTCCCCCGAGGATTAAACTACTTGGCCGCGACAACTGTACAGCGGGGCGTGGGCCGGCGCGGTTCCACGGCATTTCTTGGTGGGGATCGGGCGGGCAAATTGTTTACGGGCGCAGAGGCGCGTCGCGGGCACGGTCTCGAGCGGGTGGGGGTGGTTGACCGTGAGACGGGGGAGCGGGAGGAGGAGGACGAGACGAGGCGAGAGAGGCGCTTGAGCGGCGCACGTGCGGCTCGTCGGATTGGGCTTGGCGCGGGCGAAGCGGAGACGGTTGGGTCGGGACCTTGGCCACCTGGGGGCGAGGTGAAGGTCGCCAGGACGAGAGGCGCCACGGGTCAACCCCGTCCTTGCGTGCTTTACACCACTGCCGCCACTGCGTAAAACACTAAACCTTTCCTTTCAAAAAGAAATAAAACACTAATCTTGCAATTGGTGAGCTCATGATTCCATCCTTAACCAAAAAAGAATTGGAATAATCTTCATCAGTCTAGATGATCCCGGGTAAAGATTCAGAGATTCAGAAGGATAAGATGCGGATCACTGTACACCTTGGTTTATACCAGCCTGTTATCTTGCCAGCGAGCTCTAGAGCATCGAGAGATCATGCTATTTTAATACGTGTTGTTAGGTGGAGCTAGGCGTCAAGAACGACCCTTCCATCCTAGGGTCGATGACGCTAGAGGAATAGCAGTAGAACAGAGAACACGTGTCACATGTTTTACCACCTGAATTCTTTGCGTGGAGTCCCAACTGACAAAAGTTGTCAGATCACATAAGTTTTACTGGATTCTAAGCTAACCTTTTCTCCCATTTCCAATCCCTTTGCTGATGTTTTACTCGATGATGATTGAACTGAACGGGGTGCGATCGAGATGGTGTCGCAGCGCATTTAGTAGGGTAGTGCAGATCTGTGTGCGAAGCGCAACGAATGCATGGTCCAAGTCCGAGCGGGTCGTCGCGAGAGAAGATATGATTCGGGCAAGAGGCTACGGCAAGCTAGCTGAAAGGGTGCCATCATCGTTCCCATCATTAGAGGCGAGACCACCGGGGGCGATTAGTGGGGGACCATGCGTGATGGCCATTTAAAAACGGCAGCGACAGCGAGCTCTTCCCCTCCTCCCCCTTTCTTCCACGCAGGGGGGATGATCCACGATACAGGCAATGGCGATAGCTAGGCAACGGCGATCGTCGTCGCCCAACCGTGCTTCTTTACAAGCCGACGATATTTCTTTGGCCTTTTAGGGGAAAGCTTGGCATACTTCTCGACCGGATGAAGAGGGAGGGACCATGACCTTTCGGAACCGGTTTGCTTAAGCTTGCACGGTTCATGGCAAAGTTCTAGCTCTACCTCTTACCTATTTTGTGCTAAAGAAAACAGATAGCTATAGCCATTGGAGTACGACTTCTCCCTCCAGATTTTTTTTAAAAAAAATTGGTGCCAAGATTTACACACGCGAGTGTGTTGGTGGTAAAATCGGTGGCCTAGTAGTGATGATGTCTATGGAAGCTTAGCCGCTAAGCTTACATGGTTGATGGCCCAGGCTCAGTAATCACTAATCAGTGGCCCCCTCCCCCATCCCGATCGAACACCACCGGCCGCAGCAATTTACCGTGGGCCAGAGTTATCTTGCAATAAATGGAGGGGGGGGGGAGGCAAAGCCATTAGCATGAGAAAAAGAAACTTTTTTTTCTTCATTTCTTTAGGCGACCACGCGTTCGTTGCATTCCCTACTACTACTGGTTCTATCCTGGGCTCCAGGGTGCTGTCCCCCGGAGCACGCGCACGTGTACGGACACGCCATGAGCCCATGCGCCAGGAGCTCCGGAGAAGACGACGGAGGCCCTTGTCGCCGGCCTGCACCTGGCGCCCAGAACAAGCGGCTGGAGATCGCTGTGCTGTTTCGGACGGATAGGGCATCAGGAGCTCTGCGTGTCGCGCTGTTCGCTTGGCTCGGTGTCATCATGGACCGGCGTGCCTCCACGACTCCGCACGGACGGAGATAGCACCGTGTGTTTCGTTGTGTGACGCGTCAGAATAATACAAGTAACGGCCGTGTTCGGGAATCGACAGAACGATTGAGTTGGATCAGGGAGCGATTCAGAGATCTGGGCAGGAGGAACTTGGTTCTGTGACCCTGTCCGGCCTCCGGCGTGCTGGCTCCAACTGCCGGTCAGGTGTTCGGCCTCCAGCACACGAGCACTGTGGCCGGCACTGAAAATTTTTGGAGACATGTAATGATACGAGGCAGTGGATGTCTCTCGATGTCTGGACTGGAGGTTGGAGCAGCGATGTCACAAAAATGGCAACGGTTCAATGTCGCAACACCGATACAGATTAGGCACTCGTGCAGTCATGCTGTCATCGAGAGATACGATGCATTGCTTTGCGAATGACGAACTGCGTCTGTCGGAGCTATGTGGCTCAACTCAACGGGGAACGAAAACATGTCCCGTCGCTATTATTTTTGGTATCCTTCGGCAGATGCGGGGCTTGATTAGAACTGGAACTGCATCTCCTTCGTGTAGCCAAGCTCGTCCAGGTGCGCGGCCATGGCTTTGTTCATAGGGGGAGGCCCGCATCTCAACACCTGGAAGGAGAAACCGCACCGTATTGGTTCTTCCACTGAGCAAAACTGATGGCTTCCAAGTTCCGGCAAGTATTTTTCAGTAATTGAACAGGAGTAAAATTTACCTGAATGTCAGCAGCAGGTGCTGGGCAATGAGCTTGGATCATTTCCTTCGACACGAACCCAACACCGCCATCCCAGATTTCAGGAGGCTGCACATGGAAACAATGAATATTAAGTAAGGCGCAGACGAGCAAAACGTAGGGTATCAGCTTATGACAAGCGATTGGGCAAAGTACTAATTCTCAGAACAGATACAAACCTGATTCAGGACATAGTAGATCTTGAAACGATCGGGGTAGTTTCTGGCCATACTGTCCAGCTCTTCCTGGATGATACGGAACATAAGAAAAAGAATGTAAGCACATAAATATTGTAACCGCTACTCCCTCCATTTCAAAATATATTGACATTTATGAAAAGACAATTAGTTCTTTTTCTAACGACTAGTATATACATGATTACAGAGAGCTGCAATATCATCATAAATAGGTACTGTTATAAGCTCAATGAGTGGCACAAAGGCATATGTAAAGCATTAGTCCAACTAGAAAATTTTCTTCTGAAGGTCTACCGAGTCAAGAAATGCCTATAAGAATATAACAAAAGTACAGGACAGCCTACGAGAACTGTAGACTGGATTTCATAATTCAACTGTGCATGAATAGATCTATAATCATTTGCAGTAACTCGGTACAAGAGAAGCCTGCTTTTATATTTTTATAGAACAATTGTCACGAAAACTTATAAGGAATTCTAGTCAAACTACAAATGCACTGGATTCTTTCAGTACCTTCAGAGACCAGCTCTACTCATTTCCTATAAATAATGTAAGCTGAACAAATGGAGAAACAGTACCTAAGTTTCACCACACAGACAATACCAATTGAACCGAACCCTTTTACATATAGGTATGCAACTGAGAACAATCAGGTCAAGAGCCAGTGAAGATCTATTTCATCTAAAACATGTCGGTCAACAAAATGGAAGTACCTTAAGAAGAATATCATCATATGTGACATTCGCATAGATTAGGTGAACTTTTGTATTGTCTTCTGGGTTCTCAAGAATTGCCCTTGTAACCTATAATAAGAAAGGAAAAATACAATGATCAGTACAAACAAAAATGTTCCAATATTTAATACCAAATGGAACTTTGGGCCATGTGTTATTACTTGGAACATTGGGGTAATGCCTGATCCTCCAGCTATCATTCCAAATGCTCTCACTTGTCCAGGTTGGTACTTGAAACGGCCCTAGTATAGGAAAGCATCCATTTAATTTCAATACCACAGGCCAAAATGAATACCATGTGTATATGGTGGATAGCAAGAGGTGCTGGGGGTGCTGCGGCATCCCCTTAGCCCATGAAAGTTTATGCAAATTTAGCCTGTTAGTCTTCAAGTTATTACAAATTTGGCACTTAAAATGTGAAGTTAGCCTAATTACAAGAGACCATGCATCCCTTTTGGACTTATCCTAGATCTGCCAACTATTAAAACTCAAGAGAACACATAGAGAAAATTTTTTAAAAAATAGACATATCACGAGAATGTGCTAAATTCAGCATGTATGGACATGAAACAAGCAAAAGCTACAAACAAGTTATAATGGAATAAAGACAAACCTTAGGTCCCTTTACAGACATATAGTCGCCGACTTTCATCTCACGAAAATGATGAGACATTCTTCCTTGGGGGTACATCTTCATGATACGAAGAACCAAATAAGATGTGAATTCACCACAGGTACATATCAACATAACTGAAGCTAACAATAGGAAATGTAAAGGCACGTGTTAATTGACACATTACCTTAATGACAAGCTCGAAGTGTCCAAGATCAGAGTCCAGTGTAGTAGGAGTATAAGGCTTGATTACTTCCTCGCCAGCAGCATCCTGTCCCCTGGAACAACAGGGGCAAACACAAGGGGAATCGAGATTACAGCAATTCAAACTAAAGGATCTGCCTTGCAGAAGCAGTCTTCTGAGGTGGTAAAAGACATAACCCAAACCTGCAGCTTATATGTTGTCCGATTGGAAGACCCAATACAGAAGTAGGTGTTGGAAGCGCAAACTTGAACTTGGCGACATTATGACTGAGTTGCCTCTTCTCAACAAGTTTAAATTCCCTGAAGTTCTCAGGGTCCAAGCAACCTACAGGAGAGCAAACCATAGCCAGCCAATTACAAATGAGCTACAAGCAAAATTAGGACCAGGCAGTGAGCCTGTGGTTGTTAAAAGGATGAATTGCAAGCTTGGAAAGCAGTAAGCTCACTTGAAAAATTAGAATGAACTATATAGTCATTAATTGCTAAAAAGTAAGAAAACAATCACAGTCCCCAGTCCTAGGATCAGTTCCGAAACGCTTCAGAACCTGAAGAAGCATGGCAACTAGATGGCCAAGCGATACCAATAAACCTTATCTCTGAATGTTTAGCTATGACGAGAAAGTAAAAGTTTGTGACACTTGGTGCTCGGAGGCATCAACAGCTAAATCCAACTAACAACCCCAAAATATGAATGAACGGACCATCTGCGCGACGTGCAGCAGCGCGTAACACAAACTCTCAGGCAGAGCTCCCCGAGAACCAAAGGAACGCGGCGCCGAGCATGCCCCCTGGCAGTTCTCAGGCGATTGGCTACTGGACAGTGGATAGGGCTACGAATTCTCGGCTGACGCGCGGGTTGTTGGCGGTGGCTTACCCCTGGGTTTCCTGCTGCGGAGGAAGAGGTAGGCGGCGCCGGCGGCCACGGCGACGACGGCGACCGCGACGGCGACCGTGGTCTCCAGCCTCTGCCCCTGCAGGAACTCCATGACCCCCGCGCCCCTCCCGTGGGTGGATTCGCGGCTGGTCGGGCTCGGCGGGGGGAGAGATTCGCGGGCGGAGTTTGGTTTGGTTTGGACGTTTGGTATGGTGTGGTCAGGTGAGGTGTGACCGTGTGAGTGAGATTTTAGAGCTCCGATCGGCGATGAGGTAGGTGCGGCTCGCAGGCCGGGTTTGGTTGGAGCTCGGGGGGTTGGTTCGCGGCGCTTGATCTCGTCGCCGCCGTCCCTTCCTGATCGGACGTTGCTTGACGACCGGAGCGGAGAGCGCGCGGTCCAGGTGCCCACGTTCCTCCTCATCGCGTAGTTGCATCTGCCATATGGGCCCTGGTCCGACCAGTGAGAGTGATTGGACTGTGCGACTCCTCCAATGTCGATCGAGAAGGCCCATCTGACGTGCACCGCGCTGGCAGTGGGATATGAGCTCACGCCGCAGCTGAAACGATAGCGTCGGCGGCGAGGACGTAGCCGCCGGTCGCACCATCTGACCATCTCCCCATTGAAGAGCACGGACGGAGCCCCAGCCCTCCCTCCCAATTCCCAAAGTCCCAAAGGCCGGCCGGCCGGTCGTATCTACCCTCCAGTATCTTGGGATCACGAGAGTCCAAATCGAGCCGAGCAGCCCGCCGATCTTGACTGACCCAGCAGGCAAACCAAAGCCTGAACTGAAACGAGGTCGAATCCCCTTTCTCTGTTCCGTTTTACACGGATCAAGTAAACTCGGCAGCCGGCAGGTGAGATGAGCGGCAACTTGCGAGCGAAGCGACCGTTGCCTGGACAGGTGACCCTGCGCGGGGTCAATGCCATGCTTGCTGCCAAGACCGGTACAAACAGCATTGCACTGTGCCGGGAATTTCTTCAGGAATTACGCATATCATTGGTTTTCTCTCTTTCTTTATTCAATGATGAAAAAGAGTGTGAATGTACTATGATGATAGCTTTACTTGGTAGAGTAACATTTAAAAAAAAGGAAAACTAGAACTCCGTAGGAAGGAAGAAGCCAGGGGCAGGGCTGGAGGATTAGCTGGTAGGCACCTTTGGCTGAAAGGGAGGTTTTATCAGCCGAGCTGCGGATTACGGGTGCTAAATAAACTCCCTAAAAGGCAAAAACAGGCCAGGGCAATCGTATGCTTGCAAGTCATAACAATCTTTATTGGTTGGAGATTTGCGCCTGGATGAAATAAAATATCCTTTTCTGCGTTTAGAACCGGGCGGCGACGATGGCCTGTAGGGAGTAAAGAATCCAGCATGCCAGCCACCTGCCCCGTAACTTCTTCCTGTTCCTCTTCGTCATCGTCATCATCCTACTTCCGACGAAGCAACCAAGGACGAGAGGCGGGGGCGGAGGGCCGCCGCCGCAGCCCAATCCGCTAAGGGGTGGAGGGAACAGCCGGCGCAAAGGTCAGTCGTCTCGTCGCGTCGCGTGAGCTTTCTCTCCGCCCCTTTTTATTTCTCTCTAAGAAAGACGGTGTTTTTGATGGGGGCGATTGGTTGCGGTGCCCGAAATCAAGAACCTGGAGGGCGATTGGTTTTACTTCCCCCCCCCCCCTCTTTGGATAATATCTTGTGTTGTCTGGGAAAAGGGATCGCCTTTGCTGCTTGTGGTTAGATAGATTGGGGATTTGTTGAGGGAGTTGTTCGGGAAGATGAGTTTGCGAATAGTGCAATGTGAGTGAATCTCGAGCAGACAGGGAATTAGTTTCGTGTTCGTGCCACCCAATGACTTCTGATGGGTTTTCAATTCCTTTTTTTGGAATAGAATCTTGTTCTTCAAATAGAAAGTATGGAACTGGGACCCGATTCTTGAACTAAGAATCTCGACTCCTGATCTCTGCCTTCCCCGTCTCCAAGATCTGCTAATGCGCCCTTGTCTCCAAGTGGGTCTTCTCTTCACGACAGCTTGCTACTCCTGCTCCTCAAGAACCAGAGAAAGTCTTAATCTTTGCATTAGATGCAAAACTTAGCTTTGTTCTTATTCTTGATGCCAATTTATTGTAAGATCTCCATGCTTGCCATTGTCGACCGAAGTTTATTCGCAAATGGGCACTGTAGTCATCATCTTGTTTCATCTCTTCTTGATAAAATTGTTGTTTAGGTGCTGCATTTACTCCTATGGATGATGAGTTGATCCTTCGGTTGTTTGCTTGGGAATCTATATAAATTACCCTTCAACCACAGTGCCTTGTTGATGTATTTTGTTTGTGTGCAATACTTGATCAGGGGAAGGATTTGGAGGATGACAGAAGCTGCAATTGTAAGGTATTGGTGCCATGAATGTGAGCATGCCGTTGACTTTGAGGAGACCATGGTCGAGGCCATGGCTGAGGAGATCAAGTGCCCAGCCTGCGATGGTGGATTCATTGAAGAGATGAATGGCGAGGAATTTGAGGGGTTGACCAGCCAACGGTCAGAGCGGGATTTATCACAATGGGGAACGTCTGACAACCCTTTTGAGCAGCCAGGAGCGACAGCTGACAGTGAGGATGATGAAGAAGAAGAAGATGATGACGATGATATGGGCCGTGAGTTTGAGGGTTTCATCAGGAGGCATCGACGGGCATCAGCTCTTCGTCGGGTACTTGACAGCATCCAAGATGACCTCAGAGCTGACAGGGAAAGGGACAACTCTATTCTGATCAATGCCTTCAACCAGGCCCTTGCTCTGCAAGGCTCAGTGCTCGATCCTGATGAGGTCCGGGATGACCAAGGTGGCTCTAGCAATGATGATGGTTTGCTGGAGGAGTATGTGCTGGGGGCTGGGCTGAGCTTGCTGCTTCAGCATTTGGCTGAGAGCGACCCAAATCGGTATGGTACCCCTCCTGCTAGGAAAGAGGTGGTTGAGGCTTTGCCCACTGTTAAAATCGAAGAGGTTGTCAGCTGTTCAGTCTGCCTTGATGATCTTGAGCTGGGTTCCCAGGCAAAGCAGATGCCTTGTGAGCATAAGTTCCACTCTCCATGTATCATGCCATGGCTTGAACTCCATAGTTCATGCCCTGTATGCCGGTTTGAGCTACCATCTGAAGAGACAAAAGACTTGAACGAGCTTAGCAATGTCGTTAGAATGGAGAGCATCCATGAAGAAATCAGAGCTGATGGCCCTGGGAATGACAGTGAGAGCAGTAACAGAGCTTGGGCCCTAGTTCCTTGGTTCAATGGGCTATTCTCGGCACCTGAACCACAAACTGCCAGAGGCGCTTTGACTGATCAACAGCCACCTTCAGCTACTGGAACCAACCCGAATGCTGGGGAAAGTTGATTTCATCTTCCTTTGTGAATAATGCTCATACATCTGAGGATAGCAATGAACCATGTTGGTAGAACACTTCTTTTTCTCTAGTGATAATCCTTCTTGGATGAATCACAAGGTACAAAGTTTGTGGCTGCTCCGTTTTGCCATGTGTTTAGCGATCATTTAACCTTTCTTGAGTTCATTGCTGCTAAGTCAATCTGCATCCTGTGCAATGCAATCGTTTGCTTTCATGTCCACATTCTTGAGCTAACGGCAATTTTTAGATGCTTGTGAACATGAAGTAGAGATAAACCTCGTCATCTTCAGTTCTCGCCAGAAATCTATGGGTAAGGAAGTACAGACATCAAATATCGAGCAAGGCAACCTGTTCAAATATTGTGAGCAAATTTGAACATCTGGTTGAAGATTTAAGAATTTCTGGTGGTGTCTGTTGCTTTGGTGGAATGCATTTGGGCTATTTTCGGGAATCTTATAATCTTTCATGCCTAGAACTTATTTGGTTTTCGGTTGGCCTTTTTCTTGGTCTTACCGGTTGAACTATTTTGTGCACCAGCTGTTCTTTTAAGCGAATTCACTGAAGTGAAATTTTCTAAACATTAGGAGAATGCCGTCACTAAATTCGGTTCAAGTGATGCTTCACTTGTTATTCAAAACTTGGCAGTTTGGACTTGCAAAGGACCTTCCTGCTCCTACGTTCCTAAATGTGTTTCCTCGTGCTGTGTCGCACGCCTTCTCTTGGTGCAGGTCCGAGATACATTCTTGAGTGGCCATGAGAACAACGTCCACCTGTCTGCTCATCGGTAACCATGGCTTCCAGATGATTGCTGACCTCTCCTTTCTCCAGAAAGGAAAGTGGCATCGTATCCAAATTAAACGCACCCACATCGGCACGTTTTTTTTTAACCAGGCAGCAATCTTCGCGTTGATTAAGGGCCTCGGTGCAGCCCGTGGATGTGATTAAAAGCGTGCTTAGTGGCTGCGGGATAGGATCTATGCTTGGCCCTTCGCATCGCTCATCTTGCTATTATTCGTCAGGAATGTACGAGGTGCCTGACAGCCTGAGCATAGACGCACAATCTGAAAACCAGTGACAATCCGATCTCTCCAAGATTCTCGAACTGTTTCAGGGTTCCAAGAGCTGTTGACGGGTCCAAGGAAAGCTGGCTTTTTCAGTGAGCTTAAATGTATGTAGCCAAGCTAAAATTTGGCAATATTTTGTACAAGTGAATTGCTCAATCTTCTTTAGAAAGTTAAGCTTTTAGTCTGAACTGATCGATGCATGCAACTTAATACGGTATCATAATATCCACCTTTTTTTAGGTTAAATTTTTAGGTGGTCGATGCAAAAAAAAAAAGAAGGGGCAAGTGAACTAGCCATGCGTTTGGTTTGCACCTCTGTGCCTATATGCTCACCTACTTGTGTCGCTGTCCGAACCTGACCTCGCCGAACGCGCGAACGTGAAATCTTAATGCCGTCCCGCCCTGGCTTTCGGCACGGCACCACCTTCGTCCGTCGCGGCGCGACCGCCTCAGAGACCGCGCCGTGATCCCCCTATCGCGACGGGAGATTCGGCCGCGCCGGCGCGGACGGACGCGAAGCAGCTGACTTCCGCCGTGCGCCGCTGCCCAACCGCCGGAGCGCGACGCGCGGTTGCAAGGTCGCGGTACACGAACCCGCCCCCCGCGCGCGGGCTCTGAACTTTTGATCCGCTTGTCAAAGCGAGAACGATCAGGGATGCGCCCGCCGTGCCGCATGCCGCCGCCGACCGCGACAGGCACTCTCGCCGCCGTGTCCTTTGGATCATCAGCTCTGGAGGTGGATGGTTTCCGTCCCTTTTTCGCTGCAAAAGGGCAGCTAGCAAGTCTGGTTCAGCTAATCATGCTTGATTGGCAGCAGTTCGGGAAGGCACTCGTGATGTTTCTCCATGTTCCCGTAGCATTGGTACGAAGCCGAACGAGTCACGCCAACACAAGAACCTGTTCCAGACACAAAGCCAGCAAATATGAGATACTCATTGCCTCTGCTTCAAATAGATGTCATCCAAAAACTTAGGCTGCCACTGCCAGCCTTGAAAGCTTTAAATTCCAACATAAAATCTCCCAAAATTTATCACAAAAGGATGGCATTATCATCATTGTAGATGTATTAAAAACAATACTAATTCCAAAAGAGAATGAAGTATCTGTGTTCATTGTCAATACACACATCAGCCTAGATATAAATACGTTGATTCTGAAGTCTGAACACAATTATTCTCTACTTCATAGCTAGAATCTGACCAAACCAACCGAAATGTTGCCCCAAGTGTTTACAAGGCGAAAATTGGCATCAAAGTGGGGAGTTTTTATCACCCAGCAAACCATGCATCGTACCATACACAACTAATAAAGGTATATAAAGCAAAACATAAACGGTGCCAAAACAGAAAAATTGGCACCAGCCAATATTAGATGTTTTCTATAAGAATAGACACATTCCGCAAGGGAGGGAGCTAGCGCTTCCAAATCTCCAATAATGCCATAGGCAGCGCTAGATGGTCACCCAGCCTCTCTTTTCCCAACCCAAAGCAAAAGCCTTCCAAAGAGAGATATCAGATGTCTGTGGAACCAAAAAGAGGAACATGGACTGAAAACCCTCTAGCCAAGTTCCGTTTCAAAAACATTACTAATACGTGAGTAATAATGGTACAGCAAACAAAAGGAAGTTTTCAATTGCCATATTTGCAACGAGTTGGGAAAGTTAGAGCAAAAGGAAAACTGTACATGTACGACGTAGCATGAGATCAGCAGGTACATGAAGAAAGCACCTGCAATAAACCAGGAAGCGAAATGTGGAAGAAATACCCACATTCCAAGAGGAATATTGCTCGTGACAGCAACTGATGTCAATATGATCATTGGAATATCGAAAGAGGGGCAAACCAAAAGCACTGACCAGGACTAGAAATGCCTTATGCTCCAGCGATGCTCCCAATGAAAGAATATCAAAGATGTTCGCCTCATCACCTCCATTTGATTTACTTTAACCACAGATTTCCTTCAAACAAATTCAACCATTAGCACACAGCATCAGCGCACATCATACATGTACAGCTATAAACAAGGCAAGGAAATATAGAGTGCATATTTGGCATTGGATACCATATCGGGAATGAATCCTTCAGGTGCTTCCACGCTGCCTGTGAACTGCAAGAGCATCACATAACCACTAGACCAGACTAGTTGCTCAAAGAGCATCCCTGAACAGTAACTATCACTAAGCGTAAGATAGTCGCCGCCGTGATAGTTTATTTGCATTCTCAGGCAGCATATGTTCCATGAAAGCCACAGCAAGCTTCTTTGCCGCACAAGGAATATTGAGATTAGGATGCCGGCAAGGCGAATAAGAAAAAAAAGATTTAGGTGGATTGATGAGAAATGCATATTAACGAAAAGCATAGCTCACCGGAAATTTGCAGGCAACTTGAGGATGAATACATGCCAAAGACACTGAAGAAAGAATTGATGCCTAAGAGATAGTTTGAGCTCAAGAATCTATGTGTGCATGGAGCTCATGGTGTCTGGACAAAGACTCCATCCAATAATGAGTAGCTTGTGCAATTGGTTGCGCTATCCATAAATGATTTTAATTGGCTGGTACTCTGCTCTGTAGGCAATTTATAAAAGATGATCGAAAAGACTGGATGGAAAATTAATCATGCACTGGTGTAATCCAGACAATGGATAAGGTTGGTAGACCCAAATCGTTCGATCTTGGTACAGTTGTGTCAGACCAGTTTAGTCAGCAGCCATTGTCATAGCCCAGCTCCCAGTAAACATTGTTCAAAGCTGTGGAGTCATATGCAAAGCTACTAAACTACAGATGGCCAAACTAGGGTCATCAGAAATCTAGCAGTCTGGGTTTGGCTTCTTGAACTCTACTTTGCAGGTTAATAAAAGGAGCTAGTTAGCTAAATATGTAGGCACACTCCACCCCAACTCATATGATATCAATCATTCAAACTAGTTTTGTTCTGAAAGTAGTGGGTGCTAGGTAGATGGCAAGGCGGTCCCTAATGCATAATAACCATGCTAATCTGGCACGTAGGCAGGATATACGGAAATTAGGTGCCCAGGTATCACCTAGGCGACTTCCTTTACGAATATGTAACCAGGTGTATAACTTGTACATCCATACATTGTATCTAATTGGCTGCTCTGCCTGCACCAATCAGATAACATCACTTCTTGCTGTTGAGTTTTGGTGATAATTATCTATCTTCTGCAGGTTTTGGAGATCCAAAGATGAGGAGTGCCAAGTTATTTTATGAGTACAGATCATTTTCGTTGGAAGCATTAATTCAGTTCAATGATATAATGCAGAAGTTCATAAAGATCTAACTGTTTGCATAGTTTTTGAGCCCTGTCGCTGGATTGTGCTACATGGTTCCTACAGGCAGGAATAACAGTCATGTATTCCTACAATGTGCCCATTTCTGATATCCTTCATATGCACAATGCATTATGCATGCAAAGAGACTAATATTTCCTATAATCTAACAGGTTTAACTTTCTTATATTTTTTCGTAAAAAACACTGAATTTCCAATGACCAGGCAAACACTCTTATGCCCTCTCTCTCTGTTGAACAGATAAACAGGATCTATTGTTATCTAAGAAGATAGCCCTTGAATAACAATTGTTTGGTGTCCTGTGATTGTTCATTGGTAATATTTACTACAACATAACGTGCTTTAACTTCTGTATTACAAAAGAAAGAGAGAATAGAGTTTCCAAGCACAAACTGAATACTCTTCCTTCTTCCTATTGACTAGATCTACAAGATCTCTTATTTTCTAAGTAAGCAGCCATTGAACAACAATTAACAAACAAACTATGCTGGTCATGACTCCTTAGTTCAAGCAACTCAGTCAACTAGCCTGCTACTGAACTGATAAGGCAGAGGCAACTGACGTCAAAAGAAGTCTGTAAAAACTTGAGAAGAAAGCATTAGGTTATATGTGACTTACAATTCTAGAACTGCTATCCGGACCAATCTTTACAGCTGAATATGCCCCCACAAGCGATGCTGCTTTGCAAAAGATGAATGGTATAGGATGATGCTTTGGATTCTTCTATAGAAGACTTCTTTTATGCTGATAGCTAGACAGCCCACCCTCCAATCCAAACAGCATGCACTCTCTGATAAGTACATAGTATGTCGAAGAATAGGTACAAATTATCAAATGAGTAAGAACTAAATTGCAGAGAAGGAAATATAAGCATACGTTTCCTGTTCAAAGTTATCAACGCAAACTAAGTAAATACAATGATTTCACAAATAGTATAACCTATTAGTAGGTCTTAGTGTCTCAATCACCATGAGAACATTAGCAAACATATCAAATCACTCCATTCTTCCAAAAGTTCATAATATTTCTAACCTATTGAAAAAAAATTGGGATAGGGGAAGTTATGGTTACTATTCCCCATGACTTTCAATGAAAGCTCTAAATGGGAGGACACACAGCAATATCAACAGAGACAGTGAAGCAGAAAGAGAGAGATATTCCGTCCTTAAGTGAAGAACTTGAATTATGTCAGACTAAAAATCTTATTAGTTGTCTTGAATGTCAACATATGTTATTGGTATGGTTCTAATGAGGCACTTCTTCAACTAACCAAATATTATAGAGATCTAGAGTAGAAGCACAGTGAATCACCATAGTTAAATTGCACACATGAAACACAATGTCCTGAGTTCTCGAGCATACCATGATATATAAGGAAAACACTCTCTTATTCTTATATGTATCAAGAATGTGGAAAAACCCTGACATTATTTATTCAAAAAAGAGAGAGAAAAACCCTGACATTCTTGGGTTTTGATTTCAGGATGATAATAAAACTAAGAGTAGAAAAACTACAAAGCAGTTCTCTTGTGGCTGAATATGAATTGATAGAATTTGCATTGATTTTAAAAGAAATTAAGGGGAGGGACTAGAGTAGCCAACATTGTCTTACAAGTGTTTCCCTTAAAACTTGATTAGCTAAAAAACAAGAACCCATTACCTATGGTAGCAAAAGTCTGAAATAGTAATGATTGTGTAACATATACAGAAACATAGTACATAAGTACTCTTGCTTTGACTGGCGATGATTACAATCAAAGTGGTCTTGTTCAAAAGGAGCTTATCCCACGTAAAGAGCATAAATCGCATGGCCCAAACTTTTCTGGACTGCAATGTGAATATGGACCAATCTTAGGAAAGGACACTGATGGAACTTATTCTTGCTCATATTCCACGCACTTTAAAGTAGTACAACGGACAGAATAAAATTGACAAAGAAAAACTTCATTTCTGCAAGCAGAATAGCTCCTCCTAAAAGTATAACAGCAAGTGTCATCGTGTCGCTTAAACAAAATTAGCCCAAACCGCATCAGATTCCACTATAAAAAATAATTAATTAAATCATGTAACGTAGTGCAGCAAGACTGAACCATTCGTAAATACTAACAAAATAACCTCCAGCAGGCAGCATAGAGAAGCTACTCAAAACATTTTTCTCTGGTGATTCATTAGGCACAAATTCAGAACGGCATCTTTCACAAACTGAACATATCAGATAGCAGAATCATATGCCAGAAAGCTACATATATGATAAAGGTATAGCTTGCTTCATCTATGGGTGATCATTTTATCTCTATACACGCACGCGCACGCACACACTTCAACTGATGAATTAAACCAGTAGAACACACTGAGAGAAAAGTAAGGCGTACATAGCAGTCACAGGTTGAAAATCAAAATGAAAAATTTACATTTGGGTTATTGATTCCAGAATAACTAAAGATAGCATCTTCTGTTAGTAGGCTTAAAGATTATTCTTTTGGTGTTTGTTCCAAGATGCTAGATTCTACATTTTCCCATATAAGAAGCACCTCACAAGGCCCTCCTTATCAACCTGAGAAGGCCAAAAGGGTATCAACAGGCTAAGGTAGGACAAGAGTGTGTTTGAGCTAGTCAACAGGAACAAATTCAACGTTTGAGAACAGAGAAAAGAGGCCACTGGAAAACACAGGCAAGAAAGGTTCTGGAAATTTTCAGTCTCCCTGTTTCATTGATATAACTTCTAAAAATTTGCATTCATTCTACAGCAGATGTATCACCAACATCAGGGCCCGAGTGAGCTCTTCACTACAAGGACATCCTTTCCAATGGAGCAGCATCTGTTTTTGCGTGGAGGAAATGCCCAAGGAGATTCTGGGCTAGTTCTCTCAACTGACGCTAAACCAAGGCTGAAATGGACACCTGAGTTACATCAGAGATTTGTAGATGCAGTCAATCAATTAGGGGGAGCCGAGAGTAAGTATAATATTCTTATTTTCTCATGGCACAGAGACCAGCTGAATTCTAATATCTCTTCATCACCCAGAAGCTACTCCAAAAACAGTCATGAGGCTCATGGGCATTCCAGGACTCACCTTGTACCATCTGAAAAGCCATCTCCAGGTACTTGAGAATCCAAAATCCTCCTGGTAAAGATGATATATGTAACTGTGGGAGTAAAATTATTTTCGGATGTCACAGAAATACAGGCTTAGCAAGAACCTCCAAGCTCAAGCGAATGTCAGTACATCAAAGAATGGTAAGAACAAGATGAACTCCCATCTTTATTATCATTATAGGAACAGCATAAGAGTTAGCAACTTGTTACCAATTTGCAGCCATAGGATGTGCAACCATTGCTGATAGGATGCCTGGAACAAGTGCGCCAACAATGAGCAGTACAAATGTCATTCCACAGGCAGAGAAGTAAGGACTCCATGCTAACACTGTAATTGTATGTAATAGGAAAACTGAAGTAATAGTCTCTTTTCCTGGGTGCAAGGACTATTCAAATTGGTGAAGCACTTCAGATGCAAATTGAGGTTCAGAGGCAGTTAAATGAACAGCTTGAGGTGAGTTACTGGCACCAGCAAGATAACACACTCTTATCCTGGACTTTCACTCGGTGGATAAGGTAGATCGAAGTAACATAGAACTCGAGCATTTTGGCTAGCAGTCCCAAACTTCCAAAAGAGAATAATAGAAAGACTATGAATTCTAAATTACCTCCTTTAATCTGCACTTAACTCCCAAGATGACAAATGATTTACTATCTAGATTATTTCTGATTTAGAACTGGACATTTCATGTTCCAGCAAAGTCACGTCACATTTAGTGTCTACAAAATGGGCTACTGCTGCATTGATTCTGATCTGAAATTGAACTGACAACAGGTGCAAAGGCATCTACAACTACGAATAGAAGCCCAAGGGAAGTACCTACAGGCAGTTTTAGAGCAGGCACAAGAGACACTTGGAAAACAGAATTTGGGTCCTGCAAACCTTGAGGACGCAAAAATAAAAATATCAGAGCTGGTATCACAAGTATCAAATGAATGCTTCAGCGATGCAATTACAGATATAAAAGAAAGCTCAAGTGTGCATAGATTAGGGCCCAAACAAATCCGGTTTGTTGAAAGTTCAACAAGTAATTATTTGACTGCAGCTGAAGGATTCATCAAGGAGCACAGACTACAGCATCATGGAGTACCAAAAGCATATGATGATAGTTCATTATTTTGCAGAAAAGGATCTCATGAACATGAAAACCAGATTGCCCTAAACAGAAGCCTAAGTGAGTGTAGGATGGCTCATTTGCAGAATGAGAAAGGGTACAATAAAGCAGAGTTTGGGTATGAAAGTGATACAGAGATGGCACCTGAGTATATTACACCTCAAAAGAATGGTGGAGGTAGCACCACCAGTTCGGCATCAGGAAGCAAAGGGGACGCAGAGAAGACATACCTCGAAGAACCAAACTGCACGAGACAGGCAGTTGAATATCCCAGAGAAAGCAAGCTGCTAGACTTTGAGCACTCATGTCCGGGGAAGACACTCGACCTGAACACCCACAATGTTGATGATGCCGATCAAGCTTACAGACATTTTGACTTGAATGGGTTCAGCTGGAGCTGATAATATGTAAGATGATCAAAGTGAAGAAATGAAATTACAAATAATTTCTTCCAACATTGATGTCACGATTGACACATGATTAAAAACATATGTAAAGAGGTATCACTTATGTCTTTGGGCTTTTAGGATAGGTTACAGGCTTACAGCAATAGTATTCGCTTTGGGCCATCAGCAGTTTAATCAAAAGTGAAATAACAATACGAGAACAGTCTGCGTAAGAAAGCAGACAATAAATCAATGAAATTAGACTCATAAGGATACAGAATATTTAGCAATAAGTACATAATAGCAACAAAGTGAATGCCAGCATAATGAGAAACCACAAGAAACAAATTGAGGAGTATTCATCATCATAGAGACAACAGCATTTTGCAAGGTCAAGCAGTAAGAAAAACAGAAACAGAACAAAAAAAAACATGCCATCTCAAACAGCATTGCTAAATCAATCTAGTAATACAAACTATGTGTGCTATTACAGAGCTAATATTCCAAACTCTCAGCATAATAAAGCTTGAATAAACAAACAGGGAAAATTCATATGTTGGTACTGAGCGAGTACTGCTACCCTTGCAGGGTAATATTTTAGATAGGCGTATAAAAGTACAATAGGAATGAAAGCAATTTCTCCAAACAGCCATCATCATTAGCAGTCATTGCCTAGTAACACAGAGCAAAACCAGTATATTAACTAACAAGATGTGGTCATTCAGATGGCATAAACGAGTTTCCAAGGAACCAAAAAGGATTTGTCTCTGCTGCACTTATTTATATACCGAACAGGCAACAGCCACTTATTGCATAATCCAAGGAATGGTCGTTGATGACATTGTATCTACCTCCCCCTTATTCCTCTCCTTAAGCGCATTATACTTGCTACAAGAGCAGGGAACTGTAATACAATTATGTATGCAGAAACTGTAATTATTTGCGATGGAGCAGTCACGGTAATGATTCGCTCATTATTTCTCGCCATGGGAGGAGGAGAGGAGAGCCATCGGCTGTTGGTTGGCCTACTTCTTGATCCGGCGCACCTTCTTGGCGCCCCAGACCTCCATCCTCTCCTTTGGGCACCCGCACGGCGCGCGGAAGATGAGCACGGTCCGGCCATTGGGCGGCGCCATCTTCCTGAGCACCGCCTCGAGCTCCCGGTGGTCGTCCCCGATCTCGGACGCCGGGCGCGCGGGCGCGGCCCCGCCTCCCCCGGCGTGCGGCGCCGGCGCCGGCGGCAGCAGGCCCCGCACGCACTCCTCCGTCTCGAGCTGGATGTCGTACTCGACGGCCTTGCGCAGGCCGCGGCACCGCGGCCTGCCGCACCTGCGCGCGCGGTGCGCCGCGGCGTCCCACGCCAGCACGGCGGCCCCCGCGGCGACGCCCGCGGCCAGCGGGACGCACGGCGCGGCCGGGTGGCGCGTGGCCACCGTGGCCACGGCGTCCCGCGCCTCGGCGGCGAGCATCCGCGCGTAGGGCGCGGCGAGGAAGGCGAGAGCCGCGAGCGACGCGAGGAGCGCGAGCGCGTCGACCACGGCCAGCGGGGAGTGGTCGCAGAGGGCGGGGAAGAGCCGGCCCCGGCCCCGCGACCGCGACGAGGAGGAGGACGAGAGCGACGCGCGGCGGGCCCGCGGGGAGGAAGGATCCGAGGAGGGGGCGCCGCGGCGGCGGTGCTGCTCGAAGGCGCGGAGGAACTCGATGAGGCTGCGGCAGTCCGCCATGGCGCGGCCGGGGGGCGGGCGGTGGTTTGGCAACGGGCACGGCAGGGTGGTGCCGAAATGGAAGGAAATTTTGGGATCGGGATCTGGAGGGCGGGGCGGGGGTGCGTGGGGCGGTGGGAGCCGAGCCGCGCCAGGCGCGCGATCGGACCGGTGCGGTGCCGCGCGTCGGCGGCGGCAGCGGCAGCGTGCGCGTGGTCGTGGCGTGGTGCCTCCTTTTTCTGTTTGGCCGGCGGTTCGTCTTGTCTCGCGACGTCCGGTGGGCGGGGGATGGAAATGGCCCGGATCGGAAACTTGAGACTATCAAAAAATCATGCAAAAAATCTATTTTATTCCTCTTAACAATTCATTTTATCCACTTAAATCTTTAAAGCTCAAATTACTACCCTAAACTATTTTAATTGGTCCAATCTACCTTCTAATAAATTTCTCTTTTTTATTTCTCCTCTGCTTGCAAGTGGAATTTGAACTTTAAATTTTACAATATAACTTATAATATGATGCACTATGCTAGAAAAATATATTATAATTTTTAAATAAATACTTTTTATGCAGAATTGTATTTTTTTTAAATTTCGTGTTAAATATTTTCAAATTATGAAAATAACCATGAAAAAAATTTAATATATTTTTTAACATATGACATCATGTTCTCTGTCCACTCACAAAATTTGAACTTAAAATTCAATTCGTACGCGAAGAAAAAAATAAAATATTATTATAGGGTAGATTGGATTAATTGGAATTATTGAGAGAGTAAATTGAGTCTAAATTTTTCTTAAAGAGTTAAGCGGATAAAGTAAATTGATCCGTTCACATTTCTAGTCAGTTTTGTTGGACTAATAACACTCGGCTTAGTTAAAAGAACTTCAAACGCCACCGACATTTGGGCACACGTGCCAACTAACCGGGCCGACGGCAAACCTTTGCCGTTGTTCTCATCCAGACCAGACCTTTCCGTGGATCAATCAAACGGTGTACCATGTCTTGAGCGTTCACGCGACTCGTGGACCCGTTGTCTGTCTCTTGCGGTCTTGGCCTGAATGAGTGGTAGTATTTTAAAAGAAATGGATGGCCCCCAAAGTGATGGATCCGTCAATCCGAAAATGGGCCACTTTTGTGTATGGGCTTACCAGTAGACGAATGTGCTGCTGGGCCAAACGGGGCAGGGCGACCCAAAAAAAAACACGACTGAGGAGAAAGAGCTCTCATTCAGGGCCGAACAGCACGCGAACTGGCCCATACTTGGTTTCGTCGCCCTTCGGCTTTTGTCTTCTTCTTTTTTTCCCTGGATCTTTTATCACACAACTAGGGGGGACAATGTTTTTCGGAGCAGAAACGTTGAAGAAGCATTTCTGCAAGGCTGTGCCGAGCCTGCGGGTTAGTTTGTCCCCTTGAAGAAACGCTTGATCAGAAACAAGACGGCAGTACGTATCTAGTCGTTTCCGGCTTGGCGAGCCTCGATCGATGATCCTGCTCCGACTCCTCAAGGCAACCATGCGTCAAACCGAAGCACGCGCGGAGCCTCACGTTCCACCAACCAACCAAGACACGGAGAGGGCGAGCCGTATCCGATACAGATCCAACGTGCGGCAGCCACGAGATCGACCGAACGCGTCTCCGGCCGCCGGCCGGGCACTTTTGCGGCGCTGCCACGCGCCGGGGAGTCAGGAACGCGGACTCTCGGACGGACGGACGCGGGGGGGGGGGGGGGGGGGGGGGTTGGGGCGAAAAGCGCGACCGCTTTGCCGCCCGTATCCACCGCCGCCACCTCACCGGCGTATGTAGCCACCCCACCCCCACTCGGCGGCGGCCGCGTCGATCTGGAAAGCAGAGGCCAGGCACTACAGAATCGAGGCAGGGCATCGATGCCGCTGGCCCCGCTGCACACCTGTTGGTCTCCCTCTCTCGGGAAGCTAAGCTACGAAGACGACATATGTATATATGTTCAAGCTTATCAGGCACAAGAGCGTACGTAACGGCGCGGATATGTTAGAATCTGGAAGGAATATATGCTGACCGGTGGATCGAGTAGATGGATAGATGTATAGGAGCGACGCATCTGACGCGGCCTCCCTCCCCTGTCGAGATGCGGTTAGGTCAGGAGCCAAGCAAGGCCGCCGGGATGGATCTGCGCATCCATCCACGACCGTGGCGCATGGCGGCCGGCGGCGCGCGAGATCGCTGGCTCGATCACCATGCAGGAAAGGAGATCGCTGTCCTGTCGACCAGTGCGAGTGGGTAGGCCGGCCGGCCGGCTCGGATGGATAAGCGCGGATAGCCCTCGCCGCGCGCACCGCCGACACGTAGAGCTACTAAGGACGGCGTCCTAGTCTGCTAGACTACACATCGTCTCGGCGAATCTTGCAGCAGGGGCGGACGACATGTCGCGCGGCTGCCATGCCATTGCCATGGCATGCGAATCCGTGTGTGGCGGCCGGAGTCAAAGGATAGAGAGAGGGATCGGTGAGGCGGCCGTCGCGCTCGTGCGTCCGAGCGAGGCTACGCTACGCGCTGCCGCGCTTTTAATTTGGTGGCGCGCGCGAGGGCTGGTCCGTCGTCGATGGATGAGCGGAACGGATCGGGTAGGGGAATCTGGCTGTCCCGGTCGGGCGGGGCAGCGTCACGCCGCCCAACGACAGCGCCGCCTCTGTACGCTTCTCTCCCCGGGACGGGATGGGAGGGCCCCCCGCTACCCCGTGCACCGCAGTGTAGCTTGCGCTAATGATAGATAGGGTTCCAATAATTCCATGTGCAAAAGCTTCGTCCACGCAGCTACGGATCATCAGACAGGGGGGAACTTCAGAAATTTTGAGAAAGAATAAGCCGAAAGCTACATATAACATCCAGTTCTTCCTCTAGACATCCTATCATCAGTCAGCCTAAAGTTCTCTCTTTATTTCAACAGTCAGTCTAACTAGAAAAAATTAGGGACTGCTTGTACATCAGCACAATATAAAAGCTCCTTCCTTAGAGTAAGTATATTCATATGTCACATCATTTTTCTCTCTAGTTTTTTTGCTTTTGCGCAACAGAATTTAAAGTTTTTTTTAAACACATTACGGATGTAGACTCGCACTCACGAGGCACGCAACCCTATCCGTATAAGCACTTTCGAAAGATTGAAATGGCAGATCTCGATATTTATGAATTCATCATAGGGCACCTCGCCGTCAATGGGCATATTGGCTCCTATTGAAAGAATAGTGTCCGTTAAATTCTATAATAAATTCAGAAAAATACGAGCACGAGTGACGAGTTAAGAACTCGAACCCAAATTGGTAGATTCCACCGTAAGTAACATTATTACCTGCTGAGCGTAACTTTTATAGCTATTGGATTCAGATGTAGTGGTTCATGTTAACCTCATCTCTCTTTTTCAACACCCACATATCTACTTCATTCGCTCTTATTATGGTTTTTCCCACTCCAAAGATGATGCCCACGCACGAGCTCCACATGCACTTTGCCTTTTTACTGTTCATCTACTTCCTCATTCCTTCGCCATCATGATTGAAATTTCTCGCTGCCTTTCACGCAGTTATATAAAAGTTCTACTTGCATGTTCTTTCTCAACTTCAGTGAGTTCTCGCTCCCCGTCATCCTCCTTACGTAGTGTAAATCCATCCAAGACGTTTTAATGTTCAATTTGTCGTAGGAAGACACTTGTTCAGCTCACTCTCAATAATGTTGACTCGATGACACTCCGGCCTGAGAAAACCTATGGATTCCCCAATGAATCTGGACTTATCCAGGTAAACTGCCAAATCGCCAACACGCAAATGGACGCATATAGAGCACAAGTGTACCCTTCTCGATTGGCATGAACAGATGTTGCAGTACCAGCACGGTGCCTCCAGCATTGGATGCCATTCCCACCAGATCTTTGCTTATCTCCAAGGAAAAGGACCAACTCGTTCGGCGCAAAGCGAGAGGCGCGCGCGCGAGTTGGCCATGGCAACATAGCTCGCCTCGCCGGGCGCTCCCCTCCACATGCCAGCGTGCCACCGCGGCGTCGCTGTCGCCCCCCGCCGCTCTCGGCCAGCGACCCGTGGTGGCCCGGGCGCAGCTTCCGCACAGCAGAGCTCGCGATCACGGCCTCACGGGCGCGCGGGCGCAGGCGCCCCAGAAGTCAAAACCCCCGGGCGCGCTCGTGTCAAAGCCCATGTGGTTTCTCCGTCAGCCCACAGGGCTGGGCGGCGGAGGGGGGCCGCGCGATCGGACGAGGAGGACACGACACGACGAGGCGTCGCTCTCTTTCTCTCTCTTTCTCCTAGTAGGTCCCAGCTCCCAAGTCGCAACCGCATCTCGCCACCTCACCTCACGTCACGCCGCGCCGGGGGGGGTGGGGGGGGGGGCGGGGGCGCACGAGCGGATCGGAGCGGAGCGCAAGGAGGCAGCGCCCGCGCCCGCGGTGGCCGGAGCTCTTTTCTAGTAGCTCGGCCGAGGTTGTTCACGAGTCATCATCGGTCACGGATAATCCACAGCGGGGCAGGCAGCAGGCGCAGCTCGACGTCGTGGTGTCGTGCCGCCCCTGTTGCCGCGGCGCACGCGCACGCGTGTCACGAGCGGCGGCGGCGGCGGCCGGCGGGAGCAGCCGTGACGCAACAAGAAAGATGAGGACTCGCGAGTCGCGACTCGCGAGGCGGCCGGCGGGGGGAGCAATGATGCCGCATGCCCCACCGCTAGGCGATGATGCTACTCAAATTAGTGCTCTAAAATAATAATCCGTGACAAGATCGGAGGAAAGCAACGGAGAGGCTGAACAATCCGGGGCAGTGTATTCGACACCTGCACAGGCCGAGAAACTGATGTGCAGCAGTTCTGACGAACAGCCAGCCGATCGGTGCGGCGCCTGAGCCTGACACACACGGGCGGGATATAGACAGACACCGATCGACCCTCCGACCCCTTCTGCAACTACTAGGTGATTTTGTTTCTGCTACCATTTTAGAATACAGGAGCAAACTACTAGCAAGCAAGCAAGCACTTTGTACTACTGGCGAAGAAGATGGAGGATTATTGGGTCCAGCTCCCCACTGTTGTTCATGCTCTGCCGGGACCCTTGGGCGGGTCATGGCGGTTGTTGGGGCCGGACGGTTGGTAGTCGTTCACCTCCACGGTCATCCTCGCCGCCGGCCTGCTGCCGAGGTTCCACGCCGCCATCGACGCCTCCTGCTTTCCAACACAAAGTCGTCAGGAATTCAGGATCACAGCTCCGTCAGTTCAACTTGGTGGGTAAGCACGCGTGATCTTTTTTGCTGTTTCTGGCTAATAGTTGTGTTGTGTAGAATCAGGAGGAAGAACAGGAGAGCGAGCTAGGCAGGAGACCACAGAAGAGGAATCAAGAATCAACTCGTACGGTACCTGGGAAGAAGTAAGCTTCAGAGCCGGCGGGTGCTGCTGCGGGCTCCCCAGGCGCAGGCATCCTGCAATCGCACGAGGCCACGAAGGCCCAGGCAAAATCAGCAACCGGGAAAAGAAAGAATCGCGGGAGCAGAGAAGTAATCAAAGGAGCAAAGGCCGGCACCGGCCATGGCCGAGCTTGGTGGCGGCCGAGACTCACTTGGCAGGGGGACGGAGGCGACGAGCGGGAGGAGAAGGAGGCCGGACAGCACGAGGAGCGCGAGGAGGGGCTTCCCGGCGCGGCGCGCCATTTCGCCCGTGCTCGCTCGCGAGAGTTGCCGCCGCGCGTGTTCAGGCTCAGAGTGAGGTGAAAGCAATTCTCTCAGCAACGGGCAAACGGGGATGGGATGACGCTGGGTGGTGTGGTGGACTGAACTGGTGGCGCTGCCGCGGGTTTTATAGTTGGACCACCGCCGTTGGCAGCAGGCTCACTGGCATCCTCTCGCTCTGGTCCGAAGGTCAACTATATCTGTGCCGCCTGCTTTTTTTAGAAGGTGAATGTTCTGTGGCCCGCACGGCACTAGGTAAGGTAACACACAGCTTTGCTTTTTACAGCACACTTTCTTGACCGCGACGAGCGAGTTGGCGGCACGCTAGGCAACTCACCGAGTCGCATGTCAGTAAAACACTGCGATAGAGTAACACAACTCACAAGTCACGGGTGACTAAGTTCACCAAGCGTGTTTGGTTGGGGAGCTAACTTAAATGGAACAGCTCCAATTCATTTTCTGAGAATGGGGCCGCTCCGTTCTACGTTTGGTAAGTAGAACGGAGCCGCTCCATTTTTTATTTGGTTGGAGAGTGCGCTAAAGTAGAACCATTCTATTCTGTGTTTGGTTGGAGAGCCAGGTTAGTGTGATTACCTCCTCCTTTCTTGGGGTGAGCTTACCACTATATTTCAATTAAAATGCACCATAATTAACTGAGTTTCAACATGACATAATATACAATATAATTAATTGAGTTTCAACATGACATAATATGTAGAATTAATCCCAAGTGCATTGTTCAAGGACACATGCAAAAGTACAGCGTATACATGAGTTCAAGTCAACTAAAATAACTAGACTAACCAACATAGGGGAAGCAGCCACAATAACACTAACCATGACCCACAAGCTAGAAGTTCTCACTGACGAAACTCGAAAACCACGATAGCTTCCAATCGGATGGTAGATTTACGAAAGCATGGGCATCATTGGGATGCCTAACCAAGTGATGATAGTATCGAGTCTTGTGGTGAAGCTCAAAACCTGGAAGACTGTCCACGGCTTCAAACAAACCATCTGTTAAAGCATTGTTTGCTTTCTCTATTGCCTTTGCTAGCCTTTGGCTGCCACGACCAAATGCTTCAACCAAGCAATCAGTCTTTCTCCCGGTATCATCAGTAGTCTTGGCTCTCTTAGCTGGCCTAGTTGACGAAGATATATCATCATTGACAACACTTTTATCAATACCATGGTTTAGCCCATCACTTTCTGCAATGGCATCACCCCCATTGCTCACACCTTCACTTTTATCAGTCCCAATTGGTTCATTAGAGCTCTTTGCATACTGACCGGTAGCGACACAATTGCCAAAGATTGTAGCTGGAAAACCATAGTATGGAAGAGGCTTATTCAAATATTCATCATCAACCTTGTTTTTTTGGATCCTAACAGCGAGTGCAACACTAATTAAATACAATATCCAGCATATAGTGATATCAAATACCGCCATATGTCCTTTGCAGTGGTCATGATTTAAAGAGACAATGAATTCATCTTCATCCCAAAGAGCAGCACTCAAATTCTTAAGATAGTTAATCCTAGCGTACTTCTTCTTCCATGTCTTCAAGTGATTACTAATGTCTTCAAGTGATTACTAACTTGATCACCTATCCTTTTGAGTTTAAAATGATCGTTGAGAGCCTTAGCACAAGCGTTGAGTTGAGATGAACTTTCTTGAAGCCGGTAGAGGTCTTAGTGCCAAGATCAAAACAAAAAATCACGGATCGAACAGATCAACAAATCAAAGATAGGGGCGGTGCCCCGCGGGGGGGGGGGGTGGCGAGGAGCGGTCGCCTGCGGGGGGCGGTCACATGGATCCGGCGGCGGGGGTGGGGGGCGGCGAGCGATCGCCTGGATCCGTCGGCGGGGGGGGGGGGGGGGGGGGGTCACCTGGATCCGCCGAGGGGGGGGGGAGTGTCACCTGGATCTGGCGGCAGCGGCCGTGGGGGGGGGGTGAGGGGGCAGTGCCCTATCTCGCGCGTGCGGGAGACAGGAACGGGAGCGCTCGCGTCCGGTTGGTTTGGACGAGTGGTCTCGTTCCGCATATTAGGGGAATACTCGTATCTTTTGGCTACCTGAACCACTCCACTCTTTCTCGATTACAACCAAACACGCAGAAAAAAGGAGCGGAGCGGCTCCATTCCGATTCGCTCCTCAACTAAACACACTCTAAAAGCACGTTGATTATAAGATCATGGGGATGCAAAATCTCAACTGATTCCTAATGGCACCATACCCGTGTCCTTAAACCTATGTAATTTATTTTTTTCTGAAGCGAACCGGGCAGCCTTCCTGAATCTGCATTACTCAGGAACACCTGGATCTCTAGTTGCTTGTGTTTTTGCAGCCTGTCATCCGTGCTCGATTCGTGAGCAAATCATTGCTGACAGATATTTGCGAGGACATCCCAGCTGCACAGACGGATCGTGATGCAATTCGCTCTGAACCTTTTGTTTCTTGCTCGTCCTTCCTGCCTCATCATCTCGGTGATGCCGACCCGTAACTCTGACGAGCCCCCACGTACATGCGCATGGCGTGCGTGCAAGGGACTCGCGTGTTCAGATCGTGGCCTCACCATTGCACTAGACAAGCACTGCTGTGTCTATCTGTGGCAGCGGGTGATGTTTTTTTCAGCCAGATAGCTAGTTTCAGCAACATTCGCTGCTTGCGTCGTTACTCATGCCGTTGGTGTTTGACTTCCAGGGAGCTAGAGCTCGACGATTAGTGCACCTCAACTCGATTTTTTTAATCTTTGGTACTAATTACATAATTCTAATTTGTTGGCGTGTCCTGTATCGCGAATAGCGACACGCACTTTTGGAATATGGGTTAGTTGTTCCTCGCGTCCTGCTGTTTTTTACAAAACAAAACACAATGAAAACACGACGAGATGGGCGTCCATATCACCCGTGCTAGACTGCTAGGAATGCCTATGGACATGTCTAGTTCACATCCGCACACACTACTGCCGTACTTTTTTTTGTGGCCAAATCATGCTTAAAACGTGATACAAACAATTTATATTCGTCACAACTTATGTAAGATTTGACAAGGCTACAGTCTACAACATGTAAATTTAGAGGCGTGACATGACATAAACCAAGTACCCCACCTAAAAAATTGTGGTGTGCCTAACGTTTTCGCGTGCTAATGTTTGACAACAAATCAAACATGTCTGTACTCTTGCTGGGTTACTTTTTTCTACTTCATAAGCGTTTTGGTGCAGTCTAGGGATGTTATAGCTCATATCGCACTACTACATATTTAACATTCCCTGAATGTCTTTTCTTTCTAAAATAGACAAGGGTTATCGTTCTTTTTTTTCTCATTTGGCTGAGTTTTTTTAGTTTAATTTGGACAATACCCCCCTCCCCCCACCAAAAAAGTAGGATACTTGACCAGTGTCAGTGGGAGTTTTATAAGAGTTTTATGGGCATTAAATTTTATCATCAGTAAATTTGCTGACATGACAGGATCATCGTGAAGAGAGAAAAGGGAGAGTTTCATGAGATGAGAGAAGACTTTTATCCCTATGACACTTATCTGGCTCGATTACCAAGTTCTCAATCTTCATAACTGTGCAACAAAACTATGCATTGAGACTGGCCTAATAAATAACTCTAAAAAATATCTAAGTTAGAGTTGGAAAAAACTTGGCTGCTTGATGAATCAAAAGAAGCAGGCTATTCACTGGAGGCATCAAAAATGCTGAAAAATCTAGTTGTAACGGCCCATTTTGTTCTGATGAAAATCTAGTGGTGCAAAAGAAGCAATGGACTAATGGATTTATGAGGTCGTGAAAATGGTCTTCGTGCCATTTTTTTCGGATGAAAATCAGTGGCGGAGGGGGGGGGGGGGTGGCATGGCCCCTCCTATGCTCGGCATGTCGACTCAAATAGACAGTTACAAATTACATGATTAGTTGAGTACAATAGTGCTCTTACAACTTAAATGAGTATGATTGGATTTCAACAATAAAAACAAGTATATAATATTCTAAGTGAATTAAATTAGAGTACATAACTTAAATAGAAAATAGTTTAATAAAGTCGAACTTCGAGTTGGAACTGGATATAATTGTACTACTCTAGTGCACACTTTTTTTTCATTTAGGACTTATCACAACTTTCTTCCAAAAATTTAATTTTAATCTAAAGATGTATTTAGTTGGAGAACAAAACAGGATGGGATGAATCCATCCACTTGCACCGCAGCTTGCGTCACTTCCCGCCACATCCACTTGTAACAGGGCATTTTGTTCCGATGAAAATCTAGTGGTGACAAGAAGCAGTGTATTAGTAGATTTATGAAGTCAAGAGAATGGTCTTGGCGCCATTTTTGTTCGGATGAAAATGTATCGGATCGATCCCACGTACTACCCTTACCATCCAATCTCGACATATACTAAGTTCCATACGAGACGAGCAGCAACCACTGATAACGGGCTAGTGCTGAAGTTCAGTTATTCATACACACGGTCCGATCCGTGCCTGATGTCTGACAGACGCGAACGCGATGAGCTTTCAAACGGGTCCAGAGAAACACCACGAGTTTTGGGGGGACAGTGGTGTCCGATCCGACGGCAAACCACGCGCTAATGTTGCCACCGCTCCCGTGCTACACATACATCCCGGTGAAAATTCTCCGGTTCAGACACGCCGTGTGCTTAGATCGATCGAGAGCTCGCACGGAATCTGGCGGAACCGCTTGCTTCAGCTTCAGGATGTCTTCCTCCTGTTGCTGCGTTCGGAGAGCTTTCAGTTTGACACGCCACATGCGGAACAGTGGAAGTTGGCAAGGCACCACTAGTACCACTACATGCGCAAGTCTTTCTTAACCCATCATCAACCCTAAATGGGCATGCACTGCCGCCACTCGCACCAGCGGTTTCCAAGCTCGAGTCCTTTTTAATCAGCTGGCTGCGGGCTGCGGCGCCTCATCCAGATAGGTATTCCCCCCAGCGGCTCACGCAGCTCACCCGGGTTAGTTCATGCCGCTTCGTGTACGTGCGTTCCTCTGAAAGCTCTGGCGTTGGATGCCAACCTCCACGTACAGCAGCAGTGCAGCGTGACCTGGGCGGCACTACTCGCGCCAAACTCTGCATTTCGAGATGGAAAGAAAGCATCTCGGAACTCCTGTAGCCCATTTAACAACGTTTTGACTTTGGTTCCGGTGGTGGCTTAAAAACAACTATGGCGGCCTTCCAAGTCAATCTCTCTAAACAACTCCATTTTTCCTCAAGTGGTGAGCTAGGCACTTCGGGAGATCTCGCACTCGCACCATCTCAGTAGTTTTTTTTTGGGTGCCGCACAAACCTAGATCAGTTCACATGCATGACGTGCGAATGCGACGCCAGTCCTGCAGGCTGCAGCTCGTTTTGGTTTGCCCGGCCCGCTGCGGAGGCTTGCACTGTGAGCCTGGGAGCTGAGGCAATAATAGCAGCTGCTGCACCGCGGCACGGGCAGCTCTCCGCGCCGGGGACCAGCCGAGAGCAACGCGCACCAAGTGGAAATGGTGGCCTGACTACGCGTGCCACCGGAAGCTTCTTCCTCGATCGCTTGGCGTCCATGGCTCTGACGACGAGTTGCATTGCCCTCCCCTCGCGCGCACGTGTGAATCCACGGATCCGCCGGTGTCGCAGCACCAGTGGGCAGTGTATTCGGCGCGCACGACGGGAAAGAGAAAAAATTGGTGCGGCGCCGACTGCCGGTCGATCAAGCGCGCCCGGGAGGCGCGGAAAAGGAAGGCGCGCCCGTCCACCTCCGCTAGCTGGCCGTCTCGGTGAAGGCCGGCGCCATGTGCCGGATCGGACTCGAAGATCCCGACCTCGACGTCTCGTCGATCCCACTGGCTGGCGGCCCTCGATCGAGCTGCTCCTCGCCCTCTTGCTGCGGCCGGAATGGGAAGTGCACGTACGACTCGGCGCATCGAATCGTGTTGCGGGTTGGTGCTGGGGAGGCGCATCCGAAAATGCAGGGTTCGGCCAGGCTGACTGGTGGCCCAGCTCATCCGAGCGAGGAGCTAGCAGCGAGCTGTGCGCCACTCCACGCGGTTTCCCGCTGGGGGTCCGTGGAAGTTCTTCGGGACCCGTCCGTCCGTCTCCGGCGGCGAGAACACCGGCGCCGGACGCGCGCGGTGCGGTTGGCCGGCGACGACAGCGACGGCGGTGCAGCAGCATCGCGGTGGCCTGGCCGCCCCGATGGTTCGCGTGCCCGTCGTGTCACGCGCTCGCGGGAAGAATGTCGCGATGGACACTCGGGATGCGACGCGACGTATCGCACACTCCGGGGAAGAATGTCGCGACGGGCACTCGGGATGTGACGGGGCTCTCACGAGCGAGCGTGCTGTGGCATCCACCATCCAACGCCCGCCCTACCGCCCACAGGATTTTGTGGACAACACTGCACTCGCCACATCGTCAGATACGCGTTAAATTAAATGGAAATATTGGGAATGGGTAAGCTATAAATGCTATTTCGAGCTGTGCTTTTCAACTCGAGGGATTTTGCAGTTGGATTTATCCACTGAACGAGACGGGCGGGAGTGGTTAAGATTCGAAGAAAGAAAAAATGCTCATCAGTCAACAAGCAAGAAAGGGCCACGGCCCATATTACTTCGATTTAGGCCTAGAAGCCTATGGCTACTACTGGGCCTGAAGGAAATGAAATGAAAATTGGCCCGAAAAGCCTACAAAGCGGTTGTTGGGCCAGCGAGCGGCTGACTCCGTGACGACCCGAGCCCAGCCAACCAGCCCACTCTTGCGAGCTCATAAGAAACCCTCGCGGAGCCACGAACCCCACTGCTCGCCCGCTCCCTCCTCCCCGCCGCCGCCGCGCCGCCGCCATCGCCTCGCTGCCGCCTGCGGCTCCCGCTCAAGGTACGGGCAAACGTCGCTCCTATCCTGTACTTGCTAGCTCTTGCGCTCGCCTCGTCTCGTGTTGTTCTCGCTACAACCGTCCCTGAATCGGTTCTCGTTTCCATTCCGTGATCTGGTTTTGGTCATTAGATTCGCTGCCCTTGTAGTTAGTTGTGTGCGCTCATGGCGTGCATCGTAGAGACGCGACGGGAGGTAATCTAGTTGGGTTTAGAGTTGGCTGTGTGCGTTACAGTTTTAGGTTTCCCTTCCGAGGGACGGATAAGGGCACAAGTACTGAGGCGCTACGGCTGTTTGAATGGCGTGGTTGCCTATTTTCTTTGTGTGCCATACCGACCAGGGAACCCGCTTTGCAGCAGAGATTTGTTCCATGTTTCTGCTGCCAGTAGTCGCCCGACAGTTAAATCTTTTGAGCTCTGAGTCGTATTCATTCTCTAGGTCTTTGCGAGGAGGGAGACCCTTTCGGATTGAAAGCACACGCACTCAGGTACTATGGCCTCTGGCGTTGCATAGTTGCCTATTTCATGGATGTGCGAGATGTACCAGGGTAGCACCCTTGCAGCTCTAGCTTTACTTTTTTTGTGTTTCTGCTGCCTGTCAAAACCCAATATTTGTGTGGCAGCAAAATGACTCGATTGCTCAAAGCATTGTTATAGATTCGTCAGTTCTTGTGCTCGCATAGTTGCACCGTCACATGCTCATGTCATGGATGCTGATTTTCTGTCTTTTATTCGTGCAATATTTGCAGGAGTTTGTGAAGGTTTCTTGAAGCTGAGAAGATGGTGCTGAAGTAAGTTTCTACTTCTGTGATTGCAATTGCAATATGTTCATAGAACTTCTTAGTCAATGCCATTTCAGCAGATCTAGAAATTATTCTGATTATGATCTCCTTGCAGGACGGAACTTTGCCGTTTCAGTGGTCAGAAGATTTACCCAGGGAAAGGCATCCGGTTCATTCGTGCTGACTCTCAGGTTATTTGTTGATACATTTACTGGCAACAATAACTATAAGCTTAGAAGGTGGTTATATAAAGTATCTGTATCAATTTTACAGGTGTTCCTTTTTGCAAACTCAAAATGCAAGCGCTACTTCCACAACCGCCTGAAGCCTGCGAAGCTTACCTGGACAGCCATGTACAGGAAGCAACACAAGAAGGTATTGTACTGACTGCCTTAAGTATTCTGCTTGAACTGTTTGGTTTTGATGTGTCTTTGGTATCTAATTCTGTTTCTTGAGCAATAGAAGGTACATTCCCAGGGGTTTTGGTTTTTTGTGCTCAAATCATCCATTGCCATTCATGATCAAATGGCTATGCTAAAATTGTGTGCACGTACATAAATGGTTATGCTACTTTATTTAGATGCATTGCTGATTTCTCAAATGGTTATGCTACTTTATTTATAGATCGCATCTTCTGGATTATGCAATTGTGTTCTGTGTAGACTTAAGCTTAATTTCTTTTATTTGTCTATCAGCTTGTCTTTTCCGTGTGGATGTCCTCTACAGTTAAGTCCATGCTCCTGTTGATGCTAGAATTTCTCATATACTTTTGTCATTTCTGTCTGTAGGATATCCATGCTGAAGCTGTCAAGAAGAGGCGCCGCACCACCAAGAAGCCGTACTCCAGGTCAATTGTGGGTGCTTCGTTGGAAGTGATCCAGAAGAAGAGAGCTGAGAAGCCTGAGGTCCGTGATGCTGCTAGGGAGGCTGCCCTTCGGTATGTTTTCTACCACTTCTATAGCCATCATTTATACTTGGTGATAATGATAACCATTGTTTTGGTGCGGCAAATAGAACACACGTTAATCTGTTCTCTGAAGCTATGGTTTACCATAATACCTCAACTTATATCAAACTGCCATGACTCTTGCAGTGAGATCAAGGAGCGCATCAAGAAGACCAAGGACGAGAAGAAGGCGAAGAAGGCGGAGGTGGCCAAGTCCCAGAAGGGGCAGACGAAGGGTGCGGTCCAGAAGGGTTCCAAGGGCCCCAAGCTGGGCGGCGGCGGCGGCAAGCGCTGAAGGGCTCAGAAGGGTGTCGTCCTACTACTACTAGTCCGCTCGCTCCTCCTTGAGCTTTACCTGTCGCAGCAAAGCCTCTTTTTGTAAAACCTCGGTTAAATTAGCAAGACTTGCTTTGTTTCAGCGTTGTTGCCACAGACGACGAACGAATGGATTCGTTATTATCTTGGAAAATGGTTGCCGTCCTTATGCTTATTCTGTGGAGTTGGCCTGTGGCGTTGGATTGGATGAGACCTGGCTATTGTTTCCCGAGCTGGTGTCGTGCCTTGACCATTTCTGTTAGCATGGCATGTAATCGTGCAGCATCTTTAGTAAATGTAGTGGATGGCATTTTCCTTTGAACCATACACGGCTTTGTGAAGCAAGCGTGTTATGCTGCCTACAGGCGCGTGCCGCAAAATCGAGACCCGGTTATTGCGAAACGGCGTCCATGCGTGATCAGTCCTGTGACCACTCTTTGACTCCCATTGTCTTTTCAGTCTCTTGGAACCCGGAGGAGGGGAAGTACGGTTGCCGGAGCTGGCCTGGCCTTGTGCACTCAGACCCACGCATCAATGAGGGTGAGGCCTGTTTGGTTCCTGGCCGCCGGGCACTCGCTGGTCGACCCTGCTAGCAGCGGTGGAGCTAGAAATTAAACTTAAGGGGTCCAAACTAATAGAAAGATAAAGTTACGACATTGGCAGTCTAGCACCTATGAAAAGCTACAGCATCCATAAAATGCTAAGTATAATATTTTTTTCTACACTGAACAACGATTAAGATGCGGGCTCCAAATAATAAACGTGATAAGCGCTTCCATACGCGCTCACGCAGAAAGAGCTGCCACGTGATACCGTTCCCCAAATAGATCTAATAATAGTTACGGTAGAAGTATATATAGTATGATAATACCTATCTTATGAATAACCATATTTAACCGTGTCAATAGATGGTCTAAAGAGAAATGAATTGAGTATTTTTACCGTTTTAGCATAATATTTATTTCCTCTGTTTGAAATTATAGATCATTTTAGCTTCTAAATACATAACTTTTATTATATATTTGGATGTACACTATGTCTAATACCTAGCAAAACTATGTATTAGAAAAACTAAATAAGCTATAATTGAAACGGAGAGAGTAGCTCATTCGTAGAAATAATAATTTATGTGTCTAGTAAATATGATATTTGAATCAACCGATCTAAATGATGAGAAGTTCTAATTGCAACTAAAAATAAGATCTAAATGATTATTGATTAGCTTAAATAATCATTAATTAAGTAAATTAGATTTTATTTACCCGAATTATTAGGGGCATAGCCCCTGCAGGCCCCCTGGCTCCGCCAGTGCCTGCTACTAGTACTCGCACCGTAGCACGCAAAGGGTTCTCCCGAGTCCAGTGCCCATTGCCCGTTGGCCACGCGTGCGCCGCTATCAAATCGTGCCTGGCGCCCGACGCGACGCCGGCAACGCTGCAACCTGCAACCGCCCCCTGGGCTCCCCGCTCTCGCTGCCTTTCTCCCCGTCCCCTGCCTGCCATTTATTGCCGCCTCGCACACGGCACACGCCTTCGCTCGCATCCACTCATCAGCGCCTCACTGGCAGCGCTACTACTACTAGGCACTAGCGTAGTAGGAGAGCAGCGGCGGGAGCGGGAGCGGGACGAAGCGAAGCCGGGCCGGTGAGGTTTTCAATCCTTCGACGGCGGGCTGCGTCGAGCACCGTCGTCTCGCGGACGCGCGAGCGCGATCGTCCGGCCCGTCACGTCCAGGTGAGTTCGTTCGTCCGTTCGCTCGCTCAGCGCCGCCGCCGCCGCGGCGCGCTTCCGTTCCTCCCCCTCCTCCATGTCCCTTCGTCTCCTCCTCCTCCGCACGCGTCCCTGCGCCGACCGTCTTGGTCGGTGGCGGTTCCTCCGTTCGCGCTCCCCCTCCTCCACTCCAAGTCGCCTCGCCTCCTTCCCCGTACGTGCGTGCTGCATTGGTCTCGTGTCGCGGCGCGGCGCCGGTTGCCTCCCGCGCCTCCCTGCGGATGTGGAGGAGCACCGGTGTGCCAGTCCAACAATGCGGGGGCGAAATCGATGTGGGGGCATGCCGGATCGCGGCGGCGACCAGGGACGGGTGGGATGGGAGGCGTCTAGAGTAGCTCACAACTAGTTTTTCAAAAATAAAATAAAAAATAGAGTAGGTCTCACAACTGCAGAATTTGTGAACAGGGTCGCCGGTTCTTGCCCATTTGGGGGGTCGGCTTTTCCACCTGCTAGGTCTTTGAAAACTCGGGGACAAAAGTACATTTCCCACCTAATTTGGGGGGATATGATGTCTCGATGATTAGCTACTGCCCATGTTCTGCCAAAATAAGTACTAGCCTCGTGTCCAAATGGAGCCAAAAATGCCGGCCAAATCATCTGCCGAAATGTATCTCGCCATAGGCCTTTATCTCCACGAGCGGAATGAGAAAAAAGAAATGACTGAGAATTGATGTTCTAATTATGTTTTTTTTCTTTCTTACGTCCTTCACGTCTGATTTCATCTAGCATGCCAGGTCTGTTTCCCCGATTGTTCGAGCTAAGCTTATTGTAGACACCACTAATTTCTAACAGTCTGACTCACACTCGTTGATACCATGTCTGCTACTCATGCCAGCATAATGGTCAAGACATTTGGAGAAATGGATAGTGATATTGTTGATGTCCTTAAGCAAGGTCAAATGCAGAGCCAAGTCCTTAAACAAGGTAAAATGCAGAGCGATGTCCTTAAGCAACGTCAAATGCAGAGTGATAAATTGACCAGACAATTTAACTCTCCAACTAAGCCCAGCCTTGCTGGGGCTACAAAGGTTCTTACATTTATCCTTTTTTTTTACTTTTGTTTCTAAACTAGATGCCAGGATATCTTTGTTCTTTTGTTGATACATTTTCTGCTGCATATTTATAAAGGCATCGCTGTTGAAGGGTCAAAATAAGAAAAAATTGATAGAAGATGCAAAAAAGTCATCCCCTCGTGTTAAGCGAAATAAGACTGGACCAAATCAGCTTTCATATAAAGAAAGCAATGTATCTGCAAAACATGTCCTGTCCGAAGACATTGGAGGTACTACTGAATTGAAGAGACTGCTAACTCCAATTAACTTATTCGAAGACGAATGCATTTTCTGCCATTCATTTAGAAGGAGCCAGGTAATACAGTTTATAATTTAACATCTATTGTCTCAGAACTGATGTTATCCCCCAATTTCAGCTTCATGGTTCGATGGTGTGTTATCTAAAGGGAAGGGTTGTGTCCATTGAAGAGGGCAACTCATCAAATGCCATCTATGTCCATAAAAAGTGCCTGGAGTGGTAGGGTTCTGCTTTCTGTGTAGACAGTGCTCAACTCTCTATACTAATCTACATAATTTAGGTTTCTTGGCATGCCATTTCAGTGTAGATTTAAGATGCAATAGTGTTTTCGTTTTATCTAATATGTTCAGTTCGATGTTAATCTAAAGGATTGCATTTTTTACGGTCATGTGACCTTTCATTTTCCATTCCCACTGATTTTTATTTTTTTTGTTAAGGACTCCACTAGTGTGGTTTGAGGGTGACGTTGTTGTGAACTTGGAGTCAGAAATCAGACGTGCTTCAAGACTGAGATGCAGAAGATGTGGTCTCCTGGGAGCAGCCCTTGGTTGTTATGACAACGATTGCGATAGGAGTTTTCACGTTCCATGTGCAGTTCAGATTGATTGCCGCTGGGATGTTGTAAGCTCTATTGCTGTTGATCCGATGGTTTGTATTTTCTATAACTTCTGTGATGTTCTGACATGCTTATTTTTTACATGGTAGGATGAACGTCTTGTGCTGTGCCCTAAACATGTTTCAAAGACACTACCATGTGATAAGCTGTATACACATACAAAGGAGGATGACAATTCTTCTTCCTTGCATCAAAGGTTTGAGATCTTTCTTTTCCCTTCTTGGAAAGTATATGTGAATTTTGCAGTTCATGTAATCTATGTTTTTTCTTTCTAGCCAATGTTCCTACAAAGAAGATTCTTTCACTGCTTTTGAAGAGGAAGGCCAACAATCTGACCAGCTTAAAACCACAAGGTCTTTCTTGCCTGTGGGGTACATGATATTTCTTCACCTTTAGAGATGATGTGAAGGCTCATGGTAATTTATGTAATCAGCCATATTCCATTCTATAATTTTGTGGATTCAGCCCATGTACAGACAAGGAAGGAAAACTTGACAATCATCATAGGGAAAATCAACAAACAGATCAACTCAACACTTCTAATGCTGCATCATTTCCTCAGAGGTATGTGATTTCGTGAAAATATAGATATTAGAGTCCATGTGATTTCTTGCCTGGGGGGTACATGATATTTCTTCAACTTTCTTTTAGAGAAAGGTTCATAGTGATTTTATTAATCACCCATTTTCATATCTGTATTTGGTGGTTTCAGCCCATATATACACAAGGAAGTAATTTTTGACAATCATCAAAGGGAAAATCAGCAAACAGATCAGTTTAACATTTTGAATCCTTCGTACTTGAGTCAAAGGTATGTGATTTCTTCATCATATCTTTGTTTTGTGATATGTACATATTAGAGTTCATCTGATTAATATATAGTGTCCGTGTTGTATTTTCCTAGCCAATGTTTTCTAAAAGAAGGGATTTCCACAAATAGCTCAAGAGATGGCAATCAAATTGATCAGCTTGATACCTCAAATTTTTCTTCCTTGCCACTGGGGTATGTCATGTTTCTTAAGTTTCCTGGTTACTTAGCTATTGACCAATATTTTGTTTCTGTAATTCCGCGTCGTATTTCGTGACTCTAGGAAACATTCAGATGAAGAAGAAATTTGTATGAATTGTGAAAGGGATGATCAACGAGCACATAAGCCTAACACCTCAATTTTGTGCTGCTTGCCTAAGAGGTACATGATTGTTCTTAGATCTTGGCCCTTCTTGGGAGGTAATGTAGATATTCTTGGTCATTGAACAGTCACTAATTACTAATTATAATTATCTTCTCCTGCATCCCATCATTCCAGCTGTCATCCAGATGAAGAAGGAATTTCTAGTGTTTACAAAGGGGAAAAGATAAAAGCATATCAGCCTGACACATCAAGCTTCCCTTCTGATCAGTTGGTTTTGCTTGGATTGTCTTTAAGTGTGTCGGAGAAGGTAGCATATAATAAAGTAGCAAAAATAAGCAACTTCTTGTAGGCGCATCATGGATGGATCACATGTTTCCTGTGTTCCACTTGAATCCATCTTTATGGAAATTTAGCACAAGAAATTATTTGCTACATGCATTACAAATGATTTCTGTTCCATTCCAGCTTGTGACCATTTTTCTTTTCTTTTGAAGCAACTTGTGACCAATTTGCTTCACACGTGTTGACAGGATTCCTTGCAGGAGTTTGCCTGTTGGACCAACGCGAGGCTGACGAAAGAGTGGGGCGAAAATGTGACTCATGTCATCGTGGGCAAAGGTGCTGGCACCTCGTGGAGCAGATCATTTGAAGCCCTCATGGCCATACTGCTTGGGAAATGGGTCGTCCATTTTGAATGTTAGTAGTGAATCTTTCTCCTGCAGTTCCACACGTGAGCCTTCTTTTGTAGGTTTTGAGTTCTATGTTTGTGTTCGGATAAGTTGCTGAATCTTACTCTCATCTCCTTCGTACATGTACATCATCGGAGCAGTTTTAGCCGGTCTGATGCTTTTTGACCTTGCTCTTTTAGGGGTTGCCGACTGCTCCTCGGAGATGACTCGACGTCCAGAAGCTTCTTATGTACTCAGCATGGATTCAATCAGAACAATCGACGGGCCGAAGAAGGGAAGAATCCGAGCAACCAAAGGGGTATCTTATCTGTCACTGGCAGTCATTCAACAAAGGAGTTACATTCCTGGACGAAACCTGACTGCTGCCATTCGGTTCTTGACTTGTTGCTTGCAGACACCGAAGCTGTTCTCGGGCCTGCGCTTGTGCCTCAGTGCCTACATGGACCCTGACGGCAGACACCGCGTGCGCAACCTCATCGCGACCGCGGGAGGGCAGGTCCTGAGGGGAGGGTTCCTGGACCTGCTGCTCGGAGACTCCGGCGGCTCGTCGGTGGGGCCGTACTTCGTCTTCGACGGCGACGCGACCGGAGGATTTTCCAGGAGCACGCTGCGGAAGGAGGAGGTGGAGGCGAGGAAGCACGCGGCCTTGAGGGCGCGGGTGATCAGCCACCTGAGGGTGCTTGACGCCGTCGCGGCGTACGACGCGGAGATCCTGGATCGCTGAACACGAAGAGAAGGATGGCTTCGCGTCCTACATGCGCGCGCGAGTGGGGTAGGTTGCGTCGTCGTAGGTTGGCACTTACTCAACTGAAAATCAAATAAGTATATGCTTCAGAAAATTTGGTCCATGTGGTCGATCAGTGTCGACTGATGATCTCGTGATGTGAAATCGACAAAGCCAGCATTGTTCAATGTCTGTAATACGCAGTGGGACCAGACTGTGGCTGAAAACCATTCCCAGTACTGCGCCGCCCGACTTATTTGAACCACAACTGACTAATTTAACTCGTCAGATGCAGCCAGAATCCAACCGTCAAACGAGCAACGAAACGCACATGTCAAATCCAAAGTCTGATTTTTTTTTATGTGACTCAAGCCAAAACATTTACAGTCGTCACGGGGACTGCATCACAAAAAAAAAGTGGGGAAACTCAAAACATAGTTACAATCGCCCTACTGATTAAAGCCAACGAATTATGAAGCACATTAATCTCAGCTACATGTCTACAGCTGCCACCTGGCAGGGCTGCCGGCCAACAAAGGAGCTCCATTTTCCAGAACAGCATGCATGTCCTGTTCAGAGAGGATGAGCAAATTTATTTGTGCCATCGATTTAATCTGGATAAACCTATCAGTTTCCTGGGGCCAGAAGTGCTTACAGAATGATTTTCTATGAACTCATCCCATCTATGACAAGTTGACAACAGCTACTGAAGACTGACCAAAACAAGCTAACTTCAAATTCAGGAGAACCTAGGGCAACAGCTGCAAGTGCAAATCAGTGCGTCAGGGATGCAAGTCAGACATATCAGATAATTATACTTTCTTTTGATACATAATAGAAGAATGCCACCTTATAGTTCTCGTCTAAGATTTTGGGCAGAAGAAGGAAGAACAGGTCTCTTCTCCACTGCTTCATAATGGAGAACGAAGTTGTCCTGCAAGCAAAAGAACACTCAGATACATTTCCTCTGCTAATATAGATATGAGGCTACAAAAGAATGGCAGGTTTGATTCAGATAGCAAAACCTTATGGACAGTATCCCAGATGTTTGGATCAAAACAAATGTAGGACCCTCGTTCATGTAGTGGAGTTTTCACAAGAGGCGCGGCATTAGGAGCTCTTGTGAGCCAGACACGGTAGTCTTTGTGGTAAAACCACCCTTTATTGTATCTGATGAAAACAATGGGACAGCAATTTGCTCACACAACATGGAAGGGTGCAAGTTATGTATCAAGAATACAAAGAGTGATAAAAAAAAACTGTGCAGTTTCAATGCTTACAGTTCATTAGCAGCATACAACTGGGCGACATCCTTAGGCATGCTGCACAAAGAACAAAGCCAAATGATGCACAGCCTGTTACACTAAATGATCAGTTAAATTAACTCAAAAAGTACCTGTAGAAGATGTAGAACAATGTCAAGGGGTGAAACTTCTGAAAATGTAATGGCTGCACACGATGAAAAAAAAAACATGTAAAGATGCAATGTCAGGAAGCAGGAGGCTAACAGTAATAAAAATGTCAAGAAGCTTACTTGTAGCGGTGGTGGTGGCTCAGCAGAGAAACAAGACGGGATCTGATAATCAGGTTCTCCTTTAGCTGGCTCATTTGACCATGGAGAGCCAAAAGTCTTGTAAAGATTATCTTGGGAGTTCAAATTCAATCCTAACGATGTCAAATCAATCCCTAAAGCAAGAGCTGTTGGTCCAGGCTCTTTCAATCTTATTAAACTCAACAATCCAAGTAAACTATATGGATCTGGTGCAGCTTGTGTTCCCTGAACAGATTTTTGGCTCTGATCCTTGAATGATTGTGGGCCTGAAGTTGCCTGCAACCTAAGTGAATTTTGAGTCTGCGGTTGATGGTACTGCTGCATAAACTGTTCATAAACTCCCGAATTTGATGACGGACTTGGAGAATTTGCAGGCCTTAATCCAATATTTTCCAGCCCAGCGTTTTGAACCTAGTAAAAGGATCATTATGGTTAATAATCCACATTCGGAAAGCTTAGCAGGCACCAAAAGTTAAAATGTTTGTAGGGATCTCCCCTGCAATTCCAGTTGACTAGAAAAATAACAAATTGAGTTGTTTCATAAAAGTGCATTCGATCTTGAGACGATGTAAAAGAAAACAGAGTAGTATTGCTTACTGAATTAGCACTCTGCTGATGTTGACGGGGCGGGTAGCTACTTCCCAAGTTAAAGCCAGATGATCTAGCCATCTATAGAACCATGTGTGTCAAAATATATGAATAAACAGATATGTGTTCAGGAAATCAAATGGTAAAACAAAAAAAAAAACTCACAGGATAATGTTGTGCTTGCATAATATTTACATTCTCATGAAGGTGGTCCTTGTGATGCATATCAATAGCATAATCTGAGGAACTACCTTATATTCCAAAGAAACATATAATTATTAGATAATACTCCAAACAAGAAAGTATGACAAAAAAAAAAATAATCAGTATAGAACAAAAACAAATCAACACTAGCATATGATTGGTGGAAAGTTGAGAAGAGGATAACAGAAAATGAATGAATAATGAATCACAGATTATCATATAGTGCTGAGTGATTGCATATGTTGTGAATGTAACTGTCCAAATCGAAAATATAAAAAATAACAGATGAAATGCAAGTGCACAAAGCTAAAAAAAGTTGGGACTGGTAACAGTTATCTACAGTGCATAATGAGATCAGCAATGGTCCTTTGTGAACCACACCTTTATATCCTGGTAAAGCTGGAAAATCTTCGTTCTGAATGCTGAATTCCTGATTTTGTTGCACGATGGCATTCACACTTACTCCATGCTTTCGCAGTGACCCTTCAAATTACAGAAGTCAGAAGTTATTATAATCTAACATCATCTGAAGATTTGTTAGCATTGCAGTGTTACGGTGTTACCATATTGCCCTTGACCACCTCCAGCAGAATTAGGCCGTCCAGTTAGCTGAGGGAAGTCATTTATATCAAATGGGGCATTGTCACCGGAGCCTCCATCATGCAGCATCCCAGAAGATCCTAAAGAACTGTTTCCTGCCTGTACTTGATTCTGAGACAATGACCCTCCAGGTGTCGGGTAAGAACTTCCAAGCAAGTTCATGAACTGAGGAGATGCTGGCAAATGAACAAATAAACCAAGTGAAACATGAGTTATTACATTATTTGCAACAAGTTTAAAACTATTCATAAAACCAGTTCTATGTACATTAGACACATAAATTCAACACATTGTAATACTGTTTTCATATAATGACCTGGGTTACCACTTCAGTTCCCTTTGTCAGTTTTGAGTCAAAGTGGGCCAAGTTAAAAGCTTGCTCTTTGAAACTTAAAAAGCAAAAAATTATCATTAGTACTAGATCATTTCACTATCCATCCAGGATGAAAGATACAACGAGAATATACAAGCACAGATTCATCAAACAAGCATAGGACCAAGCGGCCATATTCCGCAATGTCAACCATATACCTTGTTGAAGCATACTACTCATTCGGTTGGATCCTTGAATATTGATAGCCCCACTTCCAGAGTTGCCACTTAAATTCATGCGAGACGCTATACCAGGCATAGACAGCCCAGCAGAGCTTATACTTCTCCCAATATTGCTCCCACCCACAATATTCCCAGAATTTGTCATTCGTGGGCCTAAATTCCCCAAAACTGGAGAAGCTGCCAACCCAGGAGCAGAATTGCGGTTACCCACATTAGCCAAGTTTGAGGATAAACCTTGTATTGAACCACCAATAGCATTCATGCTACTACTAAATCCAGGATTTCCCCCAACATTCATACCTCCTCTGTTGCTGATTCCAGAATGACCATGAGGAATCTACAAAGGGGACAAACAATATGAGAACTGGAGCGAGAAATATCCCACTTTGAACAGGAGCATGCTGTAGATGCTGGGAAAAAACCTGAGATATGGAAGCTTGGAGATTATTTGAGGGGAAACGACCACTGGAAATACTACCACCAGGTTGTTGAACCCCTGGTGACGGGATACCTGCCATTGAATTATTTCTTGGTGCTAACGATCCAGAGATATTTGTGAGATTGAGATTTCCATGAATGTTGTGTGAACCTTGCAAGCAAATTCAAACAAGTTAACAATAAAAGCAGGACAATGCAACATGCATCAATGGACTAACAAAATACTGTAATCTTCAACAACCTGAGTGATGGAAACCCGGAAGTGATCCAGATTGACCGGAAAAAGATGATGCAAATGACCTTCCTGTTGAATCTCGAAGGTTTGAGGTGGCCCCACTAATGTTTGACTGCAAAAGTGATGAAAATGTGTTCACCCATCAGAGTATATAACTGGGAGATTTTAAGATGCATTTGTAGTCACGAGGATACAAAAAGTAGAATAGCTAGAACAACACAGTTACACTAATCAATAAAGCATCAAGTATCTAAGAAACAAGAGAAAACAAGGCATGTCTGCTTCCTACTTAGCAATATTTTTATATCTTAGTTATGAGAAGGAGAACTCAACAGAGATCAACAAAAAAAAAATACCATATCTAGAAAGGGACAAGCTATAGGAGCCACTGATAACTGATAACATCCAAGTGATCTAAGAAACTGGACTACAATGGTTCACTGATTAAAGAAAATAAGGAAATACATAACCACAATATATTTAGTAAGGGTGGGGACGTACGTTCAGTGGTCCTGACATTTTGATGATTCCCAAAAATGAACAAGCCTGGAGCACCTCAAATATTATCCAGCTAATGGCATTATATTGTTTGTCCAATCTGAAGATCAAGAAGAGATAATACATGTGCAAGTTTATTTATACAGACATATTCTTTCAACAAAATGCACTTTACTCCAAATAAAGAAAAAGGAAAGCTAAACAAGTACATTTTAGTGTGGTTTATCAGTAAACATGGCCAGATTACTTATAACAAGCCAAAGTAGGACCAAAAGCTGATTTCTAATTTGAATCATTGCATGATAATAAGAGATGCAGGTTCTACTTGGAACTTCAGTCTAATACTAGGTTATTGCTTGAAGCAAGGTGCCAGGCACCTACTGAAGTTTGATACTATTAGTTGCATATAGATATCCAAAATATGTTATATCGTGAAAGATACTCATGCAGAACAAAATATTGCATAGAAAGATTGAAGAAACTAAAACACACTACTAAAATATGAAGATAGAACCAAAAGTATTCAGTCCAATCTAGGATAATGAAGCATGTACGACCTTTAGGTTCAAATCGACATTTTGAAAAATGCAACTAGAACTCTGAAGCTTATAATTTTCAAGCAAAAAATGATACAAATCTTAGATCTGATTATCTCCTGGTTTACTACATCCTGAAGACTAGCTGATTTCTTGAAGACAAACCTAAGGTTCTACGAACTTAAAGAAACAATTTAGTCAAAGAAAATACTAAGCGAAAGAAAGGCAAACGAACACATGAAAAGCAAAAAGGGGCTTGAACTCACTGCTCGGCTGCTCGCTGAAGTTTAGGACTATATACCAAAAAACTATAGTGCGCAAACCCTATTATTTTTGGAACACCCAACTGGCTCTGAGGACCCTCATGTTTTTGGGTCTCCATACAAGTCTACACACGCGAATTACTAATGTGGTACTAAACTAATAACATGTTAGGATAAGCACGAGTATGCAGGACAAAGAAACTTTCAAAACCGGTAGGCTACATAGGAATATAGATGTCCAGGATCAGTCTATTTGATATAAGTCAATGCTTTATTTATATTCATGGTTAGCCTATAATTTCTTTCATCTCCACAGGCATCAAGTTTGTGCAGGCAAATAACAAATACATTGTTCGGATGGTTTTGTTGCCCATATGGTTGTGGTTTCCCTATAGAAGGTCAAATTTACACAATTACCCTATTTGATCTTTGTAACCCGTCGTGTCTCTAACTCAGAATCTAACTCACCAATAAATAAAACTGCAGGGTCTACATGATCTTCCCAGATTTGTACTCCCCTGCAAACTGTAGCTTCTGTGACCTGTGACAAACGTATACAGGCTCCAACGCTGAATTACAGGATTCAGCAACTAAGGCTGCTCTGGTGCTCCCCATCGCACCTTAAGCCTCGATCTGAGGCTGAGCTAGGCAAATCGTTCGAAGCACGAGTTCAGACCCCATCCCCGAAACAATCGCCACTCGAAATGTGAAAAACGACCGCCAAATAACCCAGCCCACGCGCGGGAGGCCCCGCCACAGACGCGCGTCCGAACGACGCAGATCAACCGACTAGCCCGCGCGTGGGCAAGGCGGCTGCCCATTGCCCTAGGAGACAGTCTACGATCCGCGGCTGCGCCGAGGGAAGCAGGAAGAAGGGTCTGGTGAGAGCTGATGAACTGACCGAGGTGGAGCGCAGCCGTGCTGCCCGCGGGTGCAGATCCCTCGGCGTTGAGGCGGAGACCAGCGAGAGGGAGACGACGGCGTCGTCGACGGGAAACGGAAATGGGAAAGCGGTGGGATTGGGAGTGGAAGAGGGGGGAGTTCAGCGGCCGGGGCTCGGACCTGATGGGGCGCATGCCACTTCAGCACACATAGGGCCCAGAGCCAGTGCAGCCCGCAACTCTTTCTCCCCTGGCCCATTCCCCTCTCTCCATTAGGCCATGAGCCCATGAGCCCATGATTTGTGCCGGCCTTTATATTGTTATCCAAGCCCACAAAATAAATCCGAGCTCGGGAGCTATACGAGTCTAGGACCTAGAGCGAGAACGTACCTGGTGTTACAGGCGGATTACGTATTCGGAATTCCTAAATAACACTCGAGTGTTTTTTTATCTCATCATCAACAGATTTTGTTTTGTCCGTCAGTTGTACGTTCTGGGCTGTATTTTGTTATTGTTTCTGTTTTCCATTGAACGCAGCACGGCCAATCCTCGATTGCCTTTTGTATGTGGGCTGCATTTGTTTCAGCCAGCCCATCAATCGATTCTTTGCACAATTGCATTTAAACCGGCCCATCCGTCGCAGCCTCGAGGTCGTCGTCCTGTCACCTGTCAGACCATAACCGGACCGAGACACTTGGAGCCCCTTCGGCAGGGCTTGTGGCCGGTGTGCCCGGTGTGGCTGCCCGGGCTGCCTGGCTTGGGTGCTTTCCCAGCAGGCTTGTAGCGGCGGTGGCCGGCCGTGGTGCCAGGCATGGGTGTTTTTGTTCCTCCTGTGTCTTCGCCGACGAAGCTTGTGTTTTCGGCGTCGATTTTGGGAGGTTTGTTTACTAATACGAAAAGAAACCGGGTTGGTTCTCTGATCCCACTAGTTTTGGTGGTTCAATTCCCCTTCGGGATTCTTCGTTGTCCGTCGATTTGGAGTTCCTAGTCCTTCAGGCGTTAGAATTCTCAATGCCTGGCAATGCACTGGCTCACGCCCAGCTTCTTCAGCCGGTTCGTTCAACGTCAACAACGCACTTCGGTCTCGATGTGCTGCTCAAGACAGCGATTAAAAACTTTGTTCCTTTGCCGGAGAGGAAGTCGACTTCAAGATGCGTTCTCCGACCGCTAGTGGCGAGGAAGACCAGAAGCTTATAAGGACTAGAGTGTATTTGCTCTTTATTTTAAGGGTGTCTTTGTAAGTTTTGGGATATGATCATCAAAAATTATGAATGAAATATCAATCCGGTTAAAAAAAGAAGCTGCCACACGCAAGATCATCGTTGTAACACCCGGATACTCCGGCCATTGGCCCGGATACTCCGGGTGTGGAGTTTCTATTTCCATGAATTGGTCAACTGGGCCCCATAATATTTTAAATAGAAAATATCACTATCTCTCTCCCTCACTCTCACTCTCTCCCATTACCTCTCTCTCCCTCACCTCCCTCACGAGCTCTCCCTCTCCCTAAGCTCTAGATTCCGAAATCTTTCATTTCAACTTGATTCCAAGGACAAGGGAGCTTCACTCGGCGTGGGGGATCATTTTCTATAAGTATTACACCTTGGGGCGACATCGTTTTCGAGTTTTCTTGCGAGAGGAACTAGCTCAAGGTACTAGAAGCTAGGGCTCGCCGATTTGGTTGTTTTAGGATGTTCTAGGTGATTTCCTTTGGTCAATCATCTCTATATGCATCCTTCAACTAGGATTCAAGAGGGTTTCAAATTTGGTGGAGTGGTTTTGCCAAAAATTAAGATTTCAGTTTTTGGGGCGAAAATGCTGTCAAGCCGAGAAACTCTGGGAATAAGCCCAGATAATCCGGGTTTGGGATACTCCGGGGGAAACTCCGGGTAAAAGCCCAGATACTCCGAGTTTGGGATACTCCGGGGGAAACTCCGGGTATAGGCCCGGAAACTCCGGACTTCGGAGTCCGAATACTCCGGATATGAATCCGGATATTCCGGTTTTTATTAGAACTGTTGGATGTAGAATTGGGTAAATTTGGCGTAAATTTGTAGTGTTTCTACTTGGGCATTTCCAAGATTTTTGTTGCATATCGCATTTGCATACATTCTCATGTCATGTGCATACGTGTAGACGCCGCCGCCGAAGGAGTCGTATATGAAGTGATCGCGGAGGCGAAAGAGCAACCAACAGGGGGTTCGCAAGGATCCGGCCCAGGGCCCGTCTGCCCCTAGCTCTGAGCAGCAGCCCGAAGGCAAGCCCCGGTGCACATCCTATTAATTTTTAAATTACGACACCTATATATGTAGTTATTGCTTATGCATTACGTTTAGGAGTTGTTTGAAACTTTAGTTGCATGAACCCTAGGTGTCCTTGAGTTGTACTAGTATGTATAGGACGATAGAAATGCTATGCTTAATAGAACTCGGTAGAAGTCGAGTAATTTTTGGTTACTCGCGAGATATAGGATAGCTTTATGTTTCCAGATATGAGTTACTAATTTATTGATGAAAGTCTTGAAATGAAAGAAAGAATAAAATCTGAGACCGGGCGGGAGAGGTGTAGTTCCGCCTGTGTCGGTTAAGGACCGAGCCGTTGTTGGCCCTGCTGATCATGTTTGAATTGTACTAACCGCACGCCGGGAGTAGGAGGTAGTCGAAACCGGTAAGCCGAGTACTGCCTTGCTTCAGAAGTACAGAACTTCTACCCACCCCTTAGGGCGAGTCGAGTGGCCGCGGAGAATTGGGATGCATGAGTTTACTTTTGGTGGTCTCTCGTAGGGCTCGGCTGACTATATGCAGGTGGGGCGGTTCTGTAGTTCGAGGCGGGGAGGGGAAAGGTTGGTGCGTGTGGTCCGACGGGGCATACGCGTGCCGTGTTGGTTAGGTCCACCTTGCAAGGTTAAATCGAATCGATTCGCCGTCAGTCGCTCTCGGATATGAGCACCTTGGTCACTGCGTCGCAGCGTAGTATTATGTTGGGGATGATAAGAAATATAGATGAGGATCCATACTTTGAAATTAAGGTTAATGCTTCACATGTGTGCTATAGATAGGTCATGCCAATGATTAGATTATAGTTAAGTTAAATAGAATCTGGAGCTAAAATAATGAAAGTAAGGGATTACTTTAGTCGCTTTTTCTGCAAAATAACCACCAGCCAAATGCTTTGCATGTCTAGATATGTGGGCTAAGTTATACCCACTGGTCGGGTAAGCCTTGCTGAGTATTAGTATACTCAGGGTTTTTGTTGGAGAAATGTTTTCAGGACCCGCACACGTAGACTTCTGTCCGTGTTGCGCCAAGTTCGTTCGGCTGGACGCGGAGGGGTGGAATATCGAGGATCCAGGCGCGTAACTTTAGATGTGCATGGGATTGCACACTCGTGGGCTGAGTGTGAAATTCCTATCCGTTCTTGGATGTGGTAGTGGGTAGACTCCATGTTATCCAACTTTGTATAAAAGGCAGATACTCTTGTATAATATTTGTATTTCGAACTCGGTTTGTAAAACTCTTTGTTGTTATCGTTTTGTCACTCTTGTGTATTTTCAAGTTATGTCATGTTGTACCATCTGCGCCCACCTTCGCGTGGGACTACCAGTGTTGTTTCGATCGGGCTGTGGGTTGAGAAAGGATCGTCAAATTAAGCCGTTAAGCTAATGCGCCCGATGTGTTCAAATGACGGCCATTACGCATAATTAGAGTTTTAATTTGGCGGTTCCGTCACAATCGTCGACTCGAGCGATTCCCGTACAAGTTATTCGTCCGTGTCCCGCTCCCGCCCAGCCGTGCACCAACCACTGGCGTGTGCTCAGCCAAGCAACACCGACCATTGTTGCTCTGCTGCTACCTGTTATCCGCCAAGCGCAACCACACATCGCGTCCTGAGCCTCTGTACCGCTGCTAACCCCGCGCACGCCGGGAAGCAAGTCCATTTTTCTGTTAATGCTGCTCTCTTTTCAATTAAAATCGATTAAAATCGACTGAATTTAGTTCGGTTGTCACTCATTTTTTTTCCTATCCCAGCACTGCTACGTGCCATGATTAGATTGGTGCCAAAATTGATAGAAAGCCAGACAAAAATCACTCAAGTGAATATCTAGTCACCCCTAGATATTACCGTGTTACCAAAGATGGTAGCATCTAAATCGGTGAATGAAAAATTATAACAATAATATGAATTGATAGAGGATGCAATTATCTACATGCATGCAAAATTTGAACTTAAACAAACAATGTGTGTAAGGAGTAACAAAAAAGATAATCACTTGAATAGTTGCGGGCTGTGGATCAGACATGAATAGTTCCACCTGCAACTATTTAGGAGCTGATTTTTCTTCTTTTATTGTTTCTCATTGCACAATTTTTTTTGTTCAAGCTTAAATTTTGCATGCACGTAGATGATTGCACCCTCTATTAATTCATATTGTTGTTATAATTTTTCATGCACCGGTTTAGATATTATCATATTTGGTATCAAGATAACACCTAAAGGTTGGAGCACCCGGTGAGCATACAACAGTTTTGACCATAGGCCCTTGGAGCTTGGACCTACTTGTCATCCTCATGATCCATTTCCCAATCTCAAGAAGTCATTAATTAATGTTGAAAAACAAATTATTTGGAAAACCTTGAGTATTATGGGATACTGGTTCTCCTTTTGTAATGAGAACACCCCTCTTAAGATAATGCCAACGATTTTTAATTTGAAAGGAATCTTCGTGCTCTGAATTTCTTGCATAGCTTTTCGTACCGTTATTGACTAGGTGCAATAAACTGTGAATGCCTGTAGATTCCACACAAATAAATCCATACCCTCATGTGTAAATTAATGCGTGCAAGTCTCGTAACAAGGCTGTTCCTCTCGGTTAACTTATCCCTAACTAAATCTCTCCCAAAGGAGCACGAGTCCCAGACGAAGCTTGTTTAGTTTATTATCCATTCAGATGTATCTCTCTGCAGTTGAATGGTCAATGGATAGAACCTGGTTGTCTCCTCGTCAGTATAATAATGCCACACGTGCAGTACCGTACGAGGAGGGAGGGGGGGGGGGGGGTGGAACTGGACCCGAGTCAATAGCAAAACAAACCAGATAAACGGAACGGGGCATCATGTGGGTCCTGCTGGAGCGAGCCTGTGCAATCAATTGCAGAAAGGGTCCGATAGCAACACTGTCAGACCCAATAAGCCAACAGAAGAGAGGGAGTATAACTGATTTATGCACACGTAATACGAATCATTGGATTTTTTTTTTTGCTAGAAAATGTGGACTGATAGTTACTGCTGTGAGACATGCCCTTTTCTTTTGGCCGGGCATCGCGCTAGCAAAAATTATGTTCATGATCATAGGGGAGACCGGCGATTTGCCCTTCCCTGCCCATGTTTTACTTGATACTAGCTAGTATATACCAAGGAGCTGTGCGGGAGCAACCTCGGCGACGACGATGCGGAACCCGCTGACTTATTCCTCGTCGCACAGAACGCGCCATCATGTGACATTTGCGAACAGCGACGAGTTCGGCGGCCATGGCGACAACGACGTGGGCGGCGTCCGCAAGCATCTGGCTCAAGTCCGCGAGCTCGTCGACCACCCCAAGCTGCTCCAGACGCTCGGAGTCAATCCGCCGGTCCGCCCAAGGATCCTGCTCTACGGGTCGCCTTGCACCGGGAAGACGCTATTGGCGCGCCATCGCCTCGGATCCGGCGACTACTTCGTGCTTGCCGTCGGCCCGGAGATCATGTCCAAGATGGCCGCCGAGAGAGAGGCTAACCTGCGCAGGGTGTTGTTCATGGACGAGGTGGAGGCGTGGAGCGCCGCGTAGGATCTCGCAGCAGCTCGCACTCATGGACAGACTCTGGCCCCGCGCGCAGGTCGCGGTCCTGGCGGCCTCGTCTAGAACGCGCGTAGCAAAGGAAATGGTGGGCTCCGTCCCGGCTGTTCTTCCTCCCCGCGAAGCATCCGTCCATGAACCTCGAGCGCCTGCCACCGCCAGTGGCATCCAACCACCACTACGCGCGGATGCCGCTGTCCAAACGCGCGTTGCAGAGGAAAGGCTGGGCTGCTCCGGCCGGGATTCACATTCACCAATGGTCAGCGGCAACACAGGGGCGCTGGAGAAGGGGATGGGAGCTTCGGGCTTCGGCGACTTCAGGAGTATGTTTAGCTAGTATATTCAACACTTTTTTGTACAAAAATACTATGCTCAACATTTTTCAAATCTAATTCAACATTTCAAATAAAGAAATTCACCATTTCATGCAACAACGTTGAACTAGTATACTTTAAATGTTGAAGTAGAATATTTAAAATGTTGACATTTCAAGAAAAACGAATTAGAAAAGAAATTACAGTGACATCGTATCGCGTGCCTGATGGCTCGCACTTATACACGGAGCAGCCGGTCATCAGATGAGCTGATCTCGATCGCGGGTGGGAGCAAGGAGACGTCTGAGCTGTGATGCCAAGTCAATCTTCTGGAAAGCCGCTGGAGAGGAAGAAGAAGTTGGCAACGACTTGGAGATTGTGACCGGCCGGCCGAGACGGCGAGACCAATCGCCATTCTGACGTGGTGGTCTGAAGAGATGGATGACGAGTCAGAGTTCGATTTCCGCGTTAGTTAGTTGCCGTTGTGCGGTGATCGATGGTGACGATCTGCTATCTGCTCTTACATGACGCATGACTCGCTCGCTGCCTTCCACGGTCACATGGCTTTGCCTCGCGCCTTACCGCGGCGTTTTTTTGCCGTCCGGCAGCCGGCAGGTGCACGCGCGCGTTGGCGTCGGCGTTGGCACCGGACTACCGGAGCTGGGCCGCTGGGCGCGGGGCGGCCATCCGTTGGTGCTCGGCTCAGACCCCCGGCGTGGCCTCTCTGCCAATGCCTGCGCGCAAGCCTCGGCACGGGCGCCCCCACGGCCCCACCGGTGCGCGCGGTGCGAACGCGGCAAGGCCGTGGGCGACGCGCCTGACATGTCGGAAAAGAAATTAGGTGGGGCTGGTTCCCAAACCGCACTCCGTGAGGATCTGCCCACGATGAACGCCGCGTGAGCATCCCAGCGATCCGAGAGCACACGGCCCTCTCGGTTCTCGCTCGGCTCCAGCCTCCAGGCGAAGGCGAAGATTTTCAGTGATTCGGCTCCCTAGATGTGGATCTCGTTCTCCTCGATGATAGGAATCGGGCACCGCTCCCTCCTGCTCTGTCTCCCTCATCTGCCGTCGCCGCCTCTGCCGGCGACACTCCCTCCACCCTACTGCTGCTTTGACTTGCTACGGAGGACATGGCTTGGCAGCTGACACACTGAATGACAACTTCTTCAGAACTGAATGGCAATTAGATAACTGAATGGAGACTGAACATTCAGAAAACGTGATGAATGCTGCAACATCCTGTATTGAGCATCTGACATACCCCTTGTCTCAAAAATGTAATGTACGACCGGCCAACAGTTCAGATTTCGCTTAACTGGTCTGCTAGAAATGTAGCTCTAAAGCACGGCAAGTTGTGCGCCCCCCCCCCCCCCCCCCCCCCCGAATTTTATTTGCCAAAAGCAGACACATACGTACAAAGAAGATTACAAATGGTTGTGATTAAACAACCAGAGAAAAATGATCAAAGCATTGAAACTAACAAAGACTGAAATAAAAAACCCTCCATTCTAACAACTTTGCTTTACTCGGAGTCACTACATCTGTTGGACCAAAGCTGAAGATCATCTCGGCATCATCTTGAAATATGAATATTTGCTTCGTCCTCGTGTCTGAAAACTTTTGCATTTCTACATTTCTAGATGTTCCACATGGTGCAAGTCAGAACTGTCGTCCTTATTCGCGTTACTTGCTCTTGAAACTGGAAAAGCCCCCGGCCTCCATTCCAGCCTCAGAACGTCATGATGGCCCAACACCTGCTTAGCCTGCCTGATCCTCCTGCGCATTCACCAGCTTCAAACTAGGACCACCGCGCTCTCCACTACCCGCACCAACCAACAAATGCCACCGAGCGCTGCCAACTAATATATGGACACTACGAGAAATTAGCTTAATTTCGTCGGCCAGAAACCGTCAAAAATAGCCAGAAAACCGTCGAAAATATATATATTCATCGGTCGGCCGATAAAAATAGACCGACGGAATAAAATTGATGCTGCTGACGAAATACGTTCTATTTTATTCCGTCGGTCTATTTTCGTCGGCCGACCGATTTTATTCCGTCGGTCTATTTTCGTCGGCCGACCGCAAAAATACATCTCTTTTCGTCGGCTAATGCAGCCGACAAAAATACACACCATATTTTCGTCGGCCAGCACAACCGACGAAAATAATAGTAGTTAGTTTCGTCGGCTTCCCTAGCCGACGAAAATACTGGACCAGTATTTTCGTCGGCCAGGGGGACGACGAAAATACTGGGCGCCTCCTAAAAAAACAGCTGCTGCATAGTATTTTTTCAGAATTACAAATAGCAGTTAATTGACATAAAATAGCCATCCATAAGCACAATCATGAAATACATCATCACACAATCATAAAATACATCCCATAAGTGCAATCAAGAAATCCATAGTCTAAATGACATATATATGTCAACCAAATCCAAAAGCACGAATCAATAAGGGGTAATATTATGTCCGCTGCTACATTAATACTATTTTCTCAAACTAGCTACTTCGTTAACGAAAGTGAGAAATGTTATTTCCTTAACTATACTAAGCAAACAAAAATTATCAAGCGTATGTAACACAAATCTTTTTAGATATCATTAATGCTATATATTTTCTAAGAAATGAATCAGAAATCTTATAACAATCATAAATTTTCTACGAACAGAATCATAAATATAGGTACAATAAGACCAACCATATTTCTAATAGGATTAACCAAAAGACAACTACAATCAACAGGTTAATACCTGAGCTCGAGTAGGGGAGGGCCGAGAGGAGCGCGGCGGTGACGGCTCGGGCGTGTGGGTGGCGGCGCCGGAGGCTGCACATGGGGTTGGCGGCGTGTACAAAGAAAACAGCGGTCGGAATACGTGCGGGGGCGGCGGGCCGGCGGCTCGAGGGCGGGGCAGCGCCGCGCAGGGGTGGGAGCGGCGCGGGGGACAAAAAGAATGTGCGTGCAGCCAGTTAGCTACTTAGGGCAACTGTATTTTCATCGACTCAAATAAGGCCGACGAAATTACGTTTATTTTCGTCAGCCTAGGTTAAGCCGATGAAAATATTACCTTTGTTTCGTCGGCCGTGACCAGGCCGACGAAAATAAGTTTAATTTCGTCGGCTTGGGTAGGCCGGCGAAATAATTTAATTATTTTCGTCGGCTTGCCTGAGACTGACGAAAATAAATACGGCCGACGAAATTGAGCTGTTTTGGTGCAGTGCTTTGTACACGAGCACGAGGGATCAAGAATACTTACAGTGCGATGACTCGGCAGGATCAAAGACGAGGTACATATCTCTTGGTTGAAATGCTCCATACCCGCGCAGGGAGGCGGGGATTCCGGCAAGGGTGCCAACCAATGTGCCGCAGGGTTTAGCAGTAGGGCTGGGCATTCAGGAGGAACCAAACCTCGGTTCCTACAGAACTTCGGTTCCTATATAATTGGTACCCATCGGTTATTTTTAGAGGCAGAAACCGACCAACTTCGGTTCCGGGTAGTTCGGTTCTGTTCCGGTACTTACCGAAGGAACCGAAGTTTCAAGATGCATAAAAATAGCTCATTCAATAGAAAATTTTGACAGCTCCTCCTCTAATTTTAGCACCAATCCAAATATCAATTCAAACAAGCAACAGTAGCATTATAGTAGCAGCATTACATCAATTCAAATAAGCAACGGTAGCATTATAGTACCAGCAAGCATTACAGTACAACACAAACACATAGATATTTTTGTTGTCTCAAATTCAAATGACCAACTCAGTAGCAAGCAATCAAGCATTACATAGAATTCAAGTCTCCAACTCAGTAGCTCTCAGCAGTCAGCACCAAGACCATTAGTCCATTAGACCAACAGGCAACAGCAAGCACCAGCACGGGCTGCACGGCAGCACCTTCAGACTTCACTTGATCACTTCAGTAGTTCAGTTCTTCACAATCACAAGCTGAAATATTATTTGCAAACTGAAACGAGTAAGAAAAAATAGAATTGATGATGAGTATATGAATCGAAGAAATGATATACATTTATTTAACTCACATGGTCATTTATCTTTAGATAAGCTCTTGTTCTTGGAGCTTAAGCTTTTGCTTGGCTGTGCTGATGTTGGTGGATGTAACCATCTTTTTTGTGCTGTCTTGGATTTGTGACGGCGCAGCATGTGCATCAACAGTAGCCTTATCCTTCAATTCTTGAATAATTTCTACAAATAGAAAACAACAAACAAAGGATACATTAAATAATTGTTGAAAATTGAAAATAGAAACAAATGGTAAAATAGAGCTACCTTCTTCTAGTTTGGCCAACTCTTCTGTATTTTCTTCAATATTGATAGGAGTTGCTCTTCTAAGCCAATCTTGAGTGCAAACAAGAGCTTCAACCATAAATGGAGTTAGTGAAGTCCTAAAATCATCTAGAATCCTCCCAGATGTGCTAAAGGCAGATTCACTAGCAACTGTGGAAATTGGTATGGCGAGCACATCACGAGCCATTGTGGACAATATGGGAAATCTAGTAGACTGCCCCTTCCACCAAGCAAGAATATCAAACTTTTTTGTATCTTCTTCACACTCTTCAGCCAAGTATCTATCAAGTTCAGTCCTACTGCCCCTGCTGCATGTCCCTGCTGTTCCACTAGCTAGCTTCATCTTCTTAGCAATTCTAGTCCTCAACTTTCTAGCAAGGCGTTGTAGAGGAGGAGGACGCCGTTGCAGTGGTCTCGAACACGAGCGCAGGGCATGTAGTAGTTGTTGGAAATAAATTTCAGTTAAGATATTGTGATCTTCACTGCTAAGGAAACATTTAAACCATCTAAACATGATTAAGGAAACCTAATGATAAAACCCTAATGGGCTGTGATCAGCAGGCCCATTAGGCCTGTTTCCAGAGGCTGGCCCCCAGCCCCACAGTGCCTATAAATATAAGGTCGTGGTTAGCACCTTAATGACCAATCATCTCAATCTAAAACCCTAACCACCGCTAGTCTGATCACTAAGGGCACTGGAGGGGTTTGCAAGGCCAAGCACTTTCGTTGGCGCCCGGAGGACGCCGATTCGCTGCTGCATCTCCTACACCGACAAGAACGCCTATTTCCTCTACGGATCAGGCGTAAATGGCTGCTGCTACTGCTAACGCTGGTATAATGATTACCATTTATTCCGCATTAGATTGATTTGTCATGAACTAGGTTATGCTAAGATTCTGGGTAACGTGCCACTAATATTAAGTTTTGGCAATTCTAACAATCGGTATCATAAGCCATCTTAACCTAGTCATGCACGGTCAATTTTTTTTGAGCCATGTTTATGCCTCTGTTTTCGTCGGTTTAATATGCAAAAGTGTTGTGCAGATTAGACCCTATTGCACAGTTAAGTTTGATTCATGTTTTAGTCGCAATTAGTTCCTGCAGAAAGGCTTTTATGTGTTAATCATGCTTGATTAGATCTAAATCATGGTTATTTAGTTTTCTGATCACGAGATTAGATCTAATCTAATTCGGTTTATGTCAAGTTTAAGTTTAATCTTGATCTGTTAATGCTAAGTGTCTCGGATTAGATGCAAATGTTTAATATTTATTCTAATTCATGGTTAAACCGAGACAAATTGATGATTAGCTATGCAATTAAGGTTAGGGCTTACTGCTACTTAATTTGTTTCCCAAATTAGATCTCTGTTCATGTTTAATTTCCGCAAAATTAGATCCAAAATCATGAACAAGATGCATAAGTAAGCATTGAGAGGAAAGGGAATACAAATCTTAGATTGATTTGAGAAATCCCTAAATCCCGTGATGAACCTTAACCTTAAAATTAAAGAAGAAATTACATGTGCGCAGCACCGCTCGGCCTCTGCGCCACGCTCCGCTTGCGCGCCTGCGCCAGCGCTGCGGCCCCTGCGCCACGCTCCGCCTGCGCCAGCGCCAGCACCCTCGGGCGGCCACGTGTGCGCCAGCACACTGCGGCCTGGCCACCCGCGCGCCGCCTGCCCGCACGCCCGCCCGCGCGCCGCCTGCGCGCGCCCGGCCAGCACCCGCGCGCCACCTGCGCTGCTGGGGCCCGCGCCGCCTGCGCGCGAGCCTGCGCGGCTCGGCTCCTGTGCCGCGCGCCACCTGCACGCCGCGCTGCTGGGCCAGCCAGCACTGCGCGCCGCCTGCGCACTGGGCGCCAGCGCCGCCCCGCCGCACTGCGCAGCCCCGCCTCTCCGCCTGCGCGGCGCCGCCCGCGTGCATAAGCGGCGGCTGTGCCAGAGAAAGAAATGAAGTGAATCGAGGCTGTGTTAGGGTTTTGTTCCGACCGAGATATTTTTATGTGAGTTGCCATGAGTTTCTAAGCGTCCGATTGGAATGGACCGTCCAGATTCACCCGCATTAGGGTTTTCGCGGGATGGGCCAAATGGGCCAAATGCGCAGATTGGGCTGCGCGTGTAGATGTATGGTTTTGTGCTGTTTACGAGTTTTAGCCTAGATTAATATTTAAAGCCTTTTATTTATTGTTTCTTATGTTTAAGCTGTTATGTTTAAAGGTTTTAATTATTTCTGTTGCACTTATTATTATTACCAGCATTATGTTAATTTATTTCCATGAGTTATGTAAATGTTTTTTTAATCTGTTTTAGTTGCATTTATTCACTGAAAATTATGTTCATCCACCGTAAGCAATTAAGATGCACTCTATTTAAATGGAACCATCAGGAAGTTTATTTAGAGCACTTGTAATTAATTCTGACCATCGCTAATTTAATTATGAGTTTTAATGATAAATTTCGTTTGTTTTCCCCATCGGTGATGCAAATTGAAATTTATGTATGATTTTAATCAGACCATCGTAGGGTTAATTTCATACTTCTTATGCGCATCTTAATTGTGAGTTTAATGAAGTTATTGTTCTCATGATTTTCAGTGAACACTGTGACGGGCTACCTGAAATCCATTGAACCCCTAAATGGCACCAACTATGCAAGCTGGTATAAAGATGTTAATGTTGCCATTGCTGTGTGCGAGTATGATCTCGCCTTACGTCGAGACAAGCCAACAGAGCCCACTGATCCCAATGGTGATCGTACTGCCATTGAGAGGTGGGAGAGATCAGACAAGATGGTCAACATGATCATTAAGAACACGATCACTCCGGCCATCTGTGGTGCTATTCCTGATAAGGACCAAAATGGTAATGATCTGAGCGCCAAGGCATACCTTGCCAAGGTGGAGGAGAACTTTAAGAGTTCTTCCAAGACTTATGCTAGCACCCTGATCATGAAGATGCTGACTTCACAGTATGATGGGCAAAGTGGAATCAGGGAGCGTATTATGAGCATGTGTGACGTGGCAAATAAGATGAAGACACTGGATATGGCTATCTCTGATGGTTTTCTGGTGCACTTCATCATGACTTCTCTGTCAGTACAGTACAGTCTCTTCAAAATAAGCTACAACACTTAGAAGGCGACTTGGAACATGGCTAAGCTCATTAGCTACTGTGTTGAGGAAGAAGAAAGGCAGAAAGCTGAAAGGATGAAGGATGTTGTCAACATGGTCAGCGAGCGCTTTGGGCGTGTGAGCATGAACAACACTTCTAAGCATCAGGCTGAGTCTAGCAGCAGCAGGCAGCATAAGAAAAAGTTTAAGGTCCATAAGAGCAAGGCCATATCACATAAGAAGACCTCTAATGAGAGGCTGTGCAAGTTCTGCAAGTCACCTAAACATGAGCAGAAGGAATGCCATGGATTTGAGGAGTGGCTTAAGAACAAAGGTACAATTACTAATTATGTATCTTTTATTGATGAATCGTTCTTAATGAATTTTTCTCCTAATACTTGGTGGATTGACTCAGGTGCCACTGTGCACATTTTCAATTCACTGCAGGTATTCAGTTCGATCCGAACTATAAGAGAGGGGGAGCGAAGCCTAAGAGTGGCTGATGGCAATGAAGTGAAGGTTGAAGGTATTGGGAGCTTCGATTTGGAGTTACCAGGCGGCTTCAATCTTAGTTTGCATGATGTTCTTTATGTTCCCAGTTTGAAGAGAAACCTTATTTCTGTTTCGCGTTTAGATAAGTCGGGGTATATTTGTGAGTTTGGCAACTCTGTGTGCAACATTAAATTTCATAATTTAAGTGTGGGCTTTGGTCATTTGCAAGGCGATCTTTATTTGCTCTCTCTTGACAATATTTATTCTTCAATGAATGTGGATGATGTATCGCATAAGCGTAAGTGTGATGATGAGACTTCTTCAAAATTACGGTATTCTCGTTTGGGCCACATTTTGAGGGGAAGAATTGAGCGTCTCATAAGAGAAGAGATACTCCATTCATTAGATCTCTCAAAATTAGATCAACAATGCGTTGATTGTATTAAAGGGAAATTCGCTAAGACAATTAAGAAAGGAGCTACTCGGAGTTCAGGCCTATTAGAAATAATTCATACTGATATTTGTGGCCCTTTCCCAGTAAAGTCTATTGATGGTTTTGACTCATTCATTACTTTCACAGATGACTTCTCTCGTTATGGTTATATTTACCCCATTCGTGATCGATCCGAGTCATTAGATAAATTCAAAATATTTAAGGCTGAAGTGGAAAATCAGCATAATATCACTATTAAATTAGTGAGATCGGATCGAGGTGGTGAATATTATGGGAGACATGCTCCATTCGGCCAAGTACCCGGACCATTCGCTAAGTATCTAGAAGAGAATGGTATAAAGGCCCAGTACAGTATGCTCGGCGAACCACAGCAAAACGGAGTTGCTGAGGGTCGTAATCGTACACTAATGGATATGGTATGTAGCATGCTTAGTTATTCTACTTTGTCTGTGGAGTTGTGGATGGAAGCATTAAAAACAGCTACGCACGTACTAAATCGTGTTCCTTCCAAATCCGTGCCAAAAACACCTTATGAGTTGTGATTTGGGAAGAAACCATCACTTAATTATTTGCGTGTATGGGGCTGTCCAGCCGAACCTAAGTTATTTAATCCACAGTAAAAGAAATTAGATGATAAGACGGTGAGCTGCTATTTCATCGGATACCCTGATAAGTCTAAGGGATACTGATTCTACTGTCCTAATCGCCTCACTAAGTTCGTTGAGACCAGCAGGCTGTATTCCTAGAGGATGCAGGAATCAGTGGGAGCTTTCCGAGAAGAGAAATTAATCTTGAAGAAATACGGGCTGAGCTTCCTATCCCGGTAATTCAAGTAATTCAAGAAACAGTAACACCTCAGTTAGTGTCGATGTTTGTTCCTTCCGTTCAGAGTACACCATCTGTTCAGATTACGCCTCCTGTTCAGAGTACTAGCGCTGCTCCGCCTGTTGAAGTAGCTCCTGAGCCTGCGAGCGAACAACAGGCTGAGCAAATGGTGCCTAATGCTGAAGATGGGAACCCTGTCGAGGTACCTCAGACTGCACCTCAACCAGCACCTCAGCCTGTTGAACCATTAAGAAGATCACAGCGGGCTAGGAAACAGACAGTTTTCCCTGATTATGAGACATACTTAAGTGAAGATATATGATATTGGAAAAGCTGATGATCCTAACTCGTTTAGAGAGGCAGTATCATGTGAGAACTCTACCAAATAGGTTGAGGCCACGGAAGAAGAGCTTAAGTCCATGAGTTCCAATGATATTTGGGATCTGGTAGATATTCCAAATGGAGTCAAACCAGTAGGCTGTAAATAGATCTACAAGACTAAACATGATTCTAAAGGGAATGTCGAACGATTCAAAGCAAGTTTTGTAGCCAAAAGTTTTACACAAAAGGAAGGGATTGATTATAATGAACTTTCTCCCCTGTGTCTAAGAAAGATTCATTCAGAATCGTTATGGCGCTAGTAACTCATTATGACTTAGAGCTACATCAGATGGATGTCAAAACTGCATTCCTTAATGGTGACTTGGATGAGACCATATTCATGGCACAACCGGAAGGTTTTGTTGTGAAGGGCAAGGAACATTTAGGATGTAGACTTAAGAAATCTATTTACGGGCTTAAGCAAGCGTCAAGACAGTGGAACCTTAAATTCGATCAAGTGATTAAGAAATTTGGATTTAAGGAGAATGATGTGGATAATTGTATCTACACTAAGATAAAGGGTGGTAAATTTATAATTCTAGTGCTTTATGTGGATGATATCCTATTAGCGAGCAGCGATAAGTGTATGCTGCATGAGACAAAGGGATTTCTTTCATCCAATTTTGATATGAAAGATCTTGGTGAAGCCTCTTATGTTCTGGGCATTGAGATACACCGAGATAGGACCAGATGAGTACTAGAATTGTCTCAAAAAGCATATATTGAGAAAATGCTTAAGAGATTTAGTATGGATAAGAGTAAGGCCACACCTGTTCCATTACCGAAGGGCGATAAGTTTAGTGAAGCCCAATGTCCTAAGAACCAATTGGAATCAGATGAGATGAAGGACATACCTTATGCTTATAGCTGTCGGAAGCCTGATGTATGCACAAGTCTGTACGCGTTCTGACTTGGCTTTTGCTACCGGAATGTTTGGAAGATATCAGAAAAATCCCGGAAAGGTCCACTGGGTTGGTGTCAAAAAGGCATTACGTTACTGCCAAGGCACTAAAGACTTCATGCTCACATACAAAAGATCAGATAACCTCGAAGTTGTGGGTTATACTGATGCTGACTTTGCTGGATGTGTGGATAGTAGGAAATCTACATCAGGATATATCTACACGTTAGCTGGTGGAGCTATATCATGGAAAAGCTCTAAGCAATTTTTAGTTGCAGCATCGATAATGCAAGCTGAGTTTGTGGCATGCTACGAAGCAACTGGACAAACTGTTTGGCTTAAAAATTTTATTCCAGGCCTCAAGGTAATTAACAGCATTACGGAACCTATAACGTTATATTGCGATAATCAGTCTGCGGTATTCTTTTCGAGTAACAACAAGTCAAGTGGTGCTTCCAAACATATTGACCTTAAGTATCGTGTTGTGAAAGAAAGATGCCAGGATCGAACCATTAACATTGAGCACATAAGACTAAGAACTAATTCTATGTTAGCAGATCCGCTCACTAAAGGCTTACCACCGAACGTGTTTAAGCAGCACGTTACTAATATGGGTTTGGTGGATAGTCTTTAGGTCCTGGTTTAGGGCCATTATAACTCCCAACTAACGAATAAGCGTTCTACCGATGTGTTTCAGTGAGACTGTGGGTAATAGGGTCCCAGTAGTGCATCAAGCTACTGACGACGCATTGGTCCGGTACTTTCTGTTACTACTAAGGGTGAACATTAGTATGATACGAACATTAGGCTTAACCGTTCGATCAAGTGGGAGAATGTTGGAAATAAATTTCAGTTAAGATATTGTGATCTTCACTGTTAAGGAAAAGTTTAAACCATCTAAACATGATTAAGGAAATCTAATGATAAAACCCTAATGAGTTGTGATCAGCAGGCCCATTAGGCCTGTTTCCAGAGGCTGGACCCCAGCCTCACAGTGTCTATAAATAAGTTCGTGGGTTAGCACCTTAATGACCAATTATCTCAATCTAAAATCCTAGCCACCGCTAGTCTGATCGCTAAGGGCACTGGAGGGATTTGGAAGGCCAAGCATTTCTGTTGGCGTCCGGAGGACGCCAATTCGCTGCTGCATCTCCTACATCGATAAAAACGCCTACTTTCTCTACGGATCAGGCGTAAATGGCTGCTGCTACTGCTAACACTGGTATAATGATTACCATTTATTCCGTATTAGATTGATTTGTCATGAACTAGGTTATGTTAAGATTCTGAATAATATGCCACTATTAAATTTTGGCAATTCTAACATTAGTCCCTGGAATCCGTGGAGGGGCGGTGGAAGAGCTCCGCGAAAGGCAGCTCGTTGTAGTTGACGAAGAGGCCCACCAGCGAGCGCGGGAGGAGGTACCTGCGCAGCAGGCGGCGGTCGTCAATGAGCGCGCGCCACGCTCTGCAGACGCGGCGCGACGCGGCGGAGCACGTCCGCAAGGACATCGTCGGGGAGCAGCCGCATCGAGCCCTCCTCACTCGTGCTGTGCTGGCTCATCTATCTTCCCTCCCTCTCCTGCTGGTTCGCTCGCTTTCCTGGTAGACGCGCGTTTCCTCGCTCACTCTCAACCTTTGTCCTAGCTTCAATGTGCCCGCGGCAACTGCTCCGTCATGGCAATGATCAGCCTGTATTTATGGAGGTGGCCGCCGGAGTGCCTGTTGTAATCCGACTCGGTTGCAGACATTTGAAGTCGGATCCGATGGACACCTGTGCTTGTTTAATCGTCAGTTTCCGGGCCCCAATCGGAGTCGGGCAGCCACATCCTCGAGACGGACAGAATAATTCGTTGCCTACACCTTGACCCCGACGATGGGCATCCATCATCTGGCTCAATGTACTCTATCAGAAGGCCCATATCATCTTTTCTTTGATTTTCTCTTCTACTCCATCCGGATCAATTTTTGGGCCTAATATAGAGCCTATACGGGCCACAATTTCATATTACAACCGGCCCGCGGCCCGCCACCATTGACTGCGTCTCCTCCCATCAAGCGACTCCACTCGGGCGTGGATCTCACATCTCGCGAGATCGGCGAGGAAGAGGGAAGACGAAGCAGCGCAAAACCCTACTGCTGCCGTCCTGCCGCTGCGTGTCCCCCACATCTGCGATCCGGTCCGGGCGAGGTGAGCGGCAGTCTCTCACGGTCCTCCGCGAGCCTGATTTTTCGCGCTTGATGCGAGGTTTATTGAAAAATTCTATTGGGGGGGTCAATTGTGTTGGTTGCCAGAGATCTGTCGCCAATTTCTAGAAAACCAGAGATCTGTTGCCGTTTTCTAGAAAACGAGAGATCTGTTGCTGATTTTGCAGTCCTGGTGTCAGATGGCGAGCACGGGGCGGTCGATGCTGCTGTCGCTGCTGCTCTTCGCGGTGACGCTGTCGCTGCTCGAGATGTACAGGGCCAAGTTCGCCTCGTCGGAGCTCATGACCATCGCCGGTGGATTCGTCTGCGCCCTCCTCTTCCTGCTACTCCTCACTGTGCGTTGCCCCTCCTGGTCCCTGTTGTTTTTACCTTTGTTTGTGCATAACAGGATAAGCCCTTTCGTTATTGTTCCTCTTGCTGCTTTGATAAATTGAAGTGGTAGAAACTTGAACAATAGAGTGAAGCTATTGCAATTTGCAAAACACTTAGTTGGTCCATACATCGGTTGCCACCATTTTGTGGCTTTATTTTATAAGATTACCTAGTTCTGCTCTCATCAACTCTTCATCAACAAGTGTGTTTTGCTGCCTGGAATTTTGCCTTATGATGAATTAACTATCGGATCAACCGTTGCAGTTTATTGGGAACTACCAAGAAGCTAGTGGAGATAGAACTGGGTGGGGTGCAGGTACGTGTGGCATATGATCTCGTTCTCATAGCTTTGCGTAGTTTTTGTTTGACTTCAACTCATCTATGTCGCTCTTCTTCTGCAGTTGTTGTAGCGCAGCTTGTTGCTCTTATTGTAGCTGGCACTGTCCACCGCGTCTGTATCACAACATGGTACGTTACCTTGAACACACTTCACTGCCTTTTTTTTCAAACCAGCCATCAGCATTTATTGTTCTGATTGTCAAGGGGGATAATCTCAACATTCTAATGGAATGTTTGCTTATGACTTCTTTTTTAAAAAAAAAATCCAGTGGAGAGAAATAGACATAACATTTCTGATAAAAGAAAACAGTTCACTTGTTTGTGATTAAAGGAATTTAAGTTTTAAGATAAATCGTTTGCAAGCAGAATTTGTTGTTACTAAAGCATACAGTAAAAAAGCATATTTATATTTAATGTACTTTTCATTTGAACCTGGGGTGTTTTTAGTGTAAATGTATGGCTTGCATGTTCAATCTTAAACCTACCTATAAAGTCCATGTCAATAACCCATCCATTTTGTGTTGATCAGAACTGATATCTGGTCATCCGCTAGATAATTGAGTGAAGTACCATACCGGTAGAGCTATATGCAAAATATCTAGCCTTTTGTTTGCTGTTATTAGCTGTCTGATGTTGTTATGAATACTGCTAGTATTATTTTTGCATGTTGCAAAAACTACTGAAAAATGATACAGCCTCACTGCAGTGCTATTCATGTGTTTCGTGTTTTTTCAATCCTAATAGACGCCTCATGTGGCCAGCACGATGTTTAAATTTCTAAGATGGATGGCTACTGGGCTAGTAGCTGCGTAAAATATATTTATAAAATGTTATATTAGCGATCATTCTGTAGTACCTCTCAGAGTTACAGTGAGTTACCATTGCTTGCAAACTAAAGTACAGCAAATATTTGGCAGAATTCAGCCACCTAACAACCATGACTTCTATGAGAATGCTAGCTATTTGACATTGATAAATTATATTTTAGGTCCATGTCGTGGTAAGATTTACTCTTTCCACCATGGCTTTTACATAGCATTGTGATATTGACAGTTTCATTAGAACTCGCATTTTCTCTGGTACTTGAGGAATCAGCATTCTCTAATTTTATTCATGTAGCACGAATGGCACTGGCAATGCCTGGTAAAAGTGATACTGTAATTTATGTGGTTTGCTCTGAAAGATCGGGCTGCGGATAGACACCAGTGTCACAATATTATAGAGTACTCATCCAAGACCCTAGTATACTTTTCCTGTTTTGATTCTCATCCTCTCCTTAAACGTAATTCTGCGGTTTTTCTGCAAGATCATGCCGCAAACCCTGGGAACAAACTAACCCTTTTGGTCCACTCTGCTGCAGCTTCCTGTTTTCCGCCGGGCTCCTTTACGAGGTCGACAAGCTCTCCGGCATGACCCTCGCGAGGAGTGAGTCTAAAGTGAGGCGGCACTGAGCCACAGGGTACAAAGATCAGAAGATATCGATATTCATGTACCCATTCAGCTGAGAATCCTGGATACTGGTGCGCTCGCGCCGAGGTCACATTCTGATGTTTGTCTGATCCGTTGACTAGGTAATATGTACTGTCACACCTTTTTGCCTCCGAGCTCGCCGTGCATTGCATTTGATCGCAGATGCTGAGCGCATTCGCTTTTGCCAAGCTTTGTCGTTGAGCTGTTCTGTCCGCGCCGGGGATCTTATTTTGTTTGTGGGGTGGTGAAAAGCAGTGCGTGGTGACGCTGTCAATACCTAACCCCCAGGAAGTTTTCGTCCGGGGTCGGGGCCGGCGCTGCCGGGTAAAACGTAAAACGCCTGCGGCGCTGGGTGACGTGCGGCGCGGACCGCGTCCTTGCGGCCGTTTCAGCGGATGCGTGGATGCCGGAGCCCGGTCGGCGCGGGGGGATGAACGAGCTAACGTCACGCGGGCACGAAGCAGCCGGGAATCGAGCCGGCAAGGGAAGATCGGGGAAGGCCGGGCGCCGGAGCCTTTGGATTGAGCGACCGGCCGTGCTCTCTTTGGCCGGTCTGCGCAGATGCACGGTCCGCTGATTGGACCCGGGTATTTCGGTCAGAGCTGGCTGATCGCGAGAGTAGGAACCTGCCCAATTGACCAAGGAAGGAAGGAACCTGCCCATGTACATTCAAAAGAGCCGTTTTATCATCTGATCGGGGGAAAATCGTGTGCTGAAAGCTGCGAGGAACGAACAGAACAGTCCCCCATCCGATCAGGAAGTCGTCGCCGTCGCGAGTATTATACATAACTCCCAATCAAAACGGAGGGTCCGCCAGGGCAGCCCGGCCGGCTGGGCGTCGGCCTGACCTCCTCCCAGCCGCGGCCTTCATCCCTGCCGTCCGTCAGGAACCCTGAACTCTTGATACCATTTCAACCGCAGGGCATAATATAATACGCACCGGGCTGCCGCGCAGTACCCCGATCCTTCGCTTAGATGATAGCGTAAGCTTAGCCGTCGTCTAAACTCTAAACAAGACGCCATCGGACGTTGGTTGGTTGGCCCGCAGCTTAAAAAGCTTAATGGCCCAACGACGCAAGGATTATCATTAATTACTTAAAAAGTGAGCGGGCAATTAAGCGAATGCGCAATTAAATCCCCGGGGCTCGGCTGCGAGCGAAAGCTACGTGCCACCAGCCAGTCGCCGAGCGAAAGGGTTGATAATAACAAAAAAAAAGCGGGAAACGTGCTGGCATCAGCGCTAATAATCGGAGCGTCCCGGTTCGCAGTCGGCACATTTTCCTGCATCCCCTTCGACCGGCGGCGCGGCGCAACATGGGTGTTTTTTTTTTCCTTCCTGTGTAGAGTAGGCGAGTAGCTAGCTCTGAACGCATGGGCTCGCGTCCGCCATTTGCTTGGGTTGACCTCTTCCCTCCCTCCGCGTGCGGGACGCAGCTGGGGCCTTGGGAGGGGGAGGCAGTAGAAGAAGAAGAAGAGGCGGTTGGTGCCGCCGCCGGCTCGCATTCAACGCTCGTATAAGCGATACAGCGCGGCTCGGTCGCGTGGACTTGAGAGGGCGCTCGCCTCGCCTCGCGTTTCCAAGTTGCCATTCCGCGACCCCGCGGCCACCTCTTCTCCGATTACTCTTAGCTGGCCTCGCGACGACAGGGGAGGGAGACGGAAGAGGCGTCGCGGCGGGCGAGCGAGCGTGCTTCCGTGTGCTACGATCGCCGGCGCCCCGTCCGCGGGATGGAGGCGGCGACGCGGCGGCGGGGCACGGCCACGCCGCCGCTGGTGATGCTGGTGCTGCTGCTGCTGGCGGCGGGCGCTCCGGCGGGCTTGGGCGCCATCAATCCTCAAGATGGTTAGTATAGCATGGTCAACTCTGCTCCTTGCAGCCCGGGCCGTTCATCCTTCCTTCGATTCCCGTTTTCGCCGGGCTTACGAGGGAAGAAGCCGGACGAAATCGCCGCGCTTCGCTTACCATCTTCTCCCTGTTTCTAAGCAAAACTTTTCTTTGTCACAGGTTCTGCGCTGAACTCCCTGAAGAGCCAATGGACGAGCGCCCCGTTGAGCTGGTCCTCGGCGAGCGACCCCTGCAACGGGGGGTGGGACGGCGTCACGTGCAGCAACGGCAGGGTCACGTCGCTGTGAGTGCTAGAGCACGGCCGCCCGTGCCGCCCGCGCGCCCTCGCCTAGCTGCCTGTATCCATCGATCACGCGCTGTCGCCACGCGACTCCGCGAGCACCTCTCTGAATGAACGAGTCCTCATCATCCATATGCGTTCTTTGTTTTGTTTGGTTTGCAGGAGGCTGTCAAGTGTCAACATTCAGGGCACGCTCAGCGACAGCATCGGCCAGCTCAGCCAGCTCGTCTATCTGTAAGTCACCTCTCATCTGGACATCATTAGCTGCTAAACACCATGATTTTACGACATTTGGGCTAGGATAAGATGATGCAACAGCGTTTCAGAGGATTCAGGGTAGGATGGTTTTGAATTTTGAATCGGTCAGAACTCTTAGATGAATTTTTCTTCCGGGCTTCTAGCTAGCTTATAAACTCTGCTTTCTTCAGGCTTGACCAGTTCAAGTTTACCGAGTTGTAGGCTCTGACCAATCCTCTAAATCAAATCAACATGGATTAGGATATATTTGTTAGCCAGGGCAGGTTATCGAAAATGTAACAAAATACATATGAACGTATATTGCAGCAAAAATAATTTGTTAAGTAGAACTGATTTATCTGTATTAGAGTGCATTCTGGCTCACAACATAAGCATTTGCAGGGATGTTTCTTTCAACATTGGTCTTGGCGGTCCCATGCCCGCTTCGATTGGGAGCCTTTCGGAGCTTAGCATACTGTATGAGCTGCACGACTCTTGTTCTCCATCCTATCTTTCCTTGTGAAACATTCACCAAACAGGCTGACTGACATGCGTAATTGTGACTCTACTTGTCAGGATCCTGGCTGGCTGCAGCTTCACAGGAAGCATTCCACAAGAACTAGGCAACCTAAAACAACTCACGTTCCTGTGAGTACTGCTAGCTTGTTTATTCGGATGAAACATCCATTTTATTTCTCGGCTCTTGCACTCGACATACAAAATTAACAGGTTTTGTCACGCATTCAATCTAGAGCGCTGAACTCAAACAAGTTTACGGGCAAAATTCCGGCTTCACTCGGTTTACTCACGAACCTCAACTGGTTCGATCTGGCTGATAACCAGCTCACTGGATCCATCCCGATCTCAACAGCAACCATGCCAGGGCTTGACCTTCTTACCAAAACACAGCACTTGTAAGTGATGCCGATCTTATTTTCTTCCCTAGATCAGTTAAGCAAGATCAAAATGTCTATTTCGTATTTATAAATTCTAATTGCCGAACAGCCATTTCAACAAGAACCAGTTATCTGGAACGCTTACAGGCCTCTTCAACTCCAACATGACTCTGATTCACGTGTAAGGGGTCACAAGAGTTGCATTTCGTAGTTTATATCATATCGTTTAGTGAATCATGCTAACTCATCTTGTCATCTATGTCAGATTGTTTGATAGCAATCAATTTACTGGCCCAATCCCAGCAGAGCTAGGGGGCGTTACAACACTTCAGGTTCTGTAAGTATCTTAGAATCAGTGGAATTCAAGTTTTTTTTTCACAAACATTGTTTTATCATATTTTCCTTTTTTAGCAATTTTTTGTCATATCTTTGACCTGCTTTGTATCTTTGACAGCCGACTAGATAGGAACGGTTTTGCAGGCGCAGTTCCTCCCAACCTCAGCAGTTTGGTAAATCTAAATGAGCTGTAAGTGGCCCATGACCTTAAACAATCTGCCATATAAGATGGCGGTACCCGGTACCTTTGTTAAAAAAAAAAAACCTTTCGCAGGAACTTGGCAAGCAACCGGCTTACTGGATCACCACCAGATCTCAGCAGCATGACCAAATTAAATGTCGTGTAAGAAACTTATTATTATAATACCCTGCCACTTTGTTGGTTCATATAAATTGCCTGGATAATTACTAGTAAGTTACTGATGAATCCGTTCATTCATGACCAGAGATTTAAGCAACAACACGTTTGCTGCTTCAGTAGCCCCGGATTGGTTCACGACTTTAACATCCCTCACCTCTGTGTGAGTTATCATAGACTATTCGCTCTTCAAACAATCCTTGTTGTGACATTTTGCACTCATTCTTTTGTCTTCTGATGTTTTAGGTCAATAGCTGGTGGACAACTTACTGGCGAGGTCCCTAAGGGTCTATTCAGATTGCCCCAGCTGCAGCAAGTGTAATGTTTCTGGCAACTTATACTGAAAAATGAGTTAATTATCCAAAAGAAAAAAAATTAAGTTGACCATGTCGCTGATCAGACAGTGTACTGAGCAACAACGCATTCGACGGAACGCTTGAGATCACAGGCAGCATCAACAAACAACTGCAGGCTATTAATCTCATGAACAACCGTATCTTCGATGCCAATATTACCACAAGCTACAACAAGACTCTGGTGTAAGAACATGCACACTCAGCCTAAGTGCCACCACAAGTGCTTCTTCTTTTTTTCTATCCAACCAATTCAAAAACACCTTATTTCTTGTTTTCAAACCTTCATACAGTCTATTTGGGAACCCGGTGTGCTCGGTCTCGGATTTCTCCAGAAAATCCTTCTGCAGCATGCAGCAGGAGAACATGATAGCATACGCCACCAGCCTGAGCAAATGTTCCTCGCAAGCTTCATGTTCCAATGATCAGAGTTTGAACCCTGCAAACTGTGGATGCGCCTATCCCTACATCGGGAAGATGGTTTTCAGAGCGCCCTTCTTCACAGACCTGACGAACAGCGACACCTTTCAGCAGCTGGAGACAAGCCTCACGACGCAGCTGTCTTTGCGTGATGGCTCAGTGTTCCTCTCCGATATCCACTTCGACGGTGACAACTACCTTCAGGTTCAGGTGAAGCTGTTCCCGTCGTCAGGGGTGTCCTTCAACGTGTCGGATCTGATACGGATAGGCTATGATCTGAGCAAGCAGACTTACAAACCACCAAAAAACTTTGGACCTTATTTCTTCATCGCAGACCCATACACCCCTTTGGCAGGTACTTTAGTTTCACCATCCAAAACTCCCATCTGAATTTCTTTTGGGGGAAAAAACGATGAAGAATTAGTTCTATGGAGCTATGAAACTCACTGCGATGTTCTGTGTCAGGTGCTTCTTCTCGTGGTGGTAAGAAATCACAGATCAGCACAGGTGCCATTGCTGGAATTGCGGTAGCGGGTGGACTACTTGTGATTGCCCTCATTGCCATGGTATTATTTGCTTTACGACAGAAAAGAAGAGCTCATGAAGCAGTGACAGGGCGAACTGACCCTTTCGGTAAGGATTTTGAAACCTTATCTGCATTTCAATTCATATTATGTTACCGAAACAACTTTAAATAATCTTGTGGAGTCTTGCAAAAAAAAATCTTGTGGAGAACTGAACGTAGAAAATTTCTGTGATTTGAGTTTCTCTTAGTGCACGTCCCTGCAGAAGAGTAACAATACTTAACCTGAAGGTTGAACTGAAATTTGTTTTATAATTACAGCTTCATGGGGAGTCTCTCAGAAAGACAGTGGAGGGGCTCCACAGCTGAAAGGAGCAAGGAACTTCTCTTTTACTGAACTGAGGAACTGCACCAACAATTTCTCAGACACCCATGAGATAGGCTCAGGAGGCTATGGCAAGGTATCAAACAAAAACAACTCACTATTCAGGTCTCTTAAGAGGACCTGCACAAACAGTTATACCATTGGACCTAAATCCAATAGTTAGTTAAATCTGCGTATACTCTAGAAAAAATTAGGCAACTTACAAATATATCAAAATTTGGTAAATTTAAAAGGTGTACAAAGGAACACTTGTGGATGGAACGCGGGTGGCGATAAAGCGAGCGGAGCGCGGATCGATGCAAGGCGTGGTGGAGTTCAAGAACGAGATCGAGCTGCTCTCCAGGGTTCATCACCGGAACCTGGTGAGCCTGATCGGCTTCTGCTACGAACAAGGGGAGCAGATGCTGGTGTACGAGTACGTCTCCAACGGAACACTCAGAGAGAACCTGCTTGGTAAGTCGACAAAACTACCACCATACAACACTGTCAGAAAATTTGCCATCTCTTGTGCAATCAAAGCAATCAGTCGATTCAACCTGTGTATGTGCACGGCCATGTGCAGTTAGAGGGACGTACCTGGACTGGAAGAAGAGGCTCAGGATCGCCCTCGGGTCGGCGAGGGGGCTCGCGTACCTTCACGAGCTCGCCGACCCGCCGATCATCCACCGGGACGTCAAGTCCACCAACATCCTCCTCGACGACCACCTGAAGGCCAAGGTCGCCGACTTCGGCCTCTCCAAGCTCGTCTCAGACACCCAGAAGGGCCACGTCTCCACTCAAGTGAAAGGAACACTGGTGAGCAACCATGATCATTCTCATTCGTGCAGAAATGAAACTCATTAACTACTTAAAATGTTTAGTTTTCTGATCACAAAAACTTATTAACTAAAGCATGTAAAATTGTTTGGCGTGCTTCTTGATCATAGGGCTACTTGGACCCGGAGTACTACATGACGCAGCAGCTGTCGGAAAAGAGCGACGTGTACAGCTTCGGGGTGGTGATGCTAGAGCTGGTGAGCGGGCGGCAGCCGATCGAGAGCGGCAAGTACATCGTGCGCGAGGTCCGGCTGGCCATCGACCCGGACGACCGCGACTACTACGGCCTGCGGGGGCTCCTCGACCCGGCGATCCGGGAGTCCGCGCGCACCGCCGGGTTCCGGCGGTTCGTGCAGCTGGCGATGCGGTGCGTGGATGAGTCAGCGGCGGCGCGGCCGGCCATGGGCGAGGTGGTGAAGGAGATCGAGGCCATGCTGCAGAACGAGGTGTCCGGGGCCGACGGGACCAGCTCCGCGGGCTCGTCGGCCAACGAGTTCGACGGCGCGGGTGGCGGCGCGCGCTCGCACCCCTACAGCGACACCGAGATCACGAGAGGGTCGTACGGGGACAACGGGTCCGAGTACATGCCCTACTTCGAGGTCAAGCCCAAGTAGAGATTTAGGGGTGTTCAGTGTTCTTGCTGCTTCTTAGCGCCCAACCCCCGGCCATTCTTTTTGCTGCAGCTTGTGAATGAAATTGTAGATTCTTACGTGATGTGTATATCCATTGGTTTAATCGTCCGGGTTCCTTTTATTACCATGCTACTCACCGTGAGACCACAAATTGTACATGCTTAGAAATATGCATTTGCAAAATAATTTACTTTTTCTTTTTTTCTTTAGTGGAGTCACAATTGTTTTGTACATGTCAAGAATTGTGCATTTGCAAGATAATTTACTTTTTTTTCCCCCTTTAGTGAAGTCACAATGGCGATGATCATGTACAGTTCTGTAGGGGGCATGCAATCAGATTTGCATACAACACTTGGAAGTAGGCATAACGGCTTGTAAATCTGAGTTGACTCATGCGTCCGCCCGGGAACTCATGGAACAGGTCAGGCCCAGGCTGGGATCTCGGCCGCCGACACCGGGGAGCACGCGTGCGTGGGGGGTGTTAGATAGGAAGGTCAGATGTATATTTACCTTACCATATCTTGCCAAAGCCAAGAGATCTAGATCATCTATGTATAGGAAGTCTATATTTAGACAATCTCTTGGCTTAGCCCTCAAGTTATACTCGCCTATTTGTAATCGCCACATGCAGAGCTATTCTGCATTCAATCAACACACAACACATGCGTGACCCAAGATAGGGCGCCGTGCTTCTGCCCCTCTAGTTTTTCTACATGGTATCAGAGCCTTAGTCCGTGAATAGATTGCATCGCTCTTGAGCAACTATCATGGCGTCTTCATCATCCAGTTCCTCTAACCCTCTCCTTGCCCAACCTGTCACAAAGAAACTCAGCAAGAACAATCACGCCTTGTGGAAAGCACAGGTGCGTGCGACGATCTGAGGCGCTCGTCTTCTGGGCTATCTCACTGGTGCTGCCAAGATGCCGCCGGCTGAAGTCATCCAGAAGGGTGCCGATGGGAAGGAGGTAAAGGTCATCAATCCAGAGCGCGAAGACTGGGAGGCTACGGACCAACATGTCCTTAGCTACCTCCTGGCGTCGGTCACCAAGGACGTCCTCACGCAGGTGGCCACCTATGCCACCGCGGCCGACGCCTGGAAGACCATCGAAGACATGTTCGCGTCACAGACGCGAGCGCGATCCGTCAACATGCGGATCGCCCTGGCAACAACCAAGAAGGAGAACTCCTCCGTCGCCGAGTACTTCGCGAAGATGAAGGCTCTTGGTGATGACATGGCGGCTGCAGGACGGCCCCTAGAAGATGAAGAATTAGTCGAGTACATCCTCACCGGCCTAGGCGAAGAATTCTCACCAATTGTCTCCGCTCTATGTGCTAGGGTGGAACCCATCTCGGTTGGTGAACTCTATTCTCAACTCCTCAATTTTGAAACTAGAATGGATTTGATTTATGGAGGAGGAGGCTCTGGCTCGGGGTCGGCAAACTCTGCCACTCGGGGTCGCGGATCATGGCGCGGCAAGAACCAGTCGTGAGGGAGAAGCTCTTCTCGTGGCTCTTCTCGTGGCGGCGGACCTGCTGGTCGCGGCTACCCAGGGTCTGGTCGCGGAAATTCAGGAGGACGTAGCCCCTACAACAACAATTCCCGTGGCTTCTACAACAACAATAGCCGCAGCATGTCAAGCACACCAACCGATTCTGATGACAACAGATGTCAAGTATGTTTTAAGAAAAATCACTCGACTGCAGAATGTTGGCACAGGTTCGATGAAAACTTCATGCCAGATCAGCGCCTTGTTGCAGCAGCAACATCTTCGTATGGTGTGGACACCAATTGGTACACCGATATCGGTGCCACAGATCACGTGACGGGACACCTCGAGTAGTTGTCCATCAAGAAGAAGTATCAAGGAAACGATCAGATTTATACGGCAAGTGGAACAGGTGTGGACATTAGTAATATTGGTCATACTACAGTTCATACCCCTAGTCGTGATCTACATCTAAATAATGTTTGGTATGTCCCACATGCCAAGAAAAATCTTGTTTCTGTTCATCGCCTTGCTACTGACAACTCTGCTTTTCTAGAATTTCACCCTGATTTCTTTTTTATTAAGGATCAGGAAACGAAGAATATACTCCTTAGAGAAAGATGTCATAGAGGCCTCTATCCCTTGCCTTCACCATCAATAAAGCAAGCCTACGGTACCACCAGATTGCCTCTATCTCAGTGGCACAGTCGTCTGGGTCATCCTTCGTCTTTTATTGTTAAGCAAGTTGTCAGTAGCAATAGTCTTCCCTATCGTGATGAGTCATCGAGTCAGTCAGTTTGTGATGCCTGTCAACAAGGGAAGAGCCATCAGTTGCCCTATCCCAAGTCATCTAGCATTTCAAAATTTCCTTTAGAACTTGTGTTCTCTGATGTCTGGGTCATGCACCTGAATCAGTTGGTCGAAAAAAATATTATGTGAGTTTTATTGATGACTTTAGCAAGTTCACATGGATTTATCTCTTAAAGCACAAATCTGAAGTGTTCCAAAAATTCCAGGAGTTTCAGCTTCTTGTAGAACGCTTGTTTCACAGAAAAATTCTTGCTATGCAAACTGACTGGGGAGGCGAATACCAAACACTGAATTCCTTTTTCCATAAGGCAGGCATAGTTGATCGTGTTTCCTGCCCCCACACCCATCAACAGAATGGGTCTGCTGAGAGAAAACACTGTCACATAGTTGAAGTCGGGCTCTCCTTGTTATCTCATGCGAGTATGCCTCTCAAATTCTGGGATGAAGCCTTTCAAACAGTTGTTTATCTTATCAATCGTGTGCCTAGTAAAACGATTGGTTATACTACGCCCCTAGAGCGTTTATTCCATCAAAAACCCAACTACTCTTCTATGAGAATTTTCGGGTGTGCATGTTGGCCTCATCTTTGCCCATATAATACACACAAACTTCAGTTTCGATCCAAGCGATATGTTTTTCTTGGATATAGTACCATGCACAAAGGCTATAAGTGCCTTGATGTCTCCTCTGGACGCGTTTATATTTCTAGAGATGTAATTTTTGATGAAAATATTTTTCCATTCAGTGAACTACATCCTAATGGTCTAGGGGGAGAACATGTCGCAGACCAATATACTAATTGTCCATCTAATGTTTTCTCTGAGTTGAATATTGAAAACCAGGGAGAATCAGGCGTACAGGATGAGGTACCCGAAGTAAATGCTGATGGCACAAACAAACAAGGAGATTTAGCTACAGGAGCTCCGGGATCAGGCGCAGGCGAATCCCGCGTCGACCGCCTCGACCAACAGATGGTGGCCATGTCGCCAACCGTCTCTCCTCCGCCGACCGGGACGGGCGCCAGAGCTCGCCCCCACGAATCAGCAGATGCCACGGCTGCACCCGCATGGGCGGGAGATTCCCCTGCCGCGCATACTGACGGTATGGCGGGAACCTCCTCTGCACCGCAAGCTGCCATGACGCAGGATTCGGGTGCCATAACGCAGGATTCGGGCCTTGGATCTTCTGTGCCAGCTGCATCAGTACACCGTCCTGCTACCAGATCACAAAGTGGTATACACAAAGATAAGATATATACTGACGGTACCGTTAGGTATGGATTTCTAACAACTACGGGAGAACCCAGTACTACTGATGAGGCTTTAGCTGATAATAATTGGAAAGAAGCAATGGAACTTGAGTATAATGCTCTAATGAAAAATAAAATTTGGCACCTTGTTCCACCACAGAGAGGTAGGAATGTCATTGGTTGCAAATGGGTTTACAAAATTAAAAGAAAATCGGATGGTAGTTTGGATAGATATAAAGCTCGTCTAGTGGCTAAAGGTTTTAAACAGAGATATGGGATAGACTATGAAGATACTTTCAGTCCTGGTGTTAAAGCTGCCACTATTCGTATTATTTTGTCTCTTGCTGTCTCTCGGGGATGGACTCTCAGGCAGCTCGACGTTCAGAATGCTTTCCTTCATGGTGTTCTTGAAGAAGAGGTATATATGCAGCAACCACCTAGTTTTGAAGATCTCTCAAAACCAAATTTTGTTTGTCGGCTAGATAAAGCTTTATATGGTGTAAAGCAGGCTCTCAGAGCATGGTACTCCAGACTTAGTGCCAAATTGATAGCACTTTGTTTTCAATCCTCCAAGGCAGATACTTCACTATTTTTTATAATAAACGTGGCATCAGTATCTATGTTGATGACATTATTGTTGCAAGCTCTACACGTCAGGCTACCGCAGCATTGTTGCAAGATTTGCAGGGGAGTTCGCTCTAAAGGAATTGGGAGATCTTCATTATTTTCTTGGGATTGAAGTCACCAAGGTACAAGATGGAATTGTTCTTACTCAAAGCAAGTATGCTTCTGATCTTCTTAAAAGAGTAGGTATGGTGGATTGTAAGTCAGTCACTACTCCATTATCTACTAGTGAAAAATTGTCACTACATGAAAGATCATTGTTGGGACCAGATGATGCGTCACGGTATAGAAGTATTGTTGGTGCACTTCAGTATCTTACGCTTACTAGGCCTGACATTGCTTTCTCTGTTAATAAAGTTTGTCAGTTCCTTCATGCGCCAACTACAGTTCATTAGGCAGCAGTGAAAAGAATTTTGCGATACTTGAAACAATGCATAGAATTGGGATTAAAAATACAGAAGTCTTCTTCGACCTTGGTAAGTGCTTTTTCGGATGCAGCCCGGCTGGTACTATTGATGATAGAAGATCTACAGTAGGATTTGCTGTATTCATAAGCTCAAATCTTGTGTCCTGGAGTGCAAAAAAGCAAGCTACTGTTTCAAGGTCTAATACTGAATCAGAATACAAAGCAATTGCCAATGCCACAACAAAAGTTATGTGGGTTCAAACTTTACTTCGTGAACCGGGAATTCCTAGTCCAAGAGCAGCAAGACTTTGGTGTGATAATATTGGTGCAAAGTACTTGTCCGCTAATCCTGTCTTTCATGCTAGGACAAAGCATATTGAGGTTGATTATCATTTTGTCAGAGAAAGAGTTGCACAAAAAATGTTAGATATTGAATATGTATCATCTGGCGATCAAGTAGCAGATGGCTTTACAAAGGCCTTATTTGTTCGGCTGTTGGAAAACTTCAAAGTCAATCTAAACCTAGAACGGTTAAGATTGAGGAAGGCTGTTAAATAGGAAGGTCAGATGTATATTTACCTTACCATATCTTGCCAAAGCCAAGAGATCTAGATCATCTATGTATAGGAAGTCTATATTTAGACAATCTCTTGGCTTAGCCCTCAAGTTGTACTCGCCTATTTGTAATCGCCACATGCAGGGCTATTCTGCATTCAATCAACATGCAACACATGCGCGACCCAAGATAGGACGCCGTGCTTCTGCCCCTCTGGTTTTTCTACAGGGGGAACCCCAACCATGGACAGATCGCCGGGACGCCCGCGGCCGCGAACGGGCGGCGGTGCGGGCAACGCGCGCGACCTGCCACTTCTGGCCACTGCCAGCGCGCGTCCGTCCCCAACCGCCCGTTGGCGGTATAAAGCCCCCGCCCCGGCGCCCCCTCGTCAACCCGAAGCCTCCCGGTTCCCCGCCGGCCCCTCCACCTGACCCCTTAAAACCCCACACCCCGGGACGTCTTCCATGGCCTCCTTGTAGACCTACCCGGCCCTATCTCCACCGCAACTCCTCATTACATCCTTCAAGAGAGCACCCACCCACACACTAGGAGAGAGACCATCGTGCGTCCCCATCCGGCCGGCCTGCCTGCCTACCTGCCTGCGGCTGCTGGTCGACCGGTGCGGCGTGCTCGGGTGAACGCGAACCAAGCGGGAACGAACATGGCGACGCCGCGCGTGGCCGCCGGCGTGCTGCTGGTGCTGTCGGCGCTGGCCCTGGCGGGGGCCGAGGACCCTTACCTGTTCTTCGAGTGGAAGGTGACGTACGGGACCAAGACCCTGCTGGGCGCGCCCCAGAAGGTGATCCTCATCAACGGCGAGTTCCCCGGCCCCAGGATCAACTGCTCCTCCAACAACAACATCGTCGTCAACGTCTTCAACCAGCTCGACCAGCCGCTGCTCTTCACCTGGTCCGTGCGCGTAGCCCGAATCGATCGATCGAAAGATTCACCAGCCGCTCGCTGATCAAATGACATTGCAAATCCGTGCAGGAACGGGATGCAGCACAGGAAGAACACGTGGATGGACGGGCTGCCGGGCACGCAGTGCCCAATCGCGCCCAACACCAACTTCACGTACAAGTGGCAGCCCAAGGACCAGATCGGCAGCTTCTTCTACTTCCCCTCGGTTGGCATGCAGCGCGCGGCGGGCGGCTACGGGGCCATCACCGTCGTCAGCCGCCTCCTCATCCCGGTGCCCTTCGACCAGCCGCCGCCGGAGAGCGACCACGTGGTGCTCGTCGGCGACTGGTTCACCAAGGACCACGAGGTCATGGCGCGCCACCTGGACGCCGGCCGCAGCATCGGCCGCCCCGAGGGCGTGGTCATCAACGGCATGGGCGGCAAGGACCTGGCGGCCGCGCCCATGTTCACCTTCGAGGCCGGCAAGGCCTACCGCTTCCGCGTCTGCAACACTGGCATCAAGGCGTCCCTCAACTTCCGCATCCAGGGCCACGACATGAAGCTCGTCGAGATGGACGGCTCCCACACCGTGCAGGACATGTACGACTCGCTCGACGTCCACGTCGGCCACTGCTTCTCCGTGCTCGTCGACGCCGACCAGAAGCCCGGCGACTACTACCTGGTCGCCTCCACCCGCTTCATCCACGACGCCCGGTCCGCCTCCGCCATCATCCGCTACGCCGGCTCCAACACCCCACCGTCGCCCAACGTGGCCGAGCCGCCCGCCGGGTGGGCCTGGTCGCTCAACCAGTGGAGGTCCTTCCGCTGGAACCTGACGGCCAGCGCGGCGCGGCCCAACCCGCAGGGCTCCTACCACTACGGCCAGATCAACATCACCCGCACCATCAAGCTCCTGGTCTCCCGCGGCCACATCGACGGCAAGCTCCGGTACGGCTTCAACGGCGTCTCCCACAGGGACGCCGACACCCCCCTGAAGCTTGCCGAGTACTTCAACGTCACCGACGGGGTGTTCAGCTACAACCAGATGGGCGACGCGCCCCCCGCCGTGTTCGGCCCCCTCCACGTCATACCCAACGTCATCACCGCCGAGTTCCGCACCTTCATCGAGATCGTCTTCGAGAACCCCGAGAAGAGCATGGACTCCTTCCACCTCGACGGCTACGCCTTCTTCGCCGTCGGGTGCGTGCATATGCTGAATTGCTGATCGATCAATTATTCCCGTTTGCATCACCACGAACGAGCAGCGCGTGAGCCGTGCTACTATAAGCTACCTGCAGGATGGGGCCGGGGAAGTGGTCGCCGGAGCTGAGGAAGACGTACAACCTGCTGGACGCGGTGAGCCGGCACACGGTCCAGGTGTACCCGCGGTCGTGGTCCGCGATCATGCTGACGTTCGACAACGCGGGCATGTGGAACATCCGGTCCAACGTCTGGGAGCGCCACTACCTCGGGGAGCAGCTCTACATGAGCGTCATGTCGCCGGCGAGGTCGCTGCGCGACGAGTACAACATGCCCGATAACGCCCTCCGCTGCGGCAAGGTCGTCGGGCTGCCGCTGCCGCCGCCCTACGCCCCCGCGCGCTAGGAGACCTGCAGGGCCCTGCCCCCGTTTCCCCGTTGATTGTGTCGTTCTGACCTCTGACCGATCCAGCATTCCTGTGTGTTGTTCTTGACGAAAATCTCCTGCCTCGGCTGAATAAGCAACCGGGGCGTAGTACCTGCACCCCCATCAAATCAAACTCAAAGAACAAGCAAATTGAAGACGAGCTTAAAAGAAGCATAGGGAATTGAAGGGAACAAGGAACGTCGGCTGGGGTGTCGGCCGGCCGGTAACGCATGGATATATGCTGTAATCTTGAGATGCCCTCTCAAATCATTGCAATGGGAGTTGTAAAACTGTATCTCCCCGTTTATACCTACCACAAAAAAGGCCTTGATTATGTGCATGTTTTGTGTGCTTTGATTACATTTTGTAATTTTCCTCCCTTCTTAATCTTGAGATTGGGGATTTATTACCCGTTTCGAGCAATTGGGTCATTCCCCACCTAGCGCACTATTTCTGTTCCTGTGCTTAGAACTCGCCAACCATGCCTGCAACCGCCTCTTGCCAATTCTCACCCAATACGATTTTCAATGTTAAGGATGACACTAGAGCATTCTTATAGCCGTCGGCTTACATGTCGCGGACGCTTCCTTCCCTATCTTTAGTGGCTCCTCGTTGCATCAATTTGATGTTTCCGATTTACATCTCGCCACCGCTTCCTTCCCTATCTCTTGTGGCTTCTTCCCATTGAATTCTCTAACACGCTACAAGCTTTGTAGGAAAAAATCGTTTACACACTAAATGTGTTCTAAAGGTCTGAGTTTAGGTGAGCCGTATTCCTAATCATAAAAGTGATATTAACCAAATATTTTGCTAAGATACTTACCAAGGGTGCATGATTGGTCACTACTATACACTTATATAAGCACTCATCAAAATAAGTAAAATTGGAGGCCTTTTGTAAAGCTCCACATTCTTTAAGCTCTCTTTCTGTTTATTTTTTTTTACTTGGAAACATGTCTCTGGACTCCGGTAAATCAACACCGTATGTTAAAATCCAGAAAATTACTTGAAAACATATCTCTAGTAAATCAACATATATTTCTTATGTTGAGAACTTTAAAAATATGAGCACGCCTGAGTATTCAAATCTGGATATCTAGATTTCACTATAAGCAACATAACCAACTAAAATACTCTTAGGTCATAAGCGGAATCGAGCGGATATGTATTTGTAACCATGTATAGTATTGTGCATGTCATCTTGTTGTAAAAGCAAAATAAATTTCAAATGCTCGTAGCACCTACTCCCTCCGTCCCAAAAATAAGTTATGCTAGAAATTTTAGGATAAATTTACAAGAGAGTAAAGTGACCATGTTTGCCCCCGTTTATTACCTGTATTTGACACTAATTGATTCTTGCATGCATATGCACGTAAGATGATTTGTTTTTGAATAATTTTTGAATTCTAGAATAATTTGTTTTTTTGGATGAAGGGAGTATGGTTTGTGGATGTGTGTTTTTTAAGGGGATGTGTTTTGTTTTTGATCGGTGGGGGATGGGGACCGAGTGAAGGGAATGGTGTGGCGCCACGCATGGTGTGGGCGTGTGGTACACGTACAACCGCGGGCCATAGCCGCATCACATGTTCCGCTCCTCAGCCCAGACGCCCAGTCGTGGTGTCGTCTAGTCAGCACGCAGCACGCTCGCATCGCAGCACAGCATTAAGGGAATAAACAAAGAAGCGAAAAATAATTCCAATAGCCAGCGGCGGGACGATAGCCGCGATTCGCCGCACGAATACCGAGGCCAGGGAACGCGCAGGAGCAAATGTACGGACGGCCCCGCCGCCGCCGCCGCCGCCTCCTCTTCCACGACGCCACCGCGGCTGCCTTCTAGAGGCCACCGGCCTCCCCGCTTTTGTAGCCCGGCCTCTCGGAAGCTCCCGACGCCCGCCGGCCAGTCGACACCGCTGCTCCGGGCGGGGCGGAGCGGAGCGGCGCGGGGCGTGGGGCGCGGGATGAAGAGCCCGGGAACGGCGGCCGCCTCCGCGGCCCCGGCGGGGAAGAGGCGGTGGCGGTGCGTGGCGGCGGCGGGCGCCGCGGTGGCGCTGGCTTTCTTCTCCGTCGTCGTGCCCCTCGCCGTGCTCCTCGGCCTCCACGCGCGCTTCCCCTCAAGTGCGTGCCTTACCCCGCCCAAAACCCTACCTTTTTCTTACTCCCCCGCGGTGCCGCTCGCTTCCCAGATCCGGGCATCCCGCCGGCTCCGGCTCGAGCACGATCTGAGTGCTGAGTTGATTGCACCCCCGCTAGCAACATTTATTTTGACTCGAATTCTGTTGATCTCTTTGGTCTCTGCAGTGTACATGGTCGACGAGAGCGCTGTGTCGGTGAGTGTCAATTGAATCTGATTAGCTGTGTTTTCGTCGTCCGCCTCGGTCTAATTCGATGGTTAAACGTTGCCCTGCATTCCTGATGTATAGGTTTATGACGGCAGCGAAGGTGGTAGTTGGGAGCCAATTCCGCCGGAGGTAGGGGTCCTCAACTCCTAATAATTGGCATTTCTGGGTTATCTTATCTTTTGTTCCAATTCTACAAACGTCCCTGTCACGTGGGGTGTTGTTAGCTCTGTCTTTATCTTTGTTAGATTTGGTCAATGATGGACCTTTGTTGGAAGAATATAAAAATCAGGTTACACTGATGGCTGCTTTTTTTCCAGGAAAATGGCACATTGCAGGTCAACAGCACCGTGAAGGAGTTTGTGCCGCCTACTCCGAAGGTTTGTAAGTGCAATTCCATTTGTTTGTGGGTTTATTAGTGAATGACTTTTTTCAGAGCAGCATGCTTGTTGTGAGTTGCTGTTATGCCGTGCTATCTGTGTTGCTTCAGCTCTAATCTTATGGCAGTCTTAAATAGAAGTGTTTTCAGGGTATGAATTTTCAGTTTCAATGCTGTAGCGATCTACCTATTGTTATTTACTCTTGCAATTCTACTGCAGTCTGCAAGTAAAATTTTTCGTTCTGTTTGGTATTCAAGAACACACAGTATTCTAGACTCTTAGTAATATTATGTCTGGAGTTTTTGGTTCTCATTTTTCAAATGCATGCGTTTAGTGAATCCATGTATATTATGAGATACTGTGAAGATTAAGGTCTTTTTCTTTGTGACAAAGTGGGCATGATGATTGTGGGAGCTTTTAAATCCTTCATATTGGGTGGTAAATTATTGTTTACTGATGATCTATTTTAGCCAATTATGGGCGGTAGAGAGCTAGTCATGTTATAGTCATTGCTATAGTACTATTTGAAAAAACTGTTGTCCATGTATAATGACTGAACTGCATTATGTTTCCTGAATTGGAGCTTGTACTGTCATTTGTTGTCACTTTATTGTGCTATATTGATTTTTGAGATACCAATTTGAATTATGAACCAATGAACTCGCTGGAAGAAAATTTAAGCTTCAACTTCTGTGGGGATTAAGTGGGAACTATAGTCATATTCCCATTTTGTATTTGATATCAACGAGTATTCTACTTTATTTTTGGATTGTTTGGATGTCAGTCCTTATGCACATGTCCAGGAAGGGAGAGGGAAAATGTCAACGGCTTACATTTAACTTGAAATGCAGAATATATAGCTTGTTCTGGCTGGGCCAACAGTATTAAATTTAAGAGAAATTGGCGCTCTTACCCATACTTTGCAATGCAATTGTGATTTTGCCCTCTCTTTTCCAACTTTGTGATTTTGACCTTACTAGGGGTGAAATCACAAAGTTGGAAAAAACAAGGGCAAAATCACAATTGCACTGCAAAGTAGGGGCAAAAACACAAATGCCCCTACATTTAACTTATATGTTGGGTGACAACTTCCTGTAACTAGTCCATTAATATATCTAAATATACTTGCTTCATTCCACTTGTCTATGGCTATGGGACAAAACATCTAACAATGTTTGTCCATTGAGGATATCAAGAGTTTAGTTATTACAATTTCCTGCTTACTACCCTAATTAACTGCATTGAAAGAAGAGAAGTGCTATTTAATAGGGTATGGATGGTCATTTTACGTTGACTTTCACTTGGGACTAATGCTTCCTTGGTCAGTGTGCATGGTGTGCTATGGACACACATTGCTTAATGGAGGGAGTAGTATTTTGATGATTAATCAAGGGAATCTGTTTCATTTATTTATTTTTGAAAAGAAAGCTTTTCTTAGCACATAAACTACATACTTAGAGTGATGTTTTTTTTCTGAATGAAGTGTTCACTGTGTGGTTTCATACGTCTTGTTTATATATCACACTTGTTTTTATTATCTTTCTAAGTTTACTATTCATCTAACAGGAGTGGACCAATACAAATGGCAGTCAACCCGACACAGTTATAGGTAATATCTCAATCCATCCAGGTAAATTAGGGTTTATGTTGTCAGCCACTTTCATTAATATGACTGCATTTGTCTAATTCTTATTTAACATGCAGCTCCTCCAATCCAGCAAGCTACAGTATTGGAAGATTCATCGTCGCTCAATGTAAGAGTCACAATACTTAGGAGGTTTTGATTTCTGATATCATGCTACTGTCCATTTTTGAAGTATAGTTGGATTATCGTAAAAGCTTACCAGTAGACGATGGAGATACAGTTTCTTATGATAACATTTATTAACAGCTGTTCGTGTGTCATTTAAATCTAAGGGTTTCATAGATTACAGTTGTGAATGATAAAATCATGTCATTTCATCTTTCTAAGCCAGCTTTTGCAGTTTACTGGCACTGATCTGAAGGACAGTTTTGAGCAAGGTTTACCTGGTGATGAAAATGAAAAATCCTGCCAGCTTCAGTTTGGAAGCTATTGTCTTTGGTCTGTAGAACATGAGGAAGTCATGAAAGATTTTATAGTGAAGCAACTTAAAGATCAGCTCTTTGTTGCGAGAGCTTACTATCCAAGCATTGTGAAACTTGATGGAATGGAAAAGCTTTCACATGAAATGAAACAAAATATCCAAGAACATGGGCATATGCTTAGTGAAGCCATATCTGATGCTGATCTTCCTGAACTGTAAGTTTGATATTACAATATTACTTTCTTCAGTTTCACTTTTCATTATAACTACCTTCGTGATCTAAAATACAACTAACTTCAAAGATCAGATTTTTGTTCACATAGAAGTGTTCAAATTCATGCCTTATGCACTGACTGCAAAAATATTTTTATTAGTTAAGTGTAGCAAGTTATAATTTCAGTCTTCCTAGTTGTTGCTTAGTTAAATTTCTGTAGTGTGATATGTGCATATGCAGATAGTAGAAGCTGTCTCTTATTCCAGTCCTCATACCTAAGCAGATTAATAATAAAGCCAATATTTAATCGAATTTTGTTTATCAAACTTTGTGGAACGGAGGGAGTATACATTTACCAGCCTGGTCCATTTGTGTTAACTAGAAAAAAGAGGGATCATATTCATAGTGGAATAGTCTATTTGCGCACCTGAGATTGTGTTTTGAGTTGACATTACTTTTATGATGTTTTCTGTGCTTTGCTCTTTGTGGACCTCAGTAGCAGTATGTAGTCTGTTTGAATAAGCTAGAAGTGCAATCTTGGGAATGATAGTGTGTCACTAAAAATTGGCACTAAGTTGTGGGTTGGAAAGTAATGAATGGGCAAATCAGCTGATGGCTTAAAGTAAAAGTACGCATTCCCAAGGGTCTTGCTTGTTATGATCTTATCCAACCTGACTTTCAAAGAACAAATCTTATTGCATTTGCTGAATAGGTCATTATAATGAATCTTTGTTGCTATTTTTATAGTCATAGAGTCAATATTGCCAAGATGGATCAGACAATCGCTGTAGCAAAATCATGTGCTGTAGAATGCACTAATGTTGAGAAAAAGCTGACGCAGTTGCTTGATATGACTCAAGATGAAGCTCTTTTTCATGCAAGACAGAGCGCTTATCTTTACAGGCTTGGAGTTCAGACATTACCCAAGAGCCTCCACTGCCTTTCAATGAGATTGACTGTTGACTACTTCAATGCATTAGCTGACATGGAGCATTCAGACGCTGAAAAGTTTGGAAATCCAGCATTCCAGCACTATGTCATTTTCTCCACCAACCTTCTTGCGGCATCCATGACTATCAACTCAAGTGTGATAAATTCTGAGGTATGACACTATATGGCGCTGGAGTTATTATTTTGAACTTCTGCTTCAGTTCACTTACCAGTTCTTTTCATAGTGTCTCAGGAATCAGCAAATATGGTTTTCCATCTGATGACTGATGGACAAAACTTTTATGCATTTAAGAACTGGTTCATCAGAAATTCTTACAAGGGAGCTACCATAAGAGTCCTTAATTTTGAAGATTTCCAAGTGAAGAATTTGGGTAATGGGATAGTTGATCAATTATCATCATCTGAAGAGTTCCGAATCACCTCCAATAGCAATGCTGTAACGTTAAACACACTTATGAGGACTGAGTATATTTCAATGTTTGGGCACTCCCTTTTCTTGCTTCCTGAATTATTTACCAATCTTAAAAGGGTCATTGTCTTGGAAGACGATACTATAGTCCAGAGAGACTTGTCGCTCCTGTGGAACCTTGACTTAAAGGGAAAAGTTATTGGTGCTGTCCAGTTTTGTCGAGTTAAATTTCGTCAACTCAGAGCATACTTGCCTAACTTCCCCTATAATTCTAGTTCATGCATCTGGATGTCTGGAGTGAGCGTTATTGATCTCAATGAATGGAGGGAACATGATGTCACTGGAATTCATCACCGAATACTAGAGAAGGTTAGTTTGGTAATGACATTTAATTGCCGCTCTTTTCCTGTACGTTTCAGATGTATGTTTTTTCAAGTAATGCTATGGTTATTTTGGTATTCTGTTCCCTTGGTTTCATGTTTGCAAGTTGGTAGTAGCATAGAATAGTCGTTAGAAGTAGAAGTATAATTTGCCCAGCTCCTTTCCTTAACGCACAATTCTTAGCTTGTTAAACTAGGATTTTGTAAACTCTGACCTGATAGAGCTCTGGTTGTCTTGCCTTTACTAGCTGCGACATGACACAGAAGCTTCCTGGAGATCTGCAGCACTACCTGCAGGCCTGCTTGCTTTTGAAAATCTGATCCATCCTATTGAAGACCAGTGGGTTCAATTCGGGCTTGGCCATGACTATGGACTCACTCATGGTGCTATAAAGAAAGCTGCCATATTGCACTACAATGGTAACATGAAACCCTGGTTGGAGCTTGGGATACACCGGTACAGAAAATACTGGAAGAGGTACCTACCAAGGGATGATGTATTTATGATGGATTGCAATGTAAACCCATGATACAGCACATTTTGAGTTTTGGGATCCATGAACTCTTGTTTGCAAGGGACAATTCATGCAAAAATGGCAAGAGCATACGTTTGTACGCAAGGAAAGATTCCATTTTATATCTGAGGGGAACTCCACTGCAGAAATCCTGATTGCTCAAGATGTTGCTGAGATGCGCTGGAAATTTGCTGCGACTTTTTGCAGATAGGTTGCCTATCACTTTCCGATTTATGTATAGTTAGATTGGACAAGGTTGCTGAATTGCAGAGCAACATCACAATTTGGTTGAGGATGTGTTGTAGTTAGGTGAGTCTTGGGTGGTAGAATGTAGATTCAGTAGATTAGGTTCTGGGATTATTAATCACAATTTTCCAGAATACAGCTTGTGCCTGGCCTATTGTAATATATTGTCGCGTTAGTTTTTTATTTAATGGCAATTATTGCACGTGCATTGATACAATTGACATATGAACTCTGCTGTCCGTTTTCCTAGGCTTCTCTGGTTATCTTATTTACATGTCGAACCTTTTTAACCATGATTAGTGTATTTTTCACCTCAGCCGGTTTGTACCAAACTGTGCAAGTCTCGAACGCAGGCTGAAGAAACTGAGCAAGGAGCAGGCACCAGTTCCTCATTTCTGCGACCTGCAAATTTCGGGTTTGATCATTTTTCCATTCTTCTAATTCTAGATCCAGTATGATTGTGTGAGAACTGAGAACCAAATTAGAGCCAAACAAACATACTCCTTATAAAAGCAACCACTAGCCAGAATTGGCCACTGACAAATCGGCCCAGGAGACAGACTATGCCTATGTGGGCTCACTTGTAAGAGACCACTCTAGTGTGGCACTGGTGCATAGCACCGTATCACACACTGTACTGGTACCACACAAAGCGATTGGCCTGATCCGGTTAACGCTGTGCGTGGGGCGAGGGGCAGCACGTCCATGTGGAGACCGCGTACAGCGGCGTGCCCTTCCACCCCAGCCGCACCGTGCCGTCGTGGTCGTCCGCCACCGTGTAGCCCAGCCCCGCCGGGCACGCCCCGGCCACCAGCTGCGCGCGCCCGGCTCCTCCGGCGCGCAGGAACCCGTGCCGGGCGAGCTCCGCCTGCCAGCAGCCCAACTTGTCCCGCCCGCTCCGCGACGGCCCGCCCACCGCCAGCACGTTCCCGATCTCCCTGCCGAGCACGCCGTGCTCCACCAGGTACCTGCTCGCGTCCTCGTCGGCCGGCCGCGACGCGCCCAGGGAGTCGAACAGCGCCGAGTAGTGGTGCAGCGCGGAGACGAACCGGTCCAGGAAGTGGCCGTGGTCGTGGCCCGCGCCGCCGCCGTCCCCGGGCGCCCCGCCTCGCTCCTGCTCCACCAGCGTCAGCACCTTGGGCTCCAGCCACCGCACCAGCCGCATGGTTGCGCCGTCGTCCCCGGCCGCGTCGTACATGGCATGCCGCAGCCAGTGCACGGCCAGGGCCTCCCCTGGCCTCCTGCTGAGCACGGCCGCCGCCGCGTCGACGTCCCCGGGCCGCTTCGCGATGGCGTAGAACTCGAACGGCATGCTCAGCTTGCTCGCCAGGCCGGCGAGCTGGTTGCCGGTGTCGTGGAGCGCCGACGCCGACATGCCGAACCCGGTCACGCGGAGCAAAGGCGGGCCGCCCGGCCGCGCCGCCAGCGCGGGGAGGAGCGAGAGCCACTGGAGCGCGCCGCCGGGCACGACATCGAGGTCCACAATGTGGACAAGGCGCTTACCGTGGAACGCCTCCAGGATGGCCTGGTTGCACGCCAGGTAGGCGAACCTCGCGAGCGGCGAGACGTTGTAGAAGGCCCTGAACGCGGCGTGGACGGCCGCGCACGGCGGCGCCAGCGGCGCGCAGTTGCGGATCCACGAGCTCATCAGCCGCGCCGCCATGGCCTTGGTGAAGTAGGCCACGAGCCGCTCCCCGCACGACGACGCGTACGGGGACGCCATCTGCGCCAGCTCCAGGAGCATCCCGTTGGCGTCGGTGAGGTTGCCCACCGACACGGCCACCGCGCACTCCATGAGCAGCGCGATCATCCGCACGCCGTGGGCTTCCTCCTCGCCCCTGGCCGTCGCCGCCCCGCTCTGCTCCTCCACCGCGCCGTCACCTCCTCCCTCGGAGACCTCCTTGCTTACTGCCAACTCCTGCTCGCCGCTTACCTCGGCCGCGGCCTGCTGGTCGACGAACTCCGGCACGTCGTCCTTGCCAAGGCAGCGGTCACCGGTATGAACAAATTCTTGGTGATGAGGCAAGAAAGAGTGTGACGAGAGTGGCAGGTTGGCGCCGACAACGCTGCCGCTGTAGAGGTACGGATCATGGAACTGCATCAAGCTTAGAGAATCCTGCATGTCTGAGCCCTTTCCTGTACTCATAAGATGATTGATGCTCAATCAGCTAGGGTTTTGCTTTTGCATAGTTCGAGATAAGAGGGGAGCAAAGAGAACCATGACTATATGTGTATGGACTTCTTGGACTGTAGGAATATAGAATGTCCATGTCCTGGTGTTTTACTAGGTCAAACCTGGAAGCTAGTGGCAGTTTCAGAACAAGTCACACGGCAGGAATCTGCGAAACATCGGCCTGGTGATTCTTGGAGCTGCATTCAGATTGGCCTGGAGGCTTGGCCGGCACTTTCTTAGCTGCTTGGTTTAACCAGTGTTTATCTGGGGGCTAGTAGTTAAGCTTGGGTAATTCGTTAGCTCCTAATCTCACTGCAGATTTAAACAGCTAGCTCCACTGCGTATGTGGAGTATGGAATGTTCCAGAAATTCAGAGAGAAATAAATTCGTTTCCTTTTTTATTCGTTTCTAGTTAAGGATATGATCTGTGTAGCGTAAAGATGAGCAATATAGTTACCACATACAGTGTATTGAAACTACTGACAATGACACTTGGAACTTATGACGATCGTGTCATCGTTGTGATATGCAAACTTCTTAATGGATAATGGTAGGCTTCCTCTCTCTTCGTTAATTCCTAGAGAGCGATGAAACTATATCTCACGCTGGTGATGTACATCTCAATGCTGGGCACACAGAGAAAATCGAAACCGAGCCATTAGGAGTCCTAGGTTCCCACAAGGAGGCAGTCATTAAAAATAAGTTGAACTGATTGGGTACTGCTTCTAGAGTAGTGCTAATAATGTCTTCTAAGGTCTCGCAGTTAAAAAATAAAGGCTAATGCACATAGTTTTGCAAAGTGTCGGTCTTGTGTGGTTAATGACAAAGTAAGGAGCAAGTGACATACATGATGATCATACCAAAGTAATTAAGTTGTTTTTGTTAACGAAACAAAATCATGGTTTACTACTATTATCTAATGTGTGGTACGTGTTCCATCGCTGCTGTGATTCCGGGCTCTTCCAGGAACCTGGACTAGATATTACCATCATACCGGGTTTCCGCGTAAGAGCGGGTCTTGAAGAACAAGTAAATTTGTTTGCTGTAGCTGAGAAGAATGAAGACTAATAATTAACCACGTCAGATCCCATGTAAGAAGCAGAGTACACAAAGCTGTACGAGCCGGCCTAATTTAGTTTTAACCGCAATGTCTTTTTCTTCACTAACATACCCCGTCCAAATTCACTGTATATGCATGATGCAGTTTTTCTTTTTGGCCAGATGCCATCGTTTATTTCTTTGGATGGTAGAAAAAACAAAGAGTTCCGAGGAGATTCTTAAATCTATTTATATACTTATTGATATATAAGAAGAAGCTTTACCGAAAGATAAACTTTAGCTCATTACCCCTCTGTTTTTAAAATATTTGACATTTAGGACAACCGAATGAGTATGCAACTAATTAGCAGGTTAATTAGGTTGTCCCAAATGTCATATGTTTACGAAGAGAGAGACGCCCTGTGTAGGATGGTAAAGAGATTTAAAATTTAGCCTAGATAATTTAAGAGCCGGACCCTAAAAGGATGAGGCTCTAATATTATAATTTTAAGATAAAAATATATAAGAACCGAGTTGGATCGTAAAGAGACCACAGGGATCCTGATCCGTTACCACTCCTACCTGCGTGCGCTAACAGAAAAAACTATCAATGGTAGACGCATATGACTAGTGCAGCATGTAGCAAACCAGTGACGGATATTCTCTGGTACACCTAGGTGCAGCCTGAAAGTTTGTACAAGGCCGGTTCCCTTGGCCGCGCGCGATCGACATGGCGAACCCGTACGTCGCGCTCACTCCTGCCTCCAAATGTCAAGCTCATCGTTTTCTTTGTGCAAAGAAACTAAAGCAAGCTACAGACTTGCTGCACATACTTTAATTTGACCCGGCAAGTAAGAAAGACCTGCAGTGACGAGGCCATGCGTGTGTATCATATTCAATTATATTATTCATACACCACATATATAGATCCTATTTGATTCTCACTGACTAAAGCAGTTTAGTCAGTTTAGTGACTAAAGTTCCAAACAAAATGACTAAAATCCATTAGCTACTAAAGAGTAGCTAAAAGAGTAGCTAAAAGGAGCTAAAAGGAGAAGTTGAAAGGGTTTGTCCTTCATTTTAACTATTTTATTTAGAACTTTAGTCACTTTTAGTTACTTGATCCAAACAGATAGTGACTAAAATTTAATCACTGCTTTTAGTCATTTTATTTTACTTTTAGTCACTTGATCCAAACGTACCCATAATCTGCTGTTGAGGTGGTGGATCAGATTGACACGCACGGCCGGGGCTCGATCGTCATTCGAACGCGCGCGGGACACGGTCATCCGTGACAAAACGGATCGATCGATCAACCTGATCGATGGCTGCCGCTTCCCTTGTCTGCACATCCATGGTCGTATGCAGGAGGTGATCGATCAGTAGTCATTCTCAAAAAGAAAAGGAGGAGATATCAGGAGTCTACATCACGCGGACAACCCGGCCTGGCGATAGATCATCAAGCAGCAGAGAGCCGGTGGGTAGAAACAAATCCAAGCTAGCTGCTTCATCGTCTCCGATCCACGCGATCGACGAGCTGGATACGGCCGGGCCGGGTGCTGATGATGTATGCACTATGCAGCCGGTGGCCAAACTGGCCATGCCTGTAGCCCTGTACATGCATATATATAGATTGATTGATGCTGTATATGCGCAGAGGACAGGAATGGAGACAAGCCAGGGAAACAGCCGGTGAGTAGAACCAAATTAATCCAAGCTATTACCAGCTAACTAAGCTGTGGTCGCTGGTAGATCACCTGCTTCCGACCTCCATCTCCCTCCAGCAAGCAAACGTATGCTCTCCGCGTGAATCTGTCAAGTATACGTATGTATGTATGTATGTATGTATGTATGTATGTATGTGTATGTGTTGGCTGACTTTGTTAGGATTGATCTCATCCGACACGGTCCAACAACCGTGTCGGACTCCTTGATCGCGCTTTGATCGGGGGCGCCGAACCCAACACGGTTGGCGGATCCTCGTCGCGTAGCGCTGTAAAGGGGAAAGGGGGCACACGGCCCAAGGTTCACCAGAATAGCACAACCCTAGACCCTGATCGATCAAGCGCTGAAGTGACGGGAAGTCCGCCGCCCTCTGCATCGCGCCGTCGTCATTGCTACAACGTCTCCAACCTCGTTACCACCTCGCCGTCGGCCACCTCGTCGATCTCGACCTCGACTTCGCCGTCAGCTCCTCTACAGCGAAAATCGACGGTCCTCTACTCCTCCCTCTCCTCTCTTCTCTCTCCCTCTCTCTCGGTTTCATCTCTTAGATGTAAATTATATTTTTACTCGCTGTTAATGATGAAATATCCGCTGATCTACTCCTAGAAAGGTCCTAGGATTCTAACAGACTGATGGCCCCACTTCCAGGGTAGTAGCTAGACACATGTTGCGCCGACAGCCAGCGAGACAGAGCGAGCTCATCAGCGGCCGGCGCGCGGCACAAGGGTTAATCCGCTAAGCGACAGGCGGCGCTGGCCGCGTCAACGATGGTGGCCCCGCCTCGACCCCCGCTGCTGCTGGCCGGTTCCTGCTGGTATGATCTTCACGCACGAGCACATCGATCGGACGACAGCGAGTGCTGCCGGTCGAGAGGTGAAGCACATTGCCGGCATGATGTGAATATGTGATTGGTTTGTCCACCGCATCGCTACTAACGTTCGCTGTCACTGTCAGCACCATACTAGGCTGTTGTGCAGCACGGAAGGGAGCAGCCGATCAGCTATGGGCTCTCCCTGCAACGGCGTGGCAATTGGGGTCCGCCGGCGCGTGCCCCGAGCCGGGGGTGACGCGCACCGACGATGACGACTGACGGGAGCAGCCGTGCCGTGCCCCTGCCCAGCAAAATGAGAAAAGTTTCGACAGCCACCACCAAGGCCCAATGGAAAGTGGCGGGATGTTTTCGAATGGCAAAGCGCACCCACTGGGGCCCAACAAACACAGCACGGCCCATGTAATGATGCACTAGCTAGCAGCCTAGTAGACTTTTTTTTAAAAAGGGGTTTAAAAAAAATTAAATTTGAAAAAGGGTGCCGTTTTGGAAATATTCGAAAAATGGGTGCCTCCCGCCCGTTGGAGACCTCCCGCCCATCCAACGGGCCGGAGGTGTCGGTGTTTTACCGGCTGCCCACCGAGGGGTATACCCAAGGTGGTAAGTTTAGGTGAGGAGACGCCGAGATTAGGAACTCGAAGGTGCAAGGAACGCAAAAGTTAGACAGGTTCGGGCCGCAAGATGCGTAATACCCTACGTCCTGTATGGTGATTTGTATTGCCTTTGGTGTAGAATGATCTGGAGATCTTGTTTTGAGAGGGTCCCTGCCCTCCCTTATATATCCGAGAGGTCAGGGTTACAAGCATACTAACCAATACCAGCTAAGGAATCGTACTAGAACATATCTCGAGTAGATTCCTTCTGTATCGGTTAGCTTTATCTCCTACTTAAACGGGATAAATAAGAGATAAACGAGATAAATAAGAGATAAGATGGATTTAATCTCTTAAACCTCTTTTAAACTACGTTATGTACACAGTCCCGTGGCCCCGAGTCTGACAAGCCCCCAAGCTCTTCGTAGCTGAGCACTGCAGCCTTATCGAGTACTTTCGAAATAGTCTTCGGCTTCCTTCGAAGCTCCGTCCTGAAGTCCTTCTTCGAGTACTTTCTTGGCTGCATTGAAGCTATGAGGTGCTCATGCCCCGAATTATATCCATGATATGGTGTGCGATTGAAAATTTCAATCGCACTCCATATGGAGTAGACTCGGAGCCTTAGGTTGAATCGGAGAATCAGGCAGAGGGTCACATTAGTCCATAATCTTCCCTAATTTTTAAATAAATTTGAAAAATAAGTAGTCGATGCCACGTATCCCGCAGCCCCCGAGCCTTGAATCCAAATCTCTCAAATTTGGAAATAAGGATCCAAAAGTCGTGGTATGAAGTGAAAAAATATTCCCATGTGAAACAATTGGAGCGATGGTACAAGTGATGGAAATTAGATTTGAAATTCGAAAACCCCCTCTTTTCAGGACAATTAACCCTGAAAAAAATGATTAATCGAATATATTATCTAAAGAATCCACCAAATGACCCCTCATCTTCCGAATGTTTCCGGAAACGACTTTTCAACGTCAAAACAGTAAAACTTTTCCCCAACCTCTGGTTATTTAACCCCATGGTAACGCCAAGCAAACACTGTGCTTCCAATCTGCAATCCCCAAAGAACTGCCAAAAAATACCCAAATAGAGCCGCGCGCCGCCTTCATCCTCCTGAAGAAATCCCTATCCCCCAGATCTCCCCGCCCCTCTCCCCGCAGCCCCCGAGCAACTCGTGGCAAGCAGATCTGGAGATGGCGCCCAAGAAATCGGAGAAAGAAGGGAAGAAGAAAGAGGCGCAGCCGCCGACCGGGGAATGGACCCACAGTAAGTGCTCCCTCAACGATATGAATAAGCTAGTTTCCGAGGGATTGCTCCAAGACAAGAATCTTGTCAATTGGCGCCCCTCGTTCCGCGAACCTTTCCCCATGGAAAATGTTGATGAAATCGTCACATTTTACCATTTTGCCGAACGGGGTCTGGCCCTCCCCTCTTGTTCTTTTTTCCGTGGCCTCCTTTACTATTACGGGCTTGAGCTCCATCACCTCAACCCGAACTCCATTTGCCACATTTTAATTTTTATCCATTTCTGTGAAGCCTTCCTCGGAATCGAACCCCACCGGGATCTTTTCCGTTTCCTCTTCCGAGTCAAACCTCAACCCACCACCAAGAGTCCATCCATAGTAGGGGGCGCCGGCATCCAACTGCGACAGCAGGCCGGCGACAAGTACCTTGCATACAAATTCCCCTCCAACATTCCCGGGTGGAAAAACCACTGGTTTTATATCGAAAATCATACCCCCCAACTCCCAGAAAAGTCGAACAATCCACCTGTTGTGAGGCCGGAGTGGAACATCGAGCTGTCCAGGGGGGACGTGGACCAAGTCGAGGAATTGTTAGAAACCATAGAAGCTCATAAGCTGATGGGAGTGACCGGCGTGTCCGTTATGTTCTCCTTCTTCAAACACCGAGTCCAGCCGATCCAACAGCGCCACAACCTTGGATTCGAGTACACAGGCGCTGAAGATCCGTCTCGCCTGTGCGCAGAGGAGCTGTCAGACGACGCCGCACTCCTCCGAGTCAGGCGGGTGCTGCTGGACGTGGATGCCGTCCCCTATGTTCCAGGATTGTTTTTCGCACGAAATTCTCCGAAATCGGTGAGTATTCGACTACTTTTTGTTGGAGACAGACTCTGTTCTGCCGCTACTAACTGAAAACCTTCTGCAGGGGCACACAGAACTGTACCGCAGCTACCCGCCGCAACCCGACATCCCTCGGCCAGACCACCTCCTCCCCAGCGTCGCTGTTGAAGCAAAGATGGCTCGGATAGCCCAGGCTCTGCACAGCAGCGAGTCCAAGGAGGACGGGAGCCCCCTGGCAGAGAAGAAAGCCGAGGGGGAGGTGAGGAGGGACAACTCCCCCGGACCAGCCGTGGAGTTGATCGAAACTCTGCCTCAGGTTCCGCAGGGTCGTTGGGTGAAGCGTAAGCGGAAAGCACAAGTAGTCGAATCTTCCAGGTATGAACTTGCTGCCCTTGTTGAATCACCAAACATTAATATGATTGCACACTGATGGTATCCAGTTGTAGTCCTTCCGCTTCTCCACCCAGGACCGAGCCTGAAGAGGTGGGATCAGCTCCATCTGCCACCGCGACTGTTACCATTGCCGTGGCGGGGACCGCGCCACCGGCTGGTGAAACCCCGACACCAGCAACGGGTACTCCGCGCCGGGCCTTGCGGGTGAAGAAGGCCATCATGAAGAAATCTGTGCTGTAAGTTTGCGTCTTGGTTCATAATGAACATTCTGCTCGGTTCGACTTGTGATGATGTAGCTGACTCGTCGTCATTAGGTCTGCAAGCGCCATGAATCTTAAGCTGAAACCGGCCGCCGCTACTCCAGCCCCCGAGCCATCAGGCCCCAGAGAGTCTACGCCCACGGTGCCAGCCGCGGCTTCCCCTACTCCCGAGCCATCAGCTCCAGGAGGATCAGCGCCCGCAGAGCCTGCCCCCGAGGCGAACGCGACGCCGCCCGACCTGCCGCCTCCCAAGCTCCAACAAGGCGAAACCAGAGCTGGTGGCGAGGAACAAGTCGAGGCCCCTGATGCCGCTCCCACGGATGGCACAGGTAAGCATCTGACCGCCCACGGCTAGCTGCCGAAACACAGGTGTTATGTACTGAAAACACCTGAACTTGCAGGCGCCCAGCAACCACCGCTTGAAGAAGCCGTGGGGACATCAAGGAGTCCTGGTGAAATACTGAAGGCCAGGCCCAGATACAAGAATGTCATCAACACCGACCTGGTGGATGACCCAATGCTGACGACCGACAACATAAGGACCTTCAGGACAGCTTACAAGGAACTATATGATTTTGCCATGGTGAGACCTGAGTACTTTTCTCCTTGCACACATTGTCGAGTTGTTTTGACTCAATCTCTGCCTTTGCACAGAGTGTGATCACCCACTCCCAGAAGAAATCAGAGAAGCTGAGAGCGGTTGTGAGTGGTCACCAAGAACTTGCTGCCCTGGACAAGCGCGTATCCGACGAGCAAACGAAGAATTGCTATCTGCGGAGGGAGCTCGACATGCTGAAGCAGGAACGTACTCGGGAGACAATGCTTCTCAAGAATGACCTACGGAATCTCGAGGAGCAGCTCAAGGAAGAGAAGAAAGCGCACCAAGGTAGGCCTTTTTGCCATTCTCGAGTACTTCCCCTTAACAGGTTTCCTTGGACACTGAAAATATCTTCACCACAGAGCTTAGGAAAATCTTAAAATACAAAGAAGAGCTGCTTACTGACGTGAATAATATGTTGTATCGCCGTACAAATGACGTCGAGAGGCTGCAGAAGATAATTGCCGACACCGAACAACAATTCGTTGGCAACCTTCAGCAGATCAAGACGCTGAGCGAGAAGGACGAGCAGCGGCAAAAGGAGCTGGAAGATTTCAGGGGGGCCGCCCAGGAGCTGGTGGATATGGTGGATCCACCAGAAGAAGGCGAAGTGGGCCAGCGGCCCTTGCTGGAGCGACTGCGTGGAGCGCCCCAGAAGGTGGTCAAATTCCTCTCGGAAGGCCCGGTCGCGTGTGTCAGCCACGCCCTCGCCTTTGTAAAGTCCTTTTTGCCGAAGGCTCAACTAGAGATATTTGCTCAGGGAGTGGCTGCGGAGTGCACTGAAGACTAACTCGCCGAGTACCTCCAAGAATCCCGACCTGTAGCAGAACAGATAGTAGGAAATGTACTGCAGGAGTAGGATGTAAAAACAAGTACTTGTTGTCATGTGTATAAATTTTATTTGATATCTCTACTTGTATGTGCCTTAGCTGAATTATCATCCAGGCTCAGAGGCTAAGTAGTAGACACTACCCCGGGTGCGCCGACTCTGGAAGTAGTCGTAGTAGCGCTGAGTAGGAACCCAACTAACAAGTTAGCCGTAACCCGAGTGGGTAGGTCTAACATGTTAGGAAAGAACACGAGCATCGTCGTGAAATTGCCGTGTTTATGGCAAAGAGAACGAAACTACCCTGAGTGCACTGACTCTGGGTGTAGTCGAGATCGCTCCTCATGTGAGCACGTCCAACAAGTTAGGCATAAGCCAATCAAACCGATCGAATCTGTTGGGAAAAAACGCGAGCATCGTCGCGCAACTGCCATGCTGCTGGCAAGGAGTCGAGATTGCCCCGAGTGCAGTGACTCTGGGCGTAGTCGACTTAACTCCGTACGCGAGCCCATCCAACAAGTTAGGTATAAACCATTCGAACGGATCGATCTTGTTAGGAAAGATGTGATCATCATCACGAACGACCATCTAAGGTCATGGCGAGAAGTCGATAAAGCAAGGACGTGGCCGTAGCCTCCATCAATCTTGCGATAAGAAGTCGATTTATATAAAACATGCACGTGGCCGTAGCCTCCGTATGCTCACAGAGAAATTTACAATCCGAATTTTGTGGCGCGAGGCCTCCAATTTGGTTCGGAAGAGAAAAAGACCACCTGAGCGCCCGGAGATCAACCATCTTCGAACGCTTTCTCATGGGTAGAACTTGCGTAGGTTCTGAATGTTCCAAGAGTTCGGAACATCTTGGCCCTCGGGATATTGTAGTTGATATGATCCCGGTCTTGTAAGCTGCTTGACGACGAACAGGCCCTCCCACCTTGAGTTGAGCTTGTGTAGGTCGGACTCGTCTTGAATGCGACGTAGGACCAAGTCACCGATGCTAAATGACCGTTCCCTCACGTTGCAATCGTGATATCGCCGAATCCCCTGCAAGTATCGGGCTGACTGAACAAGAGCGGTGCAGCGAGCCTCTTCGACAGAATCGAGCTCTAACTGCCTCGCTTCGTCCGTCTCGCCTTCATCATACATTTCAACCTACGGGGATTTTCACATGATGTCAGCTGGCAGGATAGCTTCAGAGCCGTAGACGAGGAAGAACGGAGTTTTTCCTATGATTTTGGATGGCTGAGTCCGGAGCCTCCAGATGACATGTGGCAACTCATGTATCCACTTTCCTCCTTTCTTACTGTTTGCATCATAAAGTATTTTCTTGAGGCCCTCAATTATCATGCCATTCGCCCGTTCGACTTGACCATTGGCTCTTGGGTGTGCAACAGAGACATATTTGACCTCGATGCACGCGTTTTCACAGAACTCCCAGAACTGGTTAGCCGTGAAGTTTGATCCCAGATCCATGATGATGGTATTGGGGAAGCCAAAGCGATGCAAGATATCAGAGATGAAGTCAACAACCCAATCTGGCGTGAGCTTGGCTATCGGCTTGTACTCGATCCACTTGGTGAACTTGTCGATAGCCACCAAGATATGGGTGAAACCTCGTGGCGCCGTTGTGAAGGGCCCGATCATATCCAGGCTCTAGCAAGCAAACGGCCATGATGGCAGTATGGTGATGAGACTGTGAGCCGGGATGTGAGATTGCTTTCCAAAGAATTGGCAGTTTTGGCATCTCCTCACGAGGTCTTCAGCATCGGACACTACGGTGGGCCACCAGAAACCAGCTCTTTATGCTTTTCCCACCAGTGTTCTTGAAGCCGCGTGGTTGCCGCAAACACCTTCATGTATCTCCTGCAATATGTCGTAGCTGTCTTCTTTTGTGACGCACTTCATGAGCACCCCGGACCGTGCACCGCGCCGATAGAACTTGCTGTCGACTAGGACGAAACCCTTGCTTCTGCGCATGACACGGGCTGCCTCTACGCTTCTTGCGTCCACCTCGGCCGGAAGTGTTTGATCCTGAATGAAGTCGATATAAGCCTATCTCCAGTCCTCCCCAAGCATCATAACCTCCTGATCAGGCTGTTGAGTATCATCATCAGTGGTTACTTGTGGTGAGGACTTAATGGATGGCTGTTTTAGCTCCTGGATGAAAACTCCCGCTGGAACCTGTGCATGGGTGGACTCTAGCTTGGAGAGCATGTCAGCACCAACGTTATGCTCCCGTACCACATGGTGAACCTCCAGGCTGGAAAACTTATTCTCTAGCTTGCGTACTTCCTGTACATAGGCATCCATCGTCTCCTTGTTTCAGTCCCACTCTTTGTTGACTTGCTGAACGACAAGAAGTGAGTCGCTATACACAACTAGTCGCTTGATCCCTAGTGATATCGCCAAACGAAGCCCGTGAAGCAAGGCTTCATACTCGGCTTCATTATTGGATAACTCCCAAAGGATCTGAAGGACATACTTCAACTGTTCGTCCCGTGGAGAAATAAACATGACTCCAGCGTCGCTGCCATCGAGCTTGAGAGATCCATCAAAGTACATGGTCCAATGCTCTGGCTTGTCGACTGGAGTTGGAATTTTATTTTCTCTCCACTCAGCCATAAAATTGACTAGAGCTTGAGGCTTGATTGCAGTGCGTGGCTTGAAGTCGATAGACAAAGCCCCCAGTTCCACTGCCTACTTTGATATACGCCCCATGGCATCTTGATTATGAAGAATATCCGCCAACGGAAAATCCGTAATCACAGTGATCTTATACTCGTCGAAATAATGGCGCAGCTTTCTTGATGCAATTAGAATTGCATATAAAAGTTTCTGAACTGCCGAATATCGTACATTGGATTTGGAAAGTACTTCGCTGACAAAATATACAGGCCTCTGTACTCCGAATGCATGGCCTTCCTCGCCTCGCTCGAATACAATAGCACTGCTGACAACATGAGTTGTTGCCGCGATGTAAAGTAGTAGATCTTCCCCCGGCAATGGTGCTGTAAAGATCGGCGGAGACTGAAGGTGATGTTTCAGATCTTGCAGAGCCCGCTCGGCCTCCTCCGTCCATTGGAACTCATCTTGGCATTTCAGGAGCTTGAAGAAGGGTAGTCCTCTCTCTCCGAGTCGGGAGATGAACCTGTTCAGGGCTGCCATGCATCCCGTTAGCTTCTGCACATCCTTGATTGTGGCCGGAGCCTCCATATCAGTGATGGCCGTGATCTTCACAGGATTGGCTTCAATTCCCCGGTTGCTGACGATGAAACCGAGCAATTTTCCTGATGGCACTCCAAAAACGCATTTGGTTGGGTTGAGCTTCCACCGAAATCTGCGCAGACTGCTGAACGTTTCTTCCAAATCTGTAATCAAATCATTGGAATTCCTGGTCTTGATGACCACGTCATCCACGTAGGCTTCAACGTTCCGATGCAGCTGATCAGCAAAGCACATTTGGATCGCGCGCTGATAGGTTGCTCCTGCGTTTTTCAACCCGAAGGATATAGTTTTGTAAGCATATGTCCCCTAATGGGTGATGAACGCGGTCTTGATTTGATCGTCCTCCTTGAGCGCAATTTGGTGATAACCAGAATAACAATCAAGAAAACAGACCAGAACACAACCCACCATCGAGTCGACGACTTGATCAATGCGCGGTAGCCCGAAGTGATCCTTCGGGCAATGCTTGTTGAGATCGGTGTAATCAACACACATCCTCCATTCATTATTCTTTTTTCATACAAGGATGGCATTAGCTATCCACTCTGGATGGATTACTTCTTTAATGAATCCATCCGCGAGGAGTTTAGCTATCTCCCGTTTGATTACCTCACGCTTGCCGTGGGCAAACCGTCGCAGGCGTTGCTTTTTGGGCACGACCTGCGGGTGTACATTCAGACTATGCTCGATCAGCTCCCTGGGCACCCCTAGCATGTCCGCTGGTTTCCATGCGAATATGTCTCGGTTAGCCCGAAGGAAGCTGACGAGCGCGAGTTCCTATTTTTCACCTAAGCCCGTGCCGATGATGGCGGTCTTAGATGAGTCACCCTCCTGGAGTTGGATCGTCTTGAGGGCCATGTCGTCAGTCGACTGAATGCTCGACTTGCTGGCCTTCTTCGAGGGGATCTCCAACCTGGACTGGGAGAGCTGTTGCGCGGCCGCGAGTACTTCTCCTAAAGCATGTGGCACACGAGTAGTCGAAGCATACTAGATCGCCTCCTGATTGCAATCGTACAACTTCTTCAAGTCACCTCGGAGAGTGAGTACTCCACTAAGTCCTGGCATCTTGAGAAGCAGATAAACATAATGCGGTACTGCCATGAATTTGGCTAGTGCTGGATGACCCAATATGGCATGATAAGAGGATTCGAAGTTAGCTACTTCGAATTTAATGAACTCGGTGCGGTAGTTTTCCCTCGTGCCAAAGGTGACTGGAAGAACTACCGTGCCAAGCGGGTGCGCTGCGTTACCTGGGATGATTCTATAGAAGGGGGACTTGCTCGGAACCAGCATGCCCGAGAGGTCCAAACCCATCTTCCGTAGAGTGCTGGCGAAGATGAGGTTGAGACCGCTCCCACCGTCGATGAGCACCTTGGTGAGCCTGACTTCAGCCACAACTGGATCCAGGACCAGGGGGAACTTATCAGGCTCCGAGAAGCTTGTCCACTGATCATCGCGGGAGAACGAGATGGGGACCTCCGACCAACGAAGTGGTCATGGTACCGCTGGCTCGATGGACATGATCTCCCTGAGAAGTAGCTTCTGGTCCCGTCTGGAGCCGAAGTCACCATCACCCCTGAAGATGACGTTGACGGTCTTCGAGGCATCCTGGAACTTCGCATTGCGCCCTTGGTCCTCTTGATCGTCGTCCTCGGGTTCCTTGTCCGCCGGCTTCTTGATCTTCTTGCCACCACCGGAGGTGCTGAATGTCCTCCTGAGGTGATAACAGTCGATAGCCGCGGGATTGGAGCCTGGGTGCCACGGGCACTTCTTCTGGAGGAGCTTCTCGAAGTTCTACTGCGTCGTCGACTTCTTGCCTCGCGAGGGACAATCCATGGCCGTGATGAGATCATCTGGCCTGCGCTTTCGGGCGGACCCGAATAGTCCCGCTGGCCTTTGTCGTTGCGGTTGTCATTTGGGCACCTCAGATTGCTATCGTGGCGCCGCGGGAACCGCTCCCGCATCTTCTCCTCCTGTTCGGACCAGTCGTGCATCATGTCACGAAGTCCCACAACAGTTTTCGGCCTGTTCCGTCCAAAGTCTCTGAAGATGCCAGGGTCGGCGATGCCGTTGTAGAAGCAGTCGATGATGTCGTCCTCCGAGATGTTCGCGATGGTAGCGCGAACGTCGAAGAAGTGATGTGTGTAGGACCGCAGGAGCTTGTTATGTTCCTGTTTACACTGAGCAAGATCGTGACGAGTACCTGCGCGGGCAATCGCTCCCTGAAAGTTGTCGATGAAGACCTTCTTGAGCCGCTCCTAGGAGTCGATCGAGTTGTTGCTGAGGCTCTCCAACCATGTAAGCGGCGTAGGGTCCAAAGCCATCGGGAAGTAGACGACATTGGTGATGTTGGAGCCCCCCGCGACTTCGATGGCCGTGGAATAGTAACGTAGCCATTGCTGAGGAGCTTGCTTGCCGTCGTACTTGGTAATGCCGATCGGCTTGAAGCCCTCAGGGTACTTATAGCTGCTAAACCGTGCAGAGAAAGCTAGGAAGCGGTCACTGCAGTCAGTTTCTTCAGCCTCGACTTCTTCGCGTACTTTGCACCTGGAGTCGATCACGGACCGTGCATCGTGGCCTTCATTGATGTGCTGGCGCAGGTCTTCTGGAGGAGGTCGATGATTGGCCTGTCGCGGGTTACCCTCTGGAGGTGGCTACTGCCTCCCGCCAGGGACCTGGCTCCGGCGAGCGTTGTCATTGTTGTGGCTGGGCTAATGTCGAGGGTGATCGCCAGCCGTTCGGCTGTGAACCTAGCTCCGACTCTCACCCACGCGCTCCTCCCTAATAGTAGACGCCGGGTTTTGCTGATCCAGCTAGATCCAGGCCCTCTGCACGTAAAGAAGTGCTTGACGCATATTCGGATCATTACTGCGCTCGAGTATGGCCATAACCCTGGCAATGTTGGCCACCGGGGTCCTGAAGCCCCGTTCACTTACGACGGCAAATTCAGGGTCAAGCTCGCGATGCATAGATCGTCTGCGCTCGTTGACGCTCCTCCTCCGGATTGTGCGGGCCCTGTTCCTGGCCCTCCGCGCCTCGCGATCGGCATCGTTCTTATCGCCGGCGTTGGCTGTGGCCTCATCTTCGGAGACCACATCAAAGTTGATGATAGGAAAACCGCCATCGTCTTCGCCTTCTTTCGCCATTAGCACCTGGCGGGAGACGAACACATCAGAGCTCGCGTCGACTAGTTCAGTCAACTCCTCCACCACGGTGGCCAGCGGCCTGCCCTCCTGGAAAGGCAAAGGTTCGAGGTGGGCCACAAGTCGACCCTCCGCCTCGAGTAGATCGGAGAGCTCCATGCCCCTCCAATGTACGAAGCGCCCCTCCGGTATGGAGGTGATCATCAGATTACTGGCGCCAAAACAGCCCGAAGCCCCCCGACATACGGTGGCTTCAAGCCCTCCAGACTGGAGCAGAGAGTCCAGGTCCTTCTCTAACGCAGAGAGGGACCCGGAGACGTCGGCCCCCTGAAGATCAGTGGCCGGATTGCGTGAACCGAACCGAGATCGGCTACGCGAACCCTTAGATTAGAATGATTCCAACCCAAGGGAAGTTGCCGCAGCGCCGGATGAAGTCGAGCCGGGAGCGAACTCCATCTTGATCTTTGCAACGGATGCATGGATCAACAAGTCATCGAGATTATCAACGAACTTGTCAAGGTCGCTGCGAAGATCCGCCACGGGAGTCTTTGGCTTCATGTCGACGAGGAATCGCCGGAAATCGCCCACACCATCTGCGATGCAGACCCACGAGCCAAAAACAAATGTCGTGCCATGGGAGGGAACTGACTTGGTGAATCGGAAAGATGCCATCGAGCTCGCCGGTGGATCTTCGACGCGCTCCCCTACCTGGCGCGCCAGCTGTCGGTGTTCGAGGACGATGGCAACTTCCACATCGTCGAATTCGATGCTGTATCTGAAGATGAGATCACAGCCAACGCCGGTGATGAGAACGACGCCGTTCGTGAGGCGCGGAGGGCCAGGAATAGAGCCCGCACAATCCGGTGGAGGAGGGTCAACGAGCGCAGGCGATCTATGCATCGCGAGCTTGACCCTGAGTTCGCCGCCGTGAGCGAGCGGGGCTTCAGAACTCCGGTGGCCAACATCGCCAGGGTCATGGCAATACTCGAGCGCAGTAATGATCCGAGTGTTCGTCAGGCGCTCCTTTACGCGCAGAGGGCCTGGATCCAGCTGGATTTGTACAACCCGGCGTCTACCGTCCGGGAGGAGCGCGTGGGCGAGAGCCGGAGCCAGGCTCACAGCCGAACAGCTGGTGGTCGCCCTCAACCTCAACCTAGCCACAACAACGACAACGTCCGTGGGAGTCAGGCCCCTGGCGGGAGGCAGCAACCACCTCCATGGGGTAACCCGCGGCAGGCCAATCACCAGCCTCCTACAGAAGACCTGCGCCAGCACATCAATGAAGGCCGCGATGCGCGGTCTGTGATCGACTCCAGGCGCAAGGTAAACGAGGAAGTCAAGACCGAAGGTACTGACTGTAGCAACCGCTTCCCAGCTTTTTCTGCACGGTTCAGTAGCTACAAGTACCCTGAGGGCTTCAAGCCGATTGGCATCACCAAGTACGACGCCAAGCAGGCTCCTCAGCAGTGGCTGCGTTGCTACTCCACGACCATTGAGGTCGCAGGGGGCTCGAACATCACCAAGGTTGTCTACTTCCCGATGGCTTTCGACCCTGCGCCGCTCACATGGCTGGAGAGTCTCAGCAACAACTCCATCGACTCCTGGGAGCGGCTCAAGAAGGTCTTCATCAACAACTTCCAAGGAGCGATTGCTCGCACAGGTACTCGTCACGATCTTGCTCAGTGTAAATAGGAACGTAACGAGCTCCTGCGGTCCTACACACGTCGCTTTTTTGACGTCCACGCCACCATCGCAAATATCTCGGAGGACGACATCATCGACTGCTTCTACAACGGCATCACCGACCCAGGCATCTACAGGGATTTTGGGCAGAACAGGCCAAAGACTGTTGCGGGCCTTCGTGATATGATGCACGATTGGTCCGAACAGGAGGAGAAAATGCAGGAGCGGTTCCTGCGGCGCCAAGATAGCAATCTGAGGCGCCCAAATGACAACCGCAACGACAAAGGCCAGCGGGATTACTCGGGTCCACCCCGAAAGCGCAAGCCAGATGATCTCATCGCGGCTGTGGATCGTACCTCATGGGGCAAGAAGTCGACAACGCAGGAGGAGTTCGAGAAGCTCCTGCAGAAGAAGTACCCATGGCATCTAGGTGCCAATCACACGGCCATCGACTGTTACCACCTCCGAAGGATGTTCAGCAACTCCGATGGTGGTAAGAAGAACAAGAAGCCTGCGGACAAGTAACCCGAGGATGACGACCAAAAGGACCAAGGGCGCAACCCGAAGTTCCAGGATGCTTCGAAGACCGTCAACGTCATCTTCAGGGGAGATGGGAATTTCGGCTCCAGGTGGGACCAGAAGCTGCTTCTTGGGAGATCATGTCCATCGAGCTGGCGGTGCCACGGCCACTCCGTTGGTCGGAGGTCCCCATCTCGTTTTCCGACGACGGTCAATGGATGAGTTTCTTGGAGCCTGGCAAGTTTCCCCTGGTCCTGGATCCTGTGGTGGCAGAGGTCAGGCTCACCAAGGTGCTCATCGATGGTAGGAGCGGTCTCAACCTCATCTTCACCAGTACTCTGAGGAAGATGGGCCTGGACTTCAAGAACATGCTGGTTCTGAGTAAGTCTACTTTCTAGATGATCGTCCCAGTTAACGCGGCACACCCACTTGGTACGGTAGTTCTCCCAGTTACCTTCGGCACGAGGGAGAACTACCGCACTGAGTTCATCAAATTCGAAGTGGCCAACTTCGAATCTTCTTATCATGCTATATTGGGTCGTCCGGCACTCGCCAAGTTTATGGAAGTGCCACATTACGTTTATCTGCTTCTCAAGATGCCAGGACTAAGTGGAGTACCTACTCTCCATGGCGACTTGAAGAAGTCGTGTAACTGCAATCAGAAGGTGATCCAGTACGCTTCGACTACTCGTGTGCCAGATGCTTCCGGCGAAGTACTCGCGGCCGCGCAGCAGCTCTCTCAGTCCGGGCTGGAGATCCCCTCAAGAAAGGCCAGCAAGTCGAACATCCAGTTGACTGATGACGTGGCCCTCAAGACGATCCAGCTCCAGGAGGGCGACTCATCTAAGACTGCCCTCATCGGCGTGGGCTTAGGAGAAAAATAGGAACTCGCGCTTGTCAGCTTCCTTCGGGCTAACCGAGACATATTCGCGTGGAAACCAGCGGACATGCCAGGGGTGCCTAGGGAGCTGATCGAGCATAGCTTGAATGTACACCCACAGGCCGTGCCCAAAAAGCAACGCCTGCGAAGGTTTGCCCACGATAAGCGTGAGGCCATCAAACGGGAAATAGCTAAACTCCTCGCGGCTGGATTCATTAAAGAAGTAATCAATCTAGAGTGGGTAGCTAATCCTGCCCTTGTAAAAAAAAGAATAATGAATGGAGAATGTGTGTTGACTACACTGATCTCAACAAGCACTGCCCAAAAGATCACTTTGGGCTGCCGCGCATTGACGAAGTTGTCGACTCGACGGCTGGTTGTGTCCTTCCTTGCTTCCTTAATTGTTATTCAGGATATCATCAGATTGTGCTCAAGGAGGAGGACCAGATCAAGACAGCGTTCATCACCCCGTATGGGACGTACGCCTACAAAACTATGTCCTTCGGGTTAAAAAACGCAGGAGCCACCTACCAGCGTGCGATCCAGATGTGCTTCGTGGATCAGCTGCATCGGAACGTTGAGGCCTACGTGGATGATGTGGTCATCAAGACCAGGGGTTCCGATGATTTGATTACAGATTTGGAAGAAACGTTCAGCAGTCTGCGCAGATTTCGGTGGAAGCTCAACCCAAGCAAGTGCGTTTTTGGAGTACCTTCAGGAAAATTGCTCGGGTTCATCGTCAGCAACTGGGGCATTGAGGCCAACCCTGTAAAGATTTCGGCCATTACTGATATGGGGGATCCGGCCACAATCAAGGATGTGCAGAAATTAACAGGTTGCATGGCAGCCCTAGACAGGTTCATCTCCCGACTCGGGGAGAGAGGACTACCCTTCTTCAAGCTCTTGAAACGCCAAGATAAGTTCCAATGGACGGAGGAGGCCGAGCGGGCTCTGCAAGATCTAAAACATCACCTTCAGTCTCCTCCGATCCTTACAGCACCGTTGCCGGGGGAAGACCTACTACTTTATATTGCGGCAACAATTCACGTTGTCAGCAGTGCTATTGTAGTCGAGCGAGGTGAGGAAGGCTATGCATTCCGAATCCAAGGTACGGTACCCGGCCGTCCAGAAGCTTTTATATGCAATTCTAATCGCATCAAGAAAGCCGCGCCATTATTTCGATGAATACAAGATCACTGTGATTACGGACTTCCCGTTAGCGGATATTCTTCATAATCAAGATGCCACGGGACGTATATCAAAGTGGGCAGTGGAACTGGGGGCTTTGTCAATTGACTTCAAGCCACGCACTGCAATCAAGTCTCAAGCCTTAGTCGATTTTATGGCTGAATGGAGGAAGAATCAAGTTCCAACTCCAGTCGACAAGCCAGAGCACTGGACCATGTACTTTGATGGGTCCCTCAAGCTCGATGGCGGCGGCGCTGGAGTTCTGCTTATTTCTCCACGGGGCGAACAATTGAAGTACGTCCTTCAGATCCTGTGGGAGGTATGCAACAATAAAGCCGAGTATGAAGCCTTGCTTCACGGGCTTCGTTTGGCGATATCACTAGGGATCAAGTGACTACTTGCGTATGGTGACTCTCTTCTTGTCGTTCAGCAAGTCAACAAAGAGTGGGACTGCAACAAGGAGACGATGGACGCCTATGTACAGGAAGTGCGCAAGTTGGAAAACAAATTTTCTAGCCTGGAGGTTCATCATGTGCTTCGAGAGCACAATGTTGGCGCAGATATTTTATCCAAGCTGGGGTCCACACATGCTCAGGTTCCACCGAGAGTCTTTGTCCAGGAGCTCAAGCAGCCATCCATCGAGTCTTCACCACAAGTATCCACCGGTGCGGGTCCTCAACAACCCGATCGGGAGGTTATGACGCTGGGTGAGGACTGGAGATAGGCTTTTATCGACTTCATCCGGGATCAAAAGCTACCTGCGGGAATTGACGCAAGGAGCGCAGAGGCGGCACGTGTCATGCGCAGAAGTAAGGGTTTCGTCCTAGTTGACAGCAAGCTCTACCGTCGCGGTGCCCGGTCAGGCGTTCTCATGAAGTGCGTCATGAAGGAAGATGGCTATGACATACTGCGGGAGAAACACAAAGTTGTTTGCGGTAACCACGCAGCTTCGAGGATGCTGGTGGCGAAAGCATACAGGACCGGTTTCTGGTGGCCCACCGCAGTATCCGACGCGGAGGATCTAGTGCGCAGATGTCAAAACTTTCAATTCTTTGGCAAGCAGTCTCATGTCCCAGCCCACAGCCTCATCACCATAACGCCATCCTGGCCCTTTGCTTGCTGGAGCCTTGACATGATTGGGCCCTTCACAATGGCATCAGGCAGTTTCACCCATGTGTTTGTTGTTATCGATAAGTTTACCAAGTGGATCGAGTACAAGCCGATAGCCAAGCTCACACCAGATCGGGTTGTTGATTTCATCTCTGATATCTTGCATCGCTTCGGCTTCCTGAATACCATCATCACGGACCTGGAATCAAATTTCACGGCCAACCAGTTCTGGGAGTTCTATGAGAATGCATGCATCAAGGTTAAATATGTCTCTGTGGCACACCCAAGGGCCAATGGACAAGTCGAAAGGGTGAACGGCATGATCATTGACGGTCTCAAGAAGAGGCTCTATGATGAAAACAGCAAGAAGAGAGGCAAATGGATACGCGAGTTGCCACATGTCGTCTGGGGGCTTCGGACTCATTCGTCCAAAACCACAGGACAAACTCTATTCTTTCTCGTGTACGGATTTGAAGCTATCTTGCCGGCCGATATCATGTGTAAATCCCCCAAGGGTTGAAATGTACAACGAAGGCGAGGCGAACGAGGCGAGGCAATTAGAGCTCGATTCTGTTGAAGAGGCTCGCTGCACCGCTCTTGTTCAGTCAGCCCGATACCTGCAGGGGATTCGGTGATATCATGATCGCAACGTGAGAGAACGGTCATTCAGCATCGGTGACTTGGTCCTATGTCGCATTCAGGACGAATCCAGCCTACACAAGCTCAACTCAATGTGGGAGGGTCCGTTCGTCGTCAAGCAGGTTACAAGACCAGGGTCATATCGACTACAATATCCCGAGGGTCCAGATGTTCCGAACTCTTGGAACATTCAGAACCTGCGCAAGTTTTACCCATGAGAAGATGTTCGGAGATAGCTGAATCTCCAGGGGCTTAGGCGGTCTCCTTTTCTCGAATCAATTTGGAGGCTACGTGCCACAAGATTCGGGTTGTAAACTTCTCTGTGAACATACGGAGGCTACGACCACGTGTATCATTTATATAAATCGACTTCCTGTCATGAATTTTATGGAGGCTCCGGCCACGTTCATATCTTATCGACTTCATGTTTCGTCGGAAGCCTCGGCTCCATTCATATCTTCTACGAATCGACTTTCGCCGCGACCTTGGATGGTCGCTCACGACAGTAGTCGTATTTATCCCAACAGGATCGATCCGTTCGACTGGTTTATACCCAGTTTGTTGGATGGGCTCGCAGGAAGAGCTACCTCAACTACATCCTGAGTCATGGCACTCAGGGTAGTTTCTTTTTTGCCAAAAACACGGCAGTCCCGCAGCGACGCCCGCGTTCGCTCCCATCAAGTTCGATTCGTTTGTCTGGTTCCTACTTGTGGAGCGCGCTCATATGAGGAGCGACCTTGACTACATCCAGAGTCGATGCACTCTGGGTAGCTTCATTTTTTCTTTACCTTAAGCATGGTAATCCCGCGATGATGCTCGCGTTCTTTCCTAAAAGGTTAGGCCTGCCCGATCGGGTTATGGCTAACTTATTAGATGAGTTCCTACTTGGAGCTATGGCTACTTCCAGGGTCACTGCACCTAGGGTAGCGTCCACTACTTAGCCTTTAAGCCTGGATGACAATTCCGCCAAGGCGCACACAAGTGGAGTCATCAAATAAAATATGTACATAAGGAAGTAAGTACTTGTTTTTTACACCCTAATCCTGCAGTACACTTTGTACTATCTGTTCTACTACAGGTTGGGCTTCTTGGAGGTATTGGTCGAATTGGCCCTCGGCGCAATCCGCAACCATGCCCTGAGCAAATATCTCTAGTTGCGCCTCCGGCAGAAAGGACTTCACGAAGGCGAGGGCGTGGCTGACACACGCGACCGGGGCTTCGGAGAGGAACTTGACCACCTTCTGCGGGGCTCCGCAAAGTCGCTCTAGCAGGGGCCGCGGGCTCGCTTCGCCTTCTTCTGGTGGATCCACCATGTCCACCAGCTCCTGGGCGGCCCCCCCTGAGTTCCTCCAGCTCCTTTTGTTGCCGCTCATCCTTCTCGCCCAGCGTCTTGACTTGCTGAAGGCAGTCGACGAACTGTTGTTCAGTGTCGCCGATCACCTTCTGCAACCTCTCGACATCATCTGTACGGTGATACAGCAGGTTCTTCACGTCAGTAAGCAGCTCTTCTTTACACATTAAGATTTTCCTAAGTTCTGTGGTGAAGAGTTTTTCAGAATCCAGGATAAATTGATAAATGCAAGTACTCAAGGGAAGTAAGGGTAGTTTACCTTGGTGCGCTTTCTTTTATTCTCGAGCTTCCTCTCCAGAAGGCCGTTCTTCGTAATCTCCTCGGATACGCACTTATCCAGGGCAGCAAGTTCTTGGTGACCACTCACAACTGCTTTAAGTTTTTCTGATTTCTTCTGCGAGTGAGTGATCACATTCTGCACAAAAGAGGAGATTGAGTCAAAACTATTCGACAAAGCATACAAGCAGACAAGTACTCAGGTCTTACCATGGCAAAATCACATAGCTCCTTGCAAGTTCTCCTGAAGGACTTTATGTTATCGGCCGTCAGCATGGGGTCATCCACCAGGTCGATGTTGATGACGTTCTTGTACCCGGGCCCGGCCTTCAGTATTTCACGAGGACCCCCCGAGGTCCCCGCGGCTTCTTCAGGAGGTGGCAGTTGGGCACCTGCAACTACAAATGTTTTCAGCATATAGCACTTGGATCTCGGTAGCTAGCCATGGGCAGTCAGATGCTTACCTACGCCATCCGTAGGAGCGGCAACAGGGGCCCGACTTGCTCCTCGCCACCGGGTCCAGCTTCGCCTTGTTGGAGCTCGGGAGGCGGCAAGTCGGGCAGCGTCGCGTCCGCCTCGGGGGCTGGCTCCGTGGGCGTCGACCCACCAGCGGCTGATGGCTCGGGGGCTGGAGCAGCTGTGGCTGGCCCTACGCCTGAAGACTCTGCTCGGGTTGACGACCCGGGGGCTGAGGTAGTCGTGTCCGGTTTCAGCTGGAGGTTCACGGCGCTTGCAGCCCTGATGAAGTCGAGTTCGTTATTATACAAGTCGAAAAGATCGGAATATTTATTATGCAACCAGATGCAAACTTACAGTGTAGACTTCTTTTTGACGGCCTTTTTCACCCGCATGGCCCGTTGCAGAGTTTCCGTTGCTGGCGGCGGGGTTTGACCAGCTGGTGGCATGGTCCCCGCCACGGCAACAGTAACGGCCGTGGTGGCAGATGGAGCTGCTCCCATCTCTTCGGGCTCGGACCTGGGTGCAGAGGCGGTAGGACTACAAGTGGCCACTGTTAGCATGTAACAATATCGATGTTTAGCAATTCAACAAAGCAGCAAACAATTACCTGGAAGATTCGATTTCCTGCGCGTTTCGCTTGCGCACTACCCGACGACCCTGCGGCACCAGAGGCAGAGCTTCGGCCAACTCCACGGCTGGCCCGGAGGAGTTGTCCTTTCTCGCCTCCCCTTCGGTTTCTGTCTCCGCTAGGGGGCTTTCGTCCTCCGTGGACTCGCTGCTGTGCCGGGCTGCAGCTGCTCGAGCCCTCTTCGCTTCGGCAGCGGCGCTGGGGAGCAGGTGGTCTGGCCGAGGGATGTCAGGCTGTGGCGGGTAGCTACGGTACAATTTCGTGTGTCCCTGCAGAAATTTCTCAGTTAGTAATGGCATAACAGAGGTTGCTGCCAACAAAAAGTAGTCGAATACTCACCGGTTTGGGCGGACTTCATGCGGAAAACAATCCAAGCACGTAAGGCACGGCGTCCACGTCCAGCAGCACCCGCTTGACTCGGAGGAGTGCGGCGTCGTCTGACAATTCCTCTGCGCACATGCAAGACGGGTCTTCAGCGCCTGTGTACTCATATCCAAGTTTGTGGTGCTGTTGTATCAGCTGGACGCGGTGTTTGAAAAAGGAAAATATGACGGATGCGCCGGTCACTCCCGTCATCTTATGTGCTTCTATGATGTCTAACAGTTCCTCGACTTGATCCATGTCCCCTCTGGAAAGTTCAATATTCCACTCCGGCCTCACTACAGGTGGATTGTTTGATTTTGCTGGGAGTTGGGGGGCATGGTTTTCGGTATAGAACCAGTGATTCTTCCACCCGGGAAGGTTGGAGGGAAATTTGTATGATAAGTACTTGTCGCCGGCCTGCTGACACAGTTAGATGCCGGCGCCCCCTACAACAGAAAGTTTTTTCAAGGTGGGTTGTGGTTTGATGCGGAAGAGGAAGCGGAAAAGATCCCAGTGGTGTTTGATTCCGAGGAAGGCTTCACAGAAGTGGATAAAAATCGAAATGTGGCAAATAGAGTTTGGGTTGAGGTGATGGAGCTCAAGCCCGTAATAATAAAGAAGGCCGCGGAAGAAAGAACAATGGGGGAGGGCCAATCCCCTTTCGGCAAAATGGTAAAATGTGACGATTTCGTCAACATTTTCCATGAGGAAAGGTTCATGGAATGAGGGGCGCCAATTGACAAAATTCTTGTCTTGGAGCAATCCCTCGGAAACTAGCCTATTGAGATCGTTCAGGGAGCACTTACTGTGGGTCCACTCCTCAGTCGGCGGCTGTGTCTCCTTCTTCTTCCCTTCCTTCTCTGATTTCTTGGGTGCCATCTCTGGATCCGCTCGCCACGAGTTGCTCGGGGGCTGCGGGGAGAGGGGCTAAGAGATCTGGGGGAATTGGGATTTCTTCGGGAAGAGGATGGCGGAGCGTGGCTCTATTTGGGGATTCTTGCGGCTCTTGGCAAATCACAGATTGGAAGCACAGTTTTTTCTTGGCAGTTACTGCGGGGTTAAATAACCAGCGGTTGGGGTAAAAGTTCTACTGTTTCAAAGGAGAGGAGTCGTTTCAGGGAATATTCGGAAGATGAGAGGTTATTTGGTGGATTGTTTAGACAAAATATTCGATTAATTATTTTTTCAGGGTTAATTATCCTGAAAAAGGGGGTTTTCGAATTCATGATCTAATTTCCATCATTTGTACCATCATATTGCTAATTTACCATGTCGACATTTTTAGCCTGCATGCCACGGTTTTTGGATCCTTATCTCCAATTTTGAGGGATTTGGATTCAAGGCTCGGGTGCTACGGGGTACGTGGCATCGACTACTTATTTTTTTAAATTCGTTTGAAAAAGTGAGTAAGGAAGATTCAAGACTAAAGTGACCCTCAGCCTGATTCTTCGATTCAACCTAAAGCTCGGGGGCTACTCCATATGAAGTGAGATTTTTCAATCGCACACCATATCAGAAATAAAATTTGGGGCATGAGCACCTCATAGCTTCGATGCAGCCAAGTAAGTACTCGAAGAAGGATTTCAAGACGGAGCTTTAAAGAAGACGAAGACTACTTCGAAAGTACTCGATAAGCCTGCAGTACTCAGCTACGAAGAGCTCGGGGGCTTGTCAGACCCGGGCCACGGGACTGTGTACATAACATAGTTTAAAGAGGTTTAAGAGATTAAACCCATCTTATCTCTTATTTATCTCGTTTATCTCTTATTTATCCCGTTTAAGTAGGAGATAGAGCTAACCGATACAGAAGGAATCTACCCGAGACATGTTCTGGTACGATTCCTTAGCTGGTGTTGGTTAGTATCTTTGTAACCCTAACCTCTCGGATATATAAGGGAGAGCAGGGACCCCTCTCAAAACAAGATCTCTAGATCATTCTACACCAAAGATAATACAAATCACCATAAAGGACGTAGAATATTACGCATCTTGTGGCCCGAACCTGTCTAAGTTTTGTGTTCCTTGCACCTTCAAGTTCCTGATCTCGGCGTCTCCTCACCAAAACTTACCACCTTAGGTATATCCCACGGTGGGCAGCCGGTAAAACACAGACAGTTCGGGCCGCAAGATGCGTAATACCCTACATCCTGTATAGTGATTTGTATTGCCTTTGGTGTAGAATGATCTGGAGATCTTGTTTTGAGAGGGTCCCTGCCCTCCCTTATATATCCGGGAGGTCAGGGTTACAAGAATACTAACCAATACCAGCTAAGGAATCGTACCAGAACATATCTCGTACCAGAACATATCTCCTACTTAAACGAGATAAATAAGAAATAAACAAGATAAATAAGAGATAAGACGGACTTAATCTCTTAAACCTCTTTTAAACTACGTTATGTACATAGTCCCGTGGCCCCGGATTTGATAGGAGGTCCAAAAATATTTCCCAGGCCCCTCCTGAGGGCCTCTTCGCGAATAAGAAACTTTTCTTATTCGCGAAGAGGCCCCTGACGCGGCATCCCGCCCGTCCAACGGGCGGGAGGTCCCCGGAGGGGCATCCCGCCCTCCCAACGGGCGGGACGTGCCCCCCCCCACCCCCACTATTTAAGCCTCCACCCACCCCCAAATTCCCATATTATTCAGCAAAAATCAAGAAAAAAAAGAAAGGGAGGAGAGGAAGCGGCGAAGTCCTGTTCACACGTCGGTTTGGAGATATATTCTCGTTGTAGTCGTATAATTATCAATTGTTTTTAGGAATATTTGTTAGGGTAGTTATATTTTGAATAGTTTTTAGTATTTTCAATAGCTTTTAGAAATATTTGTTAGGGTAGTTCTACTTTGAATAGTTTTTAGTATTTTCAATAGTTTTTAGATATATTTCTTAGGGTAGTGATATTTTGAATAGTTTTTAGTATTTTCAATAGTTTTTAGGAATATTTCTTAGGGTAGTTATATTTTGAGGAGTTTTTAGTATTTTCAATAATTTTTAGGAATGTTTCTTAGGGTAGTTATATTTTGAGGAGTTTTTAGTATTTTCAATAGTTTTTAGATATATTTCTTAGGTTAGTTATATTTTGAATAATTTTTAGTATTTTCAATAGTTTTTAGGAATATTTCTTAGGTTAGTTATATTTTGAGGAGTTTTTAGTATTTTCAATAGTTGTTAGAAATATTTCTTAGGGTAGTTATATTTTGAATAGTTTTTAGTATTTTTAATAGTTTTTAGATATATTTCTTAGGATAGTTATATTTTGAATAGTTTGTAATATTTCAATAGTTTTTAGGAATATTTCTTAGGGTAGTTATATTTTGAATAGTTTTAGTATTTTCAATAGTTTTTAAAATATTTATTAGGGTAGTTATATTTTGAATAGTTTTTAGTATTTTCAATAGTTTTTAGAAATATTTCTTAGGGTAGTTATATTTTGAATAGTTTTTAGTATTTTCAATTTTTTGTAGGAATATGTCTTAGTGTAGTTATATTTTTCATGCAGATATGGCGCAGACACCGGAGCTCCTTGACGCGAACACCGACGAACGGAACAGGTCATACGTGGCAGCGGTGGAGGGGCAGCAGCTTCACGAGTTGCGCCCTCGTGTAGCAAAGGATTTGTTGCACCTGGACGACCGCTGGCTTGACAGGTGATACTTTGTATTTTTTTAGGGAATGAATGTATAGCTTGTACAACAATTGTAACCACAATGCAAAATATACAGGTTACGTGAGGCTTGTTTGCTGCCACTCGCACGTATGCTTCAGGCCGGCGACGGCCAAGACGGTGGCGCCAAGAAGCGGATGCAGCTGGACCGCTCTCTACTTGCGGCGTTGGCGGACAGGTGGCGTCCGCAGACGCACACGTTCCACTTGCCATGCGGGGAGATGACCCCCATGTTGCAGGATGTGTCGTACCTGCTCGGGCTTCCCATTGCAGGTGAAACTGTTGGCCCGGTTGCCGTGCCACCTACCTGGAGGGCGGAGCTTCAGGAGCGGTTTGCTCCAGTGAACCCACCACATTTTTTGGACGTACCTGACCCGTCTGGCCCCGCCAAGAGTTGGGTAATACAATATAGGGTACGTACAATTATTTTTAATTAATTTAATTGAATCATATATGACTACCTCTAAGCATTGAAGAAATATATTTCAGGCTCAGGATCTCCACCCTCTGGCTGGGCAGTACGAGGTGTCGCGCTGCGTAGAGGCATATCTATTATGGTTGTTCGGCTAGACTCTTTTCTGCAACTCTAGCGGCAATTATGTGGACAAGGTTCTCATCCAGTACGTGCGCGCGATTGCGGATGCGGAGCCGGGCCAGGTATCTGGGTGGAGCTGGGGATCGGCAGTGCTTGCTGCCATGTATCGAGGCCTTTGCCAGGCCTGTTTCAAGATGGAGAGGACCACCGTCATCACAGGCTGTCCACTTCTGCTATAGCTATGGTCATACGAGCGATTCGCCATAGCACGCCCCCTAATCAGCGAGGAGCCTTATCCGCCTGAGATGTATGTGATGTGGCACGAGGATAGCCACACAATGGGTTCGCTTTGGACCGATCGACGGGTAAGCTCTTTAATTTACTGTTGTACGTTTCTGTATATGCAAAGTACCGACGCAGTTGTGTAATTTTGCAGATGAGCTGGGCACATCGGCAGGTCCGAAAAGCATACCCGCAGTTCGTGTCCGAATTTGATCAGATGCGGCCACAGGATGTCATCTGGACCTCGTACACTGCTGCGGCTGTCCAGTCACGTGCGCCGCACGGGTTGTCCTCCCTCTACACGCATGACGAGGCATACTGGCCCACAAAGGCGAACCTAGTGTTCGATATTGTCGTGGAGCCGTACTGCGTCGAGCGAGTGATGAGGCAGTTTGGGCGATGACAACACTTTCCTCTCCTACCTTGAGCGTTCCAGGCCGTGCCGCGCAGCGTACACGAGTAAGTTTGTGATAACTTGTTTTGTATTAATTATATAATCGTTATCATAAAATAATGTTGTCTTTTAAATGTTTGCAACAGATATTTGCGCAGGGGATATCATGCCAACGAGGTCAACTGGGTTGTCAAGCTGCAGGAGTACGTAGGAGGGTGGCTAGACGCACCTGACGATGAGTGGGACGAGCCGCATCCACACACGGAGGCGTCTTACGGCGCATAACTCCGCTGGTACCTCACTCGCACGCGTCCGTACGTCACTCTTTCATGTATTGATGACGCGGAGCATCAGCACCAGCCGACCATCTCGGACACGTATCCCTTGTACCGTGATCAGGCGCAGCGTGGCACGGTACATCATCGCAACTTCAATTATTAAATCTTTTTTTATAAAAAATCGATAACAATATTACTCTGCTTCCCATTACGTATGCAGATCGATCTGATCAACTGCGCGGAGGTCGAAGCTACATCTCAGATCATGTTGCTTGAACGTGGAGTACGTGTACCGGACGCACGGTACAAAGATAGCTTTCTTAAGATTCAAGACAACTTGACACGAGCGTTACATGCACTGACGTGTCGCAGCAGAGACGACATGGGGGCCTCCAGTTCATCTCATGTGTCCGCCCACATGTACACAGCTGGCCCATCGACCTCTGCAGCACCGCACGCAGCGTCCAGCGGTACTGCCGCTAGTTCGAGCTGTAAGTTCTTTATAATTGCCATTTCGATCAATTTTGATTTACACGACTAATTTCATTTATTTTTATAGTCATACACTCGACGGCAATGGGACCTCCTCCTACAAGAATAGAGCCTCAGACGTTTGGCGCCTATGCTCCATGAACGTCTCTCCCGTCGGGTTCAACGCCAGCTGCTCCGTACTCTCAGGGCTATACTCAGCGCCTATGCTCCACGAACGTCTCTCCCGTCGGGTTCGACTCCAGCTGCTCCGTACTCTCAGGGCTATACTCAGCATGCACGGTCCCAGGATGACCCGTTAACGCTAGCAGCTCCTCCGCCTCGTCCTCACCGTGCTCCAGATGCATTCACGTACTCGGAGGGCCACATACGCCGACGGCCTAGGACTAGGGGGAGGACGAAGAGAGCGCGAGGTCCGGGACAGGCGGGGTAGATACTCCTGATTCGGTGTACTCTGTATATTTAAACTGTTTTTGTACGATACTATTTTATTTTTAATGGGTTGATGTATCGTACTATCGTAATATTTGGATTCTACGTTGCAAAACGTTATCGTTTAACCATCTTCATATGAGTTTTAGATACAATAATCTTCTTCGTAAAATTGAATTAAAATTTTATATGTATACAAAAGAGTATGGCGAATAAATTTTGTATTTAAAAAAGTATGAATTTGAAATAATATGTAAAATAAGAATTCGAACAGAAAATAAGAAAATGGGATGCCTCCCGCCCGTTAGGCGGGCGGGATGCCTAGGGACCTCTTCGCGAATAAGAAACTTTTCTTATTCGTGAAGAGGCCCTCGAGAGGGGCCTGGGAAAAAATTTCGGACCTCCCGCCCGTTGGATGGGCAAGAGGTCACCGGCCCCACGCCTCCCGCCCGTTGATCGGCGGGAGGCACCCATTTTCGAAAGTTTTCAAAACGGTACTCCTTTTCCAAATTTAATTTTTTAACCTTTTTTTAAAAAAACTCCAGCCTAGTATATATCCCAGGCTGACTGAGCAGTCTCCCTTGCACTGATCATTTCTAAAATTTCAGAAAGTAACCGCATGCTCCTGACGGGAAGGAGCCAGGAAACCAAAAAAAGAGAGAAGAATGAACGCAATCTAGCGCTGTAAATATTCTCAGCAACCTGCCTCGATCCGTTGGTACAGCCTAATCCGTTTTCACACTCGCACTCTGCTTCGCTTTGCACAGCGTTTTCACCATCCCCTTGCAGATCTTGCAGAACCAGAGGAGGTTCATCAGCGAGAGCACCGGCGGCACCGTCAGGATGCTGTAGAACCCCAGCGGGAACACCGACCTCACCTGGGGGGCACAAACAAAACACCACCACAACGTCGACTCGTTTCCTTTTTCATAAGGCTGAAGAAGAACATGTGCTTAGGTTGATGACTTGTTGGAGGGGTGGTCACTTACCTGATCGAAGTGAAGGTACATGTGGGTGAAGAAGTAGACGAACAGTATGATCCGAGCAACCTGCAACATCAGACATCGGAGGAGGAGCAATCACACAGATGAACGGGCATGAATCCCTGCTGCTTTACACAGAGAAGCTTTGCCAAAAAAAAAAAAGGAGAGAGGGGAAGTTCAGAAGTGAAAGAGGCTAACAGGCCGTACCAGCCATCCGACAAACAGAGCCAGTCCATTGTACAGGTAGAGCTTAGAATCCTTCCGGCCAGCACGATCCAGATACCTGCAGGAAAAGCAAGGCACAGTTCGGATCGAATTGGTAAACCATGATGCCTGAAGAATGCATTTGTACCTAGAGATCAACTAACACTGTCTGGAACTGAAGGTTACCATCTAAGGTTTACAAAGGGAGTCGTCGCTTCAGTGAAGAGGACCATGAGGATATAGACGTGTCCCTTGCCGCTCAGCAGGGCGAGAGAGATCGCGTACATGGAGAGCCCATGGTGCAGGAGCTGAAGAATTGTGCCACCAGAACGAATTCATAGCAGGAAAGGAAGAGTAAAAAAATCAGAAAAAAATACATGACTTTAGTGACTCTATACGGTGATATAAACTTGCTTACGTATTCCTTTCCTCCTAGGCGAGGGAAGTACCAGAGGATCATCGCCAAGTCTGTCAAGAAGTAGCCAAGAGAAACCTACGGAATGAAGAAAAAAAACACAAGTCAAAACACAGTGGATTTAACATCATCGAGCGCACATTTCTCATGAACCAGTTTGGGACATCTCGGAGCATGTATCTGTTGTGCGCGGTGCGCCATTCAGGCGCGAACTTACCCCAAACATAGCATCGGATAGCCATGACCTCCTGTCTATCACGATGGCACGATGAGCGTCCTCGCTGATGAGGCCAGACATGACCAGCAGGTAGAAGGAGACCGCCGCCGCAGCCAGTGCGTGGAACGTAGAGAATCCCCTGGAATGCGGCGAGAGATGCATGCACAGTTAGCAATTTAGCATGCAAAGGAGTATGAAGAATTAGGTGAAAGGTAGCGGCGGCTCTAAGAATCTCTTCTGACCTATTGTTCCACTCGACTTTGTGCATCTCGTTTAGCCCGTCGTAGCCCTTGAAGCACCGAGAGCTAACTCGGCGAGTCAAGTCGTATACCTGGTAGAATACAGCAGCAACAGTTATTTTTTCTTTTGCAAAATATAGAACAGCCTACTAGTGCTTAGTGTAGAAAAAGAAGTGAGTTGAAGCAAAATCGGGAAAATATTTCGCTTTCCAGGAACGGAAAAATCTTAAAGCTGTCATCGAGCGAAGCGCTGCACGCTTGCGAAAAATTTCTTTTTGACGGTCAGTGGTCTAACATTGAAAATACGAGCAGATACAGGAGGGGATGATGGAGAGATGACTTACGGCTCCGCACATGGCGACGCCGGCCAGGACCGAGGCCGGCCACAGGATCCGCTCGTCGGGCCCGAAACCCACGTCCATGATGCCTCCTTCGCTCGCTCGCTCGCTATTCGATCGGTCTCTCACACGAGCAAGCAAGCGAGGCACGCACGCACGCAGAGCTCGGCGGGTGCGATCTGTCGGAGAAGAAGACGGCGGCGGCTCTACCGGCCGGGTCGCGGAACCAGCCGACCGCCGAGAAACCAGCCTGGTTTCTCTTGTGAAAGGCGACGATCCAGCGGGGTTGGCAGTCGATCGAGGCGCCCCGGCTCGTGACGGTGCTGGGAGCGAGTTTATTTGCTTCGCGTCCCGCCCGGGTGCGGCGGCGGTCTTATGTAACGGGCGCCGGCCGCGCGGCCCGAAGACGACTCCACCACCACGTCTGTGGATCGGGTCCGAGTGCAACAACGCCTCTTCTTTTCTTTTTCTTTTTCTTTTCTTTTTTCTTCTTCCGGGGCGAGTCGCGACACACGGGACGGGACTGGACCGGTGGAACAAAAAAGGTCTCCGCTTTTCGTTAACCACAAGAAGGAAGTAATGCGATGCACTGGAACCCGATTTTTTTTTTGAAACTCACTGGAGCCCGATTTGACCCGCCGCGCACGATTTTTTCTCCCCCGTAACGGAATTAGCACGGAGTAGCGCAGTACGCTGCGGAGTCAAGTCAGTCGGCCCGTCGCCCGTCAGTGTCAGAAAAGGTGGTGCGGCCCGGCCCGGCCGGCTCCGAGCTGTGAAACGAGTCCCGTGTCCACGGGAGGCGGAGACCGACGAGCACGCCACAGCGCAACTAGTTCACCGGCGCCTACCGTGCATCGTACGTACGTAGACAATGGCGGTCCCCCACCCACGGTCTTGGGTGCGCAAGCGCTAATCCGGCTGCTTAATGTAATGACCTCATACAGTCCTACGCTCCTAACCTGCTCACCAGTCCAGCCAAGAAGAGGAGCCCCTCTGTGTCAACATTTGAGTTAGTATTTCAACATTTTTTTCCCCTCACTGCTCTTAGATCGGGCTAGTGCATGTAGACAAAACTAGCCCGGTGTGGCGTTCTGGACGCGTCCGCGACACTATAGGTTGTGGTTGGTTCACCGAAATGTAACGTGATTTGATTACTCAGCGTTAAAAGATTACGTTATCGTGGTTTGTTTTAGTCCTCTCGTAACGAGCCCTATCGTTAACAGATACCAGCCTTCACAAAACCGATACCGCTTCAAACCTAACGTTATTAGGGAGGGATCCAATTCGTCATCGTCTTCGAGTTTTCGCTCGAGGCTACGCGGACTCCGCGCCTCCATCTCTGCCTGCGCCGCCGCACGGCAGAGGACAACTTCATCCGTCTCATCTGGCGACCTTTTGGCTATCTATTAATTATATCCTCCCCACTCATCTTCGCCTAAGAAAATCATCTTCCTCCAGCCTAGATCTGAGGAAGAAGAGCATTGCTAGATCTAACAAAAGCACAAGGCAGCAGGATGAAGAGCATGAAGGCTCCGTACCCAGGAACAGCAATGCGCTCATGGTCAGAGCGATGCTTTGCTCTAGCTTGGTTCGCTTGATCTTGCTCCAGATGGAAGTTGCTGGGCCACGCAGATTGGATTTTTTTTCTGCATTTGATCATGCATGTACGTTGTTTGCATCAAAATTTGATAATTTTATAGCCAACGGATAAAATATGGAAGGAAGCCGACGATTTAGTATCAAGGAAGAACATGATCGGTCAAGAAAGTTTTATTAGCAAGGACTCTACGATGAAAAATTAGAGTCCATGTATCTTAATATTTCCTTTTGTTTAGATATTTCTTGTTAGGCTAATTTTGTTTACTACTGTATCAAATATCTCTCGATCAATACAATACAATTTTCGGCACATCGCCACCCTCTTTTCCGAGATTTTCATCACCGGCGGAACTTGGCACGAGACATGGGGCCGCATCGCTTTGTTCTCCAGCGAAGGGGTAAGTCGTCAGTTCAACCAGCCCTGGCAATTGTACTGGCTACAGTGGTGCTGTTCAAGGCTGCATGGTTTCGATCTCTTGGATTCCTCTCTTTCGGATTGCCTACCAGACTTATAAGTCTTGTAAGGCTGTATCGTTCAACCTCTTACTTGATCTTATAGAATCACAGTTATCTTGATCTTGTTTAGATCTATCAATTTATATCTTTGAAATCTGTTGCTTAGCTGCTTGTAGAAGATTGATTCTTTTATTGTAAGCATCAATTTAGTCCTTATTAACCGATGATTTCTTATCTTGATCTTATTTAAGTGTTTACTGCATCGTTTATCTTGTCGCAGCTACGTAGTTATCATCCTACTACCACGACTGGGAGGCGCACGCCAAGGTCTGCGGCGCGGCGCGCGAGCACAGGTACGTACGGCTGCGGCGTCGCACGGACCAAGGAGCCTGCTCATCGTCTAATGTTCTTTGTTCACAGGCAGGACGGCTTCTTGACCCGCAGGGCATTCCGCGACGCCCTGGCACGGCAGCCCATGAACGTGGCCACGGTGGCCCTGCACCGCCTCGCGCTGCCGTCCCAGGCCGGTGAGCACGGCAGAGCCGACGGCGCCTCTGGTCTCGGCCTGGACACCAAGGACCTGAATCTCTCAATGCCGGTGGTGAGAGCAGATGGCGGTTCGGGCAGTGGCGGCGGCTTCGCCCGCAGTCCGTTCAGGCGGAGTAACCATCGAGTTGGCTGCGTCGCCGGCGCGGGCACACGTCCCGAGCTCCCGCTGCGGGGTTCGCTGAGCAGACTGGTGGTCGAGGCGGCGGCTCGCGCGCACGCCGTGGCCAACCAGCACGCGTGGGAGCGCTGCCGGGAGTATCTAATAAACGCAGAGAAGGGGCGGTAGACTGGTGGGGATCGAGATGGCGTCGTGGTCAACGTTCGTGTTGTTCTTGTCATGCGTCTCCGTTGATTCATCAGGAGTCGTGCTGCCGCAGTGCCACCGGCGGCGGCGTGGCGGCCGGGTGGTGCCGCGGCGACGAGAACACAGCGTTTGGTCTCCAAGTTTGTCGTCATTGGTTTCCGGTGTTCGTCTTCGTGTTATCCGCGTCTCGTGATTGAGTAGCCTGCGGCATGTACTCGATTTTTTTATCGAATACGCAAGACATGTGTATCTTTTGATTAAGATTTTTCTTAATTAAGAAAAAAATCCGGTCTTAAACATTCGTAAATATCTACAACCACGAAGAAACAATCTGGCCACAGAACCATAAGTACTTAAACTTCAAACCTCCAACCGAGGAACACAACAAACAAAAAAAAGAAAGAATTAAGAAAAAAAGCATAAAAGACTAAGCTTCAAACTTCTTCTACGTCCTTCCTTTAATCTTGCTTTGGTCTTATGCATTAATAAAAATTCTCACATCAACTCTCTTCTTAGAAACTTTTGATGTAAGAATCGTCGACGGTCATGTGCTGTCCGATCACCTTGTGATTTAGAAACTGCACTGAGTCGATCTGTTCTACTACGCAAACAGATTAGGCACCTCCATTGCTCCAAGCTAACCAAGGTGTTGCCATCAAGGACTCCCATACGACACCTCAAGAGGAGAGCAACACGATGTAGGATCTGTCCCTATAGGTTGAGCTCCTCATGGTAACGCCTTCAAGAAGGAAACATGCCCATAACACCGTCATCACCGGTAGTTGAGAACCAATCTAGACTTTCGCCCGAGAACTTGCGCATTAAAGCAGCAATGCACGGTGACCCCTAGCAGCTCCACCAGCATACCCATAGAGCGCCCAACGGATCCTAGATGGGAGAGCGGCAATCTGAGGCAAGCCCCCACGGCGGCGGCCACCGGAGGCGAAAGACATCTTCCACCCTAACCTCGCGCTGCGGCCGCCACCGCCTGGTTGCCCGCCGCCGTCGCCGTTTCCGCAGGCGCGCAGCACGGCGCCCCAGGTCACAGGATAGAAGAAGTTTCACACAACGCGCAAGTGCGCCTCGGTATGCACCAAATGCAAGATTACACACAAGAAGAACAACCGAGAAAGACGTTGGTCAATGGCCCGACATAGCGGATTACTCGCTTACTAATAAGCAACCAAGCTTCTTTGCTCCGGCGTCAATCCAAAGTTCGCCCTGCTGTTTGATTAGAGCAACGACCTGGCTTGCTTGAGTTGAGACCCGTCGAAAGATAGGTGCATTACGCTCTTTCCAAATTTCCCAGGTAACTAGTGCGAACAGTCTATCGAACCCTTTTTTCTTGCCGCCCGACCAGCTGTGACCAGGAGACGCCACCATTCTTGCAAGGAGAGGTTGGCCATGTGGGCTGGTAGCTCATCTACTGGAGTACGAACGGTGTCGCGGCGCGCACGATTATTGAGACCGCGCACATTCCATGAGAGGATGATTAATGTGTTATCCATGGACGTCGGCAACGAGGCGCACGGGCGAGCTTGCGCATCAAGCAGCAGCAGCTTGCCGCCGGAGCCGAGACGGCGAGCGGGCAGTGACGGGGAATAACTCCCGAACATGTTCGGGAGCATGTACTCTATTAGTTTATTGTTTGATTTCAGTTTCAAAATTTTGTTAAAACGAATTTATAAGTTGGGAATTGCTACCATGAACCTACTTGTTATGCGTCTCAGTTAAAAAAAAATGAGATAAACGAGGTTGAAGGTGAAAGATTGGAAATGCTAGCGTCGCTCGTGCGTGCGAGGTGCTCCGAGTGGCAACTTAGCTGAGGGGAAGACGGAGAAGATGAACACACTGGACCAGCTAGATCAAAGTCAGAAATTTAAGCGTACGGTGAACTTAAAATGCTCAGGTACTTAATGGACTGACCCAAAGTTTTGTTTAAGAACACAGAATCTACTTATAGAAGTGATTTGATATTTTTCAGTTCGGACTTGCCTTCCGCTGGTGTCTGTAAGCTTCCTGCACGGGCACTGACAGGTCAAAATTAGGCAACGGGCAGCGCAAAGTCCCCGGAGAACCGGCCAAAATTTAGCAGTCGAGAGCCACTGCCACGCGTGTTGGCGCCCGGGTCTGACCGTTTCCACGCCCCGGGCCATTTCTGCTCACTGCATGCTCTCCCTCCCGAACCTTTCTCCTCTCCCACACTCCTAGGGCGCCCGCAGCTCGCCACGACGCTCGAGGGGTCACGCTCGCCCATGCGCCGGGATGGCCACGGGGCTGCCAACGGCGGGGGCGGCCGGCATGCTGCCGCCGAGGAACGCCACGGCGCAGGTGACGCCGCGCGGCAACATCTCCAGCGCCGCCTCGGTGGTGTGCTACTCGCCGATGATGGTCACGGCCTACGGCATCTGGCAGGGGGTCAACCCGCTCGAGTTCTCGCTCCCGCTCTTCATCCTCCAGACGGCCATCATCGTCGCCACCACCCGCATCCTCGTGCTCCTCCTCAAGCCCATCCGCCAGCCCCGTGTCATCGCTGAGATCCTCGTGCGTAAGCCTGAGCCGATTAGGTTTTTGGTTGCTGGCATGCCGGGCGCCGGGAGACATCACTGACACTGGCCGGGATACGCCTGCTGCATTGTTGATGTGACGTGTGCGCAGGCCGGCGTGATCCTCGGGCCGTCGGTGATGGGGCAGGTGGAGGTCTGGGCGACCACGGTGTTCCCGTTGCGGAGCCTGCTGACGCTGGAGACGGTGGCGCACCTCGGCCTCCTCTACTTCCTCTTCCTCGTCGGCCTCGAGATGGACGTCAACGTCATCAAGCGGTCGGGGACGAAGGCGCTCATCATCGCCGTGGCGGGGATGGCGCTGCCGTTCTGCATCGGCACGGCCACGTCCTTCATCTTCCGGCACCAGGTGTCCAAGAACGTGCACCAGGCCTCCTTCCTGCTCTTCCTCGGCGTCGCGCTCTCCGTGACGGCGTTCCCGGTGCTGGCGCGCATCCTCGCCGAGATCAAGCTGCTCAACTCGGACCTCGGCCGCATCGCCATGTCCGCCGCCATCGTCAACGACATGTGCGCCTGGATCCTGCTCGCGCTCGCCATCGCCATCTCCGAGGTGAACAGCTCCGCCTTCTCCTCCCTGTGGGTGCTCCTCGCCGGGGTGGTCTTCGTGCTCGTCTGCTTCTACGCCGTGCGCCCGCTCATGTGGTGGATCGTGCGCCGCGTCCCCGAGGGCGAGACCATCAGCGACGTGCACGTCACGCTTATACTCACCGGCGTCATGATCGCCGGCGTCTGCACCGACGCCATCGGCATCCACTCCGTGTTCGGCGCCTTCGTCTACGGGCTGGTCATACCCAGCGGCCAGCTCGGCGTCGTGCTCATCGAGAAGCTCGAGGACTTCGTCACGGGGCTGCTGCTCCCGCTCTTCTTCGCCATCAGTGGCCTCCGCACCAACGTCACCCGGGTGCGCGACCCCGTCACCGTGGGCCTCCTCGTGCTCGTGTTCACCATGGCCAGCTTCGCCAAGATCATGGGCACCATCCTCATCGCTATCTCCTACACCATGACATTCCGCGACGGCGTCGCCCTCGGCTTCCTCATGAACACCAGGGGGCTCGTCGAGATGATCGTGCTTAACATCGGAAGGGACAAGGAGGTCAGTAACCAGCAACTGTTTATGAACTGTCACTGCATGATCGGAAGAAGGGCCTCTGGTTGAACCAACAAATTGACCAATGCAAACCAGGTGCTGGACGATGAGTCGTTCGCGGTGATGGTGCTGGTGTCGGTGGCGATGACGGCGCTGGTGACGCCGGTGGTGACGACGGTGTACCGGCCGGCGCGGCGGCTGGTCGGGTACAAGCGGCGCAACCTGCAGCGCTCCAAGCACGACGCGGAGCTGCGCATGCTGGCGTGCGTGCACACCACCCGCAACGTGCCGTCCATCATCTCGCTGCTGGAGCTGTCCAACCCCACGAAGCGCTCCCCCATCTTCATCTACGCGCTGCACCTGGTGGAGCTCACCGGGCGCGCCTCCAACATGCTCGCCGCCCACCACTCGGCCTCCAACCAGAGCCGCAACGCCGGCTCGGCGTCCAGCGACCACATCTTCAACGCGTTCGAGAACTACGAGGAGAGCGTGGGCGGCGTGTCCATCCAGGCGCTGACGGCGGTGTCGCCGTACCAGACGATGCACGAGGACGTGTCGGTGCTGGCGGAGGACAAGCACGTGTCCCTGATCGTGCTCCCGTTCCACAAGCAGCAGACGGTGGACGGCGGCATGGAGCCCATCAACGCCTCCCTCCGGGGCTTCAACGAGAGCATCCTCACGTCGGCGCCGTGCTCGGTGGGCATCCTGGTGGACCGCGGCCTCAGCGCCGCGGCGGCGCGCATGGCGAGCGTGCACCACGTGGCGCTGCTCTTCTTCGGCGGGCCCGACGACCGCGAGGGGCTCGCGTACGCGTGGCGGATGGTGGAGCACCCGGGCGTGTGCCTCACGATCGTGCGGTTCATCCCGCCGGACTACAAGGCCCCCGCGCTGGCGCCGCCGCAGCACATGGCGCCCCGCGGGGCGCCCGCGTCCAACGTCCACGCGCGCGCCATCACCATCGTCCCCGACGCCGCCAAGAGCGAGCGGCAGATGGACGAGGAGTACCTGAACGAGTTCCGGACGCGCAACATCGGGAACGACGCCATCCTGTACATGGAGCAGGTGGTGGCCAACAGCGAGGAGACGCTGGCGGCCATCCGGGACCTGGACAGCGCGCACGAGCTGTACATCGTCGGCAGGCACCCGGGCGAGGAAGGGTCGGCGCTGACGTCGGCGCTGGCGGAGTGGATGGAGTCGCCGGAGCTGGGGCCCATCGGCGACCTGCTGGTGTCGTCCGAGTTCTCTAAGATGGTGTCCGTGCTGGTGATGCAGCAGTACGTGATCACCACGCCGCAGCCGGCGGTGGGGCCGGCCGTGCCCGTGACGGACGACCCCGTCCGGCAGTACGTGACCAACGCCAACCAGCGGACAGCCGTGACGGGCCGCGGCGGGTGGGGAGGCAGCGCCGCGGACTTCTGACCTGTGGCCGCCGCACGCGCACGCGCACGCGCAGGTTGGTCGATTCGTCGATAGAAGGTTAACGTTTCTAGGGGCTTTCTATTCTTTTTCTTTTTTTGTTGGCGACACGTTTATAGCCAGGGACTGGGATTGATGGTTGTTATGTGTACAATTCTAGCTGATCGCTTCTGTCTGATTTGTAGCTCTTTTCTGATTCATCTGTCCCTCCACTAGGATGAGAGATGACTACGTGACAATTTGCCTAACTGATGCTCGTTGATTAATTTCACAAAATTGTCAGGAACAATGCCCATGCTAGTTTTAGGCTTTTAGCACTAGCAGCCCTTCGTGTATGTTTGTTTTCATGTTGGATCGGGGCTAATCACTTAAGCTAATGTTTCCATAATCCATTACTTGCACGAGTTCTTTAAGCAAGAGCTCCATCGTTCTGAACGAACAAAAGCGTGGCCGCTGATTCGAATTTCCACAATTCCTCCGGCCACCCGCAACTGACTTGCCACCTGAATCTGCCGCCGCCATCCCATGGCCAGCCTCGACCACACGGGTGGTTTGCTTCCTGAGTTAGGCCTCGTTCGGTTCGGCCTGGAATGCAGTTAGTTCTATCCGGATCGGCCTGGCCCGGTTTGAAAACGGGTCTGATCCGGAACAAGCATTCATTTAGGTCTGGTTCGGAATGGAAACTATGGAAATTGATTCATCCGGACTTTTTCTCCCCCTCCTCGGCCCGGAACAGAACCCCAACTCATTAGATCTGAATAAATCCTCAGTGGTAACCCCTTGCATGGCGTCTTCAGGGGAGGCTGTGACGCGACATGAGGAGGTGGCCTGGTGGCGCGAGTCCGGCGGAGGCGGAGGCGGGCGACCTGTGGCCGAGCCTCGAGGAGGATGAGCAGCAGCTGCTGGATGAGAACAACTTGGCGGAGTGATGGTATTTCTTAACGTTCACGAATAAATCCACAAGCGTATGGATATACCGCTATAGCACTTCACCTGGAGAGTATTCAGGGTATCGTAAATTTCTCAAGGAACGGAGGTGTAACGGTTTTCTATCTAGTTTACCCCCGAAGAACAAGAGATAAATTGGCCTAGGTAGTGTGGCTGTCTTACAGATAGAGTTTCTAGGAAGATAAATTTGGTTGCTAGGCGCGTACTTTGGGCACCGTTTCACACCTGGTTTGCCATACGACTGCGACCTACAGCTTTACGCGAATCCGGACGTGGAGGACTATGAAGGATGGACAGGGCTAGCACCCACCTGCCGCCTACCTCACGGACCGTGGGAACAAGGCAAACAAGGGCAATCTATAGCCTAAACACCATGTTAACGCTATCGATTGCTACTCTAGCTTTGCTCAGGAACATCCGTCTCTATCAGGAGTTCTTAACTAGAGCATCCGCTATAAGAATGGACAATGAACCCACATTTAGCAATGAAAGCTTAACTTAACCAGAGAACTCATCACCGTAGATGAACTCGGATACCTACTCAAATAAATCGTATCCGTCGAGGTACAAGATAGAAGAGATGCCGATACATCCGGCTCTTCTCCACAGTTCTCCTCACACGCTCCTTATCCTAATACTACAAAAATAGCGTCCCTCTGCTCTCTTCTTCTTCACTTGTGGTGTGTGTTGTGAGGGGCTCTCCTCCTCCTCCTCCATATATTGCTTGGATAGGTCGGTTCCCACCATCTCTTGGTATGGAAACATTGGCAATCGTCCTTGCGAGAGCGCGGGAGGGCTTCCCGCCAAATCTGAGCGTGCTGCGGCCGACCCCAGGTGGGGCTTCTCTAGCACCGCCTTTCTCTGAGTTGCTGATAGGTGGGCCTTGATGTTGATCCTTGGTGATTCCCGCGTCTTTGACTCAGTTTGCTCTGGCATGTAGGCCCTTCTATCCTTGTGTGACATAGGATGAGATTTTCTGTGCATTCTTCTACATTCTATGCGCGTTTTCTCTTAGTGTTCGCTCATGGGTGCCTGCATATCATGATTCACTGAAACTTATGAAAATAGTTAGAGTTGAATCCCTACCTCTAGGTTTGGTGGTTATTTAGTGCTGAATGATGCAGAGGTTGACGGTCGAATTTGATATTTAAGCATCACCAACATGGAGACGCTCCATGCTCCTGGTTGTGGGTTACAATCAATGACGAATATAGCATACAACCACATAGGGTCTAAAGTCTTCTTCTTCCTCTTCACCCACCTCCTCTCTCTCTCTTATTCTTCTCGGTCCCCCTTGTTCCAATGGATGTTGCAACCAGTAGGGGGGCTCAAGCCCCCCCCCTCCGATCCGCCACTGGTTACAATGGAGGAGAGGACGTAGTGGGGAAGAAAGAGCACAGGGTTGGTGGCTCCTCCCGCATGAGAGCGCCTGTCGGAGCGCTGCTTCTGCAATGGCGCCAATCGGTGTGCGATACTCCCAATCTACGGCTGCTGCGAAAGCGTTGTTAAGGTTCCTTTGGTGCATTGGGTTGCGTGCGCGGTTTTCCGCATTCTGCCTGTGCTGGGCGTGCTTGGCATTCTTCAACAGCTGGATCCTTCAGTGGTCCTCGTTCTCATCCTAGGGGACGTCCACCGTACGCTCGTTGGTAGACACGTCCGCAAGTAGTTCAGCGTCGTACTCGGGACCTAGCTCATCGTCATCTGCATTACGAAGGGAAGCCATGTGGACTTAATGATCCGGTGAGTTGTCAGCCATATGGCTGTACTTGAGTAGCTCTGTGCTGCCCTCTCCCCCTTCCGAGATGGGAGAGAGGGGTTTGCCCTCTTGTAAAGGCAGTTCCTGCATGAAAGCCACAAGGCGGGAGTCATACTCGAGTAGTTCAGAGGGCTCTGAGCCCTTCCAGTACACGGAATGGTCTTGCAGCGTAGATGTTATGGTCAAACCCAGGTGACTATCCGAAAAGGATTCGGGGTGGTCATCAGGTTGCGAGTGGTTGTTGAGAAGGGGGGCCTCCCGACAAGCGGTGGCTCCCTCATCCTCGAGTCCTCCTCGGCTCTGGCTCGAAGGTGCAGTAGTAGTCGACGAGTACTCTTCATTGGAGTCGAAGTAGTTGTCGAAAACGGCCCCCCCCCCTCCTCCCAACAGGCGGTGACTCCCTCGTCTCGAATCTTGAGAAGACGATCCAAGTCCTCCTCCAAGTCGGAGAGGGACTCAAACTGTGTAGCCTCCTCAGATCGGTTTGAATCCAATCTGAGTAGTCCTGGTGCAGCGGAGTTGAAGTCATGTAGAAAACGGACATCATCTCGATCTCCTCGGCGAGATCGGGGAGCAGCAACTCGTTGAGATTGTCGATAAACTCATGGAGGTCGTTGCGTCGAGTTGGTGTAGAGGCGTCCGGCTTTCTGAAATCGTCTATGTGGATGTTGAAGCCACCCAAGTCGTTGGCAACGCAGATCTAGGAGCCGAAGATGAAAGTTGTGCCCTCATCGAGCACGGTGCTGGTGAAGCTGAAAGATGCCATCGAGTTCTCCGGTGGATGCTCCATGAACACCCCTAGCTGGCGCGCCAGCTTTCGGTATTTTACCGTCACGCCCACCGAGGGATACCTCCAAGATGGTGAATTTGTAGGTAGCGTGTCGCCGAGATTAGAAACTTGAAGGTGCAAGGAACACAAAGTTTAGACAGGCTTGGACTACCGATAGGGTAATACCCTGCGTCCTGTATGGTTCTATTGCCTAAGGTGGTGATCGGATGATCTACTGTTTAGAGTGGGTCCCTGCCCACCCTTATATAGTCTGGGGGGATAAGGTTATATGTAAGTCTTAGTCAGATGCGAGCCCAGCAGTCCGTACTTTTCAGGTAGTTTTCTACTGTCTCCAAGTACTACGCTACAAATAGTTACAGCTGGTGTGTAGGACGTGAACCATGCCCTACCCTTTATCCTGTAAGATATAGATCATATGCGCAGTGTGAACCCGGATCTGACAGCGCCACCGGTAGAGTAGTTGGACGGGGCTTCTATGTACCTTGTGCGATGATGTGCCAAGCTGCGGAATCGCATGGCCGAGTACATCAGCAACCGGCCTAACTAGTAGCAGCGGTAAGGATGGACCAGAGCCCAAGCACAGTAGTATAGGCGTAGCAAAAGCAGCAGAAAAACGCGGCGCGGAGCTGAGCAAACTTTTCTCCCCTTTTTACCCCAAAAAATGACCAAATGTTGAACTAGTATAAACAAATTGTTAAAATTGTACACTCTAAATATTGAGTTTGACAAGAATATAAATAAGAATGTGATCATATCGGATCTATGTTGTGGTGTTAATTCTAACTGACACTGTGATTTAAATAGATTTGAAATGTATTAACAGTTTAAGAGAAAAATCATATTTGAACTTTGAAACTCAAACTGATGCCCATCCTCCTGCGCCAACCAGCAGCCAACACGTCCTCCACCTGCCTCGGATTGGTCGAGTAGCACATAGCGACGAGAGAAAGGGTGCGAGGATAGGATAACGCAAATGTGGACCACTTATGACGAAAAAGATAAACAACACCAAGCTGAAATAGAGAAGGGACAAGGAAGAGAAAATTTCTTCAATTCCATTAGAATTTACACTCATTCCTTCTATGTTATTAGAAATGAGTATAAATTCTATTATTCCCTTTATTTCCAAGCATCGAAACTTTGTTCATAAATATCTGCAGTCCCGCTAGAAACTAATGATGGTTTATCATAATATTTTAGAATAGATTAGCAGTTATTGTAAAATTACATATTAGTACGAAGTTGTCGATGATTTCTCGTCAACAGACCTAGTAACTAGGCTTAGAGTTCGCGGATAAAGATTCAATGGGTGAACATCGCTCTCGAAGTTAGATTAAGTGTAAGGGATTCTTGCTAGGTTTGAGCCCCTTAAGGGTAAGGTCTATGTCCTAATGAGCTTGGAGCTTTCTTTTTGCGTCTTTCTTTCTCATGGAAGAAAATGTAGTCCCAATCTTGCATGGAATTGGAGACAACCTTATACACCCTAAGACTAGGTTCTAGCTCCACCAATCACACGTACTCACACGCCTACCTCTAATTGGCTGGTGCACCCCCCCCCCCTCGGGAGGGGGGGAGGGCGTTGAGCTCCTCCCCATCCACATTGCCATCTACAACCATCTCGATATTAGCCTCAAATGCCGCTTCACAACGCTACTGTGGAGTGACCTGTCTTGCAGTGATCGGTAGCGATGAAATAGGGGCCGGTGATGATGGTGCGTCCAATGGCTCTCTCAATTTGTCACATTTAATGTGACCCAGCCATGCGCCACAGTCAAGGTGCACGCTCATTGTTAGGTCCTATGTCATGGCCACGGCCTACGGTGAATACTGAGGCAAACATCTTTATAGGGACAAGCATCACTCCTACTGAGGCGAGCATGATTCGGGCGGTGGTCGCTTTATGCCCACAAATAGAACACATGATAGGGAAGCCTCATGGCGCTATGTGACACGGCCTGCAGACTATAAATTCCTACCACATGGGATGATGAGGGCCCTCCTCTGCGACTTAAGGACCTCCAGCCTGCTGTCTTGGCTATCGCATTCCAAACCTCGCAATTACCCGACGGCGTAGGAAGGGTACTCTAGAACCCGTGTCACTGGTAGAAGTATTTTTGAACACAACTTTTGAGAATATATACCTAAATTTAACCTCATTGGTTCATCAAAATATTGACAAATAATTAAAATTTTGTAATATAGTACATGGAGAAAGCAACCGGGTGGTAATAAGTGCTAATGGTAAGCAGATGATACCGATACCTCCAAAAATATATACCACATAGATCGTGGCCGTAACCCAAGACGCAGCACAGTTTCCAGAAGGGGAAAAATGAGCCGGTCGAGCAGTATTCACACGCCGCGAGCGCCAAGCAGACGCCGGGGGGGGGGGGGGGGGGGGGGGGGTGTGTGACGCAACCGCGCCGCGCGGCACCACGCCAAACTTGGATCACCTCGCGCGCGCGCGCTCCATCGTTTTCTGATCCGCTTATCCGGCGACCGGCCGGCCGGCCGGCGTGGGCTTCAATCCACAGAAAGCTTTCTTGGATCACTAACCCTCGAGAGATCCCTTAGCAAAGGTACCTGACCACCTGGCCTTTCCTCTCTTTTTTTCCTAACCCTCCACATGGCCTGCTCCACCGCATGGAGCCCCTCGGCCCGCGCGTTGTCTCCTTGCAGCGTGACGCGCCGCTGCGCCTGGTGTCCCTCGGGGCCACGCATCACTTCCATTTGGGTCAGTCTCAGTCATCATCGTTCACTGCTGCTGGCTGCTGCTGCTCATCAAGAGCCGGCCGAGGTCGTTCGGAAGTTGGAGCCGGCCAGCTCACCAAACCAAACGGCCGCCTTCATGAGGAGGGGAGCGAAGCAGCCCGGCGAGAGGAGCAGCAGCCAGCCGGGGACAGGTGCCGGCGGCCGGGGTGACTCGACGGAGACGCTGCCAATACGCTCGCGAGCGAACACGTGTAGCGGGTGGCGGCGCCACGCGCTACCGTCTCCATGCACGCATGTGCTCGGGCTGGCTGCGTCATCAATTCGACGCCGGCGAGGCCGGCCAGAGGAGGAGACCGCCAGGGGGAGGCAGCGCAGACGCCCACTCGCCCAGCCAGCCAGTGTGCATGGGCTGTTCGTAGGTGCGTTGAATTCCGGCAGCTTCACGGGCCGTGGTCCATGGATGGGGACGCGCTGGAGACGGTGGCCGACGCCGCGGGAGGGGGACAAGGTCGGGGTTCTCGGTGCCGGCATGCCGCCGTGTCTTCAGCTCGGTTGTTGAAAAGGGCCGGGCCCGTGGACCCTGTTCACCTGTAGTGTGTAGGGAGAGCTCTATTTTTCTTTTAAGAGCTCGGTTGTGGCATTGTGGCAAACAGACACCCATGAAGGCGGTTGCTTAGCTCTGTATAGTGCTCCTACTAGTAGTATCTTTCCTTTTGCTTTTATTTTCTTGCCCCCTTTTCTTGATCTCTGCTCGAACATTGTCACCCGAACATTCACGAACACTGATCCGAGATCACTCTTCTGTTTTCTAGTAGGCAATAAACTACCAGTAGTGCTCCATTTCTTATTGGCGGCCAGGAGCCAGCTGAAATGCTTTGATCTTCAGCACAGTTGTGAAGGATTCTTTTTTTTAGTAAAACTACGGTGGTTGCCTGAAAGTTGTGAAGGATTTCACAGACACTGATCGAGTGATCGATCGGACACCATTTCCAGGTTCAGAACAGGGCCAAGCCATCGATTGTTTTCTGGTAGGACCAGTACTGAATTACCCACTGTTCGTCAGTACTCTTATCTGTTTGGATTGGAGTAGCAATGCCCATGGATTATACTTTCGCATGGGTCCCGCGCGCAACTGAAAGGAGCCGGGGACCGTGTAGGCCGCGTGGGGTGACTCATCCGGACAGGTGATCTGCTTAGAAAACTGTGAGCATGCAGTAGCAGCAGCAGATAAAGATGGAGCTGCTTCCACTCGCTCTCATCTTTTCCCAGGTGATGGTCTACAGGTATGGACAGTGGCGGGCAAGGAGGTGGTGCTGTGTCCTAACGTTTCTCTCTGATAACAATCTTTTTGATTAGTCGATCCCTTAAATGGCGTAGGATCGACGAGCCGCACATGGCCGGTTTCCTTTCCGCGACTTGTTTATCTGCTATGGCAAAGCATATTATATTAGAGCTATCTAATAGGCGATCTTATGCATTGATACGTCATTTTGAGATGACTGAACAGATAACCTCAGCTTGTTATTTTTGTTGTCTCATAGTATATCATATTTTTAATTTGTAGAATGAAAAAAAGGAATATTACGAGTAGTATGATAACAACAACTCGTACAATGGTGAGTAAGTGATCTCATAGTATTTAATTTTAACCTATAAAACGATTGTTTCACGAAGCAACCACCTCTTTCTCTCTCTTCCCTCTCTCTCCTTCGCATCATCAAAAATCCTACGTAAATCTGCACGAGATAAACTATAAAACCGGTGACATGTAGCGGAGCGCCCACTCCGAAAATTCAGAAAGGCAAATGGATCTCAGCCAGCGCGATCTCGGCAAAAATACTGTGAATCTGAAAGCGTACTGTCCCGAGCCTTCCTGATGGAAAGCTGCTCAACACCTGCAGCATTTTCTAGTTTGCCACATCAGAGAAAAAGGAAAAGTAGTGAACCCCGATAACATTTCGATGACGAACTTTCTTGGTTCCTTTGAAAAAAAAAACATTTTTGATGTACCAGGTAAAGCAGCCAGAGATGCGGATACCTGAACTGAACCCAACTACCTCGACGCAACAGGATAACTGGCTGCCGTCATGCATGCTAATAAGTGAAGTAGTGAACTGCACAGTCTGGGACACTGGAGAAATTCCAAGGCAGAGCGAGACGCGCAGAAAGCTTACAAGCCGGCAGTTGAAACTTGAAAGTTGAAGCTGGCCTGCTGGGCTGATTGACAGTTTGTTCGGCGACTGTGCTCCGCACCTTGTGCTGCATGCCTGAAGATCGATGGCGCATGCAGCAACCCCTGCATGCAGATGCTGCTGCTGCTGCTGCTACTGCCAGCGCCATGCCGAGCTGCAATCAGGCCCGGTCCGGTCAACCGATGTCAATCGCGTAACAGTTCCGCTTGGACTCTTCCGATCGATCATCCATCCATCTCCTACTACCACTGATGCCATGCGGCTGTGGGTGTACAGTGGCAGGCAGCCAGATGGATCGAACGAATATAATGGGCAGAATCATTTGCGGTTTCGTTTCCTCCATCCCGTGGGCAGCAGCGTCCCCCCAGTCGAATCGTGGAGGGGACAGCGAACAGCATGGCGCGACGTGAGGGCTACTTGATGCGTGGCTCGTCAGAACGGAACAGGATCGATCGAGCGTCGATGAAATGTACTTCGGTAACGTTGATGGAAATGTTGAATCGATCATGCTCCCTCTGATTTCTGCTGCACTTTTCAGCTATGATCTAGAACTGACATGGGCAAAAAGGACCCAAAGGAATTATATTGTTCTCAGGTAAAATTCTTGTGAGGTTATAGGTCCAACAGATACAAAACTTGAGACATCCAGGCAATGCAACTGGTCTAGCTGAAGGACTTCTGATTCAATTTGACTCAAGACTATAAAATTAGAAATCTCAATCCACTGAGGCAATACATATTATGATGGTGAAAATCATTTGGAAGAAAAAAACACATACACAAATAATTCATCAGTGCATGCAAATTATTAGATGGCTTCATGAAAGGGCCAAGAACACAAAAGGCAGGGTCAACTTCTTACAGTCTTCATGGGATGAACATAGTGTGGAAACAGAGACTAGAGTTGGCAAATATCTCAACTAACTTTGAGGCCAGGCCAGCTGAGGAGAACGGAACGCACTAGAACAGCGGTGGAAGATGGTCATCAGTTTGTTAGTTTAATAATCCTGATTTCGACAGGATCTATTGACTGAGAGCATCGTTTTCCTGTGCGCATTGGAAAAATAGGACACTAGTGGCCTACTAGCTAAGAGTTCCTGACCAGTTCCTCAACTCCATCTGTTGTACTGAATTGTTTTCAAAACACCTAGCTGATTGACATCTAGCAGGCAAGGTAGGTCTGTTCATTTTTCTGCGTCCAGACCAATGATCAGGAAATCTAATGATTGGCTATGAACAGAAATGATTCTCTAAATATTATACTTGAGGTTAATTACACAAAAGAGAATTTTATTTTTCGTAGGAGGAAGATCTGATACGGTACATTTAATTTATAATTTTAGAGCAAACAAATTAAAGGTTTCGCCCATATGATTCACTTAATCGCTGTTCGTATAATTGAAGAGAAACCACTGATATAAAGCAAGAAAATTGATAGCATGCATAAAGATTTGTTTAAAAAGTACTATGGACTTAGTTGGATCTCATTTGCTTTTCTTTCAGAAAATTAAGGGGGAAGTGTGTGTACATATATAGAACATGCAGTACACCAGCTAGGCTACGACCAGCTACCAGCTGAAGGATCTACGTCGGATGCAACCGAAAAATGCCCTATGCAAGCCATCAACCAGATCATCAATCATTAGATATTCGCTACACGATAACATCACCAAGCTTTGTTTACTGGCAATTAGATGATACAGTGCATGGCCTGCACTAATGTGATGGCTGTCCTTTGCGGTCACTTGTGTGCGTAGCTTGGCTTCTGGTACCCTGCTCTTTCTGGTGGTGGCAGTGCTCGCAGCGTGATCTGGCCGGGATCATCCAGTAGCCACAGCTAAAAAAATATCGGCTCCTCGCCGCCGCCGTCATTAGCTTTGTAATTAACCATGCTTCATAGACGACAAAACTAAAACTTCATATTTTTCTTCGTGTGGGCATGCATCCGAGGGATGACTGGTGCATGGATACTAGTCAGAGCTAGAGCTAGTACATTGTGATGATGTGGCACATTTTCGCACTTGTGGATCTGGTTTGTTGCTTGCAGAAGCATCGGTCAGTTGTGATTACGAATCTGTGTATTTAATGGAAAATTCAATTCGAAAATCTTCTGATCCAGACCGGATCCCCTCAAGCCACCTCCGTTTCTCGTTTCCTGGAATTATCTGGACTCCCAGCTCTGCACAGGGTTATGTCTACGTTTTCTTCTCTATTTGCAGAAAATTTTCAATCAACTCCAAACAAAAATAAAATAAAAAAACGGCATGATTACCAGAGTATCCTAGGCATGCATTACCTCATCTCTTCCATCACACGACAAGAGAGAAGAAAATATCAACACACCTGTCAGCGCCTGAACCTGCACAGCCCGGCCGGCTACTGAAACTCCAGCGACGATCACTTCACAGCCATTAGATTTTTTTTCCAAGTAAAATAATCTTAAGCTACCAGCTAATAAGCACATCACTTAGCAGCAATTTTAAACCCGTAACAAGCTCGGCGGTCTCGCTTATGGCTCGAGATAAAGATCTCGCGGGCTTGCTGCCACTAACAAATCGTTTTTATTGTAATCCCCAGCCGACCGCGCCGGGTGCTGACGAGCGGGGGCGGCCGCGCCGCCCCCCTCCTCGCGCGCTCGCCTCATCCTGGCCACCCGAGCCTCCGCCGCGCGCCGCGCGTCGGATCTGTCGGTTTCGAGGAATGATTCTGACCGGGTAGAACAAGGCTGAACCGCGTAAAGAAATGTTTTTGTTCTAACCAACCCGAATTGCACGACCGGGATGATAGCGATCGCCGAGTGTGAAAAATATGGGGTTTTTTATATGGTTGTAGGTCGGAGATGACACCGAGCCGAGATGAGGTGGCTGGGAATGTACAGTGAGGAGCATGAGAAAAATCGAAGGAGCACGGTGTAGTTAACAGCTTCAGTTCGAGGTCTTAGCAAAGTACTCTATGAGTTGCAATTGCAAGGGAGAGGACATGGCAGCTCATAGCCTACCCTTCTAAGACACTGGTAGTTCTTTTTCCTTTTTTTTTCCTGCTTGCCAGTGATGCTGCAGGTGTCCCAAGAGCCAATTTATCTTGGTGAAGAGTTGAACTGGGGAAGCATGAAAAAAAAAATGAGTGGGCTGCTTATTGTAGTTACAATCGTAATATATATAGCAATGTTTTATTTTGTTTCTACTACTACACTAACCTAGCTGCCTCCTTAAGCACTCATCTTTGATTCTTTGCTGCTAATATTCTAGATCCTCCAACAACCACGGCGTCTCTTATGAGCCATCCTTGGACCTCACTACCAAGTACGTTCAGGGATATTACAACTTCATTTTGGTGAATTGACCTTAGCGAAATAGTGATTGCCACATTTAGTGACCCCCAAGAGCACACTAGCCAAGATTCATGTTAACCTGAGCCTACATGTGCCTCCATTGTCCAAACTTCACATAAAAAGTGGCAGAGCATTATTAGGGGATATATAGTTATTAATCTCATCCCCTGCCCCCAACACACGTGAGAGCCATCTGCCACATAACCCTTCCTACCCAACCTAATTATCCAGGGGCATTCCCGTCCAAGCGGCGTGTATATAGGCCGCTCACGCCCGGTACCATTTTTCAAGCCGTGGCACAATCATAAGCTCCCTCCCATCGCTCTCTCCTCCCTCAGCCCGGCTAGCTTAGCGACCTAACTGCCTCTTCCTCCTCCGTCCACTACCACCATTCTTGAATCTCGATCCGCCCGTCTGCATCCATATCGAAGCATGACGGCGAAGGTGCACCCGAACGTGGCCGTGACGTGCCTCGGCCAGCCGGCGGCGGCGCCGGCCGACGAGGGGCCGGTCACGCTGACGGTGTGGCGCAAGTCGCTGCTGTTCAACTGCAGGGGATTCACGGTGTTCGACGCCAGCGGCAACCTCGTGTACCGCGTGGACAGCTACGCCTCCGACTCCCGCGCCGAGGTCGTGCTCATGGACGCCGCCGGCCGCGCCGTGCTCACCGTCCGCCGCAGGAAGGTGATCGGCCTGGGGGCCGACCAGTGGCTGGTGTACCCCGGCGAGGAGACGCGCCTGCCGCCGCTCTACGCAGTGAAGCGGGCGGCGCAGTACATGCGCGGCGGCGGCGGCGGCGGCGGCAAGTCCATGGCGCACGTCGCGCCGTGCTCCGGCGCCGCGGGCGGCAAGCGGGCCGGCGGCGGGTACGAGGTGGAGGGGTCGTACCTGCGCCGGTGCTGCACGGTGTACGACGAGCGGCGGCGGGCCGTGGCGGAGGTGCGGCCCAAGGAGGCGGTGGGCTCGGACGTGTTCCGCCTGGTGGTGCAGCCCGGGACGGAGGTGTCGCTGGCCATGGCCGTCGTCCTCGCGCTCGACCAAATGTTCGGCAAGCCGTCCCTCCTCAGGAGCTGGTCCTCCTAGGCCTAGCCTGTAGGCTGTAGCCACCGTGCCATCCCATTTGGCGCAGGTGCTTCGTTTCCGCTTTTGCCCCCAATTGTTTGGCCCAGGAGCAAAAGAATTGCTCATGGCTGCCTTTTTTTTTCGTTCCTCTTTGATATGAAAGCCGATTAACTGGGGTCATACGATGTGAATGTGGATCGAATTCTCTTGGTGTGTGTGGTTTTGTTTTTTTTTTAACCCGGCAGTAAACCATGCACCTTGTAAAGAGAGGACAAAGTGTAAATATTTCAGAAAAAAAATACAAAAAAAAGTTAGAGTAGGCCAATTTCCTGTCTCTATTTCTATCCCCCCCCCCCCTCCCCACTTAGTTTCCATTATAATTTCTCATGCGAAGCCTGAATCGCATTCGAAAAATCGCTTATTTTTCAGAAAAACAAAACATTGCCATACCCAAAAGAATCGCCTGGCCATTGTTCCTCTGCCGGTTCAAATTGAGTCCACTAAAAAAGGAAGGGGACATGCTTGAGCATCACATTTGCTTGTCCCCCACTTCATGAGTACATGCTACCATGATGAACTGGCGAGAGAGAGACTGCACAGTGGATCAGCGCCAAGCGTCGATCCCACCCGGGATCGAAATCCTAACCGCCTGGCCGGCACGCGAGACAAACGGTTGGTGAAGTGTGTGCTCCTTTTCCAGGCCGCCAGTCCAGCACGCACTCACCCTCCTCTAGCCGTCTTGCCCCCAGCGAGGCTAGTGATGCGTGTTGAATTCCGGCGCCGAAAGTTGCGCGACCACCGCCGGAGCTCGCCGACTCGTCGAGGTGGTTGCGTAGTCGTCGACGCTAGCACCGTGCCATGCGGGGCGGCCGGGGAGGGCGGTGGTGGAGCACATAGACTGCGCCGTGCGCTGCGTAGTTGAGCGGCCACCGGATTCAGAGTTTCAGAGCTTGTTTGGAGCGCAGGAGTTTCAGCAGACACCCAGCCATCGGTCTGATTCCGGCGTTTCAATTCGCAAACAAGCTTCAACTCTGATCAACCAGAGTTTTTCAATCCCAAATTTTCATCACGAAAGAGTTGTACTTGTGCCTGCGTATGCAGTATGAACTCTGGTAAACAAATTACAGGACTTCTGAAAGGAGGCATCCCCTCCAGTGAGCATCCTCGCGAGCCTTAGAACCCAGACATTCAGGACAAGATTCCCAGTTCGGGACATATGGTATATCACAATGGAAGCATTTCAACGGATGAAAACTCAACGAATAAATTTCATTACGAGCAAGGTACATCCGTTACACTTGAACTCACTCTGGGACTGAGTTGAGGGACATGATCAACATTTCCAAAAGCTACAGGCTACGGTGAAAACGCATGACGAGCGTCAATTCTACAACAAATCTGAGGGGGGTCTGAATGGATGGAGAACTATTGGCAGGCAGGGATAAATAAGAATCGCCTCAAAAAATGAAGCATCTCTAGGTACCTGGGCCCTGGGAGCTGGGGGGTCCCTTCATAGCCCCACCACATGAGGTACTGGCTGTTAATACACATACAGGTGAAGCTGAAGATCACCATGCTGTAGGTGAAAGCTTTCAGCTTTCAGTTCGACCACACATGAACAAGGCCATGCCGGTTGCCAGTGTAGATCTCATCACGCTCTTCATCGTAGTACAGAGCTGTGATGTCCTCAAGGGCCTCAGAGACTGTATTCTGGAACTTCCATGCTTTCTTTTGCTTGCATGAGTTTCCATTTCCAGGGTTTATTTTTGCCAAGCATTTTCCTGTCAGTATGCTGCTTATGTTTATAGAGCCAGCTGCATTGTACGAAAGAGAGATTAGTGTTCCAATCAGCCTACGAGCAATCTTTATGCGCCATGAATGCAATATCATGCCTATTATCCATTATCTTAAAGGATGGAGGAAATGCAGCATTTTTAGAAAAGAAGCCCCATGTCAAATACCATGCATGTGACATTTTATGCACATCACTCTGAAGTGAAAAGATACAGTGAATTCCACCCGAAATAAGAAATCAACTTATCAAAATGAAAAAAAAAATGCAGGTTAACGAAACTCAAGTAATCCTAAGTTTAGTCATCAAAATGCATGACAATATGAGATCGTGCAACAGCAATTTAGTTCAAATAGTTCAATATGAGGAGCACAAGAAACATGATGTAGTTGGCAATGGAAGAATTACAAGGGAAAATCAAAAGAACATAGCTTAGAAATGTAGAATGCAAAAGGCACTGCAGTAAAAATACATGAGCAATTGAACAATATATCAAAAAAAAATGCTCACCATTTTCTTCTGAAGATGAATCAGTGGAATCAGCCTTGCAGTACGAAATAATAAGATCTTGATCACTTGTTATGTATATGTTGTTTGTGTTGCAGTCAGGGTGCCACAACAGGTGATCTTCAAATGATGTGACCAGTTCACCTCGAAAGTTCCAAACTGCTACCGATCGATTCCGGAAAGTCAGGAACAGTTGCAGCTCATACAGAAAAATAAAGGCAGATGGAGTCATAAACTCAGTCGTGCTGACTTCTGTCAACTGGAAGTTCCTTACCTACATACATTAGGTACACAGGTGAGTCCAAAGTTAAAACCCAAATTACGAAACAAATATATTTTTGTTTGATTGTATTAGGTACACTGCTTACATCAAGAATTTGAAGATTCTCTCCTTCCTGCTTGACCAGAAGCTTTTCATTGAACTGCTCAATAAAATCCACCTTCTTGTTACGATGGAGAAGGTGACTGAAGGACTTCAAGACTGTACCATCCTCAATGGAAAGAATCTTCAGAGGAACAGAGCTGCTTGTCCTTGTATAAATCAATAACATTATCCCAGGGCTGTCACCAAAAAAACATAGATAATTTGAGGTCACACAAATGTAAATAGCAGTAATATAGAATCAAAATCAACTAAAGAATCAAATAGAACATTTTAAGCTGAAAAAAATGATGAGCTGTAAAAGCTACTATTGCCCGCGGTACATGCATTAGATATATATCACATCCTAGAATTGAATGACTGGTCTATTTAAAGATGTTTTAAGCACACAACTTTTTGCTGTTGACTTATCAAAAGACACATTAAAATGTGGCTAATCAATTTACTCCACATCAAAATGGAAACAAACATCAAGAGCATCTGGCAAGGGTAGCACGCAGGAAAAGGGAACACAGGACAGAAACATCAAAGTACCTGATCTTTATTTCTTGAACATTCTTATCAGCTACTGAATACAGCAATGTGTAGTTTTTCAAATCGAACACCTTGTAAGTGCTGCGTGTGGATGAGTTGGCATCAGAGCAGAATCACAAAATATTCAATTTCTCAGACATTACTGAAGTCAGTGACTCAATGTACCTGTCTTGAGCAGAGTAAGTTAAAACCTTTCCATTGACATCATCAAACTCCACAAATCCAGGCCATTTCAGAGACTCAGTCTCGAAAAGAGGGAAACCAGCATCTGGTTGTCCACGCCGAATGTACCTTGAATAGTTGAAAATTTTCTCAAGGAAGATGACATGGTAAAAATGCAATTGCATTGACAAAGTGTATGGAACCAAAAGCATACTCGATTCGAGTTGTTCTGCATCGCAGAGCACTGAAATTTTCAGAACCATATACTGACACAGTAATGAGTGAATCATTATTCTTGTTGAAAAATAAACTGCGGATAACTTCATCGGGGCTTCCGTTCAGAAAGCATATTCTCTCATTTGTCTCTGGAAATATAAAAAGAGAATCTCAGGAAAGCCAGATGAAGCAGAAATGGAACAAGAAGACAAGCATACCATACCTCTACTAAAAGCAGCACATACTCCTGACTGTGATAGAGCAAAGACTATATCACGCGCTGCAACTATCTCAATGATTTTTGACCTTTTCCTCAAGTAAGGGAGTAGCAAACTGTTCTCCTTAGGGTCATGAGTGTCAAACTCTTCCTAGAAGTAACAAAAAAGATGCTTTATTAGAAACTTCAAGTGCAGTCAAGTGATGTCACCAAGAACATGGCTTAAGATAAATTCATTGCTGCACCAACAGTGATAAAAGCTCAGATATTGCAAAGGTTGACGACTCTAATACGGTGATTTCCAGCCGCAAAATGCTTGTGGTTGAGCATTGGAGTGCCAGTGATAACAAGCCTAGTTAGTAGCTGATTCCAGCATACAGTGTTAAATTCATTATTCAGAAATACAATGTTACAGATTCATGAATAACAAAGGCATCAAGTGGCACAAAGGAAACACTCAGATACCTGGTTAGTAGCTGATTCCAGCATCTGTACCGCAACTTGGTAACAATGAGGCCACGGAAAAGACTAGGTATGCAAGCGGGATTGTCTGCAAATAGGCCATTTTTTTCACCTATGTGCGGACTCCCCGACAAGCCCACTTGCATCCCTAGCAAAGACCAAGGAATTATAATTTGGCATTTGCTATAGCCTACAGAGGATAAACAAGTTGAAGCAATCACTAAAGATCAGGCTTCAACAATCTCAAACATCAGCACATAGTCCTCTTTTCTTTTTTCCTGACCAAGCAAATATCAATGTACCCTCAAAAAAAATGCCACAAACTGAACAAACCAGAAATGCTGAAATGCGTAAACAGGCCAGTGTGAAGTCACAAAAGGGTTTGATACAAGGTTGCACATATGAACATTAAATTTGGCCGCTCCTCAAACAGGCATTGCTATATAAGCCACACCACATGTATCAAACGACTTTTACCTCTCTATCCAGTATACCGGCCAGCACTGAACTCTACTCTCAGTTAACAACGAGAATTTGCTTCTTTCGAACGGATGGCAGGAGCTCTGCCGACTATATGTCAGAAGAAATAAAAATGATCAAGAAAATACAAAAGGTATGCTTCCCTTGTACAACAGCAGTGCCATGACCTGAGGTTTAAAGAAGAAGCCAAAGGCACCAGGGAAAGGAAAAGGTGATCAGCAGCCATAAGAGTGACCGACAAGAATTCAAAAGTATACTCAGCAGATCTCCGCTCCCACTAAATCTAGGTGCCCACCACAACGGAAAATCGGCCAGCCCAAGCTAAACACGAGGTCCGTGAACAAAGCCGCCCCTTCTTCCCCAACCAGCAATTACTCGCATCCAGCACCGGAGGCTAACCCTGCCACAGGGTTGCACGAAAGGGATCTAAATGAAGCTTGAGGTAGTGGTAACCGGGCTAGGGGGTCAACCTGGAGCTGTATGTTGCGGAAGCGCTCCTGCGTGGCGCTCATGGCGAAGGCGCGGTCGCGGCGGGAGCTGATTTCCCGTCGCTGCAGCTTCCGCACGCTGCTCACGACCGACTCCTGTCTCGGCCTCTTCCTCGCCACGACCCGCCGCCCGCTGCACGGGCGCGGGCTCGCCGAGATCCGCCTCGGCTCCATCTCCGCACCCCGCCGCCCGGCCTCCCACAGCAACCCCGCCGCGCCCGCCGCCGAAGAGATAAACTTTGGAGGCCGGACTCGTCAAGCCTCCGAGACGAGCGGCATCCTGGCGCGGCGGAGCTAGCTCCCCGGTGAGGCCTAGGGTTTGGGAGCTCAAGCTCAGCTGGGAGATTGGGGGGGAAGAGAGAGAGGGGGAGAGAGAAACGGGGAGACGGAGATGGGTGAGAAATTGGGCAGGTGTTTAAGATGAGGCGCCCTGTGACCTCTGACATGTGGGGACAAAATGTCAGCGAGACGAGGGCTGCGCGGGCGGGATCGAAGCCTGGCTACGCTGGTTTGAATTTTTCGGGGTCGTGTCCGAGCGAGCGGGACCTAGCCTCCTTCTGTAAATATCACTGATCCATGGGACCCAGTTTCTATTGGACCCACTGATTAGGGATACAAGTAGGATTGCCGTTAGTAGCGTGCGAGATCCGGTTTCATTTCATACCATGGTGGTGGTCCTGGTGAGCTGGGGGCTCCACCTGGAAGTGGCGCTCCGCGCGGACTATGGAGCGTTTCCACTTTTGGAAGGGATCGCCGGATTGGTTTTGGTTCGAAATTTAAATGGAGCGCGTGGTTTGTCGAAGGAAGGAGATTCAGAGGTCTGGAAGCCGCAGAAATATGAAATCAAAATTTGAAAAAAAAAATATTTTTATTATGCATCCAGATGTATAGTAAAATCTATATATCTAGAAAAATCAAAATGACTGATAATTTGAGATAGAAAGGTAGTATGCATTATGTTTTAACAAAAACGAAAAATACCATGATGTAGCGACATTCCACGGTAAAACATCAAAGATAACCACCAATAAACTGACAACCATTGACACCCGAGGTGTAGCAAAAATTATCACGACATCAAATCTCTCTAACGACCAACAGAGTTAGTAGCATCTTTGTGTAGGAATATGGATGGCTCCCATCCAGTGGGACTATGCTCATGAATAGATCTATATAACTTTGTAGTTCAAATGCTATCGTTACTTTAGACGCTCGATACACAACTTTAAGATTTGACTAAAAAGGATAAGAAAGAATAAATTGCACGATAGCCATTGTTTATGAGCGTGTGCTGAGATAGGAAGGTGGGATCGCATGAGGCTTGAGACCATAGGTTGCGACTCACACCAACATTTCGCATGAAAAAAAAAATGTGTGGCTTCTTGGTAAATTATTTTTAAAAGATTTTAGATGCTATTTTCTACGGACAGTTTGTATAGGCGGTTGTATTAAGAGGGTTGCATGTGATAATCGATTTACGCATAAGGTCGTATACCACCTGATAGACGACGCAGGAGGCTAAACTGCTAGGGACGAATCTACCGTAGTTGTACGCCCATTTTCTTTTTGCAAAAGTATCATGTTTGTATAGCACGTAGTATGGAATACACATCTCAATACATATACAAACAAATGTTTAACGTAATATAATTATAGCATTACATAACTCTGTTAGTAAAAAACAGCTTGTGCATGGCCGATGGCCACAGGAACACTGATACAGGCATACAGCCAATAATTCTCCCCGGAATTCCACAATACATGTGTACGTATATAGTACTTGTATATATACATGTACAAATTCACTCACATACTGTACGTGCGCACCACACCACGTGCACGATCGCCGAGATCAAAGACTCCTTACAGCTTGGCCTCGTTGTGGCACTCCTGACGCCGAACGTTGACGTCGGCGACGCCGATGACGACGCGGCACACCGATCTGGCCTCGACGCCGCGCTTCACGAGCCCGAGGAGCGTGACCGTGCCCGGCACCTCGGTCCTCGCCTCGAACTCCATCTCGCCGGCGAGCACGTCCGCGACGAGGCCCCCGATCCCGGCGGCCGCCACGACCCGGTCGGCCTGCACCGTCATGTTCATCCGAATGGTGGCCGCGCCCCGGCTCGGCACGGTCCCGGCCGGGACCTCGCCGTAGCCCACGGCCGCGCCGCGGTAGTAGAGCGACGTGGCGGCGGGGCCGTGGCGGAACGCGGCCGGGTTCGGGTTCCGCACGCGGACCACGAGGAGGAACGTGACGTTGAGCTGCACGGAGACGGTGGGGAGCGGGACGACGCGCGGGAGGACGCCCGTGGCGTTGACCGAGAGGAGCTCCGTGACGGGGTCCCGCGGGCGGAGGACCGCGAGCAGGGCGATGGCGGCCGCCGCGGCGACGAGGAGCAGGGCGAGGGCGGTGAAGGCGAGGCAGAGGAGGACGCGGCGGCGGCGGACTTTCTGGGGGCCGTGGTGCTGGGGCGGCATGCCGCCGGACTCGGACATGTTTGGTGAGCTGTGGCGCCTCACGCAAGTGTGTTCTTGGCTTCTTGCTTATGTATACACCAAGAGTCCAAGAGACCAAGACCACCCGCTCCCAACATTTCGAACCAATCAAAGCAGATACAGGGGACAGGTAACACAGGTGTACACAACGTGTATGTCTACATTGTTCTGTTGCAGCAAAGCACACTCAACTCGAAGCTACAAAACTTACAAGCGCGCGCCTTCTTGGAATACAGGAGTTCTCGATTTGAATTCAACTGTATTCCTTACGAAAATTTGTGAATTTTCTGCGCTGCGAACGGGTAATCCGCTGTTGTACAGCGCTGTGCATGAATGAATTTTGTTGCAAACCAGCATCGCAGGGTCAGTCAGATCGATGCGCTAAACGCTGATGTCGTCGCAATCTCTGCTCCGCTTTCGTGATTTCAACCAAGCAACCAGCGCGGTTTTATTAGTGCTGCAGGGCAGAAACCAGAGGACACCGGTCACCGGCGTCCTTGTCGTACGTTGGATCACTCAACCAAGCACCTATAGCATAAGAGCAAGAATCCAGGAGGCAAAATGCTTTCGCCACGGTGATGCTCAGCTGCTCATGTGTCAAGGGAGAGAACACCTTCAAGAAACCGTCCCTTTCCCTGATGTGATCTCTGAAACTTTTCACCTTGCCTCTTTTGCTCTGGTGTCCTCATGATATTAGCAGCAGCAGGTCATGCAATGGCTCAACGAGGATCAGGGGATTCAGCTACCTGATCTGACAGTGAATTGGCCGTCAATCCAAATCGTTCACACTGTTCATTCCTGAAATTTCTGTGCTACAAAACAGTATCGATACCGATTAAACAGCTGAAACAAGAAGATTTGTACCCTGAAATTCAGACAAGTTCTTCAGTATATTACTACTGCATATCCTTCATGTACATTACATACACTCCTGTTATTCCGGCCCTGTGTGTGTTCATCGGTGTCGTGGTAATCCCTGTCCTCTGTTTCACGTGTTAGCTAGTGTACGTCTTTACAAAACGCAACTCCAAACACTTGCTGAACATCTACGCGCGCATCGTCATCAGTGGCGGCCGTCGGGACCGAGGCGGCGGACGAGGAGGCGCAGCCCGAACTCCGGCTCGATGATGAACCGGAACGCGGGGGCGTGCCTGTAGTCCGGCGACAGGGCGACCGCGAACCGCGCGAGGACGAGCGCCACCAGCGCCTTGACCTCGACGAGCGCGAGGTTCTGGCCGAGGCAGGTGCGCGCGCCGAGCCCGAACGGCATGAACGCCTGCGGGTGCTTGCACGCCGCCGCCACGCCGTCGCGGAACCGGCCGGGGTCGAAGCGGCGCGCGGTGGGGCCCCAGATGGACGCGTCGTGGTGCATGGTGGAGACGGGCACGAAGAGGTAGGTGCCCCTGGGGGCGCGCAGCCGGCCAAGCTGCATGTCGCGGAACGCCTCCCGCACCACGAACGACGACGGCGGGAACAGGCGCAGCGTCTCCAGCACCACCGAGTGCACCGTCCGCATCCTGGCGATGGCGTCGAAGTCCGGGGCGCCCGCGCCGGCGCCGGAGCCGCAGACCTCGAGCACCTCGGCCCGCGCGCGGTCCTGCCACTCCGGGTGCGCGGCGAGGAGCATGAGGCACCACGTCGCGGTGACCGCGCTCGTCTCGTGCCCCGCGAAGTAGATGTTCTTGCAGTTGTCCACCACGAAGTCGTCCGCGCGCGGCTGGTCCCGGCTGTTCTCAATGATGGACCCCAGGAAGTCGGGCGCCGGAGCCGCCGGCTCCCCCTCCCCCGCCCGGCGGCGCTCGCTGGCGAGCTGGAGGATCAGGGACCGGATCTCCTGCGTGAGCCTCCAGATCCTCCGGTTCTTCTCCGTCGGCAGGTGGCGGAGCGACGGGATGGTGAAGATGACGCTAGTCTCGGACATGAGGCCCGACAGCGCCCTGAGGCGGCGGAAGATCTCCCGCCCCCTGGAGTAGTCCCCGCCGAAGCAGGCCCTGGAGATGACGTCGAAGGAGAAGCTCCGGATGTCGTCGTCGACGTCGACCTCCGCGACCCCGCCCGGCGCGGCGGCGGCCTTGGACTCCCACGACCGCAGCAGCGGCTGCGCTGCGTCCACCATCAGCTCCACCATGCCCTGCGCGCGCACCAACGGATGAAGCGCACACGCACACGCACACAAACGCGCGCCGGAACTCGGGCGATCGAGGTCAGTCTGTCACGTGCAGGAGCAGCAGCAGCAAGTTAACCTTACCTTGACCTTGGCCATGTAGAACTCGGGGGCGATGACCCTGCGCTGGCGGTGCCACTCGGCGCCGTTGGCCTTGAGGACGCCGCGGCCGAAGAGGGGCTCCTGGCCCTTCTGCAGGTAGGTGGGCTTGCCCATGTCCAGCGACACGCAGCGCCCGATCTCGCGGATCAGCTCCGGGTCCGACACGTACAGCGCCGGCCGCCGCCGCAGCCAGTACAGGTACGTCTCGCCTGCACACACCGAGACAACGCGAGCGGGGTTCAGTCGTCAGTCCGGAAAAGAAAAAGAAAAGGAAAAGAAACAGGGAATGAATTGCTCTCGGGCTCCCAAGACCAAGAGCAAGCCGTCTGGTTTGGGCTTGCTTTGCTGGATGTTTCGGCCCGTTTTTGGCCTGAGACGTTGCATTTGGGAGGACGTGGGCCGAGACAATGGCCCAATGGGCATTCTCTGGACACATGCACGCACGCCATAGCACCGCGACGCAGCAGCAGTAATCTCCAGGATCCTGGGCGCCCGGTTGACCGGCCTTACAAAACTCGGTCAAAGCTAGACGACACGCTCCCCGGTGTGGACCCGGCCGGCTGGCCTACGCACTGACTGCTCAAGTGTTTCGTGGTATCGCGGTAAGAAGATCCTCCCACGCGCACCCTCCAAGGGCGGAGATCCCTGACCAGCTGAATCTTTGACCGGCCAGTGGCGGTGAGCAGTGACCGCCCCTGAGATTTGACGGGGATTCGTTCTCGTGGCCCGGATCGATCGGCGACGACGCAACCAACGTCTTGCAAGCAAGCTGACAGTGACCTCGCGGGCAGGCGCGGCCATGGTGGTCCTGGGTCGATCGTCTCCTCGCCGCCGGCCGCTTGTTGGTAGCTAGCTTCACATGGACGGTGGATCCCTGCCGGCTAGCTAGCTAACCGCCCGCCTCGGTCGAGATCTGAGACGAAGCCTCGCTTCTTCTCGCCGACATGGCGACATGGCGATCGGCATCGGTCGTAAGCAACGCTCACGTCGTGCGTACTCGCCACCACCCATGCGCCGGTGCCGGTGCCGGCCGTTAGCTGGCCCTGTCGTGTGGTCACGGTCGTTCGTGCGCGCGCATCATCAGCAGCTAAGCTAGCGCGTGTACGTGCACGTGCACGAGCAGCAGCTAGCTAGCAGGTCGTTGCCTTGCTTGGCGGAGAAGTATCGCCGTGGCATGGACGATGGATCATGGATGGATGGACCAGCGTCCTGCGGGCCGCAGCTAATAGCTAGCGGATCGGATCAGGCCACTACTACTCACGCCGCCGATCCAACAGGGACGCCCGGCCGACCAGGCGGGGGGCATGCATGCCGCAGCCAAGCATACACGCCGCAGAGAAGAACAGGGCGCAGTGTCCTTCGCCGGCGGCGCGCGTGACGTCGTCGATCGAGCCGTCGTACGCCGACCGGCCGTTCGCTCGCACACGCACCTGGTCCGATACGATCCGGCCGCGCGCCACGGTGGTTTCCTTTCCCCCCTTCAACCTCTCCGTTCCCGGGGTATGCACGCGTGCATCCCAGCACACGCGAAAGGGACCCCTCCTTGGCCTGGACCGGCGGCGTGTCAAGGCAGGCGGTTGCCTGTCGACGGCAAGCTAGCCACTCCACTACTCCCTAGTACGTGCGTGCGAGCGGCGCCTCAACTAATAGCTGCTGGCTGGTCAGCGTCCACCGCCGCGATGTTCTAGGATGCTACCTCAAGTCCTCAATGCGAGCTACCAACCGGCAGCTTGCTTGTACTCTTGTACAGATATCTCCCGGCCGGTTTCCTACAGAAAAGATGGACCCAAAAAAACACACGAATTTCATCGTCAGCCACGTCACTGTCTCTCTATGTGTGACCGTCCAAATGGCGAGACATCGCCGCGCGGTGCAGACAGGCTCGCGCAGCACGCCCTGGCCGGCTAGGCAGCCGCATGTTCAGCCTACTTTTTAGAAACAAGGTTTCCCCGCTTTATTTCAGAGAAACAAAGCACATAGGGTTGGTGTTCATGTTCAGCCCATTGCGCAAAGGAAAGGAAAGGAAAGGTGTGTGAAGCTAATCAGAGATATATGATGGCAAAAGAAAAAGGAGCGAGGCACTGATCGATCTCCGCGATGCACAGAATCACGGATCGCTGCGACGGCGAGATCAACCTGCATCTAGCTGCTAGGCAGAGGGTAGCCACGACGCAGGCATCAGGTCCATGTGGATTCCTCGTAGGAGAGAGAGGTCCATGGACGCAGATCGGGCAGAGGTGTTCAGCTTCGTTCGCGCTTTCAGTCCTTAAAGGTGCAGTGTGCCAGAGAAAGATGCGTGGTTGGTGCAGCACCACAGTGTGTGCATGCAAGCACTGCGACTACTGTGCGCATGCATGCATGGCAGCATGAGCAAGGTCCTCTCGTCTGCGGCTGTGTGCTAGGACGACCAGCTAGCTACGAGCCCTGCCCTAGAGCCAGGGCTGATAACCTAGTCGTCGATGGCCCTGTTGGGGGCCGGCACAGCATGCATGTACTGGGAGCTGATTCCCTCCATATGGACTGGGGCCGGCCGGTAGGAGGGGCACACCTCTAGCTAGCTACTGGTTTAGTGGTTGAATTATTTGAAGCCGTTGGAGATCATGGGCATCGATCTGGTATTGATCTGGTGTGCTGTTGGGAAGTACAAATAATTTATTGTCATTTTACCCGGCCAAAAGTCATACAGCTAGTACAAGTCAATTGGGTGATTGGCAGGGCATTGATGTTAATAATCAAGTTAGATTCTTTATTTGGTGTCTTGAGAAACAAGGAATACGGGGAAGAAGGTGGGTGCTGTCTGATGATCGGTTTCGTGGCGGTTTGTTAGTTTAAGACTGACTTCAAGGATAGTTTAGCAGCTAGCTACTACTATGTGTATGTTTATGTTGGTCAACATGCCTTTACTTGGAATCAGGGAGAAGCACAAGCTAAACAAACAGTACTGCCTCCATTGACAAACAGGTGACGTTTTTGAAGCGTCGATGTGGCCTCTAGAATGCGAACCGGGTTCTTGTGATGGAACCTGCCTGTCCATGTATGTAAGTTCTAGATTCAGTATGGGTGCTCGCATTTTTTTAGATATATTTTAGAATTTAACCGGCGTTATTTTTTCAGTGGTAGATGATGTACCTATCGACAAATGTCGTGATTCTGCTAGCTAAGTCTTTCGGAGATGCTCATAGGGTAGGATTGCGTGCGTATATTCATAGAGATAAGTGTGCGTGCGTATTTGTGAACGTCTGCATCTGTACTGTGTTTTTTAAAAAAAGATGTGGCCTCTAAAATGAAACTTTGACCATCAATTTTTGTTAATATGACTATAGTGACACGTAGCAAAACTATATCATTACGAAACTAGTTTTCGACAATATAGATATACTCATGTTGTTGTCAGATACCCACACAACACATAAAAAATCAAACTGATTTTATTTTTTGAAAAAAAAATGGCCAACTTTAGACAACCCGCAACATCACTTATTTGTGACGTACCGCAACAAGGACGTCGTATAATAATTTTTATTCAATTAAATCAGGGGGGGGGGGGGAATACAATTGTTGTCACATCCTACGCACGCCATGCCAGATCATAAAGTTAATGCTTCTAGTCCACATCGATCGTGCTATGATGGGGAATAACGTTAATCTTCCATAATTAAATTGGGCCTGAGGAAGAAATCAAGAGTCCTAGATAGCAAGCTACTAGCACCATGCATGAATGTAGGATGTAAGCAAGTCTTCTGATGCACGCATATGTAAACTTTGCTCCAAGTTTCCATCAAAGTCGCATTCGACAAAGAATAAACTTAAAAGTTTAGCATGGAGAAGAAATATCATATGCATTTCTCGTGCGCTAACAACCAGGGCAATAGTGCTCTATTATTATGGTTTGCGAGCGTCGTTGACAAAAAGTTTAATTATACACTCACGCTCCATAACTATTTCAGGTTGAATTATACTATACAGGAGGGGCCTTGTTATTATCTTTATCGCAACAAGTCAGCTACCTATCATGCATGCATGCACCTAATTGCCAACTCACATAGCTATATTCTGGTTTGAAGTTTGAAGCCTTCTGAAACTGTCAATGGACTGCTACATACATCAGCGGGCCCAGCTGAGAAGCAGCACCTATTCCGTTTTTCTTCTTCGAGGAACATGCACCGAAAATGGAGGAATCCTAGCCAAAATATATTATCTATATATACTGTATATTAATATATATATATATGTATATGATGGTACATATAATTACATCATATATATGCATATATACCGATAGTACTGTCAGGTGCGGCGCTTTGGTCAGTTGAGATTCAGAGAGCACCTGGCCGCATCGCGTACGTTTCTATCTGGCTGAGGAAAAGCTAGAACCGGATGCGGCAGTGGGCTGGATCTCTATTTGGCAGGCAGTGGATAGGCATGGGCGAGACGTCAGGCAGGATCGACGAGCCCTTGCCCTGACGGGTGCGGACAGCTAATGGCAACATGCATGATGCCCGTTTACGGAAAACCTACCTGATTAGCCGGCTATAATAATAATAATATTATAACTACCAGGTCAGTAGTCAGATGATTCTGCTGCTGCTGCTGCTGCAGTTACTTAATCAGTAGTCTTTGACACAGTCAGTGGCTGGGGTTGCTAGCTGATGAGTTGCATGCGAGGTACGGCTAGCTGTTGGGGTCGGCGTCGGCCTCATCAATCGAGTATATTCTAATCTTGTTGCCTTAAGATACACTTACTACATGTTTAGGTTGATAATAGTATAACTTACAGGGGAGGTGCCGCTATATTTATATGTAGCATTCGTTAAGATGGAGGAGTCAGTGTGGAATACTCTCTTGTTCCTTTATCTTAAAAAAAAAAAGAGAAGAATGTGAAGTGGTTTTAACGTACATTTTCAATTCTTTTGACAGCAAGACACTACTGCTGGGCCCCCAAAATAGATCAAAAGAGCAATTCTTCCCTGCTCCCAATAATTAAATTGCTTTGTGCATGCACAGGATCTAACCAGCAGAGCAGCTGAGGTGAGCTATCCAGCAGTCCAGTCCAAAGTCCAGTCCGGCCAGCCCGCCCGCCCATGAACGGTGGACCAGCGAGTCCATGCTAGGTAGCCATGCGCACATCATCGCGCTGCGCAGCCCCATAGGTCAAACCGGACGGTCCCGGAGAACCGAGCGAGGCAGCATGCCAATTATTCATTCACCCCCCCGGCAATTAATACGTGCATGCATATGCACAGGACAGTTTGACCACATGGCCACCCCCGCGCCCCTTGTTTATCCGCAGCTACCTTTGCCTACACTCCTAGCTACTCTAGCTAGCTAGCTAGGCGGTTGTGTGTTGTCTGCAATTACTTGCTAGACAGAACGGGATCAGTTTTAATTTATTTGTTTATTTATTTACTCCAATTAGACTTGGTGGCCCAGGAACCTGGACACCCGGCCGGTAGGAGTTGACTGCGCCCGGTTTCTATCTTGCATCTGTTATCTAGTATGTTTTTTTCCTTGATGAACCTGCTTGCTTTCTGATGTTGACTTCATTGACAACTCAAACCCCATCTTGGTAGGGGAATGGCGTTATTTTCGCCCACTTGTTTTCTTTAAGCAGTGACTTTGCTACATTTTTGGTACTTGCAGTATCTTTTAAACAACAACTAGCGGCTAGTCAACTTGCTTGGGGAATAGGCTAGTGCAGTGCCACTTCAATGGATCCATGGTGCTTGCTCATATAAAATTGAGATGAAACTATGGAAGGGAGCAGAAGTTTTTTTTTGAAATAAGAGATCCATGGTGTCATTTCTGTTTTACGAGTTCGGCTTACAACGTACTTATATTTCTCATAAAAACCTAGTACATAATTTTTACCAAACGGGCAAGACCCTAGTTCCTTTTGGTAGTAGTAGCCATGCGGGCTTTGCTGTTATTGACAACTCATTCGCAAAAAAAAAAAACGAAGGTGGCAACAAGATTCTATTTTGCATGAGAGCAACAACAGGGATGGCAATCTGAGGGCTAATAAAGAGGCGAGTATTAAGCACACAAGCATGAATATTAACAAGTTAATAAGGCGCGGGAGATTTAAGGGGCTGGGAGAGGAGACGTACCGTAGGCTTTCCTCCACTTCTCGAAGTAGGGGAAGATCTTCTTGCAGTAGTCGTCGAAGCCTTCCTTCTCGAAGTCCCGGCCGCCGGCCGCCGCCGGCGCCTCGGCCACCGCCGCGGCGGCCGCCCTCGCCTGCATCTCGGAGAGGTTCCCCGACAGGAACGACGACGGCGGCGGGCCGTCGATGCCCTGCCGCCGGAAGGCCTCCGCGACCCGGCGCGGCCGCTGCAGCCACGCGGAAATGGCGGCGGCGAGGAGCAGCGCCGCGGCCGCGAGGGCGCACCACCCTGCCAGCAGCGGCGCCAGTGGCAAGGAGCTGTTCGTGTACTCCATGGCCGCCTTGCGCGAGCGAGCGGCAGCACCGTCTCCTAGCCTATCTCCCTCTCTAGTCTCTGGCTAGCAAGAAAGTTCTTGTGTGTGTTCCCTTCTTCCCTTCCCTCCGCGGCTCCTGCCGCGGGTGAGTTTATATAGCAGAAGACGTGGTAAAGTAAGAGTGACTGAGCGAGGCATGCGCTAATTAATTAAGGTGCTCAAGGTATGTAGGTCTAGGCCTGCTTGGGTGGGATCGTAGAAATTTCTTCACGGAAATTTCGAAAGAGTTTCTACGGAGAAAAATAATGTGCGTTTAGACCCAACCAAAATACAAGACACTGTATTGACTCTTGAGACTTATACCAGAGTCATTAGTTATTAGTTCAGCCAGTCTTGCTCAGTAATCTAGTACTCTACTGGTGCAAACATACTACTATGTTTTGGAAATGGTGCTCTGAGTTTCAGTTGAAGTAGATCTCAAATTCTGACTACCAATATGTTTCAAAATATCAATTTTACTATACGAAAATCTTATGTACAAATATTGAAATTTGAGTGTAAAATATTATTGAATTTTACTATACGAAAATTATCTTCAGCAGTGTAATTTTCTATTGACCAATAATATTACATTTTCATTATACTTATAAGATAATTTTCAATGCAAGCATGCAAAGATACACTGAAGAAATATTGTCATTGTTATCCCATAAAACGTACTCCTTACTCTATTTGTGACTATTTGTAGTCGTAGAAGGCTAGAATTTTGGAGGACTGACCATTTCAATTAGGTGGGTGTGTTTTTCTTTACAAAACTCGTTGTACTTGTTCATGGCCTCAGGATAAAATGTTTCACAATAATGTTTGTCAATTGGGGATCTCAATTGTAATATTTTCACTCGCTACCTCTAGGTAAATACTTTGAAAGAAGATATTTTTTGTGCCATATGATTTACTAAGGATATGGATGGTCATTTCACACCAACTTTGATTGGATCAGGTAAAAAAACTTCCTTGATCAGACAAACATTGCATAACCGAGCGAGGGAGTTGTAGGTATGCACACTACACTCACACAAATAGTAATAGCGTGTGAGAGAGAATTGCGGTAGTATTTGCTCTCGGCAAACTTGCATGGATCATCAAAGAGTATGCTTGCTTGGGTCCGTAAGGAAGCCTCCCTCGCCTTATCTCCTTTCTCATGTTAGCAAGAAACTGAAGGTAACTGAGCGTTAGGATCATGGCAAGTATTCCACAAACTAAACAAGCAGTCTAGTTTCGGATCTCCTAGCTATACATCCTCGCTCCTAGCAGATCGAGCAAAGCTCGCTTGGGAAACAATTTGGCCCCACATGTCCATACATGGACACAAGAAATGGCTTTCCCGTTTGGTCCTAGGCAATAACTATGGCCTGGTAGGCCCAGAGAGCGCGGCGAGAAAGCATACCGGAACGGCTTTGTTTCCGTTGATGCTTGTGTCGGCGTGTCAAACAAGTAGGTTTTGCAGTTTCCTGCTGCATTAAATTTGATTCCTTCTGCACAGTGTATTATTGGTCTTGGTGACACAAAATGTGCATGATTGGACAAGGGCCACTAATGGTAAACAATACTAGTAATAGTGAGATGATGGACTTATTAGTTGTTAATTATAGTGGTGATGGAGCCAATCAACCTAGCAATCAGTGAGTATATATAGGCACGTACATTAGCTTATTTCTAGTTGCTTGTGTCGTTGGATATATATTTTTGTTTAAAGCTTCTGATACCAGATACAACGCTAGCTCTAATAATACTACTCTGGCCTCAGCACAAATAGGATAAAACCACGGCCTACAATTACCAATACCAAAGAAAAAAACGACATGACAACGAATTACAACACATAACGTTATCTTCAGCTCAGTGCACAACCAAAACAATGTAGTTGTTGTGTCGTTGGATATACTAGTGTATATATGAGGTCGTGTACATATAATATATTTGATTTTTTTTTTGGAAAACCAGTTCAAGTATTTTTGCGTGTTTAAGCTGCAACTACAGATGGTAACGTTCGGTATATTCAGGTTATATGGAGCACGAGCCATCATCGTTCATACGAGCCGTTAAGAGTCTTGGCGAGAGTAACATTAAGCCGTAGGAGAAGACATTAGACGCTGCACCTACTACACTTTGCCTGCTACACATTTAACCAGCAGGTCAGTTTTGGAGACGTTGAAACACGTACGCGTCTTAAAATATTAATCCTCGCCTCACCGTTGCCGTCGAGGAAATTTGCAGCGCGTGTAAGCTACAAGGATAGATATGTCTACATGTGCGGCTTTAATAATTCAGGCCATGCATGTATGACCGTCCATGTATATTTTATTACTGCTGGACGGTGATATGTATAGTATGTTATTATTCGACCTAATTAAACATTTCTCATAATGTCTCCATCAACATTTTTCATAATTTCTTCGCCACCATTTTTCATGATCGTTTTTCATAGTGGAGGAATAACTGAGCATGTTCTGTCATCTCCCCTATAGTTTGGTACTACTAGGTCGGTGAGACGCGAGAATGAAGCCTGTTCGACTAGCATGCAACCTGCTGTGGCTGGAAAGACGACTCACCATGGCACAGCTTCGAATATTCACAGGTCGCACGCATGAATGGTGGTGGTTGATCCTACCACGCATCACACGCGACCGTCCGATCGGAGAAACATCCTACACCACAGGACGGTCCAACTTTTTTTAAAAAAATTTAACTTGGCAAGTTTTGACCGTACACCGGTGCAACATATACATCTCGAACCCTCCGTATATTCCTATCTGTGCCATCCGCTAACTTCCTGGAAGATATTTCAAACCATGCCATACGAATGCGATGCACGCATCCGTATACTCCGATTGACAGGCACGTGCGTGCAACTTTAAATCAGAAGGTGAGCGACGCGGCGAGCGTGAATGAGGCCAACAGTGCCTGCCTTGGGTGCATGGGCCGTCCATGCCATACAGTAGAGGCCCACGGCTCCAAGCACTACACGTGCGCACCGGGCCTACTACTTTCTACCGCTAGTATGTATGCGTCTACCTGCTAGCCTACAATGAATCGTATACATTTGCTAAATTGCTACTCCCTCCGTATGCAAATATTTATCACAACTTTGACCATTCGTCTTATTCAAAAATTTATTGCAAACATAAGTCATGCTTAAAATACCTATAATAATAAAGCATTTCATAAACAAAATAGATGGTATTTATATAATTTTTTGAATAAAATAAATGGTCAGAGTTATAAGAAAAAATTAATGGCGATAAATATTAGTACTATGTACCGAGGAATTCAATACACGTCGTTTACCCTTCCCCACACTCAAAACCTATATGTAGCCTTTAGATTAGGATCCAACGGCTGACGGGTTCCTTCTTCCTTCCAGTTTTCCTCATGGTGTTCTTCTCTCTCGTCACCATCCTTCATTGCTACGTGACCCCGTCGCGCTGCCTCCCGCTCCCATCACTTGTACTCCTTCCTTTCAAATTGTTGTTCGTTTATTTAGCAAATCTAAATATATAGTTTATGCTATGTATCTAGACGTAGCGTGTATCTATATGCATAGCAAAATTTATGTATCTGGACTTACTAAAATAACCTAAAAATTGGAATGAAGGATGCAGCTCCTGCCACTGGACACACCATGTTGTCCTAACATAACTTCAATGAGGCCGCTTGTCGACGCAAAGGGAACGGGATCCCAAGTGCAAGTGATTAGTGGAGATGCTCGTTCGCCACACGAGGGCTGGGCCACAGGGTAGGCCCGCCTGATTCTCAGGTCCCGGGAGCTTGAAGGACCCCGGATACTACTACGAAAGGACCTTGGGAACGGGAAGCTACCTTCGCTCCAAAGGAAACGCTCTAACAGCCGGCAGGGCAGACGGCACTAAATAGCCCCTTGCATGCTTGCACGTGGATGGGCTGCATACATGCATGCACCAAGATAGGATAAGACAAGACCAAGGAGAACTCCACACGAATACATGCGTGCATGAGCCGCGTGAAAGCATGTGCCCAGATACATGCACCTGTACGCATTAAAAAAGGAGGTCCATGCATGAAGAGCATGTCAGCTGTAGAGGCAACAAGAGTAGACCCACGGGGTAGGGAAGAGGAGCTTCTGGCTCAAAAAAAGATTCCAGAGCTAAAGAACGAGCTCGGCTCCTATGTACTCTCTAGTTCATGCGCACCCATAAAATATACACAAAAGCAGGACATAGGGCTATTATCCTTCAGGAGACTCGAACCTAGGTAAAATTTCTCTCTATGCTCACCATAGGTACTGCCTAAGAGGATCAGCGCGTTCAGCACCTAGCCGAATCTCTAAACGGGGTTCCACGAATCCCCACTCGCGGTTCTCACCCACCGTCACAGCCACCACCACGATCTTGCCCACAAGTCGTCTTCTAGCACTTGCGAAAGCTGTTGACCACCCTTGCGCCTACCGCCACCATTGAGCTAGCCTGCATCCACCCTTCTCTGTTTATGCTCAGTACACAATGAACTTCCCAAACCTTAACCCTAATCTCGCCGGAGAAAGTCCATTCTCTAATTTCTTACACTAACCCAACCTAACCAAAACTCTCAGGGTTGACATCGCAGTAGAGGTAAAAGGAGGGAGCAATAAAAATTAAGAAGAGATAGAGAGAGGGTGTGGGACTAAAAAACCACCCGAGCGAGATGTAGCTAAGCCGCTACATTGTAGCGTTAAAGCTGATCTTTATTTATAATATAATATAATATATTGTACTCCCATATTTCAAATTATTAGTTATTTAACTTTTCTATATATATATATATAGATGCATAGCAAACTTTATGAATCTAGAAAAGTTAAAATAATTAATAATTTGGAACGGAAAGAGTATGAAAGAAGATGTGCCATCACCTTTGGAACTAAAGTTATATTACTCCATTATCATTACAGAAATAGGATACGGAACTGCTCATGTTTCCATCGCCGTACATGCAAGTGAGACCACACAAATAAATATTCGGATTTCCTAGTTTTCAAAAAAATATGTTCGGATTTCGACGGACAACAGGAGCCCAATAATCAAACTAGTACGATGATAGATGATACTAAATATGATGTCATGTCATGCCTGACCGGATTTTTTTACCGATCTTTCCCCAATTCCCCTAACGAAGAGTCCGGTGGTTTTCACCAATCTTCCCGTGGTCACGCATGCATGACGTGACATCACATCTGGTCTAGCATCATCGTCCATCACTCCTCGTACCGTACCGATCGATCTGGGAATGGCGTCGAAAGGAGCTAATCTAGCTGGCTGGCAGGCATGAGGTGGTGATGGATCATGGATGGATGCAGCAAGCCAGCAACGGCAAGTCGCGGATCGGAGGTAGTACAAACAAGGTGGACGACCTGTCACGGCTGTACGCCGGTGCCTCTCTCTCTCTCTCTCTCGGTTCCATGCTGTCTCTATTATGCGACCGAGGAATCCGCAGGCAATTGGACGATCTGGCGCCGGGCGTCGTGGTGCCGCGCCGCTAGCGCTAGGCCGCTAGCTATGCCTGCCCATCGACCGGTCGGGTCGGGACCAGCCTAAAGCCTACGAGCCCCTTCTCCTCCGCCTGCCGTGTGGTGCCGCCTCGCCGACGTGTCGGCCGAGCCGCCCGCGGCCCTGCCGCGTGCGCACCGGTGGGCGCGCCCGTGCCGAGGCGCGCCCGCGCATTGGCAGAGAGGCTCGACGCCGGGCGCCAACGGACGCCCGCCCCGCGCCCAGCGGCCCAGCTCCGGTGCCGACGCCGACGCGCGTGTGCACCCTGCCGGCGGCCGGACGGCAAAACAACGCCGTCGAAAGGCGAAAGGCGAAGCCGAGTAACCACCGTGGAAGGCAGCGAGCGAGTCATATGCATTGCCGCCGCGTGCGCCGCCTGATGCAGATGCGTACGGTCTACACACTCTGCGGACACGCAGAGAAGTGTTCGCCTTGTGCTCGGCGTGCCTGTACGGACGGAGACGGCGCCACGCGTGATGTAAAGCAGCAGCTAGCGGATCGTCACAACCATCGATCGCCGCACAACGGCGACGACGAACCCACGCGGGAACGAATCGAACTCTGACTCGCCATCCATCTCTTCGGACCGCCACGCGCCGGAACGGCGATTGGTCTCGCCGTCTCGGCCTGCCGGCCGGTCACGCTCCCCAAGTCGCTGCCAGCTTCTTCTTCCTCTCGGGCGGCTTCCCAGAAGATTGACTCGGCGTCACAGCTCGGACGTCTCCTTGCTCCCCCACCCGCGATCGAGATCATCTAATCTCATCCGATGACCCCTGCTCCGCGTACGCGCGCACCGTCAGGCACGCGATACGATAGATGCGCGCGGTGGCGACGACGCTTCCCCCCGGCCGGCGTGGAAAGTTTGGGCCGGTCCGACGACATTGACGTTCCGTTCCGGCGAGATACGGCCGTAGTGTATCTCCGTGCACGCGTCAGGGTTTGGCGCTAGGCATCGTCTCTTCTCCATCTAATCTCCATGGCTCGCCGTCATCGCCGGGTCATTTTCTTCCTGCAGGCCAATCGTATCGTACGTGGCCACTTGACGTTGGGTTGACGTCCGGTCCGGACCAGCCTGACGTGACTGTCCGGCCCCGTTGCCGCCTGGATCGATCGATTTCACGTCGCAGTTTTGGAAAAGACGATGGCTGCTACACGTCTTCGCGTTCCATCTGCTGATGATCTCTTGCTGTTGAAGCTCGGAATACTATCCCAGGAAGTTACCAGAGCATTCCATGGCTCAAAGCACTTCCAGGATGCACTAGCTGTCCAATTTTTTTAAAAAATATATAGGAAATGAAATGGCACCACGAAATCCTTTAAAAAATTTCTGTTGCAAATGTTTTTGTTGCAACTCTGCATGCGCTCGTGAGCTATGAGTTGGGCCTATCAGGATCTCCACTCCCCCATTAGACAGCCCGACAGCCTTGAAGAAAAAGATCCCAAAAGCCCAAGTCATTGGACGTTACCAAGGAGACAGGCGGGTAGTTTTTTTTTCTTGTTTTGAAATAGAACAGTCTGTTAGGTTATGTCAAACGAGTAGTTTTACAGTAGTATTCCTATTGGCCCTGAATTCTGATGTCGAAAATAGTTGTGATGTTATGTGAATGTGACCAAGTCTCAAATATATAGTACTCTATATATTAATAAGTCATTGCTATGTAACAGAACATGTTTATTTTAAGATAAATACCCTTTGTCTAGAACTATATTTAAAAGTATCAAGCTTTAGATGATTTTGTATACAACGAATCACCTCAAGTGTGCTGCATGTGTGGGCATGACTCCATCCACAATGGTTTACATGTGTAACATGCCTTAATTAACTGCAAACTTGTTAAGAGTTTTTCTACATGTGTCACTACTAATCACTATTGTGGCTGCACCACTTGTTCGAGGACAAAGTATACAACTTGTAAAAAGTACATTTTCAGAGCACAGATGAGTATCGAGAGGAAGACAACTCAAACATATACCTAGGTTGCATGACAACTTATCCATACCACACTCCGAAACATTGTTGCCTGCACCTTTTCTCACTAAATCATCATTATGCATATAGAACCCATGTCTATATGCTTTATGAAAGCATTAGGTTATCAATACACAATTGTGATAGAATGACTCAAATAAATAATGAATTTAATCAACTCATATTAGTACATTCCATTTTCCGATTGCATGGCAGAATAATTGGTGAAAAAGGAATTCCTGACTCAAGATTTAACTATTTTGTCCAACTACAGCCACAGGTACAACCATTTGGTTGCAACTCAGGATCCTACGGTTAAAATCACCAAAAAGGGAAGCTCATAGATGGCTTCGATCATTCGATGCATGGTTATACTTGAGCTGTACATAAAAGGGTTGGACGTGAAGAATTTTACTTTTGTTCAGCACTGAAAAGGAATGGTAGAAGCTGATACTTTACATGTAGAGATGTCCAGCGAAACAAGGCTAATACCAGTGATGTCCAACAAAGCAGGTTAGATGCATATGATACCACGTCATCAGTATCTCAAGGCCCAACCAAGTCATGTGACAGTCCAGCTATGTGTTTAAGTTTAACTCGAGTTTGTGCAGCAGATCACGTCTGTCACAAATTCACAATGCCCCCACGATTGCACATCGATCAAGGAGCCACAGGTACCAGATTGCCATGTCTCCTTGGCGCATAGCAAATCTTGAGAATAATTTTATGTTTGAATTTGTACCAGAGACTTCCCAATCATTGTGCTTCTTCATCTGAAAGTCTGTTACTCCCTGATTCTCTGAGATACATTCTCCTGAACATTTCAGTTCATTCCAGAATTTCTGGAACTATGGATGCACATTGCGCATGAAAACAGAATATTCAGGCCTAAAAGATCACTCATCGACTTGTTATCTTTTATTCCTGAACCATCTTCCCTTGTTCTTTTGCTTGAAATCTTCAGGGCCAAATAAATCTGATGCACTTGAATTCATCTCTTCAGAGAGCTTTTGGGCTAGTTCACACTGTCCAGCTTTTTTCAAGTCACTGATCAGTGCGCGATAGACATAAACTGAAGGTTTATGTGACATCTTCATCAAGTCAAGCATTTCCAGGGCTTCAGTAATATGGCCAGCCCGTCCGAAACTATCGATGAGTGCTGTGTATGTTCTAAGATCCGGATTGACGCCTCTCTCAAGCATTTCCCCTGCAAATCTTTTACACAGATCTAATCTCCCAAGCCTTCGCAAGCAGTTTATTACGGTATTATATGTCACAATGTCAGGATAATGGCCAAGTTCTTCCATTTGCTTCACCTCATGAAGCATTTGATTCACCCGACCAGCTTTTCCTAGCATGTCCAAGATAGTGTTAAACGTGACGACATCCAAGCTGGTTCGATCTTTCTTCAACTCTTCAAAGATGATCAAACTTTTATCAATGTCTCCGTATTTAGCCGTGGCAAAAATAATGCGATTCATTACCGTAGGATCTCTATCCTGTGTTATTTCCAAAATTTCTCTTACAAACTTGAGTATCAATTCACACCCATCCAACTTCTGGAGGGCCTTGGCGACATTCATATATGAAGTTGAATCAGGAGCAAGTTTTGAAAGCAGCAAGTATCTGAATACCTTGGCAAAAAGAGCAAAGCTGTTTGCTTCAGCTGCTTGCTGCAGTAACATATTGAATGTGTGGAGGCAGACATGGATCTGCTCATCACGCAGATGCCGCACAACACGTACAGCATCAAGAAGGTTGCCAGATTTGCAGAGCTTCTCGACATAAGCAGTAGATGCTGAGGCATCTGAAGCACTACTGCTTGCAGTTGTTGAGCAATAATGCTTAAATGCCTCAATGGCCTCATCGTCGTCGTCGTTATCTGAACCACACCATTGGAGGTAACGCACAGTCATGAGTGAATTAGTGCCCACATTGGGCTGTTCCTCGTGTAGCAAGGCACGCACCAAACACCTCTGGAGGTAAAAATGAAAGAAACTTGTGAGATCGTCGCACCACTTTGAGATACACAATTCAAACAGCACGAGTAAAAAAGAAGGGACAAGTTCAAAAGTTCAACCAAACCTAGGATTAGGTCCTGAATACTAACAAAAGCCACTGCCGAAACGAGACGGGGTATCAACGATCTACCAGATAATCCGTCACAAGGAACCAATCAAGCCCCTCACCGGAAGCAATCTAGCAAGGTTGTGCTTGGATTCGCAAATTCGTGACGGGCCCGCGCTAACCGAGCATCCGGACGGAATATCCTTTGCGGAAATCACAAATACTATTAGGAGAAGCTGGGGAAGTGCAGTACCGGAGCGGAGAGGCGCGCGGTGGCGCCGAGCGAGCGTCGGAGGAGGAGCGCCGCGGCCGGGGGGAGCCGCCACATCTGAATGGGGAGAGGAGTCGCGCCGGCCCCTCTCTACCTCGCGCCGCCGAGGCCATCCGACGGGCGGCGGGAGGGCATCCGGCGGCGCTCTGGGGTTCCTGGGGTTTAGGCGGGGCGGCGGGGTTTGGGGGCGCGCGGGCACGGCACGCACGGCAGGTGTTCGGGGAAATGCTTCCGAGGGTCGGGGTCGCGCGCGGCGGCGAAAAGGCCGTGAGAGGGCGTGAGGTGGAGGAGACCGCTCGCTGGGCCGGCCGGGCGGAACGTGAGGGTGACCCAGTCCAGTTCTTTGGTTTGTAGAATAGTGGGCGAGTGGCGTGGCCTAAATTTGAAGATGGTTCAACTTTGGTATAGCGTTTTGTACTATGCTTAAAACTTGGCGGATTGAAGTGCCGCCCAACGTTTTTCTAGTTTGACAGAAAATGCTCCGGCCAACTGAAATTTTTGCGTGAAACCAGCGACCAAGTATCTAAATAGGCGCCTAGTTTTGACTCATGCACGAGAAATGTGAAACCAAACACGCTTCAAAACTTGAATATAATGCCATTAACGGGAGAGCCAAACTTTCACGAGTAAACAAAGGGATCGAGTGGCCAGTGGCGGAAGCAGGAATTTTGAATAAGAGGGTCGACCGGACACTTTATACAATACGTGAGAAAATATATAAGATATATATGCATGTCATCAATATATGTCATCAATATTTTAGATAGAGAAAATGCTTCATATATATTCTATTTGCACTTTATACAAAGCATACAAGCAGCCATCTCCTAACGTATTGCAAATTTGCAATCTCTTTCTTTTCTAAAATAATACAAATATCTTTCTTTTTTTTAGTTTAGCCACGTTTATTGAAAAGATTATAACATAAGTTTTAGTTCTCCCATTATACTATGTGTATTTAAGATAAGAAAAATAAACATGAGCATTTGAGAGTAACAATCGCTTACTGTGCTTGATGGCTTATATATACGTGAATCATATGTACATGCATTGTCTGCTTGCCAACAGTTAAATTGCATAACTGCATGTCATGCTGCCTGTGTGCTTGGTGTTCTGGCTAGCAGCATTTCCCGCTGCAGCCTGCAAGAAGCCGAGGCAGAAGCTGTCATGCGCGCCAGCGTCGAGCGGCTTTCAATTTATTGTTAGAGATTCAGACCTCAGTGGCCCATAACATCAGTCTTCTGGTTGGATTTGACTAGTATTTAGCTACCTGTCTAGCTAGATGAGTATTACATGCCCGTTGAGTATGTGTTGTTGGGTATGTTAAAAATGATACTTGGAGAACTTAAGTACAAAGCATCGTTATATTGATGATCCGTGTGTTGGATTTTAGAATATCGGTAGGAGGTTAAAAAATTTCAATGGTGTTAGGGGGGCCATGGCCCCTGCTCGGCCCCTGGTTCCGCCATTGCGAGTGGTAACATTGTCAGTTTGTCACAATATTAGCTATACACCGGGCAAGAAGAAGTCAGGAACACTGCCGCTATAGCAAGTATATTGCTGCACGTCAGCGGTGTTATAGGTTATCTCATGCAGATCCATGTGAGATTTTTTGATGATATGGCAACCACCTCATAAACTAAAATTAAAGACTATAAGACCGCTTACTTGTCATTGTATAAGTTGTTATTATCATGCTAGTTATAATATTTTTTTTCATCCCATAACTTAAAGATATGATACTGCTAGAAGATAAAAAAATTAACAACTTATTTTAATTTAGTTGTTTCATAATGATATATAATTATATAAGACCGTTTAGACGGCTCTAATATACTTGCCCTTAATCGGCCTCTATCTCGCAGAGCTTTAGAGTTTTTGACCAAATCATACTCTCGTGTTAGATTTTGAACTTTAATTTTAGCAAATGCTCAATATGCGTGATAGCACTAGTGTCAGAGTAGCATTAGCGAGTGGATATTGGATCATCTACAGTGACTGGTGCGTCATCCAACATAGTATGGATAAACCGAATCTATCATGACTGCTGGAGAAGCTGACTGGTTAGCAAGAGAGAAAAATCTATGCGAAACCATGAATCAAATCTTGATGAATGTTTTTCGAAAAAAAAAACTTAAGGAATAAACAGATGAATACACTTTTTCCGAACGAAACTTCTTAAGAGAGTCTTTTTTTGAACGAGTCCCACACAAATGATGGTGAGTTGATTGTAACCGGTAAAATAAGTACTCTCTCCTTCCTAAAATCAACGTCATATATATAGGGAAGAAGGGAGTACACTTTAGGTCAATTCAGATCACACGGTGGCAATGAAGGACCCATGCGGCCACTGCAGAGCTCCTCCCTAGTGATCACGCCACGCCGTGGGATCGGAAGTTCGCGCCGCGCGCGGCCCCATCCCCGCTGCCTGAAAACGCGGGCAGGGTTCGTTACGAAATAACGGCCATGGCACGCCCCCCGCCCGCGGAACGGGAGCCCCGGAAGAGCTCGTCGCCTAGGAGCTCGCTCCACCAAACAAACGGTGCGCGGACGCCCCGCTCCACGCTCCTCCTCCTCCGCCCCCCCGTCTCTGCGCGCGACGCGCCGGCGGCGATGGCGTACCGCAGGAAGCAGGGCATCCAGCGGTCGGCAACCTTCGTGGAGGACCACCGCCAGACGTCGTCGGGCGGCTCCGCGTCGCCGGCCATCGCGTCCCCGCGCGCCACCCGCTTCGCCGACGACAACCGCCGCCCCGAGCGCTCCTCCGGCCTGGCCGCGCGGGTCATGGTGGCCTCGTCCGCCGCGCGCGGGGACCTGACGCTGCCGGCGTTCGGCGACCGCTTCGCCGCCGCCGCCGCGTCCCACGGCGACACCCAGCTGAGCAGCCCGATGCCGGTAAGCTCCGTTCTCCCCCCTCCTCCTCCTTGCATCCCATCCCGTCCTAAAAATTAAAATCACCTCCGCTCGCCTCTGAACGCCGGTCAAGAATCGCCGATGGCGCTGCGGTAATTGTTCTTGTGTAATCAAGATCCGACCCTGTCTCTGAACGATCTGCTTCGACCATTGTAGGATCCTGTCACCCAGCTCTACACATCGACAACAATGTTGAACGACGACGGGCCCAAGTACGACCTGGAGCTGTCCAAGAAAGACGAAACGAGGCATGGGCTCTGGTCACTCGTGGCTCAGAAAGCCAAAGTCATGCTCGACGAGAACGGCACGCCACGCGCTCATGTAAGAACTCTGAAACCAAAATGGAAAGAAAAAAAAGTTACCAGGCCTGTCAGTTTGCATATGCTGCGTGTTCACTTCAGAGTTCAGTCTCACCTCTGTTTCCTCTGCTCCTCCCATGGAAATTTGCAGTCCTCTGAATCTCGCTGGTCCTACGACCGGGTCCGGAACTCGGAGAGCCCCACGTCGCGGAAAGGAGCGCCGGAAGGGAAGCTCGACATCGGAGGGAAGATCAAGAACGTCCTTGAAGTGAGTCGTCCTTGATAGATGCTCCATGGTTTCAGGCTCCATTGTTAGAATTTTTAAGCATTTAGAGCCTGATGGATGACTGGTTACCTGCTTGCTTGCAGCAGGAGGGCCTGACGGTGGCCGACACCACGACGCCCGGCAGCGGCGCTGCCGTCGTCGCTGGCCGGAAGCTGCAGATCAGGAGGAAGGCATGCAGCATGGACTTCCGGAGCGCCAACCTGGTGACCAGCTCCGACTCGTCGCCGATGCTGGCCGACGTGGAGTCGCCTCAGATCAAGGCCTCTCGCGACGTAAGGTGCCTCCTCTTTTGTGCGTCGGGATGTGGCCCGCTAGTTCGTGGATGAAGAAAAACACAGCTTCCGCTTCTGCCCGTGCCCCCCAGGTAGCGAACGCCATGGCCGCCAAGGTCAAGCTGCTGCAGCGGGAGCTCAAGACGCTCAAGGCCGACCTGGCCTTCTCCAAGGAGCGGTGCGCGCAGCTGGAGGAGGAGAACCGGCAGCTCCGGGACGGCAACCACGACGCCGACGAGGACATGGTACGTGCTCGATCGGTCCCTGCTGCAATCATCAGTGACTCTCGTGACCCTTGTTCGTTCCTGCGCCCTGCGCTTGTTCCTTACCCCAGATACGGCAGCAGCTGGAGACGCTGCTCGCGGAGAAGGCGCGACTGGCGAACGAGAACACGCTGTACGCCCGCGAGAATCGGTTCCTGCGGGAGATCGTTGAGTACCACCAGCTCAACATGCAGGACGTCGTCAACCTCGACGAGGACGACATCGAGGAGGAAGACGAGGACGACGCCGACGAGGACGAGGAGAAGGAGGCCGAGCAGCAGTACCAAGATCGCGGCTCGACCTTGCCGTCCCAACACGTGCATGAGGAAGAGGAGCACCAGGCGGCCGGCCCGGGCACCGCCCCCGAGTCACCCTCTCACCGCAGGGAGTCGCCGCGGATGCCAGGCACGAACGGCGGCGACACCACGGACAAGGAGTCGCCGCGGAGGCTGAACACGAACAGCGGCGACACGGTTGATTACGAATCCCCTCGGAGAAACGGCTGACGAAAGGCGGCTCGTAGTGCATGCTTGTAGAGGACACGTGTTGTCTCTGATTTGTTATTGTGATTTTGCTGAATGTAATTCATATAATTCGCCTGATCCGGGTGAAAATAAAGAACTCTTGTTGAGCATTACATCAGCACCAAGTGATCAAATATTCTTCTGTCAGATGAGTGAATTGCTGTGACTCTGTCCAGTGTTCTCATTCTTTGGATCCTTAAGAAGCCATGGCTTTTCTTATACAAATTTCTAGTTATACAAGGATCAAGTATCAAGTGCACACTGGTATAATCACAATGCATATTCTTATTGTTTTAATAAGATAGCTCTACCCATCTGAATCCACAAAGGACATATCAGAACATACTTGCCAAAAGTCATAACAACAGTAAACAGTGTTAAATTCTTCATGATTCTGCTCCGGAGGAGGAAAGAAATGGGGTACACAATTGACAAAGGAAACCAACTTTGTTCAATTAAACAGATTCATCATACACATTATTCTCCCAATTGTTTGAGATTTCAAGCAAAAACATAAGCCTTGGTTCCCATTATACAAGGAAACTAAAGAGTTCTTCTGTGCTTCTGAAATAGGTTCGTCAACATCCGGAAAAGTTTGAGGCTGATCAATACCCTGCAGAAACATGCATTGCCATTTCAGTAGACCTGTATTACATTATTGACATGACTAACAAGCAACTACAGTCAGCAGCATCTCAATAATAGCTACAAGAATAAAGTAAATAAGCTGAAGGAGAACTGAAGTCGACAGGGCATATGACAAGATACTACCAGGAGAAGCCAAATGGATAGTCTCCCTTATTATTATTCCCTTTTTTCCAAATGGATAGTCTTCCTTACTATTATCCCATTTTTTCTACAAACTCTGCCAAATGATAATATTTAGTTAGGAAAAATACACTACCATCAATTAGATGTTGGCATTTATTTTTGTTTTTCTTCCTGGTCCAACAAGTACGAGAATGGCACTTAACTTAGAGCTGCATAGGAAAACTAAAAACTGACTCGCAAAAAAAGGAAGATAGCACTGAAGATAATGTGTTACCAGAACTATTGATTTAGACCATTTTTCTGGTCCATTCTGGTTACTAGCAAATGTATACTGTAGGAAATTGCAAGAAAAGAAATTCAACGAGTGTTATTCATAATGCATAGAAAGAATAAAATCTGATGGTAGGATACTTTGCATTCAGTCAAATCATGGCAATTTGGTAACACCAATCTTGTGGTTTATGATGTGGTACAGGATTATAGACAATGTTAACACAAGCAACTACCAAAACAGTGTGCAAGGCAGCATGTGAAGTTTTTATCATTGAATATGGAAATAGCATTTCCAAGAGATAATTGACAGAAGCGAAAAACACATAACATCAAGCAATGCTACAGTGAGCATTAAAAACAACAGTTGCAATTATCTGCAAGAGTGTTATCCATGGTTAGAAGGTTTGATCCTCACTTTGAACAACAGTATTGAGGTAGAGTAAGAGATTACAAAGTTGAAAGCAGGCACAAGTTGATTATAGGTATGAACTTAACACTATAACACGCTGAGTTGATACCACGTGAAGAGTCTGTTATTTTTTGTTAAAAAATTGTAGTTTTGGACATTCATTGGAATCTGTTGCGTAGGAGGGTTCTCCCTTGCTTGCAGATAGTTGCCTAGCTCGATCCACTTAAAGGAGTAGACTACCGGAATGAAATGACCTCTCCAATTCCATTGCAATGACCAAATAAGTTGCAATTGACACGGAGTAACAACCAACCCACTACGGCAATCGAAAACGAAATGCCCATTTTCCATCACAAGGATGAAATCCCACGTAATCGGGCCACGAGAGAGTGCCGTTTCTAACCTAAATCAAACCCAAATCGAGTCTAAACCCTAGAATCACCCCGCAGCACGCGACACGAATTCCACCACAGACAAGCATCCGCGGAGACTGAACCCAAGGGGGAATCCCAGCAACAGCGACGGAGAGCAGGAACGAGGGACCAGATCCGCACCTAGTTGCCGGAGGACTGCTCCACGAGCTTCTTGTCGCGGCGCTCCATGGCGACGTCCCACATGTCGTTCCCGATGTGCTTCGGCTGCATCAACCCACCCACGCACACACGAGAGAGAAACGAGAATATTTGTGTCAGCACGGGGTTGGGATTCGGATCGGGAGAGGGAGGGGGTGGGGGAGACGAGGGCGTACCCTGCCGTGCGCGGCCTTGTGGATGAAGTACTGGGCGTTGCCCATGACGCAGAGCATGCCGCCGATGATGCCGAGCGGCAGGATGGCCTCCAGCCAGTGCAGCCGCGCCATCGGGGAAGCCGGTAAGGGGAGGAAGCGGCAAGCGGCGGCGGGGGTCGACGGCGGCGGCGGGATCTCCAAAGGCGCAAGGGAACACGGGATGGTCGCGGCGTGAGCCAATGGACAGAGAAATGGTGACTCCGGGAGTCCGGACCTTTCGGGTGGATGAAGGAGAAATGGGCCGGGCTTTTCGGATTGGCTTGTAACTGTTGGGCTTGTTAATTGGACCGTCGTGTCCGCCCTTGCTCCGATGGGCTTGATCGTTTGCCTCTGTTTTAAAATCTGGGCGCCCACGGCAACACAATGGTAAGTTAAAGTGTTTTTTTTTCAGGCAGGTTAAAGTTAAAGTTGGCAACAAGAAGTCCTTTACATTTCCATTCTCGTTTCCCTAGTTAAGTCCGGCTTGTTTTAGCTAGAGATAAGAAAAGCACTCTTGGATTCCAATAAAACCTTAACAGTAAATTTTGTGAAAATTGGCCTAGCTGGGGGGCTGCTCTGAGCCACGCGCGTGATTGGAAACTGACGCGTCGCAGAAGCCAGGCTCCCCACCCAACCAAGTGCGAAGGTCCAGATACTAGAAAAAATCTATTCAACATATGCTTGCAGCTATTTTTACATATGAATCTGACGCAACGGAGAGCGTACATGAAGTATATGATCATATGAGAATATATATACTAGAATATATATAATGATATATACGTTAGATATGTGATCATGCATACAGTACGTGGACATACTAATTTTTATATACTAGTAATAAGGTATAATTATCATATATTTAAAAAATAGGGGTGCTTTTAAAATTTTTTATATATCTTTTTTAAGTATCTTAGAATTAGTATATGAACAAATTCAAAATGATAAATAAGTATGCGGACATACGCACAGTGGTATACTGATGGAGAGAGTAGCTACACGCGAGTGTAGATAAAACTCGTCATATATAGAAAAAATCTATTCTACACGCGTTTGTAGCTACTCCTACATGTGTATCTCATGATGTATGATGTATCTAACCCAACGAAAGTTACGTACGAGGTGTATGCGATCATACTAGAGATGGTATATATTTTAAGTATGTAACCATACATGGAGTATATGGACATACTCATTTTTATATACTAGTACTAATTTATAATCTATAATCATGATATATTTAAAAAATAGGGATACTTTTGAAATTTTTCGTACATACCCCTTTGAAGTATGTTAGAATTAGTATACGAACATACTCAAAATGATACATGAGTATATGAATATACACACGGTGGTATACTAATAGTGAGAGTAGCTACAAATAAGGGTAGATAAAATTTATATATATATATATGTTGTATTTATGGTGATGGATCAACACACATACCAGTACAGTTTCAAATGAAAAAATATGAATACTTTACCAACCAAACACTCAAATCAGAAACTGATTTCATTATTATGTTCTTCGCGATGAGATGTTCAAATTAAGACTAGATTTGCTTATTTTCAGAAATATCTTTAGTTAGGACAATTTGATTGTAAAGATGGAACAGTTTAATTGTGAAGCTGGAACAAGTGTTCTATTTTAACAAAAAATTATTCCATATCTATAAAAGATATTCTAAAATATTTTTATGCGAAGATAGTCAAGTCCGTCTAGTTTCGAAGATCTCGTCGAGAGAAACCCAATGACGTAATCAGCATTTGATTTGAATATCTAGTTTGCAGGCTATAATTGCGTTTGCACGAAATTCCGTACAACACGTCAACGCCGGTGGCGCTGGCTTCTCGACTGTATAAATTAAAAATCCCAGTTATGTGGCTTCTGTCAGGCGCGCGTGCGCGGGGCTGCTAGTATTTGCCCCAAAATTTCACGCAGCGTTTAGTTTTTCTCTATAAACATACCGCGAGTTAACAAAAAAAAAACTAAATACAGTCGGCTTGCCCTGGCAAACCAACCAAACACGACTTCTCACTGATCGACGGGCTCCGACAGCGACCAGCCCGTCCATTCGGCCGTGTGAAAAACAGGATAACGATCAGCCGCCGATGCGTCGCGATCGCCGTCGCCCTAAAATTCACTCGGAGGAGGAAAAAAAAGAAACGAAAACCGAGCGAAAGAAGATGGGCTCGTGCCGCCGCGGGACGGGACAAGGAGACGTGGCCGGGGTCGGCCGCGGAATCCGGTGGGCCCGGCGCCGGAGTATTCTGAGGCCGGAGGGAGGACGATCCGGTGGGTGGCAGGGGCGCCTGGATTTGTGCCAAAAGCCCCCAAAATATTGCTGCTTTACACGGGGCAGGGGGGCAGGGAAAGCGAGCGCCGAGTGGGAGAGAGCACAGGGCGGTGACAGCACAACTGCACGAGCACAGGAGCACTGGAGAGGGATGGCGCTTCTGTCCTCGGGCCTGGCGCCCTTTTCAGTTTCCCCTTCACCCCGGCCGTGGCTGCAACGCTCGTGGGCGTCGACGCTCTTCCAACTCTTTTTCTACTATGTGTGTACTGTATTTGTACGCTGAGTTCACTAATGAGGCTACTTGGGTTAAAAAAGAAGAGAGAGTCAAAAAGGTCAATCTCCAGGCGCCGTGGATCCATCATTTCTGAGTTCTTTTCTAATTTTTTTACTGCACGGCTGCCGGCACGTGCATGCACAGTAAACTCCGCGCCGTATCAACCTCGCTCCCCCACCACCCCGGCTCGCCACCACTGGGGCACTCAACGTGCCCCCGCACGGCCGCACCGCGCACCGGCCCCCCAACATGCGCTGCCGCGGACGTACGTGCTCGGCTGCTCGCCTGCACCCTCCCCCCCACCCCCACCCCCGGCTAGACGCCGAAGCAGAGCATCCTATGCGTACGCGTATCCCCCCGGCCCAGTCGCCCAGCGTCCCCTACCTCCTCGCCCACACCCCTCGCTCGCCGAGCAGCGGCCACCGCATCGGCCACGGAAAGGCGAGCACGTGGAGGGGGACGACGACACGATCGCCGCGCGAACGTGCGCGCGGGGGGACGATGGCGTCGTGGTCTCGTCGCCGCTGTGGGAGAGGAGAGGGAAAAGAAAATCCCGGCAGCACCGCAAGCGGCGGCAGTAGCGATCGGGCATGTGCGTGCCCCCCCCCCCCCCCCAAACGTTTCCGATGTACGGTCGCCGTTTAGAAATCGCCGAGGGTACTAGGGCGTAGGGAGGGAGAGGGGGTGGCAGGCGCTCGCCGCTCGCCATGGCGCCTTGCGCATGGCCGCCGCACGTGTCGCCGGGGTGGGGTGCGGCGATTCTCCCTGCTCCGATCGATCCCTTGGCGGCCGTGGGGTGGAATGCTTATCAGTGGGAGGGGGGGGGGGGGGGGGGGGGGGCTGGTCAACCGGCGAGGTCGATGGAGATCTTGTGCCTCCTCTACCTTGTCGTTCGTTTCAGTCGGTAAAACAAATAAAGGAGTACCTATCTCTGTCCAGCCATATGCACTGAAAATTGCCGATCGCTAGAGGTTAGCAAATATAATCATCTCATCCGTTTCATGTAGCATGAGCTACTTGAGTTAATCTGGTAGGGGCTAAAATAAGGCATTTAAAAAGAAGAATGGTGATGCCTATCAGCAAATCCTTGAAAGTGTAAAATACGACCAAACTAGACCAAAAAGTTAACAAAAATGAGTTGTTTTGGTTAGCCACACACCTCCAAAAGAGGCGACACTGAATATCACATCAATTTTTGACAAAACACTAGATATTACATATTAGACATATCACCCTGAGATATCCGTAGTGTGACATATATCTGTAGCTATGTCATATATCTGTAGCTACGTTACTCTCAGGCATCGAGACTAGCTAGCGCGATATGAATGTATGTGTTGTTTTCTCGGCTGTGGCAGCATGAGATAGCACCGGGATTAGCTAGCACGGCATGAACATTGATGTAGCAATCATCAACTCTAGCAACATTGATGTAGCAATCTCTTTGTTAGTGTCACTGTAAGTCTATACTATACATCATGTCATAATACGATTATCTATTGCTATATTGACAAGGAAGATGATGTATCTTGACTCTTTCCAATCGAGAAGTTAATGCCATGACATGTATACACCGTTGATACTATAACATATATTAAAAAAGAGATAACAAATAATCACATTAAAAAAGTATCTTTGTCCATTAAAATCTTGCATATGCTGCACCTTTAGCTTTTATCTAGGCATAACTTGATGTTCATATTTAACTCTACATATTAAATGTGCATAATATCAACAATTGAAGCTTTTCTACGGTAGTAATAGTATTGTAGTATAGCCGATGGAATCAAGCAAGAGTTATGCAAAAGCTTCAAGAAAAAGATGCTGGCACCAGCCCATGTTGTGGTGTATGCCTAGTAAAACCGGTAATGCAGAATATGGCAGGTTGGTGGATGCGTATCCTGCAGGTGCCCTGGGCGGCAGGGGGTTGATAAACCCTACGGGGCAGGAGAGGCCCCCGCCCAGAGAGGGGGGATGCCGCGACGCAACCCGTCGTGCCAGGCGCAGGGTTTTGCCGAGATTTTCCCAAAAAAGGGTATTGCCACCGCACCGAGAAAAGAAAACAAGACACCGCGATAAAAACACACCCCCTCTCTCCATCCTCTCCTCTTCTTCCTCCTCTCCCCGTAGCGGCTCCCCTCCCGATTGGCAACCGGGCGGCCCCATCCCGACCCAGCCGCCGCGCGCCGCCATGGACGGCCTGCACGGTACGGACGCCTGCTTCTCCCCCGCGAGGGCCATGTCGCCGCAGGTCAGGCCCCCCGGGCCGCCGGACGTGGGCAGGTAAGCCTCGGCGCTGGGGTTGAGGGGGTTGGGTTTTCTCGGGAGAGCGTAAAGATTGGCTCTTTGGTGTTCTGGGGAGCCCGTCTGATCCGTGCCTTGTTTTGCCTCCTGTGCCTGGGTGGGATTGGATTGCCGGTGGCGCAGTCAGTACCTGGCGGACTTGCTGCAGGAGCATCAGAAGCTGGGGCCGTTCATGCAGGTGCTCCCAATCTGCAGCAGGCTGCTGAATCAAGGTGAGTGTTTTGATCCAGGTATTATAACGAGATGCTCCCGGTGCTATGTTTCTCGTGCAGATAGCATTGCTGCGGTAGATTCGAATTTTTCTTGCTGTCCTCAATGCGTAAATTGCTACGACTTGCCTTGCTTGATAAGAACTTGCTGGATGGCCATCTTTTGATTTCAGCAGCAATGTTTTTGTGCCGTGGGTCTTGATAAGATGAAAAATCTCGCCTGTTCTGAATAAACAGTGGCTTTTCTTCAGTGGCAGGATGTTTTCTTTTTCGTGTTCTTATGTCAGTATTATTTGCTAACGTTTGCTTATCGATGCATGGTACCAGAAATAGTGCGGGTGTCGAATATGCGACGCCAACATGGTGCTGGGGACTTCGAGAGGTTCCCAATCACAAGCCCGAACCAGATGCATCCATCACCCCCCATACAAAATTTTTGCGGGAACGGTTTTAGTCCATGGAATGGGATGCATTCAGAGGTAAATCGCTGGCTATCCATCAGTACAATTCAGTCACCAAGAATTCCTTTTCGCTTGGTGGCATGAGCTTTCAAAACCTTTCTACAAAAAGAGAATGCTATATAAGAGATATAACTAATATCTCCGCAGTCATCAAGTTTATTCATCAAGGCCCTATAAAAATAAAATTGGCTTTCAAAGAGTACTAAGCATGCATGCTTTTATAGAGATACATATAAGCCAACAAGTAGTCAATGGGCTCTATGAAGCGTTTCTTTTTTGAAATCCTAGCAATAATTCATCCGTTTTAGTTGGAAGTAGGATCATCAACAAATGCTCTTCCGTTTTATACTGTTAAGCCACTTTCCCCTTCCCCTTCTCAACATTTTTTTTAAAAGACTCTTTTCAACATTTATGATTTGAATTAACCGATATCACTGGATCTTTGTAGTCATGTTATCAAGGAAACAATCTATCGATTCTATATAAAAAAAACTCAGCCATAGGGAGAGACGTCCACTTGGCTTTGTCTTAAGAGAGGGGAGTACTGAATTCTTTAGGGAGGTACTCGCATGACCTGCAAGCACCCTTTGGTTGGATCCTGGGTGGGCAGCTTCTCAACTGAGGGACAGAACTTCTCTGGTGTTTAAGCCACAAAAGTCCTTAAAAGTGAAAACAGTTTTATGTAAACCAACAATTACATTCCCATTATCTTCTCCTCTTGCCTTCGTCCTTTACAATATTACATCATTTCCATTATCTCGAAAATTCCAATCTGCCAAGGCAGTATTGTTTTCAATTACGATACCTAGTCATGTTAGAGACCACTGACCACAAAGTTGATCAGAACCTCTCACATCTGCATCTCAAATTGTCGACATCACCTGAATAGTCTTTCAACTCTACACTAGACATGGAGACAAGCTAGTCTTCCATATTGAGTTTGATTTGTAGCAATCCAAACAAATGCTTGAAAGGTCTATGCTTAATGTTGTATTTGTATATAGTTGCTATTGAAGGCAGAAATATAAAATCAAGTTGACATATTTCTCCACAAAGAGCCGGCATCTTCCTTTGTATTTGCTTTTGCTGAGAGCTAATGACTAATAATCCATTTTTTTACCTTGAATGAGAGTTGAAGTGTTTAAAGTAAGGGGTTTATAGTTTGTAGAAACATAACTTTTATGCTTGTGGCAGAATACATGTAATTGTAACTGGAAAAAAAATCCCGACCAACCTAGGTGGAACTAGTCAAATAGGCGGCTTAGCATAGAAAGAATAAATAGGCACCCAAATTCGAGTTGAACCTAGTTGGTTGAGGGTACAACCAAGCGTGCCACCAACTGGGCTAGGTTCAGTTGCCCAATGCTGTAACTGAATCTTGGGCACATTAAGGAAGCATTCGGAAGCCTGGATAAATTGTTTAAAAATGATGTTTGTATGTTTGGCCTTCTTATTCGATGCAATAATATTCTTTCTTTTGGAACAATGGTGCCCATTTCTTTCATTCTCTAAATTATATCTAAAGAACTAATCACTCTAACTGTCTAACACTCTATTATCATCGGTCAGAGAGTAGGTGTTCCGCAAGGAGCTATGGGTTGGCAAGGAACCCCACAAAGTCCCTCTTCTTACATTGTCAAGAAGATTTTGCGGTTGGAAGTGCCAACAGATACATACCCTAATGTATGCTTTTATGTGTCATATTTGCATGGGTTATTGGTACAGCACTATGACACCATTACGTATACTACTTGCTGTTTTTGTACAGTTCAATTTTATTGGCCGTCTTCTTGGCCCAAGGGGAAACTCTTTGAAGAGGATTGAAGCCTCTACAGGTTGTCGTGTTTTCATCAGAGGGAAAGGCTCAATCAAAGATTCTGGCAAGGTAAGCACTACTCTGGAATTAAGTTGATATGGCTATGTAGTGTATCTTTAAATGACTGGGTGATTGTTTTAATTTTTTTTTTCTGATTACATCTAGCAAGCCTACAATACTAACAATGGTGCTCTTTTCATTTGTAAAGGAGGAACAACTTAAGGGAAGACCTGGCTATGAACACTTGAGTGAGCCCCTCCATATCTTGATTGAAGCTGAGCTGCCTGCTAATGTGATTGATTCTAGACTTGCAAAGGCACAAGAGATCCTTGAAGAGTTATTGAAGCCAGTGGTATGCATATGTTTTCTACTTTTCTCAACCCTCTTATCTTCCTTTCCGCTTTTCAATCTGCAGCTTATCTCAAACATATGCCGAAACATCAAAACTGAAACCTCAATTGCTCTTTTCTCCCATGTTTGTTTTAAGCACACGCTGAGTACTAAACTACTAACCCCTAGATTAGTGCTATAGGCTATGGCTTTTACCTGCTCATAGTACTCCACTAATGAATAGACAGTCGACTTCTTTGACTTCTGTTTCTAAATCCTGATTCTTACGTACTGCTACACAGGACGAATCACAAGATTACTACAAGAGACAGCAACTCCGGGAACTTGCCATGTTAAATTCGCCCCTCCGAGAGGAGAGCCCACATCCAGGTGGTGCTCCTCCTAGCCCCTTTAGTAACGGCGGCATGAAACGAGTGAAACAATGACCACAGCGGCTCACCCCTCCCTCTTGACTCTCCAGCAACTCCAACAGCCCATGCCTTGACACCCTAATTTTTCATGAGCAAGCTTTAATGACGGTGTTGGCAGCGCGCGACATCCTTTACTGTACTAGCAGGTGAATTTTGATCTCCCATCCCATGTGACATTAACCTTATGAGTGACAGATGACTATGCGTAGTGTATCCTCTGTGGCTGTATAATTAGAACATTTGATTTATTTGTTACTGGTAATGCTGAGATATAGTACCGTGCAAAATTCTGAGTTACAGTGAGTCAGTGTGTCGGTATTTACCTCAATTTTTCGCTTTTGGGTGCAACATATCTGTGAGCCCTCCTTAAATACTTACTCGCAAGCAGAAATATGTATGGTATCTCGAAGCAGCTGTGGCTATCCGCAACCATGGATTTGATTCAACGGTCCAGATTTCACTTGTTCCTGTTGCTAGTTATGCAGTTCATAGTAACAGGGGCAATTATGTACGTGTACACTCTAATCTTAGCGATTCAGGTTTCGATCGAATTATCTATTTTCAAATATCACGATTTTATCTTAAACACTGCAAAGAAAAAAGTGGCCGTTACATTACAATACGTCTCATGTTGCGACTCCACTAGAACTGCGTGACCAAGTTTAGGCAAAGTTTGGCTTTGGCATCCGCTGTGCAACCCAAGTTGGGGGCATATATATCTGAGCAACTTGGATGTGACCACCCATCAGGTGACGCCAAGGCATTTGGAGCCTTTGTTGCTGGTTACCGGTACTTATTTATTAGAACCTAAATACGGTTGGCTCTAGGGACACGACACGCTCTACATATCCTACACTACGATCATGCCTAGATGTCAGTACACGGTAACCTTGTGCAACACATGTCCTTAGTTTATTTGCGAGTTGGTACTTATGCAATGCAGGAGCTTCGTGCTAGGTTTCTACCGAGAAAGGACACATGGTCCCGAAAAGTCCCCAAGGCTAGGTTCCTATTAATTTTTCTTTAAACAATATATATATATATATATATATTGCAAAACATAGTACAGACGCAGTACGACGTCTCTCGTATGCACGCACGTATAGACTTACCTTTATGAGTACACGCACATCATCCTACCTCTACGAGCATCTTAGAGATACCGAGCTGGCAGATCTTAAAATTGATAAAGTCACATATACCACATATACCTCTATAAACGCATACCACATGTCTACGAGTGCCATCATATCTTTATATTGATGGAGTCATTATAGACGTTTGGTTGTCGACAATCATGTCACGTACCATTGCTAAAATATTTAGCTGTAAATACAAGCACCCGTGTTAAGTTGAAGACTCGAATATAAGTGGATAAATTTACTACAAGTAGAACCTAACCGATTGGACTACACTAAATAAAACTAAAACTTGGAGCTCAATGCATCACTAGGTTAGGGATTTTTTTTTTGCCTTACCCTTTTGTTCTAGAATTACACTGAAGAAATTTGTATCTTTGTATTAATATAAAATCTGCAAATGCCATTTGGAATGCGGATACTTTGACTGGGTGATCGCCTCAACACTTAGTTTTCATATATGTATTAATACAAAATTTGCAAATGCCATTTAGGATGCAGATAGTTTGACTGGGCGATCACATCAACACTTGGTTTTCCTATATGTATTAATATAAAATTTGCAAATGCGGATACTTTGACTGGGTGATCGCCTCAACACTTGGTTTTCATATATCTATTAATATAAAATTTGCAAAATGCTATTTAGAATGCAGATAGTTTGACTGGGCGATCACCTCAACACTTGGTTTTCATATATGTATTAATATAAAATTTGCAAATGCCATTTAGAATGCGGATAGTTTGATTGGGCGATCGCCTCAACACTGGGTTTTCATATGGAGATTAGGCGAAGACACAAATAACCAAGAAGGCTGAGATTGGCCCGTTGAAAATATGTCTCTAGCTATCTTGTCTTCCAAATTTGCTTGGAGACAAGCATCACTCATTCACCACAATGTGGATACTGTTCTTGTTTTTTTTTCATTTTTGCAAATTATTCTGCCCCCTGATTTGTAGGACAATGTAAAATTTCATCATTGTGATTTTTTTGAAAGATTATCGCTGTGAATTGATTTGAGGTCGAAATGAAATTGATTGTTTCCACCTTTTTTTTGGCAATTCTTGTGGGAAATGAACTGTCTCACTAGAAAATTGAGATTCCAAACAACAAGAAAATTGAGATTCCAAACAACATAAATTCTTTGAACCGGACATTTTTTTGCAAAAAGATAATACTTGCTAGGAATTGCGTCAGGAAAAGATTGGTCATGCCTGGTTCAAGGCACCCTCAGCTAGTCTACTAGTTACAAAGTACATATATAATATCTTTCACTGTTCCTTATCATCGAAAACACATGTTTTTCTTGATTGTGCAAAAATTAATTAAATTGTTTGTTGTGAAAAATACCATGTTCCAATAGTTGCCTAAGACATAGAAGCACATAGAAACAAGCAAAAGAAAATAAAGTTTCGGGATGGAAAAAATATTAGTTGGCTTCGAATCGTCAAGGCCACTTGTACTCTATTTGTTGCAATTCCACGTGAAGTCAGCACTTCATATATTGAATATCTACGGTTGCAAGGAAATCTCACCTTGTGAGATGCAACTTCAGCTGTACTACGCTAAGCTAGATACGTGGAAAATTGAAATGTTTTTAAATCCATATTAAGAGGACTAGCTGGACAAATAACACATGTGCTTATGATCTACCATGAACACCTTTGATTCACAATGGTAATCTATAACTGGATAAATCACGCACCTAGCTTGCTCAGTACATTACTGAATCTATCTAAGAACAACCCAACTGCGCAACAAAGAATGGAATAAACTCCATCTTTTACTACGGAGAAGGCATGTAATTGATGGTAGCTGATTTTTACAAGCTTTTAACCTGCTAATCTCTTCTTACTAAGAACATTCTTTACGCATGTCTGGTCTTTATTACTGACCACGTACTCGTCGTAGAACAGAAGGGAAAAACTTACCTGTAGCCACGAGTCAACGCCTAGCTGGCACTGGTCCACCGTGAACCAGGCCCGTTGGATCGCCACGTGTCCGTCGGTGGCGTCGCCGCCTGCGACTCGTAGGATTCTCTTCCCATCCCACGAGGAATCTCTCTCTCTCTCTCTCTCTCTCTCAGCTCGTTCGAATTCGAAATTTCAATGCCCACAAGGCAAGTGGTGGCCTCAAGCCATCTCACTCACCCTGGATTTCTCTCTCTAGAAAAGAACTCGAAAAGCCCCGTCCCCATTCGCTTTCTCGCTCCCCCGCCTCGCCGAGAGAGAGAGAGTGGGAGGAGAGGAGGGCGGCGCCCGGCGGCGGCATGGCGACGAAGGCGAGCAGCGCCGCCTCCGGCGCGGCCTACGAGGAGCAGCGCAGGAAGCGGGTCCTCGAGAACCTCAAGCACCTCGAGGTGAGCACGCTCGTCTCCCTTCCCGCTCCCTCTAAACGGGTGGCGGATCAATCATGGATCCCCCTTTTTCTGCTTTCTCCCCCTCGACCGTCTTCTCTTCTTCCCCGCCGATTTCTGCGGGTTCCTTGATCGATCTGTTTTCGTCTCTAACCGTCGCGCCTGGTTCCTCCGCGCAGGATTTGGGCATATCGGAGATGTCGAAGAGCTTGCTCCAGGCTGCGAGGCTGCAGAAACAGAACAAGGTGCTGGCCGCACGTACACCGATTGCCGCTCGCGCGCGCGTGTTACGGGCTAGTGTGGAGACGCTTAGTTGAGCTGTCGTGATTTCTTTTCGCAGGGCGAAGTGCGCGCGAGCCCCAAGCCGAGGAAGAAGTTCGACGCCACCGAGGTGCGGCGTTCCTCGAGGGCCAAGGCCACGGTTTCCTACAAGGATGATGTGAGTTCTTCGTTGGTCTGTTGTAGGCCGTACTGATCAAAGCACGCAGTTTCAGTGAAATTGGTAACTGTCGATGTTCCCTGTTTGAAGATCCCTGTCGAATTTCATCTGACATTCTTGTAATATGGCGAATTTTGGATTTTGATTGCGGGGTCAGACGTCTCATGTCCTGAATGCGACCGTTCGTGCGGGCATCCCAGAGAAGCCCCTAGGGCCATGAATACACATGATTTATGGGGCATTCGGTTTCAGGAAATAATTTATCCATGAACGGAGTTAGTCCACAATGGATTATTCTATATTTTGGTGGGATGACATTATAATCTCATGTTCTTGTTGGTAATGCACCTATCGTTACGATGCCATAAGGTTGTAATGTACGAAATTAGCTGAAATTTGTAGTGTGAGGAGGTTTTGCTTTATTTTTTTCTTTAAGTGATGAAATGCTTTGGGGGTTTGCAATTGTAATGTTGGTACTGACATTTTTTTCCCTGCCAGTTTGGTGAACTGGATACTTTTCTACGTCACAAAAGGTAATGGCTTTGTTTACCTTGTCCATATAAATCAGACGGTGTTGTTCCTGGATTGAAATAAACTGCTACTTTCTTGCGCTGAACAGGCGCAGTGGTGGTAAGAATGCAGACCCAGGAAGAGAATATACTGGAAGAGTTTCTTCTTATGAACAGCAACAGCGTGCATTCAGAAGAGCTGAGAAACTTCAAGATGGTCTAGACCCTAATAACCCATCATTTGTTAAGACCATGGTTCGATCACATGTGTCCAGCTGCTTTTGGCTTGTAAGCTCTAAGATGTGCAACAGAATTCCTTGATTAAGTTTGGCACAAAGCATAGGATCAACTACTAATCAAGAATGTATTGTTTGCATCTTAGGGTCTTCCTACAAGCTTCTGCAAAAAGAATCTGCCTCCCAGTGAGTTTAGGATGGTGTTGGAGGATGAAGATGGTGTCGAATTTGATGCTGTCTATATTGGAAAGCGAACAGGTCTAAGTGGTGGATGGAGGGGCTTTGCGATGCACCACAACTTGGAGGATGGGGATTCCTTGGTATTCGAATTGACTGAGCACGACAGATTTAAGGTACAGATTTAAAGTTCAGCATTTTATACTAATCTGGACCAGATAGATTGTCTTATCATTGCTGTTTATACTTGCAAACGTTTTTAACCTTCTCCTAACTCTCACATTTGCCATAAGAACAAAGCCAAATCCAAAGTTCCTGACATGAATAGTCGCGAAGAGAGCATGTTTGCAGAGGCACCCCCTAATGAATCAAGCAAGCATGGCAAGTAAGGAATTAGCTTAGCCATGTTCCTATGCTGTTGGGCCTGTTAGATTCGTAGTACTAAACTCAGGCCTTGATGCTTACCTCTCTCCTGTGTCCCGCATTGCATCAATTTTTATGAATAAATCTGAGGCACTATGGCCCTGTTTGGTTTCGCTTACCTGAGAATCGCTTATCTGAGAATCAAGATTTTCTGATAATCCGCTGTCTGAAGAATCCGCTGTCTGAAGAATCTGGGGTGTTTGGCAATCCTGATTATTTGTACTGGATTGTCTGTTATGACTGTAAAATGACCATTTTGCCCCTGAGTCCTGTAATAGCTCATTTTGATCGGATTTCTCTACCATTTTCAAATCTAAGTATATTATTACTACCAGAACTTTGTTATAGTATAATTATAGTCATAAAACACACAATAATAATAAAATAAAATAATAAATAATAGTCATGATGATTATAGCCCAATGGATCACCGCGGCACTCTTGTTGCCTCTCCACCACCGACTCGCCTCTTCTCACCACCGACTGCCCCGTCCTCTTCACGTCGCCGATGGAGTCCTCCATCCTCGCCGCCGCCTCGGTCGCCAGGGCCTCTGTTCCTATAACTGTCTTATCGCCGCTCTTTCCGTCCTCTAGGCCCGTCGTCCTCCGCACCGACGTCGCCGGGCCAAGCCCCGCAGCGCGCGCCGTACGCTGCCGCGCCGCCGAGGTGTCCTGCTTGCCTCTTTCTCCTTTCTCCTGTTGTCTCGGATGGAGTGCTCTGCAGCCTCTGCTCGCCTGCTCAGGGAGCACTTCAATCCGGTCAGTATCGAAGACCTTTCTGATTTTTTTTCTTGTAGAGATTCTTGGCACATCTACTACCTCTGAAGATGGACTGCCATCTGACCAGTTCTGCAAACTCTTGGCAGGTCGAAATCGCGCACGCCTACGAGAAGAACGCGGACGTGGGGGCGCGTGGGGGCGCGGGGCCGGCGGCAGCGAGCGGGTGCGGGGCCGCAGCGACGCGCGGGGCGGCAGCGGGGCGCGGGGGCCCGGGGCGCGGAGCCGGCGGCGGCGCGTGGGGGCGCGGGGCCGGCGGCAGCGAGCGGGGGCGGGGCCGCAGCGACGCGCGGGGACGGCAGCGGGGAGCGGGGGCGGCGGCGGCGGAAGGACCGTGAAGAAAATGCAGTCGCTTTCCTGCGAAGCGAGGGGAAGGACGCGGATGAGAAAAATCGGGCGCTCGTTGTATTTTGGATTGCCGGAGAAGCAACGGTGGAAAAAATCAAGCTTTTGTTGAAAGCGTTTGGCGGGATTCTCGCGTTTCTGCATCGAGAATCCGATTTTAATCGGAACCAAACACGCACTATGAGTAATCCTGTCAGCAACCCATCCGTAGTTTCTTCTTCTTTTTCAGGGCTAACCATTTATTCTATTGTATATTTGGTTGCATTATGTTGGGTCTACTTGAATGAACTTCACATGTATTTCTTTATCTATTGCAGATATATATAATAAAAGCCATGGATGAGGATGATGTAGAAGAGGCTGAGTCTGATGACAAGAATGCCAGTGGGGGTACCAAGGAAGAGTCTGCCCAGGAAGATTCACCTGCCGCTGAGCCTCCAAAAGGTGCCAAAAGAAGAAAACTACGTGGACGGCGGTAGTTTTCAGCAAATTTGAAATATCGCCATGCTAGCAATGCAGCTCCTGTCAGGTCATCTATTTTGCTCGTTTTTGTTGACCTGTTCTTTTGGAAATTATGGGTGTCCAGTCACAACCCATATGTAGCTGCAACAAGTACATCTATCAACGTAGGCAGCCCTTGATTCGCTGTAAATAAGTAGTTTGACACTCAGCACTTATATTCTCAGAATCCCCTATGTGCCACTAATCTAGTGTGTCAAGTACTGTGATGTTGGTTTAAACCAGGCTTCTGTGCATATGAAGTGAGAACCATTAGCAAAGAGAATAATTGCTAATGACATCGTATGTGCATCAAACCTTGTTACTTCTGAACACCCAAGAGACCCGAAAATGTCAACATTCTCAGCTCTATTCATTTACATAAAGCCATGTCTGAAAGCTAAGAAGGCTATGTCAATAACGTTCTTGACATCCTGTGTATCATACACCAGTCTCTACTATACATTCGGCTGAATAATTTAGACCCGTAACGTTAGAACCTCCGTATCGGAGTACAAAACAAACCTGTCAGGTATTCACAAGAATTACACCATAGAACACTATGATTATCGAGGAGTCACCCTTCCAGAAATCATGCCGCTACTCGCATCAAGACTCCCAGAGACCTGCGACGAGATGAAGAGGGTCCCGCTCGCTGAAGCCGACAAGGATTTACTCACGCCGGTCGAGTCTGTCTCGGAGGTTTCCAGCAGAACCAGGTCCTCTTCAGGCATCATTCTCAAGATGATCTCAAGTTCTCTCACAATCTCCCACATGGAAGGCCTGTCATCAGTTTCATCCTGGCAGCACTTGGTTGCTAGAGACAGGAACCTCCTCACGCATTCTGGAGGGTACAAGCCCATCCGGCTGTCGATTATTTCTGAAATTCTGCCTGATTGGCAAGCAGAGTTTACCTACAGCAATAGGAAAATGCGGTTCTTAATTACATATGTGCTTGGTTTTTTACTGAAAGCAGGCACAAGACAAGTTTCCTGATAATACAATGCAGTCTAGGTTATGGATTTTCAAACCAAGGGCAGTCATTTTTTTGTTGCAAGAATTGGACTGTCATTTAAAGGTGGTGTGAATCCAGAGTTGAAGATTGTGTACCTCTCTCACTATGTTTTTACCATGCTCAATTGGCTTCAACCCGGTCAACATCTCAAGAAAAACAACGCCAAGGCTGTAGACATCGCTCTTGTCTGTCAATTTGTGAGTTAAGAAATACTCCGGATCAAGGTAGCCCTGCCAAAATGATAATGATATTGAATTGCCGCAAAAGAATGGATGGCAATTTTGACATTGTTGATGTGACTGGCAATCTGACACTTACCGGGGTGCCCTTAACAACAGTGGAGACGTGAGCTGGCAATGTCCCTTCGACATCCGGCACTGGAGCAAGCCTTGACAGACCAAAATCGGCTACCTTTGCAACGAATTTAGAGTCCAACAGAATGTTACTGGCCTTCACATCACGGTGGAATATAGGTGGATTTGCTTCAGTATGTAGATACAAAATTCCTTTTGCGGCACCCAATGCGATTTTCATCCTCAAACCAAAACTAAGAGGTCTTTTGGACTTGGCTGTGGTTGACGACAAGAGGTGGTTAATGCAGATTAAGAATATTGATTAGCATAGGAAAGAGAGAAAGTTCAAAGATTTGACAATGAATCTCGCCAGTTGCTTACCAGAAAGATGATCACGTAAAGTACCATTTGACATGAATTCATAAACAAGCATCTGCAAAACATGATTTGAATGAACAGTTTGGCAATGTTGAGAAATATATTTTTCTACGCATATAATTAAAGTCAAAAGGTTTCACCTGCTCATCTTCTTCATCACAATAGCCAACCAATGAAACCAAATTGCGATGATGCAATCTTGATAATAACTCTATTTCTGTGCAGAACTCCTTTGAACCTTGAAGAGAATCCTCGTGTGCTCGTTTGATTGCTACAATTGCTCCATCAGCTAGAATACCTTTGTAGACTTTTCCATAACCTCCTTGGCCAACTTGGGCTGATAGATCAAAATTATTTGTGGCTATAGCCATTTCATCAAATGTGAAGCATCTGACACCATCAATTTTGACAGAAAACCTTGACACTGCAAACAGCATGATGCATATATCTTCAGGTGCTCCCTAAAGTGTTCGAGAATAAAAGGTGCTCCCTAAAGTCACTCATAAAAGCAAATATAAATTACTTACATGAACGCTTCGAGACTGTTCTATGTCTTGAACGCCTTCTCGCTATGAGGGTGGTGGCTACCACGGACAGTGCAATAGCACCAGCTATTGAGCCTGCCAAGATAATGCCCAGTGCTGCCTTGCTTAAACCTGTTGAAGCTGCATTTGGAAATTCTGCAAAAATGCGATAAATGAAAGATTCTAATAACTAATATATGGTTAATTGGGATCAGCGAACGGACATAAATTCAATGAATCACAAGTCAAGGGAGAAATTAATTGCTAGTCAACCTATGTCTCTAAAAATAGGACACCATAACTTATTGTTTCAATTTTCTACAATTAGCATCAGGGATATAACATCAAGAAAAACTTACAAATAGCAAGTGGACAAACTTTATTTTGAGGAAGTAATATACACCATCTTTTGCATGTAATCGTTACACTATATGCTGCTAACCAAGCTAACAGAAATGCTATAAAAAGTTGTCATAATAAGCCAAGAAGTTCACAAAATTAAATACAGGAACTCCACTGAAGTCCTGCTATTTTATATTATTTTCTAGCAGGAAAAGTAAAAATAAGCTAATAGTAGCACATAGTTTTCGACAATAGAACTAATATCTTCAAAGTGAACACGTACCATCTGCATAGGAACCTAGTGTGAAGTTGAGAAGCTCATATGGACCAAACACATCAGAAAGAGTAATTTCCCAGCCAGCAAGTATGTGTCTGAGTCGCACAATCTCAGATGTATTGAATAAACTTGAATTACTTGGAAATAACTTCATATGCATATTTAGCCTTGGACCAACTTCCCATATGTAGTGTTCGATATTTATCTGATAGAGAAACAGTTGCAGCAAAGAGGTTAAGTTGATATCAAAGGCATCTTCATAGGGACGAAAGTCTGTGATTCCTGGACTCTTCAGCCGAAGTCCAACCCCAAGTGGCACCGCACAAAAGCAAGGTATAGGCGATGACGGATTGTACTCGTAATTTTTATCTGCTGGACAAGGTTGACAACTAAAGGTAGAGCCTTGTTCTTTTTTCAATGTGTGCTGGTATACTGACATGGGTTGGCACAGGTTGGTTATAAGAGCTCCATTAGTGTTCCCACATACAGGGTTTCCATATAGCCTGCCGAAAATAACAGTGGTCATCACAACTCATTGCATGAGAAGTTAGTCAAAAGAAGGAATTGGCATAATGCAATCTTCAGTTCTAGTTCTGATTTTCACACATGCATAATGATTAAGGTATAGGATGTGAAGGAAACTGCTCTCAAATACTAACAACATAGTCTTAAAACTGTTGCACAGATATAAACAATGGGTATCGTAGGAAAAAAAAAAGCTGGATTGTACATCTTTTGATAGATGATACGCGTTACCACAAAATGCAAAGCTTAGCAACTAATATTTCATACATTCTCAAAAGGAGGCCACCAAATTTGTAAAATCGCAGTTAAGTATTACTCGGACTATGGATGTGATTATGAAGGAATGAAATTTGAATGCATAGCATATATGTATGAGAACATACATGACAGTGACATTTGGGGGAGGATCAAATGTAGCTGGAATTTTCTTGAGGGAATTGTTTTGAAAATCCCTGCATTATTAAAAAAATATTGTTTAGTACATATATACAGTTAGATCTGAAAAGTTACTTCTGCAAAAAACAAAATAAAACAAAGGTTCATACAGAACAAGGCTTCTATTTCCAGTAAGAGTGACGCCATTCCAGATTGTTGAGGGAACAGAACCATCTAGATTATTATCTTCGAGTGATCTGCAGAATAAACATCTCAAGTGATGAGAAGAATAAAACATAAGAAATTACATAATAGCCCACAGACCTTCTACATATTTACTTTTATTTCCAAAGGCATCTTTTTTAGAAAGTAACTAATACAAATTGCAATGGTATTGATCTCGATAAAATCAGTACAAATCTGAATCCAATTATGAGTAGATTACAAGCAGAAGTAATTCTAAGCACATCACTAAATAAGACACATCAAATTCACAAATTTGAATTTAAAATAATCTGAACCATATACAACAAAAATCAAATCCCATATGAGGTCAAAGCTGTTTTGGGCACTATTTAGCAAGCTATACGTACAATATCTGAAGATTGGGAAGCCCTGAGAAGTTCTGCTGGATAGTTCCATTGAGCATGTTGTGAGACAAATCACTGTCATATAACTAGAAATTAGATTGATGATTAACGGAAATAGAGAAGTATTATCGTAACTAAATACATTGTAGTGATGTTTGAAGCAAGCTTATTGGTTGGTATAGGTCCTGTCAGCTGGTTCCAGCTAATATCCCTGAAAAATGGACGTGAAAGCTGTTAAGACATGTATGCAGTTATCCTGAACTGCATGAACTGAAAAGTTGGGGTGCATATGCTCTAATCTTACATTTCTAACTTAAACTGTCCCAAGAGCCACGTTCATAGTAACAATCGATAGTCATAATACCAAAATACATTAATTGGAGAAGAGATGTACTTCAGCAAGTCCAGTGTACTCACAGATAACCAAGTTGAGGTATGCTACTCAGATCAGGAATAGCTCCTTGCAAGCTGCAGTTCCTAAGACTCCTGGTAAAACAAGAAATATTATCCCCTCAGCTTTTATTCCTTAATTTTGTATAAGTAGACATTATACAAGCTAGATGTTGGCACAACGGGTGCTTGTAATTACCTTCTGAGAAAAGGCTAAAACTAAATTTACCATATGATGTAGATGTATGAAAGGTATTTACAGTGTTTATCTTAATATAATAAGCGAGAAAGGCAGAAAAAAACACAAAAAAAGAAAAGTTCATTCTTACAGCTTTAGTAGTGTGGATATGTTGCTATATGTAGTAGGGATGGAACTTCCACTGAAGTTATTGTTATCAGCCTGACTAGAAACCGAAATATATGAATGTCAGAAACATATACATGTCATGGGCAGTAAGCTATTAAAATAAGGTAAATAAGATCCATAATAAGAAAATTGAGGTACATACAATATTTTCAAAGCAGGTGCTTCTGCAAATTCTGGAGGAAGAGGTCCAGATAGATTGTTATTGTCAACAAGCCTGCAATGTTTTTGTTGCAGTATGAGAATGAAGATTAATTTCTTTCTGTGCATAAGAAGAAAAAATGGGAAAGAAGTAGAGTTCCACATACAGGTGAAGAAGTAGAGGCAATCTGGACAGTTCGGATGGGATGCTCCCACTTAATGAATTATTGTTCATATGACTAAAATGCACAGGATGATTAATGTTAGAAATAAGTTCAAATGGAACAGAAAAGCAGAGACACAATGGAAATAACAATTCTTACATATGTTTCACACTTCTTAAATTGGCAAATGATTTAGGTATGGGGCCGAATAATTGGTTTTGGTCAACCTGTAATCTGTTTAAGTTTTGAAGGTTGCCGATCTCATCTGGCAAAATACCGGAGAGCTGATTGCCATTCAAAAGTCTGCAAAAGGTATTGAAAATAACCAAATTAACTTTGTTTAATACATGTACATTTAGATATTGCTGTAAATGTTCATAGAAAAGAAATTTGTACTGTCGAATCAATGTTATTTTATGTGCACGAGTTTTTAAGACATGCTGAATGATTCAATGCATGAGTCAAGAAAAAAAAGAGTAAAAAGAAAACTTACATAAGTTTAAGTGTAGTAATATTCCCTATCTCCTTTGGGATGCTACCAGTTAAGTTGTTCCACATAAAATCCCTTTAGGAAAATAGCAGTTAGTTAAATAGCATGAGAATCAATAATAAATGTTCCCTAAAAAGGGAATCAAGAATAAACAATCAAAATTGTGACAGAAAATTCGCTAGCAAAGCACCATGAACATTGAAAAGACAGTGAAGTGAAACTAGTACAGCTTAAAATTTACATAAAGCAGGAATTAAGAAAATGAGCAAGTTTGGACTCAAGAGTAATACTTACAGTGTTTTCAGCTGAGATAAAAGACTGACCTCTGGTGCCAAAGTACCTGAGAGATTCCTCTTGAACAACTGTCTGCATGGAGAAAAAACAATGCTTTAGGAATAGCTTGAACATTCCAGTAATCACTTAACTGAGCTACTAGATTAACTATATCCCATATTGTGATGATATAAAATGTAAAAAAAATTAAAAAATCATGAAAATTCAAACGAAAAAACTTTGAAAACAAACCTGAGCAATGGCTAGGAGTTGTAAACTTAGGCCGACAGGAGTAACTAGACTGAGGTTTCATGTTAGTTTGTCAACCGTATTAATTTCAACACAGTTAGATGATTGGACAAATTATCAACACCAAGGGCAGTTCATGTTTCAGTTGGACTTGTACATACGTGCATAAATTATTGTTTTCATCAAGAAGACACATGAACTCAGCATTTAACTGTAAAAGTGTACTTTTGGAGAACAAGAGTGTAAGCTGATTTTTCTTCGATGGAGAGCTCATTACAGAATACTGTAAGCAAGTCTAACACAAAGAAAAAATGAAAGTTCAAATACAATGAATAAATAAGACAGAGGTACTGATCATACAATTCTGTTACATGAAGAAATGCATCATCATTCACTTTGTGGCAGAAGACCCCTGTCCAATTTGATCTGCACGGATCTCCCCTATTCCAATTCTTAAGGTTATTCATTGGATCAACTAACCTTCCCTTGATAGCCCTGAGCGCATTGACTGCAATATGGGAAGAAATCATTGTTTTGCAGCAAGTTCTAAACTCGCACAAATTAACATGCGGCAGCCAGAAATTACCCTCCGAAGGGTCAGTACTCTGTCCCAATGCAACATCCAAGCAGGGGAGCAGCACAACGAGGATAACTGCACAGAGGGCACCTCCAAACTTTGCCATCCCTCAGAGAAAATCAGCAACAACTTGTCATATCCCCAACATCGCAATTTCCAATATTTCAATTCCTATCCAAGAAAAAGACCAATGCTTAATTAAATCCATTGTGAGGGTAATCTATGATTAGCACTACCATCATTCTTCGTGAAGTGGACTTGTACGATCAGGGGAAAATATTATTGTATCATTGCTTGAATTTTTAATGGAAGGGGAAATAAAGATCAAACGGGCAAATATGATACTAGTCACATGCAGTAGTGCACCTACCAAGTTCTAACAACCTGCCAGGCCCAGCTGTCCTCTGCCCAAAATAAATAAATGGGGAGCAAGTATTGCTCAGATCGATCAAAGCATACCCTTTTTCGAGCATATTTTGCTCAGCTTCACTGACAATTAATTCAACTACACTGAAGACAACACCTTCCTACTTTTGCGATCACGACATGCCAACAAAACTGGCAGATGCAACAGATACTTGCGATTGATGTATAAGTAGTTAAGTTCTGACGAAGACAAAATTTTCCGGGAAAAAAGAGAATTTGGGAGAAAAGAATCATTTTTAGGTTCATATTTTGAAGGAATAGGCACTGAGCCAACAACAAGATTCCCAGAATACAATTGATCAGGAGAAGAAGAAGAAAACGATTCGCAAAACATCCGTAAACGACACCAGTAGACGGTAACCAAACGAACAGATTTTAGCAGGAACTCACCTTGAAGTTAAGCCAAAGAGGCTCTTCTCTGATTCTTTCCAGGAAGCCAAGAAGGAAATGACGGCCGGCGGCGGGGAAGACGGTTGAGCTTCACGGCGAAGCGGAGGAAGAGCCGTTGGGGCGCGAGCGAGGGAGAAGTGAGAACGCGGCGTTGCTCTTCCGGCCTCCCTCCCGATCCTATCCGTGTGCTTACTTCAGCGCGCGCCCACGCGAGCAGAGCGAGTCCCGCCGCTCCGCGGTTCTCGCGGGGGTTGGGGGTGACCTGCGCCGGCGCTGCTACTGCTCGAGTCTGCTGATGTCTGATGGCCGTGGAGTGTGGAGGCGGCGGCCCCTGCCTTCGCGACGCGCGTTTTATATAGGGTGGTAGATTGCGGGGAAGTGGTGGGGACTCGGGACTGGGGTTTTCCTCGGTGGGGTAAAAAGCTGAAATATTTACGTGATTTTTTTTCCGTATGGAACACTGTAGAAAGAAATCTTCAGTCGGGTCGGGCGGCGGAATGCACCCGCCTAATCCTAACTAAGAATGGGTTTGGAGGAGACTTAGGAGCGCTCGATCGATGCGTGGATGAATGCAGGAAGGATGCAAGGATTTAGAGTGGTTCGAGCCGCTGGAGCGTAACACTCTACGTCCACTTTGGTGTTGTATTTATTGTGTGAGCTCGGATGCACCTTAGTTTGTGTTCGTGTGTGTCTGTCTGAAACTTGTCTTCTAACGAGTGCACTCTCCCTAGTTCAAGGAAGATGCTTACACTGTGCGGGATCCCGACAGGCGGGCCCGGCCAATAGGAACCTATTCTAAGTGATATGGAGATCTTCATCTCCAGCCTCCCGTTGTAGCCTTCACGGTTGGGAAGATAGTGTACGTATCCACAACCTCGATATGGTCGTGTGCTGTCCTGCAGGTACAGTGACCGCTGTCAGTGTTACCCAACAGTGGTGCTATGCTGCCACTGTTGGGTGCGACTCTGACAGGCGTGAGGGCAGTGCTGACCCGCCGCGCTGTCGCCTCCGCGCGCACTGTAGCAGCGCACGCCTCAGCTCACCTGTTACAGGCCATCATCACGCTGCGCGCCGTACCGTGACGGGACTGCACGCCGCTTGCGCACAGTGATGGTGATACGACGCGCCGCCTTGGTAACAGGCGGGCTTACCATGGTGTCAGCCAACCTGCCCCGTGTGTCAGTAGCAGGCTACGCCTTTTGACTTGGGGGCACCCGGCCCAATTACCGCATTAAATGCTGGAAGGTGGGCTGGAGACCCACGTAGGGCCTCCTGCCACACGCACGTGGCAGGACCAGTCCCGCTCCCAGGGGCGGCACGTGGCGGCACCGGACCCCTCCCCAGAGGGAGGGGGGTCCGGGCCCCCAGGCCGGTTGGAGCGGTCAGGCCCATGATGGTCCGGCCATCACACGCGGCGGTCCCGGACCTCCCTGGGGAGTCCGGATCCGTGAAGGCTACCTGGGTGCTCCCTTCCCTTTCGTGGCATGCGGAGACCCCGGACCTCAGAGAGCATGGGGAGGGTCCGGAGACCGCGGTCCCAGCTGTCAGACCCGGACCGTATGCCACGCCACCCAGAGGGCGAGAGGGAGATCACGGATGATAAGACGCTAAGGGACTGAACACTTTAGCAGGAGGTACTCCTGTCCGTATGTACCGACAAACACGATCATGGAGAATCATGGGTCACTTGGGCAGCATACGTATCATCTTGCAAAATTTTAAATTAAAACTCTACTTGTGTGCAGAGAGAAAAGAAGACAATAAATTAGACCGATTGATATAGCTGTGGAAGTAGTTCGAATAAAAAATAGTGTACAAAGTCATTCAGACTTCAATCATACTTGAGGAGAGTATTTTGAATTTTTTTCTAACTTTTTTAACAAAACTCGAATGTTTGAATCATGGGTCCGGCCTGTTGCTTGCTCTCGGGTTCATAATCTTACCAGTTGATTGATCCCAGGTCTCTGCTCGGTTTCGTTCTCGCGGCCGGGGGTACTCGGCGGTCGGCGCTGGTCTGCCTTGGAAGCGCAGGCAGAGGTAGCCACCCACTAGGGGCACGCGCGCCAGGAATTCAGGCGCCTCTCCTAGAACTTCTGGCCGCCGTCTGACGGCGACGGCCGGCGACCTGCCGGGACGGAGCTGGCTTTGCTGTTGGGCTGAGCAGGCGTGTCGGCAGTCGATATCGGGGCATCGGAAGTCAAGCGCGAGCACAACTTGGTGGCTACTAGTGGAGCACATCGATCGCAGTGATCACTAGTAAATTCAGTTAGTACTAGCGACTAAGGCAAGCGATTCGCGATTCTCAAGGGACGCTTCGCTTCTCTTTTTTTTTCACCTTTTGCTTCTCACTTTTTCAACCGTGTTCCAAATTGCAACATGCGTAGGATTAGCTGGAGCATAATTTTCACGGCCGGATACTCCGAAGTCAAAAGTGCCGAGCTGATCCGCCCCCACCCAGCAGGCAGCAGCATGCGTGACTAAGCTTGGAACGACGGCGAGCACCGCCACCGGAGAGCTGGAAAACCCTGCCCGGCCTTTTCCTTCCTTGCTCCTTTGTCCCCTTCGCTGCTGATTAATTAAGCCCGCGATTGAGGCCTGAAAGCTGCATCTTGCACTAAATATCCAGACAACAGAGGAGCTGATCTCGCTGCCGTTGAACGTCGATGCAGGCGGAGAAGCCTGCAAAACTGCAACTACCTATAGGCGCTGTTTGGAACCTTCCCAACTAATTAATTAGCTAGCTAATTGATAATAGTCACTTTTAGCTAGGTAAAGATTAACTAACTATTCATTAGCTAGGTGCGTTTGGATCCACCAACTAATTGCTAATTGTTAATACGAATATATGTTGAGAAATTTAACGGAATGATTGGTGGTAATATGGCGTTTTTAGCTGGGATTAGTTGAGTTCAATCAGCTAATGAGATAATACTGTTTCAATTAGCTGGAATATAATTAGCTAGTTCATTAACTAACCTGTTTGATCCATAATAGATAAATTTAGCTAGCTGGAGAATCCAAACAAGATCTTAGTTTAGCTTAGCAAGATATAGGCCCCGTTCGTTTCCTACCATCTAAACTCTACACCCATCACATCAAAGAGAATCTTGCTATTTAGAAATATTAAATAAAATCTGTTTATAAAACTTTTTGCACAGCTGGGTGCTAATTCGCGAGACAAATTTAATGAGCCTAATTAATCCATAATTTGCCACAGTGATGCTACAGTAATTATCCGCTAATCATGGACTAATATACCTCGTTAGATTCGTCTCACGAATTAGCACTGGGGTTCTGCAATTAGTTTTATAATTAGAATTTATTTAATACTTCTAAATGATAAGATTCTCTTTGATATAACCCCTCTAAACTTTAGACCCCTGGAAACGAACGCACCCATAATACGGCTGCTTAGTGAATCTAATCCGTCCCCCACCGATGTCGACACTGACACTAGTGGGGGGTTAATGATAATAATCCTGATGCGGGAGGTTGACGGCGGTGGCGAATCAAAATTAAAGCGCGCGCGCTGGTTGCAGCCGGGATTCCAGGAGGAGCCAGCACTGTTTCTGACGGTGCCGTGACGTGGCTGTTACTGTGCAGCCACGGATCGGAGGCACGGGTGCAGTTCAGAGAGTGAAAAGGGGTTGATGGTGAGAGCACGAGCCTCCAGACATGATAGAATCGGTCGCCCTGTGGCGTGTCCTCATTCGCGTGTGCAGACCGAGTCGATGGTCTTGGCCTAGCGTAACCCTCTCTGCAGCCGCGCCGCTGTCGCCTCCGCTAGGATTCGGGAGGAAGGTTCCAAGCCCAACGACTTTGGGCGTGGAGGAGACCAGGGAGACTTTTGGCTCCTCGTTTTCTTGGAGGCTTGGAGCACGGACACACTGCACCTGCAAGTTAATCCGTGGAGGATGACTATCAAACTGCGGTCGCTACGATCCTTGCCCGTAGATGTGTGCCACATTAATCTCGTGAGTCACACGCTACGCCATCCTCTTCGATCGGAACGCACAACCAACCATTTCCTGTAATGCTATACAGAGAAGAGAAGCGCCAATCAACACACTTGCACCACTCGCCCTGATCACAAACACTCCTGTTTTGGACAAACTTGGACTGCTACTGGCTTTCAAAAATATTTTATTTCCAAATAGGAAAACCATTTTTGACACAGGAGTAGAATAGTTATGTTGAAGAACGTTTCGCATAGCCTTATAGGTAATATTCCAATCCAAATTTGAGGTGCCATGTCCAGCGCACCAGGTAATTCTACCGCGCGGAGCACCTGTACCTGTACGGATGGATAGCCACACAACATGAATACATGATGAGCCGCATGGGACGTGGTCAAGAGCGCACGCGCTGACCCCAAACCGGAAGCTTGTCGTCGACGACACACGGTGCCACTGATAGACCTGACGACGACACCATCGTTCCATGGATTTGCCGATCCAGGGGAAAGCATGGAAGACCAGCTCAACTGGTGACCAGCGAGATGAGCTCATTTCCTCTGCTTTGCTGCTCAAAATATCTTCCCAGGCAAACGGCACCAGCAGCAACAGGCCTCGCAGCTCACCCAGCTACCAGCAGGCAGCTGAGCATGAGGAAACGGCGACTTGCTATAAAAAAAAAGAAGTAAACGGCGACTTGCTATAAAAAAAAGAAGTAAACGGCGACTCTAGTCACGCTACAGGTACAGCAAATCGATGTTGATAGAAATGTACACATCGACAACTGATGGATGGATACGGTGTTTCGTTCCGAGTGTAGAAAATGCTACATACAGATGGACAGAGCCCAGAGTGCAGGTATGAAACCCGGCTACTACAGATAGCGTGTTTTGCCCGAGGTACGGTTACAGGGGTGAGCTGAGCTTGAGCCGACAGCCTGATCATTCTTGCATTGGAGAAAATTGTGGTTTCATCACCAGGATGGAATGTTAAGGGTGATCCATCCGGGCGTGCAGCCTTGAACTGTCACTCTGAACTGGCATTACCCTTTCGGAATGGGAGACACATCAAGTACAATCTATCTGGCATTCTGGCTGCTGGTGCTAAAATCTGGGGTACCAGAACATGCCCTTGATGCCTTGAGGATCAGCTTCAAATCCCAAGTTCTTGTAGAAATCTACAACTGCAGCCAACAAGAGCGAAAGAGGCAGGCAGACGAACAAACTGTTAGTCAATAGAAATACTCTGATCCATTCTATGTTTTACTCCTTTTTCACAATTCTAAATAATCTTCTCCACATGATAAGCATGTGGCGCCTACATCATACTTCTCCATGACTCTTGCATTATTCAGAGGATAGACATATTTATAGATTATGCAGCACCTATACAAATGGTTCAAAGCAGAGAACAAGCCAAAGACACATAGGACATAGGACAGTATAATTCTTGCCAACAATTCTTCTTAGACATGGCCTATAAATTTATTTTGCTTTACAAAAGATGCTGTAGAAGATTTTGAAATCTGCACCTTTATTATCTGCAAACAGGGTAATGTTGTTGATGTCTCTCTGCAGCAAAGCACGAATTACTTTCTCCATAAGTGCTTTACCAAGACCTTGGCCCTGAAATAGTCAAAGTCAGAGCACCTTTTAAGATAATCCTTATTTCATATAGCTAGCAGAAAATGGTGCACTAGGATTCTGAAAATGCAAAACAGAAAACCTCATCAGCTCACCTGATATGAAGGATCAACAAGAACATCCCAAATTGTAGCATTGAAGGCATGGTCTGAGGTTGCTCGTGCCATCCCAATCAGCTGTTTCTTCTCTTCTCCCTCTGTCAAATAACTTCTACAAGTACACTAAGATGTTCATCATCTAGAAAAATGAATTTCTGCAAATAACCTCCAGATTAGGACGCATGCTTCAACTAATGCATAGGATCACAGAAGAGCCTGAGATAATAAAACAATGAGGCAGGTACCTGTTTCTGAAGACTTCACTATAGAATGTAGCGTAGCAACCAAATAGCTGTTTCTTAAGGATGCTGCTATTTTTGACAGAGGTCTGCGTGGCCATCCTACCTGTTAGATCAATAGATAAAACAAATGCATTTGTAAAAGGGGTCAATACTCAAAACAAATGCATTTGTCAAGGGAGAAGTGTTAATTTCATTGACTATAACCAAACACTGAGAAATATCAGGTTCGGTTAATGATGACCTTATCACATAAGGCTTGGAGGTCATATACATCAACATCTCCCGCTGAAGAAAATAAAATCTGTTCTGTGCTACCATCAGGTAGCGTCCTTTCCAGGAGTACTAATTCCTCAGGCAAAGGTTCTTCGACTTCAAGTGGTGCTGGTGGTGGCTCTACTGTCTCGGTACTGTTATTATTTTTCAAAAAGCTGCAAAACAAATGCATTGCAATCTTCATCCATATGATTGAAATTGGAAGGCACAAATGCAAAGACTATTGAATGTAAGAAATGTGCCCCTAAAAATAGGTGAGTTCAGGCTCTACGCTTACCACAAGACTGGGTTATTTTTCTTGTTTATTACAGAGAAAATAAAATAACTACATCAAACTGCCACAGTCTCTATAAATCTCCAAAATAAACCTTTCAATGGGGACATGATTCGGTCCCACTAGAATCTATATAGCTCTCAGAATGCCAATTGGTAATGAGTAAGTTCCTACCTGTTTAACTTTTTTTTCCTCTTTTTTTTGTCCATTAAGATGGAACATTTGATTTACATCATAGATGCATGTTGTAGTATATGATATCATTAAACCTAATGGAATTGTATAAATGGAGTGTCAGCAAGTGCAAACAATATACTTTACCCGGATCTGAGAGAATCCCACAAGCCAGCCTTCAAGGACCATGCAGCAGAAGACCGTGTTTTAGCTGCAATAACAGTATGGTTAGTGTTTAGCTAGTTATTTAGCTAATAAACAATTGTGCTTCACGAACATCCCACAAAGAAGTCGCAGAATATAAAATGAACATAAATCAGCCTAAGAGCAACTAGCAGTTTGCAAGTTTAAATGCTTAATCTGCAATCAAGCCTAAGAATCTACGCAGCCTTTCATCACTAAGAAACTTGGTGTTGATTTCAGCACAAGTTAAAGTTGACATAAGAATTCACAGACATCACCACTGTACCTAAAGAGCTAATGCTGGTGAGCTGGTGGCAAGGGCACTGACAGACTCAATGCAGACTTCCAAATATGAACAGAAATGGAGAAACAAAAAAAAGGGAACCACCACACCAGTTTGACGATCCTTGACGCATGACGCTCCACGGACCTCAAACAGTCATTCCTAATCCCACTCAGCAAACTGCCAGATTGGCCCGGTGGCACCCACGGTATTTAGCTCAACTGCTAGCTTAACATTGCGCTCGTGTCCGCAGCAAATAAACTAACTGAAGCCCGCACTAGCTAAATGGGGCCTCATGTAACCATTATCAACCATTAAAACTCATTATCGCTTCTGATAATGCGCTGAAACGCGGGGAGTGGGCATCGTACCTGCCACACGATTACGCAGAAATCTGGGCGTGGGAACCGTGCTCTGAGCTTCTGAACGGCACGCTGTTGGGATGCGAACGCCGCATCTGCAAAATCACAAACCAAAAAAAAAAGAGGGGGGGGATCAGCACCAACAGGGGCTTTGGGAGCCAGAAGTTCGGTGTGCAGACGCTTACACGGAGGAGGAAGGTGCGGCGGCGAAGGCGGGCGCCATCTTCAGCGAGTGCTCCGGGGTGCGGGGAGCTCGCGCGTCCGCTGGGAGCGGAGGGGGAGGCAGCGTGAGCGTGAGCGACGGTGGAGGAGAGGAGCGGTGGGTGTTTGGAGAACTGGAGAGGGAGATGAGGGAGGGAGCTCGCGGCCAGGCGTCGGGGAGGTTGGTGGATAAGGTCTGTGGACGCAGCAGGACGGATCGCGGCGGACAGAGGCCGTCAGGAGAGGCGGCCGGCGGGGCTTTTCGATTTACCTGGGCCTGAGAGGCTCCTGTCAGGTTAGGCCCAGTTTTTGCGAAGCGGCGTGCGGCCCACAACAGCGTGTCGGATGCGGCCCGCGGTCACTTCAGAAAAAAATAAAGGTATGACGAACAATAACACAGGGTCCCTCGGTCCATCGGATTCAATATAAGCGAATACATAACTCGATTCAAAAAATTACAAAATAAATTTGAAGACTTTTCATTCAAACAGTACACATTTTTATGCTACATACTACTTCCAGTACTCCAAAATCGTGGTTTAGTACTATATATATCTCAGAGACTCAAAGAAACAGATACTAGGATCAGCTGTTCAGCATTTCGACGGGTCCTTGGAGATATCACTGGCAAAGAGACAGTCGAGTTCCAAGTTATCAGGAACCGCTTCTGGTTTATTCCAGGAAACAACCGATCAGGGAAGAAACTACTTATTAGGATGCTTGCTTGCTGAAGAGTTTCTTCCTGATCTGCAACAGAAAGGCGTGGACATTGTGAGTCTCTCTGCCTGATGCGCACAGGCTGCTTGCTTGCAATGCATGAGCAAAACTACCAAGGAAACAACCATAGCCGACGCACCTCAGGAAGCTTTTGCCTGAAGGAGACGCTGAGCCTCGCGTCCAGCGTGTTCTCGCAGACGATCTTGCCGTCCTGCGACGCGAGAACGACGCCGCCGGAGCTGCTTGTTCGTCATCAGAAGCATTATTCATAGTTCTGGAATGATGAAATTAAAGGTTTAGTAATGGCGGCAGTACGCAAGTACCAGAACGGCCCGTGCGCGTCGCGGCTGTTCCTCTGCGGCGGGAGGTACACCTTGCCGTCGATGATGACCTTGGGGAGGTTCACCTTGGCCTTCTCGGCGTACTCCTTCTTGGCCACCTCCAGCACCGCCTCCACCAGGCTCCGGTCCGCCTCCCGGCACCGCAGCACCAGCGCCGGTTCCCTCAGGCGAAGCAGGCTCTGATCCGCCGGCCTAACCACCGTTAGTACATGCACCTTCGATCGACGACGACGATCCAATGAAACGGAGCAGGGGCAGACTAGGAAGCCAACGACTGACCTGCACGATGAGGCCCTTGAGGATCCTCTTGTAGGTGTTGGCGTCCTTGGTGACGCGGACCAGCGCCTCGCCGGCGTTCTCCCTCATGCCGGTGACCACGTCGTCCTGCGCCTGCAGCAGCTTGATGCGCGCCGCGTTCAGCTCCGTCGAGTACTCGCTGCGCGGGTCGATCAGTGAGGGGCTGATTTCTCGTTGCATCAACAGAAATGAGAAATTGAAATGAATGGATTGGTCGACCAAACCGATCTGCTCACATCTTCCTGCGGACGTCGACCTGCTTCTCCTTGCGCTCGTACTCCTGCCTCACCCTCCGTTTCTCGGACTCCACCAGCTGCAGCTTCTCGATGTTGAACTCCTGCACGCAGACGCACGCCGTCGTCCAAACGATCATTTGAGATTTGAGATTTGGAGACGATCGACAGAGAATCAGCAGCACGGACCTCCTCCGCCGCGACCGTGATCTCGCTGGCTTTCTCGTCGGCCTCCTGCAGGATGAACCGGACCATCTGCTGGACCTGCTTCCCGACATCGGCGTCGTTCATCTTGGACGCTCCAACAATTCAACCGATCGACGCGCGCGCGGGTTCCTCGAGCGAGATCGAATTTGTTCCGGATCAAGGTTTTTGTGCGCTTCTTCGTTCCTCCTGGGATCGACGAGGGCGAAGGAAGGAGAAGCCGGAGAAGGGGAAGGCCTGCGCGGAGTTCGGATCTGTGCGCGAGCGTGGCGCGTGGGAGAGGAGAAGTGAGGTCGGAAGTGGTCGTTGCCTTCCGCGCCATATTTGGCATATCTTTATGGTGTATTGCTTCAGGAATGACCAATCATATTACGAAAAAAAATACAAGATCCATGGAGAAATAATCTGTAGTTTCACTGTTTGAGAAACGTTTGCATTATCGCTTGCATTTCGCAGCCTTTTTCCTCCAGAAAAATTATCAAAAGAGCCAAGGAGTCCAAACGAAGCGGCAGTTCCGCTGTACTGGGCCCCAGAAAACAAGCGGATCCACTTCCTCAAAAAACAGGCCGCGATCACTTTCTTATTGTCCCGGTCCAGTTTCCGGATGCCTCGGCCTGTTAGTTGCTCTGGTCTGGACGGCCCATAATTTCTGTCACATTAACCCGTTTGGTAATACTGGCTGAAAACTCGGTGCTCGTGGAATATATCATTCCTTAATCAACATGACCACAACGGAAACCAAGAATGCTGATGGTATTGTTATCACTAGCACCACTTGCGTTGCTGGACATGTCGTCATGTCACATGTGGCAGCTTAATCTTGTATTGGTTCTCAGATTGGGGTAAAGTTTCCTTAACCTTGCAGGTATATCAGTCATTGGCATGCAGGAAGGTTGCCTTGCTTCCGAATTGGCAGAAGATTGTTGGGCAATCCATGTATCTTAAAGATCATGAGAAGATGGGCATCAACAGGGGTGTCAGTGTCATGGTAAGCTATCGCAAAGCAGGAATTCCTACCATTGTGCAAACTGAAACCAAGAAAGCAGTCGTGCAGTCTCTGGAAGCTAGCAATGGCCAGCTGTCCAATGGATTATTCTCGTTATTAGCAAGAAATGGTCTGGTTGAGCAATTCTCCTGGGCATGCAGGCAAGAGACCCATACACATACAATCTAGCTGCCAGCTACTGTGAAATCGCACCACCTGGGTTGGAGTTCAGGGGGAGAAAAGAACATGAGGATGTTCTGTGTTCTGATCCACCGTCATGTTTCCACCAAACTGTCAAGGTACTGCGCAAGTGCGCATACTTGGTGGTGTTTGTTCCATAGCTGCTACCAGATCGCCAATTTGATACAAAAAACCATACTTGATGAGGTGGAATAGGAAACAAGAGAATTCCTGGGATCTATAATCTGAGATAACTAGAGGAAACAATTTTTGTGAAAGGCGTTTCTTCAAAAAGAAAAAAAATTGTGAAAGGCACAAAGCTTGGTAAGCAGTTGGAAAGCATAATTGATTAGGAGTATTCAGCACGGTGGAAGGTTACGTTGAATGAGACTTTATTAGGTAAGAAGAATGAACTTGTGCAGTATTGCATCTTTTGTTTGTTGGACTTAGTTCCCAGCGCATAAACGCAAAAAAGCCGTAAACGCAAAATTTTCGAAGGAATCTTGCTAATTTGAAGTACTAAATGAAGTCTATTTACAAAACTTTTTGCATAAATGGGCTGTAAATCGCGAGACGAATCTAATGAGCCTACTTAATCCACGATTTTGCAACAGTGATGCTACAATAACCATCCGCTAATTATTGCTTAATCATGGATTAATTAGCATCATTAGATTCGTCTCGCGATTTACAACCCATCTGTGCAAAAAGTTTTGTAAATAGACTTCATTTAGTACTTCAAATTGACAAGATTCTTTTGCAAAAAACTTTTTTTTCCCTTTACACAACCGGAACTAAACAGGCCCTTGGAATTCAGGGGTACCTAGCCTGTCAACCTTTATATAGCCATGAAATGCTCTAGGTAGTTAGCAAACTCTTCGCAAGCGAGCTAGCTGTCTGTTTGGTCTATTGCAGCTAGAGGAGGCAAGATGGCTGAAGATGGAGATGGGAGTTCCTGAAAGTTGGAAGAGCGAAATTGCACACAAATGATTGATGTCCCATTTCAAGACAAATGGTACGTGCAGGTGCCATCATTCTTCAGCAAAACCTCCAGCGGCCTACAGCTAAGGTGTCGCTTTTGCTTTGCCTTTCCGGTGAAAAAATAGAGCTTAAATCTCCCTACCTTTGACATTAAAATTTTGGGTAAAGTACCAACTTTAATCCCAATTATTAATGTTTTAGTTTAGTACTTCATAGATGATTTTGTTTCGAAGACCTGCAGTTGCAAATCCAGGATGTGTCATTTGTTAATCCAGTCGGACACCTCGAAAGTTGAAGCTGATCATCCAAGAAACCTCTGGCTCTGGAAACAAATACAGGCAAGCACTACACAGATACAGTACTCATGTGATTTGTGCCTTGGATTAAGAAGGATGTATCATATAAATACATACCATATTTTTTATTTTTTAACAGAATACGTTTAGAAATGCTCTGATTATCTCTTCTTTTTTGTTAAAACAAACTCAATGCAATGAGTCTGACGGACTGATTAGCATCAATGCATCAAGCCGTGGGCCTTATCCACTTGCTGTAGCTGAAACTCCAGGCTCCACTGACAACTTGAAGAATGGAGACCCCCTCCACAGCTTGGCTCTGTCAGTCCCTGATGTAGTGTTATCTAAAGCTGAAGGACAATTGGACAAACAGCGCGTCTGATTGCACGGGCCTAGAGTACAGACAGTTCGTACGAGCAGGGGCCATGCAACAATGCAGATGCTGATAGGATGTGGATCCTGGAAGGAACGTATGGCATGTGCAGGCTGCATGTTACATGTACCCTTCCCGGGAGGTTTGACATGAGGGGGCCAGCGGCTGTCGCCACTGACTACTGATAAGGATTCCTATCATCTACACCGTCAGGCCTCTAGATTTTTGTTTTCTATAACCTACCTCTATGATTCCTACTCTCTTCATGACTATTTGTAAATTATTCAACTAGCAGGAATTATTTAGCTTTCCTGAATTTGACAAGATGTCCTGAACTCGCACGTATGTTCTGAATTTGACAGAACACTGAGGGTGTGTTCGTTTTGCATTAGAGGGGTCTAAAACACAGATCTATAAATTAGAGGTATAAATATTTTAGAGGTCTAATATTTAGAGGGGTGTTCGTTACAGCCCTCTAAAGCCCTGCCTTGACTCACCACGGCACGGACAGGGTGCGCCCACGACGCAGCCCGCACGCTAACGCGCGCACGCGGGGGGAGGAGCAGGCGGGGAGGAGCAGGGGCGGCGGCGCGGCTCGCGGGGAGGAGCAGGGGGCACCGGCGCGGGGGGGGGGGAGCAGGGGCGGCGGCGCGGCTCGCGGGGAGGAGCAGGGGGGCGGCGGCGCGGGGGGGGGGAGGGAGCAGGGGCGGCGGCGCGGCTCGCGGGGAGGAGCAGGGGGGGCGGCGGCGCGGGGGGGGGGAGGGAGCAGGGGCGGCGGCGCGGGGGGGGGGAGGGAGCAGGGGCGGCGGCGCGGGGGGGTGGGGGGAGAGAGGGGGCGGCGGCGGCGCGGGGGGAGGAGCACGCGGGCGGCGGGGCGGGGGGAGGAGCACGCGGGCGGCGGCGGCGCGCGGGGAGGAGCAGGGGGTGGCGGCGCGGGGGGTGGGGGCAGCGCTGGGAATCGTGACCGGATTAGAGTGCTCAGTGGCTCTAAAGAAAACGCGACCTCTAAAGGGAACAGTATCGCTCGGTTAGTGGGCCGTTCGGTACCAACCCTCTAAAGATTAGAGGTTTCGGGCTTTAGAGGCCGGAAACGAACGGGCCCTGATGCGTCTTCATTAAATGAAGAAAATTCATAACCTCGTACGGAATATTCCGAATGTTTTCCACTTATTTTAAATTATTATAAAATATGTCCGTGCGTGCGTCGCTACCGCCGAATACATTATCCCATTGTAATACTAAATATGATTTAGCGAGATTTTACAGCCGCCTACATGAAACCACTAACTTCCACTCCGTGTCCAGACCGTGTTAGACGGCACAAGGCATTGATTGGACACGAGGCATTGATTGGACAGTTCCGATTAGGATTTGGATTGACGGGCAAAAAAATCATTGCTTCCTTTAGAAATAGCATATAGAATAGAAGAGACTAGCTAAATATGTCCGTGTGTTGCTACAGACAAAACTGTATAAGTATCGGATACATCATCTAGTCATGGACGGAGGATTGGGCCAACTCGCATACGAGATGATGGACCAAACCCCACATGTCAATAATAGCAGTTGGACTAAACAAAAAATTAAGGTAAAAATATTACATGCGAAATAGAATAAAGACGCACATACAATGCCGTAAAACGAGAAGAATTAACGGATGAACCGAGCTGAGAGTTTTCAGGTGCGGTGCTGATCACTAGCTGAGCATTACTGGCTTACTGCACATTTGGACCAGCTGCCACCTACGAGCACTTCTCTTCGAGGACCACCTGCACCAAACACTCCAACAGGATGAGACGAGCTGTGGTCAGTGGTCACCCGGCGTGATGAGAGGACCAGAACGAGAACGCAATGCATGCATCCTGCACAGTGGCGGCCCCTGGCGAGATGGGAAACGAGACGGAGGCGCACTGCGACTCCGCCAAGGCCGCAGCGAGCGGCCGGCGACGTTCGAGATCGGACCGGATCCCGGCACAGTGACCGGCGTGTCGGTCCCTGGCGACGCAGCAACCACCGTGCATCCGGGTCGCCATCTCCCAACCGCCGCGCGGGCCGGGAGGCGAGAGGCCGTCGCTTGCCGGTGCCCTCCCGCCTCCGAGACGCTGATAGGTAGGCATCAACAACCTACGGGGCGTGCCGTGGAGTATTCAGGAATCTGGCTGCGTGGAGTTCCCGTGGCCTTCGTCCAACTCACCTACTACTATTCGAAGCGCGGGGGGCCTTTCTCGGTTCTTGCAAGAACTGGACTGCATCGCAGCCAAGCTAATGTGCAGCCTTGTACGTTCCCATCAATGTAAGCTGCGTAGGATGGCGCCCTTAGACCTCGAGATGCCCATTTCCATAGACAAGGACACCCAATGTACAGCCTCATGTGCCCACACGGTAACACCCTACAGTACAGTCCAAACAAGATTCAAACGGGACACACGAGTTACCAGCGAGGTCACCGGACGCCTGACGAAATTTCCCAGCAGCAAGGACGAACACACCCCAGCAATTCAGCTGAAATCGGAGCTCCCAGTCTGGCGAAATTCCCTCGTGTCAGGGCATGCCAGGCACACATGACACAGCGCTGGTCCACTGTCCCGCGCCCACCCTCGCGGCTGGGGTAGCCGGCCACATGTGCCGCATGCATTATCGCAGCTCCGTGCGGCACACGCACCCTGCACTGCCGTACGACGTCACTACTGGCGGCCAAGATCCGAGGACCTGACCTCACGTTCGGTAACAGTGCTCCACTTTTCCAGGCCGCAGCGCAACGACCCCCGTGCGCGAGCAGATCAGGCTCGACCGCTCGAGCCATCCAACCAGGCACAAAATGATGGCGCGGCCGATGAGGTGGTGGTACTCGATCCAGATCTAGGGAGCGGAGCCGCCATCTGGAGCGCCCGTTCCTGATCGGATGGCCGCGGAGGGCCACGGCGACTGCACGTGCACCGTCTAGGATCCAGCTCCCCCCGGCACGTTGCCCGCATTTGACCGCGGCGTGGGAGGCCGGGGGGGGGGGCTTGATCTGCCAGCCTGCCGCTTCGCGCTTGACAGCGAACACATCGGCAAATCATCCGCTGATAATTCTGACCACACGCACACGCACAATAATTACCGCATCGATGCTGCCTCTCACAGTGATTAGCGCAACCGAGCTACCTAGGTTAGCCGGCCGTCCCCGGCTGATGCGTGGGCCCGTACTACCCTGGCCCCACATGTCAACCCCACCTGGAAGTTGGAACCTCGCTCCTCCGTCCTACGGTCCTATCCGCTCGAGGGCGGGCGCCGACTTCTCCTGCTCGGCTGCTCCTCTAGTCCCCTCCGCGCCAATCAGTCGTTGACACGTGGGCCCCGCGAGCTAGCGTGGGGCCCTCGCCCCGCGGGCCACGGGAGGGGTCGCGGGCCTTTGCGGCTAAACAAAACAAAGGCTTTCACATCACAGCGCAGAGGCGCAGAGCTTCACGCTCGCCCACGCAGCCTCTCCACCACCACCACCAGCGCCGTCCCCCTCCGCGTCCCTGCTGCCTCCCCTCGCCTCGGCATCTCTAGCGCGCGCAGCGCATCTCGAGCGGCGAAGGGAGAGCGGAGCAGCGCCTCGCCCCGGCCGCGGCATTTGAGGAAGGAAGGAAGGAAGCGGCATTGCCTGCGGGAAGGGAGGCATTGGGTAGATAGAAGCTTCTGGAACCTGCCGGATCCGGATCCGGAACCGCGCTGACGACCGCCGGAGGTACTTGCAGCAGCATCGGTTTGGCTGATAATGGTCCGGTGGGATTTGCTGTTCCTTTTTTTCGCTGAATCGTTTTGGGGGATTTGTTGCAGTTTGGGACGACAGCAAGAGCAAGGTAGCTGTGCTCTGAGATGGAGGACCTGTTGGGTTCAGAGATCGGGAAGAACGACTATGACTGGTGATTCTCAAGTCTCAACTTACATGCCTGCTCTTTCCCTGTCTAATGTTTCTAGCCTTTTTTTTAAAAAAAAAGAAAAAGGTGTGCGTGTGTATGCATATGTGTGTTTATGATCTCTGCACTGTGTTGGCTGAAGAGGGGAATAATGCAGTACAAGGGCTGTATTCTCCCCTGGATTGGCTTGAACTGCCCTGCCTTGGGGACGGATTTGTACGGATCACTGCTTTGAATGAATTCAAGCTTTTTCGTATTAACTAGTTCAGGCATCAGGGCGAGTACGTAGATTGGTCTGCTCTGGTGTTGGAAGAATCGCTGTTTGAATGATTGATGAAGCTTGATCTTGGAGAGCACCATTTCACCATCATGTCGGTTTTTAGGTGTTGATTGCCAGATTTTTGCGGTTGATGTGATCTTTCTAGCTAAAGATGACTTTTGTGCCGGTGGTGGTTGTTGGGAGGAAATATGTCGCTGTGCAAAGCAAAGTTGAAACACCGGATATGCAAGTGAGTTGATTGTCCTGTGTGGGCTCTTCCCTTGGAAGGCCAACCTGGAGATTGGTAATTGGCACTCAACACATATTTACACAAGTACAACCTGCATGTAAGAAGCACAGTGGAAAGAGTGAAATATATTTAGGAGGATCTTATTGTTGGTGAGGTACGTCTGAGGCATTTGATAAAGGCCAATTTGAGGCATTAGCATGAGTGTGAGGCAAAAGGAGGGCCAGTTGTTGCCGGTCAAATATACCGTCTCGTGATATTTGATAGAGGCCAATTTGAGGCATTAGCAGAACATCATTGATTTTTTTCATGCAAAGAGCTAGTAATTGATTGATTGTTTTATCTATTTATACATATCATCATATTTTTTCTACTCTAACTTAATGTACTTTGTGATGTAAACTATAGGCTTCTAACTCCGCCTGGGACCCCACGTATTCCTGCACTGGAGGTTGCTGAGAAAACACCATCCTCAAATATATTGCCGAAGCGCACTACTGCTAGGTCGTCCTCAACTACTAGAGCATCTAGGGTATGTTCCATTTTTGTGCCTAAAAGTTAAAATTTGTTAATGATTTTTTCCTGCAAACTGATCAAATATTCTTATTCTGAGCAACAAATCTTCCTGGAATTATGCTTATTGTATTTGTGTAGAGGCAACAAGTTTGAAGCATTTTGGCCTACTAATTAGCCTCTTTGCAAAAGAGAATTTATGAATATGAGATGTAACTCTTATTCAGAACACTGCGATTTGCAATTTTTTTTTGCTGTCTTACTTGCCAATTCATTTTTTTGGAAAAAAAAGGTTTTCTTACTTCTTACCTTAGTAAATAGGGCTTATTCTTAGTATTTGATCATATAGAAAGTGTTGATGTAAAACACAAATTTCGCCTCATCTACACCAACTATACAAGCAACAGCTGCAAAACTTGTAACTTAAACTCTACTGATTATAAAAACTGTTTCATTTGCAGCTTTCAGTATCTCAAACAGAGAATGGGCATTCGACGGTTCCCACTAGACCAGCAAGAAGTAACTCTGTCAGCCGACCTTCTATCCAGTCTACTCTCATGAATGGCAACAACAGGACATCAGTTCTCAATACAAGCATTTCCTCAGTCACTTCAAGACCTACAACCCCTAGCAGGCGAAGCAGCACTTCTGCTGCACCAAGACAATCAGTTCCAGCTTCACGTCCAGTGCCTGCAAGATCCTCTACTCCTGTTAAAACTCGTCCATCTACACCAGCCAAAACTCGTCCATCTACTCCTACGAGAACTCGTCCAACAGCCCCAAACTCTTCAACTGATTCAGCTGCTGCCAAGACCACTTCCGCACATAATTCAAGGCCATCAACTCCGAATTCTCGGTCCCGTATAATGCCCAATTCATCTTCTGGTCCAACTCACGCGACAAGTCGCCCAAGCCCATCCTCTGGTACAATGAGCCGGCCAGGGTCTTCCTCAGGCAATGTTCATGGGATAAGCCGTGCCACCTCATTGTCCTCAACTTCTGTTCCTTCAATGAGCCGTTCCAACTCGCGATCATCTACACCTACACGCCAGCCTGCAACTCGTTCATCAGCCCCAGCTATCGGTCGCTCTCCTTCTGTTGGACGGAGTTCTAGCATCAGTAGCTTTACATCTGTCTCCCGGTCTGCAGCCAGTAGTGGGCGGAACTCAGCACCTTCATCAGCTCCGTCATCTCGTCCAAGTTCTCCGAATCCACGACCTCGAGCTCCTGTGCGGCCACTTGATATCCCTGATTTCCCAAGCGAAACTCCACCAAATTTAAGGACAAAATTGCCTGAAAGACCACTATCTGCTGGCAGATCAAGGCCAGGAATGGCTTTAGGCATAAGGTCTAATCCAAATACTGAACCTTCAGCTACGTCAGCTCCTGTGAAGAAGGTCTCTGTGCCTGCTGTGAGTCGAAGTAAATTTTCTGATCCATCATCAAAGACGCCTACACTCACAAATGGACACCAAAATCGACAGGCTGAAAGGTCCGTTATTGATAGTCAACCTAATAGACCATCAAGGCCTGCCACAGGCACTGATAATGGATTTGGGAGGTCGATATCAAAGAGGTCACTTGACATGGCTATCAAACACATGGTATGTTCCCTGTGTTCATTTCATCTAACATCCCGCATTGTAGTTTAAAAGCTGCATTTCAATTGACTGAATTCGTTAGTTTGTTACTTTCTGAAATTGTTGATCTGCTCTGGGCCTATCAAGATTCAATCTTTCGCATGTAGTCAAAATTGTCATGGTCGTGGCTTTAGGAAACATTGCAAGCCTATGCATTTCAATTTTCAAGGTGAAAAAATTAAGCCCTGCTGGTGAAATGTACGTGAGTACAGATTGGCTGTATGTTACTGTAAGCTGCAAGATCCTCTCTAATTATATAAAACCAAAACAAGAATACAGATATAAACATTGATTGACAAAGAGTATCTGCACTGTAACTAGAAAGAGCTATCTGGTGATTTTATACTAAAATATTCAAGGGAAATAAACATTGGATGGACAGCTGCATTTTGCATCCGTAGGTTACAACTTCCTCTCAACTGATGTGTGTTTCTAAAAGTTTTGTGAAGTGAGTCCGTTTAGATATGATCGAGAAAAATTTAATAGATGATAGCTTGGGCTGAATGGTGGTGCAGAGTGTTGGAAGAAATTAAGCTATTTGTGCTTGTGACAGGACATTCGGCAGAACTTGGGTGGCATTCGCGGCGCATCCCTCTTCCCCCAGAGCATCCGTTCGGCCGCTGCCAAGGCCCGTCCAGCTCGGGCGTCAGACCCGGGGCACGGCATCTCAAACGGCGACCGGCACTACGCGGACAACGGGAGCAGCGTGAACGGGCACCTCTCCGGGGACTCGAACGGGGCCCCCTCGCGCAACGGCGGCAGCTCAACCGCGTCGCCGGACCGGGCGAGCGTCGGGACCAAGGAGACCCTGAGCGAGCTGGACATGTACGGCAGCTCGCGCTACGAGGCGATGCTGCTGCGGGAGGACGCGCGCAACACCAGCTGGCTGCACGGCTTCGACGACAAGCCCGACCAGAGCCCGCTGTTCGACCACCGGTTCGAGCCGCTGCCGGAGCCCTTCAGCCCGCTATGACATAGCCAGAGCCAGAGCCAAAGCCGCCGCCTGTAAAGTTCTTCTGGATCGTCACCTGCTCTCCGTTCCTGTGCCCCGTCGTGCTGCAAGATGTGTATGGTTTCTGTCTGTCTTTTTTTTTTCTGTTCTATAAAATTGGTTGGTTCTGCACGTTCACCGTTTTCCGGAGCGGATGAGACGGGGGAGATTGCGGGGTTCTGGGTCTCTTGATTCGTCCCCGGAGATTGCATTGGGTTTCCGCTTTCCCGCGAATTGTTGTACTGCTGAATGAAGAAAGAAAGAAAGGATCTAAAACAACAGAAACGGTAAAGGATTTGTAAGTTACTATATTGTAATGATCCTGGATGCTCGCTCGTGTGAACTATGAATCTATGATCATGTCTTGCTGGGTTCGGAGTCGTCAATCGATCCTAGGGATGTGACAGATGCAGAGCCGGCCGCGCGCCCGCGCCGCGGGGGGCAGACGTTGCCGTCGAACCGTTTGCTCGCGCCGGACCGAGGCGGCAACGGCTGATCGGAGGAGCACATCGGGGTGGTTGGGAACGAGTGGCAGGCGATTGGGGCAACGGGGCCAGTGGCGAGGACCGAGCCAGCGCCCCGCGGGGGCTGCCGCGCGTGCGCGGTACGGGAGCAACGGATGCGTCCCGTCCTGAGGGCCGCGCGCGCGCTAGAATAGCCAGCCCACGCGGCGCGCACCGTCGCCATGGGCGCGCGGCCTGCCGCACCAGCGACAGCGAGCCTCAAGACCTCAACTGGCAACTATGGCATGGACACCCACAGGCCACCGATTGAAGAAGAGGCCGGAAAAAGGACCTCCCGGCCTGGCTATCCATTTCATCAGAGCAGGAGGGAGGGGAGGGGAGGCCGCAGGCCGGCGCCATGGTTCGAGGACGCTGAGACTCTGAATCTGCATCTCGCTTCTTATCAAACTCCTACAAGATCATTTTCCGCACCAAAATCTCCCAGGGGCGCTTGTTTCCGTCGACTATCTGTCTATCTGTAAACGCGACCGAGCAGCGACGTGCCTGCGGGTCGCGTTGCCTAGCAAGCAGCAGAGATGAATGAGAATGACCTCGCCGGTCAGCAGACGTCAGTTACGCGCGCAGGTTAGGTACCCACTGGTACAGCGAAAAGCGCCTGCGTTCGCGGTGGGCCTGCTCTGAGGTACGGCACGCTCTCAGAGATCCCTAGAAAGGCTGCAATGTCGCAACCACTCCGATCGATCACATGGATCACTCTTTTAATTTGTTTTTAACGAAAGCACCCATGTATAACCGGTAGGGAAGGCCACAAAACAAAAAAAAAAGAAAAGAAAAGAAAAGGAAAAAGAAAACGAAAGCGGGAGAGACCCAAAGCAGTGCAGAGCCAAGGGCCAGGCAGGATTTGGCGAAACCTGCCTTGTTTTCTTTTCTGGTCGACGACGGGCACGCATCAAAAGCTAGCAAAGTAGAAGTAGCAAGCTGCAAGCGCAGCAAGCGTGACGGAGCTCGGCAGGATCGGAAAAGGAAGTGTGTGATGGCCTACTCTACTCATGGGTGTCCGTCGTCACTCCCATGTGCTGACCAGCAGCACGCATTACTGAATCATGCCTGCTTGCTTGCTCGGGGCTGTCTTTCGGTTTGTCATTGCTGCTCTGCGAGATCCCAAAGGTAGTGGCTACATGGATCGCAATTCAGAAGCGATATCTCGATGCATGGCTCTCTCTATCTACAGCCGTGGGAACACACGAGCATCTACAGCAGATCACTTTTCACTCGCTCTAGTAAAAAACTGCTCTGAAAAAACTCACTTATCTCTGAAAAAACAGCCAACCCAAATAGCATGAGTTGTGCTATCACACATTCACACCGCACATGTTCATTTTTTTTATGTCTCCCCAACTACACATGCGTGTTCAACGGCAGCGGAGCAGGAGGTTGGGAACGACGGTCAGTTTCAGTGATAGATGCCAACTACGTTCTGTTCCTTTCTATCTGTCCTTGTTTGCATCCCAAGCATCAGACAGCACATGAGGTTAATCAATGTACCACTAGTCTGCTACCGTCGCAGTAACTACTAACTAGTAGTAACTGCTGGTAGTATGCAATAGTACACGGTACATTTGTTACGAGCAGTTTTCAGACTAAAGCCCAGCTGCCAGGAGCATCCAGCAGCCAGCCACCGCCACCGGTGTCCTTCTATTGGGCCCGCGTTCCAGAGACACCGACCGAACTCCGCATCGTCGCAGCCACTGCCCGGTGGGCCCAGGGACGCCCCAGCGTGCTCACGCCCAGGGGCAGGCAGATCACTGCCCGGTGGGGCCAGGGGCAGATCCGTCACTTGCTTTCCAGCTCCCATCCTGCCGTAGCGCCATCCAGGACGAGAGAACCCGTCGCACCGGCACTTCCCTTAAACGCACCGCGGGCTTGCACACGGGCGCGCACACCCCGCACACGGCGCGCACTCCTCCCGCGGCTTCAGCATCACTGGCTGCCTGCGTCCGCTCGCAACTGCAACGAGAGGGAGAGGGAGGCGCGGAGGCGGGCGGGGAGGGGGACGGAGGAAGGGCCGCAACCCAGCTGCTGCCTCGCTCGGCGCGCGCTCTCGCCGGCCGTGAGGGTGAGGGGAAGGAGGCGGCGGTGTCCGGTGGTCCGGCGCGGTGGAATGCCGGCAGTTCCCGCCGCGGATCGGGCTGTCTCCCTGGAGCGGCGATTCCTGGCGGCGGCTGGCCCTGGGCGGTGACCGCAAGGCCCGGTCCTGAGGCGGGGCGGCGACACCGAGACGGCGCTTGGTTTTTTCGTTCTCGGTCGCTCTCTCTCGGTGACGCCGTGAAGGTCGGAATTCTCTCCCCCCGGCGCCACCTCCGCCGGTTCCTCTCGCGCCCTGGGTCGCCGGCTCGCCGCCGCCACCGGGGAGGCGCGCACCGCGCGGCGCGAATATGGAGCTCGCCTCCGGGCTACGGGGTCCCGACCCCGGGATGTGATGGCCTCTTGCGGCTTGCGAGGTACGGCGTAATTCAGACTTCTTTCAGTACAGTAGTACTGCGTACTGCGCGAAAACGATCTGTAGGTGCAACGTAGTATTCCGTTTCTTGCACTCGGCTCGCCAGGCTACTGTTGCAGGAAAGCGAATCGCGTCCCGCTTTTTCTTGAAACACATTTGTTTGGTCGATGCGTGCGTGCTTTGTCTTTGGAAAAGGGGAAAGAGAATGCACTGGAATTGCGCTTTTGTTAGCAGCTACATGGGAGGAGTTGAGCAATTCGAATCTCTACAGCCTGCAGGTCCACTGTTACCTTGCGTTTATTGGTGTGGTAGTGAAGCCATATTTATTTTTTAGACAAAAACAAAGTGGTACTGAACTAATGATTTGTACTTGCTTAGTGTAAGAAACCTGCAACTGTCGAATAAACAAACAACAGCTTGAAAATCATGCAATGGAGCAGGTCAGGCATGCAGTACTGGACTGCAACTTGCAGCAACAGTAACATGGGGAATTCCCAACTCCCAAGCTTGATGCACCAGGGAGAAGGGTAGGAAAACATGGAAATGTGAACTCTCAATACGTCATGGTACATCTACTGTTTCAGTTGTCCTATGGCGTATTGAGATAGTGGGATAGTGATGGATCTCATAGTGATGCCTCTTGCCTTGCATTTGTCCTATGGTGTGGTGCCTGACATCAGATCCCTCCTCAGCGCGCCGTGGCGCCGTGCTGCCCATGGTCGCCCCCATCAATGAGCAGAGCCCCACCCTGCCTGTCAAGCCTCTTCCCTTTGGTTTCTTGCATCTGAGACCACCTGCTTTACATGCTGGACTTTTGGTTTCGTGCTGACTCCTTTTTCCAAAGCATTCTGTCCTTGAGAAAACAACGGCATTAGGTGTAGCCGCGTAGTAATTGGGTCTAGGTTAGGTGCTCTGCAATGCTGCTTTTGTATAAGTTACACATGTGCAAGGGAGTCCACCAACGTGCTGTGCCTCCTCTTTAGAAGTCCTATACAGGGGTAGTGTTTTGTCACCACCCTTGTGTCCGTTCTGGTTATGTCCGGGCGCCATTGTTTAGGCGCGGTGGCTATTTTGTTAACACAGTGGAGTTATCCTTTGCAGAAAAGGCTAAAGAGTGATGGCTACTTGCTAAAAGATATGTTGGTTTCCTTTTATATGGCACATGATCCTAGCTGTCCTTTTCACAAAGCTTGAGATAAAACCAGAAGATTTGTTTAGGTCGGGCCTTTCGGTTGTGGCTAAAGAGAAGACAAGATGCGTCATTCTATTTTCGTTTCGTTTGACTATTTTAGAGAGGGAGTTGCTGTGTGGCAGTTGAGGAATCTTATGGTCCCCTTGAAATATCATCTGGACAGCACTTTGTCATTATCTCATGAGAGAGCTTATACCAACTTTCTGTGTCAGTGATGCAAATTAGCTATGGTGCAAAATATAGGTTCTTCATTATGATGTAAGACAGCGAGGGCAGTGGCAATTCCAAAGAATGGTGATTTTTTATATCTTACATTATGTAACCTGCTCATCCTGTTTCAACTGGAACACATACACCAGATCCATAAAATTGTAGGTCTAAAACCTATTAGTCCCACTAATCACGGTAGACGACATTCTATTAAGCATATTTACTACTATCCTTTAGCAGAACCAGAATCTGATATTGTCGGTACATACGGACAGGGCTACCTCCTGCTAGGGTGTCCAGACCCTTAGCGTCTCGCTGTCGCCTCACAGGAGAACGCGATGGTGTCAAGCTCCGGCGTGTGCGCCAAGCACATCGTGGTGGACGCGCGCCCCCACATGCTCGGCCGCCTATCCTCCACCATCGCCAAGGAGCTACTCAACGGCCAGAAGGCCATTGTAGTCCACTACGAGGAGATTTGCCTCTCCGCGGGCCTAGCCCGCCAGGAAGTCATCTAACATACTGTCCACCCTAGTGGACACAGGGTTTCCAAGCCCACACCCTTGTCCTCTGGGAGACGGGACGTACGGTCCGGACCTGGCAGCTGGTACCGTGGTCTCCGGACCTCCCTTCTGAGCTCATATAGGTCCGGTGCCCCCCAAGTGCCCATGAGGGCAAGGTACTTGGGGATGGCCTCCACAGGCCCGGACCCCCCAGGGGGTCCGGCGCCGTCACTTGTGGGAGCCAGACCCCTATGGGCCTGTCTCTCCAGCTGGCCTCGGGGGCCCGGACCCCCCCTATTTCCTCCGGAAAGGGGTCCGGTGCCACCACGTGCCACCAAGGTGGCGACTCCAGGGTCGGCCCTGCCACGTGCCCGTGGCAGAAGGCCCTCTGCAGGACGCCAGCCCAACAACCGCATTAAATGCGGGTAGGTGGGCTGTGCGTGCCCAAGTCAAAGTATGGTCTGCCCAACTGACACCACGGAAAGCCCGCCTGTTACCGAGATGGCGCGTCACTGTGCCCTGTGCGCAGGCAAACGGAGTGTAGTCACATCACGGCGTTGTGCGTGGGTGATGATGGCCTGCTGCAGGTGAGTCGAGGCATGCGCTGTAACAGTGTGCGCGGAGGCGACGGTGCGGCGGGTCAGCACTGCTTCTTCGCCTGTCAGAGGTCCTGACCCAACAATGGCAGCACGGCTTCCACTATTGGGTAACACTGACAGCAGTCACTGTGCCGGCAAGGTGGCACACGGCCATATCTTGGCTGTAGATGCGCACATCAACTTCCCGATAGCAAGGACTATGGAGAGGAGCTGGAGATGAAGATCTCCATATCTCTCGTAGAACATGCTCCTGTTGGCCGGGCCCACCTATCGGGGCCCCGCACGGTGTAAGTACACCCTTTGGACTATAAAAAGGAGAGTGTACTCGTTAGAAGGGGCCATCTTAGCCCCCCACTTAGGCTTACACAAGGACACACCGGAACATCCATCTCAAGTTCCCTCCAGGCTTCCACAATCAATACAACACCCAAGTGGACGTAGGGTATTACGTTCCGGCGGCCCGAACCACTCTAAAATCCTTGTGTCTTTCCTGTGTTCATCCGCCCATCGATCAAGCGCTCCTAGGTCTCCCCCAAACTCTTCCTTAACTAGGATTAGGCGGGTGCATTCCGCCACCCGGCTGGAGATTTCCTCCGACATATTTAATGATGGAAAAACATACCTGGTTTTGGCATTTAAAAACTTAAGCAGTGGGAATGCTTCTTGTAAGCTATTAAAGATGAAAGCATATTTCTTGGATTATATTTGGTGGTTGTGCTTGCATCATATATTGATCATTGATGAAAAGAGTTGCTCCTCCTTTTTCTTCAAGATCTCTCAGAGTATATATTTTCAGTAGCTGCTTGCTTGGTTAAGACCATGCAAACGTCCCTATAAAAAAGGCATATAAGTGTCCTTTGGAAAAATGCAATTTATTATGTTTGCTATACAGATATTCTTGCATCTCTACCTTTTTTCCACTTGTAAACTGAATTTTTATACTGTTCTCTTGACTCTAAAAATACGAATCACTATTCACGTATTGTTGACTCTTGTCACCCTTTCATGTGGCAGGAGTGATGCACTGATGGAGACTCTTGGATTATAACTGCAGTTTCCCCTTAATTTTTTCCAGCCGTCCCTAACAATGTGGCATCTGAGGCTTATAGCTATTCTTTCTGCTGCTCTTTTCTTTACGCACGTTCCTTGTGCCAGAGGTGCTGACCTGAACTCCGATAAGCAGGCCCTTCTTGCATTTGCTGCGTCACTGCCTCATGGCAGAAAGCTCAACTGGACCTCCACAACCCAAGTATGCACATCCTGGGTTGGGATTACATGCACACCTAATGGTAAGCGTGTACGTGAAGTGCGGCTACCTGCAATAGGGCTATTTGGTCCTATCCCTGGGGGCACACTTGGCAAGCTTGATGCCCTAGAGGTGTTGAGCCTTAGGTCAAATCGTCTCACTATTAATCTCCCTCCTGATGTAGCATCCATTCCTTCTCTGCACTCCCTTTATCTTCAGCACAATAACTTGTCCGGAATTATACCAAGCACAGTGTCTTCCAGCCTAACATTCTTAGACCTGTCATATAATTCCTTCAATGGAGAAATCCCGTTGAAAGTGCAAGATATCACTGGACTGACTGCATTGCTTCTCCAAAACAACTCTCTTTCTGGACCCATCCCTGACCTTCACCTCCCCAAATTGAGACATTTGGATTTGAGTAACAATAACCTCAGTGGACCTATACCACCTTTCCTGCAGAAGTTCCCAGCTAGTTCTTTCTTCGGAAATGCCTTTCTATGTGGATTTCCACTGGAACCATGTCCAGGAACCACACCTTCTCCAATATCACCGTCACCCCAAAATGGCCAAAGAAGCATATGGAAAGGGCTCAGCCGTGGTGTCATTGTTGCAATAGCTGCTGGAGTAGGGACCATAGTATTGCTTTTGATTATCATCCTCTTGGTATGCATCTTCAAAAGAAAGAAAGACAGAGAGCCTGGTGCGGCATCATCTTCATCCAAAGGAAAGGCTAATGCTGGTGGAAGGGCAGAAAAATCCAAGGCAGAATACAGCAGCGGTATTCAAGAAGCAGAGAGGAATAAATTGTTTTTCTTTGAGGGATGTTCATATAATTTCGACTTGGAGGATTTGTTGAGGGCTTCAGCTGAAGTCCTTGGAAAAGGAAGTTATGGGACTACCTACAAAGCTGTTCTTGAGGATGGCACGACTGTAGTGGTCAAGAGACTGAAGGAAGTGGTGGCAGGAAAGAAGGAATTCGAACAGCAGATGGAGCTAATTGGCAAGGTTTGCCAGCATCAGAACACCATCCCATTGCGTGCTTACTATTACTCCAAGGATGAGAAGCTCTTGGTGTATGACTATGTCCCGTTGGGTAGCCTTTCTGCTGCTTTGCATGGTATGTCCTCCACTTTGAATATCTATTTGAACCATTTTACATTTTACTACCTGTCAGAATGGTACTTCGAACCTTTTTTTTGTACTAATGAGAACTAAAGCTATTAGCTTACTTCAACTTGAAAATGATGATAGCTGAAATGGATGCTTGGTCATGTCCAATTCTTGAGCAAAACATATTCTAGTTTATTCCGGTACCTTGATACGTGATAATTTTATTGCAAGTGATGCATACACCAAGAGGGTTGCAACATAACCTTTTCATTTATCCTGTTATCGGTAGAAGCTTAATTAGAACCACAAGGTAGAAACCAACATTTGAAGGCTCAAGTGGTGGTTGCATACTTGCATTTAGCATAGCGTGGCGCTTTATGTTAATTCTGTAGAACTCTGTAGATACTTAGATAGATGAATCTCTGTAATTTGTAGCTTATGATAAGCTACGAAACTCAGAATGGTTGTTTTTTCTGAAGATAAAATATATTGAAGTATTACAAATCAAGTCAACATATACCTTCCTCACTAATTTGTTCATTGTTCTTGGGATTCCAACAATTGTTCTGGAAAGATCTACTCTTATAGCTAGAAATCTTAGGCTTTTGAGCTACACTAGCCTTTTCTGGCTATTGCAATGTGTGAAAAAGAATACTGGTGGTTACATAGTGCCTTGATTTTCCATTACCTACTTTGAGGTATCACACCAATACTGACTTGCAGGCTGCCAGCACTTTCAGGGTAGCTTTTATTACACAGATTGGGGTTGCAAGTAGCTCTAGTAGTGAATTGCGATGGCCTGCAAATTGTGTAGATTGAACATGACGGCTGTAGTACGGTGCAGACTGTAGCATTTCCACGGTTCTTTTCCATTTCAGCCATTTTGCTAATTTATTGTCTGAAAGGCTGACTAACCTGCTAATTGTTCACATTTGTATTGAGGCAAAATTATATGACAACAGACTGACTGTTGATTACAATTACCCAGGGAATAAAGCTGCTGGAAGAAATCCACTGGACTGGGAGGCGAGAGTGAAAATAGCTCTGGGCACTGCACGCGGGATGGCTTATCTTCACGAGGAGGGTGGCGGGAGGTTCGTCCACGGGAACATCAAGTCAAGCAACATCCTCATCTCCCAGGAACTCAGCGCGTGCGTCACCGAGTTCGGCCTCGCCCAGCTCATGGCCCCGCCCCACGTCCACCCGCGGCTCGTCGGCTACCGCTCGCCCGAGGTCCTCGAGACCAAGAAGCCGACGCAGAAATCCGACGTCTACAGCTTCGGCGTCCTGCTCCTCGAGATGCTCACAGGTAAAGCCCCTCTGCGATCCCCCGGCCGCGAGGACTCCATCGAGCACCTCCCCCGGTGGGTGCAGTCCGTGGTGCGGGAGGAGTGGACGTCGGAGGTCTTCGACGTCGACCTGCTGAGGCACCCGAACGTCGAGGACGAGATGGTCCAGATGCTCCAGGTCGCTATGGCGTGCGTTGCCGTCGTCCCCGAGGAGCGGCCTCGGATGGAGGAGGTGGTCGGGAGGATCGAGGAGATCCGGAACTCCTACTCGGAGACGAAGACCTCCCCGGAGGATAACCCGAGGGAGGGAGCCTTCTGAATCATCTATCCGTAGCAGCACAGCAATAACATGGCGTCTTTAGAGGAAAAAATAGGTTTGACAGCTCTGCATTATTTAGTGGGTGTGTGTCCAGTGAAGCTTTGCAGTTGGTTCCTGATCATTCTTTGGTGAAATTGTTTCCTGTTCTTTGGTTCCATGATGTTAGCACTGGTGGTGGTTTTGTTTCTCTCTAGCACTGCTGATGATCATCGTAGGGTGTTAATCTGACGATTGTGCTGCGACTCAGTTTGAGAAAGCTCTTTAAAGTTTGTGTTGTCGAAGGAGCATTCTTTCTGTTTTTCCCACTTCGGTTGACTATTGAATCATGATCGTGCTAATCACTTTCTGGACACACTTAATCTCTTGCAGATTGGTGCATGTATGGTACCCAGGTTATGTAATAGACTCGGTCCCGGACGAATTGTCAGTTGGTACTAACGGTGAAAAAACAAATCCAAAAAATTGCTACTTTTAAAGAGAAAAAAGCCTGCTGAAGACAATTCAGTGATCAGAAAGTTTGCACCAGCCTTATCGGGCTTCTGGGAAGAACGGATCCTAATACGGTCCACAATGTCGACATTTCAACCACATTATCAGGCCCACAACGCTTTAGCTACTTTGTCAGCAATGCCCAACTCCATTCATCCATGCGTTCTAGCGCCTCTGAATCGTGTGGATAATGATGATCCAGTTTTGCGTTTCCTTCGCAAGGCCTGCGCTGGATCAGCGATGAGATGATTCCATTTCTCTTTGTGAGGAAAGTCTGTCCTTGTACCTTTCTCTTGACTTCAAAGTGTGCAGTACAGAGAACCTCAAAAAAAAAAAAGAAAAGAAAAGAAAAAAAGAAACGGTAGCGGTAGAGGCAAGAACTTGCCAAGTCAAACCAAAATGCGTATTGGCTGAACCGACTGCGAGACGGTACCGTTCTTCTGATCTAATCCAAGGATGCCAACCTTTTACGACCGAATTTCCACACCCACGCTGCAATTTGCCATCTAACCTCGGAAATTGAAACATCAATAAAGGAAAGAAGTTCAAACCTTTCGACTGCGAGATCAGAATAGTTCGAGTGTTAAGATTAAGAGGCGAAACAACAAAATGAGTAACAAATGCAGCGCACTGCAGAAGTTATGAAGTGCGCAGTTAAACATCCAAAAATTCGGTTATCTTTCTTAAAAAAATTCAGCAAATCTTTCATGGTTTTCGGGTAGACAGCAGTCTGTCTATCCCTGCAAATGAGATTCTAGCCGACAGATGTTTGTAACTTTGACCAATAAATTATACTCATCACGCATCAGTGGAAGGAGCTGGTAGATATTTGGTTGTTGGAATCTAACTCTACTGGGTAAATGAAAACCTAAACCGAGTTGTTTACTCGATCACACGGATTCCTCTTCTGATAATCTCTGGTCCTGACAGTGAAATTTGCTCTCATTAATCATCATCATCATCAGGAGAGAAAAAAAATAAAGAAGACCTGGAAATGGCAACGTACGACGAACGTTCCACTTCCACCCCTCTCTGCCCACCCCGCAAGCCAGGCGGGCAGACTATAAATGCCCGCTCGGACCCGCAACCCGTCTCGCACGCACACCACAAGCGAGGGACCCGGGGCGGGGCAAGAGGAAAAAAACAAGAGAGAGAAGGCGTCTCTCTCTCTCTCCTCTCTCGCCGTCCCCAACCTCTCGTCTCGCTGCCTGCGAAAGGTGGGAGCCTTTGCTTTTCCGCGTCAATTTTTTCGGGCGAATTTTTTTTCCGGCCTCCGCTCTGGTCAGATCGGCGCGGGTGAGCTCCGGCCCCTCCCGATCCGGATCCGTCCCGTCGGCGCGCGCGTTTTTTCTTCTCGAGTTTTCTGTGTGTTTTCCCCCTCCTCTTCGCTTTGGTTGCTGCGGCTGGCTCCGGTAGATCTGCGGTTTGGTCCGGTTTGGAGCGCGCCGAGGCGGTCTGGCGTGTGGTAGGTTTGTGGTTTCGTGGTGGGCGGTGCCGGTCCGTGACGGATTTGGTGCGGGGCTGCTTGAGGCGTTGGGCGATCGGTGTTGGGATATGGGTTGCTCGATCTTACGCGCTCGTGGGCTGGATTTCACGGCTGTTGCGCGAGATTTGGGGGGGGGGGGCTTTTTTGTTGTTTTGGATGTATGAAATTGGCCGTCTGTTTGCTGTGTGGCGGCTTTCTGTAAGAATTTTAGGTAGGATCCCTGCGCTCGTGCAGGCTGTGATGTGTTCCTCTGATGGTTCGGGCCGATCTCTGAGATGCCTGAAGTGCTGTGCTGGTTTCACCTAGATACCAGTTTTACAGTGGTTTCACCTCCGTGCCGACTTTTAAGTTGGCTCAGCTTGTTTTGTTTTTACCGGTAGCTTAGCTTGACCCTGTGGGCGTTTAGACTTCAGACCGTGCATTTCTGAAACATGGCTGATATGTTGTTCCGTGGTTAGTTATTATGGTAAGCTTGACTTACAGGGTAGAATGCTTGTAGCTGATAATTTTGGAATTAGTAAGAGGTTGGCTCATCATCATGGAATGTGGGTTATATCATTCCTCGTCACTATACTGTCAGCTTTAGGCGTTCTGTCTGGAAGTAGATGTTGGCTGTTTTAACTCATATATTTGACCTGGAGTCCTGGAGCATGGAGTTTACATTGATACGCATGTTAGAGTTTAGAAGTGCTTATCATATTTGTTTTATCTTAAGGGTAAGAGTATTTGCAAGGGGTCTCGCAAGAGTTACAATTCATATATTGGGCTGGACAGTGGGGCTGGAGACATGACAGAAAACTAATCCAGACTCCTGAAGCATTATGGCCTTCTTGAAATAAACATTAGCTTATCTGCTGGCTAAACTTGCTAGTATTTGCATGCTAGATCATAATATCACCTAGCTATCAATTATGTTGCTGTTAAATATGATATGTTGTTAAGTTGCTAAGTGGATTAATAAGAGTGATAATTGAGCCAAACCAAACTTCATCGTTGGATTGCTGCCTAATGTTGGTTGGACTTCATGGTGGACACTTTTGGCTGCCTTATGATCTAGAAATCTAGTATGCAGAAAACCTAATGTTCCTGCTTAGGGGGCTAGCTGGGCAACCATCCAAGTATATGGGGTTAAGGTGACTCCTTTTGTTTGTCTAGAGTAGGTGGCATTTTTTTTCTAAAACTAAAAACTGAAGTTTGAATCAGCTATATGGGGTTCACAAATGTTCAATATCAGGAATGCCACCAGAACTGTCACCCAATTCAATTAACGGGTTTGATATTTGCTGAGTTCTCTGCAACATTTTACTAAAATAATTTGAACTCTGTTGTTCATTATTTGCATCTCTGCTTTCAAATACAAAATAGATATGATTGACTGCAATCTTTTTACTATGTGTTCAATACTTATCCTTTTGCATATGTATAAAAAAACAGGAGGTTGTCATGGCATCGAAACGTATCCTGAAGGAGCTGAAGGACCTGCAGAAAGACCCCCCCACATCATGCAGTGCAGGTACGAATACAAGTAATTATTGGAACTGTGGAGGACTAAAATCTCCAGACATTTACTGATTTCCATAACCCACTGGGCACAGGCCATTCCATCTTGTCTGTACCATATTGCCAGTCTTTGCATGCTCACTTTGTTTTTCCCAATGCCTTCCCATCACTTCTCATGAACCGCAAATTTTTTCACCTGTACAATGTTCAGGTCCTGCTGGTGAGGACATGTTTCATTGGCAAGCAACAATTATGGGACCGCCTGACAGTCCCTATGCTGGTGGTGTATTCTTAGTGAACATTCATTTCCCGCCAGACTACCCCTTCAAACCACCAAAGGTTTGAACTCAGAAGGATCATCTTATGTACAGATTCTCTTTTTTTTTATTCACTTCAGTTATTGTGCATTATGCACTGTTGCAAGCTTTGTAGTCTTGGATAGTTTGAATGTGGTTACCTTTAATAAGTATAGGTTTCTTCTGGGTAAAAATTCGTGAACAAAAAAGCTCTGTGTTGTTCCTTTTTCTCCTGCTAATGTCATCATTCTGGGGGAGACGCCACTCAACATTATTCCTATTGCTTCACGTTGCTGTTAGTACTTTATATCGATGATCAACTAATAATATGGTCAAAGTTATTTTGTCTGCTGGCATAAATCATCTCTTAGTTTTTGCTGGTGATGCATTAACCTTTTTCTGGATGAAGTATCCCTGTTAATATATCCTTTCAGAGTTGTAGTTTAGAACTGTGTTAGTGATTTAGTGCACCTTAGGAAGTTATAATCATAAATTCCTTTCATCTTGTCTCGAATTAAATATTTTCATGCTAAGGATTTCAAGAGAAACATTATGTTAGGAATATCATGGATTATGGTGTGTTTGACATACCTGTCTACATGCCTATGGACAATCTTTTTTTGGCATTCTCCTTTGACGGCTGAACTTCTTCATGAGCACAATCCCAATCTGAAGGTTGCTTTACTTAGATTTTATTGTTTTAACTTTGTACACGTTTATTAATCTTTGTTGGCCTGTTTACTTTAGGTGTCTTTCAAGACTAAAGTCTTCCATCCAAATATCAACAGCAATGGAAGTATATGCCTTGACATTCTTAAAGAGCAGTGGAGCCCTGCTTTGACAATTTCTAAGGTCATCCTGAACACTGAATCACTGATCTCTTTTTATATATGTGCATATACTTGTTTTCTTTTCATTTTTTCTTGATGTTTATAAAATGAGTAGATCTAAATTTCTGATAATCCAAGATTGTTCTAAATGTGCCCAACTACCCATTCCTCTTGAAACCTGGAACATTCACTTCCTGACCCTTGCTGTTCCTGTGCTGCTTTTGTCACCATCTGCATTGTTTGAGGTTGCTATTGTGGATTAACTGTTGATGTAAGGCCTCTATATCAGATTCACTTGGAAATCTGATGTTGTTTTGCCTTTTTTTATTTGATTTTGTTGATAAATATTTTGCTATTTCTTATGTTGTACATGCTTTAACCATGTATCTGTGAAATATAAGGGTCTTTCTCATTTCAATGTATGTTTCTATGAATTATTTCCACTTGGATAACTTCAGAATCCTGTTTGCTATTTTACTAGCATGTTACTTTGCTTGGATCTTCTTGCATTGGATAATTCATGTTGTTTGAATGGAGACTCACGTTGTACTTCTGTCAACCATACTTGTAGTACGGCACCTCTAGTAGTGTGCTGGATATGATCGCAGGAACTTCATAGGCCCCCTTTTTATAGCATTTGTTCCATTCATCTAGGACCTTCCTGTTATGTTGGCTGTATGCCAACATATTAATCTCTTCTGGATCCATCCATGTGAAAATGGAATTGCATTTTTCATTCAGTTGCGCAATTAGGTTTTGTTGGTAATTAAGATGGTGTGCTATTGTTGTGTTGTACTCCTGAAGCAAGCAAAACTAAGATGTTATGATGATCTGGTCTGTTGCTCATTAGAGTGTTGCTATGTTGGATGTTCTAGGTCTTGCTCTCCATCTGCTCCCTGCTGACTGACCCCAACCCGGACGATCCTCTTGTCCCTGAGATTGCCCACATGTACAAGACGGACCGGCCGAAGTACGAGTCGACAGCACGCAGCTGGACACAGAAGTATGCGATGGGCTGACAAAGCACCACCGCAGCTCAATCGGCGACGATTCTCGTGCCATCTCTAGAAATTGTCCGTGGGCTATTATTTCCTTCAGTTTGTCGCTGGTTGTGTGTATCCCCGATCCATCTAGGATCGTATTGTAGTCGATGTCCGCCTACCATCATTGCCATCCATAGTGAGATGGTCGGACATGCTTTGCCTATGCACCTATGCTTGCTGGGAAACCTTCCTTCGGGTCGGTGCTATTCGGTAAATGTTCATCGAAGACATTTATTTCATTGCCTCTGGCTGTTGCATGCATGTCCATGTGAACTATTTTGAATGTAGTAGGCTGTTCCATGTCATGTTCTCATTCATAGGTTCCCAGGCTTGTTCCAAGCATGTGGCCTCGAAAAGTTCACTCATGATTTCTGAAGGGTCTAGTCTGCTCGAAACGAGTAGGTATTGTATTGAGCACATGAACTGTAGAGCTTGAAATCGTATTGTCTTAAATGCTGGAGCCATGCGGATGGATCGTCTTAAGAGGCTACAACATCACGAGTACATCGAAATGTGTGTACTTTACCATGACGTCGAGCATGTTTGGCAGATCTGGTCGCAACTCGATCGCGAGCGAACCGCGTCGCCTCTTCCGGCCTTTCCACCTTGGCGGTGCGAAGCAGCAGCAGCCGGGCTCGACGCGGTCGCGAGGCGCCAGCTGCTGCCGTGTTACGTCAAGCGGGTCGGCCGCAACTCGACACACGGTTCCAGCCGGCTGCTTGGAAGCTGTTAGAAATCAGAAGATTAGAGATAATCTCATCCATAGGTTAGGGCTAATCCTAGCCATTAGATTAGACCAATAACTGATTAGCAGTTAACCTTGTAAACCCAACGGGTGTGTCCGTTGGTGTAGGGATGCGTCCTTCCGTGTACGGACGCAACTCTCTAGTGTACGGTTGCGTCCTTTGGTGAAGGGACGCGTCCTCCCGGTTCTCCCTGTATATATATATTCAAAGATCAATGAAATCATAAAAACGGTTGTTCCCAAACGTTTGTTCATTTGCATTCACTCTTAACACGTTATCAACACTTTGCTCTTCTGAACAAGACGCAACAACAACGCAAAGGCACATGCCTCTGAACCCCACGGTAAGAACCATGACGCGAATCAACATCAACCTGCCTTCGCATATTGTTCGTCAACTGTTCTTCGCACTTCGCCGCGTCGGAGGAATGCGCCATCGCCCCATCCGTCACCATGGACAGCGCGGCAGCATCTTCGAGCGCCTTGGGCCTCGTGTTCGCCGCAGCGCCGTAAATGAAAGTGGATGTGGCCGCATCTTTGCTTCTGCTGTTCGCAATCTCCGGCAGGATGCTCGTCGAGGACGCCGCTGGAGCCCAATTCGTCGCGGCCGCCAGGCTTCTCCGCTCGCACTGCGTCTGCAGAGCCAGCCCCCGTCTCCTCGCCGAGGCGTGGACGGTGCTGGCCCAAGCAATGTTGCGCCACAAGCGGTCGAAGCCCCGGCGCCCCCAATTTTTGAAGCACCGGCGCCGCCCGTTGATGAAGTGGTTGCCGTCCCCATGGAGCCAATGTCGCCGGCACTGCCTCCGCCACCACCGCGCTTCTGGTGTGACTTCTGCAAGGAGTTCACGCTGATCCCGCACACGCTCGATCCATGGCTCCTTGCCACCCCGGCCGCTCCGGCACTTTACGCCGTGAAGGAAGAAGAAGAGGATGATGTGGTGCCCGGCCTTGGCATCCGCGACCCATTCAACACTGCGGCAAGGACGGGTATCTCCCCGTACTTCTTCCTCGACAGGGCCGGTCCCTCGGCTCATCCGCCGGCAGCGACGCTGCCCTTTCCTCAGCCGGTGAAGACTGAGGACGCCGAGATGGTGGCCGCCCCAGGCATCGGCCCCTTAGCGCCTCCACCTGGTACACGCGTGGCGGCTGCTGCTCGAATGATGGCGCAGGCCCTCCTAGAGGAAGGCACCGCGACCACCCCTCCGACACTCCGGCGCCTCCTTGGCCGCAGAGTGGCAGCGGTGGACCGGCGCCCCCGCATCCACAAGGGATCCTGGAACCCGGCGGTCCTCAACCTCCCAAGCGCGGAGGTGTTGAACATGGGAGCCTACAACAACGGCTTCTACTCTCCCGACGAGGGGGAGTCCTCCTCCAACTAAATCACGCGAGCGCAGCGGCAGCACAGTGGTGAGCGGCGGCGGGGTGGTCAAGTGGCGGCGGCTGTTTCCTGGTGTCCAGTGGCGTGGAGTAGGGTTGCAACCCTGCTGCCTGCCAGAGATGCCTCTAATAGGCCGTGAAGATGGCCCAATGGCCTACGCTCGGACCTCCCTTCCTGCTGTTCGTCCTGTGCACGCTTGATGGGCCAAGCTAATGAACGTGGATTCATTTTCCAATCCCTATGGCTGGCTGGCCTATTATCTTTATTATTTAGTTGATTTAATTTCAGCAATAATTCGCATAAGACTCTGTTAGTCTACAGTAATTATGTGCTGTAAAATATTACTCTTATGTTTAGTCGCTAACTTTAAATGTATTTGTACCTATGATAATTTATCATTGTAAAATATCCATTTGTGATATTATTCAAAGTATTTGTCCCAGTATGTATGACAAATCCAATAGATAATATCCCTAGCGACCATGATCTTGCATATTTATTTATTAATTTATTTATTTTGCAATTGATCATTTTAATTAAGACCCTTAATTTTATGCTTTTCCAATTTCAAAGCACTACGCGCTTAAATAATGGATGCAACAAGTTATGTGTATTTTTCTCATTAATCAATTGTATAACACGCATTTTCTATAATCGTTTTGTTGGCCACTCCACAAGGTAGCACCACAATTACTACTGCAGGATTTACACTAAGTAAATACTTAGTGCCAATCCTCAAAGTGCGTACCCAACATTAACACTTAGAACATTTGGTCTACATTTTTCTCAAAAAAATGACTACAATTAATTTGCATTCCTATTGGCCATACACAAGGTAGCACTATAATTGCTACTGTGGGATCTACACTAAGTAAACACTTAGTGATTATCCTCAAAGTGCGTACCCAATTCGTTTGCAAATTAGCTAAGGTCTACATCACTCTCTGATGACTACCTTTAGACGTGTTTATACAATTCGCATAAACAATTTGGCATCTACTGTTAACAACAGACTATGTCCATTTTGAGGTCTACACCTTTATGGTGACTACCTCCATTTTCTTATTATGCATGTGAGATTTTACACCATTAATATCTTGTTTCTATTTTGCATCCCAAACTTACAACACACCACAACATTTTAATAACTTAAAATGTTTCGATGGTTTGACTCGTGTAGGATCAATGGCTGTCAAAGAGTTTGAATTACTAGCTCTAGACGGTCACAACTATCCAACATGGGCTGTGGACATAAAAGTTAGTCTTGCATCCCGAATACTTTATCAAGCAGTGTTACCACTCCAAGAGGGTGCTGCACCACTTGATGATCAACATGTATACACGGCACTATATATCATTAGGAGCCATATTCATCCTGATCTTAAGGCTGAATATTTATTGGAAGAAAATCCACGAAATCTATGGAAGTCTCTTAAGCAACGCTATGAACAACAAAAGGCACTCTTATTGCCTGCGGCAAATTATGAGTGGACCCAACTTCGCTTATAGGACTTTAAAACTGTAAGTGATTATAATCATGTTGTTCATCGGATTTGCTCAAAGTTGCAATTCTGTGAGAAAGAACCTTCAGATGCGGATAAGATAGAAAAAACTCTATCCACTATGCTTCCCTCTGAAAGGATTCTTCAACAAGAGTACCGTGAAAGGAATTTTCAGGTTTATTCTGATCTTATACATACATTACTTGAGGCCGAAAAACATTCCGAACTTATGGTTTGGAATAATCAGCAACGCCTTGTTGGGTCAGCTCCATTGCCTGAACTACATGCTTATTCTAAGAATAAACCCAAATCTAACAATGGATCTTCTAAGAACCATCATCAAGAAAATTCCAAGAAAGGTAAGAAAAACCGCAGAAGCAACAAGAAATTCCAGAATCGTGTTTCCAACAAGGGTAAGAACATCTCCAAACACAGGAGTGACAAACCTGTCTGCCAAAAGTGTGGTTGTTACAGCCATATTACAAAGAAATATCGTACCCCGAGTCATCTTGTTGATCTTTACTTAAAGTCCGTGGGTCGTGGACGTGCTACTCAAGGACAGAAGTATGAAGCCCACTTCAACTATCGACCTGACACCACCAGGGAAGAAGCTAGTTGTTCGCAACAAGTTCCCGAGGAACCAAGCAGCAACCCCATACCAGGAGGCGAGGATCTTGCTACAGAGAATATGATCGTGGGATACGCTTCCAACGACATATTTGGAGACCTCGAATAGGCTCCCAATCTCCAAAAGATTCCAAAGTCTTGAGGTCCTATTTACTAGTATTTGTAATATTTAGCACAATTTATATCTTAAAGTGTTGTAAATAAATAAGGTCATCACTTTCATAGGTTGGATATAAAATAAATGTATTGTATACATTTGATATTCAATAAAGGTGTGTATTCTATATATCATCAAAGGATTTCATATTAAATTCTTCATTTATATATAGATATTCTACGGGAGTCAATCCGATGGACGAGGAATTATGCCTTGTGGATAGTGGAACCACAAATTCTATACTTAGGGAAATAAAATATTTCCAAACTCTTACAAAGAAATAGGGAAAGTTTTGACAATCGCTGGACGCGATGCAACGATAGTTGGCACTGGTCGTGCCACTATCGTACTCCCTATGGGTACCCATATTACAATTGAGGATGCACTTTTGTATCCCGATTCAAAGCGTACGCTACTAAGTTATAGAGATATCCGTCAAAATGGTTTTCATATTGAAACCGGTGATGACAATAATGAGGAATTCCTCCTCATTACTAAAGATAACGGATATGGCAAACAAATTGTTGAACAAATTCCTTCTTTTCCGTCCGGATTGTACTACACATACATTAAACCCGTACCACATGTTGCATACAAGGTAATTTTTCAGAATGTTGACACATTCAAAACTTGGCATGACCGCCTTGGTCATCCCGGTGTAGGGATGATGAGAAAAATTATCAGCAATTCAAATGGTCATGAGTTAAATACTACTAAATTTCCCAAATCATCAGATTTTATGTGCACTTCATGTGCTACAGGGAAATTAATTTTACGTCCTTCATACGTTAAAATTCAAAATGAGCCACTCAAATTCCTTGAACATATTCAAGGCGACATATGTGGCCCCATACAACCTACTTCTGGACCTTTCAGGTACTTCATGGTTCTAATAGATGCATCTACTAGATGGTCTCATGTGTGTCTTTTATCCACACGTAACCATGCTTTTGCAAAGATCATTACTCAAGTTATTAGACTTAGAGCACAAAATCCTGAACATCAAATACAATCAATTCGAATGGACAATGCCGCTGAATTTTTCTCAAAGGCTTTCAACGATTATTGTATGGCTTTAGGAATTCAAGTTCAGCACTCTGTCCCATATGTCCATACACAAAATGGTTTAGCAGAATCTCTTATTAAGAGAATTAAACTCATTGCAAGACCCTTATTACAAAATTGCAACCTTCCAACTTCATGTTGGGGTCATGCAGTCTTACACGCTGCAGACTTAATTCAATTGCGACCAACTGCATATCACGTTGTCTCTCCTATGCAATTAGTACGTGGGAATATACCAAATATTTCCCATCTGCGAAAATTCGGTTGTACAGTGTATGTACCGATCTCACTATCTAAGCGTACCGCTATGGGCCCACACAGGAAATTGGGAATCTATGTGGGGTATCAATCACCGTCGATTACTAAATTCCTTGAGCCCCTCACAGGGGACCTATTTACGGCCCGGTATGCTGATTGCATATTCAATGAGGACCATTTCTCGGCATTAGGGGGAGATTATAAGTACCAAAATGAATGCCAGGAAATCAATTGGGATGCCCAAGGCATTTCCTCCTCAGATCCACGTACTCAATAAACTGAACAACAAGTTTAGAAAATCATAAATTTGCAACATATTGCAAATAAACTGCCAAAAGCATTTACTGATTATAAGGGTGTCACAAAGTCCTCTTATCCTGCACGGAATGCACCCGAAAGAGTAGAGGTACCAAACAAAAATATTCAACTCCTCCCGCTTCCAAAGAATAAGGGGAGAAGTATGGCTGCTCCCAAGGATGATGCTCAAACGAAGCGTCAGAGGATTCCATGTGTCTTTGAGATTTGCAAGGGTCAGGGGGAGGCATATCCTAGATGCTAACCTATACCTGCATTATATTATACTCTTTTCTTTAACAAGTTTTACTTATAAGGTTTCTTGTTGAAGTTTTTAACGAGGTAATATTAATATAAGCATGTGTCATATTTTCTATTTTCCCCACCGGGGTTTTTGTAGGAAATATCAAAGACACATATTGCCCTCACAACTTATCCATGGTTTTCCCTGAAAAGGTTTTCCATGTGAAGTTATTCTAGAGGTAATACCAATAATATGTCGTCATATTTTCTCCTAGTTTTTCCACTGGGTTTTTAAAGGAGTTTTAGCGACGTATCATTACATAATACTCTTCATATTTTTCCTGAAAAGGTTTTTTTGGGGGAGTTATCTATATGTCGTATCTCCGATACTTTTCCCCACAGGGGTTTTTAAATGGGATACCAAAGATATAGTGATTTGTTTAAATCACACAAATATACATATTCCTCATATTTTTCCCACAGGATTTTTAGAGGAATCCAAACTTATAACTACATTGATCTCAAGAAGATTCGATTAAGGGGGAGTGTTAGAAATCAGAAGATTAGAGATAATCTCATCCATAGGTTAGGGCTAATCCTAGCCATTAGATTAGACCAATAACTGATTAGCAGTTAACCTTGTAAACCCAACGGGTGTGTCCGTTGGTGTAGGGATGCGTCCCTCCGTGTACGGACGCAACTCTCCAGTGTACGGTTGCGTCCTTTGGTGAAGGGACGCGTCCTCCCAGTTCTCCCTGTATATATATATTCAGAGATCAATGAAATCACAAAAACGGTTATTCCCAAACCTTTGTTCATTTACATTCACTCTTAACAGAAGCCAGCGGCGCCCTGCTGTAGCATCGCTGCCCTCGGCGGCCGGCCGATGCCTGGCTGCGCCGAAAGAGCGCCCGTCCTTTGGCTACCGCTCGTTTGAGGCACTGCACAGCGCAGCACAGCCAATCCGATCGGACAAAAGCTAATTTTGGCCGTGCAGTGCAGTGCAGGGTCGGCGTTTTCTCGCACTGCCCCCTCAGTTGCTCAAGAAATTCCCGTTCGGGCCCGCTCCCTTTGCCAGAGTATTTGAAGCGTCCAGGTGATCGCGCCCGCCCGCGCGCCCCTACTTTGGCGGCTAGCTGCTATTCCCGCGAAGGGCAATTCCGCCAACGTGCCGCCGCGGTTATCAGGGAGCTGCCCCCGGCAATGGCGGTGGCTCGTTCGCTCCCCTAGGCCCCGGCGCCACCCCCCGCCCCTCCCTCCTGCCCCCCGCCCCCCCCCCCCCCCCCCCCCCGGGGTGCCGTCCACCACCGCACGCCGCGCGAGCTCGCTTGCCGCGCTTGGGAACGGGAGCGGGAACGGGAACGGGAACCGGCGCCCGCGTTGGCTGCCGGGTTGAGTCCGGTTGGGAGGTGAACACGAGCATTCCTCGTTTCCTTGGCCTTTGGCAGAGGTAAGTGCCGGTTCCTCTCCCAACAGCAATGCGTCTGTTTTTTCTTCTTGTCTTTTTTTTTCTTTGAAAAATACAGTGCGTTGGTTTCACGCTATTGCTTTTCTATGATTGTGGAGAGTGGGAAAACCGAACTCGCAATGATGCTATTCCACCGTGTCCTGATAAACAGAATCTACGCTTTGTTACATCTTGTTGAGAGGATCAGACAAAATGATGCGTAGAAGTTTCGACCTCGATTTATCATGGTCTTGTTTTATTTATGAATTCTCCAATTGTAAAAGCTTTCCTTTTCCGATTGGTACTCGAATTCTCTGCATCCTACTTTGCTTTGGGACAATCAATTTGTGACCTTTTGTCTCGTTAATTTATCAATCGAAATGCTGAAGTGCTAATTACCACCTACCTGAAGCTCTTTTGTTTCCTGAATTTTTCTATAGTTTGCAACAATCTGTCAAGAGCAATCAAACATTTCGTGGACTTGCTTGTCTCGTGCTATCTGATCAGCCTATTTCCTTAAACTATGCATGGCATTTACACCATTTTTTTCTTGGATCATTGACACCATTTTTAATCTTTTATTTCTATCCAGGGGTCCGGATCGATATCCCGACGAATTGCCTCGAACCGATGGGGTGCTGTGGCAGTGTAAATTATTTCCTCCTACTCCATTACAGTTTTTGTTTGCTGGCGCGTCATGCATTGCCGTTCCGCCTCGTTTGATATGCTTTGCAAATACGTACATGACAGTACATGGTTTTGCTAAAAGAAAATATATACTAACTCAGCTCCAAACTATAGGTCGTTAAACTATGTTTCTAGATTTGCCAAAATAACGTATAATTTGGAATGAAAGGAGTACAATCATATGAAAGACTAACCATTCGCATATTTTTAGTAGGTTTCTGATTCAGGAAATTTGTATCATGGTTCCGTTTGCAGAGTGCTGTAGATGCTGAGGAACATCTGGACTACAGCGCGGGGAAAGTGACTATCATACCAGATCTGAAGTGTTGGGAACGGAAACTGGACGAAGCGAATGAACTTGGGCAAACGGTAAGTAACCAAGATGAGTAGCAATTACTAGATACTCCTTCCTTGTGACATTAGGGCACAGTGAGTATGCCCTGATAGCAAAATACGAGGTGTTTGCTGTGCATTTGGCTGTCCATTGCACGAGTCCTTCACGTTTTCACCAGGTTAACCATGTATGCTTTGACATGTCCACGTGTGCACAGGTTGTGGTAAAATTCAGCGCGACTTGGTGCGGACCGTGCAGGAATGCTGCTCCATTATTCGCCGAGCTCTCTTTGAAGCATTCTGATCTTGTTTTCGTGTCCATCGATGTAGACGAACTGCCGGTACATCACTATTCGGAATTTCGCCCATTGATTTCTTTCTTCATTTTTTTTTACTTTGGACACAGAGCAAAATTTAAGTGCTGCCTTAAATTGGTTCTCCAGGAACTGGTCACGCAATTCGACGTACGCGCAACTCCAACGTTCATCTTCATGAGAGACAAGAAGGAGATCGACAAGCTGGTCGGGGGCAACCAGGAAGATCTCCAGAGGAAGTTCGATCCATACTGCCAGGAGAAATGACCGATGACCATTACGTCTGTCAGCATAGCATCAGAACAAGCATGGCCAAACACCTGATCGGCTGAAACGGGAACAGCTCAGAAATTTGGCAACCAGTCGATGGGCTCTCTGGGATCTTCATAGTTTCGAGGAACTGACCAGCGGAAGTAGGATTTCTGTCTAGTATAATGTAAAGTTAGCTAGTGTCTGAAACTCTGCACCACATTGTTCAAGCAATCTCATACAGAACAAAAAATTGTAACACCAGCTACGACCAGCAGATGCCTTCCTCTTGATCCCTCTCATGAGTGGTCATACAGCAAAAAAAATGCCAATGCCATTGCCAAGGACTCAACAATGCGCAGCGTACAGCGATGAACCGATCCGAGGATTATTCCAATTACCCAATCTGTATAGAGCGAGCCTGTACGTTCCCAGCCATGAGCCATGGATGGGTGCTATTTGCTGAGTGAGAGCTTGGACAGCACGGCCGCGGCCTGATCTCCACCCAGGAGAAAATATGGGTGCCTCAGCGCCGCGGCGGCGGAGAGCCTGCCCCCGCCGTTGGCGCCCCGCTGCGAGATGAGCTTGGTGGCGAGGTCCCAGCCTCGCCCCGAGTCCAGGTCCAGGATCTGCAGGTCGGGCCTCCGGCGCGTGCTCTGCCGCCACTTGTTGAGGTCGTAGCCTGCGGACCTGAGCTCGCTGTTGAAGTTCTTGAGCCCCGACTGCGTCCGCAGCGTCGGTATGGCCATCTGCATCAGCACTATCCCCGCCGAGTACATGTCGAACAGGTCCGGGTTGTTCAGCTGCGAGAGGAGCGGGCGGAGTCTATCAATGTCTGATCTGATCAGAGCGGTAACGAAAGCGCGAGGGGAGAACGGCGATCCACCCACCTGCCAGAGGATCGGGGAGAGGATGGCGGCGATGGGCTCCGGCGGGGGCTCGGGCGTCTCCTCGGGAAGGACGTAGAGCTCGGGCGGGCAGTAGTCCGGGTCGAGCAGGGTGCGGTCGGGGACGTAGTTCTTGCCGATGCGGAGGTCGGTGGCGGCGCCGAAGTCGATGAGCTTCACCTGCCCGCGCCGGGTGACGACGAGGTTGGAGGGCTTGATGTCGCGGTGCACGATGCCCGTGCCGTGGATGCGCTTCAGCGACGTGACCAGCTGCCGCATCACCTGCTTCACCACCAGCGCGTCGCGCTCCAGCGTGCCCAGCCCACGCAGCGCGCGCCCGAACATGAGCTGCTCCAGGTTGGACGGGAACCCCCGGTCGTTCAGGTAGTTCGCCAACGTCCGGTCCCCCTGCAAGTATTGGACAAATAAAGTATTATTGAATTTTGAATCGAAATGGCCTATTAGCTCAGTTGGTTAGAGCGTCGTGCTAATAACGCGAAGGTCGCAGGTTCGAGACCTGCATGGGCCAATGGTTTTTCTAATTGCGTTTTGTTATTTTCGATTTCAAATTCTTTTACGATCAGAAGTTCTGAACTCGCAACAGGAAAATCTGAGAACTTAGAGAGAGAGAAAAAACAGTGGAGTTAATAGCAACGCCAATGGCCCAAATGCGCACCTCGAACTTCCAGACGAGCCACTTGCCGCCCTTGACGAACTCCGACTTGGTCTTGTCGGCGACGAAGCTCCCGAGGAAGTCGGCGCACGTCTCCGGCGCCGCCCTGGCCACGCGGTAGTTGAACCACTCCTCGTAGTCGCCGCACTCCTTGGCCCCCACCGTGCCCACCTTGATCTGAACACGATCAGCCACGCATCAGCTGATCAGCGTCGCCATTTCTCTCGGCATCAGAGCAATCTCGCAGCCGTGATTGTCTCCTCGCTGCTTGGCTTACCTTCTTGAGGATGACCTTCTCCTTGTACCTGTCGTCGTTCTGGAGGCTCGTCCTGGCCCTGCCCGACCGCTCCTCCACGACGGCGCCGTTCTTCGGCACCACGGCGCCGAAGAACACCACCCCGAACGAGCCCTCCCCGATGCGCTCGCCGACCACGAAGTCGCTCATCTTGAGGCTCCGCCGGCCCAGCGCGCTGTCCAGCGCCAGCTGCAGCGGCGCCAGCACGTAGGCGTCCACGGCGCCGCTCAGCACCCCCGGCCGCGCCGTCAGGTACAGCCACGTCACGCCCAGGAACCCCAACAGCGCCCACCGCTGCGCGTCCGACAGCCCCGCCGTGAGCGCATCCAGGCGGGACAGCGCGCCGCCCGCCGCGCGCACCGCCGGGTTGGATGCGTCCATGTGCAGCGCGCTCAGGAGCCCGTCCGGGATGGCGCCCGCGCCCGCGTCGCTGCTGGCCGCCGCGGCGGACGCGTCCACGCCCAGGAGCTCGTTCGCCGCGCCGGCGGCGGCATTGGTCGTGTCTCCGATGGTCGGGCCGGCGGAGGGGTCCAGTGGCAGCGCGGTCACGAGGTCGTCCGGCGTGGCGCCCGCGCCGGCGTCGCTGGCCACCGTGTCGGACGGGCCCACCTGCAGCGAGCTCTTGATCTCGTCCAGAAAGGACGCCCAGCCATCGTCCGCGCCGTCGCTGGTCGCGCCGCACCTAAAGATCAGCCTCTGGGCGTGTGGCTTGGCGCCGAACGGGTGCAGGAGGGTGGGGTACTTCTTGGCGAGGGTGGCCGGGGGCAGGAGGGAGGCGGCCATGGCGAGGAGGGGGCTCTCATCCCATGGGGTGTCGAAGGCAGCCGAGGACGCGGGAGACAGACGGGAGCGGCGTGTGGAGTAGGGAGCAGAGGCTGCGAGGTGTGCTACGTGGCAGGCAGCGGCTTGTAACGTTTGTTATCCAGATGGGAGGAGATGGGCCGGCGAAAATAAAGATGGGTAACGCAGAGAACATAATGGGCCCTAGACTGAAGGATATTGGGCCTGAATTCATGTTGACCGTTCGTTCCATCCTCTCTCCTCCGAGAAGACGGAACAAGCTAAGGAAAATAACAAGAGGACCCTCCTCTCTCCTCCGATCGGCGCCACCCCTGCCGCTTCTGCTTCGATCTCAATTCTCACCCCAGGGGCTCAGGCTGCGGCGACGCGAGGTGAGCTGGTCACCGACGAGCGGCCGAGCGCCGAGGTTTACATATCCTCATCCGAACCTCCCGCCGTTATCCAACAATATGGTTTCTCGTCCCGCAGCACAGACGCCAGCCGCCTGTTCGACGGAATGCCTCCGGCGAGAAGAGGGAAAAGGGGCAAGAAAGCGCCGATGGAGAGCGCAGGAAGCAGCATAGATGCCTTGCCGGACGGCGTCCTCCAGCACATCCTCGGTTTCCTGCCAGCGTGGGACGCCGTGCGGACGTGCGTGCTCGCCCGGCGCTGGCGCGACCTCTGGATGTTCGCGACAGGCCTGCGCATCATCGGTAACGACGACGACGATCTAGAGGGGCTCCGGGAGTCTGTGGACCATCTTCTTCTCACCCGCGGAATCGCGCCTCTAGAAACATGTGAGCTCAGGTTCGACGGTATCGCCGATGAATTCTCTGATGGCGACGTTATCCGTGTGAACCTCTGGTTCCGGCATGCTATTCGCTGCCAGGTTCGGGTGCTCCGGTTGCTTTTGACACAGCAAAGCCAACACTTTGATCTACATGACCTGCATCTTGTCTCCCGACACTTAATGGAGCTAGAGCTTGTTGGTGTTCAGGTGAAGGAAAGTTTCCTTAACTTATCAGGCTGTCCAGCACTGGAAACTAGCGGCTGACGACTGTGACTCGTCTCTTGTCAAGAGGATCATATCTAAGTCTCTGAAACGCCTGAGCATCACCGCTTGTGTATTCAGTGAAAGCTTTCACACTCATATTCACAGCCCCTCTCTGGTTTCGCTGCTGTTAGATGACAATTGGTATAACACTCCGGTGCTTGAGAGCATTCCATCATTAGTGGATGCTTCTATCAGAGTCGTTGACAGGAGTGTGGACAGCTGTGAGGATTGTGACTCAGGGGATTGTAACAGCTGCAATGGCACCATACATGATAATAGCAACTGCATTCTTCTGGAAGGTTTATCAAAAGCCAAGAACTTGGCATTGATAGCTGAATCCAAAACGGTATTGGATACTTTTGCCTTCAGCTTGTTCATAAGTCATAGTTATCCCATCATTAGTAAATGCACATAGACAGGTTTTCTTATGCTTCAGTACCGTTTGGAGTTCTTAAATTAAACATTTGCGTCCTCATTAATAATTTCCAGATGATTTTGCACTGATAATTAGTTGTTGCTTGCATTTAATTCAGTTTATTTTCAAAATGGATTTGAAATGGTGTCCTACCTTTAGCAAAATGAAGACATTGTTACTCAGTGATTATTGGTGTGTGGCTCTTGATTTGGACGCAATAACATGCATTCTCAAGAACTCACCACTTCTAGAGAAGCTTACTCTTGAACTTTGTTCGAAGGGGTGTGTGTGTGTGTGTGTGTGTTATGGATGGAAAATTGTTGCTTTGTTAAATTTATTATACATCATTGATTGATCCTTGTGAACTGATTGTTTACTACAGGGATCTGATCATAAAATGGAAATGAAAGGAAACTACATTCCAGTACAGGAAACAACTGCGATATCTGAACACCTTAAGATAATAGTGGTGAAATGTGACGTGGTTGATGAGAAAGTTTACAAAGTTTTGAAGCTCCTGTCTACATGCAACATTCGTAAGCTAACTAGAAACAATATAAAGTTTTTCAACATTTCTAAAGTTTTCCTCCACGTTCATAAGCATCTTGGGACAAGTTTAAGGATCGCTGATGTATTTTCCTCTTGAATTAAATTGCATGAAAAGTATGACTGGATGTTGACTTGTTTTGAATATTCTACTTGTCTATTTGTTCTAAGAGGTAGCACAAATGATTCAATAGACTAGTTACGAACATTAGTTCACTTGCTGATTACTTCTGTACAGCAGCACATATTTCTGTATTTAGCAATGGTACAGTATGGTTACATATTGTTGTGCTCTTGCCTCACCTTGTCTTTTGAAGGCTTTAGTGTACATGTCCAATTACATGCTCTTATTGGCTGAATTACATATCACCTAGTCTTGTTCATATAAGTTAATTGCATGCATTTGAATTGCCAGTGAAGCAATGCTTCTCTACATACATTGTTCACTATCAGGAAAATGCCTCTCTCAAGTAGTGAATCCATGAATGCCACTCTATCTCTATGATATATGGGCCCTGATACATGAGTGTCACCTCTTGGATTGCCGACCTTTATGTGTGTCATTCGATTCGATTATGCATTTAGTCACTCCCCTTCAGTTATACATTTAGTTATTTGAAGTATAAACATTAGCATGGTATCTTTACAAACCTTTAGTACCAATCATAATTTATTTTCATTTTGTACTATGACTTTTTTTGTTACCTATTGTACTAGAAACATGTACTCTGACAAGCTAAATAGTTTGACTTCCACTGTCAAGATAATTAACACTTTTTTAAAAAATTTATATATGCTCTCAACTTATTGCCCCAGGTTTCAGTTTCGAGTAGGGCAGGAAAGCAAGGGGTGCCGCTGGATCGACTATCTCTCGATTGCTCGGAAAACGTGTGGCTCGAAGTATGGTTTGGCCAAGTATTATGGGTACCTTTTATTGAGTTCCAGCCAAAGGTACTGTGTAGAATTGGCAGTACCACCGTTTTAGAACTTGAGATCGTCTAGTCGGACATAGAGCTTCAGACAACACCGTCGAACCCGGTTTATCATGCCGCGAGATTTCTGTTGCTATTTTGGTTCCTGCTGATCTACTACTCAGCAGTCTGGACTGACTAAAACGTGCTCTCTAATGGAGTGCGCTTCCTATCAGCGGAGAGCTGCTAATGTGTCTGGGTCTGCTGTAATGAGAACTCTCATGAACTGGCTACTAGTAAGCTCGAATACTGGACTGACTGCTTGATGGCCTCCTGATCGTGATGGGCGGATGGAGTGGAACGAGATCCCGATCGAGTACGCTAGGACAGACGTAGCTAGCGTTGCGTGTACCGCGAGATCAAGCACCCAGCCACTCTAGGCAATGCTATGTCTGAACCCACCCCTGCTGCGCTTCGAGCACCGGTGCTCGACGGGATCCCGTGCTAGAGAACGCCATGTTGGTAACGGAAAGCGGTATGCCCGGGGTGGCGGGGTCGCGTCCTGCGTCGAGGAGCAGAGCTGCAGAGGCGGAGCGCGGAATCACGAGGGCTCGCTGCTACTCTGCTCCGCACCGTCACTTCCGTGAACCCGCCCGCGCCAAAGTAGAAGGCGTGAGCACGGTCGCCATCCCAGTTGCCCGAACAGGCAAGGGCCCGCGCTGGCGCGCCGTGCCTTCGCCACACCCGTTCCGAGCTCCCATCGGCCATCTTTCGCGCGTAGCGTAGGGCGTAGGGCCTCGCCGCGGCTGCGTCTTGCACCTTTAGCTAGCCTAGCTAGCTAGCCCGGACCGGTCGTCTCGTTGGTTCAGCTGGTGTTCCCCCCTCGTCGGAAACCCCACCAAGCCACCGTCACTCACAGTCACAGGCCGGCCGGCGGCCAAGCATCCACTCACCTCTCCCTCGCCTCGCGTCCCAGCCATGGCGCTCCATACGGCGACGGCGCCGCTGGCGGTAGTCCTGCTGCTCCACGCCGCGGCGGGCGGCTCCGGGGCCGGGGGCTCGGGCGGCCACGCCGGCTGGTCCTCCGGCACGGTGATTGGCTGCGCTGCGCCGGCCCCGGGGGCGGCCAACAAAGCCGAGGCGGCCGAGTCCTTCCGCGCCAGCCTCGCCCCGCTCCTCGCCGCGCTCCCGTCCGCCGCCGCGGCGACGGGGTTCGCCTCGCTGCCGCCGGCCTCCGCGGGGACCGGCGCGCGCGCGCTCGGCCTCTGCTTCGGGCCCGCCGCGCCGGCCGAGTCCGGCTGCGGGGAGTGCCTCCGGGCCGCCGTCGCGGCGGCGGCCGAGGCCTGCGACGACGACGTCCGCAGCGCCGGCGCCTGGCGCCCCGGCTGCGCCGTGGTGTACGCCGAAGAACACGCCTCCTTGGCCGACGAGGACGGCGGCGACTCGCGGCCGCGGTTCGGCGCCGGCGACGCGCGCTCGTACCCCGACAGCTTGGAGCAGAGGCTCGCAGACCTGGCCAAGGCCTTGGCCCAGCCCAAGCGGCGACCCCTGTGTGAGTGATCTCGACGTGCCGGCCTCTTCCTCCGCAAAGATGGGAACAACAAGAACAACGAGAAATTGGCCATACGTAGCTCAGTCTCTTGCGCATTTCTTAGCGAATTTCTGCTAGCACCATTGTCTATTGCGCTGGAATGTCACAAAAGGTCTGGCATTTGCACTCGAATGCAGAGCTTCAGTCGATTTGTCCGCCCCCTTTTCTCTCGTTAAACCCCAAGGGAACGCACCAGTGCCTGCTAAGCTTGATTCCTTGTTAACAGCTTCGACTCGAATGCCCGCAGGGAAGATGGCACTATCCGTCCTGTTCTACGTCCTGGCAGCCATCGGAGCAGTGGCCGTCGTGTTCCTCCTGTGCGTGTTCTTGGCAGGCCGTTATCTCGCGGAGAGCCTTTTGCAGAACGTGGAGGCAGCAGGTACTCTCTCTCACTCTCTCGCTAATGGTCTTGATTTGATCGATTACGCAGCACGCACTGATCTTACTGCCAGTCTGCCCTTTCACACACTAGTCACTGGTCGATCGAGTTTGGTTTAACTCTGGGCTTGTGGATTGCCAACGCAGGTCTGCCACACGGGAACGCCTCCGCCGGAGCTGAGCAGGGCGAAGGGATCGCCGTCTACATCGCCGCGACCAATGGCCCGGCGCCCGTCTGGTCGATGGCGATGCAGCTCCGCTTCCACTAGCCAAGCAAGCCTGCAGCGCGAGACATTATTGCCAGGGGATGGAAGCCGGCGGCTGCGTCGTCGCCGGCTCTGATCCTGTTGGGTGCCGTGCTATGATCTCCCGAGTCCCGAGCACTACTGCACTAGTAGTACTACTGGCAGATCCTCTGGTTACGTTCGATGAACAGCCTAATTAGTTCCGTGCCCTAGTTAATTCTTGCTCAAGCTGCTGAGGCTGCTAGATGCTCGTGGATTAACTTGACACGGTTAGTCGTTGATACTTGGTAGCCATTCGCATTCCCACAGCGGCTAGTTATGTTTCTTTGTGATGGTACCTGCGGTATGCTTTTCCCATCGATCAAGCTTTATTTCAGCTAGTCCAGTAGTTATAAAAAAAGGTTGGAGGTACACCAATTTGCATCCTAAAAAAGTTGATGCACAAACCACTCTCTTAAAGTCAATACACAAACCAACTCTTTTTTAGAAAAGGAAAAAGTTTATTTTACTCCCTTCACCAATCCATTTTATCCGCTTAACTCTCTGAACAAACTTTATACTCAATTTACTTCCCCAAACTATTTCAATTGATCCAATGTACCCTCTACTGAGATTTCTTCTTTTTATTTTTCTCCGCGTACAAGTGGAATTTGAACTTCAAAATTTGCACCGTGACTTATAATTTGATGCCCTATGCTAGAAAAATACGTTATGAATTTTTTATGATTACTATCTCTATGATCAATTTCATACTAAATCTTCCTAAACTATGAAAATAACTATCATAATTTTTTAATTTATTTTTTTAACATAAGGCATCATGTTCCCCATCCACTCATAAAATTAAAACTTAAAACTCAATTTATACGCGAAGAAATAAAAAAAGAAAATATTAATAGAGGTAGATTGGACCAATTGAAATTGCTTAGGGAGTAAATTGAGCTAAATTTTGTTTAGAGCATTAAGCGGACAAAGTAGATTAGTAAGGAGAGTAAGATGAACTTTTTCTTATAAAAAACTGAGTTGTATTCGGCCTCCACGACCGCACACAGTCAAGTTCTTACAGCAAACTTGCAACTCAACCACCGTAGAATCCTAGTACACACCAAAGCGTATATGTTTGATCTGCCGTGTCACCGCGTTCCTTCCACCTTGGCATGTGGTTGGCTGATGTTTTGTGCTGCGTGCCCACAAATCGCACTTCAGGTTCACTGCTTCAGTAACAACAGAGGGACCTCACCGCGGAGCTCGCTCCTCGTTTCAGCAGCGTCCGGCCGGCTGACGGAGCAAAAGACCTCGCAAAGAGCCGAAGATGGGCCATGGCAGCCGCCGGGAGTTGGGCCTATATCGCGCTCGCACCCGGGATGGGCTAAATTTAGCAATCAGCCTGAATGGCCCAACGCAATATCTTGGGCCTTTTATAGAAGGGACCAAAAAGAAGAAAATCTTGATTCTTGCATGCGTGATGTACTGATGCGTCCACGTTTACCCGTCAAAATACCCGCACCTAATGTATGGCCTTTTTCGCGCTACGAGCTTGATTGGGTGGATGCCAATTTTCACCAACCAAAATCATGGCAAGTCAAAATGTTGGTTTACTAAAATCAGGGCTTGCCAAAGTATTGGCAAAAAATTTAGGTATTCATTTGGTTTAATGCCAAAACATAGCAACCAATATTTTTCCCTTTTGTAAGGGCACTTCTAATAACTTGCCAATATTTTAGTTACAAGTGCCAAATTTTAGATATAAATCAATTGGTAACAAAATTTTATTGGCATGCCCTGATTTTGGCTGGGTAAAAATTGGCATCCAACCAGGCTCTATGTTTATTCTTATATCATGAATTCATGATTCATGAACTCCTTTTCTTATGTATAATCCCTTCCTACTTTTGTGGATATTTTATTTTTATGACCTATGTTTTTTCATACCTACTCCATCCGTTCCAAATTATTAATTGTTTTGGTTTTTCTAGATTCATAATTTTTCTATCCATCTATATATATATATTATATCTAGGTGTATAACAAAGTCTACGAAGAGAACTAATAATTTGGGTTAATTTGGATAGGAGGGAGTAGGCACTTAGCTATCACGTCACTTTGCTCCAGTAACTTTTGTGTAAAATTTCTGCAATTTTCTCTTCACAAATTCTAATTTGTAACCAATCCAGATATCTGAAAGAAGATATCTCTCGTTTCTTTTCTTGCGAGGTCAAACTATACATATACTTCGTTTTTTTTAAAAAAACATCGAGCTGTGCTCCATTTCCAACTTCCTAATGATGGCCTCTTCTTCTCACGCCCCCGTACTAGAATATTTCGTGATTTCGTCCGGATTGCTGTGTCTTTGCTGGCTCAAAAACGTGGCGACTGCTTCTCCTCGTTCCTCCTACAAGATCTTCCTTTGCCTTAAAGGTTCAGAAACTTTCTCATAGCAAAGCAACTTCTTGCTCTAGGCAATTCGTATCCTTGTTGCCAAGTTGACAGTTACGTGAAAAATTTGGAGGTCTCTTGAAGGTTCTGTCAGCCAGGTGCGTTGGGTGTTCATTCTTCTTGTCGTCTGATTTGTGCGTTGGCCCTTTTTTTTTCCATCAAGGATACGAATTTCGGTCATGCCACTCCTGCAGTCTTGTTGTACCCAGAATCATGGCGCATGTAATAATTTTGATCGATCGAGTGGTAGTTGTGGTGAATGCCTAAGAACTCTGATGAACCACCCTGCATTCTGAAAGCATCTGATGTCTGAACTCTGAAGCCAAGGACATGCAACCTCTGCCCCTGAGCCTTCCTCAATTCCTTGACCAGACTCTGTGCCTTTCGTAGGCAAACCAGCCAACCAGGACGATCATGGAGTCGGGTGAGATCAGAAAGCGGTTCGGCCGGTGCCCTTACTGCCGCGCCATGGTCTACCAGGACCCCGAGGTGGTCATCTACTACTGCAGCAAATGCCGCACTCCGATCAGAGGTACTGCTGCTTTTAACCTCAAATCCCAGCGCAGAACGACATGAGGTTTTGCTCTGCTCATGCGCCTGATGCGTGCGTTTCTTTTCTTTTCTGCACGGCAGGCAAGAACCCGGTGCCGACGGAAGAAACCGGCGATGCGCTCAGTAGGCTGGAGATCCTCTCGGCGGACACCGCGTCGGTGTTCTCCGACGAGCTCGACGCTTGCCGGACTCAGGCTTCGGTTCTCGACGTCCACGGCGACCGGTCTCCGTTGTTCAGCAGCTCCACGTCTTGTTCCGGCTTAACCGCGAACAGCCGCGACGGTGCCCGCGTTTACTCGAACGAGCAAGACGAGCGCCGGCCGCTGTCTCGGCGGACGAGGCGCGCGGCGTGCTCTGACTCGTTCGTTCTCCGTTGCGGCGTGTTCATGTCAACGCATTCGGAGACGAAGGAGGGGTTCTCCTCTCCAAGAAACGCGTGCGGACGGCAGCGCCGGCGATCTTTCGTGGGCTTACAGGAGCTCGAGGCTTCTATGAGTTCTATCAGCTGGTCCAGACAGGTGCCGTCGTCCCGTGTCGGGCCGTCGCCGCTGACGGACCCGGCGTTCCAAAGGGACCTGCTCAGCACGCTTGACAGCCTCCGCGGCCTGATCGCCGCCATCGAGCCGGCGTCAATCGGCGCGAGAGCGGCGGCGGCGCGCCGCGGCGCCCGCTTCTTCCGCCGGCTGGAGTCCCATCTCGCGCGGGCGCTGCCTGGCCAGGAGCACGCCCCGCGCCGGAACGCGGGCGGCAGCACTGGCTCGTCGCGGTCGTCTTCGGCATCGTCCACCGGCGCGCGCAGCGGACGGCGGAAGCAGCACCACTGCCGCCCGGTCATGGGCGGCGCGCCGTTCCTGGTCTGCGGCAGCTGCTCCGAGCTGCTGCAGGTGCCGGCGACGACGCTGGTGTCACGGAGAAAGGTCGCCAGGCTGCGGTGCGGCGGCTGCGAGGAGGTGCTCGAGCTGGCGGCGTCCGGGGGCGTTGCTGGGCCGGCACCGCGCCAGACGACTCCGACGTCGTCCGCGCTGCCGGAGTCCGACGACCCAGGCAGTTGGAACAGTAGCGTGCGCGGTGGTGGTGCGCAGCCGCTGCCGCTGCACCGCGCGTTGGGGTACAGTTCACCGAGCCCGCTTCTGCAGAGCCGGCGCTGCTGAGCGATGTGCCCGGTTCTTCTCTTTCTCAACGTTGTTGGCTGGGCTGAAAATTTTGTTCACAAGCCAAACTGGACGTTCTATTGTTCTCCTAAAAAAACTCCCACATTTTTGCGTTCTTCATCGGAGATTTTAGGACCTTGATGATGAACTCAGTTTACTGGATTTTTCTGAGTGGCGCTGCACTTCTGTGTGGTGGTTTGAGATCACGGTTTTAATTCCCGAACGAGATAGTATCCTATACTATCTAGGACTTTTTTAAAAAAGGGTTTAAAAAAATTAAATTCGAAAAAGGGGTGCCAATTTAGAAATATTCAAAAAATGGGTGCCTCCCGCCCGATCAACGGGCGGGAGGCGTGGGGCCGGAGATCTTCCGCCCATCCAACGGGCGGGACGTCCAAAAATATTTCCCAGACCCCTCGCGCGGCATCCCGCCCTCCCAACGGGCGGGAGGTTCCCCGGAGGGGCATCCTGCCCTCCCAACGGGCGGGACGTTCCCCCCCCCCCACACACACTATTTAAGCCCCCACCCACCCCCAAATTCCCTTATTATTCAGCAAAAATCAAGAAAAAAATAAAGGGAGGAGAGGAAGAGAGGAGAGGAAGCGGTGAAGCCCTGTTCACACGTCGGTTTGGAGGTATATTCTCGTTCTAGTCGTATAATTATCAATTATTTTTAGGAATATTTGTTAGGGTAGTTATATTTTGAATAGTTTTCAGTATTTTCAATAGCTTTTAGAAATATTTGTTAGGGTAGTTCTATTTTAAATAGTTTTTAGTATTTTTAATAGTTTTTAGATATATTTCTTAGGGTAGTTATATTTTGAATAGTTTTTAGTATTTTTAATAGTTTTTAGGAATATTTCTTAGGGTAGTTATATTTTGAATAGTTTTTAGTATTTTCAATAGTTTTAGGAATATTTCTTAGGGTAGTTATATTTTGAGGAGTTTTTAGTATTTTCAATAGGTTTTAGATATATTTCTTAGGGTAGTTATATTTTGAATAGTTTTAAGTATTTTCAATAGTTTTTAGGAATATTTCTTAGGGTAGTTATATTTTGAGGACTTTTTAGTATTTTCAATAGTTGTTAGAAATATTTTTTAGGGTTATTTTGAATAGTTTGTAGTATTTCAATAGTTTTTAGGAATATTTCTTAGGGTAGTTATATTTTGAATAGTTTTTAATATTTTCAATAGTTCTTAAAATATTTCTTAGGGTAGTTGTATTTTGAATAGTTTTTAGTATTTTCAATAGTTTTTAGAAATATTTCTTAGGGTAATTATATTTTGAATAGTTTTTAGTATTTTCAATTGTTTGTAGGAATATGTCTTAGGATAGTTATATTTTTCATGCAGATATGGCGCAGACACCGGAGCTCCTTGACGCGAACACCGATGAACGGCACAAGTCGTACCTAGCAGCGGTGGAGGGGCAACAGCTTCACGAGTTGCGCCCTCGTGTAGCAAAGGAGTTGTTGCACCTGAACGACCGCTGGCTTGACAGGTGATACTTTGTATTTTTCTACGGAATGAATGTATAGCTTCTACGACAATTGTAACCACAATGCAAAATATACAGGTTACGTGAGGCTGGTTTGCTGCCATTTGCACGTATGCTTCAGGCCAGCGACGGCCAAGACGGTGGCGCCAAGAAGCGGATGTAGCTAGACCGCTCTCTACTTGCGGCGTTGGCGGACAGGTGGCGTCCGGAGACGCACACGTTCCACTTGCCGTGCGGGGAGATGGCCCCCACGTTGCAGGACGTGTCATACCTGTTCGGGCTTCCCATTGCAGGTGAAGCTGTTGGCCCGGTTGTCGTGCCACCTACCTGGAGGGTGGAGCTTCAGGAGCGGTTTGCTCCAGTGAACCCGCCATATTTTTTGGATGTACCTGACACGCCCGGCCCCGCCAAGGGTTGGGTAATACAATATAGGGTATGTACAATTATTTTTAATTAATTTAATTGAATTATATGTGACTACCTCTAATTATTGAAGAAATATATTTCAGGCTCAGGATCTCCACCCTCTTGCTGGGCAGTACGAGATGTCGCGCTGCCTGGAGGCATATCTGCTGTGGTTGTTCGGCTGGACTCTTTTCTACAACTCCAGCGGCAATTATATGGACAAGCTTCTCATCCAGTACGCGCGCGCGATTGCGGATGCGGAGCCGGACCAGGTACCTGGGTGGAGCTGGGGATCGGCAGTGCTTGCTGCCATGTAACGAGGTTTTTGCCAGGCCTGTTTCAATCCGGAGAGGACCGCCGTCATCACAGGCTGTCCACTTCTGCTGTAGCTATGGTCGTACGAGCGATTCGCCATAGCACGCCCCCTAATCAGCGAGGAGCCTTATCCGCTCGAGATGTATGGGATGTGGCACGAGGATAGCCCCATGATGGGTTTGTTTTGGACCGATCGACGGGTAAGCTCTTTAATTTACTGTTGTATGTTTCTGTATATGCAAAGTACCGACGCAGTTGTGTAATTTTGTAGATGAGCTGGGTACATCGGCAGGTCCGAAAAGCATACCCGCAGTTCGTGTCCGAATTTGATCAGATGCGGCCACATGATGTCATCTGGACCCCGTACACCGCTGCGGCTGTCCAGACACGTGCGCCGCACGGGTTGTCCTCCCTCTGGACGCATGACGAGGCGTACTGGCTCACAAAGGCGAACCTAGTGTTCGATATTGTCGTGGAGCCGTACTGCGTCGAGCGAGTGATGAGGTAGTTCGAGCGACAACTGCACTTTCCTCTCCTACTTCGAGCGTTCCAGGCCGTGCCGCGCAGCGTACACGAGTAAGTTTGTGATAACTCGTTTTGTATTAATTATATAATCATTATCATGAAGTAATGTTTTCTTTTAAATATTTGCAACAGATATTCGCGCAGGGGATATCATGCCAACGAGGTCAACTGGGTTGTCAAGGTGCAGGAGTACGTAGGAGGGTGGCTAGACGCACCTGTCGATGTGTGGGACGAGCCGCAGCCACACACGGAGGCGTCTTACGGCACATACCTCCGCTGGTACCTCACTCGCACGCGTCCGTATGTCACTCTTTCACGTATTGATGACGCGGAGCATCAGCACCAGTCGACCATCTCGGACACGTATCCCTTGTACCGTGATCAGGCGCAGCGTGGCGCGGTACATCTTTCGCAACTTCAATTATTAAATATTTTTTTATAAAAAATCGATAACAATATTACTCTGCTTCCCATTACGTATGCAGATCGATCTGATCAACTGCGCGGAGGTCGAAGCTATATCTCAGATCACGTTGCTTGAACGTGGAGTACGTGTACCGGACGCACAGTACAAAGACAGCTTTCGTAAGATTCAAGACAACTTGACGCGAGCGTTACGTGCACGGACGTGTCGCGGCAGAGACGACGTGGGGGCCTCCAGTTCATCTCATGCGTCCGCCCACGTGTACACAGCTGGCCCGTCGACCTCTTCAGCACCGCACGCAGCGTCCAGTGGTACTGCCGCTAGTTCGAGCTGTAAGTCCTTTATAATTGCCATATCGATTAATTTTAATTTACACGACTAATTTTGTTTGTTTTTATAGTCATGCACTCGGCGACAATGGGACCTCCTCCTGCAAGAATGGAGCCTCAGACGTTTGGCGCCTTTGCTCCAGGAACGTTTCTCCCGTCGGGTTCGACGCCAGCTGCTCCGTACTCTCAGGGCTATACTCAGCATGCATGGTCAATGGGAGTTTCTGCACACGGTTGTCTATTCGGTGTGCCAGACAGGGATAACTGGGAGGGCGGCTCCGTCACTTGGTCGGAGTTGGTGGGCGGCGGCGCCGGGCCTGACATCATTGGTCCCTCCCAGACGTATGATGCTCGAGCTGCACAGTCTCAGGATGACCCGTTCATGCCAGCACCTCCTCCGCCTTGTCCTCACCGTGCTTCAGATGCATTCACGTACTCGGTGGGCCACATACGCCGACGGGCTAGGACTAGAGGGGAGGACGAACAGAGCACGAGGTCCGGGACAGGCGAGGTAGATACTCCTGATTCGGTGAACTCTATATATTTAAACTGTTTTTGTACGATACTATTTTATTTTTAATGGGTTGATGTATCGTACTATCGTAATATTTGGATTCTGCGTTGCAAAATATTATCGTTTAACCATCTTCATACGAGCTTTAGATACATTAATTTTTTTTGTAAAATTGAATTAAAATTTTATATGTATACAAAAGAGTATGGCGAATAAATTTTGTATTTTAAAAAGTATGAATTTAAAATAGTATGTAAAACAAAAATTTGAACAGAAAATAAGATAGGAACTTCCCGCCCGTTGGGCGGGCGGGATGCCTCAGGGGCCTCTTCGCGAATAAGAAACTTTTTCTTATTCGCGAAGAGGCCCTCGGGAGGGGCCTGGGAAAAATTTTCGGACCTCCCGCCCGTTGGATGGGCGGGAGGTGGCCGGCCCCACGCCTCCCGCCCGTTGATTGGGCGGGAGGCACACATTTTTCGAAAATTTTCAAAACGGTACCCTTTTTCAAATTTAATTTTTTAACCTTTTTTTAAAAAAACTCTACTATCTAGCACATCTGTAGTAGAAGCCCAATGGACTAATATTTGGGCCTTCCATAGAACGTTGGGCCCAGTCCATCTTGTAATTTTCAGCGTGGCCCAGGCACTATGACTAAATTTGCCCTAGCTAGCCCAGCTCTATATAAGGACCGATGTGCTCGTCTCCACCAATCTCGCCACCAGCGTCTCTCCACCCCGCGCCGCCAGCCGCTCGCAGGGAGGGCGAGGAGCGATGCAGCCGAGCACTTGATCCCCTCCTAGCTTCCTCGTCTAACGTATTCTTCGCCGCATCGCTATCCTTACTGGTTCCGCTGTTCTTGATTCGTGATCCGGCTGTCCGCTGCTCTCTCAAATCGCCGCACTCTGCCTGCCTCTTCAAGCTTTTTTTTTGTTTCTATATTTTTTTTTTGCGAATTTGGTTACGGATTTGGAAAGCCAGGTGTGCCGTGTGATACTTGACTGACGTTGTGATCACACGGCTCGACACCGCTGCTCTTTTGCTCTTTCCTATAACGAAGAAAGCGCAGGATTTAATGCTGGCTGGCCGATGCTAATGGCCCTCCAGTTTGGCTTTTCTGTGACATTCTTTCTTGTTTCAAAACAAGTGTTTATTTTCGAAAGAGTTGTGAAGAAATCTTCAGCCCCAATCTCTCGACGAAAGCCAGCACTGTGCGAAACTACGAACTGCTCAATTCACACGAACTAAATATTAGTAAAGAATTCGCTTTATTGCCAAAGTCCGGCCTGAACTTGCAAATCTTGCCACCGGGGCAGCTGCCGATTTGACGCTCGAACCGGCGATTCAGACTGCATGGACAAGCCTTGATGGATGAGGCCATGTAGACGCATGCAGCTGGGTTTTCGCCTTAGTATGTGTGAAGCATCGCCACAGACAAGTACTTGGGCTTTTACTTGCTTAACGCGAATTTATGGCGGGTCACTTGAATTACGGGATTATGGGCCTAGCAAAACTGGCCCAGGTCCACTTTGCAAATCTTCAATGGCACAACTTATTGGGCAAGGTGCTGACGCTAGCTATGCTTACGCAAGGCTCTGATGTCTCGGCTACATGGCCAGCCGGTTGACTTTTTCCTTTTTTAGTATAGCGTGTTAAAATAGACCTTTTGTTTGTTTCAAAAGAGATATTTTTAGCATTAAGATGCAGCCCTGATTTTAACTGACAAAGCTTGATGATGTGGCCATACCATCGTTCTTGGTCAGTTAACTGACAAATGCAAGTTCAAACTCAGATAGTGGCAGAACGAGTGCACTAAGTTATGGTTTTCAGAAATACAAAATAAACTACATTTTTTTTGTCAGATACCATACTAGAGTTTGAAACATATCCTTGTACGTGTAGTCATCATCTATTGAGTTCTTTTGTTGTGTAGGAATGTTAGTACTTGAATTTGTTTTGGATGTTTGCTCTTTGCACTACTAAAACAATCTTTCGTACTCATTTGTTCTGGCCAATTTTGGGTCTGGATTAAACAAGGTTTTAGTTCCGGGTCCAACGGTTCCAACCCGAACTAAAAGATCCTTCATGGATTAGTTTAAAAGGAAAGTATTCTATTCAAAGTCACATGCTGTGTAGGTGAGGTTGTAAAGAAGCCTTGCGTGAGGCAAGGGGTCTCGGGTTCGAGTCATAAAGCACTAATCCCGGATTCGTAGTCTTGGTTCCATAACCGGGACTAAAGAGGGTTGGGAACCGGGACTACCGGAGGATTATGTACTAGTGTTGTGAAGGAATTTGTGCGTTTCGTCTTTGATGGCATTTGAGTTAGTTTGCTATGTATGCATGAGATTCCTTTATTAATTTGCGAACAAGCCCGCTGCCGTAAGAAAAGAAGATACCATAAATTGAAATACTATTACCTATCTATATATATAAACACTAAAAAAACATGATTTCATTCATGTCCAGTGCATATGTGGCTCTACAACTAGGGCGTCGTGCATGTCATTCCGATTGTGTGGGGGTGGATTGGGTGGAGACGCCAAGACAGATAAGATGAAAGTGCTCTGATCGAACACTAGAGAAGTAAATTAATATACGAGTCCATGGTTCACAAGTGAAATGAATTCGTTAGACCATCTGTAAGTACCCTACTCCGTTTGCATCATGTTCCGTTTACTGCACCACTAAGCGTTGCAAACACTGTCGACGAATAAAAATCTAGTACAGGTAACAGATCAAAACATAAATAGATTTAAAATAATTCAATCAAACAGTAATAAAGATGATATTTTTAATTTTCCTATCGATATCCACCGATAAAACTCAAAGGTCAGAAATATCGGTGGATATTGGCCACAAAACCCTACTACTAAGTTTAGTAAGCAGGTTGATCCACAAACTTTTTCCTTGTTCCATGTCTCGGCGCTCCAGTTCCAGATCCATCCGGCGAATTGTAACTAGCGTAGGGTGCACATGCCATGAACTCTTCATTCTCTGAAGTCATACTTCATATTTTTAAGGTAAAGGAAAACAAGCTTGCGTCCCATGTTAAATTCAACGGATTGGCTAGATAAACCGATAGAGATTCCTTCAAATAATAATGGTAGGGGCTAACGCAGCTGACATATCATAGCTTTCCCTTCTCCAGTTCTCACGCAGCTGCTCAGTTGACATCGATCAGCTGACCAAATGCATGCATACACACCAGCCAGGGTTCACGCCTGCAACTGCAAGCTGGACTGCATGTATACTATTCCAACTCCACGCAGGGCTGAGGGTGCGTTCGTTTCCTGATGTCTAAAGTTTAGAGGGATCACATCAAAGAGAATCTTATCATTTAGAAGTATTAAATAAAGTCTAATTATAAAACTAATTGCAGAACCCCAGTGCTAATTCGCGAGACGAATCTAATGAGGTATATTAGTTCATGATTAGCGGATGATTACTGTAGCATCACTGTAGCAAATTATGGATTAATTAGACTCATTAAATTTGTCTCGCGAATTAGCACCCATCTGTGCAAAAAGTTTTGTAATTAGACTTTATTTAATATTTCTAAATGATAAGATTCTCTTTGATGTGATGGGTCTAAAATTTAGAGGGCAGAAAATGAACACGTCCTGAATTCCCAAGTCTGCACTAAGAAGGGGAAGATGCTCACTTTTAGGTCTTTGGATCAGGATTCGAGTCACCATCAGCTACCTACCATCAGCTACCCGATAGGATCATAGGAGGTTATCTAATTCTAACCCCATTTCTCTGGGTCAGCAGGCCCCCCTTCTGTTTGGTCCATGAGGGGAAATCTGACCCCCTAGCAAGTGGCAATTTTGTGGGGGGTCAGTCTGACCCACGCTCTCTGTTAACTAAAACAACGCGGGCTTTATTCAGAACCATAACACGCGGCACATGAACACCAGCGAATACGACGCCTGCGTGCATGCTTAATTTGTCGTCTACCCTGCCCGATTCCACCACGACGCTGCTTCCCCCTTCGTGTAAACACCTACCAGATTAATCAGTCAGTCAGTGATCACAGGGTGGCAAGCTCAGTTCTTCGTAGCTCTATAAATGGGGTGGCACATTCCCCCAGAGCTCCACGCCCCGAAATCGGCACAAGACAAAAAGAAGAAAGAGAGATCGGTCAGATCAGATCAGATCAGATCAGAGCAAGGGAGAAGGATGGCAGCAATGGCGGCGCCCGCTACTGCGGCATCTGAGCTCGTCGCCAAGGGGAGGAAATCGGCTGCCTTTCTGCGGTCCTTGCTCGGCCAGCAGCCGGCGGTCGGCGCAGGCGCAGCACCCCACGGCCTTCAGGATCTGGCCGAGCAGATCCTCCGCTGCTGCGACCGAGCTCTCGCGGCGCTGCGCGCTGCCACGGAGGACGCTGCGGCTGCCAGCAGCGCCAGGAAGCGCCGCAATCCGGAGCAGGGCGCGGTTTCTACCCCGGCGACGAGTTCCAATTCCAAGAGGATGAGGTAGCCAACACTAGTTCAGTTCAGCTCATGAGTGATTGATGTCGTCTTCAGGTCTAGTGTTCTAGAACGTTAACATACTGATGATGATCTCCAGGCTGAGCGGTGGCGAGAGGGCAACACGAGCTGAGAAGAGGCGGACAATGGAGGACGGCTTCGTCTGGAGGAAGTACGGGCAAAAGGACATCCACGGCAGCAAGCACCCGAGGTGGAGACCTCTTCTGATTACAAGATTATCTGAACTCCTCATCAAATAAAACCCCTCTGACTGGCAATCATGCACGCAAGAGATCAACCACTGATCTTCGTCTTCCATCTGCTCGTTCGCATGTGCAGGCTCTACTTCCGCTGCACCTACAAGGACGACCACGGCTGCATGGCCAGGCGGCAGGTGCAGCGGTCGGAGGCGGACCCTTCCGTCTACCTCATAAACTACTTTGGCGAGCACACCTGCTGCCGCGGCGACGACGTCGCGGAGTCGCCGGCGCCGTTCGTCATCAACTTCGGCGCGAGCACCAGGGACGGACAACAACTTATACGCGGTTCGCCCTGGTCGTCGTCCTGTGACGAAGGCGGCGGCCTGGTGGTCAGCGAGACATCAGATTTGTGCCACTCGCCGGAGGAGAAAGAGCTGCGAGCGGGCATGGGCGACGCGGCTGAATTAATAAGCGAGCAGTCAACGCCGCCGCCGGTGCCGGAGCTGACGAGTATGAGCTCGCCGGAGTGGCATCCTTTGGACGGTTACTTGGTCTGCGACGACATCGGCCTCGGCGAGAGCTTGTTTGACGACATTGGCGAATTCGCCCCTCTCGATTACGTTGGATTGTTTCAATAGGAGTGGTGTCAGAGATCGGTAGAGGTCTAGCTTAATTTGATGTGTGCAGTCTGAGCTACTAGTATATGTACCGGAGGAGAAAGTGCAGGCGTAAGTTTCTTTGAGATCCCTTAGCTAGGTTCGTTCGAGTGGCCCATGATGTACTTTCGTAGCCAAGTACTCACACAGCCCTGAATTCAACTTTTGTAGCCACTCGAACTGCCATGTTAACTTTTGTAAAAAAAGTTCGCGTGGCTACAATAATAAGCTCCTTGAAAAAAACGATAATAGAATGTCATGTTAACTTGTCATGAGGTAGCGTGAAGCCACTTGCTCGATGGCAGCCGAGTAAGAGCGTATCTCCAACATATTATTTATTTCTTATATCTTATATATTTTCTCTCTCCATCATCGATAATATTTTTTTATTAATATAGCAAATTACTCAATAGATAGGGTAGAGGAAGAAATCCTCTAAATTTGACTAAGATGGAGGTGTGTTTTGATAATCACAAAAATATTTTGGTATTGAAGATAGAATTAGTAATTCGCTGGAGCACCTCCAATATTAAAAGAAACTTTTTCTGTAATATGAGATGTGAATCTTATAAGTGGTTGAGAACGAACTTCTGAACTCTAAATTCGGTGGTTGCGTAAATCTCGTTCCCGGCTTGCTTAATACTCCTAAGAGCAAACTCCATCTGTTTTGCAGCCCTGGGCGGTGTGAAACCATGCATTCATGTGACGTCATGGGCCCAACTCATCGGCAGATTAATAAGCATATCGCCAACAACATGGCCGGCCATCATCACCGTACCGTAGTACCTGATCAGAACGTGACCGCCTGAACTAGAATACTGCTCCACAGCATCAAAAGACGGTCAATTTGTGCTCAGAAGCACATACATGCTTATCTATAAATCTCTCACACGACGGCTGCTGGGCTTTACGAGAGGAGAAAAATGGAGCGGACGCCATGCTGCTGACGGGACCACGGTGACGCAAGGGTTTATTAGCTGTACCCCCGATGCCATCACCAGCTCTGCTGCTATCTGAATTTTTTTTAAGGGGAAAAAAATTCTGCCGCGATGCCCGCGTTCTTCGTGGATAAACAAGCTAGTCACTAGATTAATACGATAACTAGCAAGGTGCCACGGGCACCTAGTTTTTCCCCTAAACATTTGGATTTTTTTACTTCAAAAATATTAATGCAAATCATTTTATTTAGTTGTATCTTTATAATTGTCCTGTCTTATCCTAATGGTCTAGATACGGGTGCAATCTTTATTTTTTATTATATTTTGTGATGTATTTTTGGATGATAATTTAGGAGAAAAATAAATGCTTTATATAGAAACACATCTTTTGGGTATTTAATGAGATTAACTAAATGTTTATATACTTATTTTGATATGAATATTATTTCTTTTAAAAATATACTTGCGATTGAATAAGTGTAAGGAAAATAATCCTTAAGCTATTGCTTGTAATTTTGGTGATTGAATAACAACATAACTATTAGGATTGATGATTTATTAAGATATACCTTTGAAGGTGTTTGTTAGGTTCCAAGGATATAATGGAAGCCATTCAAACAATCAAGTATGAAAGATTCGCAAAGAAACGAAGCAACCGACTGACAGAATTAACCAATTTATTATGTCATCACAAAGGAAGGGACTGATTTAATCTGTAAGGGAACTCAGGGTAGCTTATTTCAACTGGCCGAATAATACTGTCATGATGAAGAAGAGAGACCACCGAATTAGTCCGTGGCACTTGGAAGCTAAGGATCGTCTCTGGAATGACTGATTCATTTGGTCATTGCCATGAAGATCACCACCGTATCAATCCGTGGTCGTGGAAGGAAGAGAACGCTTCTGGAATTACCAATTAATTCGGTCGTGTCTATAGGAGCATCACGGAATCAGTCGGTGAGGCTCGTGGGGTCCGGGAGCCAGCATTCAATGGCTACCTTGCACAGCTTGACCGAATAATTCGGTCAGTGCATTGTGAGGTGACCAATTAAATCGGTCAATTGACCGATTTAGTCTGTTAAGGCAGATTTTCTGCCCGTTGGAGCAACGACTAATATCTTTGGTTAGGGCTATAAATACCCCTCCATCCGGCCATTTTAAGTGTGTTACAGCTTGGAAAAGTTGTAGACTTGTGTTCCACACATATTCAAGTGCTCTATCCACCAAAGTATTTAAGAGAAGATTAAGGCAATTAGCAAAAGTTTTAGGGCTTGTTTAGTGCTAGTTTAGGCCTCTTAGCGTATTGCTTTGGGGGTTAGCCTAGAGTTAGGTGAGGTTTGCACACCTCTTTGCTATTGATGCTTGCGCGCACCAAGAGTTGTAATTCCGGGGTTTGTAGACTTGCGAGACCATCCAACCGCATTTCTAGAGTGGCCGCCGGTCCTTGCGAGAGGGAAGAGAGGCCCTCGGCGATTTGCCAAAGCTCTACCTAGTGAACACGGTGGAGAGTATCCGGAAGAGGCAAGGTGGAGACCCACTTGCACGTGGGGAAGGCCCGTCGGCTATCCACGGAGTTACTCGATGGGAGCTTGGACCTTGCGCGGGCATTCCCTCGTAAGGGGCTCCAACGAGGATTAGTGGAAAGCTAGAGCTTTTCGATACCTCGGTAAAAAGTTATTGTGCCGGAAGTTTGAATTCTCTACCCTATTTACATTCCGCGTTAATTCTTGCACTTACATTCCGCGTTTACTTTTCCTAAAATTGCCTTATGTAGTTTATAAGATTGTAACCTAGGGTGCAAAATTTTTGTGCAGTAGAGATAGCAACACATCGAAAAACCTAGTGCACATCTAGATAGATTTTAAAATAGATTTTTATATGTACTTGGAGGCTTAATTTTTTAGAACACCTAATTCACCCCCTTCTTAAGGTGTCACGATCCTTTCAACGAGAAACCTAACAAACTTTGTAGTGCTAGCTATCATGACTAAGCAGCATTGTTACGCATTGGCGTATTCAGGAGGCTGGTGTCCCGGTGATCCACGGCCCACCTTAAGATTTTGTGCCTCAAGGCACTTATACAAAATTTGTTCATTTAAGAATAGACAATGCAAATTTTAGACTTGTTAAACTTTAACATGTTTGTAATTGTAAGACACCTTATTAACCTATTCTCGTGTGCTTTTAATGATTCTACCTATACTTTTTCTGCATCCTGTATTAATTTGTCGTATTGAAAATTTCATATCAATTTGCCATGAACAAAATTTAAATCAAGCTGGAATACAGACATAACCCAAAACCAGCGATACGTCACTGTTCTTACGTCTGCAGAGGTGATATTCCGTTTCTCAAGTTCCCACGCAGCGGGCCAGTTGACTTGGTCAACACGCATGTGCACCTAGCTTGCTGCAAGGTGGAGTGTATCCAAACTCCACGCGGGATCGAATTTTTAAGTCACCACGAACCTATAGATCACGCGTTCGGGTCACGCTCGATCATCAGATCTGACCCTATTTCGCCAGGTCAGAAGCAGGGCCTCTTCTGTTTCTTTTCGTTCGTCAGGCCGGGGACACAAGTAGTGGACCCTACAATTGGCAACTGGCAAGTGGCATCGTCCCCTTGGTCGTGCCGATCCCAATCTCACCACCAACCACGCTGTCAATTAATTACTACAAGCATTGTCGCCCGCGTAATCCCCTAGATTAATCACTCCAGCCAACCCACTCTTAGACTACTGAAACATGGACAGAGACATACAGGGTCAGCAGAGGACGGGCAGGTTACAGTAACGTACTACATGCGTGCTTAAATTCCACGCTGCTTCCCCTTCGTTTACCCTAATAGCTCTGAGACAAGCTAAACAGTGAACACTAGCCGGCGAGCTCAGCGCACTCGCAGCGGCTCTATAAATAGTCAGTCGTCCGGCTCCTTTCCCAGGACTCCACGCCTGAATCCGGCTCGAGACAGAAAAAAGAGATCGCTGACTGGGATCAGAAGCATCAGATCACTATCAGAGAGTCAGGGGGGAGAAGGATGGCGATGGCCAGCAGCGCTCCAGCTTGCGCGGCGTCGGAGCTTGTCGCCAAGGGCAGGGAATCGGCTGCTGTTCTGCAGGCCCTGCTCGTCGGCCAGCACCCGGCGGCTGGCGCAGTCGCAACACCCCGCGGCCTCCGGGAACTCACCGAACAGATCCTCCGCTGCTGCGACCGCGCGCTCGCCGCGCTGCGCTGTGGCACGGAGGAGGACGCCGCTGCCGCCGCCGGCGGTACCAGGAAGCGCAAGCCGGAGCGCAGTTACAGCCCGGCTGCTGCTCCTGCGACGAGCTCCAAAAGGATGAGGTGAGCAATAATTCAGCTCATGATTGATGACTTTGTCTTCAGGCTCAATGCTAGCTAGAATACTGACATACCACACTGCAGGGGAGAGAGGGGAACAAGGGTTGAGAAGGGACGGACAATGGAGGACGGCTTCATCTGGAGGAAGTACGGCCAGAAGGAAATCAACGGCAGCAAGTACCCGAGGTGCGGATCTGTTTAATTTCAAGAATAATCTAATTAATCAAACTTCTTGAATCTGAAATGCAATCATGAGTACGAGAGATCAGCTTGGTTCGTGTGCATCGCTGAACTTCTGATCTTATCGTTCACCCACAGGCTCTACTTCCGCTGCACCTATAAGGACGACCACGGCTGCATGGCCAGGCGGCAGGTGCAGAGGGCGGAGGCCGACCCCTCCGTCTTCCTCATCACCTACTTCGGTGACCACACCTGCTGCCGTGGCGACGACGAGCCGCTGGCGCCGTTCGTCATCAACTTCGGTTCCAGCAGTAGCGACGGGCAGCCTAGCCGCAGTTCGCCGTGGCCTTCCTGTGATGACGACGACCCGGTGATCTGTAAGTCAACGGATTTGTGCAATTCGCCGGAGGAGGAGCTGCGATCAAGCATGGACAACGAGTGTGAGTTCATCGACCAGTCAACATCGGTGCCGGAGCTGACGAGTATGAGCTCCATGGATGGGTGCTTGGATTGGACGCTTTGCGATGGCGAGAGCCCGTTTGACATTGGCGAATTCATCGTACAGGACTTCGATTACTTTGGTCTGCTTTAACAGAAATACTGTATCTGTATGCATGATCAGTGTACAGACAGGTCGGTATTGGCCAGGCCAAACGGATCGTAGCTTAATTTTGAGTGGGAAATGTGTTAGTATGTAGTAACTTTTGTTGTTTTGTCAGCCGTCATGCTTCTTAAATTTAAGAGGCAAATTATTATGACGTGAGGTATAGTAAAATGGTGCGCGATCTGCATGATTTGCATATATTACTCTACCGAAGCCCAAAGGGAGAAGGGATCGATTTAAAGTCATATTTATTTTTTGGTTGAAAAATCTTATTAAGGGATCGACATGATTTTACAAGAAGGACGCTCCTGCCATCAGTCAACATAAAGATTTGATTTTGCATAAAATGCACATATATATAGATTTGAATCGCCTGGGCATTTGCGAAATTCATAAGGCGCAATTTTGGTAAGAGTTTTTAAACCTATACTAAAATATTGACGACATTTTGCAATGACCAAAGTATTCCACAACTTTGTTGGTGGTTGATCAGTCAAGTAAACAGAAACGAACCTTGAAATCGGGTGAAGCAGAGCTTGGAACCCCAGAGGCCTTGCCAAGTGTTCCTGATATTCTTATTTGGGAGTAATAGAGATATAACATTGCTACATACACAACTACCGCCAATTATTTTCTTTAGAAAAGTGATTGACCTAATCAAATCACTACGCCAAAACAGCAAATAGGAGCAAGCAATCTGAGACAATCCTCTAAGGGCACGTCTCAGATTACAGAAAGAGAGACGCGCTAAAAATGCGGGCGCGGCGCTGCGTGGGGAGGGGGAGGGTAAGAGACAAATGCGAGACGCGCCGTGGGAGGGCACGTCTCCGATCATTTTGAGATCTGAGATGCGCCTTAACGTGGCTCGTCTCGCATTTATTCCCACCTCAATGCGAGACGCGCCGTGGGAGGGCTTGTCTCCGATCATTTTATAAAACCACAGAAAGTAATGCGAGACGAGCCTTAGTAAGGCACGTCTCGCATAGTAATGCGAGACGAGCCTTAGTAAGGCGCGTCTCGCATTGATCCAGGGCCCCCAAAAGGGGGAGGGGGGGCGTCTGTAGCGTACAATACATTACATATTACATTACATTACATGAAATCAATCCCTTAAAACCGAACGAACCGGCTTACATTACATTACATTAGTAAATCCAGCAATACATTACAATGTCTCAAATACAAATAATCTCACAATACATTACAATGTCTAGCTAAATCCAGCAATTATTATTACATCGATATTAATTATTAGATAGATATTAAATCAGGCAATGGCGCTGGCTTACGAGCGCTAGCAGCTTCGCGAGCTGAATCATCGTCCTGCCCCCTGTAAGCATTGTTATTCCCCGAGCCACAGCAGTTTAGGGTGACGTTGGCTGAACAGTCGCTGCAGGGGAGGCAGCCGCCGAAGCAGCTAAACAGCTTCGACCAGCTCGGAAATTTCATCCTGGACCAGCTCGTGTTTCGTAGGTTTCGTGAGATAATAGAAATCGATAGAGTACTACCACTAAAGCAAACAAAGAGAAGCTTCCTCCGTGGGTTTCGTGGGTTTGCTGATGCAGATTCAGGCAGAATACGACGATTCCAACAAATACATGCAACAATGGGGGGTACCCGATCCTTATGCGCGGGGGATGTTGGTGGTGAAGGGCGTTGTGGTCCCCGTGTCGCAGATCTGCGGCTGGTGGTGGAGAAGCCCGGGGATGTTGGTGGTAAAGGGAGCTATGGTCCCCGTATCGCAGATCTGCGGCTGGTGGTGGAGAAGCCTGCTGGAGGAGGCGCCGCAGATCTGCCGGTGGCGACCGCCGTGATCTCCGAAGTGGTGCACTCCGGGAGCGCGGCGGTCTCGGAGGATGCACCGAGGAGGGTGATGCCGAGCGCCGCGGTCTCCGGCACGCTGGGGAGGGGGATTTTGGTGGTGGCGAGGTCCTCAGTCTCCGGGACGCTCGGGAGGGGAATTTCAGCCGTGCTCATCTCGTTCAGCAGTACATCTCGTGACTATAATTTCTTTCGTTAAATAGCCGGGACGCGTCTCGCTTTACTTTACTGAGACAAATGGGAGACGCGCCACTAGATGGCGGCTCTCAGATCAAGCGGATGGGAGACGCGCCACTGGATGGCGCGTCTCAGATCATGCGGATGGGAGACACGCCACTGGATGGCGCGTCTCAGATCATGCGGCGCGTCTTGCATTTGTTCCCACCTCAGACAAGACCCGCATGGGGGTCTGGAGGTCCGAACAAGCTGTCCGAACTTGCAGTCTGATACTTTGGTGGTGCGGCTGGGTGGATCTGGGGAAAGTGGTGCTGGCGGATGTGCGGCTGGGTGGATCTGCCGCGGCGGGCGGTGGAGATCTCGTGGGGAGCGTGTCGCGGCGGGCGGCTGGAGCACGATCGAGCCTCTTCTTGCTGTCGTGTGTCGCGGGGGCAGTGCAAGGTACCTCCGACATGATATCGATTCTTTTGGGCCAATAAAATTTAGCGCAACTCTAGATCTAAATGACCGTCGTACTTGAGCCGAGCGGGGCCTTTTATGCCCAAGTCAAGTCTAGCTATTACTACTATACGATTGTTTCCCTCCCGTTTTCCAAACGAATTCACCCCAACCAGTGTGTGCGTCCTGCCAGGCAGATGTCGCTGCCTACTTGAGCCACTCGAGCGAGGCCGCCGCCGCATCCATCCCATCTTAATGTGTTTCTCGTCCATCACAACTGTACACATTTTGGTACTTTAGTGGAGTGCTATAAGTAGAGTTAGAAAAACTCATTCTACTGTCTTAATTAGTTTTCTTTGTCCATTTAGCCTTGGAATAAAATTTTGGTTCGATTGACTTTCGAAAATGTTTGATTTTTCCTTTTGGTTCACCATGTAATAATTAAGTTCTAAGTTCAAACTTTTATGACTAGAATAGGGCATTATAACTTATGTTCGAAAATACACCAAAATTTTTTCATGATTGTCTTTAGACGTTAAGAGCATCTAATACTAAATTAATCCGAGATAAATCATATAGCATGAAAAGTAAAGATGAAAATCTTAAAATATTTTTTCTAGCACATGATATCATGTCATTTGCCATCTAACAATATTTGAACTTAAACACTAGTTGTGCATGGCCTCAAACTATGAGAATCCTAACGTTTTGGTTTCATATTCTATATAGATGTCGTATCGGCGTTGGATGTATGGTCCACGCCTTTGCAAGGAGTTTATGGATGGTGTTCAAGCCTTCATTAAGAACGCGAAGAAAGATATGGTGAACAATGGTATACAGTATCTTTATTGCCCATGCAAAAATTGCAAAAATGAGAAGCGATATCTTCAAGAGCACGTGTTGAAATCACACTTGATCAAACGTGGATTCATGGAGGATTATCGATGTTGGAATAAACACGGTGAAGAAGGACTTAATGAAGCAGAGAGTAGGGATTCCTATGTGGAGAGGGAGGTCCATAGCGTTGTCGAAGAAGAGGTCGACGATGTGGACGAGGCGGATATACTAGGGTTGAGCAATGCCGACATCATGGAACAGGTACTAATCAAACCCGGCCCCATAATAAAGCTTACAATTAGTATAATAAGGTCGTGCTAATATGACTTTTCATGTCTGGCTTGACAGGTTGATCACATAGAGGAGATGGTTTGCAATGCTGAGAGACACGACAACGATGAGTTCAAAGGAGGCGAATTTGGAAAGTACAAGAGGATGATCGAAGAATCTAAGAAACCTTTCTATCCTGGTTGTGGATTGAAATACTCAAGGCTATTTGCAATGGTGAAGCTTTTCCAGTTGAAAGCAATCCACGGATGGAGTGATGGCAGTTTCAAGGAGTTGTTAGCACTCCTTAAGGACATGCTTCCACAAGGCAACACCGTCCCTGAGACCGTTTATCTGCCCGTTGGGATTGGAGGTGGAAAAGATCCATGCGTGCAAGAATGATTGCATTCTCTATCGTGGCTCGAATTATCAGGACCTTGAGAAGTGCCCTGTTTGTGGACTCGATCGATTCAACCGTAGAAAAGATGGTGGTGATGATGAGGACTGCAACAGAACAAAGGGCGGACCTAAAAAGGTGTTTTGGTACTTTCCAATTGTTCCACGATTGGTGCGCTGGTTTGCAAACAAAAAGGAGTCAGAATTGTTGCGACGGCACAAGAGAAGCATAAGGTGGACGGGTTGATAAGACATCCTGCTGATGCCACACAATGGCGGAACATAGATTTGCGATATCCTAAATTTGCGGAAGATCCGAGGAATATTAGGATTGCAATGAGCACAGATGGCATAAACCCATTCATGAACAATAGCACACATGGCACCTGGCCAATTGTTCTGATGATATACAACCTTCCGCCTTGGTTGTGTAACAAACGGAAGTACATTATACTGTCAGGATTGATACCGGGGCCACATCAATCTGGTAATGACATCGACACTTATTTCAGTCCTTTGGTTGACGATCTGAAGTTGCTGTGGTGTAAAGGAGTGGAGGTCTGGGATGAGTACAAGCGTGAGTACTTTCAGCTTCGAGCCATTTTGTTCGCGACTATCAGTGACTCTCCAGCGGCACGGAACTTGTCCGGACAGAGCAAGAAAGTAGGTTGCGGGTGCCCACATTGTTTAAGAGAGACAGACTCTGAGTACTTGAGTGAGTCAAAAAAAATAGTGTACATGGGACATAGACGCTACCTTGGAATGAAACACCCGATCTGGAACATGTGTGATCACTTCAACGGTAAGGCCGAGAAGAGGCGTCCTCCACCGCATTTCTCAGGTCATGATGTCTATGAAATAGTTAAGAATGTCCATGTTGTCCTCAGTAAGCGGAAAGGAGAGAAGAAAGGCAAGAAGGGCAAGAAGGTCGTTGTTGAAGAAGATGACATGTGGAAGAAGCAGTCGATTTTCTGGGAGCTACCGTATTGGAAGGACTTAGACGTCCGTCATTCTATTGATGTGATGCACGTGGAGAAGAATGTCTGTGAGAGCCTTCTCGGCACATTGCTTAACATGGACGGAAAAATGAAAGATCACGCACATGCACGAGCTGATCTGAAGAAAATGAAAATTAGAGAAGAGTTATGGCTCAATGATGACTCCGTTAAAGGAATGGAGCTACCCACATCATGCATCACCCTTTCAAAGAATGAGAAGAAGGAGTTTTGCGAGTTCTTGAAAAGTGTGAAAGTTCCAACTGGCTACTCAACCAACGTCTCGAAGCTTGTATCAATGCCTGATCTAAAGCTATCTCCCGGCATAAAGTCTCATGATTACCATGTATTGCTGACGCAGATGATTGCCGTAGGAATTCGGAATATCCTACCGGTCAATGTTCGGGAGGCTATTATGAACCTTTGCTTTTTCTTTAATGCAATTGGTCAAAAGGTTCTAAGTGAAGAAGATCTTGAGTCATTGGAAAAGAAGCACTATGAAACTTTGTGCGTTCTTGAGATGTATTTTCCACCTGCCTTTTTCGATATCAGCCTTCATTTCACGGGCCATCTTATCAAGGAGATAAAGCTACTTGGTCCTGTGTTCCTTCACCAGATGTATGCGTACGAGAGATTCAACGGCATCTTGAAGTCACTAGTAAGAAATCGAGCTTTCCCCGAGGGCAGCATGGTACAAGGATATTATACAGAGAAAGCCATTGAGTGGGCCCTAAACTACGCTGACCCGAGTAACCCGGTTGGTGTTCCCAAGTCTCGTCATGAGGGGAGGCTCACAGGCACGGGGACGATCGGGAAGAAGGCTATAATTCCAGATCGAGATTTATTTCATAGGGCTCATTTCCACGTGTTGCAACAAATGGACATTGTGTCTGAGTACTTTGATGAGCACAAGGAGCTGTTGCTTAGAGAGAATCCTCTACACAGTGAAGCCAAGGCGAGACGCGCCGTAAGTGAGGCGCGTCTCTCATCTGTGACTAATGCGAGAGCCGCCTAGCCTAGAGTGCGTCTCGCATTTGGCTCCCAGGGGCGCCTGTGTGAAGCCAAGGCGAGACGCACCGTAAGTGAGGCACGTCTCTCATCTGTGACTAATGCGAGACCCGCCTAGCCTAGAGCACGTCTCGCATTTGGCTCCCAGGGAAGACTGTTTGAATCCAAGGTGAGACGCGCCGTAAGTGAGGCGTGTCTCTCATCTGTGACTAATGCGAGACCCGCCTAGCCTAGAGCGCGTCTCGCATTTGGCTCCCAGGGAAGCCTGTGTGAAGCTAAGGCGAGACGCGCGGTAAGTGAGGCGCGTCTTGCATTTTGGTAATCTTAGACGCGTGTGAGGCGCGTCTCAGATTACTTTTTAATCTGCGACGCGGTAATGCGGGACGCGACCCCTGCTCGTCTGGCATTTTGCCTAGGGCGCGTCTCAGATTAGGGCTTCTGGCGTAGTGAATAAGAAATATGAAAAACTTAAAAACTTATCCATCATTGTAGAGCAAATTTGTATTCCAATGCAAAATATCACTACTACAAAAACGGTTTCTAGGGACAAGTAAAAATATATTTTTAGGAGGGAGTGTAGTACCCCTACTTCTCGCATGTAGAAATGCTTTTTTTAGGGGCGGATAATGCGCTCGCCATTGAAAATCTATTTCTAGGAGCGGGTCACGGCGTGACCCGCCTGTAAGCATCTAGGCCCTCAAGGTATGTTTCGGTGATTAATGATAACCATTATTGTGACTACTGAGTTTGTGCAGCTTAATAGATCATTATCGCTCATTTGGTCATATGTCAAAAGAGGCCCCTAATTTTCGTTATTCAAAAAAAGCGATCTCGGCATTCAACTCAATTATATGTCAAGACTAAGGATCTTTCTAGTCCTAAGTGTCATAAGGTTGAGAAGGACACTTAGGTTAGTATAGGTTTTATAGTTTTGTAGTGATCGCACTATTAAGAGGGGTTAAGGCTAAGTAACTTGAGCATGGATATGGTTATTTGAAAATGGATGCACACGATGGTCACTCAGGTTTCTAGAAGTTCAAAAAGTGGTTCTCAACTCATATCTCAAGAATATTTGGATTTCATTCAAGACTCAAATCAGAAAAGGCAAAATCAGAAAAAATCTTTAACATCGGTTTAACCGACGATCTCAATTTTCTATACGTCGTTTAAACGAAGTCAGCAGAGTCTGGACAAGTCAACACACCGGTTAAACCGACGTGTTTGAATTTAACGTCGGTGCATTAGTCCAGAGTTGGTTTTTCCAAGGATTTCAGAAGTTATACTCACCGATTAAACCGACGACAGGTTTGAGTTAACGTCGGTGCAGTTGTCCAGAGACGTGGTTTTTCAGTTGATCAGTGGATAATTACACTCACCGGTTAAACCGATGATACATCGGTTAATCTGCCCAAGTTGTAACAGCTAGTTTTCAGAAGGGGCAGTTTACATTCATCGGTTAAACCGACGATGACTATTGGAGGTACGTCGGATTAACCGGCGCTACGCAGTTTTCTGGCAGCTTTTCTCCAACGGCTCTATTCGTGTGAGCTGCCTATATATACCCCTCCAATGGGTCATTTTGCTACTCTTGACACCAGGCAACATCCAAACACTCATACTATAGTCAAGAGCCACCTTGAGCTTCATCATTTCACATACTTGTTCATTCAATCAATCAAGAAGCAAGATTAAGGACTTGAGTAGAGAGAAGCTTGTGTGCATCCGTTCTTAGTGATCGGTTCTTGCTCAAGTGAAGGCCTTAGCTTGTTACTCTTGGTGATTGGCATCACCTAGGCGATCTTGGTGATCGAGGTGTTTCTCGCGGAGCTTGCCAAGGATTGTGGGAGCCCGGAGAAGAAGATTGTACGTGGCTTGATCTCCACCACGCCGGGATGGTGAACGGAGACTCTTAGTGAGCGCCCTCGTCTCGGTGACTTGGGAGGTGACAAGACTCTTTGTGAGTGTCACAACGTGGATTAGGGGTGTGTGCCAACACATCGATACCACGGGAAAAAATCCGGTCGTCTCTTGTCCACTCTCTTTATTCAAGCATTTTCTTTCATGCAATTTATTCATGTGCTTGTCTTAGAGATCATTACTTTGCTCTACCTTGCTAGGTTTTACTTCTCTTTTTATCTCTCTTAGCTTGTGTAGGTAGCTTAGTTATCCGGTTGGTGAATTGGTGCCTTACAAGCATTGCATAGGTTAAGGTTGCTTTACTTTGTTTTAGAAATTGAAAAAGGCCCAATTCACCCCCTCTCTTGGTCCATCGATCCTTACACCGCCCCCAAAAAATTAATTTTCCATGACCCGCCTCTACAAATCTATTTCCAGAAAATAAAAATTAAAAAATAGAAACAACAAAATAAAAAAAAACAGCCAACTAGCCACCACCACAAGCCCCTGTACTATCGAGGTACAATTTTTTTATGAAATATGCATACTTGCATCACCCGGGGTTCGGATCGCATACCTCAAGCCTCACGCATACTTTTCTCTCCACCATACTAGTCACTTATGACTTTATAGGGTATGCTATTCTTTTATATTAACTCGAAAATTGATTTCTAGGGAACCCTAAAAATTTTATTCAATTTTATTCTAAAAATTTATTTGAATCTTTACATATTGCAAAATAAATAAAAAAAATAAAAATTCTACACTATGGTTATTGTGACTTACAAATAAAAAATATAACAAGTATATTTCAGTGTATATAAATGTTAAGATTGTGGAAACTTCAAAGTATGATTTGAGTTGTATGAGATATTGTATAGTCATAGTCATATGTAAGGTACAACTATTAAATGATCTTGTGATTCTAAAAGATCTTAAATGAATAATGAGTAAACTATAAAATTTTAACATGTTACCACTACAACTTTGATACGGAACTACTCTATATCCGAGGTTGTTTGAAAAAATCAAAATTTCTAGATTTTAAAATTAGAGAAATTTTAATAATTGTTTGGACCATTAAATGACCTTAAATGAAATAGTTATCAACTACAAAGTTTTATCTAGTCATTCTCTACAATTTTGATATAAAGTTTGACTTTATCCGAGATCATATGAAAAAGTTATGAATTTTATTTTGCATGGGACTATTTGTAGGCGCGGGTCATACCACCACCCGCCTCTGAAATTATTTTTAGGGGCTGGACATGCCACCATCCGTCCCTAGAAATACCACCATTTTTAAGCGCGGGTGTAGTGTCACCCGCCTCTAAAAAGGCTATTTTCTAGAGCAGATGATGCCATCACCCGTCTCTGGAAATGATAACCATTTTGCAGGGACGGGTGATACCTAAAAATATTTTTCTAGCGGCTCACCGGATGCTACAGTAATCGTGCTCTATTTATAGGAGCGGGTTACATTTTGACCCGCCTCTAGAAAAAAATAGAGCGCCCCTACAAATCGTCTTTGTAGTAGTGTATATAGATGCATGCTCTCCATATATATGGAATTAATATTCCCCTTTCACTTCATCTATTTGTTTTTTTAGGGGGGTGGGGTTAAAACAAAAAATAATTGAACTATTTTTTCTTCTCTATTTAAGGACCCTAATCAATTTAGACAAGTACCCAAATGATGATCCAAAATATCAGTTTATATTTCATAAAAGGACGCAAACATTGATACCAATAATCTGAATGTTAAACCGGATGGATCCTGACTTCAATACATATGCTGTAAATACAACTATTACAAAGGGGCATGAACCGCGTGAACACATATTGTACAATGCATGCATTAGGTGGTATTAAGGGCAGTCTCAATGCTCCTAGTGGATAGTTTGAAGCTGCCACATAAGCAATTTAATGATATGGCAAGCAAGTTAATGAAGAAAGAGAAGAAAAGAGAAGGAAACCGTTTCTCAATTGAGAAACGGTGTCTACATACGATACGAGGATTAAAGACACCGCTGTTTACGCGTTGGGAGTGAGTTCCCCTTCTCCATCCGTGGGGCTCACATATCCACCGGCGTCCCCACATCTGAGCGGCGAGCTGCTCACCACCGCTACGCGCAGCCCTGCCGCCTTGTCTTCCACTCGTCGCTTGCAGACTTCGGGCATCGCAGCGGCAGCGTCCGTCCGTGCGCGCCGTCCTGCCACCGCGTCCCCGGCGAGTTGCTCATGGCCGCTGCGTCCGTGCGCGCAGCCCCGCCGTAACGTCCGTGGCGAGCCGTCTGGCCGCCGTTGACCCTCACCAGAGCTAGCAATTAGTAACAGCTCAAGCATCCACCTCATCTGCTTTGCTCAAGCATGTCAATCTCTGCAAGATGCCATCCATCTCATCTTTTCCGCTTTCCCCACCTATCGAGGCTCCAAGCCGCTCTTTCAGTTCTGAGTGCTTGCAAGATGCAAGCAACGAAAGCAGCACCCGTGTAATGAGTTGTGCGCCATAGTAGTGATTTTGTGCTTCGATTTGGACTCCAGGATTTTGTTTTTTTCTTTCAATTGGCATCGCAGTCAGAGCTCATCACTACTCGCGCGTGTGCTCGCTGCCGTACCCCCCCCCCCCCCCACTGCTCACCGTCGCGGCCTGCTCTGGCCTCGCCACCCGCGCGGAGCGCAGCCACCGCTGGGCCAACCGTCGCCTGAAGCTCGGCCTTGCTGCGTGCCGGAGTTGCCGTGCCTGCTCGCTAGAGCTGGGCATTCGGGAGGAACCGAACCGATCGGTTCGGTTCCTCGGTTCCTACAGAATTTCGGTTCCCGGATAATTGGTACCGATCGGTTATTTTTAGAGATAGGAACCGACCAACTTCGGTTCCGGATAGTTCGGTTCGGTTCCGGTACTTACCGAAGAAACCGAAGTTTCAAGATGCATAAAAACAGCTCATTCAATAGTAAATTCTGACAGCACCTCCTCTAATTTTAGCACCAATCCAAATATCAATTCAAACAGTAGCATTGTAGTAGCAGCATTACATCAATTCAAATAAGCAACGGTAGTATTATAGTAGCAGCAAGCATTACAATACAATACAAACACATAGATATTTTTGTTGTCTCAAATTCAAATGACCAACTCAGTAGCAAGCAATCAAGCATTACATAGAATTCAAGTCTCCAACTCAGTAGCTCTCAGCAGTCAGCACCAAGACCATTAGACCAACAGGCAACACAGCAAACTTCGGTTCTTCGGTACTTCGGGAGAACCGAGCCTAAGTACCGAATATCCCGAGAAACTTCGGTTCCTTAGAGCATGGAACCGAACAGGAACCGAACTTCTTCGGTTCCGGTTCCTTCGGTACCGGTTCTCGGTAGATTCGGGTCGGTTATCGGTTCTCGGATTTTTTTGCCCAGCCCTACTGCTCGCTGCCGCACCTGGAAAGAGCGCGTGAAAGGGAAAAGAAAGGAATCGCTAGAATTGATTACGGACCCACATGAAGACTTGATGCAGTTGTATGTTGTAGTTTCTAAACAGAGTTTTCTGCTGATATGATAGCTATGGAAACCACCGAGCAGTTTCAGGGTTGGGACTGCTCTAACGGGACCACCGATTTATTTATTAAACTTATCGCTAACTTCTACTCCACTATTTATGGTATGACATGATCTGCCATAACATGCATACATTTATGATTAAACACACTCGTCCAGAAGAATGGCTGTCCTGCTAACGTACAGTCCCTCAATCAGGGCAAATTATACACCATGCACGTGTAATATGCACCATTGATTGAGTTTGTTATTTTTCCAAGTCTTGGACCCCACGGCCACGCGTATGTAGATGTAGACAGGCTAGCTAGCAGCCAAAACGGGCGTATGGTTAGAGTGGGACAGAAAAGAGAGCACTTTTCTTTTTTTTTAAAGAGAGCACCGGCGGAAGAAATACAATTAATTAGTGAAGCATGGATCGATGGAGCGGCTGGAAACAAATAGCTAGAATGAATTTGTTGTATTGATTCAATGCTTTAATTTGTATATATTTATGCATGGTGAACGAACATGTGCAGAATCCTGATATGTCTTTGACAATGGCAGACCCAGCAATCCAATAAAGTCTGGGCCAAGGCAAGAATAGTTCTTTTACCACTTCAGCAAAAAGGGCTGTGACCATGAATTGAATTGCTAGCCTCATGCAGCGATCTTATAGAAGCCCGGGCCGATGCCCTAGGTTTCAAAATCCGCCCTTGCTGTTTGGGGAGATGTAGAGACAACTGCCGGTGATGGTTTCAAAATCTGATCGGTCATGATAAATTGTTTCAACAGAATTAACTTCATCTTAGCTTGAAACCATGTTGTGTGGACTGTGCTTCTTGGTTGGAGTTGGTGTTGGTTGGAGTTGGAGTGAGGTCAGACTTACTCGTCCAGAGACTTGAGTACTCGACCTTCTAAGGCCTCCTTCAACGGCCGGCGACATCACCAGTCGAAATAATATTCAAATTGATGAAGAGTTAAAAAACAGCTCGCTAGTGCTACGTTAGTCGCTGGTCTCGAACGGATTTCAAAGTTCCTCTCCTCACTGCACCTCAACCGAGACGTCTGCCTGCATTAGTGCTGCTGTCTCTCTCCTTCGGCTTTGGCGATTTCGCCACCCCATTGGAGGAGGACTAAGGGTCCGTTCGTTTCGTTGTCTAATAGCGTGAAACATCTAAATTTTAGACAACAGACACCGAACGGGCATCTAAACGCGCTCCGATGGGACGTTTAGAGGTGCAAAAATTTTAGAGGCTACTGGCCCTCTAACAGCCTCTAATCCGCCCGCCGCCTGCCCCCCCTCCCCCCTCGCCCCCGACGCGGCCCCTCCCCCGCCGCCTGCGCCCGCGTCGCCCCTCCCCCGCCGCCCCCGCCGTGGCCCCTCCCCCGCCGCCTGCGCCCGCGCCGCCCCTCCCCCGCCGCCGCCCCTTCCCGCCGCCTGCGCCCGCGGCCCCTCCCCCGCCGCCCCCGCCGCGGCCCCTCCCCAGCCACCGCCAATCCCCCGCGCGCCGCCGCCCGCTCCTCCGCCGCCGGCTCCTCCCCCCGCGCGCCGCCGCCCGCTCCTCCGCCGCCCGCTCCTGCTCCTTCCCCCGCGCCGCCCCTGCTAATTCCACCCCCCGCCGCGGCGCCTCCCCCGCAAGCCGCGCCGCCCCTGCTCCGCCCACCCCCCGCCGCGGCGCCTCCCCCGCCGCCGCCCCTGCTCTGCCCTCCCGCCGCGGCGCCCCCCGACGCCGCCTGCGCCCGCGGCGCCCCTGCTCCGCCCTCCCGCCGCGGCGCCCCTGCCTGCGCCCCCCGACGCCGCCTGCGCCCGCGGCGCCCCTGCTCCGCCCACCCCCCGCCGCGGCGCCTCCCCCGCCGCCACTGCTCCGCCGCCCGCTCCGGCCCCTCCCCCGCAAGCCGCGCCGCCGCCCGCCCCCTGCTCCTCCCCGCAAGCCGCGCCGCCGCCCGCCCCCTGCTCCTCCACGCAAGCCGCGCCGCCGCCACTGCTCCCGTTTTAGAGCCGTAAACGAACACCCCTCTGATATACATCTAAAATGTTTATACCTCTAATTGAACGGGCTATTTTTTAGACCCCTCTAAAGATTACCGAACACACCCTAATGTGCTGAGTGTTGCCTAAGGAACGAAGGCCCACCGGTTGTTGTCACCTGCTGTATCCTACAGTTAGGTGACAGTGGCAGCGACCAATCTACAACCCACGTAAGGGTTGGAGTTGCACAGTGGGCGGTGTACTGCAACGTGAAAAGCACATGATGGATAGAAGCAATCGTCGATCCAAATTAAAGTTCCGCCAGGCGTTGCTTCCGTCACATGGCTGACCGCACTACTGTGACGTCGAGGACCTGACGTCACATGGGGCACGCGTGGCCGGACAAGGGCAACGCGTACTCAGGCACCTGGAGCTGGTGCGCGTTCTGACTAGTGGTCCAGAACGTGGGCGGCAAGCGGCATGTTGATTGGTGTGCTACACCATTGACTAATCATCTCATATTTAATTAGCAGGTTTTGCTGGCTGGATGTGCCTGCTGGAACCTGGATGCTTTGGAAGTAGGGTTAAGCTGGACAGAAAGGGACTCGAGCGTGTCTAAGTACAAAGTAGTAGTGGGCTGGTGGAGAAAATTGTATTCTGATCTCCAGGCCCTGCCAAGCGGTGTGAAACCATGTGGTGGCACGCCCAGCTCTGTCCAACCGGTTTCCTGTGCGCAGCGGATTAAGGGGTGTTTGGTTTCGAGGACTAAATTTAAACTTTAGTCTCAATTGCATCAAATGTTTATCATATCGAATGTTTGATTACTGATCAGAAGTATTAAATATAAACTAATTACATAGATGGAGGCTAATTCGCGTATTAAACATAATTAATTCATTATTAGCATATATTTACTGTAGCACTGCATTGTTAAATCATGGACTAATTAAACTTAATATATTCGTCTCACAAATTAGCCTTCATCTATATAATTAGTTTTATAATTAGTCTATATTTAATATCTCTAATCAGTAATGAATAATATTCGATGTGATAAGGATTAAAGTTTAGTCCGTGGAACGAAACACTGCTAATTAAACTTATCGCCACATCGCCGACACGGCTTCGATCACCTGCTATGGTCAAAACGTCACCTGAACTATAGCTAGAATTAATACGCCCACTACTGTATATAACCATTAACCAAAGCATCAAATTAAAAGTCGGACGACGATGGATTTGTCCTCAAAGCTAGCTAGTGGACTCCCGAATTTCTCCCAATAATTCCAAGAGGGCAAATCACCTCGGCTTCCATATTGTTGTTTTTTTAAGACAAAGCTACAAACGCTTGGAGCTATTATTGAAATCGAGTATGTCACGCTGCTGACGCTACCCGAGGTGATGCAACAGTCCTGACGCCACAGGGTTGCACTTGCACCACACAGCTGTGACCAACAACGTGCAGGCAGCATCGTGCTGCGCATCATTAGCAGAAATATATCATGATTATTATTATTCCAGTAAGCAGTATCCAAATGTAACCTTGCCCAAACGTAGTTTAAATTAACCATGCATTAATTGGACGACAGGTCTGAACTAGCAGCGCGTGATGAGAGAAAAGTTTATCTCGGAAACAAAAAAAAAAGAAAAAAAAGCTGGGAGCCTGATTACGTGTGCCGACGTCACACTTCTTGCATTGGCCGGCATCGCTCAACAACTGTATCGACCACGGCAAAAATCACGTGAACCCATAGACACAACGGGGAACTTTAAAACTACCTGCTCGCTCCAATTAGATCTGCAAGCGATTCGACCATTCTAGTTAACAGCAACTAGCTAGGCAACGTGTTCAGGAGGGAAACCGTGTGCGATCATTTTAGGCCAAAACATAAACGTTGAAATAAGGAGGGAATAATACTTATGTGAAGATGGCCCCATCACATAGTCCAAATGACGCAGCTTTAGACAAAGGCTATACGTATATATTTTGTGCATTGTCGATGTAGGATGCATGATGACAGCTCGATGTGATAAATATGTATACTTTTATATCCATGGCTAATGCAGAGATGGGCCTCCTAATAACTTGACTTGATTTTACAAAGTTAACTTTCCTGCTAATCACAGATTTTTCCTGAATGAACTTGGAAGTAAGGCCTGGTTCTTTCTTGAGTCAATTTCAAAAACCTACAACTATTTTGACAAATGTTGCGCAAAACTATAACTTCTTGTACACAATACAAAGACATGCAACTGTTTTGACATAATGTTGCAAAGGAAAAAACTACAACTTCCTCACCACAGATGAGGCTGACATAATGAGGAGGCCAAATGTTACATGCATAGAAGGCACAGTTTAAGTTTTTGTTTGTAACACTTGTCAAAATAGTTTGCGGGCTTCTGCAATGGACACCAAAATTTTGTAGGGTTTATTTTCTTGCTACACATGAGAACGTAGGTGATGGTTTTTTTAAGTATTCTCTTAGTTTCTTCTTTCGTCGGTAAGACAGTGAACAGTGAAGGATAATCTAGCTGTAGTTGATGCCACCTTTTTAGTTAGCTCAAACAAAGTTGATGCAGACGCTCGTATATATGCACGCACACTCATCCCAATAAATACATGCATACAACCATATCCCAGCTGAGCTACGCTTAGTTCGCATATAGAGAAAGATATACAAGGTAACAAGAATGCGCATATGATCTGTTGAGGCTACACCAATATCCATCTTGCCTATACATCTAGACTTTTTTATATAAAAAACTCCGATTTTTCGTCTCCACCTTTTCTGGTCATTGTGTTCCATGCTAGTACATCAGATTTCAGATATAAGACTCCCAAGTAAGGTCGTCAATTGTATATTTTTTAGGGACACCGAGATATATATACACCGTACCTAATACTTGCATCTATGCACGCAATATATATTCAATCCTTTGTCGACAGATAACAAGTTTAATTAGTTTATTTGCCAGCATCAAAATAATAAAAACCGTACACACGCTTAATCGTACGTTGTGCTATCTCTCAAATCTCGACGATTGAGCCCCTTCTTCTACCCATTGGCCATTACACAATAAGCTCCTATCCAAACAACCCCAGCCTCCCAGCCCAGCTTTCACATTTTTGCAGCTGCTCCACCTTGCGAAGAGTGTCCCGGTGTCCCCCCCATGTCAACGCGGCTCACCTCCGCGACGAAGTCGCAGCCGCCGCGCTGCTCCTCCTCCGACAGGATGGACGCGGCGATCCAGGAGCTCAGGAGGGGCACCAGGCTGGCGGATCTGCTCAGGGAGCAGGTGGAGCTCATCCCGGAGCTTGAACGACGCCACGCAGCGGTGGCCAACGTGGGCGAGATATCCACGGCCATGGAGTTGTCGCTCTCCCTCCTCCAGTCTGAGATGGAGCATCCCTCCTCCCCCGAGGTCGGAGCAGTGGCCAAGGCTGCGCCCGCTGCCTACTCCTCCGATGGAGGCACCGGGGAAAGAAATGGAGCCGTCGCCCGTACCAGAAGGGTGAGGCACCGGCGAGGAAAGCATGGAGCTGAGCTCCCAATGTGAGTCGCTACAAACCTATGATTTTTACTGCGTTCTGCATGCTACAGTAACAATGGTGTTAAAATTTATAAGGACGCATATAACCATGGGGATCTGTATGAGAAATAAAGTTTAGTGCTGTTGGTAGCAGATTTGTATAAATCATTTGTGTTAAGGGAACATTATTACTGCGGCTGTTCACTTTCTTGCACCATTATTAGTTATAAATTAACTCGCTTTCGAGGGGCGTATAGAAAATGAAACTTTAGTTTATACCTAGAAATTTTCAGATCTACGTTACAAAAGAAAAGGGAAAGAGAGGAAGATAAGGATCGTGTTTCCAGATCAAACATGTGTGTTAATTTGCTTCACACATAGGTGGATATCGGAATCTATATTTCATGGTTGGATAGGACTTTTTGTACTAGGTTGTGCAGTGAAATTGCATTCAGTTCCTCTTCCATCTTGTTATGCAGCAAGGAGATACTGACTGAGGCACCAGAAAACGATCGTTTCCACTGGAGGAAATATGGCGAGAAGAACATCCTCAATGCAGAACATCCAAGGTATGTATCTTTGATGGAGAGTTCCATGGTGCATCATCCACTCCTCTAATAAGTAACTTTCTCTCTCAAGATTTGTCACTACTGTCTAGATTATGAATGTTCATTAGTTTCCTCCTCTCAATCAATAGTGAGAAGAATATACCTTTGTGATAAAAAGTACTACTTTTTCATAATATCATGCTCCATAGTACTAATTATTTTATAAAAAGTATAAATGAGTTGTCATATGGATCTTATTCCCATCTCGTCGTTTAATATTTACGATTTTTAGTGCTATCCGTCCATTAGGGGATTAGCTTGGTTAGCTTCCTCCACCATCTTTCTTCCGCCATGCCTTGTCTTTAGAAAATTCGCATATTTTTTAGAGTGGCGTTTAGCTTCTAGTTGTTGCGTTTTTTTTTTGGCTTCACAATGAAAGTCGGATCCAACCATTACCTGTTCAGGAGAGCTAGCTTCTGCCTCAAGGATAACCCATCTTGTGGAGTAGTTACGTTGGAACTTAAGATTTTAACACCACAACTACAGAAATGACTCGTAGCAACATCCTCTTTTTTTTTCTACGGGCAGGTCAAAATTTAACCTGTTGCTACAAAGGGAGCGGGACTACTGTAGCAACCAACCCGCCCTTGAAAATGCATTTCTAGGGGCAGGTGATGGCCTCATCCGCCCTACAAATAGCCACCATTTTTAGAGGCGGGTGATACCATCACGCGCCCGTCAAAATCAATCTGAAAATGGCCACCATTTTCAGGGGCGGGTGATGGTATGACCCGCCCCTGCAAAGGGTGTCACATAAAAAAATTCATAAATTTTTCATATAATCTCGGATGAAGATAAACTTTATACCAAAATTGTAGAGCTTGACGAGATATATAATTTTGTAGCTTCAAGGGCGAGTGACGCCACCATCCGCCCCTAAAAATCAGCCCTATGAAATCGCCTGCGATCCTCGATCCGGTGGCATCCACGTCATTGATCCGCGCCCCCCTCACCCTCCGCCAATCAAGCGCCGCCGCAGACACTACATCACCCGGTTCCTTCTCTGATCCTTCCCTCTCCCTCTTGTCCCCTCCCCTCCTCTGTTGCGTCACCCCTTCCTTTTCTCCCCCGCCGCTCTCCCTTCTCTTCCCCGCCGGCCTACTCGCTGTGCTTGCTGGCCGCGTCGGCCACCACGAGCCACGCTGCCAGCACGCTCGCTGCACCGCCGGCCGCCGCGGCCCCACAAGCCATGTAGATCTACGCCTAGGCGCCGACCGCCACGAGCCGCCTCGCTGCCGGCCCCCACCTGCGCGCCGCACCGCCGTCCCGGCCCGCCGCCGAGCCACCGCGGCCGTGAGGGAAGAGAAGGGAGGGCGGTGGGGGAAGAGAAGGGAGGGCTGACGTCGATGCAGTCCCGGGGCAAGGCGGCGCACCGCGGTGAGCACTTCCAGGGCGACGCGGAGGTGTGGACTGCCGCAGAAAGGTGGTCCTCCAAGCTGCCCTCGCCGCGGGCCGCGCGCACCGCGGCGGCGTATTGGAGCTCGCCCAGGAGGCGTTACGCGACCTCGGGTGCACGAGCACGAGGTCGTGGGCAGGGGCGAGCAACACGTCCATGTCGCCGTCGTGGTCGCAAAGCATAATCTCCGCAGCCTCTGCGCGGACGGCCTCGGCCTCAGTGGCCACACCAGCATTGGCCATCACGCGCGAGGTGTTCGGGGAAACGCCGCAGCGAGGCGGGGGGCGGCGGAGCTCCACCGCACGCCGCCCCTGCTCGGCGTCCTCTGCAACTCCGCCCAGGGGAGCGCTTCCTCGCCGCATCCGCCTTCCGCTTGCCCGGGCTCCGCGCCAGCATCCTCCTCTGCTGAGACCTAGCCTGCGACGCCTCCCCCGAGGCAGGCCCCGCGATCGTCGTCTGGACCCGTGGGCGCCGTACCCGTACAGTTGGAACGCCGCAGACCCTGGTGCTCTTTTACTTTTTTTTGTTTTCTAAATCGGTTTGCAGGGGCGGGTAAGTGGATGACCCACTTTCTAGGGGCGGGTCAAGGGCGCCCCTAGAAATGGGTTTTTAGGGGTGGTCGCGTTACCCGCTCCCTGCAAACAACATTTGTAGCTGCGGGAACTAGGGGCGGGTATCGTACCCGTCCCTAAAAATACGTTTTTACTCGCGCCAAAAAACCGTTTTCGTAGCAGTGCACGATTCTGCTGAAAACTAAGGCCTTAAGGCCCTATTTTTTTGGCTTCTATAGCTTATATTCGGATTCTAGCTTGAAGATTGATGTACAACCTGCAAACTGCAATCCATAACAGCTCTGAATCAAACAAGCTAAGATCCATCAAATAGTGCAATACGTATTATTGTTATTAATTATCTATTCTTGGTCATGCATGGTTAGATTTCTGCCAATATAGACATCATATTGTTGTAATTATCTTACAATAAGAAAGGTTAGAAATTAAAGGAGTATGGTCTGCATTCTGTTTGTAGAAAATCTACATATGCAATTTAATTTGTGGGTCAGCATAGCCTTGTTTATTTGATGTACGTAGTGCTTCATACAGGATTCAGTGCCATGAAAAAACAACTGGATGCTAAGTATATTCAAAAGTCATTTTCGCTATTTTAAAACACGATTTATTTTGGTATTTTGCTCATCAGAAAAGTTGGTGTGTCAGATGGAACAAGGAAAACTAGAAATTGTTCATATCCGATTACATAAAACAAGCGCTCACCTCCACAGGTACATGAAATGTCATTAAGGGCCTGTCAATAATTTACTTCCAGCTTATTATGATTTCATTCCAGAGTTTTTTAGGGACATTCCAGACTTTAATTTTATCAGCTGGAAAAATGATGTTTATTTGCTCTAGATTTATATGTTCATATGTTTGGTTAAATGGTTATTGATTTTTCAGGTTATACTACAAATGTGGTTACAGCGATGACCACAAGTGCCCGGCAAAGAAATACGTTCAGCAGCAAAGCAACAGCAGCCCTACTCCAGTTTTCATGGTCACCCTGATCAACGAGCATACGTGCGAGACTTTGTTCCCGGATGAGGCCAGCTCAAGCAGCAGTAGTGCGGCTTCTCATGTTCTCGACTTTACAAAGGCGTCGCTTTCTCCTCCGGTGATGGCCGCTGCCCCAGGGTTGAAAAAGAAAGCGGAAGAAGACAGCATGTCTGCTGTGTCTATGCACAGCTACCCGTATGATGAGTACTTGTCTTCTTCGTTGCCAACGATGTCGCCAGATGGAGATCAGGTCAAATTTTCCCCGGGGCCCGGGTGGTAGCAGAGTCAAGCGGCTAGGCGAACCATAATAATCTAGTATGTAGCGACTCATGCATGCACGGCAAGAGTTAGCTTATTGTTAGCACCAACAATAATGCATAGTATGCATATATGGTTGCACTAGCTTTCCTGTTGTAACAACGGTTTATTAGATGGACATGTTTTCTCTTTGGACATATACTATATCTCATTGCACATCGCTCCAGACACCCAGAACAACCTTTTTTTCTATTTGACGCACCCATATGTCTGCTGCAGGGATCAAACAACAGCTCTATTTAGCTATTTATGAGATACAGATGCGTTGTTTTTGTATAGTAGGCTGCTGAAGCACGTCATACTGGGTCTTATGTACCTGTTGGAATAGTATGGTAACTTCTTCTTGGCATGCTAGCTTTTTATTAACACCACTTTGAACTCCACTTGCAATCGGGAAGCCAAACTCATACCAGATAAGACGAGAGGACGATTTGTTTGGACGACTAATCATGATGATTTAGTGCCAAGCAAACAGATGGCTAGGTGTCTAGACGCCCAAGTTGAGTCAATGCAAGTGGCATGATCGGACGGCTTGCAAACAGTGCTGCTAACTGTTATATACAGAAAAGATGGATATGCCTGAAGATCAGAGCATCTTCCAGAAAATATATATGCATAAGACAAAAATTAACAGAGAATATGCCCACCCGTTGATTAATGTTGATGATGACATTAATAATCACGATAGCATTATGTCATCTGTCTTTGGTCATGTGCACACTAGCAAACTTGGATGGTCTAGCATCTATTCACACGCTCCAACCACCAGCTCAGTTCCTGCCAAGACTCTAGTTTCATCACCCACACACAATTGAAGCAATGAAACAGCACGTGGTGGAATTCATCTCCGCGGTTAGCAAGAACAATTATCCTCACTCGTTATGGCATGGCATCATCTCCTTCCTCTTCGTCGCAGTTTCCTCCTATAGTCCGCCTATGCCGGGCTGCCCTGTATCAAATCCCAAATCTGCCAAGTATATAGCCACGCGCGGGCGCTACCTTTCCGTCACCGACGCGGTCAACAAGCTCGCGCACAGATCCAGCCACACTCGCTCAAAGAGTAGCTAGAAGCTTGAGCCAGAAACGGACTGCGGTCCGCGGAGGACTGACGAACCATGGCGCTTGCCGCAAGCACTGGTCGTCAGGCAGCTTCCTGCGTTCGAGCTGATGGCCCGGGGGCGGCAGACCGCGGCCGCCCTGGAAGCACTGCTCCAGGGTGCGCTCACAGACCCGACCGTACCGCCGCACGGCGGCCTGCAACTGAAGGGGCTCACCGCGCAGATCCTCCGCTGCTGCGACCGCGCGCTCGACTCGCTCCGCGGCGAGGGCGTTGTCGTCGACGCCGCCGGCGGTGGCTGGCCGAGCAGGAAGCGAAGGTCGCCGCCCTGCGCAGAAGCTCTCATCAGAGGAAGCCCAGATCTAGACGGAGGTACTTGCTGAGTGCTGACCAGCTAATGACGCTCTTGGATGCTAGTTCAGCGGGCTCAACGAATTCGATTGCAGGGTGCGTGCGAGCGGTGCAGAGATGCCCACAAGAGTTGAGAAGAGGTGCACGGCGGAGGACGGGTTCCTGTGGAGGAAGTACGGGCAGAAGGACATCCGGAACAGCAAGAGTACCCAAGGTGCGTTCGTTATTCTCAAGATTCAGTCGAAAGATGATGGTAAGAAGGAAGACTTATTGTCCGGTCTTGCGACGGTGCAGGCAGTACTTCCGGTGCTCCTACAAGTACGACAACGGCTGCAAGGCCGCGCGGCAGGTGCAGCAATCGGAGACCGACCCCTCCCTCTACGTCGTCGCCTACTTCGGCGAGCATACCTGCGGCAAGGACGCCGCCGTTGCCGCCTTAGGTGGCGCTGATGACGACAACATGCAGAAGTCGTTGGTCATCAACTTCGGTTGCAGCTCCGCGAGCAGCGGCTCGCCCTGGCCCTCCTCCTCCTTCGAGGATGATGTCTAGAGCGAGGCATCGGCCTCGCAACCAGTGTGGCAAATCTAGGATTTCAAGTTAGGATGGTCTGATGAAGCAATTTTTTAAAATATTTTTTAATAAGTCAATCTAATCCTATAAAATTATAAATTGTATAAAATTATAAAATTATAGTTTCTCACTTTTCACCTTCTCAATTCGAGTATCAATTGTTGTACACAAGAAAATAATTAACAGAAGCAAGTTCAAAATGCTGCCAACAGCAGTAAAATCAAGGGATGAAGGTTGTTGGGCCGAATCTTACGGCCCACCCCCTAGATTCATCCCTGTTCACAACCGCTGCAAGCCGTGTGTTTTTGGAAGGAGTGGGAGGTGTGCAACATGGAGGTGGAGTTAGCACCTCTCCGGGGTTGAGCTTGTTGTTGGCTGATGTTTGCTTCTCCGGAGCTGGAGGCCTTGCTCCACTACTTTGATCGGGATTGCTCTGTGGAGAGCTCGTTCGATATCATCAATGAATTCATCATCTTTGACCTTCAGCAGCATGTTGATTATTCTGTAATCTGTACACGGTGCAGGCCTAGTTCCAATTGAAGGCATTTTTTTTCTCCTAGACAAGATGGACCCAGGGAGTATATGTGAATTTGTATGTGCACTATTCAGATTATTTTAGAAAGTGCTCATAGAGATAAAGTGTGTACGGGTATATTAATAAGATCAAACGTGAATAAGTATCAGCATCTACACTGTGTTTTTTTTAAAAAAAAACCATGCACATGAGAAAGGGTGGATAGGGAATCAATTAAAAGGATAGAACCAGACCCACCCGGTTTTAATCCTCAACTCGGATGGGTGCTAGTATTTTTCTATATATATTTCAAAAATTAACAATATTCTTTGAGTAGTATGTGATGTGCCTGCTGATAGCAAAGTGCATATTATGACTTTGTAAATCTTAAGATTTGCAGGCTCCGTCCCTCGAAATTGGTAATAGATACCTACGAGGATGCCATTTTTCAAGCACCTAAAAAACAGCTCTCATTGTAAATTAGTGAAATTTCACCCCAAAATAGGTTTTCTTGATGCGTCGAAATTGTAAGTCCGTTAGTTTATGCAATAAGCCAAACTGGTGTTAGCTAATAGCTATTCATCTTGTGGTAGGTGTCTAGCTTCATAGTACTACCCCTACTTGCTCATGCGGTCGTGCCACACGAACGTGGTTTCAGATTTTACCCCTAGGCATCCTGTTTGTCTAGAGACATCCCATTCTTACCTTCGGATAGATTGAGCTAGCTCCATCTTCTTTACTTGCCATTCTCGATCGGTTTTCCCTTATTGGCACCAGTCACTAACAGCGGCAAATGATGCTACATTAAGCAGCATAAAAAATAGTGGTAATATATATTTGTCTAGTTTATTTTGACTAGCAGAAGCAGCTCTCCCAATAACACTCTCATGAAAGTTTTGCCGCAAAAGTTACTATGAGATGGTGTGAGGATAAGCACAAGTTGTGTGCAAAGCTTTTCTAATAACATTCTTATAGGAACTTGTGCTGAAAACTATCATTGAAAAGGTTCTCTGAGATATTGTATAGTGAAGTTATGCACAAAAGTTGTTTCCGGAACTTTTCCTGACAACACTATTATAAAATTTGTGCAAAAAGAATCTTGAGAAGTTTGCCTAGCAAAGCTGTATGCAAAAGTGATGTTTACAAGTTTATATATTTCCGAAGTTACTAAAAAAACCTTTCCAAAAAGAAAATTAGGGGGGCGATCACCTTTTGGGGGCTTTTGTAATAGACGTTCGTAAATTAACAGCCTGATTCTAATTACAATTGACTAATAGTCATCGAATCTATTCTGTTTTCTAGAAAAATTAACAACCTCTTCAATGAAACTAATATAGAACAACCTGTAAATCTATATCTAAATTACCCATCTTTGTTATTATAAAAAATAGTCTAAAGTAACTCCTAATTCTTTTATCTATTTGCAAAAAATAATCTAAATTAGCGACAAAACTTGCATGTGTAAATTCTGCAGCTCCTTCATTATTGAACTACTAGCCTAAATTAACCCCTAAGGATGCCTAAAATTCAAAATATATACACCTACCATTATATATAAGAAAATATCTCAATGTACTAGCTATACTGGCTTCTTAATTACACACTTCCAGCTATCTGGACTCTATGCAGTCAACTACCCACCAGCAAACCCTGGATACGGTTGGATCTGTGCTTGTATTTGTATATATATCATCCACTTGCCAACCTTTTCTTTATCCGGGCCTGCTGCCAAGTTGATGCCACTGAAGCTGCATGTAGTCATGTAGATGTAGCTAGCCAGCTGTATTAGGATAACCTTAGTGTCCTATTTGAGGCCGGAATGTGGTTACCTCACTGGTCGGAGTTTTATATACGGAGTAAGTGGCAGCAGCATCAATCTAGGGCTAGCTCCGAGCATTTCGCATCACGATGCATGCTTTCACTAGTTAAACACTGCGGCCAGGCACAGTACGTACGGCCTCTCTTGGCGTCGATCCAGTACCGGAAATAGTATCAAAGTAGCAACCTGGCACTAAGTATAAGCTCCAGGTCAAATAGGAGACAAGGCAAACCAATACGGCATAATTTAGGCATAAATCAATAGCGTGTTCGGTTTGAAGGGATTTATTATAAATCCATGGAGAGGTTTATTATAAGTGTAAAATGATGTTTAGTTGTAGGGATCTAAAAAAATCCTTGTACTTAGTAATAACCATTCTACCCCCTATTAATATCTTTTCTCCCTCTCTTTATTTCCTTCTGCTCCCACCGCCATGGCCTTCCCACGCTGCGCATGCATGCATGCGCGTTGCATGCACCCGGCGCTCTGCTGCTGCATGCAGCTCCCTGGGCAGGCTAAATTTTCCACAAAATTCAAACAATTTTTTACACAAATATTAATACAAATATATATTGTTTAGTCCGGCAATCACACAAAAAATAAAATCCCACACAAACAAATGTACAAATTTTTATCATCTACTAAATAACTCATTAGCTATTTCGTCACGGAGTGAATTCATGTTTATATCTTCTTGGACTATTGCATCACCATCTTGGGCTATTTTGTCACCATCATCTATGGAGGCTTTGATCATAGGAATAAAATTTTCATCTTCATCAACCAACTCAAAGTCTCTATCCGCAAGAGCACTATCCCTAATGAAATTATGCAGTGCCATGCATGCTACAATGATTTTGCTTTGCTTTTTTGTTGGATAACTAGGTACATTCAACAATATTCTCCACTTCAACTTTAAAACCCCAAAGGTCCGCTCGATGACATTTCTAAGGGAAGAATGAGCATGATTAAACATCTCTTTCTTACCTCTTGGCATTGGTCCATTTCTATACTCGGGGAGATGATATTTGGTACCCTTGTATGGTGATAGATACCCCAGTCAGTATGGATATCCAGAGTCCACCAGGTAAAACTTCCCTGAAAATTAAATCATCATCAATGAGTAAAATGTGGTTAAACAAAGAAATGGAACAAACAATTAATAGAATTAGTAGTGTACCTGGAGGTGGATATGGAAACTTATCACCATATTTGTTTCTAGTATCACTGAACACTCTCATATCATGTACTGATCCATGCCACCCCGCAACAACAAAAGTAAACCTCAAATCGAAGTCACAAATACCCATCACATTCTGGCCGGTGTATCCATGTCTCCCCATATATTGAACCACCTTATTAGCTGGGACAACAACTTTTATATGTGTCCCATCTATTGCTCCAATAGCATTGTTGAAGTAGGGATCAAATCGAGGTTGTTGTAATCTTTGGCGCACAGTACTTAATGTGGGATTCTTAGGTCTAATAATATCTTTGGATAACTTGATCACACAATCTAAGATATGGTCAAATTTTATGCTCACTGTCTCTATTAACCTCACAAAACGATCATTGGCTTGTCTAACTGATTGAGGTGCACCAACTACCCACAAGAACAATGCTAGAGCCTCTACAGATGTTATTTTTCTTGTAGACTTCAATGCATAAGATCCCACCAACAAATTATGCAGTCTATCAAATAATGGTCTACTCATCCCAAATATGTTGTAGCAAGAGGCTCTATTGGCAAATGTTCTCTCAACTCAATCCAGTCCTGTTTCAGTGGCAACCCTATATGGTGATTTGTTCATGCAAGTTTCATAGTACGTACCAATGACCATTTCCATGAACTATCTGGTCCTCTTTCTCCCATTCTGAAGCATCTCCCAAATATCACCATCACTTGAAGAATCACTTAATTCCCCTTTAGCTTCAGAATTTCCTTCGGCATCATTCTACAATAAAGACATATTAGTCTAACAACAAGACATATTTCAAAAACTAAGCAAGCAACAAACAAAAAATATTCACAACCACATAGACAAATTAAGTTCACAGCCACATAGATAATTAAGTTCATAGCCATGTAGACAAATTAAGTTCACAGCCATAGAAAAGATATAAGTTTACAGTCACTTAAACATAGATACCTAACTATATAACTTGTCATGAGCACATATTCTCTTGATCCAATCTAGCTTTCCTTCATTTGTTGGAATGGATTTGAAGACCACCCTGTTATACTCATCTTTGAAGAACAAGGTACATCCAAAAAGTTCAACACTGTTTGGTGCTGACCCACACTTCACAGCCAAGTCCTTGCAAAACTGCACATAAGCCCCCAATTTATCCCTCTTTCTTGCTTTCTCTTCTTGCGTGGTTTTCATGACAGCATGGTTCCTTTCCTCTACACTTCCCCACTTGTTCATCATTATGCTCATCATACTCATAAAATCTCCTTTTGCTTTTTTTTCCAGGACTTGAAGCTGTTGTGCTAGTACTAGTTGACCTCCTCTTGTCCCCTAAACTCATAGAAGTATCAAACTTATCGTTCTCTTCTTTTTTTCCTCCTCTTTTTCTTCCTCCTCCTCATCCTTCTCTCCTGGTATGTAGGAGGTGGTTCCATCAACAGCCACATTCTTGAACATGATCTCAAGATGAGGGCAATAATCAGGCTCCTCATAAATTAGCTTCCTCAACTCAGTTTTATTCTGCTTGCCCTGCAGTATGACAAACAAGCTCACAATGAGAGAAATCTAGTTTATCATAATAAATACTTTGAACAGGCAAACAAATGATGTACCTCAAGGTTGGTCTTCCACCAATGATAACCGGCTATTGCTTCCCCACTAGGACCACGGTTAATACCACTAGAGTTGTTACACATCTTATAGAACAGGTAGAATTGTTTGAGTATACCAACACAATTCCTGAGTTATTTCTTATCATACGTCAAACCAGTTCTTGAATAAATAATATTTGTCAGAAATAATCTTATATCCTCTTCCACTTATAGTGCCATTGTTGCAATTCTCTGCTTCTATTCGGTCACACCACAACTCACACAAGGTGTAAAGATTTTCTTCTGACCAATCGGCCTTGTCAGTGCACATCTAGGAAAATAAAAAAATATTAGAAATAAATACTAATGTCCCTCTATGAACAACTCTAAAAACTGAATATCACCAATTACTACAAGGATCAAACAACCTAATGCAAGCATCAAACAACCTAATCCAAGCATCAAACATCCTACTACAAGCATCAAACCACCTACAACAAGCATCAAACAGCCTACAACAAGCATCAAACAGCCAACTGCATCAAGGATTAATGTGAAGTGAAGGACAAACTTACATTGGAGCTCCCTTGGCAACTTCTTCCACGTCGTCATCGTCGTCGCCATCCCAATCATCAGCAGCGTTGCCGCTGGAGGCCCGGCATTGCCCGAACCAGATCGAGCAGCGCGAGGTTCTACACGAGATCCACGACCAGATCCACGGGAGCCTGCTCCACGCCCACCGCGTCCGCCAGTACCACATCCACGTGGATGAGCTCCAAAATCCAAGGATCTTGCGAGACCCTCACCAACCTGACCTCCTCAACGGACACCTCGAGCAGATCGAGCAGCGCGAGGCGGGCGCACCGGCAGGATCCTCGTGGCGGCACCTCCAGTTCCCACCGCGGGTTGGAGGATCTGCTAGTATTGATCCATGTAAGGGAAATCCGTTTGGGAGTTGAGATCCAGCGCAGCCATGCCTCTTCGAGGACCATGGACGGCCGGATCTGAGGAAGCCGCCTGAGAGAACAAATCGAAGCCGGCGGCGGGACTAGGCTACGAGAGGTAGTCCGGGTAGCCGTCGTTCCCATCTCCGTCCATCTCCCGATGAGGTTGAAGACGGCAAGCAGGGGCGGAGACGCGGGCGGCGCAGTGGCGGGGGACCGCGGCGGCGAGGGAGCTTTAAGGCTGCACGCAGGGATAGGTGCGCGCAGCGGCAGCTGGAGCGCAGCGACGAGGGCCGCCGGGAAGGGGGATGGGGGAGCACGCGTGAGCAGCGGACGGACCGCGGCGGCCACGGCGGAGGATCTGCGAGCACGAGGGGCGGAGGATCTACGAGCGCGAGGGCCGGAGAGGCTGCGAGCATGGGTCTGCGGGGTGCGGAGTAGGTGCGGGGTGCGGGGTGCGAGGGGCAGCGGGAGGAAAGATGAGAGATTTTGGTGGAGTCTACAGAAAATAAGCCCCATAAGCATCCTTGGAGGGGCTTATGGGCATAACCATCACTTATAAGCCCTCATATTTGGATAAAAAGAAGCTTATTAGGAATTTATTGTAGGGTTTATAATAAATCTCTCCAAACCAAACACCAGCAGATCGAGATGCCAGATGCCCCCAATCACTGCACAGCTTTGCCCTTTTGGCTCCACGTCGAAAGCAATGGCCCGGAGGAGCACTAGTAGAAAACAGCAGCTGCAGAGCTGCTGCCTGTGATCCCGCTCCCGCGGCACCGGCGCTGCACGCCCCCTCACCTCGTCGCGGCCGCCGCGGCACCCGCGCCCGGGGCGGCTCACGTGTTCGCGGGGGCCGGGAAGGCTGTACACGCGAGCAACCCTTGCTTGGGAGATGATGCCGAGACGTGAGAGTTGACAACGCCGGCAAAGTCGCAGGCGGCCGGGAAGATTAACTCGGCGCGGATTCGCCGCACGTTTCCCGAATCCAACGCGCGTCGGCGCGGCCGGATCGTGGCACCGTGCGTTGGACTAGCTAGGTGCTACTACCATATAAAGGTCCGGCACGTAGTAGAACACAGTGTCACGCTAATGTACTGACAACCAGCTGCTACAGTCCAGTAGGGAGATAGCTAGTTTCACGGTAGGAAGGATTGCGATGGCGACGGCTGATCGTGCTTCTGCAGCGTGCGGCGTCATGGCCGAGGCGCGGGAGGCGGGCGTCCGTCTGCTGGCCCTCCTCCAGGCCACGGGCGCGGATACGGGGAAGCGAGAGCTCGCCGAGCAGATCATCTGCTGCATCGACCGCGCTCGGGCCGCGGTGCGCGCCGCCGGCGAGGGCAAGACGGGCCAAGGGTTGGGATTGGGAGCTCGGCCTCCAGCCGGGTCCAAGAGAAGGTACGCGTGTGATAGCGTGTCCTAAATGTTTACTAGTGAGTAGGTTTCGGATCTTTATTCCGTTCCTGTATACGTGGTGCTGCTTTCCAGATCAGCGAGGCGATGCGGAGAAGCGCGAGCAAGGGTCGTAGCAAGCTCGGCAATGGACGACGGCTACGCGTGGAGGAAGTACGGGGAGAAGAGCATCCAGGACCGCAAGAACCCGAGGTTCTATTTCCGGTGCGCCTACAGGGACGAGCTCGGCTGCGGCGCGAGGAAGCAGGTCGACCGGATGGAGGACGACCCGTCCCTGTTCCACACTACCTACTTCGGCGAGCACACGCCGGCCTGCCCCAGGGATGCGGCTGTGGCCGACCTGGACAGGGACGGCCGCCGCTTCGTGGTGCAGGCTTCCATCGACAGCTTCAGGGCGTGCTTGCTGGCGGAGGGTGAGGAGATGCCAGCGAGCATGGTCGAGTTCACGGCGGGGTACTGCTGGCCACTGAAGGATCAGATGGCGAACTTGGTTTCGTCGGATGTTTCCTTTGCCACCCCAGGAGAGCTGGAATCTTTGGATGCCATCAGCATGGAGGAACTCCTGGATTTATTGTGGCCATGAGTTTAAATTAGTGGAATAACAATAGTTTGGCACAAGATTCATGACTCTGCTAGTAGCATGAGGTTTCTTTTCAGTCAATCAAACATTATCTGTATTGTAAGCGTCCCTTTTGATGGGCAATCCAAAATTTAATGTTCTAGCTTTACGCGCCAATAGTCTGAGTAAATAATTTGTGTTTATAATTTGTGATTATACGTTAACATCCTATACTTCACTCCATCCTAAAAAAGATGCACTTTTAGTTTTATCATATGGTATCTTAAGTTTGACCGAGCTTATAAAAAAGGTTCACAACATTTATAATATTAATATATATATGTATTATAAAATATATTTCATAATAAATCTAGTGATATTTTTTATAAATTTGATCAAACTTTAAATAGTTTGACTTAGGATAAAACTGGAAGTGTGCTCTTTTAGAACACAGGAGTGAATTCAATAATCGTTAGAAAATGGTGAAATTTTCAGTTGCCTCTAATGGTCAGTTGAAGGTTGCTGGCAAAGATTAGCAGTGGGGATCAGCTGCCCGCGGAGGATTTCATATCTATCAATCTTAAGGGGAGAAGATGGGGGCAGCAGGTTGGTCTAACGGTGGAGACAGCCAGACGAGAGGCGTGGGGGCATGGCCCGACAGGGAGGGTCATGGCGAGGGTGACATTAAAGCCACAGCAACATTGGTTTCTTAATGGTTTTATATTTGCTCTAGATCTTAATCCATCTGAAATGAGTACAAAACGAGGCCCAAGGAGATGCAACATTATCTTATATGTTTGATTCCCACCAACTAGTAGTCTGAATATATCCAGCTGCACTTGAATGCTGATGCAGAGTATCAGAATACACAGCGCTAGGTAGATAGAGGAGGGGCCAAGCAGCCAGCCTCCGGAATAGTCAAACTTACGGCAGACATCATGCCGTGCGTGTTCACTTGTCGTGTTGTGGACCAAATTATTAAGCAGCAGAGATGCCCTGAGCCGCACCAAACAACGCATGCAGGCAGGCCAAGGGTGCCTCCCCCTCTATCCATGCAACCTTCGTTGGATGAGGCTCATTTTCTTGGGCTGGGCTGTTTTGCTTTTTCTTAGTGGGCTGGATACAATGCTGCTTCGTTGACTGTACCTTTTTTCGTTTTTTTTTCCCGGGGAGTAGTGGTTACCTTTTAATTTTCTGATCGTGAAAGGACAGGACTTGTTCTCATCTTAAATGGATCGTACGTATTGCGATCTACACAGATCGCACACGTCGAAACGTGGATCGACAAGTGCCGGTACGAGTACATACGCGCGTAGCCATAGCCAGCTGCCGCTTGTGCCGGCGTCTCGGCGACATGGTGCGCGGCGCGCTGCTCGAGTTGGCCGCCGGCGCCGGCGCCTGCTGCGTGGCTCTCAGCCGCCGGCGGGCCGGCTCCGCCCGGGGCGCGCTCGCGGCGATGCTGCTCCTGGCCGCGCTGGCCGTGCACGCCGAGCTGCTGCTCTCGGTCGCCAACTCCACCGTCCCCTCGAACAGGGCCGTCGTGGCCTACGTCGAGGAGTCCACCAAGCTGATCCGGATGCGTGCGCGAGCAAGCGCTAGATTATTTTACTGGCTGATCTCCGGAATTTTTCACGGCTGCTTGAATATCGTGGTGACATGTTTTTTTCCGCGCAGATGTTGAAGGAAAGCTCGACGCAGGCGACTCGGCGGGCGCGTTGTCCAACGATCCAGGGGAAAGCCATGGATTCGACGAGTGACCAGATCATGAACCCCGGCGGTGAAGAGAGAACCAACATGGGTGATTTCCAGCCTCTCAAAGTTGACAATCATGATAAAGGCACGGTAAGCGCGAATCATCCGAGCATAAACCCCACCGCGTTCCGCGGCCAAAGTTGACAATCATGATAAAGGCACGGTAAGCGCGAATCATCCGAGCATAGATTTGCCGAAGTTGATTCTGAATTCGCTTGCTCCAAGAAGTTTGTGCCTGATCTGAGTCATGGGCTCATGGCAAAACCCTGGTGTCAATTATGCTGTTATGCAACGCTAAGATAGAACTTGCATTGATGAGTTTTCTGGATTTAATTTTTTTTTTTCAACAGGAGCAGGAGGAGTTTCCTACAAGAGGTGATGAGGAAGCTGCGCCACCGCCGGCCCCCGAAGAAGCACATGATGCACCGCCGCCGGCAGCGTGGAGATATCACTCCTTCCCCAGCGACCACGTGATGCTGCTCGGGTGCTCCGGCGACGAGTTCACGGTGCGCATCATGCCGCGCTTGGAAGGCTTGTAGCAGCAAAGCCTCCGCGAAGCCAACGGCGATCTTCGGCCGGACGGCTGCCTCCGGCCGGCAGCCGGGACTCTATCCGTCTACAACCGCGAACCGCACTACGACGCGGTGTTCTGGGCGCTCCCCGGGGAGGAAAAGTGCGTGCCGGTGCCGGTGCAGTCTCGTGAGTCGGAGGCCGCGCTGGTAGTGGAGGAGAACCCGGAGGCCTTCGTTCTCTCCGCCAACGTAGTGGCCTTCTACAGGCCGATCGCTGGGAGGTCGGAGGTGCACATCAGGCCGCGGAACGCGGTGGGGTTTATGCCGCTGTTCAAAGTGGAGGAACAAGGCAAGGCCTTGCAAGCTCTTCACCCCCACGGCATCATCTACGCGGATTAGCAATGAGAGAGCTGGATAATACTAGTACTTCAATGAAAGATAGATACATTAGGTTAGTATATAGATATCGCTACACCGCCTGTTAATGCTGAAGCTAACAAAGATCTTGGATTACCAATAGCGACTGCCTCGCTGTTTAAATCAATAGTTATTTAGTTTTGTTTGGTTTGCAAAATAAGCCTCATCATGTCTTCTGATTCTGGTGCGGTTATGAAAAAAAAATACTGCAAGCATCAGCTCAACCTCAAAAGCGTAATCTCTCCTGTTGAAATTTTGTGATCTCGGATAACAACCGTTTGGTAAACAAATCCACATGCAAAAATATAAAGATGCCAAATCAGCTTCGCTGCGATCGGCATGTGCATATAACGTAGCCACCTAGGAGTTGGCCATGACCCCGCAGTGCTGTAAATATGAGATGGAGGGGCAACCCACGTAACCCTAATTAGTTAATCTTGCGATTAGCTTAACACTGATCAATTAGAGCACTGGACAGGCCGGAAGACCGACTACTACATAAGTTGTTCATCTACTTTCAAATCAAGATCTTCGTCAACTATATCAACTACTGCAGTAACGGAGGCATCTATAGCACGTCCAAGCTTTGGTTAGTCCATAAATACATAATTTCACACTAAGCTTGATTAGTGGTCATAATTAGGCTAAGATAATATTCTATTTACGGTTAATTTAGTTCAAAACATCTCCTCCATAAAAAATTTGCGTCGCTTCCGCATTTCATTTTCACCCTCTCCCTCCGCTTGGCTCCATATCCGCTTTTACCCATTCATGATTTACCTCGCTCGCCGCTGTTCCGCCACCTCTGCTCATCAGTTCCATTCACCCCCGCCAGCGATCCATGAGATCCTCCCTCACTTCGTGCCGCGCCGGGAGCAGAAGTAGCAGGCATGGCAACAGCCCTACCACCCTCTAGTACTGGCCGTTGTTCCTCCACAAGCAAGAGGAGCAGCAGAGCCATCTCCCCGCCCCACCCTTCCTATCCTGGGGCCGTCGCCGGCAGCTCGAACACTCCCCCGTACCCCGGCTCCTGTCCTGAACTACGGAGCCGGCGGCTCGAAGACGGGGAGCCACTGAAGATCTGGCGCCAGCCCAGGGAGATCGACGAGGAGGCCCTCCACTGCATTATGACCGGCCTCGGATCATTATTGACAAATACTTTCCTATGGTTTTTATTTTCAAGTGTGTAAGTAAAAGGATACACAATTGAGAGAGTTAGAACTGTTTCGGTATACCACTATGCGGATGAAGGAACAATTTGTTGTGTGTCATTTCTTGAACATTTACTGTGCTTTCCACTAGATATTTTTGTGAAGTAATTCAGTCCACTAGATGAGTATTTGATTCTGGAGCAATACTCACCATGATGCTAGATTTTCATGTTTTAAGTTACCAATTTGTGATCTTCTACTAGCAAAGAACTTGTGATTTTATTGTTACCATAAAAATATATATGAGAAAAAATTAGCAATAGGATATAAACAAATAATTACCAAGTTTCTCAACTGCAAAATTTGTGAATAATTTGGATAATTCTTATAAATATTGTTATTACGATTTTTGTTTTGCCCCTAATATTGCACATGCATTTAACTAATTATTGGTAATATGAACTTTCCAAATTTAGAGCCTCTTTTGTATTTCGTCTCAGTGTCTCAAATTTCTAGAGACAATCCTTTCGTTCGGATTTCCGAGAGCACAACACACGCATTTGAGACTAAGGGCATGTTTGGGAACACTCCACTTCACCAAAACTAGCTCCACTCCACCAGCTCCACCTTTTGGCAGCTCCACTCCATCTTTTCTACGAAAACTTGGAGCTGACGTACGTGTTTGGGAGATTGTGGTGCTCTGGCTTCAGAAATACGAGAACTTGGTAGGAATAGTCTATTTTGCCTATGGTGGTTGGGTGAAGGGTTGGGTTGTTTTTTTTTTTCGCTGCTACAATACACTACAGTACCCGTGCACTGTTCATTCTGGAAAAAAACTAGCCCAACAATAATGTTGCAATGTCATTGTTCAACCAAATAATGTTAAAGATCGCAATAATTATGGTACAAAATCAACATTTTCATTACAAACTAATTCCAAACGATAGAGAGTGACGTGGCCAACTCATCACGAAAGGCATCCATAGTTGGAGCGTTGACCGCGGAAGTTGAACCATCAGGCGCCGCTTGTGGAACGGCATAGTTGTTGTATCATTCTAGTATTGTAGCAATAAAATTAGGATCATGATCAAATCGAGCAAAGGTTTCATCTTCACCCCTATGCTCACGAATAAAATTGTGAAGGATCATGGTAGCCACAACAATCATTTTTTGCTTGTACATAGGATATGGTGGAATCTTCCAAAGAATTGGCCACTTCATTTTCAATAATCCAAAAGATCGCTCAATCACATTGCGGCGGCGCTAGGGGAGGGGGGCAGGGGGCGGCGGCGGCCCTTTGGGAGGGGAGCAGGGGCGGGGGCAGCGCTATGGGAGGGGGGGCAGGGGGCAGCGGCAGCCCTTGGGGAGGGGAGCAGGGTCTGTCGGTATTTTTACCGTCAGCCTACCTAGGGATACCCTAAGGTAGGTGGTTGTGTGGTGAGGGATCGCCTGATCTGGAACTTGAAGGTGAACGCAAGGACACAAGACACAGATTTAGACAGGTTCGGGCCGCTAGAATAGCGTAATACCCTACGTCCTGTTTGAGGGTGTTGAATATTGCGCCCTGCGCTTGGGTGTTGAGCTGCCTGTAGGCGGCTCTCTGTTGGATCTCTCCCTCTTGGTAGCTCTAATTGCCCTCCTAGTTGCTCTGCCTATTTAGGTACCCCTGCCCTCCTTTATATATCTCAGGGGGCGGGATTCCTAGTAGGATTACAAGGTAGGAGTCCCAATTGGATTACAGCATATGAGTTCTAATAGGATTACAGCGGAATTCTAGTAGAAATCAGACTTCTTTTAGCTCTCGGGTAGCTTTCTTGCGGTACCCAGGGGATCTATCCCTGACAGGGTCGCCGACGGCGCTAGGGGAGGGGAGCCACGGGGGCGGCAGCGGCGCTTGGGGAGGGGGGCAGGGGGCGGCGGCGGCCCTTGGGGAGGGGAGCAGGGGCGACGGCGGCGCTAGGGGAGGGGGGCAGGGGGCGGCGGCGGCCCTTGGGGAGGGGAGCAGGGGCGGCGGCGGCGCTAGGGGAGGGGGGGCTGGGGGGCGGCCCTTGGGGGGGAGCAGGGGCCGCGGCGGCGCTAGGGGAGCGGGGGTAGGGCGGCGGCGGCCCTCGGGGAGGGGAGCAGGGGTGGCGGCCCTCGGGGAGGGGAGCAGGGGCGGCGGCGGCCCTTGGGGAGGGGAGCAGGGGCGGCGGCGGCGCTAGGGGAGGGGGGCGCAGCGGCCCTTGGGGAGGGGAGCAGGGGCAGCGGCAGCGCTAGGGGAGGGGGGGCAGGGGGCGGCATCGTCCCTTGGGGAGGGGAGCAGGGGCGGCGGCGGCCCTTGGGGAGGGGAGCAGGGGCGGCGACGGCGCTAGGGGAGGGGGCAGGGGGCGGCGGCTGTCGGTGTTTAACCGGCTGTCCACCGAGGGATATACCCAAAGTGGTAAGTTTTGGGTGAGGGGACGCCGAGATCAGGAACTCGAAGGTGCAAGGAACACAAAGCTTAGACAGGTTTGGACCGCAAAGCGCGTAACACCCTACGTCGTGTATGGTGGTTTGTATTGCCTTCGGTGTAGAATGATCTAATGATCGTCTGTTTTGAGGGGGGTCCCTGTCCTCCCTTATATATCCGAGAGGCCAGGGTTACAAAGATACTAACCAACACCAGCTGGGGAATCGTACCAGAACATATCTCGAGTATATTCCATCTGTATCGGTTAGCTCTATCTCCTATTTAAACGGAATAAATAAGAGATAAACAAGGTGAATAAGAGATAAGGCGGACTTAATCTCTTAGACCTCTTTAAACTACGTTATGTACCCAGTCCCGTGGCCCCGGATCTAACAAGCCCCCGAGCTCTTCGTAGCTGAGTACTGCAGGCTTATCGAGTACTTTCGAAGCAGTCTTCGACTTTTTTTGAAGTTTTGCCTTGAAGTCCTTCTTCGAGTACTTTCTTGGCTGCATCGAAGCTATAAGGTGCTCATGCCCCGAATTTTTGTTATGGTGTGCGATTTAAAAATCGCACTCCATATGGAGTAGCCCCCGAGCCTTAGGTTGAATCAAAGAATCAGGCTGAGGGTCCCGTTAGTCTGTAATCCTCCTTGTCCTTCAAAGAAATTTGAAAAATAAATAGTCGATGCCATGTATCCCGTAGCCCCCGAGTCTTAAATCCAAATCCCATAATTTTGAAGATAAGGATCCGAAAACCGTGGCATGCAGGTTAAAAAATGACAACTTGAGAAATTACCAAAATGATGATACAAATGATGGACATTAGATCATGAATCCGGAAAACCCCCTTTTTTCGGGCAAATTAGCCCTGAAAAAATGATTAATCGAATATTTAATCCAAACAGTCCACCAAATGACCTCTCATCTTCAGAATATTCCCAAAAAACGACCCTCGAACTTCAGAAAAGTAACTTTTCCTCACTCCGCTGGTTATATAACCCCGCGACAACAGTGGGAAAAAACTGTGCTTTCAATCTGCCTTTTGCAAAGAACAGCCAAAAACTACAATCAGAGCCAAACGCCGCCGCCATCCCCCCAAAGAAATCCTGCCGCTCCAACTTTCCCGCCCCTCTCCCCGCAGCCCCCGAGCATCTCGTGGCCAGCTAATCGGAGATGGCGCCCAAGAAGGCAGAGATCGAGAGGAAGAAGAAAGAGGCGCAGCCTTCGACCGCGGAGTGGACACACAGTAAGCACTCCCTCAACCATCTAAACAACATAGTTTCCGAGGGGTTGCTGCAAGAAAAGAACCTTATCAACTGACGCCCCTCTTACCGTGAACCTTTCCCCATGGAAAATGTTGACGAAATCGTCACATTTCTCCATTTCGCCGAACGGGGATTGGCCCTCCCCTCTTGTTCCTTCTTCCGAGGCCTTCTGTATTACTACGGGCTTGAGCTTCATCATCTCAACCCAAATTCTATCTGCCACATTTCAATTTTCATCTATTTCTGCGAGGCTTTCCTCGGAATCGAACCCCACTGGGATCTTTTCCGCTTCCTCTTCCGCATCAAACCACAGCCCACATCCAAGAATCTTTCCGTTGTGGGGGGCGCCGGCATCCAACTGCGTCAGCAGGCCGGCGATAAATATCTTACCTACAAATTCCCCTCCAACCTTCCTGGATGGAAGATCCATTGGTTTTATATCGAGAACCATGCTCCCCACCTCCCAACGAAGTCAAACAAACCACCTGTAGTGAAAAAAAGGCCAGAGTGGAATCTCGAACCTTCCGGCGGGGAGATGGATCAGGTCAAAGAGCTGCTGGACATCATAGAGGCACAGAAGAAGAAAGGAGTGACCGGTGCCTCCGTCATGTTCGCATTTTACAAACGCCGCGTCCAACCAATCCAGCAGCGTTATCGCTTGGGTTTCGAGTACACCGGCCCCACTGATCCCTCTCGCATGTGTGCAGAGGAGTTGTCCAATGAAGCCGCGCTCCAGCGAGTTTAGCGGGTGCTGCTGGACGTGGACGCCGTGCCATACGTGCCAACATTATTCTCCGCACGAAATCCTCCCAAACCAGTGAGTATTCGACTTCTTTTTTGTTGAAAATATCCTCATTCACTCCATTACTTAGCCGAAGAACCTTCTGCAGGGACATACAGAGCTGTACCGCAGCTACCCGCCGCGGCCTGACGTCCCCGACCGGACCACCTCCTCCCCAGTGCCGCTGTTGAGGCAAAGAGGGCTCGCATCGCTGCGGCCCTGCGCAGCAGCGGATCCACCGAGGATGTGAGCTCCCGGTCGGAGGAGGGGGCTGAAGGAGAAGCGCGTCGGACCAACTCCTCCGACCAAAGCGTGGAGTTGACCGGCGCTTTGCCGTTGGTGCCGCAAGGCCGTCGATTGGTGCGCAAGCGAAAGGCACAAGAACTCGAGTCTGTCGGGTAAGAGCTTACTGCTTTGATGCATTGCTATATGTTGAGATTATGCCATGCTCACAATGTCGTCCTGTAGGCCTTCCGCTTCCTCCTCCCGAGCCGAGCCCGAAGAAGAAGGAACAGGCCCATCGGCCGCCGCAGCCGTCACCATCGCCGTGGTGGGGACTGCGCCACAGGCTGGTGAAACCCCACCGCCAGCAACGGGGACGCCGCGTCAGGCCATTCGTATGAAAAGGGCTATGAAGAAGAAGTCTGTACTGTAAGTCTGCCTCTGATTGCACAATAAATTTAGGATCTTTTGACTTGTGTGGTGACTAACTTCGACTTCATTAGAGCTGCAAGTGCCGCGGACCTCCAGCTGACGCCAGCTTCGACTACCCCAGCCCCCGGGTCTTTGACCCGAGAGGAGTCATCAAGCGCTGGGCCAGTCACAGCTGCGTCAGCCCCCGAGCCATTGGCCCCAGCAGGGTTAGGGCCCACGGAGCCTGCCCCTGGGGCAGACGCGACGCTGCCCGACCTGCCGCCTCCCGAGCTCCGGCAGGTCGAGGTCGGGGCCGGTGGCGAGAAGTAAGTCGAGGCCCCCAGCACCGCTCCTACGGATGGTGCAGGTGAGCATCTGACCGCCCCGGCTAGCTACCGGGATTTGCATGCTGTATGCTGAGGATTTTTGTGATTGCAGGTGCGCAGCAGCCGGCTGCTGAAGAAGTCATGGGAACCTCCGGGAGACCCGTTCAGCTGCTGCTGCCCGGGTTGGATTGTCAAGATGCCGTCGCCGCCAGCCTGGCGGTGACCTGCTGCTAACCGATGGCAACATAGAGAACCTCAAGAAGGCGCATGATTTTGCCATGGTAAGACCTAAAAACCTCTCTGCCAGTGACTATATCGAATTGCTTATCTGGATTCCCCCTTTTTATGTAGAGAGTGATCGCCCACTCTCGGAAGCAAGCAGAGGAATTAAAGACCCTTGCCTGCGACCGCAAGGAACTTGCTGCCCTGAGAAAGTGCCTTGACGACGAGAGGACGGAGAACTCTCATCTCGAGATGGTCAACGCCAAGCTCCAAGAACAACTCGAGGAACAGAAGAGGGAGCTCGAGGCGAATAAGCACGCGCACCAGGAGCAGCTCAAGGAGCAAAAGAAAGCGCACCAAGGTAAGCCATTGCTTCCCTCGGGTACTTGCACTGTATGACTCATCCTGGATTCTGAAAAGCTTTCCACCACAGAGCTTAGGATAATCTTAATGAGTAAAGAAGAGCTACTTACTGACGTGAAAAACCTGCTCTATCGCCGTACAGATGACGTTGAGAGGCTGCAGAAGGTGATCGGCGACACTGAGCGACAGTTCGTCGACAGCCTTCAGCGGATCAAGACGCTTGGCGAAGAACTCGAAGACCTCAGGGGGGCCGCTCGAGAGCTGGTGGGTATGGTGGATCCACCGGAAGAAAGCGAAACAAACCCCCGGCCCCTGCTAGAGCGTCTCCGTGAGGCCCCAAAGAAGGTAATGGAGTTCCTTTCCGAGGCACCTGTCACGTGCGTCAACAACGCCCTCGCAATCGTGAAGTCCTTCCTGCCAAGCGTGCAACTGGAGATATTCGCTCAAGGCATGGCGGCGGACTGCACCGAGGAACAATTCGACAGATAACTCCTGGAAGCCCAACCTGTATCAGAACATATAGTTCAAAGTGTAATGCAGGATTAGGGTACTAAAAACAAGTGTTCGCTTCCTTGTATATATGGTGTCTTTTGATGTCTCTACTTGTGTATGTGCCTAGGCTGAATTGGTATTCAGGCTTACAAGGCGTAAGTAGTAGACACTACCCGGGGTGCAGCGACCCTAAAGGTAGCCATAGCTCCATGTAGGAACTTATCTAACAAGTTGTCCACAACCCGAACTCTGGGTCTAGAACTGTTACAAAAGAACGCGAGCGACGTCGCGCGAATGCCGGGCTTAAGGCAAAACTACCCCGAGTGCATCGACTCTGGACGTAGTTAGGGTCGCTCCTTGTATGAGCGCGCTCCGCAAGTTAGATAGGACCCAGACGGACGGATCAGACTTGCTGGGAGCGAATGCGGGCGTCGCCGCTGGTATGCCGTGCTCTTGGCAGGGACGAGACTACTCTGGGTGCAACCACGCAGGATGTAGTTGAGGCAGCTCTTTGCACGAGCTCATCCAACAAACTGGGAATAAACCAGTCGAACGGGTCGATTATGTTGGGGAAAATGCGACTGCTGTCGCGTGCGACCATCCAAGGTCGCGGCGGAGATCGATATGTAGAGAATTTGGGCGGAGCGGAGGGTACCGTCCAAAAATGAAGTCAATGAGACATGACTGTAGCCATAGCCTCTGTAACCTTTACGACAGGAACTCAAATCTTGTGGCACATAGCCTCCAAATTGATTCAAGGAAAAGGGATCTTCTAAGCCCCCGTGGATTTAGCTATCTCCAGACATCTTCTTATGGGTAGAACTTGCGCAGGTTCTAAATGTTCCAGGAGTTTGGGACATCCTGACCCTCAGGATATTGTAGCCGATAAGACCCTAGCCTTGTAACCTGCTTGACGACGAATGGGCCCTCCCACCTTGAGTTGAGCTTGTGTAGGCAAGATTCGTCCTGAATGCGACGCAAGACCAAATCACCAACACTGAATGACCGCTCCCTGACGTTGCGATCATGATATCGCCGGATCCCCTGCAGGTACCGGGCTGACTGAACAAGAGCCGTGCAGCGAGCTTCTTCCACAGAATCGAGCTCTAACTGCCTCGTCTCGTCCGCCTCGCCTTCATTGTACATTTCAATCCTTGGAGACTTCCACATGATATCGGCTGGTAAAATAGCTTCAGATCCGTATACGAGGAAGAAAGTTATTTGTCCTGTGGCTTTGGATGGCTGAGTCTGAAACCCCCAGACGACATGTGGCAGCTCATGCACCCAGTTGCCTCCCTTCTTGCTGTTTTCATCATAAAGTCTCCTCTTGAGGCCGTCAATTATCAAGCCGTTCGCCCTTTCGACTTGTCCATTGACCCTTGGGTGTGCGACCGAGATATATTTAACTTCGATGCAAGCATTCTCGCAGAACTTCCAGAACTGATTTGCCATGAAATTTGATCCCAAGTCCGTGATGATGGTGTTGGGGAAGCCGAAACGGTGCAAAATATCTGAAATGAAGTCAACGACCCGATCTGGCGTGAGCTTGGCTATCGGCTTGTACTCAATCCACTTAGTAAACTTGTCGATAGCCACCAGAACATGGGTCAAACCGCCTGGCGCTGTTGTGAAGGGCCCGATCATGTCGAGGCTCCAACAAGCGAAAGGCCAGGATGGCGGTATGGTGATGAGGCTGTGAGCTGGAACATGAGTCTGTTTGCTGAAGAATTGACAATTTTGGCACCTGCGCATGAGATCCTCCGCGTCAGTCACTGCAGTGGGCCACCAGTGGGCCACCAGAAACCAGCCCGGTATGCTTTCCCCACCAGCGTTTTTGAAGCTGCATGATTTCTGCAGACGCCCTCGTGGATCTCCCGCAGTATATCGTAACCATCGTCCTTTGTGACGCACTTCATGAGAACTCCTGACCGAGCGCCGCGCCGGTAGAGCTTGCCGTCGACCAAGACGAAACCCTTGCTTCTGCGTAGGACGCGTGCCACCTCTGCGCTTCTGGCGTCAATTCCTGCTGGTAGCCTTTGATCGCGGATGAAGTCAATAAAAGCCTCTCGCCAGTCCTCCCCCAGCACCATAACCTCTCGATCGGGTTGTTGGGGACCCGCATTGATGGTTACCTGCGGGGAAGACTTGATGGATGGCTGCTTGAGCTGGACGAAGACTCCTTGCGGGACCTGAGCGCGCGTGGACCCCAGTTTGGACAGGATATCCGCACCAACATTATGCTCCCGTAACACATGGTGAACCTCCAAGCCAGAAAATTTGCTTTCCAACTTGCGCACCTCGTGTACATAGACATCCATCGTCTCTTTGTTGCAGTTCCATTCTTTGTTGATTTGTTGAACGACAAGAAGAGAATCGTCGTACACAAGTAGTCACTTGATCCCTAGTGACACTGCCAAACGAAGCCCATGAAGTAAGGCTTCATACTCGGCTTCATTATTGGATACCACCCACAGGATCTGAAGGATATATTTCAATTGTTCACCTCATGGAGAAATAAGCAGAACACCAGCGCCGCCGCCGTCGAGCTTGAGGGACCCATCAAAGTACATGGTCCAGTGCTCTGGCTTGTCTACTGGAGTTGGGACTTGATTCTCCCTCCATTCAGCCATGAAGTCGACTAGAGCCTGTGACTTGATTGCAGTGCGTGGCTTGAAGTAGATTGACAAAGCCCCCAGTTCCACTACCCACTTGGATATGCGCCCCGTGGCATCTTGATTATGAAGAATATCCGCCAGCGGGAAATCCGTGATTACAGTGATCTTGTATTCGTCAAAATAATAGCGTAGTTTTCTTGATGTGATTAAGATTGCATATAGAATCTTTTGAACAGCTGGATACCGTACCTTGAATTCGGAGAGGACTTCGCTGACGAAGTAGACAGGCCTCTGCACTCCAAACGCATGGCCTTCCTCGCTTCGCTCGACTACAATGGCACTACTGACAACATGAGTTGTTGCCACGATGTAAAGTAATAGATCCTCCCCTGGCAACGGTGCTGTTAGGATCGGAGGTGACTGAAGATGATGTTTCAGATCCTGCAGGGCCCGCTCGGCCTCCTCCGTCCATTGGACCTTATCTTGGCGTTTCAGGAGCTTGAAGAAAGGTAGTCCCCTCTCCCCAAGTCAGGAGATGAACCTGTTCAGGTCCGCCATACAACCTGTTTACTTCTGCACATCCTTGATTGTGGCCGGGGCCTCCATATCAGTGATGGCCGTGATCTTAACAGGGTTGGCTTCGATGCCCCGGTTGCTAACGATGAACCCGAGCAATTTTCCAGAAGGTACTCCAAAAACGCACTTGGTAGGATTGAGTTTCCACCGAAATCTGCGCAGACTGCTAAATATTTCCTCCAAATCTGCAATCAAGTCGCTGGACTCCCTGGTCTTGATGACCACGTCGTCCACATAAGCTTCAACATTCCGGTGCAGCTGATCCGCGAAGCACATCTGGATCGCACGCTGATAGGTCGCTCCTGCATTCTTCAGCCCGAAAGATATGGTTTTGTAGGCATAAGTCCCGTACGGGGTGATGAATGCAGTCTTGATTTGGTCCTCCTCCTTGAGCGCAATCTGATGATAACCTGAGTAACAATCAAGAAAACAGAGAAGGACACAACCAGCCGTCGAATCGACAATTGGTCAATGTGCGACAGCCCAAAATGGTCCTTTGGGCAGTGCTTGTTGAGATCAATGTAGTCGACACACATTCTCCATTCATTGTTCTTTTTCTTTACAAGAACGGGATTTGCTACCCACTCTGGATGGATTACTTCTTTAATGAACCCAGCCGCGAGGAGTTTAGCAATCTCCCGTTTGATGGCCTCACGCTTATCGTGGGTAAACCTTCGCAAGCGTTGCTTTTTAGGCGTAGCCATCGGGTGTACATTCAAGGCATGCTCGATCAAATCGCTGGGCACCCCTGGAATATCCGCTGGTTTCCACGCGAATATGTCTCGGTTAGCCCGAAGGAAGCTGACGAGCGCGAGTTCCTATTTGTCACCTAAGCCCGCACCGATGATAGCGGTCTTAAATGAATCTCCCTCCTAGAGCTGGATCATCTTGAGGGCCACGTCATCAGTCGACTGGATGCTCGACTTGCTGGCCTTCTTGGAGGGAATCTCCAGCTCAGACTGGGAAAGCTGCTGCGCGGCCGCGAGTACTTCTCCCGAAGCATCTGGCACGCGAGTAGTCGAGGCATACTGGATCGCCTCCTAATTGCAGTCGTATGACTTCTTTAAGTCGCCACGGAGAGTGAGTACTCCACTGAGTCCGGACGACCCAATATTGCATGGTAAGAAGATTCGAAGTTAGCCACTTTGAACTTGATGAACTCAGTACGATAGTTCTCCCGCGTGCCGAAGGTGACTGGGAGGACCACCGTACCAAGCGGGTGTGCCACGTTACCTGGGACGATGCCGTAAAAGGAAGACTTGCTGGGAACCAGCATGTCCTTGAAGTCCATGCCCATTTTCTTCAGAGTGCTGACGAAAATGAGAATGAGCCCGCTCCCGCCATCGATGAGGACCTTGGTGAGCTTGACCGCCGCCACCACAAGATCCAGGACCAAGGGGAACTTACCAGGCTCCGAAAAGCTCGTCCACTGGTCGTCGCGAGAGAACGAGATGGGGACCTCCGACCAACGGAGTGGTCGTGGTACCACCGGCTCAATGGATAAAATCTCCCGGAGAAGCAACTTCTGGTCCCGCCTGGAACCAAAATCCTCATCTCCCCCGAAGATGACATTGACGACCTTCGAGGCGTCTTGAAACTTCGGGTTGCGTCCATGATCCTCTTGATCGCCATCCTCAGGTTCTTTGTCCGCAGGCTTCTTGTTTTTCTTGCCACCACCGGAGTTGCTGAACGTCCTCCAAATGTGGTAGCAGTCTATGGCGGCATGATTGGCACCTGGGTGCCATGGGCACTTCTTCTGCAAGAGCTTCTCAAACGCCTCCTGCATTGTCGACTTCTTGCCCCACGAAGGACGATCGATAGCCGCGATGACATCATCTGGCTTTCATTTCCGGGGTGGACCCGAAAAGTCCCGCTAGCCTTTATCGTTGCGGTTGTCGTTTGGGCGCCGCAGATTGCTATCTTGACGCCGCGGGAACCGCTCCCGCATCTTCTCCTCCTGTTCGAACCAATCATGCATCATATCACGAAGGCCCGCAACAGTCTTCGGCCTGTTCCGTCCGAAATCCCTGTAGATGCCCGGGTCGGTGATGCCATTGTAAAAACAATCGATGATGTCGTCCTCCGAGATGTGTGTAGGACCGTAGAAGCTCGTTACGTTCCTGCTTACACTGAGCAAGATCATGACGAGTACCTACACGAGTGATTGCTCCCTAGAAGTTATCGATGAAGACCCTCTTGAGGCGCTCCCAGGAGTCGATCGAGTTGTTGCTGAGGCTCTCCAACCAAGTGAGCGGCGCAGGTGATATTCGAACCCCCTGCGACCTCAATGGCCGTGGAGTAGCAACGGAGCCACTGCTGAGGGGCTTGCTTGCCGTCGTACTTGGTGATGCCGATCGGTTTGAAGCCCTCTGGATACTTGTAGCTGCTGAAACGTGCAGAAAAAGCAGAAAATCGGTCGCTACAGTCAGTACCCTCCGTTTCGACTTCTTCACGGACCTTGCGCCTGGAGGAGATCACGGTCCGCACGTCGCGACCTTCATTGATGTGTTGGCGTAGGTCCTCTGGAGGAAGTCGATGATTGGCCTGCCGCGGATGACCCTCTGGTGGTGGCTGCTGCCTCCCGCCAGGGGTTTGGCTTCTGCGAGCGTTGTCGTTGCTGAGCTGGTGTCGAGGATGGCCGCCAGCCGTTCAGCTGTGAGCCTGACTCCGACTCTCACCCACGCGCTCCTCCCTGATGGTAGATGCCGGGTTGTGCTGATCCAGCTGGATCCAAGCCCTCTGCGCATAAAGGAGCGCTTAACGCACTTCCGGATCATGACTGTGCTCGAGGATGGCCGTCACCCTGGCGATGTTGGCCACCAGAGTCCTGAAACCCCGTTCGCTTACGGCGGTGAACTCAGGGTCAAGCTCGCGGTTCATAGATCGCCTACGCTCATTGGCCCTCCTCCGCCGGATTGTGCGGGCCCTGTTCCTGGCCCGCCGCGCCTCACGATCGGTGTCGTTCTCGTCGCCGGCGTTGGCCGTGATCTCATCTTCAGAGATCGCTTCAAAGTCGACGATAGGAAGATCCCCATCATCCTCGCCTTCTTCCGCCATTAGCACCTAGTGGGAGGAAAGCTCATGAGAGCTTGCGTCGACTAGTTCAGTCAATCCCTCCGCCGCGGTAGCCAATGGCCTGCCCTCTTGAAAGGGCAAGGGCTCGAGGTGGGTCACAAGTCGACCCTCTGCCTCGAGTAGATCGGAGAGCACCATGCCCTTCCAATGCACGATGCGCCCCTCCGGCAAAGAGGTGATCACCAGATTGCTGGTGCCAGAACAACCCGAAGCCCCCCGACACGCGGTGGCTTCTGGCTTTCCATCCTGGAGCAAAAAGTCCAGGTCCTTCTCTAACATGGAGAGGGACCCAGAGACGTTGGCCTCCTGAAGATCAGTGGCCGGTTTGCATGAGCCGAGTTGGGACCGGCTATGCAGATCCTTGGATTGGAACGAGTCCAACTCAGGGGAAGTTGCCGCAACACTGGAAGAAGTCGAGCTTGGAGCAGGCTCCATCTCGATCCCTGTTGCAGAAGCATGGAGCGGCAAGTTGTCGAGCCCGTCGATGAACTTGTCGAGGTCATTGCAGGAATCCGCAGCGGAGATCTTTGGCCTCATGTCGACGAGGAATCGTCGAAAATTGCCTACACCATCTGTGACGCAGACCCACGAGCCAAAAACGAATATCGTTCCCTGGGAGGGAACTGACCTGATGAATTTGAAAGATGCCATCGAGCTCGCCGGTGAATCTTCGACGCGCACCCCTACCTGGCGCGCCAGCTGTCGGTGTTTAACCGGCTGCCCATCGAGGGATATACCCAAGGTGGTAAGTTTTGGGTGAGGGGACGCCGAGATCAGGAACTCGAAGGTGCAAGGAACACAAAGCTTAGACAGGTTCGGGCCGCAAAGCGCGTAACACCCTACGTCCTGTATGGTGGTTTGTATTGCCTTCGGTGTAGAATGATCTAATGATCGTCTGTTTTGAGGGGGTCCCTGTCCTCCCTTATATATCCGAGAGGCCAGGGTTACAAAGATACTAACCAACACCAACTGGGGAATCGTACCAGAACATATCTCGAGTAGATTCCATCTGTATCGGTTAGCTCTATCTCCTATTTAAACGGGATAAATAAGAGATAAACGAGGTGAATAAGAGATAAGGCGGACTTAATCTCTTAGACCTCTTTAAACTACGTTATGTACCCAGTCCCGTGGCCTCGGGTCTGACAGCGGTGGCCCTTGGGGAGGTGAGCAGGGGCGGCGGTGGCGCTAGGGGAGGGGGGCGGCGGCCCTTGTGGAGGGCAGCAGGGGCCGCGGCAGCACTAGGGGAGGGGGGCAGGGGGCGGCGGCGGCCCTTGGGGAGGGGAGCAGGGGCGGCGGTGGCGCTAGGGGAGGGAGGCGGCAGCGCTAGGGGAGGGGGGCAGGGGGCGCGGCGGCCCTTGGAGAGGGGAGCAGGGGCAGCGGTGGCGCTAGCGGAGGGGGGCGGCGGCGGCCCTTGGGGAGGGGAGCAGGGGCGGCGGCGGCGCTAGGGGAGGGGCGGCAGGGGGCGGCAGCGGCCCTTGGGGAGGGGAGCAGGGTCGGCGGCGGCGCTAGGGGAGGGGATCCATGGGGGCCGCGGCAGTGCTTGGGGAGGGGGGCAGGGCTGGATCGGGCGGCGGCGGCCCTTGGGGAGGGGAGCAGGGGCGCTGGCGGCGCTTAGGGAGGGGGTGCAGGGGCGGCGGCGCCGCTAGGGGAGGGGAGACACGGGGACGGCGGCGGCGCTTAGGGAGGGGGCAGGGCTGGATCGGGCGGCGGCGGCCGTTGGGGAGGGGAGGCAGGGGGCGGCGGCGGCGCTGTGGGAGGGGAGGCAGGGGCGGGGGCGGCGCTAGGGGAGGGGAGCAGGGGGCGGCGACGGCGCTAGGGGAGGAGCAGGAGGTTGGGCCGGCGGCGGTGGCGCTAGGGGAGGGGAGGAGCATCGGGAGGGGAGGGGGCAGGAGGCGACAGGATGAGGGAAGGAGCAGGAGATCGAACCGGTACGTTGTAACGAGTGGTATGGTGTGTAATTATCTCGCAACTTCATGAGTTGGTACGAAACTAGTGTTTTTGGAGCACAAAAAATATGGATCTGGCCCTCAACTTCACTTTTTTCTGAGCTGGAGTTGGTGGAGCTGTACATGTTTAGATGACAATTTTATAGAGTTGATGGAGTGGAGAATTTTTATGGAGTGGAGGGCTCCCAAACATACCCTAAACAACCCCAGCTGGTGCCAACCCAGCTGGCCGGCTGTGCCAGGCCATACGGCAACTGCAACCGTGAGTCTTCTTCCATAAGATTTAGGGGAGCCTCCCATTTCAAAAAAAAAGGGGGCCTCGGCCCCACACGAGCTCAAGCAGACGCAGACCTGTACGCTGGCACCTCGATGAAGGGTGGCTTCCCCACTACAAATACCACGAGTTCACCGCCTTTCGAGCGTACTCGCCGCTGCGCTCCCCACCCGGCCACCCACCCGGCTTCCCCTCCCCCCACCGGCCGCTACTCATCCGCTCCTCCTCCCACCAGCCGCTACTGTTGCGCCCAGCCATGGCGACCGGCGCCGCTCTCGTAGGTGTCGTCGCCGCTGCCCTCCTCGTCGTCGCTGATGCGTCCACCATCGCCGTCTCCGAGGCATCGACGACCATGGGGCTCTCCCGCAATGCCTCAGCGATCGTGGGGGGCAGCTGCAACGTTTCGCTCGACGCGACCCAGGCGACGCTCAGCGACTTCCACTTCCACACCCACCTCGTCGAGGACAGCCTCAGCGCGCTTGGAAGAGTCCAGATGGTCGCCCCTGGGACTTCCTGCTTGGGCTCCATGGGCAACGTCCTGACCCGAACGACCGCGCCGCTCCAGCGCCCGAAGGCGGAACCGGCCGCACCATCGACGCTGCCAGTGCTGCCCCCCGCCTCCCCGCCCGCCTGGCCCTTCGACCCGACTGGCCCGGGGCAGCGGAAGTCGCCGCCCAAGCGTCGCCAACCTGTTCCGGTGCCAACGCCCCCCTCCGCCGAGCCATCGCCATCGCCATGCGCGGGCGCTCCACCGCCCCCGCCTCCTCCACCGACGAGGAACGGCGGGGAGCCGTCAAGGTCATCAGCGCCCGCTCCTCATCCTCCTCCCCCGCCGGCTTCGCCCTCTTCATCCCCGCCGCCGCCTGTGAGATCATCCGCGGGCAGGACCCTCCGACCGCCGCCTCCCCCGCCTGGCCCAGACGGAGGTGGGGCGGTCGCCTCTGCGGATGCTCCCTTCTCGGATCTACAGAGAGTGGTGCGAGCATTCCTGAAGGCAGCGAAGGCACTGTGCAAACAGAGGGAAGCCAGGCAGCAGCAGCAGAAGAGCAGCTGCTCAAGGAAGAAAAGCCTAGATGCATAAACATCTACCAAAACTGCAATTAGAAGGTCCGAGAAAAGTTGTTGCTGTTGTGCCGTCTGCTAGAGCAAAAGGAGAGTCAGAATGTGTTTTCTGTCAGAGTATACAATTTCTGAGAAGAACATATTGATGCACACATAATTTGAGTTCAGAGTGAAAATTGTTTCACCGTCAGACGTTCAATTCCTTGGAAGATGCAGATGACTACAGGGGATGACAAGTTCTCTAGATGATCGTGTAAATAGGAAGATGCAGGCCAAGTTTTGTTTGCTCTTTTTGCCTGAAGTTTATGCAAGTTTCTTTTGCTCTTTTCGCCTGAAGTTTTAGCATTGTGTTCGTAGTAGTATCAGACAGTTTGACTGTATGAAAATCGATTGGGCGTCTGTCTAGAGTTCAGAGCTAGTGAAAATCGTTTCACCATCAGGCTTTCAATTCCTTGGAACCAAACCGACTGCTTAATTGTGCTCCAAACCAGTAAGAGTATAAGATTGAAATCGAAAATACAGTCGTTGGATGCTGTTAGCACTACTGACGATGATACATCATGTCAGCAGTCAGCAGAAGGCGTGAAGTATGATACAAAGGGGAAAGGAAATGAAACATTACAACAGCCGCGTGGCTTCTTCTTCCTCAATACAGCCGCTGCCCCTATCCCAATTCCTTTTCTCCAATCCTGTCCCCCAATACTTCCTAATCGAAGCCTAACGAAAACTGAAGTGGGCATCCCGAACTGGATCTAATCTGCCTCTGCGTCCAAACTCCAACCAAACAGACGAAGGATGGCCGCAAACCAAAATACTAACTGGCAAAATTTGGCGCCGAACGAGTCACCGCCTGCGTCCCTGCTGCTGCCGCTCCCGTCGTCGTCCTCCTCCTCCTCCTCGTCAAAGCAAGTGTTATCATCGGCGCCGGTCAAATGGTTGCGCGCCTCGTGCCCGCGCTCCCCGCCGACCACCTGTGCCTCGCCGGTGTCGCCGATGTAGACGTTGAAGACGCACGAAGGGGCGGTGGCGGCGTGGTCGTGGAGGTGGGCGGAGCCGATGCAGTCTCAGCAGCCGGCAGGGAGCTTCTCTGCGAGCGGTGACCGGGAGCCGAGGGAGCAGCCGAAGCGGCACGGTGTGGAGACGGCCCCACGCACTCGGAGGAGTCCCGCGGACAAGTCGAAGTCGCAGGAGCGGCGAGACGTGGAGACGGCAGCGCGAACTCGCACTCGGGAGGTGCGGGGACAGAGGACGTCTTCGATGGCGTGCTGTGGGGAGACAGCGCGACTCGCTCGGAGAAGCACGATGCCAACGTCGCGGGAGATGACGCCGCGCGCCCGGGTATAGCTGCTGCGGTGATGGCGCTTGAAGCGGAGAAGACGCCGCGGTCGGAGGGGTACCACACCGATGTCGGAGACGCGGCGGGTAGCGCGGGTGGCACCTCGGGACATCTCGCCGCAAGGAGTCCCTCGGTGGGAATCCGCGGCGGAGGTGCGTGCTCCGATCCCCACGGAAGCGCGGGCACTGGGTCCGGGAAGGGACGCGCCCGGAGCGTGGAGCGGAGCCAGTGCGGCGCGGTCAGCAGAGCCCCGTGCCGACGTCGGAGATGCGGCGGGAAGCGCGGGTGGACCCTCGGGACATCTCTCCGCGAGGAGTCCCCGAGAGGTGGGAGTCCGCGGCGGAGGTGCGTGCTCCGATCCCCACGGACGCGCGGGCACTGGGTCCGGGAAGGACGCGCCCGGCGCGTGGAGCGGAGCCAGTGCGGCGAGCGGTCGGCAGAGCCCCGTGCCGACGTCGGGGACGTGGTCGTGCGCGTCGGCGCAGGGAGCCGATCCACCTGAAGAACGCTGGCCGGCGGTGAGGCGATGAACCAGCAGGTGGCAAGTACGGCGAGGAAGAGGCGGCGGCGAGCCATCGCCGCTGGTGTGTTGCGTGTACTCTGGGTGTGGCCGAAGCAATGGCAGTGCGCCGAGCTATGCAGGCACGCGTGCGCGAGTGAGACCGATCCATGGGCTAAATCCACCAGGGAAGAAGCACAAAAAGTCAGCAAGCTTATTTTTCGATTTCTCCTTTCTCCTCCTTTTTTCGTGTTCTTTAATCCTTGTAACTTAGAACTACACTGTGTTTCATTTTTCAAAATACTTACAACGAGTGGTTCTTAAAAATCTATGAAGAAGTAATTTAGCAATTTTCAACAGTGAGTTTCTAAAAACTAAATGCAACAATAGGGTGAAAATCAATACAACAACTTCGAATATATAATTAACAACCTCGCAAAAAAATAATATACAATTAACAAAGCAGCGTGGAAAGATTTGTGTGCTAGTACATTTTAGCATTGTGTCAATTAAAAATAACTCAATATTGTGTAAGGGGAAATAAACTCTTTTCTCCTTCCTGTAATCATGGAAGGTGCCCAAGCCGGCTGGGCCGAAGTCGCTCATATTGGCCAAATGGAAAGGCCCGGCAGTTGCGACAGGTGGAAGCTCAGGCTCAAGAAAAGGTTTGACTCTACAGCGACGTTGCGACACTGTGCTTCGCGGCGCTGAAGGATGAAGACGAAGAGCAGTGTGCCGCTCTGATGCGCCGCCGCGGCGGCGGAACGGACATAGATTTGGAGCAGTGCTGCTGCCGGCGGGCGGATGCGTTCCCATCCAACGCGAAGCTCGATTCTGTACCCGTGGTCCGTGGAGATAGGGGACGACGGAGGAGCTGAGCTTGGTGGTGCACTGGCTGAGACCGGCAACCGGTAAACAAAAAATGCCATGTTTCCTGGCCGATCTATGACTTAGTTCCTGTTATAGAAGAATTTCAGACCTGATGTCCAAAGTCGTGCACAATATGCCATCAAATCCGCAGAATTTTTGGTTCATGATACGCACACAAAAAGTGGAAATTCTTTTTTACCTACTAGAGATGTTAGCCCTTGCCTCTCATTTTTTATTCTCCTTTGTTTGGAATAATGATCAATCCTCCAGTGAGCGTCTCGCCCGAAAAAAAATTGTTGCAGTTACCAATTAGATAGCTGGGACTTTCCTTGCCAGCAACAATTTCATGTGGTTTGCTCTGCCTGACCGACTAATAGAGCAGCGAGATTTTTTCTTTTGTAATATGCCATCAATTTCGCTGTTCTTTTGTTCATAATTGACTATAACGGCAATTCATAACCTATTAGAGATGTGGGCAGTGTTTGAAGATTATGGTTACAATTACCATAGTGAAATACTGCGTCCTCACTGTATGAGCTGGAAAGCATCCATTCCACAATAAAAATTCAAGTATAGACCCCCAAAATTGCACTATAAATTGTTTTCTTGGCGAGTCTTGGTCTCCATAATATATCACATAAAGGTTCAGAAGCTTCGCATTGAGTACAGGCTTATTTCAAACCAGATACAGTTAGCCCTTTGCCAAGGCTATGGGCATATACAACAGAAACAAGCACAAGGAAGAAAAGAGAAAGAAGAAGGCATGTATGGGTATATCCATATCTACGGTGAAATTCCTACGATAGCTTGAAGAGGTCTTGGCATTGGCGGCATGTCAATTTCTAATAAACCCTCGAGAATTTGTACTACTACACCCATTGTTGGCCGATTAGATTCATTGTCCTGAATACACCAGCAAGCCACCTTGCAGACTCTTTCAGCTTCATCCAAGTTGGCATCACCATGTAATTGACCATCCAACAAACTCGCAACATCTCCGATGACAAGTTTACTTGCAACCTCCAGAGGGAAATATCCATCTTCATCACTAGTATTTCCGTTACATGATGAGTTCCTCTTTCCCGATATCATTTCAATCAACATCATCCCGTAGCTGTAGATATCCACTTTTGTTGTAATGGCCACTCGGCTGATCCATTCAGGTGCAAGGTACCCTATGGTTCCTCTCACCGTAGTCAGAACTTTGCTAAAATCCCTTCCTAAAAACTTTGCCATCCCAAAGTCTGCAATTTTAGGTATGAATGATGCATCAAGGAGTATGTTCTCTTGCTTAATATCACAGTGTATGATGCAATCCCTGCAACTCTCGTGCAAGTATGCCAAACCTCTTCTACTCCAAGAGCTATCTGGTAACGGGTACTCCAATTTAGGACCATGAAATGGATATGAAAAAGATGTGCATCAAGAGATTGATTTGGCATATGCTCATATACAAGCAGCCTCCTATCCCTTTCACTGCAGAAGCCAATTAACTTAACCAAATTGATATGTTGGATGATTCCAATGGAACTCACTTCAGCCCTAAATTGCTTCTCTCCTTGACGGACGCCATCAAGCCTCTTGACTGCAATAGCTGTCGAGTCAGTTAAGAAGCCTTTGAACACAGATCCAAAACCACCTCCTCCTATTTTCTCTGAGAAATTTTTAGTTGCCTTTTGAAGATCCATGTATCTAAAAGCAACAATTCCATTTCCACCTTGAGCATCATCGGATATGCTGAAAGATTGTTTCATCTTATCTCTCCACATTACTAGAAACCATGCCAAAAAAGCTGTCATTACAGCCAAACCTACGAGACTTGCAGCAGTAACAACCCCAATGATCATTCCCTTTCTCTTGTTATTTATCCAGCTTTCTGCATCTTTAGCAGCGATGCAAAGGTACAGGATTTCCCCATTACTGGTGGTTCCATCGGCGTAGCGTCTGGTGTTTAGCAAGTCCTTGTACCATAGGGAGCACCTATTGCCACTGGAATAGGAATATGCAGTGCATAAGCAATTATTCAGGCATGCTTGTGCGCATTTGGTCTCCACAGCCAATTGATGCAATAACGTTGGCTTCTGCAGGCAATGAAACTCCAGGCAAGGAGTAGAACCTATTTGTTGTTGCAGTTATGCTTGTGTTCATGGTACTGCAATCTAATGGCGTATTTCTTATGCACCCAACAGCTCGGTCACTTTGCTCCCATTCCTTAGGCGATCTTACTGAGAATCCCCTCATGCAGTCACAAGGTGGCAGTGTGTTGCTGTAGCATATAGTGAATGGTCCACAAGTAGCATATACATCATACTGATCTTGAGGTTCGACGAAGATTAGTGTCCATTCTTGCGCGTCCTCAACCCAGACGAGCAGCTTGAACTCGCCAGATATGTCCAAAAGGCTAACAACAATCATATTTTCATCTAACAAGTTGTATTGGAAGTATTCCTCTTTGTCGTCGTTGATAAACTTTCCATCAAATAGATCTTTTCCTGATAATTATGGCACTAAGTTGTAGTCTTGCTTATTCCATTGCAACCTAGACCAATACACTATCACTATGGATGTGTTGCATAGTTTGTAGACAAATTGGGCAACACCGGAAGGGTCTAATTCTAGGCAATAGCGCCCAGGAGATGGGTCTATCAAGCTCCTCTTGGAAACAAGGTGGCGGTTTAAACCGGTGATCTTATCTAGGCCAAACTTCACACCAGGGGCCAAGATGTCGGTAGGGTAATCAAAGCTCTGCCATAAGACAATGGAGGAGTTGGATGTATCCCTTAATACGAGGTTCCCGTTGTCCAGGAGCACGGCCGTAGTGTTCTTGGTTGTGATACCAGCACGGGAGGACCAGACCATCGATTTGGTGGCCTCGTTGAAGATGGCAAGGTTGCCGTCTTGGGAGATGGCGAGCTTTGACATTCTGTGAGGGCCTACAATTGGGCTCTCCCTATTTGCTACCCATATCGGAATTAACTGCGAGACCTTGTTGAACCATATGCCTAGGTACCGGCGCTTGGGGGTTTCCATCTCCGGGGAAGAGGACATGCTGCCCAGCGGGTGGAAGAAGCCGAGTGCGTACCTGCCGTTGCTGGAGACGAGCTTGGCATCGCCGACGAGCGTCTCGCCGGCTGAAATGGAATCCATTGTTGCAGAATATGCAGGAACATGCAGTGCTTGGAAGAGATGCATGAGGAGGATGAAGGCAAGATGCATGGCTGACGAAGAGAACGCAGGGAATTCTGGTTTGACGCTGGCTGATGCTTAGACGTGTTGGAGCAATCGAACCCAACATTGGGGAATGGAGATGAGGCGAACTAGTTTTTTTTTCATATATTGTATATAGCACTAGTAGTAGCAGCATAATAATGATTAGGCTGATAGCCAGTTAGTCCACGTCGATGGCGACGTTATGACTTGCTCTCGAGATCGAACTGGGTCACCTGATTGATTGAAGAACCAGTCACCCAGGAGTATATATATGTTCGGTGTTGAACCCTGTTCTGTATATCTCTCTCTTTTTTGAAAGATAATCCTAACTTGGGTTCCAACTCTTACTAAATGATAGGCGAGCAGATTGCACAGTGACGCGGTCTTCCTCGCCCGTCCTACTGACATCTTCTTTCATTTTCCTTTCTTTTCACAGTGCGGCCAACGCTCAGGGAGGAGGGTACGGTGACAAGTAAACGCTTGATGGGTTGACTCAACAACGAAAAGTCTGGCGCAGAAATCTTCGCTGACATTGTCCTATTCCTGCACAGATGGCTTTGGTTTTACCTTTTGTATATTGGTGTTTGATGGCGAACTGGTGTCCCAGACAGATGCTGGCAATGCATGGATCTGAGCTTGACAGATGGCCATGGATCGATCACGATCAGAATGCGTCAGCAATTGCATGGGTGGGGAAGCGGACGACCTAACCTGGCCCAGCTCAATCTATGCCGGGTACTCGGCACGGGCCGCTTCTGCACGGAGCAAGGCGAGCAATCGAAGGCCGGGTCGTTGCCTGTTCGCTCCTGGGCTGGATGCTCTCCTGCTCCCCCCAGCGAGGCAGGAGTGGCTGGAGTGCAGCGACTTCAGAGTGCGGACGCGGTGCCATCTCTGCAATCGTTATACAGTGCGTACATACATGCCAAGCAGAGAATGCACCCAGCTCGGCTAATATGGCATGGCACTTCTGCTGAAGCAGACCGCTGCTGCTGAGGAACAGTGGTGACTGAGCTGGGCAGTGAGGCCCGGCTCGTAAGGAGCGTCAACTGTCCATGACGAGCAGATACTGAATCACTGATAAACCATACGATCACCAGGGCGAGATGTACAGCCAGGGCGTGGGCAAAAATTTCTCCTGAAAGGACTAATTTAGTCTAGCCAGCCAATAACAGTATGAACCGAGCCGATCCACCATGAACTTCTTTTGCCCACAATTTGAAGCAGCACTCGCTTGGGCCACGAGTTGTTGAGCGCAAAGGGACCAATAATTTAAGTCTGAATAGAAGCAGCAGCTTTACATCCCTAAATATTGCAAACAAGCTAAGCTGACTAGCCACGTCCTAACTTACTTTCCCATCATGTATCTACCCAAAAAACGAATGAAGAAGAAATAGGTCTCAGACCAGATCATCCTCTGGGGTACCCTGCGGGCTCCTCACCATCTCAAGCATACTGACCACCTCAGCAATGTCCGGCCGTTGGGAAGGCACCTGCGACGTGCAAACCAACCCCAGCTTGATGATCAGCGTGGCCTCATCCATCGAGAAGTCACCTGATAGCCGCGGATCCATGCAGTCCTCCAGCCTGTCTTCTTCGACCGCGCCTCTGACCAGGTCAGAAAGCACAATGACGTCGTCTTCCAAGTACTCGATGGGCCTCCTGCCTGTCAGAATCTCAAGGATCAGCACTCCAAAGCTGTACACATCGCACTTCTCTGTGACCTTGACCGTTCTGCAGGTGAACTCTGGAGCCATGTACCCCAGCGCGCTCTGGATCTTGCTGCTCAGCACGTAGCGGTCCAGCATGGGCAGCAGGTTCACAAGACCGTAGTCTCCAACCCTCGGCTCACCATTTGTGTCTAGCAGGACATTACTGGACTTCAGGTTGAAGTGGATTATACCATGGCGGTGCAAGTAAACAAGTGCGCGGGCCACACCGATGATTATGTCAAACCTCTCCATCCATGAAAGCGAGCTCTCTTCTGAGCACTCATGCAGGTGCTGGTGCAAGCTCCCAGCAGGCATGAACTCATATATAAGGAGTTGCAGTGAGGAAGTCCAGTAGAAGCCTCTGAGGGTAACAATGTTATGGTGGCGCACCTTGCCTAGAAGCTTGACATGCTGCTTGAAGTCGTCCTCTGACTTGACCAAACTTGAAACTGTCAGCTTCTTGATGGCCACTGGCTGGCCATCTCTGAGCACTGCCTTATAAACAGTACCAAAGCCTCCACGCCCAAGCTCACAATCCTTATTCAGCAACGCATGCCCATCGGCACTGAAATCTGAGCTGCCTCTGCCGAACATGACAAGCTTGCCAGACTTTGCTTCATTTTCTGGAGATTCAGCTGATTGGCTATGGTAATCATCCGACAATGCAGTGGGAAGCGCAGAGCGGGGAGCTGTTGCACGGGCACGGAGGTTGAGCACTGTGATGGTGACCACACCGATGACAATGACTGCTCCGCCCACAATGGCGATGAGTGTGGAAATGCTCAATATCATCTTCTTCTGGTGCTGGTTACTCAGGTAACTTGGGGCAGCATCCGACAAGGGGTCTGATGAGGAGTTAGGGTTGAAAACAATTGGCTTTGGCATTACACCATTGCAGGAACTGTTCTTCTGTGAACTGCAAAGGCCGGCATTGTCGGAGATGAAAGAATAAGGGATGCTGTCAAAAAAGCGGCTGATGGGGAGGCTCCCTGATAGCAAATTGTGAGAGACATTGAAGACACGAAGGCTGGCAAGGTCAGAGAGTTCTGTCGGCAGGGTCCCATTCAGCATGTTCTCTGAGAGATCAACCGTTTGAAGACTAGTCAGGTTGCCCATGGATATAGGAACTGGCCCTGTAAGTTTGTTGTGAGATAGATCCCTGCAAAGCAAAAAAAGAAAAATTAATTACATGCCCATCACCTGAATTAGTGCCTAGCAATTCACAGAAGCGGTGCAGCATGTTTTACCTTGTTTGATGTAATACTCTCTCCATTTTTTAAATATATGACGTTTAGGACAAGCCAATTGCTTGATTTCTTTTAACTAATTAGCTTGGCCTAATCATCATATATTTAAAAACGGAGAGTACAATTTTTTAATCAGCAACAAAATTCGTGAGGAATTTGACTTGTGTTTTTTAGTGTATCCAAGAAAACCATGGACCAAGACAGTGGGATACAAGCAAAGCAGCAAGACAAAGATGTCACCCATGTTTTCAGTTTAGTGCTTCCAGACAGCAAGTAAGACATACCTATCGCTTTCTAAATGGTATCTACAACCTAGGAAGCAGAGAATCAGCAAAAAATAACACGAGAACAAACAAAAGGAAGCTAGTAGTCATCTAGTCAAGCACTAAACATGTATGCACAAGCACTAGCAACAGGGTAATGTCGACGAAAAAGATCACTTACAAAGCTATCAGGGAATTGCATGTGCCGATCTGCACCGGAATGCCTCCAGTAAGTGAATTCCTCCCCATCAGCAGCTTCCGGAGCGCCACCGCACTTCCAATCTCCGGTGGTACAGCCCCGTCCAACTTGTTCGCACTCACATCCAACACCTCAAGCAGCAACATCCGTCCAATGCTTGCAGGAAGGTGCCCCGACATGGAATTCGAGGACACGTTCAGGTACTGCAATCTTGCAAAGGTGGCAATCTCAGGTGGGATCGCACCGGTGAACCCATTGCTTGACAGGTCCAGTGCTGCCAGAGCAGCGGCAGCATCACTGGGAACCTTGATCCACCCTGACAGTGCATTGCCAGCGAACGAGGCGCGCTGCAGTGCCAGCCCGAACACCCACCACGGGAGCTCTCCGGTGAGTTTGTTCCGGCTGAGGTCAACCTCAACCAGGTTCTTGCAGCCCGAAATGGCGTCCGGGGTGTCGCCGACGAAGCGGTTGCCAGACAAATCCAGCCTCTCCAGCGCCGCCATCTCCCCAATCCACGCCGGGAGCTCCCCTGATAGAGCATTGCCACCGGCGCCGAGAGAACTCAGCCCGGACAGCCCACGCAGTGACTCCGGCAGCCCGCCGGTGAGCGAGTTGTGCCCGAAGTCAAGCGACTTAAGCAGGCCGGCCTCGCCGACGTCCGCCGGTATCTCCCCTTCGAGGAGGTTGTGGCTGAGGTCCACCGCCCGCAGCGAGCTGCTCCGCGGGAACCCGCCGGGCACGCTTCCGGAGAGCAGGTTCCCGGAGAGGTCCACCGACCTGAGCGACGGCAGCGACCAGATGCCGTCGGGGATGGGGCCGGTGAGTTGGTTGCGGGAGAGGTTGAGCGACACGAGCGACTCGCAGGACGCGAGCGAGGCGGGGATGCCGCCCGAGATCGCGTTCCCCGAGAGGTCGAGCGCGCGGAGGCGCGGGGGCAGCGCGTCGGGGAGCGGGCCGGAGAGGCGGTTCCCTGGGAGCTCGAGCGAGAGGAGCGCGTCGAGGCGGAGAAGCGCGGACCGCGGGAGGCGGCCGGCGAGCGACGCCGCGGGGAGCTCGAGCGCGGCGACGCGGCCCGTGCGCGGGTCGCAGGAGACCCCCGGCCAGGTGCAGGCGCGGTCGGCGTCCTCGGACCAGGGCCCGAGGCGGCCCGCCGGGTCGGAGAGGCCCGACTTGAGGACGACCAGCGCGAGCACGTCGTCGCTCACGGTGGCGGCCGCGGCCGCCCCGGCCGCCGCGGCGAGGAGGACCAGGACGGGGAGGAGGTGGTGGCGGGAGGCGACCGCCATTGCCGCGGCGTAGGAGGAGGAGGGGGAGGAGGTGGGCGGCGGCGGGATCATGGGAGGCGTGGTTCGTCCATCGATTGGACTGGAGCGGCGGTTCGCGGCGCAGATGCACTGTTGTCTGCTGTCCTTGCTGCCGGGCTGCTGGTTTCGTAGGGGGAGTGGGAAACCGCTTGCAATTAATGCTCCCCTGGCAGTGGGGGCCACCGTTTCGCTCGAGGTTGTTTCACAGCTCACCCAAGAGAAAGGTACGGGAGCGTTTTCTTTCAAACGAAAGGATACGGGATTATTTTGCAAGGCTAGTATACGATTTTAGCATTTCAAAATGGATTCTACTGGGGTGACGACACTCACGTCTGTTTCCACAGGTGATTCTCGAGGATTTTCATGTGCATGCATTTGATTCCATAGATTATGGGACATGATCACTTCTTTGATTCGAGGAGTTGGAAATTTGCAGAGACCGGAGGGTTCGTCCTTCTAGCTGCTGCCGCGGCGGAGCAAGATCGGCGAAATCAGGTGATGTGCTCGTGCTCATCTGGATCCAATGATGGTAAAGTATCTTAAAATTTAACCTACATAATTAAAGAACTAGATTTAAAAAGAATCCAATTTATATTTTATAAAATTTTAAGCTAAAAACATATGAGCTGAGTTGAATTGTGAAGATGGTATCAAGATCATGATCCATTACCATCCTATCTAAACCACAGACAGTGCGTATATACCATGTTATGTTGCCACATCATGTAGCCCTAAGCAACGGACGCTCTGGCTTCTAACTAATTAGATTTCATATTTTATTAAGCAAGCAAGACTATGTTGATATTTTTATGTATATATAAATTGTAGCATTTTCAAACTAAATTGACTTGCATGACATAAGTCTATCTACAACCAAATATAACGTGAATTTCTAGGAACCACAGAGGGTCGATATTGCTACTGTATTTGCTACTTTCGTGAGGGAATTAAAAAACCGCTTGCAAGTAATGCTCTCCTGAGCAATTGACGGTTGCCCCTAATACTGCAAGAGGTTTTAATTTTAAGCAAGCACAGAATATATGATTCTCTTTTTTAATTATGTATAAGATGTCGGTGCTTTGGAATCAACAAACTAGCATGATGTAAGTCTATAGCTGGCATAATGTATGTCTATCTGCAGCTTAGCATGAGTCGCGTGAGCGGGAGGAGGGAGAGGATTGAGGTTGCCACTGGGTTTCATGAGGGCAATGGAAAATATCTTACAACTAATGCTCCCCCAAGTAATGCATAGTGATCTTTTATTTCGCGTGATGTTTCACGTTTTACGCAGAGAAAAAACCAAGATTCTTTTTTTTTATGGTGGATACGATTTCATTGTCTTCAAATCTATGTTGTTGCCAAATTTTGCTGGTTTCATAAGGGAAGTAAAAAAACGCTTGCCATTAATATTTCCCTAAGCAACAGGTGTGGCCCCTCATGTCTCATGAGGTTTCATATTTTAAGCAAGCACAAATACTTGATTTTTTTAAAAAAAGAAAGATCATGCATAAGATTTTAGTATCTCAAAATCTTTGATGATAGCAAGTCTTTTTTAACGAGGATGACTCGTGACTGGGAGGAGGTGGTGGGAGAGGATCCATGTTGGCACTGAGTTTGTTGGTTTCGCAAATGGAGTGAAAGCCCCGCTTGTATTATTCTCTCCTAAGACTAGGGTAGTGATCCATCAACCTCTTCAAGGTTTCACGTTTTAAGCGAGCACAATTATATTATGTGATTCCTTTTCAATGATGATTCTTAAGATTTAGTTTTTTTAATCAAATCGATTGACTAGTAGTACTGTGAGGAGAGGATCACTATTTTCATAATGACAATTGAGGAGGAAGGTGGAGATATGGGAGTGGAGGGTGCTCATTCATTGATTGGAATATAGAGGTGGTTCATGGCACAAATGTTGTTCTTGCTACCTCATTTGCGGGTTCTGCAAGGAGTCGAAAACCGACTCTATACAATAGGTAATGGGTGGTTTTATAATCTTAGCACGCACATATACGTATTAAATTTTTAAGATAAGCACAAGATATTAGCAAATCAAATTGACTAACTAGTATTACTGATATCTATTTGCTACCGAGCATCCGCTATGTGCCTATATCTGCTTCCACCGGTGGTGATTCATGAGGTTTTTCACAGGCACACGTTTAATTCAATCATTATTGAACAAATTCCTTTTCTTTAGTTAAGGAGTTGGAAATTCGTAGAAATCGAGACTTTAACTTTAGCATTGCTAAACATAACGACCACCCACTCGTTAGGCCCGGCTTTGAACGTGGGAATCATGTGAGAATTTGACTGTTTGTTGATGTGAAATTCTTGGATCCGTAACAGGCCTTGGCAGCCAAGCTTATCCTTGCGTGGCTACAAATTGCAACCATTGTTTTTTGAGTGTGCAGTCATTTATTTGATCGTGAGCGTCCTTCGCGCTTGTATGGTACAAACTGCAACTTGCTAGTACTATTTGGACGAGGAGGAGCACGCAGTAGTACACAGTTGTTGAACAGTTGCAGTACCTGGCACAGGTTTCAAAATTCAGAGACCAAACGGGTCGGATGAACCGAGGGTGCTTTTTTAAATCTAAAGTTTAAAAGTGTCACATCAAAGAGAATCTTGTTATTTAGAAGTATTAAATAAAGTCTAATTACAAAATTAATTGCAAAACCCTAGGACTAATTCGCGAGATGAATCTAACGAGGTATATTAGTTTATGATTAGCGGATGATTACTGTAGCATCACTGTGGCAAATTATGGATTGATTAGGCTCATTAAATTTAAATTTATCTCGTGAATTAGCACCCATCTGTGCAAAAAGTTTTATAAACAGATTTTATTTAATACTTCTAAATAGCAAGATTCTCTTTGATATGACGGGTCTAAACTTTAGAGAGGAGAAAACGAACACCTAGGCTGGAGATTCCGAACGAAGATTGCATGCTGGAGATTCCGAACGAAGATTGCATGAGTGCATCAAAGTTTCGAAAAGAAAGGGGTTGGTGCCGGGTGTCAAGCAATTCGAATTTCTGACGTTCTCCTTGCCCTTTCACTCGCCGCAGGCCGCCGCAGCAGCGACCAAGCGGCAGCCAAGCAAACAGCGGAGAGAAATGGATGGTGAGGTAGGGAATGAAAGAGCCGTCCATCCATGCCAGCTCTGGTGATGTCCGCGGCCTGCCACCCGGACCCCGGAGCTTCATTGACAGAAGCTGCTGTATCCCACCAGGCCACCATGCAAGTCCAGTTGGTCCTTCAGTCCTGCTGCTGCAAAAGTTGCCATCTGATCTGGACATCTGGTCTCCACTCTCCACCCTAGCGATTGCGATTTGTTTTTTTTCTCCTTTTTGTCGGCAAGTCTTTATCCAAAAATTGAAAAAAAAAGATCTACACGAATCAAAAATTTTGAGGATTCTTACCAGACCTAAAGGCATTGTTCTTAGCAGGTCGATCATTTACAGATCAATCATTAGTTGAACGATTTCAGACAAATATTTGGTACCTATGACTATGAGGTTACCAACAAGGAGCACGGATATGATATCCCTAAAACGAAAAAAAAAATGCCCAACAGAATTTTAGCAGATAAAGCAGCAAATCACAAGGGATCCAAGGCAAAGTTCTGTCACTTTAGCAGACCAACATCAACTTTGGTCAGTACTGAAGTGGTCAAGTAGAAGCAGCCAATAAGAACATAATACCAGAAAGCTCAGGTATAACAACTTTATGCCTGTCCCAGAAAAACCTAACCACAAACTTACACATGAACTGTTGCGCACCAAATCTGAAGCCAGGCCGGTACCCCTGAACTAGGCCGGTGCATAATTGTATCAATGATTGGCGCTATCAGCCACTCTGGATTTCGATACAAGAACATGCTAGGGAGTAGAGACAACTCACTAGAGCATAATGTACAGCCGCAGTTCATGGTAGTGGCTCAAAACTCAAATACAATATTTGGGAGAAGTTATGTCCAAATGGAATGGGTATAGACAGCATCAACTCAAAGACATTGATAGACCAATCAGAACCATGTTGCAAACAGACTGCGACATACACCAAGCAAATGGAATTCAGAAAAAAAAAACACCCACCAAACTGTCTCTTCCACAGATCTTATCCGTAGTGTGTCGATATAACATGAAATGGAAAGGGCGAAGATGCAAGAGAATGGGAGCAGGCATAATGCAAAAGGTAAACGAACAAACAGAGAAAGCGAAAGGAAAAGGAATGCATGTGACTATGTGGTGACCAGTGGAACTGTAGTAAGGTCCAAAGGCCACCCACTAGCCCCTGCACCTGCACAACTCTAAAAGTGACAGTACAATGTGCATAGGTACTACCACAATTCAGACACAAGCTGTATCAAACATGTGTGAGGCACATTAGGCATCTGATATGGCAGCTCAGCATGGCCTGCTTCCAACTAGTCCAAGCATGCAGCATGAATGATTATGGAACTCAGAAATGTGTGCAATAAAGAATGATTACCTCCAACGAATCAAAATGTGTGTTTTGGTCATATACTAAGAAACTGCGCTATAGTGTTACAACCAGAAAATAAAATCAGAATTGTACCGCTAATGGTTTGTGTATCAGCTCAGAGGCAAAAGTAATAATGGGATACTATTGTACAAACCGTATGAAGAGAGGCAATCCTTCACTCGTCCAGGATATGGGTCACTTTGGCAAGCATGAGAAAATTCAGTGACAGGTTTAGTTGGATCTTTCTTTCCTGCAAGTTGTTCAGATGGAAGTATATCTTCTTTCTCACTTCACAAGTACATTTGACGTTCTGTTCAAGGAGCTTAGTCATCCCAATCAACATCCCAACCATCTTTGCTATTGGTCTGTGATCTCAAAGACAGACCATTTGCTGAGACACTGCTAGTAGGTTTTTTATCTGATGGTCTTGCAGGTGCTTCTTCATCATCCCAGTCATCGTCCCAGCCGTCTTCCCAGCCATCTGTGGTGCTTGTCGTGTTGTCCACCACTGCAGAGTTTGGTGCTTGAGCTCCCATCTCAAGCTGCTGGTAAGGGACCCCATCGTTGCCTCTTCTCTTTGCAAACTTACAGCAGGCGCACACAATGCCCACCAAAACAACAGTGAACACGAAAATGTAGGCTCCATATATTGGATTCAAACGTGTTGCATAGGCTGCAAACATTTGAAACTGCTGTTGCAAATCAGAAACCGATTGCCTCTTTACCGACGGCCTGACATGTATAGAGCAGTCCTCATTTCCACCATCTAAAGTAATATTCCAACCATCTGGACTGTTATATGTTATGCTGATCTGATGATATAAATTGGACCAAAAAAATTAGTGGATAAGAAAATAAAAATAACAGCGCATATGCTAAAATTTCAAACAAGAAAACCTGGAATACTAATAAAAAATGACCATATTTATATTAAGACAATATGCAATTAATCATCTTAAAATATGATAATCATGTTGTTGTGTCAGATATGTACGGAACAAAGACTCGACTCTTATGCTCAAAGGCCTAGTGTAGTGTAGTTAGTTTGGTAGGACATATGTGAATTGTCAACTCCAAACAGAATGCACAGGATATCAACCCAGTCTCACTGACACGAAAGCGCATACCGTTATACTACAGGTCCCCACATGAACACATGAAGTAAGAATAGAGAACTATGTTTAAGCCTTAAAGTAAAACCAACATATGCCACGCCATATTTGACCCAGAAATGAGTTTGCAGGTGCCTGAGCCTGATCGGTCGCTCAGGTAACTCCACCATCTAATTGACTACAATATGTAATACCTGTGTATTCAAGGAAACCTGGAGCGGATCTTGTAAAAAGACTAAATTGCATACCTGTCCAAAGGCACCATTGGCAAGATGTAGAGGCTTCTTATCAATATCTATAATTGGCGGCTCTTTGACAGTAACGTTAATCTCATTCTGCCCTTCATTCTGGACAGTAATAGCAAATGACCCAACTGAAGCTGCAAGAATAAACAAAAGGCCCATTTTATATAATCGATACTATGATTTCTCTGTCTATTGATATATCTCAAGGCCACAGAAAGAAAAGTCAAGTTTGTATCAAATAACTTCTTTATCATCCCTCAGAGAATCTCAGCTTATGTATCAATAGTTGTTTTCAGCATTGGTTCAAATTTTTGGAGTTACTATAAATTTGAACATAGCTATTAAGTATCAACCATTTAGTGTCACCTGACTTGTCCATAATGGCATGAATAGAAAAGGTGCACCCCTAGTGTCATTGTACAGGATATTTTTATTGTCACCGCCAGTGGGGCATGTCTCCTGATCTTCTGAGGAAAGTAAGACCAGTATATGAAAAATAAGATTTCTAGTAGGATGATGCACTTAGGTGGTAAACCATGGTATGACACTTGAGAAATGCACTTTATAAACTCCATCAATGGTTGGTTGAGCATATTATGTTTACATCGGAAAACCTTTGAAATTTCTACAAGTTAGGGATATCCAAGCCTGTTAACTATCTTATGGCCTCACTGTTTTCTTGATTTAAGACAACTTGACTAGTTTTAGCTACAAAGATAATGTGAGGCATTTCCCACAAAAGATTAGCACGATCACATCTGCGACTAAGAATCTCGTGGTAAATTTAAGCACCAAATTATGTATACAACAGGGAACACTAATAAAATTATTCTAAAAACACACATGAAATGAATCCCGTGGCTTTTACCCTTGCCAAAGTTAAATAGAAGATACATCTGAGCCTTTATGAGCTACCCATTCAAGCCAACATTCTTCTTGGTTCAGCTCAAACATCACTAACATGGCAATCTGATAACACAGGAAAATTCAGAATGCAATGGCCTAATGAATTATACTACTGAATTTCCAATAGGACTCAAGGCATTACCATTATCAGAAACCAGGCAAGCAGAGAATTCCTTTCCGGAGGAGCACTTATGTGAGGCATCACACTTCTCCATCACCTCCTTCATTTTATTCATCTCCTCCTCCTTCACCTGAATTCCTGTGTCCTCTGGGTTCGTCCCACCATTCACTTCACCTTCACCATTCGATCCTGGACCTCCTGGAGGAGGACTGGCCTTATGTGAATCAGTCTCCTTTGCCGGTGGTGGTGGCGGCGGCGGTGATGCAGAGGCCTGCGCCTCACCCCCTTCCTTTCCCTTCTCTGCCGAAGGTACCTTGGTATCCTTTGGTGGTGATGGTGCCGGCGGCAGCAAATTCTGATGCCTGTGGCTCTCGCTTTTCTGCCCCGCAGCCGACGAGTGCCCAGATTCCTTCGGGGGTTCGCCCTTTGGAGATCCGCCTGCAGGACCGGTGGGTGCAGGGGCGTCCTGGAGAGATGCGATTATGCAAACAACCTCTGAATGCGAATTCTCTTTAAAATATTGATGACGAGGACGCTAATCTAGCATGCTAACTTGGATTGCATGACAAGGTTTCTCACCTCGCCGGAGCTGGGCTTCTCGCCTTCCAGAATCCTCCTATCCGAACCCGAAGCAGGGTTAGGGAGCAGTGCCGCGGCGAGGAGGAGCACGACAAGCGCGGCGAGCCCGCGGGCGCCCATGGGCACGAGCCAAACCTGGCAGCGCGGCGGGAACCGAGGTCGTTACCGCGTCGTCGACTCCGGCCGCGCCGCGGAGACGGGGTATCACACCGGCCGCAACGCGCCGGCGGGTCGGCGAGAGATCCGAGATCCCCGGCGAGGGCGGGGCGGGGTGGTCGGATCTGTAGGGGGGATCCGAGCCTGGCCGACGCGTTCTCTGCCGCCTCAGCTCGGGATTTCGTGGGGTTCTATTGGTTCGGTCCCTATCGCTGCAGGCGGGGAGGAGGAGGATCTCGGGTGCGCGAAGAGGACGAGAGGAAGATTTGGGAGAGGATGCTTTCGCGGCTGCCGGCTTCCGCTGCCCGCCCGCGCGCAAGTGTTGACGTGTTGTTCGTCGCGGTCAGACTCCTGGCGCCCGTGGACCGTGGTGGCTTGGTCTCCGTTAGTTCAGTGGAAAATCCGTTCGAAACACACAACTTGTCTTGCGGTTTGGACCAAAACTTTGCTGAATTTTGTCGTCCGATACGGGCCAGGATGTCAGCGTGTTAGAGAAGTCTGAGAATGTACGTGCAGTGAAGCTGCTGCTGCTGCTGCTGCTGCTATCAACTCAGGGAAAGAAAGAAACAAAAAAAATGGCCTTATCCATCAACATGATGTCGATGGTAAATGGGGTATAGTGTTGCAGTAGCAGGTAGTGCTATTTCAGGAATGAAAACGGGCTTCACAAAGCATCAGATTGCTTGCAGCTGCAGCCTGCAACTTTACATCATGCTTTGCAAAAAGCGCACGGAATTTCCCCTGCCGGGGAATGAGAGCGACAGATCAAGAATCTCGTACAATACTGTGACGGTGCAGCCTTAAGGTAAGGGTGTTTGATCCCTTGCGTACACGTCCCTGAATAACGCTTGCAGCCGATGAGGGAACGAGATCACGACACGTCGACACACGAACCGTTAACCGAGCTGCCCTTTTTGCGATCATGCAGAGCTGCGAGCCTGCAAGACGGATCAGAGCCGTGCGATTTCAGCTGATAATCCTGGTGACCCGTGCAGAACAAGCTCGATCGATCGGCAGTGCACCGATCCCTGCCGTCCTTCCCACGCCAAGCTCGCGCAAGCTTTCGCGCAGAATATTGGCGTGGCCGCGGCACCGGGAGGGACCACGCTGGCCGCCCACGGCAAGCGTGCCTAAATACCGCGCGCGCTCGCGCCTCGATCGTCGACGGCCGCCGTGGCATTAGCATCGGTGAAGCGAAGCAGCTAGCATTGTCCAGTGTCCACTCGCCATGGAGGAGGGGAAACCAGGCGGCGGAGCCTGTGTGGCCGAGGACGCCATGTCGCGGTTCAGCCTGGACGCGAGCGCCGGGGGCCGCCACAGCACGCTGCTCGACGAGTACGAGCGGCTGGTGTTCGAGGCGCAGCTCAACCGGGCCATCGTCCTTCGCCGGTGCTACTCCGAGCCCAGCCCCGTCCGGGTCGTGCAGCCGCAGCACAAGCCGGATGGTGGTGATGGTGCGCGCACGCCGCCGGCGTCCGATCAGGGTCAGGGCGGAGAGGCGCGACGGCGCGACGCGGGCGGTGGGAGGTTCTGGCGGCTCCACGAGACGCTGCCCCGGTGGCTGGAGGCGCTGAGGCCGGTGCTCCGCTGGCTCAGGAGCGCGTGGGAGCGCCGGAGGAGGAAGGAGCCGACGGCGGACGCGGCGCGGCGCCCGCCGCCGACGGTGCCGCGGGTGCAGCTGCTCGACTACCTTCGTTAGCTGCCTATCAGTTTGATGTTTTGCGATGTGTGAAGGTCGGTAACCGATAAGCAAAGAGTCGCTAGCAGTGTACAACTGCACATTAACTGGGTCATGTTTTGGGAAAGATTGACGTCGATTGATGCTCAAATGTCCTTTAAGTTGCAGGGTACAGTGCCCAGGTGGCGGGTTGCTGGGCTGATTCTGTCGTGAGAGGATCCGATTCGTGATGACTGTCCAGCTGGCTTGGCGTGTGATGATTGAGCATGGGCATCTCTAAGATTTCATTCATGACTGTCCAAGTATGTGGAGTACTCTGCGACACGTGCCTATGCGTTGAGAGGGTCACCCTTCAAGTTCAACTAGGATCTAGGAAAAGAAAAACGGAAAAAAGAAGACCATACTTTTATTTTTTTAAAAAAAGGAGACCGTTAGAAATTATTAGTGTGTGATCAGTTAGTTTAAGCATATGATTAACATGTAGCTTAGTCAGTTGATCCCATCATTAGCAGATGCTAATGACGGGATGCGTGTGTACAGAAACGGACGTTCCGAAGGGGCCTATCCCTTCCGAACGGGCAGGCGCGACGTGTATATATATACATATACATATATCTATAATCGTACGTAGCTACTTTTACTATCAGTATACCACCATGCATCTGTCCTCGTACTTATTTATCACTTTGAGTATGTTCATATACTAATTTAAGATACTTTAAAGGGATATTATGTACGAAAAAATCAAAAGCATCCCTATTTTTAAAATATATCATGAGTACTAGTATATAAAAATAAGTATAAAAAATGAGTATGTCTATATACTGCACGTATGGTCACATACAGATGGTCTAGTATGATCACATACACCTTATACATACCTTTCGTTGGGTCAGAGACGTCCTACATCATGAGATGCATATGCACAAGTAGCTACAAGCGCGTGTAGAATGGATTTTTTTCACATATATATATATATATATTGTTTATTCATCATTAATAAGAGAATCATTATATTTCATTTCACTGATAGTTCGCCAGAAACTCTCGCTAGTTTGGATCTCACCGAGGAAGAAGAACAGGGGGAGGCTCCTTGGCCTCCACCAACCGAAGGTGAGAAAATGGCGCCCAGGAACTCACCGTCTGCATCCATAAACGCGTTTGTCCGTGCTTTCTTTGGCATCCTTCATCAAGTTCGTCGTGGAACTTCATCGCCGAGGCCATCCTGCGCGTTGTGGCCACCGCAGCATCCACATCCAGAACATGCGCTGTTGCGACCCTCATCGCGACCTCGGACTCCTAGAGGCCGACAACCGCCTCGCGATGCCTCGTCGTGGTGGTCGCCACCTGCTCGCCATGCGCGTCGGTGGCCATCATCTGCATCTTCACCGTCGCGTCATGGATCCGGATGCCGCTGGACCGAGCCACTAGACACACGTCGCAGCACCAAGGACTCCACCACGTCGTACTACGGTCCCGGCACCGTCCGTGAAACGAAATGGATTCTGAAATCGAGAATCCGACTCCCTGTATCATTGTGATAGTCTTTGGATCAAGCGCTATCATATACAGAACTCATTTCAAATATAATATTATAGTCATACTTTGCATAAGGTCAAATATAGCTTTAATTATTACATAAATTCATAGAATTTGCAGTACGAGGTCCATTACAAGCCCCTTGGGCTAAAGCGAACAGATAGAAAACGGGAAACAGTAGCTAGGCTTCTAGCACATCCTTCATCTTCTAGAATTCCCTCCACAGGCAAACTCGAGTGTAGCACGGGCTTCAATTGTACCAACCGTCATCGTTGGATCGAGCTTCGAGTCGGATCCTGCATCGTACCAAGTTATCCCCAAGGAATGGAATAGGTCCGCGTCACCATCCATATGCAAACTTTAAGATCGACTATACTAAGGGTATAATAAAAGTTCAAGAAGATAAGCTAGGGGTTTCCTATGCATGCGCATCATCAAGTATATCATCCACCAAACTCCGAACTCGGGCCATTTCGGTATTCCGAACTACCGGTCCAACACACACCTTCCAAAACCACTAAGTCGGTGCGAGGACTCCCGCTCCTTGCACCTCATCTGCCCCAGGCAGGAAGTCATCACTAGAGGGAGATAGAAAACTTGAGTAGCACTACCTAATAAGAGCAACAGAAGAGTAGGGTTGTCCATTACCAAGGACGCGACTATACGTATATTTTTCACCCTGCAAGGATTGTACACCTGGACCCACTCGAATCGAAGCCAATCGGGGATCAGCCAGCTGGACGACGAGACACCGGTCTACTGACACAGAAACCAGTAGCCTCGGTACCATCTAGCTTTCCCGGTTCTTGGGCGCATCCTCCCGCAAGAGGTCGTCCCAGGACTGTGAAGCCTCCCTTCATCTCGGGGAACGTGAGGTCAGCACCTCCTCCCCCTACACTAATACTCGATCCTCCTACTGGCTTGGTATCGTACTTGCTAGCCCCAGACCGGGCCCACCCTCATAATGGGTAACTGGTGTGCACACTTAACATAGTCCCACAAATCATAGTTACTCCTCACCCGGTTCTCAATTGCCGAAGCGAGCATCTTCATCACATGCGTCTCCACCGCAATGGTCCGTAACTGCATCCATTACGTGTGCTCCCAACTTCTCAACCAAGTATCCAAAAAGTTGTACTCGCCACAGGTACTCCGTAGGGTGTGCGAAGATACACATCCTAAGCCCTCGATCCAATGATTGAGTTAAGTTCGCTCGCTCCCGGCTAAAAAGTCCTATGCAACAACTCCTCAGAGATGTATCTCCACTCACGCCAAGACTATCCCTCCATTCCCACACACATACATGCAAGCATAGCAAGATATTTCATACATAACAAGTGTATAGGATAGCAAGGAATTCAGGTAAATAAATAGGCTATCCAGGTTCACTCACCACAACACATTAGGGAGTAATAGCATATCTACCAAGCAATGACTAATAGGTATTTAAATCAGAGATGGGCCTGAACCTGATGGTTCTTCGTAGTCCTCCTGAGCCTCCGGATAGTCCTAGCCGTCAGTCAGCTCCGCATAGTCGGGTCCTATTTGTAAATACATATAAGGGCAAGAACCAAAGTGCAAAAGTGTACAAAAGTTACCAAATAAGACCTAAATCACAACAAAGTGGAGAAATTGATATTTTGCAAATTAAATCTTGTGATAATCTTGTTTACAAAGTCGTTACCAACATCAATTTTTCAAAAATTGGTAAGAGGAATTGGTAGATGACTACTATGAGATTTACAAGGTTTATGGGGAGAATCTTCTTAAATTAGACATGATTAAGCCTTATATTGTACTCTTTTGCTATATGAGTTTTTAATTCAATTTCTCGTAAAAGTTTTTAATAAAACAATATCAATACAAGGACATATACCTATCTCGAATTTTCCCAGGGGGTTTTAGAGGAGGTATCAAAGATATATTAATCTTTCTTATATTTTTCCCATTGAATTTTAGGAGAAGGATATTACAATCTCATATATGTCAACAATGAGATGGTAATTTATATATATATACGATATCATTTTCTCCTATTTTTTATCAGGTTTAAGGGAATTTTCATGGCATATCAATAGACAATATGATTTCTCCTCACATTTTTCCTACAATGTTTTGGAGGAGTTTTTTCCATTATTTTGGATATTCTCAAGAACAAAGAACATGGATTACATGAAGCATACTCGAAGCAAATTGATCAAGAGGGAGTGTTAGAAATAATTAGTGTATAATCAATTAGTTTAAGCATATGATTAACATGTGGCTTAGTCAGTTATTCCTATCATTAGCGAACGCTAATGACGGGACGCGTCCGTATAGAAATGGACGTTCGGAAGGCCCCTGTACCTTCCGAACAGGCGCGATGGTACCCTTTGAGCACACATATATATATATAATCACTGTTCATTCATCATTAACCAGAAAATCATTACATTCCATTTCACTGATTCCAAACAAAGACCATTCTTCCACCTTCATTTCTACCCACCCCAAAATGCTTGTTGCAATCAGCCCGTCACTCTCCGCTCCTCTCTCCCTCCCCCCACGGCCCACCGACCACCGCCGTGACGCAACGACTCACGGCCCGAGCTACAGCCCACATATCTCTTGCGGTCGGACGTGCCCTGCATTTGTCTTTGGAATTTTCCATGAACGTGTCCCAACGTAGAACCGTTGTTCTGTCCGTTCGGTGTAGTATTTGGACTTCGAGAAAATTTCGTGAGATCTGAAAATCTCATTCAAGGTTTTTAACTTCTCAGGGTGAACCTTCGAATCCCGAGATATCTTGCCACCAGTTCTTTCCACAGCAGAGGAAGCGGCGCAGGAGGGTGAAAACGGCGTAGCACTTCTCCTCCCTTTTCCCTTGGCACTTTTCCACTGCGGTACTGCACGCGCGCGCGCTGATGGGAGCGAAGCGTCTTCCGTCCCCGGTCCCTCGATGGTTCAGCCTCAGGAGTCGGTTCCTCTTCCTTCGCATGCGCGTCGCGTGAACGCCGGGTGACGACGACGGAGCGCGCGCCGGGGCAGCTAGCCGTGGCCATCGGGTTTGGCGCGACGGAGTGATCCCGGCGGTTGCGGCAGCCGCGCGGTCGTCGGCGTCGCTTCCAGGTTAAGCCATGCCGTGGTTCACGCAGCGACCCCGCGCATAATTGATTTCGCGCCGGGTGGTTGTACGTCCTGGCCGATTGCCGACCGGGGCGCGGCCACCGCTCCGGTTCCAGGCGGGCGGCCCAAACCCACAGTGCCACAGCCCCCGCCGGCGGCGAGCAGCACCGATGCACATGGCCGCATGGGCGTCTGACGGACCGTATGCCTGCTCATATGCAACAAAAAAATTTGTACGGCGCCGTCGAAGGTCGAACACTTCCGGTGAACAATTGGGCAGCTGTGATACATAGGACGGCAAGATGCTACGATGCTACTACTAGCTACTCCAAGTAGCGACACCTGACCTGACATGCAGGTGGGTCCCTCGTCGCCGGATAGTATCGGGCGATGCGGCGCTCGGCTACGGAGATATTTTTACACGACCTTATCCACGGTCCCGGAAATCCAGTACTATACCTTGCTTCGTTGCTTGGTTCATTGGTTGGCTGTGCGCCTGGCTACCACCACTAGGCCTGCTCCGATTGCTCTGCTGCTTCCGTGGAGAGGATCAAGCGATGACCACGGCGATGGTGTCGCTTTCCGGCCGCCGCCGGCTCTGGCCCGCGGCGCCGGCCTTGGCGGCCGCGGGCTTGCTGCCGTCCATCACAGGGCGGCGGCACGTCGGGCAGGAGCCGCGGGACAGCAGCCAGGCGTCGACGCAGGGGACGTGGAACCCGTGCCCGCACCGCGGGAGCACGCGCACCTTCTCGCCGTCCGCGAACTCGCCCAGGCAGATGGCGCACACCTCTTCCTCACGGGCATCATCGCCTCCCTCCACGCCGCCTCCGCCGTAAACCTCCACGGGGATGCTCCGCAGCGCGCGCTTCTTGATCCCGCGGACGCAGGACGTGCCGCCCGACGCCGACGACGCCCCCTGGCCACCGCCGCGGCCTCCGGCGTCCCCGGCCGCGCCCCGGCCCCCGCACCGGAGCGCGCACCGCGCCACCGAGTTGAGCCCGATGGCGAACAGCAGCGCGAAGAAGAGCGCCGCCAGGATGATCACCATGTTGGTGTCGAAGCTCGCGTCTCCGGGCCCCGGCGCCGCCGCCGCGGCCCCGTCGCTGCCGTTGCCGTTCGCGGCCCGCCCCGCCGCGGCCGCTGCCGGCGCGCTCGCCTCCGAGTCCCGACGGTCCATGGCACCAGCTGCTCACTCTCTCTCGACCACGCACGCACGCTCTCACGGCACGCGCGGCACGAGTGCTCCTCTCCCGGCCGTGGCGGAAGCAAGCGGCGAATAAGCCGGGGGGGCGATCGCGTGGCACGTTTCCGGGGGGTGTTGCTGCGCGGGTGTGCTTGTAAAGGGACGATCCCGAGTTGCGCCCCACCCCACCCGGCGCTAAGTTGTTGAAGGGATAGGGACACGGACGATGCGGGTGGTGCCGCCCCCCGCGCGCGCCCTTTTGGATGCCTTGGGAGGCAGAGCTAGCCACAGGAGCGGGCGCTGGCCTAATTCCTTGCGTGCCCGGGGAGGACAAGGCCCCGGATTTGGGTAGCCCGCTCGCTGGGCCGTGCGCCAGAGGACGCGCGCGCACACGCCGCCCGCCCTGGTTCGTGGTTCCGTCCCGCGCGGCGACAAGCTAGGGCGCCGGGCCTCGCTCGCGACCGTCCGTCCGCGGGTCCGTCACATCGGTCGCCCCGGTGCGGCGTCAGGTGGTGCCTGGACCAGCGGCGGTTCGGCCCCTGGTCGCTTCGTCCGCCGTCGCAGCCGGCCCAGCCGTGCCACCGGCTGTCTGGCACAAGTTGCTCTCGTGGGGATTTGCGCACGCTCTCGTGAGTGGCACGCTGACGCCTGACGGCGCCCCGACATGCGCTTCCACCACTTCAGGGATCCCTCCGGGTGTTTCCGAGCGCTCTCTCTCCCTCTCGCCTTTTGGAGTGTTTGTTAGGGTCTGTTTGGATCCACCCCCAAATAGCAAAAGGGCAAATGGCAAAATTTTTGCTCCTGTCACATCAGATGTTTGGACGCTAATTAGAAGTATTAAATATAGTTTAATTAAAAAACTAATTACATAGATGAGGACTAAATGACGAGACGAATCTATTAAGCCTAATTAATCCATAATTAGCAAAATTATGGTAGCATTTGCCCTTTTGCACTTTGGGGTGTTTGGATCCAAAAGTGTAAAAGAGCAAAAGTTTTGCACTTTCTCTTTCTCTTTCCGGATCCAAACAGGCCCTTATTGAACGCTTTTTAGCTTTGGTGAGGGAGGGGTTTGGATGTGACAAGTCTCGGCAGATACGCATTATGCATGCAAGTGCTAAAGCCTAAAGGAGATACTGATAGCACGCATCACTCGCTCACCCTGCTGTTAGCTGGTGCACGTTGTTTTGTCCAAGCTTCGATTTTTGAGATGAGATGAAAGCGCGTGTGGCGTGAGGATACCGTGTCGTGGCAGGCGCCAGGCGAGAGCTGAGCTGGTTAGGTTGTGTAGGTGTCTCCCCTGCAGATGATGCGCTCAATAACTGCATGTCTGTCTGTGGTCATACGTGTCTGGCTACTGGGCACTGCCAAGGCTACGTGTCGGCTTCCGATTAGCTCTCAGGAACGTCGAGGCGGGTGTTACCAGCTGCCACTTGCCACGTAGCATCTCTTTTTCAGAGTGTGGCGGCTGGCACGCTGGTAGCATGATCGTCATATTGGGCAATTATATGGTTTCTTTGCAACGCGCGACTACAGAATCGCTTCTATAAAGAGTCTGACGTGTCAACACTGCAACGATAATGCACCCTGGACGTATCGTGTCGACCATGAAAAGCCGATCCCGCTACGAATGGTAACATTGAGATTCGCAACCAATCATGCCCCTTTTGTAGTTTGGGTGATGTGGACAGGATCACAGGGCCAGGGGGCGTGGTACCTCAATTAATTTGATTAGGGATGATGCGCGAGACGTTGAGCTTTAAGAGCTCTCCGCGACGAGTAACAGTAACGTGTAGAAGACAACGGCTCTAAAGATGGTGACAACTTGAGAGATGCTACAATGGCGAAGATTGATGAGCATAGGTTCATGGGAGTGTCAATCCAGGCACTAAAGACTCAAATCCAGCCAAGGAACGCACAAAAAGTAATTGTGTTGGCTCGAACCTGAGCCTTGGGAGCAAGGGCAAGACTGAACTGAGACTCGGGGACCTATGGTGGCTAGGTCATGTTGGGTAGGTAAAATAGGTCTGGATTTTGATGGCAAAGAATTTGAATGATGTTTGACAAAATGTCTAAGAACGTTATAGACAGGGCCAGTATGAATGGTACTAATATAACGTCCTCCATCCGTTCGTGCTTATAGTAAGCGTAATAGGTTTTTCTTAAAAAAAAATCTTTAGAGATATACTTTGACCATCTTACAATTTATCATTAATTGCTACAAATAAATGCAAATTATTAAATGATATTCAAAATGCAAATTCATTCATATAACTATTAGTGAAAATTTATGAAGTTTGATTGCTTAAAATTCTAATACGTCTACTAAAAGCAAACAGGTGGATTGCTTTCGTCACGAATCAACGCCATATATTTTTGGTAAAAGAAAGTGCGTAGGGACTACTGATGGATGCTGATGGAAAATTTAAATGAGCCCCCGGAGCTCATTCATGGCTAGCATGCCGGTGGGCCGTGGTGGTTGCGAGATGTGCAAGAGGCCGAATTGGGGTGAGCGAAACTGAGAACGACGACCCGTCAGCAGTTTGGAGGGCAGCTGGTCTGCTAGTGACAGGGCTGAGCACCATCAGTCGCAGGCTAGTTGATTTGAGACGGTGCTATGCGCTCAAGATCCGACGGCATTGCACTGTCATGTTCACGACCTTGTCAAAGCGAGCCCTGTTGTGGTTGACAGCGTATCAGTGTGCTATGGCCATGCTGTAAAATGCTAAAAGGCAACGGCTATTTAGCGACGAATAGATATGTAATTAGGGACCAGCCCATAGAATATGTACGATACGATTGCGTCCATTTATTCATATCATTCCACAACGTATACATATATATGCTTCAAGCATATATACAGTATAGTAAGAGATTCACCGCTCTTAAATCTCACAACTTTATTAATTAAGGCCAGTAGAAGCAGCAGCTCCTACGGCCCTCCATGATCTCGTGCCGAAGACTTCACGGTTGACAGTAGATCGAGGCACCTCAGTTGATCCTGTTATTAGGGACACACGTTTGTGTCAAATGCCATGCCATCTCTGAAAATTCAAGTGCAAAAGGAGAAGAAGTAATAAAAGACTAAAGGATGGTAACAGGTTTGGCGTACGAGTTGCAGTTAATGTTGGGGCTGAGCTTGTAGGGCAGCGAGACGCCGCACCTGCCGGGCAGCCCCGCCGCGCGGCTGATGTAGGGGCCGCCGGCGGCGCCCGCCGCCACGTTCTTGAGGCAGGTGCAGATGGCGCGGCGGTCGGGGGTGGTGCGCGCCTCGGACAGGAGGCTCTGGATCCCCGAGCAGCACGCCCGGGGCACCGCACCGCCCGACTGCACGTACCCGAGGCACGGCATCAGCGTGTTGTACACCGTGGAGCACGACAGCGCCGCCCCCGCCGGGCGCGGCGCAAGCGCCAGCGCCAGCGCCAGCGCGGTGGCCACGAGGGGCAGCGCCGGCGCGCGGCGAGACGGTGCGGCCGCTGCAGCCATGGCTCCTCGATCACCTCTCAGGTCTCGCGGAGGATGTGGCTAAGGATGACGGAGAAGTGGTTGTCGGTCGGCGGTGTGTGTTCGTGCGTGCGGAAGGGAATGGCACCGGCACATCTGGATCTGCTTATATGCATCGTCAGGAGGTAGGCGTGAGGTTCGGTCCAACGACTTGGTCAATGACCAGGCACCACGATGGATACTTCCTCAGCTGTTTGCCTGTTTCACAATACTTCCTCAGCTGTTTGCCTGTTTCATAGTCTCGTAGTGCTACTGTTCGTACTGTGGGCCCGTGCACTGTGAAATATGAACGCCTGGGGCAGTTTTTTCTGCTTGTGCCGTGGAGACCGGAGAAGCTGGGAGACCTGGATCTTGGTCGCCGGTGAGGACTGACGAGAATTCAGATGGAGTCATGCAGCTTGCCCGTGTGGAGGCTCCCCGGCCCGAATCAACGTTGCGCGTCCAGCTGACTAGCTCGTTTGAGGTGACATGTGGATCATACCCAGTGCTGAGAGCTCCTATACAGGTGGGTCCTGACTCCTGAGTAAACAAATTTCTAGACAGTCTTAAAATTCAGCAAGGAGGCTGGTTCAAACCTAAGATATCCAAACTACAGTGAAGAATTTCTACCGCTGCGCCATCCGCCCTTCCAGATGGAACATCGTCCCGAGGCTGCAATAATACAAGGGTGTGTTCGTTTCCTACCCTCTAAATTTTAGACCCATCATATCAAAGAGAATCTTGTCATTTAGAAGTATTAAATAAAGTCTAATTATAAAAATTTTTGCACAGATGGGTGCTAATTCGCGAGACAAATTTAATGAGCCTAATTAATCCATAATTTGCCACAGTGATGCTACAGTAATCATCCGCTAATCATGAACTAATATACCTCATTAGATTCGTCTCGCGAATTAGCGCTGGAGTTCTGCAATTAGTTTTGTAATTAGACTTTATTTAATACTTCTAAATGACAAGATTCTCTTTGATGTGACCCCTCTAAACTTTAGACACCAGGAAACGAACACACCGAAAGTCACCGTGTGATTTGGGCAAGGTTGCTGCCGAAGCAATCCTTGTCTGCACAGGAAAACTCGTCCATCGGGTCTGCCTTTAGTCTTAGCCCTGTGGACACGCTGTGCTTGAATCTTTGATGAGACTTGGCCGCTTATGAAGGACGGTATCTGTCACCGGAGACTCGGCTTCGTTGGGCCTACGAGAGCCACAATTTGTGAGCAGGCGCCTACAGTAGTAAGGACCAGGGAGCAGGACGATGCCCTTCTTCCTTTTGTTTTCCTATATTCTGTTTTCTTTTTACCCGGATTTTTCTGTTTATATTTAGGATTTATTATGCCCTTATGCTAAACTTCTCGATTTCCCTGTCTCGCTATTGTTAATTGTCTGTGAAGTGGGCTGATTTCTTTTCTTTTTTGTTGTGATGATCTGGGTTCCCTCACACTCTCCACAGGCCTATATGTAGCCCACTTGAGAAGCAAGTGGGCTGAAATTGCGCCCGGGTCATCTTTGATTTCAAAGCTGGGCTGGTATTAGTCGGGCCTGTGAGTGTTCCGGCTGTTGCTAGTTGACCAACCTGGTCCCCCTCCGTCCGAATCCGTGTGAAGTAGACAACCTTTGTGTTTTTCCTTGTGGGGAAATGAAACAGACGGCATGGAAAGTCCTGCCCAGCCTTTTTTCACTGCGATGCTGAAATTCGCAGGTACTTCTCGATGAGATAACCTTAGGACAGCGATGCCATTTCATACACATACTGCCGAAGGCCGGTGGAAAAGTAAGATACGAAAATTGCTGTCCCTGTTGTGGAAGGAAGCAATCCTGATCAGCAAACTCCTTTTTCTTTTTGCCAAAAGTTTTTTTATATAATTTCCTAAAAATCCAACAAATGAAGCTTCAATGGTGGGCTCACTCTACTATTTTCTTTTTTTTTCTTGTTGTTGTTGCAAGTCTATCTAATACTTTAACCCACAAATCCACAATGTATTCTTGGGGACGTTTTCAGTTAGTTGGGCTTAACGAACCCATGTTACCACAGGCCATGGTCCAACGACGCTGAAAGCAAAAGACAGCAACGCGGAAATTAAAAAAACCGTATCAAAGCGCAAGACGGAAAGGATCCGCATGAACGTGCCTCTCATCATCACGCCGGGGGCAGAAAAGATCTGAGGTGGATAATGCAGAAAGGAGGCCCGCGATTATTCCACAGCTGCGACTGCGAGCGCCATCGATTCTTCAGCCAGCCGCATCGGTCGCACGTCAGAAATTTATGCCGGCGCACGGGCGATCGCTCGCGCGGCCGGGACCATGCATGTTCTTCCCACTGCCCTGCCCGGCCTGTACGTCGCCACATGCCGCTTGCCAGACAGCTTGGCAGCTTGCCGTGGAGACTGGAGAGACGAAGACCCCTTGGAGTGGAGTGGAGATCTGATCAGCAGACGCTCATCAGTCATGTAGATGTAGTCTCTCGGTGACTTGATTGATTGTACCGGATCCTAAGAAGATTTCTGGACGAATCCGATGCCCATGGCATTGCGCATTCGGAGCATCACCTCGCCGAGAGCTCAGATGTTGGTGGCATCATCGTTTTCTATCTCTATTCCGGGTTCAGGAAATGTGTCGAGAGCAAACTTGTTATTAGGATATGTAATATGTTCGACCAGATCAGATCACCCATCTTCTCGTGTCCACGCAAAGCATATTCCCAGTCCCAGCAACAATCATGGACGGCCGACCGACCATCACCAGGATCGCAACGCAGTCGTGCATGCAATGCAACCCTGGAAAGCTAACGAGCAGTATTCCCCTAACTGCACAACGAACTCATGATTGCGTCTCGCCTGTCGTCCGAGCAAATTACCCGTAAACAAGGCGCGCGCGCAGGCGTCGGCCACAGCGCGAGATTCCTTCGGCAGCACAGGCAGCGGCGGCGGCGCGCTTCGTTCCTGGAGGCCGGAGCGGGAGGGCGACGTCGCCGATCTAGCACCCCCCGGCGCGGCGAGACCCATCACGGCGAGATCGCGTGATCTGTTCCGGCGTGCAGCCCCCCCCCACATGGCGCCTGCCTGCCTTGCCGCCCCGGAAGCGTCCCTGTCATATCCGCATGTGGAGTGGAGCGGAGCGGAGCGGCGCAGTGGGGGAGAACAGCGCCGCGCTGTTCCGCCTCCTGATCGGCGCTCGCAGCGGCCGGTCGACCGCCGATAAGTCACCTGTGGCTCTACACGCCCTCGAACAAAACTGCAGGCTCCCCGTAACACTGCTTGCTGCTGCTGCTTTCGTTTCTACATAGCCTGTTAAAAAAAGAACCGACAGCTCACAGCACAGTCCAAAGGGAAAGAGTCTACTAGCACCGCAGTTTTACCGCGCCCGCCGCAGTCATGTTTCAGTAAGCTACTGAAGTGTGCCGGTATGGTAACTCGGTAAAGATTCGTTTTCTTTTGACTGAACCTGAACCTGCAACTTTGTAGCGGCGGCGCAACGCAAGTGACGCGCTACAACTTGTGGAGTGGGGGCAGACGGCAAAGGCACCGGATGGTTCAGGTAGCATGGAGACGAGACGGCTCAGCTGTTTGGGTGCAGAAGGAACGAACGGGTCAGGCGTCCGGTCCGGCTAGTGACAGGAGATTAGCCGGCCGAAGCGCCCGGGCGGCCATGTGCAATTAACATGGCATGGGGTCAGCGACGGCGAGCCTGGGGAACCGTTGCTTTCCCCTTGCTGGAGTATTGAACGGAGGCGGCAGGGCTGCTGCCCGACGCCATTGGCATGCTATCCTTTGATCGAAGACCATGGCCATGGCCGATGCGAGGGAGGAGAAATCGAAATCTGCATCGTCAACGAAGACTCGTGCATGTAAAAGACAATTTCAAACGTTAAACAACCGGCTACGACTCGAGGCGTGCAGGCATAGGCTTGACGGCAGCTTTGTTTGAAGCTGTTGGATCCATGCATGCATTGCACGCACACGGCACACAGTTCGTGTTTCGCCCTCACCTACAGGGTCTGGCCATGTTCCACGCATGTGAGGTGTGTGTGACCATGTGGCCGTGAGTCCCCCTTGCAGGGGCAGCAGGTGCAGGGGCTAGAGCGAGCCCACAGGCAGGTGGTTACGCCCATGCACACTCACGCTCTCACACACACCCTATCTACCTTAATTCCTTAAAACGTGCACGGATTATTGGAACCGGTAGGGTGTCTAAGCTTTGTTTGTTTAGTTCGCTTGATGGGTTCCCCCTCCCTCCCTCCGTGTGGGCTTGCCATTCTTTACGCGCTAGCGTCTAGCGATTCATGTGCGCTGCTGACCGACAGATCCTGTTCCATGTCCAATCAGTCGGTAGGTGCGCTGCACTCTTCTGATTCGAGCTCTCAGATGGCTAAAGCGGGGTGTGATCCGCTAGCAGCTAAGCCTGACTGTGGAGCAACTATCAGACTGTCTGACCAAGGTTTCGCAAAGCTCGTCAAAGCTGTCACTGAACTTTCCAGCTTCGTTTGTCTCAACCCTCACTGCTGTCGAATCGCGTGCTAAACGAACATACGGGCAAAAGCGGCAGGAAAAATTGTCCCGGAACCGCATCAGGTCCAGGTCGCGCAAGTTCGATCCGGTGATAAGGAAGGTTTTTTTTGAGGATTGGTGATAAGGAAGTTGGCGCGGCGGATGATGCTCTGCTACACACCCGCGGGAGGAGACAGACAGCCCATGCCAGCGGCCGCGCCGCGCGGCCGAGCGCGGCGACACCCGGAACGTGAGCGGATCTCCGCCGCCCCAGACAGGGCCATGGGCAATCCCCGTCAGGGAACCGGCCAAGCGCGCCCCCCCTCGGCCTCGGGGTCCACACAGTTAACGCGCTGCCGCCGCGGCGCGTGCGTGCCATTGCCATCGGAGTCCGATAGCACTCCGATCCTCTCTCTCTGTTTTTTTTTTGTTCAGAGCCCACGCAGCGAGCAGTCTCGCCCGACGCGAGCCATGTGGGGAGTTGGCCTCGCGGGGCCGGGACCCCGCGCCACGCCACGCCACGCCGCGCACCGGCACCCCCCCAGCCCCCACGACACGAGCAGTTGGTGGTGGCACCCTGCTACGTACGTGCGCCGTGCGCGCGGCTCGCATGTGCGCCCGACTGTGCTCTGCGTTAACTGCCGGTGGCCTCCGCTGCGCCGTCCGTGGCCGTGGCCACCGGGCACGTCACTCCCTCCGGCCTCGGCTTTCACTTCGCCTCTGCCTTTATGGCCGCCTTTCGTCGTCGCACCAGACCGCGAGGGAAATTACACGCGCGGCGCGCCCCCGGTTTTTTTTTTCCCAACCGCCACCGGCGCATTGGCTTGGCTCGGGCTATAAATAGCTGGGCCGGGAGGGCCGAGCTTCCTCACAGCCAGCGCCAGACAGCCAGACGTTCCACCCCAAGCAAGGTCGATAGCGGCTAGCTTTGGACGGTACCCTCCCGAGCTCGGAAGGTAGCTAGCTAGCTCGAAGCGGGCCGGGTCTCCTCGCTGGTGGTGGTAGTTAGCGATGGCCGGCGCCGGCGCCCTCCTCCTCGTCCTCAGCCTCCTCGCCCGGGAGGCCGCGGCCGGCGGCTACGGCGGGTGGCAGAGCGCGCACGCCACGTTCTACGGCGGCGGCGACGCGTCCGGCACAATGGGTGAGTAGTCGATCGACCAGAGCACCTTGTCATCTAGTTCCTCGCCGCCGGCGGATTTCTCGGTAACCCAGACTCACACCGTATGCTCTGCATGGACGTTCGGCGCGGGCGGAACAGGCGGCGCGTGCGGGTACGGCAACCTGTACAGCAGCGGGTACGGCACGAACACGGCGGCCCTGAGCACGGCTCTGTTCAACGACGGCGCTGCGTGCGGGTCCTGCTACGAGCTGCGGTGCCAGAACGCGGGGGGTTCGTGCCTGCCGGGCTCCATCACCGTGACGGCCACCAACTTCTGCCCGCCCAACTACGGCCTCCCCAGCGACGACGGCGGCTGGTGCAACCCGCCGCGCCCGCACTTCGACATGGCCGAGCCGGCCTTCCTCCACATCGCCCAGTACCGCGCCGGCATCGTGCCCGTCGCCTTCAGGAGGTACGCGCGCGACCCGACCCGGCTAGCCTGGCCGCCCGCCGCACATGCCGCGCAGGGCTCAGTTACTACTAGCACTCCACTCTCCACACCTGCCGTGCCGCGCTGCGCTGTTGGCACGGCTCGGTGTGGTCCCGCACGTCCGGCTGCGAGCGAGGCTCACGCGCCGCTCTGTCGTACCGCGTCCTTGGCTGGTTGGCCCGATCAGCCAAGCCAGCCCAAGCCCAACCAACCGCGCGTCGTCGGTTCGGACCTCGAAGGTCCGTGGGCCCCCGCGCCCGGTTCGGTCCATTAGTTCGGTGGGCCACCCTCCAGATTCGATACGGGGCGTGGGGATAGGCAGGCTCCTGGGCGACGCGCATGTGCCTTGCCTTTCAATGTTGTTGTTACCCCTAGCTAGTAGTACCTCCACCGCACTTCACTCTCACTCACTCCTAGTGACATTTTGACACCACCGGCCAGGCCCATCACGACCTGGTCGCCCCTCGTAAAATCTTTTTTTTTTCACCTACCGCCACGTACTGAACTGACCGTTGCTTGAGAGAGCGAGACTGACCGATGAGCTGCCTCCCGACCGACCGATGCAGGGTGCCGTGCGTGAAGAAGGGCGGGATCCGTTTCACCATCAACGGGCACTCGTACTTCAACCTGGTGCTGGTGACCAACGTGGCGGGCGCCGGCGACGTGCGGTCCGTCTCCATCCGGGGCACCCGCACGGGGTGGCAGCCCATGTCCCGGAACTGGGGCCAGAACTGGCAGAGCAACGCGTTCCTCGACGGCCAGGCGCTCTCCTTCCAGGTCACCGCCAGCGACGGCCGCACCGTCACCAGCAACAACGCGGCGCCGCGCGGGTGGCAGTTCGGGCAGACCTTCGAGGGCGCCCAGTTCTGATGCGGGGAGGCCTTCGATCTTCTTCTTCCTCTCTGAAGGCCGCCGGCGCCGGCACCGCCGTCTTCTGATCTCCTCCGACCCGATCGTCTCCGCAGCAAGCACCGGGGGCGGACGACGGAGAGGGATATATATATTAATTATAAGCTATTGATCATTGGGTAATCCTCGATTTGTTTGGGTTTTTTTGCCGTTTTGCGCGTGATGATGGGAAAGACGAGGCCTCTTCGACTATATTGAAGAAGAGAAGAGGGCCTCGCGCTATGCTGAGGCTGCTAATCTAGCACCCGCCTAGACGTTTCCTTCTCCGGACTCTGGATCATATCGGAGTGAATGAATGAAACATTACTCTCCCTAGTACTGATACTTGTACTTGAGCAAGGAATAATTGTAATTTATTTTGGAAGAACCTTCGTATCATTGCCGTACTTGTACCCGATCGCACCGGCCGCCGCCCTTGCGTCGGAATTGATGGAAACCGCGAGGCCGCCGTTGCTCTGGCTACTAGCTAGCTTGTTTTTCTTTTTCAGTAGCTTCTCGTGGTGTAATTGTGGAAGGGTACAGTGGCGGTCGTGACTTTTGGTGTCTGCAACACCGAGTACGTATCTCCTCCGGCCTCACATGGGTGGTGGGGGGCACGCGTGTCGTGTGCCGCGCTGTGCGCGATGCGCCTGCCTCTTCGCGGCCACGAGCGGTGTCGGTTGCGTCGCCGGGCGGTGTACAGTGTGCCGCCGCCGCCGCTCCCCTAGCGCTAGCTGCCCGGCGAGGCGCAGCGCGCCAGTACTACACGACTCTACTCCTCTGGCTCTGTGTGATAAGAGGAAGCTTGTGGATTGTGATCTGGCCGCCGATTTGATTGCCCGCCCACTGTTCCTTGCTCGTTTCTCTGTCGGCGTCTGCATGCAATGCCCTGGTGTGCGTCTCTCGATCGGCAGACACGCTTGCTTTGCCCTTTCCGCGCTGGCCCGGGCCCATGGGTGCTTTTGAAGGCAGCTAGCGAAGATACGCTAGTGCCACTGTCGCCTACTTGCCGGAGCTCGGGGCGTGTGCTAGGCTGCTAGCGTGCTAGTAACTTGGCGAGGTCGTTGCTTTGAACAGGCGGGCAAAAGGGCAAACACCACTTCGGAGCAGGCAGGCTATCTTGCTACGACGAGCCCTGTCGGTCGGCCTCGGCGAGTCTAACTTCGCCGAGGGACGGCGACGCCGACGCGACCCAGAGAAACCAGAAGGCGAGCGGCGAAGCTGGAGACGGGGGCGGGGCGCGGCGGATTCAGAGGGAATACGACGCGACGCGACGCGCGCCGACGGCCGGGAATGGGCCGGCAACACCGCGCCTGCTCGTTCGTGCTCGGCGCCGTCCAAGCCTGATCCGGCAACGACTTTGGCTTTGTTGCCTGCAACTCCAAGCCTCAGAGACCGAGAGACGTGATGAAGCAAGAGATGACCAGCTATCGCTGGCGGAACCATTCGCCGAGATTCGCAGCGAAAGGGATACTGTCGCAAACTGCGCTTTTGGGTTTGCTGATCTGCATACACACGCCGTGCGACACTGCTCTTCATGTTGAACACCGGCACCGGCGGAGGACCGGCGCAAGCAGACCAAAGAACATCAAGAGCTCAGTGGGCCGAATGCACAAACAGGCTGAGGCCTGCTATAAGTGGCGATCGCAACAACGACATAAAGGGCCTAGTTTCTGGCAGAGATTGGGGCCAATTCAATAACACCAATTGTGTCGACGAAACGGGCCAGGCCTCGAGGTGGCGAATTCAAAACCATAACTGAGCAACTGTTTCGTTAGTGCGCAACCTTCCCGAAAATCTAACCATAAGTTATGGCTTCAAGTGTACCAGTAAAAATGATGCCGCACCTTTGTCCAACCAAAGTTTGATAACAAAATGTACCTATAACGAGACGTACGTGGCTAAACATTAGTGAATCCAACAGCAACAAACTGAGATGCCTAACCTTCGGCGTGAAAACTTTAGGCACCAAACGGGCCGTACTAAACAAGCCGTCTCCAATCAAACGGAAAGAGTGACCATTTTGAGCATCACTTCCGGGACAAAACGATTCCATGCGCACAACGAACACAAATGATATTAGGCAACGCAAGACTATACAAACAACTTAGTAGGATCAAAACCACCTACAGAGCTTGAAACCGGAAACGTAAAAACTGAAATCAGAAACAAAAAAAAAGAACTGAAGATGAAATCAAAAGGGAGCTCACTACCAATATCATAGAACCCACTGAAGTTCAAGTGAAATTATAGCTGAGCATAAATATTCAAACGACAAGATATTATCTTAGCAAACATTCCAGACTTCAGACAAAAGTTCTACTAATATAGCAAATCCACACTCCCCTGATTGATCACACTGATACTGAATTAAGACATCCATGGCTACCAGCAGGCCAGACTTATGAGGTCGATAAGCTAAACCTATGGGCGAGGAGCATTTGGTGCAGGAGCCGCAGCAGCACCGGCAGGGCCAGGTCCACCAGGGCGGGGGCCTCCTTGCCCACCAGCAGGCCTATCCTCCTGAAATAAACACAAGGCAGCATATTAGTAATGGCAAACTCACAATGAACAAACCTAACAGGGAAAATAGAAGTCTCAAAAAAACACGCAAGGCTACGACTTCCAAGTGTCCTGACAAAGTGATTGAGATGGTGTTAAATTTTCCATTCTTAAATGATCAGCTAATAATATATGGATAATAGCTGACAAAGTGAGTGAAATGGTATTAAATTTTGGGACCTGTTTATCCCACAGGCACTGTAATCACCATAGGGGCAACGTATTAGTCCCAAACCTGATACTTCCAAGTTATGTTCAAGCTATGGCAAACAGTAATGTTCATAAGGACATATCAAAAAAGTGAACTTAATAGCATTTTCCAATCTTAATGATCAGCTAAACATGTGTCTATTAGCTGACAAAGTGAAAAAATGGAAGTAAATGTTGGGACCTGTTCATCCCACAGGCACAGTGTTAAGCCATAGGGGCAACGTAAAAGTCCCAAGTATATGCAACATAACATCAAACTGAGAACAATACTTTAGACAAACTATTTGCCGCTATGATCCGCTGAGATGAACCATAGAGTATGCATGAAAAATTCCCAATCGGCTCAATTATTTCAGAAGCAAAAACTAAATCTGGTGCATTCAATCAGAGGAATAAACTTCAGTATGAAACTTTCCCATCCTTAATCATCAGCTAAAAACATAATATCAGCTGACAAAGTGAATAAAATGGTATTGTATGTCAGGGACCTGTTCGTACCGCAGGCACTACACAAATGCCATCGGGGCAGACATAAGGTCCCAAACATAAGTTTTAAAGACATAATTCCACTTAAACTAAAAATCCTACTAACTCACCTACTAGCAAAGAGAATAAGATCACCAGCTGATATGCAAATAATGAAAGTCAACTAAATGCCAGCTCCCAATGCATCGTATAGGCAGTAAACAAGAGTCTAATAGGAACATTACAAGGGAACAAACACAGCACAATAGGACAAAAATCTGAAATAACTGAAATAAGTACGTCCGAGTGGCACTAATCAAGATTAATTCGCAAATTCGCAGTTCACAGATCTGTTCGCTAACCCTTGTTCCATTAGACTAGCATTACAATAGTAAAATAAGAAGCTTAGAACTCATACCCTGCGCCTGAAGCGTTCCGGTGGCTTGCGGTCCCTGCGCTTCTCCCGGGATCGGACGCGGACGATGTGAGCGTGGATCGCGCACGAGACGCAGTGGTGGACCTTAGCGTACAGCTTGGGAAGGACGTATCCTGAACCACCAAAACAATGAGCAACCGTCAAGCAGACAAAATCAAGAGGGGTTTTACTGATGGAACAGATCTGGAAGATGAGAGAGTTTTACCGTCATGGACGCACGCTTCCTGAACGTCCCTGATGGCCGCCTGCTCCACGATGTTCCTCACCTGAAACCTCTTGATCGCCTTGTCCTGCGAAGGACAACCACCAGGAAGGCAGGAACCACGAACGAATCAGAAACATTTCATCAAGCGAGGGTTTATGAAAGCAAGGAAGCCGTCGAGGCCTTTACTCACCTTGGGGCAGCACTTGGCGCAGTTGGAGCAACGGATGTACTTGACATGGCCGCGGCCGTGCTTGTTGCGGCCGCCGTTGCGGCGCTTGAAAGTCTGCGCATAGGGAGCAGGTAAGGAAACAGATCAGATTGGAGCTGGACGGGGCAAGGAGAGGGAGATCGAGATTGCGGACTGGGAGTTGGGACTCACCATGGCGGCGGCGCGAGAGGTCGATCCTGAAGCTCCACTAGGGTTTCTCAGGGTCAGGGAGGGAGAATTTATAGGCAGCGGGTTGGGTTGTGGGAGGCTACCTGGGCCGTTTACTATTCTGGGCTTATGGGCCAATCATAAGCGGGCTCTAGGTAACCACGTGGTGGACCTGAACATGTAGGCCTTGAAACCGGAGCCCCGTTTGGTGGGCTAGCTAGTTGGGCTGTTTGATTTTGTGCAAGTTTCCTTTCTCCCGTTCACCTTCTCGCCTCCCCTTCCTCAAAAAAAAAAAAAACACCCTTCTCGCCTCCCGTTCGGCCGTTCCCCACCTCTCTCCTCCCCCCCTCTTTGTCGGCTCGCGGCCTTCACTCCTTGCGGCGACGGCTGGGCGAGCAGCGCCGCCCTTCGGCAGGTCTTCGTCGGGTCCGTCGCTAGGTCTTCGTCGGATCCTTGGCCAGCGAGGAGGATCCACCAGGTAAGCCCTTCCCTTCTCCTATCTTCCCCTTCCCATCCTGCTGCACGAACAGAGCGCCCCAAACCCTAATATAAGCTATTTGTTGTTGGATCTGACCCAATTGCATGCATATGTATTACATCGTTGTTACATGACTCATGGCTGCATTTTTTGTGCGGTTGCTTGTTTCTTATGATGCTTCTGATGTGTAGCAGGTGGTTTGCAGAGTGAGCTGACCAAGATGTCTGGAAATGTAAGTTGCTCTTACTTGGACAAAAAGGGGAACCTCTTCTGATGTGCAAATATACTGGAGTGTGGCGCATTCCATCTGATTTCCTGTGTTGTGCAGCCAGTTGGCATTGACAACACTTCTCGGAGGAAATTTGACAAGGAAGAGTACTTGGAGCGAGCTCGACAGAGAGAACAACGGGAGAAGGTTATATGCATAATGCATCCTCTTTGCTTTCTTATATTTCACCAACACTCAAAGAAAACTATAACCATACTTCTCTTTCCCTCCATGTATTGCTAACTTCTCTGTGTTTGTCTGTTGCTGATCCAGGAGGAAGCCCGGAAAGGCAAGGGTAAGTGGTCCAATTACAGTTCAATAGAATATGTATTTGTACCAATTTGTGCTCTATTAAACTCAACTCTCTTCATGTATGTACACAGAAAGGGGCCCTCCTGTGCAAAGACAACCTTTGAAGCACAGAGATTATGAAGTTGATCTCGAGTCTCGTCTTGGCAAGACTCAGGTTTGTCTTTTGCTACCATTGAACAATTTGCAAAACTGTGTAACATTAGAGGAAGATATGGTGCTTAAGTGATGGAAATGATTTTATTTAATTTAGTACTTCACTATGAAGAACTTGCTTTTATAAAATGATCACTTTCTGTTTTTAGAAGTTAATTAACTGTGCCCATCATCTCTTTTTTCAGGTGGTGACCCCAATTGCACCATTGAATCAGCAGGTTTGTCCAGAAGTCTCATAGGACATGGCATCTAGTGTTTCTGGTGCTCTTGAATTATTTCCATCAGATCTTAATTCCTGACAAAACTTGCGAGAAGATGTTTCTTATGTAAATTTGAGTTTACCAGTTCGCAGTTGATCAGTATTCATTACAGATTTCATATCAAATTCTGCTTAGAACCTTACTATTTGGACATAAATGAACCTCTTATGTTTACGATTAATTCAAAGTTTCTTCTCAAGTTTACCTACTTGCTGACAGGCTGGATACTACTGTTCTGTATGTGAATGTGTTGTTAAAGATTCGGCCAACTATTTGGACCATATAAATGGCAAGAAGCGTATGTGTCTGAGAACTCTAGTGTAAGTCTCACTTGATGCATTATGTCTTTGTACATTCATCTTCATGTTTCGTGGTTTGAACATTTGGCAGATCAGAGAGCATTGGGCATGTCTATGCGTGTTGAAAGGGCATCACTTGAACAGGTAGAATATCTGAGCTTATGCGTTTGATACTTGGATCTTCAATTGGAAATTAAAAATTTTATTCAAATATGGTAGCAGACTCACATTCAGATCGGTTCCCTTTGGCACAACTACTGCTTATGCAGTATCCAGCTTGTGGGACAAGCTTTTAATAAGCAGCTACTGTTCTGCTTCTTAGTTCAAATGTGGCCTTACTTCCTCATAGCCCTGTAGAATCCAACCATTTGGTCGCACATTGTCTATTTTCTGTTTGCTTTGATGGTGAAGCAGAAGCTGTGCCAAAGAGGCCCATCATGTCATGGTATTATTTTGATTGGGTCATGCGATGCTACTAGTCAGCTTTCTTGTCCTACTAGGTCCATGCCCGTGTGTTGCCATGGGCGAAAAACAAAAATTCAATGCAAAAAGAAGCTAACCTGCCAATCAATGAATAATTCAAAATCATGTACATTTGTATTGAGAAAACAAAAGGTTACTCTTCCAATATTATGTACATTTGCATTGAGGAAACAAAGAGTTACTCCTCCAATATTATTTTCACTATACCTCAGATCCAAGCAAAAAGGAGATAATCATTGAAATGTTGATAGCTGATGGTGTGCTCTTTCAGTGCTCTATACACATGTGACTTGAGTTCATGTCAAGCACGGTTCAATTCTCAAAGGTTTAGAAGTAGCAAGGGTAGAAATTAGAAGAGAATGGATTATAACTCAATACATATTTATAATTCGACATAGGTTCTACAACTTAGCAATACATTGATGTATTGACATAGCAATATCTCATAAAGATACTTGTGTGATACATCAATTTTATTCTAAATAGGCAGAATAAAATTTAGAATATCTGGACAGCAATGATTTTGGAGTTCCTCTTGTCAATGATTTGCATATGGTATTCTCATGTAAATCTCTTAGAACAGATGTCTTGGAGCTCATGCATGGCATTCAGCTTGGTATATACAGCAATAAAAAGTTGAACTTAATGAATGAGAAAACACCAAAAAGAATAAACCGCATTTATATAGAGATAGCTTAGCTAAGGTCTTAGTATTTATCACTGATACACTGTATATCAATCAACCAATAGTACTAACTCTTAAACTCTGTTTCTCTCCTATGAATAACCCATGCCACGTTTAATTCAGATCAGTCTGGAAATTTTCACATCAATCAAATAATGTATTAATGGTTCATGTGTGTTCTATTGGTCGAACAAAAGTAAAAGTGCCAAAGAACATCTGGAATCTGAAAGAATCATGAGCCGGAATCCATTGCCCAAATCTGAGGGTAAATATATTAAAGCAATAGAAACTGGAGAAGGAAAAAGATCCATTAGCTCCCAATAATTTATGCTAACTTGATTCTGCGATTTACATGGCCCCAAAGTGGAAATCTCTTCTTCTTTAGCACCTCAGCTTCCTCTCCAAATCTTATTGGAATAGCAGGAAGAACAGACAGGTGATGAACTCAATGCTGACCACAACATGTTTGTTAACCCATTTATTAGCACAACTCACGGAACATGCAGTGCTCCACACGGCTGTCGCTCTTAGCAGCTTGTAGTCACGATGGCCACAGCTGAACCTGGAAGCCTCTAAAGGACTGATCAATTAGATTGTAAATGTACTGAAACCTGAAATAGCGGAACAGAAAAATATACAAATTAAATAAATCTGTAGATAGTGCTAGATCAGCACAATCCTGTGTAAATATTGATAAGACCAAAATTTACTACCTGCATTGGTTCCTAGGAGAATCAGTGTATCCAAGCAACTTGCCGATGAACATGGTTTGCTTTCAACATATCAATTACAAATGGCTATTGCAATGTGTGAATAAAGAAAAGGATCCATGTGTTCATACTTTCTCATAGTAAGCAAAGATATGGATTAGAACAGCCCCACGTCTAATGTCAAGGAATGAATGATAGCATCGTTATGCGCATATCTGAAAAAAAAATCAAATTTCTGTAAGAATATCCAGGGAAAGTGTGAATTTGCCAACAAGAAGACAATTCTGATTACCTTGACCATAGTAGTTACTGTCATCTCCTTGGACTTCCCCTTGTTCATATAACCCTATGCATGATGGAGACTGGATATATGGCTTTGCCATGGATCTTATTTGGCTACATGGATAAGATCAAATTGAATCAGATCAGGGTGATCATGGTAGCTAGGAAATTCTAAACCCTAGCGATGCAATTTCAAATAGGGAGATCATGGTGCTGTTCAAATCATGTACCCGATCAATCAATTATGAAACTCAAATGTGCACCATGGCTACGAAACCCCAAATCATATCTATGCAATTCGTGAAGAACTATGTACCTGGCACAGCAGTGAGCTGGTCTGCAAGACTGTTAGGATAAATGAGATAGGATAGCAATATCGCAAATAGTTTATTTAATGGAAAGCAAGCAGTATCTATACTATAAATGTTTTCCTTAGCTCCAATGCAGAATTGTGTGCTCCTGTGAGCAGCATACTGACAATAAATCATTTTTTGATTACAAGAGAGTAACTCGGGGTAAACACCAAATCTAGTCTATAAGAAACTATATATTCAAATGATGGAATACACTCAGTCATTCACCTCCCAACTGTGATGCAGGCAACAGCTTGTGATGTTCCCAGACCTCGTCATCCGCTGGACCGACGAATGCTCCAGCCCTATTGCCACTCAAACTGCTCGCCCTCAGTGTTGGTTACCCACATCCGTACCACTATACCATAACACTAAAACAGCGTCAGACGTTAGTCAGTAAAAATCAGTTATCATAGATGCATGCATGTTGGTCCAAAATAGTAGAATCACAAAAAATTGGATCTAACATTCAACCATTTAGCTTTATATGCAATAAACCAGAAAAGTAAAGGTGACTAGTGCAAATAACAACAAAAGCTAATGTATACTTAGTTTAGCCAAACAAATTAATGCTACTTCCATGACACACCTGTGAAAATGGGAATAAGGTGACGCGAAGACTGAACCTGGAAGATATATAGCTCTATTCACTCATGATGCAGAAAACACAGATTTTCTTGATGCCATTGACCTTTCCTGACATGAAAAAGTAAACATATCGATCTTAAGGTGCTGTTTGCCTTTTGAGCTCAAAGAAAACAAAACTTTATTCCAATAATGATGAGAAATTTTATTATCAATGCTATTGACTTTTCCTCCTCATCAGGATGCACTGATGTGAAACTAATTCTGAAAATGAATGAGAAATGTAAAGAAAAGAAATCAATGTGACTAATGAGCGAGGGATGGTATATATTCCATTGATAGGGATTGGTTTTGATCTTGGCTGCGCATAACATTCTCACTTATCTAGCTCGAAAAAACTGATACAACATATGCTGTCAAGAATGATGCAATGCATAGAACTGAAGCACTTAAATTTGACCTGCTGTCAATACTACCTTAAAAATTCGGGGCTTTCTTTCCCAGATGTCTTCCACTGCAACTCAATAAGACGCATTTGTTCTCTAAGAAATCAATACGAGCGTGCTTAAAATTATACAAGAACATAACATATCAGATCAATAAACAACGAAGCCAGTAGTCAGGATCCATTTGCATTCAAATACCTTGGCGGAGCAAAACTTGGTAAAGGCACCGGCCAGACGTCCTACGTCGCTGCGGTCACCTCCAGCCGAGCATCGCAGAACTCGACCCTACGAGAGCTCTCTCCTTCGGTTCAACCCCGATGTCAAGCTGCGCAGTGGACTTCGGCGTCTTGCTGTGATGCGGCAGCGTAGTGGAGCCCCACCCACGTCCATCGCATCCTCCACGCCACTGGTGCGTCGAGGCAGCTCCCCATCCCGAATGGGTTAGCATCGATGCGCCGCCAAGCGGATCGTGGGATGAGGGAGCCGAGCGGAACAAATTCACCGGCTGTGGCAGCGAGGAGGGGAGGGGTGGCACGGATGGATGCGGAGCCCAGGGATGGGGTCGGGGCGGCCTGAGAAGGGCTGACGTCGAGCGCCAGCGGCTGTTCACAGTCGATTCCGACAGGGGAAGGCATCGAAGCGGGCGGGGAATGACGGGCGGAGGCGGAGTAGGGGCTGATTTGCACTTGGAGTAGGGTTCTGGGTGGGGTGGGGGCCTGAGCGAGGGCGGCGGGGGCACAAATTGCGGGGAGGTTGAGGGAGGGTGCAAATGACGTGTGGGGCGAGGGGAAGCTGCAGCACAAATTGCGGGAGGCCGTGAGTTTTGCGTGAGAGGGTAATCAGACGATGCAGATTCACGGGTGGCAGAATGACGAAGGTTGACGGGAACCAGGTTGCACCAAAAAATTGTCCCCCAATTTGTTTTTTTAGGAGTAGAGATAAGAATTTTCAGCCAGTTCTCTTTTTTGGCCCATCTGTTATTTGTTTTCACAGGTAACTTTCTGGCTGCAGGTTCAGAAAAGGTTTGAGGCACTTAAGAAGAGGAAGGACCCAAGCACCTTTACTGAACAAGGTGAGAAAAGAAAATTTCTCATATAATATGGTGTCAATTTGACCCCATAGCACTCTTCGGAATGAAATCTTTCTGTGGAATAACTTTGTAAGAAATTACTAGCAAAATCATCCCCTTGCTTTTTTTTCAAATGTTTTCAGATTTGGATGAGAGAATAATGAAACAACAACAAGAGGAGGAGGAGAGGAAACGGCAACGCAAAGAAAAGAAAAAGGAGAAGAAAGTAAGTGCAGCCAGACAGCCAGATGCATGCATGCAGATAGGCATGTTGCTAATTTCTGCTTTCTTTCTGAAATGGAAATTACAATTGGGCTGTGAGAAGGATAGTTCATAATTACTTTGTATGTAATGATTTCAGAGAGAACAGGCAGCCCAACACGAGCCCGAAGATGTCGACCCTGACATTGCTGCCATGATGGGTTTCGGAGGATTCGGTTCCTCGAAGAAGTGAATTCATTCAGTTGGCAGCATCTCTTTGGTGACTTGTGCTGAAAGATGTGGGTTGAGACCACATGCGCCTGTGCAACAAAGAATTGTACTTTAGCAGATTCGTGATAAGAATCGTATGGGCTTTGATGATGCCAAGTCCAACACTGGATATTGAACTCGAAAATGCCTTTGTACCTGAGTTTATAGTCAAATGCAGCATCGAAGAGTGTTTGTTTTGAACTTGTTCATTTGTTACATGGCGGATGTTTTGCCAGAGAAAATTTGGGATTTCATTGACAGATACTTTTACGTACTTCAGAGAAAGCAACTAACCTAAAAAGGAGCATACATCTCTTGAAGAAAATTGATGAGTTCGCTTCAGAGACTATTGGGTGCAGGTGCAGTTCATCACTTATATATTCATTTCTACTTCTTTAACTATAAATTGAGTAATCGATATTCAGTGCAGTTCATCACTCATGTATAATCATCATTTATAACTACCTACTTTCAATCTATTTACTTACCATTTCATATTTTCATGTAGACAAATCGCATCGACTAAATTTGGGCTCGGGCACACTGATTTGTGCCCACACACATGGCTAGCGCTACTAAATTTCTACTTTTCTCCTGTTCATTTCTGTACGTATTTCCCTATGTTACCCGGGAACAGGATGGGAACTGGAAGTGATGAGCAATTCTCTTTTTCAGGGAGAAAAGGCACCCGTATTTTCCTGCTACGTATACACCGGAAAAGGCCCAATAAGCATTGACCCTAACGGCCTAACCCTTCGTTTCGGCCTAATAGGCCCAGGGCCACTAAGCCCACAACGATGGAAGTCCCTTTTCTTGTCCACCGTGGCCGTGCCTGGCTGTCAACTGTTACTGTGTAACCTCAACCTGCAGTGCACGCAGGCATCAGCAGCAGTGGCGGGGTCCCCTGCAGCTCTTGTACCGTTGCGCCGCCTTCCACTGTCGCGCCGGCGAGCGAAGACTTCGCCGCCAACCCGCCGAGGCGCCGAGCCCTCTCGGCTTACCAACCACCTCCGGCTGGTCACCGGTGCAAGGCGCGTGCAAGAAGACGACGGCAGAGCTACGACCTACCAGTGACGAAGCACAGGTGCGGTGGCCCCAGCCCCTCGGGCCAGAGGGGCGGAGGACGAGAGGGCGCGACGACGCGGCGTGGGGTGGGAGTGGGGCGCCCCCTCGCCGGCTCGTCGCGGAGCGCCGCCGCGAAGCCAAGCCAGCGACCGCGCGCGGCGGCGTGCGTCCCTCTCCCTCCAAAGGCCCGGGGCACGGGCCGAGGCGTCGTCGGCATGGGACCGGCGGACCGGGCCAAAGGAGGCGGGCGACGCAGGAGAACCTGGCGCCGGCGCGCTGCCACACGGGCGCCGCGGTCGCTGCTAGCTCGGGTCCCCGCCCCCCTCGTGTGCCATGCTGATCATTGCTGCTCTGCAATCATTCGCCCCATCTCTCTTTTGCCCCCATCCGGTCTTTGTTTGCTTCTTCCTTCCTTTTCCGCTGTCCAAGCAAGGAATTGACTCGGGTAGGCTAGGTCCGGGAGAGCCCTTTCCAGTTACCACTGTGCACTCACTAGTCACTGCTGAATCACCTGCTGTTTGGGTGTTTCCATCCCTCTCTCTTTCTCTCCCTGCTGGCAGCGGCCTGTTGCTTCTCAGTTCGTTGGTTTCTCGTGTCGGCTGAAGCCTCCATGTTTCCTCTGCGACCAAGCTTTTAACTTCCCTTGGCATACGCTTAACTCCTGTCATCTCCGCCAGCTCCCCCGTTCCGTTACGGAGCATGAATGCGTGCTTCACGTCAGAGTCGTCGCCGTGGACCAACCAGATAGCTAATCGCCGTTCACCCGAGCAGCCAGCAAGCCTGACGGCTGACGCCTCGCCGCTCTGCAAGAGAGACTCAAGAGAGAAACGCGCTGCTGAAAGCGAACCCGAATCCGCGACGCGACCCGGGGTTCCTGTCGCCAGGATCGGCCCGCGCGGTGGCGTCCGGCCGTATACACACACACCCACACACGCGCGCGCTCCTGCCGGCCCCACTCCAGGAGCGGATTCCATGGGCGCCGCCGCGGCCGCACGGGCGCCAGCCACCGCCTTCAGACGAGGCCCGCCTATCCGTCGCACGAGCGACATGTCACCTACCGGCGGCAACTTGCCGCGCCTTGTCACCGGCTCACCGCGCGCCGTCCCCGTCCGCGATAGGCTCTCGGTTTGACCGTCCACGAAGACCGCAATGTCAGGGAGACCGGACGCGAGCGATACTCCCGGCGACGCTAGCGGCGAGCCGGGCGATGACGGACAGGCTGCGCACCTTGTCGCTACGCCTGTGAGGCTGTGACCGCTGGCTCCATGGAAGCTTCGGCCACCGGTGTGCTGGAGTGGCCCGGCGGACACGGCGCCTGTGGCACTGCGCGGCCGTGCGCTCTGCGAGATGGGAGGACGCTGCTCGGCACTGCCGCCGCCGCATGCACGTACATGTGTGTGTTGACTTGGAGAAAGCCCCGGCCAAACGCACGGGGCAAGGCTCGAGGCTCGAGCTCAGCTTGTTCATGTACGAACACGACGGTGGTGGGCTGGTGGCTACTGCCTACTGGCTTGGTAGGCGCCACGAGGGGGACGACCCGTACGACTAGTCACTCCCGGTATCAGTGCGGCTGCTGCTGAATTTGTCCGTGCAATTGCCGCTGGTCTATCTGCGGATCGATCTGGATAATCTCCGTATGTTCCTCGTCCGTGTTCAGGGCTACAACTGGGCACTGTTTCACAGCTTCGCCTGAAGCTATGAACAGTGAAACTAAGGGAGACTCTGGCACGGCTCCAAGAGCTTCTCCACCAGCTGTACCAAACGGTCATTCTCAAAACAACATCACTACCGGAGCCGGTTTGGAGCTGGAGCCGAAAATAAACTGGTTGAAGGAGGAAAATAGAAGAAGCCATTGGAGCTGCAAATTATGGATCCTCCGGCTCCTGCCTGCTATGGTGTGGAAGCAGAAGCCGCACCGAACGGGGCTCTAACCCTTTTCCTGAGATGTTTTGGAGTGAGCAAGCACCGTGTCTGTTTACCACACGCACTTGGTCCTCATCCGGGCGGTGCTAGTACGTGGTGGAAACTGGAATCCTCAACCCATTACGCTGCGCGTGTGGATTCCTGTATGAGTTTTTTTTGTGTGTGAAAAGATCTTCCTGTGCGAGTTGAAACGCACATCAAGTACGATCGGTCGCGTCTCCATTTTGGCAGGAGCTGTTGCATTGTAGGCCTACTCCTATAGGGTCCTACCTGGGCAGGCACAGCTGTGGCCACAGTCCGCGACTTGTATGGATCAGGAGGATCCCGGTGATCACCAGCATCCCGGGATTCAACTGTCACGACCAGGACCTGGGCTGTAGCGTCGTACAGAGACATACAGTACAGTATCTGCCGGTACTCCCGTTAGCATCTCTGTAGCCGGGGTGCCCTGGTTGGCGCTGCAGCCCAAGTAGAGATCACATGGACGCGGCGTTGCCGAGCGTACAAGGACACGGAGTAAAAACCCCAAGCTGTACGCACAGATCGCGCTCGAGGCTCTCAGCGTATTTTCCAGTCTGCATGTCCTGCTCCTGCACATACACGGTTTGTGCCTCTCCGCCGGGTCCAGGCTAGGCCAGGCCAGAGGTAAGAGGCTCGAGACGTTGGTATCTTCCAGGCAGGGATGCACCAGCAGTCACCCCACAGATCTACAGGCTGCAAGCCAGCAGTTTCGTTTCCATCATTCCATGCCATGGCATCTGCAGCACAATGCAGTGCCGTGTCTCCTAGACTGACATCATAGGCTACTACATGTCTTCACGCTCAGATCAGTGCACTAAAAGATCTCACATGTAAAAAAAGTTCTCACTAGACGCTACGACTGGGCCTCGATTCACCTGGACTGAATTTGAGATCGCAGCGATCATCCAGATCAGCAGTAAGTAGTAACTGTAATAACTGGTGGTGTCCAGTGCAGCCTGCAGCCGTACTGGTGTCTGCTAGCTGGTGCTGTTCACGCGAGTGACGCTCAGGAAAGCAAGCTCGCGCCGCGCACGCGACCGAGCACGCCAGCGAGAAGAATCACGATCGCCGAGCAAGAAAAGAACCAAACCTTCCGCGGATCGAGCCAAGATTTATTTTTTTACTTCTTTCTTATTGCAGCAATTAATTAACAAGAGTCAAGAGCTAATGCTAGTTAATCCGCGGCTGGGAATGGACGCATACTGATCGAGCATGCAGCCGGAGCGCGACGGGTGACGACCTCACCCATGGCCGTCGCCTGTCGGCGTCTTTCGCTCACGGGTAGCCGCCGGCGGCGAGGCCCGCCCAGATCTGCTCGAACACCTCGACGATGAGGTCGTGGTGCTCGGCGGCGTTGAGGGCGAGGTAGCAGGCCAGGAGGTCCTCCAGGTCGGCCGCGTCGCGGATGCCCTTCTCCGCGATCATCTCCTCCATCGACTCCCGGAAGTCGCGCCTCGGGTCGGCCGACGCCTTCACCACCGCGAAGCTCTCCGCGAGCGGCGGCGGTGGTGGCGGCGGTGGCGTCTTCCGCGGCGACGCTGGCGGCGTCGCCGGCTTGCTCTTCCTGGACCTGGCGGACGCCAGCCGCGGGCTGTTGACGCGCGTCTTGAGGCGGCGCCCCGAGGAGACGGACGACCGCCTCGGCTGGCTCCTGCTGCCCTGCTCCGAGGCAGAGCTCGCTCTCGGCGTCGCCTCGCCGCCGTCGACGTGCCTGTCCTTGAGCTCGTACCGGACCACCTCCGTCCTCGCCAGCCTGGTCACGATCGGCCGGAGCACCCGCTCGGTGGTGCCCTCGGCACGGAGGTCGATGACGATATCCGTGTCCGAAGCGATCACCTTGCCGCCGCCGCTCAGGATGGCCTCCGATGGCGCGGTCGCCGCAGGCCTGCGGACCTCCCCGACGCCCTCCTCGCCGTCGTCGTCACTGCCATCGCGCCCCACGTACATGTCCCGCCGGCGCTGGGTACCGCCGTGCGCCTCGGCGCCCAAAGCCTCCAGGCCGCGTCCAACCCTGACGGGTCCCACCTGGTGGCGCCTCCTGGAGGAGCAGTAGGTCGGAGGAGATTCCGGCTGGGGGAGGAGCTCACGATCCTCCTCCGTGGCGGCCGCGGCCCTCGGCCGCGGGGCCGGGAGCTCCCGGTCCCGGGTGGGATAGTAGTACGACGTCCTGTGCGGGAGCGCCGCGGACCCGCGCCTCGGGGACGACGCGGCCCTCGCCACCCGCGGCGACGGCGGCGGCGGCGGCAGCATTGCGCCGGCGGCCCCGCCCACGGCGCCAGCGCCAGGAGGGCGGCCCCGCGCGCGGCGCATGTCGCGGAGCTTGTAGAACCAGGAGTTGGGCATCATGTCGGCGAGCCGGAACCTGCGCCGGCCCATTGCCCCGCCGCGCTGGCGGGGAAGGATCTATGCGCTGGTACGAGGAGGAGGACTGCTTGGAGGGGCGAGGTGTAGCAGAGGAGGTGCGGCGTGGTGGCCGGGGACCAGAGCGAGAGCCAAGGCGTCTCAGGGCGGAGAGGCCGGGATAAGTAGCGCGCGGCAGCGCCAGCGACCGAGCGCGGGGTGGGAAGCGTGGGACGTGAGGTTCTTTTTGTCCTTTCTCCTCTCTCTGAACTATGGGCCCCCACCCTCGCCGGGGGTCCACATTCGGCTCGCCGGAGACACCTTGTAGGGGTTACTCTTTTTTTCCCGTTTGGCAAAAAAAAAAAAGCACTGCCAAAGTATATCTACAAACTTAATGGCTACAAAAAATTGTTGATACAAGTTAGGGTGTAGAAGAAATGTTAGCCAACTGCACTGTACCAACAATGGTGACAGTTTTGCGGTTTATAAGGCAGAGATGCATAAGTGCAATGGCATATCTACGATCAGATCGCACTGTAGTAAATTTTTGTAGGGCTGTGCAAATATAATTTTTATTTTTCTATCGGATCCGGTCGTTCTTAATTTTGAATAAACTTGTACTGTTGTAATTGCTCAAGGTCTAGCTCCATAACTAATCCTATGTGTAGAATCGCTTCTAGCTTAGCTCGCTTGAGTCATGCGAGTTGCGTGACTCACTGACTCATGAAGAGCCCAAATTTTCATTATAGGCCCCTTGCGTCTGATTATCTGATCTCTCAAACTTCGTAATGAGAGACCAGCAGTTGTCATGGTTGCTGACATCCGCATCTAAGCTGCAATGTCAGTGGATGGGACCAAAACAGGCCACGTAAGGATGGGCCGGTACACAATGGTTGTTGACGCAACTTCAACGGTGGTTTTGTTGTGTCCATCCAGCTCGAACGGACAGTGGATGAACGAGACCACGCAGCGTGTAAGGGTGCTGCGTAGGCACATCGATCACGTTGTCCGTGGGCTCTTTTCAGCGTCTTTTGTTCTTTGTTCTTTCTCCCAAGGCAACACAAATGCCCTCGCTGGCTTTTTTTTTTGTGCAGAGCAAGTTAAAGACCGTGACCTTCTTTTTTTTTATCGTGGCTGAGCATGTTTTTCAATAAAAGGTAAGTAGCAGTATAAAGTTCAAAGACCATGAACCGCAGTTCATAGCAAATGAGTTCATGTGACGTCCTTACCAATAAGCATATATTGAGGCTGATGCAATATCCTGACATTTTTGTTCAGAAGAAAGACAAGACGCGTGCAGGTCAAATGCAGCCGGAGTCAAGAGACACGGGGGTCCATGGAGCCCGGATTTTATCCAGCCCCATTGCTGGTCAGGCCGTCGCTCTCAGCACCAGCAACAGCAAAGCAAAGCAAGCCAAGCGCCGGCCGCAGTCACCTCGCCGGCGGGCCTCAACGCGATCCTTCTTTCGTCTGCGCGCGCGCCTACCCTGTCCGTCCGCCTCCGTTTCCGTGCGTCGGACTCGACGGCTCGCCGCTCACGAGCCAGCAGTCGCGTTAGGGAACGGGGCCGTATCGATCGCCTGTCCATCGGTGGTCGATCCATGAGCCATGGACCAAGACCAATCGAAGGTGCCCGCCGTGGCCTCGCGGGCGGTGGTGTGGAGCGGGTGGCGCACGGCTCGGGCATCGACCTGGGACGGCAGGCAAGCAACGACGCATGGGTCCGGACCGGTCGGGTTACGTCGGACGGGACGGCGAGCGAGGCCGGGGGACGACGACGACGACGACCGCCCGGCCGCGACGCCCACGCACGCACGGCCGCCAGCAGACCCGCGTGGTTTTCCGTGTGCGAAGAAGCTCCAGGCCGCCGATCCCGTGAAATCTCCCGGCCGGATGCCGACGCCCCTGGCCGCCGGCCGGACGGCGGAGCTAAGCTAGCGCGCGCGGGTCCGGCGGGGTGGTGCATGCGAGCGCGGCGTGGCTCGTGCCTAGCGGCTTGGCACGACCTCGTTTCTCCCGCTGCTAGCTTAGCCTGTGGCCTGTGCCGTGTCGCGCCCACTTCTCGTGGCGCGACGTGGCTCCGCTGCGCCGCTAGCGTGCCAATCGCGTGACGAGGCCGACGTCTACGTACGTATACGTAGCGGCGGGTCGCGTGCGTGCGTGAGTGAGGACGAAGGCCGCTGGACCTGGACGTGCGTCAGGCTGGGTCAAGGCACGGCAGCATTTGCTCTGGTATAGAATTGCACACACAGAGAGATGGACCGATCGGTTGGATGAAGAAGGAAAGTGATAAGCGAGGTGACGTGACGTCACGTGAACAAGTATTTGTAGCGTACTTCGTAGGATGATGCAAATCCCCAGTATTTGTAGCGTACTACGCTTGCGAGGCCTAGCTAATAAGAAAAGGACTGGCAAGGACTCGTCTCTGTCTTTGGCAATCGGCGCCGATCTCTTTTTGAGGAGAGGCCGCTCCGTTTCCGGGTTCCGGCCACAGCAGTTTGGAGCCCTAGCTAGTGTAGGTTAGGCAACAACTAAGATTCTTGACCTGCACTGCCTGTTGATCTTCTCCATCGATCGTAGTAGGCGGAGGCTAGCTTCTGTTAGAAATGGACCAGACACGCGGACTCCCGGCGGCGATCCCCATCCGAGCAGTGCAAAGGTGTAGCTTGCACATGCCATGGTACAATGGAATTAGGTCGTGATCGCTGTCGGGATGATTGTGCTCGTATCGATCGTGGGCACCGGCGAAAACTCGTGACACGTACGCGTGCTTGTTGCTTCGTTTTTAGGCTGCGGTTCTGTTTGTTTTGGTAGGCACCCAAGCTCACGTTCACGGGAGCAGATCGATAGTCGTCCTACGCTCACCTGGCTGTAGGACTTTTCTCCTTTTGTTTCTTGCACTAGTTATAAGTTTCAAAGACGTGGTGCAAACTCGTTCAATGCCACTCCTGCATTACTACTGCTACAAGCGGCCGTGACCGAGCGACGAAGAAGTAGCGCACGGAGACGGAGTTGGAGTTGAACACCTCGACCCGTTTACCTCCCGTTCTGGGCTAAAAGTGTTACCCCAGGATAGTTGGGCTACAAGTCTCTCCTGATCCGTCTAGTTTTCACTCTGTGCACACATGGGCCTCCAAGAACCTACAAGGGCCTTTTGGGTTTCATAGTCAATCTCACGCCAAGGTCCTACTAAGCGCTTGTGCCTGCTCGCAAGCCCAACTACTCCCTTTCCCTCGTCCACTTCGTTGGCAGTTCGGTGGTAGTTCCTTCAGCCACTTCGTTGGCAGTTCGTTTCACGTCCAGAAGGCAAGAACTCCAGGGCGTCGTCAACGCGAGCCGGTTAACCGTTCGGTTAGCCCGTTCCGGGCATGGAACGGCCAGGAATCATTCCGACGCTACGTAAATTAATGAAGGAACAGTGTGTTTGGAAATTATTCCCACCAACGAAGCCTAACGCGATCGGTGATCCGGAGCGCGCCAGGGGCTGGCGGCGGCGGGTCGCACCGAGCGGTGCCTGGCACGCGGAAGCAGTCGATCGGGTGCCCGTTCGATCGATGATACCACCGCAGTGCTGCTGCATTGCTACCAGCTGCAGAGTGCAGTGCACCTTCCGGTATTTACAGCCTCCGTCTCTCTTATCCTATGAGTGACAAAACATGCGGCGCACGTCGATGTAGCAGTAAACCAGTAACTATGATGTAGGTTTAGTTTCAGAGTAACATCTAGTATGGACGAAACTGTTGGAAGCCGGCCAATGGTAAATGTCGGAGGAAATCTCCAGCCGGGTGGCGGAATGCACCCACCTAATTCTAGTTTAGGATGAGTTTGGAGAAGATCTAGAAACGCTTGATCAAAGGGTGGATGAATACGTAAAAGGCGCTAGGATTTAGAGCGGTTCGAGCCGCCGGAACGTAATACCCTACGTTCACTTGAGTGTTGTATTGCTTGAGAAAGTTTGGAAAATTGTTGGACCTTGTCCCGGGCCCTGTCTGTGTGTGGATCTCGTGAACCTTATGGACTTGTTGACCTATGTTCTAACGAGCGCACCCTCTCTTTTATAGACTAAGGGAGGTACATACACTGAGCGGGACCCCGACAGGTGGGCCCGGCGACTAGAGCCTGTAATATGAGAGATATGTGATCTTCTTCTCCAGCTCCTTCCTGTAGTCCTCTCGATAGGGAAATTGATGTGCGTATCTATAGCTAGGATATGATCATGTGCCGCCTTACCGGCACAGTACCTGCTGTCGGTGTTCGCACAGTGGAAGACGTGCTGTCACTGTTGGGTCAGTAACCTCTGACAGGTGAAGGGGCCGCGCTGACCGGCCGCGCCGACGCCTCCGCGCACACTGTGGCAGCGCACGCCTCGGCTCTTCTGTAGCAGATGATCATCACTCCTTGCTCACGCGCGCGACGCTGTGAGTTGACTGTACGGCGCCTGCCCGCGCACAGTGCACAGTGATGCGACGCGCAGCCTTGGAAACAGGCGAGCTTACCGTGATATTAGCACACCTGCCCAGTGTGGTAGTGGACAGGCCATGCCCTGTCTTGGGCTCGCGTAGCCCACCTACCCGTATTTAATGCGGTAGCTGGGCTGGCGTCCCACGAAAGATCTTCTACTACAGGCACGTGGCAGGGTTGGCCCCGCAGTCGCCTCCCTGGCAACTCGAGGCGGCACGTGGCGGCACCGGACCCCTTTCCCGGGGGAAAGGGAGGTCCGGGCCCCCGAGGCCAGTCCGGATGGAGAGGCCTATGGGGGTCTGGCTCCCATATGTGGCGGCGCCGGACCCCGCGGGGGGGGGGGGGGTGAGGGTCCGGGCCAGTGGAGGTCAGACCCGAGCACCCTGTCCTCATGGGCACGTGGAGGCGCCGGACCAATATGAGCACGGGGGGAAGGTCCGCAAACTATGACCCCAGCTGTCAGGTCCGGGCCGTACACCCCGTCACCCAGAGGACAAGGGCGAGGTCACGGATAACCTTGCGCCCATCTGGTTGGACACCCTGTCGGATGACTTACTGACGGACAAGGCCGCCGAAAATGCAGAAATGCTCGGAGCGGACCACCACGATCTTCTGGTCGTTGAGCAGCTCCTTGGCGATGATCGAGGAAAGCCGGCCGAGCATGTGGTGGCGCGTGTCCACCACGATGCGCTTGGCGCACACGCCGGAGCCGGATACCATTGCAGGAGGTACCACGATGCGCTTGGCGCACACGCCGGAGCCGAATACCATCGCAAGAGGTACCCCTGTCCATATGTACCGACAGTAACCATTTACCTGCATCCCCCATCTTTGATTTCTTTATGCTAGTCATGTGGATGCCGGCGATCTGAAGTTCTGAACTTGACATAGGGAAAAAAACATATGACATATATATGGATAAAGTATAATGTGCACAATTTTCACGTTTGATCCTGACGGGAATCGGCCCACTTTTCTTGTCCTTAGAGCATATTTTATTTTACTTTAAAAATTGTAGACGAAAAGAATGAACAGTTGCAGGACGCAGCATTCCAGATCCTCTTTTCTGGTAGCATGTTAGCCCACTTTAAACGACGAGGCAGAGCACGGTACTCCGGACACCTTTCCTCGTTACGTAAGGAAAAAGAAAACATGTCAGCCAGCGTATCACAGGCATACATATTGCAAAAGTAAGTTCATCTGTCACTGTGTGGTGTCTCGGGTATCCTGTGGAGTGGATAAAGAAAAAGCCTAACCAACACGTTTTACATGCATGCAGGCGTCAGCCTCATCCTGGTCAATGGAATCGATAATCCGCACCCTCTTCGTGACGTGAAGAAAGAATCCTGACATTTCTGCGTGGTGATATATTTCCGTCCCACTCACCTTTGCAAAAAAAAATAAGAGTGCCACTGTTCTCTGCTCCTTCCCCCAATATGCAGGACGAATTCATATATCGTGGCAGCAATCAACTTTTGATTTTGTTGAAGCATAAGTAAATTGTTCATCCTTCTATTAGCTTTTTTTGTGTTGAGTTGATTGACGCATCCACGCATGCAACTTAATGGATCTATTAAATTGGTCGAATAGAATATTGTAGAATCGTATCTTATATTCCCTCCGTCGTGAAATATAAGGTATCGAAGGGTTTAAAATTTAAATTTATACTTCAATGTAAAGTATTTTAGGATTTTTGATAAGTATTGAAAGAAATTATTTAATTTTTCTTTGCTCTAGCTGCATACTAATCTTTTCTAATCCTTCCTCCCATGCTTAATCTTAGAAACAACTTAATTATGGCTGATACATGAAGATCTCTCGGAGGGTAAAAAATTTTGTGCGACCCTGCCGCAAAGTCGTCGTGTGCGAACCGTCCTCGATTGAGGACGCGTGGATATCCCACGGCCCAGCGCAGCTCCGCATATGTATTGAAGACGCATGCAATCTCGTGCGTGGCTCGGCTCCCGGCTCCGTATCTCAGACCCGCGATTCGGCTCCGTGTCTCTGCGTACAAAGGAAACGAAGCCGGCTCCGTCTTCCTGCGTACGAAGAAATCGAAGCCGACGCCGCCTTGCCGCAACACAAGTCGCATCGTCGCCGCCGGACGAGACTGCCGCTGCCCGTGCGAACATCGCTGCGCTGTGACCCCTCCTGATCGGCTTTAAGCGTTCTTTTCGTGAGGACGAGCCTGCATGGGGCGTTTCACTTCAAATACAAGTTGCCGAGAAGAAACATACAACACTGTCTTAATATATCAGCTCACACTAAACTGAACCATCACATTGACAGAAATTTTAGTAGTAAATAAACGGACAATCCAATTCTCATCAATCGACAATCTAAATGATTCCATCATATTACAAATAAATAGAAGGAAAATTTAAACATGAAAATTGCATTCCTCATCTAAAATCTAGAATGTTTGATTCCTTGTAGCAAATAAAAGTCAAAGAGTACAATCATATATTTTCATTATCTGGAACTCCATCAAAATATAATTGTCTAATAGCTGACGCAACATCTTTATCAACTCCAAATAAGAGACTAGTGTATTCTCCTTGTACACCATGAGCATCCATCACAGAAGAATTCATGTGCATATTAAAGCCCGGCATTGTAGTATTAGCATAACAGCTCTGGATTGATGGAATTGCCATAGTTGAAGATTGGTCATACATATCACTAGACATACTATTAGCTTCAATTGTACTACATCAAGATCCTACATGTCACATAATAGAAAATCATACATTAACCTTACACGTAAGAAAGTACAATATAAAAAAATGATAATTGATATAAGGCACGTGTAGTCTTGCCATTGTTTGTTTTGGATCAGCACCTTTATCTTTGTTGGCACTTCTGTTTTTTCCCCCTTCTCTTTTGAAGGGATGTGATGGATCTTTTTTTTCTTAGGTCCTTTTACTACACGTGGAACTCTAAATGATATCTTGCCTGTTAATGTATCTGTAGAACAGTAAGCCAAAACTGGAGGAAGCTCATTAGCTTTTTCTTGCACCTTGATTATAGAATTATCTGCATCTAAGTTCAGTTTATCTATGGCATTATCTAAATCATCAAGAAGCTCTTTCGACAAAGAACATTTCAATGCAACAGATGTCGCCTTTCGCGAAATACGTGCAGCTTGAGTGGTCAAATTCTCCTTCTCGATCCCATGTTTCTCAACAAAAAATTCTCGTTTTGCATATTTAGTCCATCTGTTCAATATATATTCTGATGGTAAAATAAATACATCCTTTATGTTGAAGACTTTAAGGGTGTGCTTGCATAATATACCTGACATATATGAAAGGTGTTATTATCAAACTGCATAACAAAATTATACTTTAATTCAGAAATTTTATACACACCTATAGATTCATACTTTCTGCAAGAACAAGTGATGGTCATATTTTCAATGTTGAACACAACTGTTGCCTCTTGGTCTGATTGTATATGTCTAACCATATATGTCAAGATTGACCCCTCAACGTTTAACAATTGACCAGTTAATAGAAATTGATCTTTAAATTCAGCTGCCGTCTTCAACATAGGTAAATTTGGTTGTAAGGAACCGAGCTCTTTCGACGTGAATGAAAATCTGCATTCAACTCATTTTCGCGAAGACCGGCAGACACCTTCTCACATTCTACAGGAAGCTCAGAAAGACCAAGCTTTCTACGAAACCTTTTCTTGAAGACATTATTTGTACCTTCGCTCCTTTGAGTAGAGGTTATGTCTGCTGTAAAAGAATCACGGTAGATAATAGCCCATTTTGCCCTCAAGTTATAAAGGTTTGCCATCCAATCATTGTCCTCAAGGCTGTACTTCCGCAACAACTCATGCCACTTTTCATTGAAGTAATACTCTAATCTATCCTCATATACATAACTCTTGAAAGCAGGTAGAAACTTATTATGCTTATTAATTATATGTCCAAGATGTTTAGCAGCATTAAGATAGATATGCCATATACAAAGACGATAACTTGTGTTTGGAAATACATAAGCAATAGCACCTGCCATGGCTGCAGCTTGATCAGTGAAAATTATGCTTGGATGCTTTCCTGACATTGCTGTTAAGAAGATTTCAAAGAGCCAAACAAACGACGGAATAGTTTCATCAAACATCAATGCAGCCCCAAAAATTATGGTTTGCTTGTGATGATTGACACCGAGGATTGGAGCAAAATGTAATTCAAATTTATTAGTTTGAAACGTGGTGTCAAATGACACAGCATCACCAAAGCATGCATTATCCATGATCGACTGACCATCTGCCCAAAAAAATTAGATATACGGCCTTTATCAGGTCCATCTTCCTGATCTATTTCAACTGCATAGAAAAAAGTAGGATCCTCACGCTGCTTATTTTTCAAGTAGTTGCATAGTGTCTGTGCATCATTTGATTCTAAGTACTTCTTGCGCTCACGACCAATCTCATTATTGCAATCCATCCTTGAGAATGGCACTTTATCGGCTCCTCCGTAGAACTCCTTCATGAACTCGTACACTTGAGCAAGCCTCATTCCAGCTTCTCGTATATGACCAATTAGCTTTCTATCTGCTTCTGTGACACGTCGTTGGGATTTTAGATTTTTTTTCTTTTATTTGGACTAGCAAGATAGTGATTATGTTCAAGCATAACCTTTTGCACGGACCAAACCCCCTCTTTACTGACACCTAACTGAATGCGAGCACTGCATTCTGACCGTGTTGTGCCCTTTGATAACTCAGTGTTCCCGTATCCTTGGCCACTACAAACTATATATTTCTGATATACCGTACGATCTGATCGGAGCTTTGTGGTGCTCTTTCTAATGCTGAACCCAATTTTACCAGCACAATTGTTATACATCTCATATGCATGATCCTCAGATTCGAAAATCATTCCAACTTCAGGTACGATTAAAGTTTGCCCAATTTTATTTGTCACCTATTGTATAACATAATTTCGCATCATTCATTATCTACTAAATGACAAGGAAAAAAAGATCAAATAAACTAGTACGTGACTTTACCCGATTTGCTTGAGCCCCTACGTGAGTTGTTTGAATGTCTTCATCTACACGTTCCATGGTACGGGAGTGCGTGTTGAATTCAACATCCTCCTGTCCAGCGACATCATGATCTCCGGCAAGGATGTCATCCTCACCGAGTGACGAGTTAACTTGCATGGCGGCTGCTAGGTTAAAAAGAATTAATGGTGATGATTAAGAAGGATCGTGTTTTACCAAAGGGATAGCGGCCTCACCACGATGATGAAGCCGATCAGGAGGAGTCGCAATGCAGCGACGTTCGCACGAGCAACGGCAGTCTCGTCCGGCGGCGACGATGCAACTTGTGTTGCGGCAAGGCGGCGTCGGCTTCGATTTCTTCGTACACAGGAAGACGGAGCCGGGTTCGTTTCCTTCGTACGCAGAGACACGGAGCCGAATCGCGGGTCTGAGATACGGAGCTGGGAGCCAAGCCACGTACGAGATCTCACGCGTCTTCAATACAAATGCGGAGCTGCGCTGGGCCGTGGGATATCCACGCGTCCTCAATCGAGGACGGTTGGCACACGACGATTTTGCGGCAGGGTCGCACAAATTTTTTTTCCGCAAGCATATGTCTTGTTCTCTCCTTTAATATATCATAGAATTGCTAGAATGCTTTATATTATTCTGGATGAGTACAGATGGGCTAAGCATATGCAGGGGCCCTAGAAAGAAGAGCGTGGGTAATCTGCAGATGCAATAACCATGATGTGACCGCGTGTGTGCGTGAGCCCGCGCGAGATGGAGTGCATCCACCCAGGCAAGGTAGCCGGCGAGACCCATTCTGAACGGATCCATTGGGCCAGGCCGAGGACATATTTTTTACACCGGCCGTTGCAGGCAGCCTGCACCCGTTCTTCTCCTACCGCATCACACACGAATCGATCCGGCCACGGTGCCATAGATCTGGCCGGCCGGATCAAACCGACCCTATCTGGGTTCCGTCACATTCTTCCTCCAGAAATGGCTGAACCCGTCTGCGTGCTGTGCGACGAGAGCGCACGTGGCCATCCGGTTGTCCATTTCGGCACGTGCTAGATAAAAGACTGGATCACTAACAGAGCACTTGCTCTCCCAGCTCCGGAACAGGAAATACACCGTTACCTAGAGGCTAGAGCACAGGCCCGCTTGCCAACCTGCCTTGCCTGCACGGTTCAATTCACGACCGCACCGCCGTGCGACGCAACGGAAGACATCGATAGACGACAGGATACCGGGCTACCGGCGCGTGACAGTACCAATTTCCGTAAAGAAATTAAAACAGCTTGACTTCTCGATCGGGGACGGCTCTCTGGTTAAGCTACCAAGTCTTCTGAAGGAGCAGCACCGGGTACAGACGAGGTGGCGAACGTTACGTACGCCGGAGGAGGAGGCCCCGCCCCGAGAAGTCTGGACCGGAGCGCCATGTGAACATCCGGTTACGTCCGAACGGAAGCAAGCTGGCGTCGTCAACTCGACGCGTGCGCACCACCGGTTACGTGGTAGGCCGTCGAAGCACGTTCTAACCCGCGAACGCGTAAGCGTAAGCGCACGGGGAGCGCTTCCGTCGAAGGAAGCTCAGACGCGCAGGCTGACAGAGGGCACGGCGTCGCCCGGTCGCCCCCAATCACGTAGCGGCGTGGCCCAGAGCGCCTGGATCTCAAGCCGAACACGTCGCCGAACAAAAAATTCAGCAGAACTATGGGCAGCCACACCTTAGAGGCAACACAGGAGTATCTTACTATCTTTTGGTTCAAAAAAGGAGAACAAAAATTTAAGGAGGGGTATCTTTGCTTTTCTCAAAGGGGACGGCAAGGATGGCGTCGAGCCACGCAACGCGGCGAAGATATGAGTAGGAGGAAGATGCATGCTGGCTGGCAGGGACTCAAAGCGGCGGCCTTTCCGCCCGAAAGCCGGTGAACGCGAGCTGGGCCTGCGCCCGTAGCCTCCCTCGCCAAGCGTTTCCAGCCGGGCAACGGATTCCGTTCGGTACTGTGCACTCCCCCCTTCGTTCTTTTCCCCACCCGAACGGACGGCTGGCAGTTCTGTCCCCGGCACCGGCAGCGCAGCCGCGGAGAACCTGGCAGCCTGGCTGCAATCATCATCTACGCAATGATTGGGGAGGAAGTTGTCTTGCCTTTGTCCAATGTTGCAGCACAAATGACAGGGGCGCTGAAGTCACAGAACAAGCTGGATTACACAGTGATTTGTTTGTCTGTATTTCTCGAGACGAGAACATGTGTAACAATGTTTGCTGGGGAAAAAAAAGAGAGAAGAAGAACGTCTTGTATTTACAGTTGATCAGTTACTCACTGCCCGCACTACAGACCAAAGAATCGTGAAGGCCTTTATCGGCCAGGAACAAATTTTGTACAAGAATCGTGGTTACTAAAAAATTTGTTTGTTTTTTTTCCTTTTTGGAGTTTCTGCTAAGAATCGTGTAGTGGAATTCACGACACCGTCGTGAGCGCCGGCGCGGCATCGGAGGTGGGGCACTCGGTGGTGCTCTGCTCCGCGCCCGCGGCGTTGGCGGCGGCCGCCCACCGCCGGCACGCCCTGCCGAGCGACGCGGCCTTGCGGCGGGCGCGGTCAGTGCCGGTGCCCAGCAGCTCCCAGATGGCCCACTCCACGCCGGGTACCGCCATCACCTGCGCCGCCGCCGTGGCGCCCGCGCGCCGGCACAGCAGCACCAGCGCGGCCGCCGCGCACTCCCGCGACCACTCCGTGCCGCGCCGCATCTCGGCCACCAGCCGCGCCACGGCGCCGTCGAGCGCGACGATCGCCTCCGCGCCGCCGCGCTTCGCCAGCGACGCCAGCACCGCCGCGGCGGCCTCCGCCTCGCCGACCGCCGACACCGCCACCTCCGCGGCGCCGGCCTCCACGAGCCTCCCGACGTTCTCCCGCTCCCCGGACAGGGACAGCAGCGCCGCGAGCGCGTCCTTCTTGGTGCTGGAGGGGCCCGTGCGCGCAAGCTGCACGACGCTCTCGACGACGCGCGGGTTCCGGCCCAGCCGGCGGCGGTACGCGGGGACGGCCGCCAGGCTCAGCACGGTGGCCGCGGCGTTCTCCTTGGCGCGCCACGACGCGCCGGAGCCCATCACGTGGCACAGCGCGTCTACGGCGCCCTCCGCGTGCATGATGCGCTTCTTGTTGGCCTCCAGGATGGAGAGGTTGAGCATCGCCGTCACGGCGTTGAGCTGGAGCGCCGAGTCCTCGGAGCGGAGCAGCGGCACGAGGAGCGCGGCGGCGCCTGCCTCCCCGATGAACGCGCGGTTGTCGGACCCGGACTTGGCCAGCTGCCGGATCTCGTGCACCACGCGCTTGGTCGGCTCAAGGGAGAAGGATGCCGACAGCTTCTTCACGAGAAACGACGCGGTCATGCGCGCCGCCTCCAGCGCGGCCTTGTTCGCGGCCACCACCGGCGCCGGCTCGGCCTTCCCAGCCTCGGCGACCTCCACGGCGACGCCGTTCTCCCGGCACCACCGCACGATCAAGTTCTTGAGCGCCTTGTTGGGCACAAGCTCCAGATCCGCCAGCACCTGCCCGGTCTTTGGGCACGTGGGCTTGCCGGAGCCGAACCACCGCGTGATGGACTCGCGGTCGTACGTCTGGCCGCTGGAAGCCACGACGGGATCGCGCATCAGCTCGAGGGAGATGGGGCACCGGAAGTCCAGCGGCGGCGACGGGGGCTCGGCGCCGTCGTCGTCGAGATCCACCTTGGAGTCCACGGTCCGCGGCGTGGCGGCGCTGAAGAGGACGCACTTGGCGTACCGGAGTAGGCCGACGAGCGCGATCATCGACGACGTCCACCTCTCGGCGGCACGGTCGCCGATCTCCCGCTCCAGTGTCTCGATCTCGTCGCTGCAGCTGGCCGGGTCGTTGATGCCCACCTCCTCGAGGATGCCCTCGAGCCGCTCCCGCTCGGGCACGATCTCCCGCTCCACCTCGTGGATGAGCGCGAGCACGGCCGCCCTGAGCCCCAGCTCCGCGGCCGCCGCGCGGCGGCACTGGCGCGACGCGAGCGCGAGCAGGTCCGCCACGTCGTCGGCGAGCCCGAGGTCCGCGACGGGGAGCAGGTCGAGCAGCGTGGCGAGGTCGTGCTGCAGCTCCCCGGCGCGCGCGGCCACCTCGTCCGACTGCAGCAGCAGCCGCGTGCGGCTGCGCGCGGCGCAGTCCGCCACCAGCGCCTTGAACCGCTGCAGCACGAGCAGGACCTCCCGCAGGCACAGCGACGCCGAGCGCGGCAGCAGCAGCAGCGGCCCCGCGCCCGCGCCGCACAGCAGCAGGTCGTCGAAGACGGCGGCGAGCAGCCGCGCCCGCCTGGCCACCGCCGCGAAGACCGGCCGCAGGAACGGCGCCGGCGCCTCCGCCGCCGACAGGTCCCGCGCCAGGCGGTGCAGGGAGCGCAGCACCTCCCCGTCGGGCGCCGACGAGGAGTAGGGGGACGACGGCCACTCGTCGATCGCCGCGCCGTTAGCCATTGCTGTCGTTGTCGCTGTAAGTCTGTGACGATCCAATCCAATTCCAATCGCAATCCGAAGAGAAGGCGGTTACCAAACACGAATGGATGAACGAGCTGGGATGAGGTGAATTGAGCTGGGATGAGAAGAGAAGAGAATGGACTCGGAGCGGGAGGCGTGGTGGTGGGGCGGCATATATACGGGTGGCCGGCGTGGAGGCCGTGAGGCGCGTTGAGTTGTGCGCGAGCTGGGGTTGAAGGGGCCGGAAATCGGGCGGAATCCTCCTGACTTTTGTGGCCCGTGATGTGATGGTCCCACCCTTGCCGTGGCATGTGCGTTTTTCCAATTGCTGCCGCTCGATTTGTTTTTTGAGCCGGAACGGTTTGAAGGAGATGTTGTCAACCGCTGACCACTCGGCCTTTCCAAAGGAGGGAAAAAAACGCTACCGCTGATCGTGGTCGATGGACGGCCGGATCCGGATGGGCTGGTGCCTTGGTGACCCGGCTTGGGTCTGGCCGTTGAGGAGAAGTAGCGAAAGGGGTTGGTGGTAACCGGTAACTGGTTTGATCGGATCGCGTCCATGGTCTCGTTGCAGGCCGGGATAAGAAATGGAAAGCTTCCAAGCTTGTGTTGCGCTTGCATTTGCCTGCATGCTGCGCAGTGGAGAAGGACACAGTCCATATCCTCTCGATCGTGCGAGGACAGCTTCCTGATGGTTTTTCGTCTTCAGCACACGCACACTGCACACCCAGTCCTCGCCGCCGCTCATGCGGTCATTCCCCTATATGGAAACCGAAGATGCCAGGACCAGCTCTTGGAAGGGGGAGGTTTACGCACATGTTCTTTCCCTCTTCATCTGCAACCACGTCGTCGCCCCGAATGGCTAGACATAACTCATGCCATCCATCCTCCGCCCGCTGGATGGCACATGGCGGCGTGCGATGGTCTGATGGAGAACGAACACCCAACAACAACTGTGGCAGCAGGACGGAAACCAATGCCGAACCAAGCAAACAAGCACTGGTACGGGCTACGGCGCTACCCAGCTGACGTCCACTGTAGCTGCCCCAAACGGAAATACTACGAGGCAGCACGCGAGACGACAGAGCGAGGCAGGAGCCGCCGCATGTGCATCCACGTTCACGTCGCAAGAGATCGCTGGCCAAAATTTAACAGCTGCCCGTGCCGGATCCTCCAGGAGACATTCAGGACTGCCCGCAGCACGTACGTGCGCCGGACGCTGCAGCTGCCCGTGCGACTCCGGCGATAATAAAGTAAGCGACCTGCCGGTGCAGCGGCGCCGGATCCCGAGCAGTGCGCGGTCACCGGTCAAACCTTGGGCGGTAAAAGAAGCATTTGACAGGCCGAAAGTTACAGCACCGGACGAGTAGCTAGCTAGCTAGGCTGGTTTAGCAAGTTACCGGCGGGGCGGCCGGTGACGCCGGTCCGGCTAGACAGGCAACAGAATACTGATCAGCCTTTCCATTCTCGTAAGATAAGAAAATGCGCGATTAGGCGCCGGTGTCCGTTCCCGGAGCCACATACAGGTCCCCGATTAACAAATCCACGTTGCGTTTGACCCGATCCCCGTCCCGATCGGACGCCACGTGGCAGCCGCGGGGATTTTCGACTGGCCGTTGACTCCAGGGCGGCCGGCCGGCGCCCGGCGGGCGGGTGAGTGGCCGAGTGGTGGCCGGCGAATCTCCAGCTAGCGCGAGTTCGCGTCGCGTGGACGGCCGGGCAAAGACAGCGGGAAAAGCAGCCGGGCGGCCGCGCGCCCTCGGCACGACAGGCGCGCCGGCCCGTCGACGTGGAGGCCGCGCCGTCCAGAGCCTCCTCCCATCCCCGACGCTCCAGGTAAAAGCGACGGCCGCGTGCGCCTGCGAGGCGGCGACCTCGCCCTTGCCTCGGCGTGCCCGCGCGTGGGCCGACGGCCGTGACGGCGCGCCGCCGCAATCGGGACAGTTATAGCGCGGGAAAAATCCCGTGGCGCGGGCGCACGTTGCGTGACGCCCAGGATGATTTCATTGGGGTTCGTTTTCTTCTAGTTCTAGAATACTCCTACAAGCTAGTGAGGAGAGGAGTGCGGCCGCCCGCCGGGTGGGTTTCATGGAGTTCCCTGTAGCCAGAGATCGACTCGTCGTCCGTGAGCAGTCGCTGCGGGGCGAGAGCGACGGCGAAGCGTTTGGCCGGTGCGTGTGGGGGGCGAGGGCCGGCGTTGACGAACGCGGCGGCCGGGGCCGGGGAGCCTCCGCGTCCACGCGTCCCGCCGGATGATGGTAACACGGAGGACCGTACCGTGTGGTGTGACGATGATCCGAGGACCGTAGGTAGTAGCAAAGGTGGAGTTGTGGACCCCGGTTGGGGCCGTGCGTGTGACTAGCGAGAGCGACGTCCCATGGCTGCACCTTGGAGCATTAGTAGCTTACGAGAGTAGTAACATTCATACTAATACATACTGGACCCACATGCTTGATGCGAGTGTGACACTGACGTTGATACGGTCCATTTTGGCATTGTGTTTTGTGGTCCAAAATTAGGGCAATAATAAGCCAATAAGGACAATCCACTACACACTGGCTTCTCTTTGAACCTTGTGTTCTTCACATGTTAGGCTTAGTGCATCCTCTAGGAGTAGATCAAGCGGGTCTTTTCATTAACTTGTGAATAAGAACATGGTTTACATCATGGTTTATATCCGAGAGATGAAATAGAGAGAGAGAGAGAGAGGAGAGGGAGGAGTAGAGGACCGTCGGTCTTCGTGGTAGAGGATCTGGTCATATCGATGTTGTAGACGACGGCGTGACCGGAGACGAGTCGGTGTCGGTGTAGGCGATGCAGTGGCGTGGTGTAGGGGCAACGAAGACGAAGATGACGACGCAGTGGAGCCTTCCCTTCGCTTTTGCGCATGCTAGATCGGGTCGCTAGGGTTGTGTGGGGGACACTGTGGCACGGCCATCGTTGGATGGCGTGCCCCGGCATGCCGCCTTGCCTCGGCGAGTGCGTCCCCGATCAGGGCACGTTCTAGGCGTGAGACTCGGTCCCTGACCGAGCAGAAGATCGTGTCTAACATTCTCTCCTTCGATCTCCGCCTCTCATACTTTTTACTTATACTTCACATCTACTCCTCAACGGATCGATATATAGAGCACGTTGCGTCATGATAGTCGCTTCGGTACCATCTAATGCAACAACTACAACACACATTTCCATCTCGGAATAGACACTAGGCCCCTTTGTAATCCAGAAATCATAGGCTCTACCATACACCCATGTCGACTGAGTGTTCTCTGATCATATTGGGAGGTAAACCTTTGGTGAGCGGATCCACAAGCACTTGCTTGGTCCTTATACGTTCAATACTTTCAATGTGATTTTGGATTTTCTCCTTGAAAATGTATCTCTTAATATCAATATGTTTGGCAGCACACTTGACTTGTTGTCATAGGAGTGAAATTCTCAATTCCAGATATGACTTTATCAACTTTAAGCGTCTGCTCAGTGGCCTCATATCATATGTTATACTATAGGTATGCACAACTGATGATACCACAACTATCTGTTTGTGTTTGTTTGGAGCTTTTCCGCAATAAAACTCCAAAACTACGAATGTTAGTAACTACTGTATATTTTACTACACATCTCGCAGAAGTTCTATCTTTGGACTCACAACTATTTGAGAGTAATTGCTCTTCTTAACTTAGCATGAGGCTTGAAATACTTTGCAAAATTGCAAGACATTCCGAACTCCATTCCAGTGATCTATATCTGGACTGGACTTTTCCCAAAATATTTCCGGATACGTGAGCTATGTCAGGGTGAATTCTTACTTTAACACTCTTTAAGCTTCGACAGCTGAAGTACATGGAACCAATTTCATTTGATAGATCATTTCTTGGTTCCTGGGATTTTGTAATTTCCCAAAATATCACCCTTGACCAGGCCCAGCCCAGGGTGGGGGGGGAGGGTCGAGCAGTGCGGCCGCACTCGGCCCAAAAAAGGGAGGGGCCTCTCCCCATGTATGTACATAGTGTATGTATATAGATAGATATAGGGCAGCAACAGGCCGTAACTTTAGTTGGGCCAGGCAGGGCCCAAAACAAGCAAAGCAATTAGCTCAGCCTGGAGGAAAAAACTAGCGCAACATCAATTCTCCTGAACCCACGGTGACGACCCGCATCCCCTACTTGGCTCCACCGAAATGCCGGCTCCTCGTCTCTCATGATCCAATCTTCGCAGTCTGCATGGCACGCCGTGACTGGCCTCTAACGCCGACGCCGAGGAACGCCAAAGATTGGAGACGATAACACATACTCGCCTCCTCAATTGAGCGCTGAAGTTCAAAATTCCAAAATTCATCTGTATGCGGTATGCCTATTGCCTCTTTACTTTGTCTCATGTCTGATACATAATTTTCCCTCTATGGCTCTATGCAATCTTCAGAGTTGAGACTTGAGAATTCGTAGTCCATCAGGTCATCCGGGGCAATTAGCTAGGGCATTAATTTAGGCCACCAGAAGTACTGTAACTTGGTAAGTTACTAATTTTCTTGAGTCAATCTAGTATGATAGTACGTTTAGTTGATTGTCTTGTTAAAAATTTCAGAGCCCTCATGTCATCTAGAAAGCATTTGTCAGGCAGTGAGAAAAGGAAAAGGAAGAAACGTGAAGAAGAGTTGATAGAATCTCAAAGAGGATCCATTAATAAATATTTTAAAAGTAGTACAAGCACTTCAACTTCAAGAAATCCAGATGAGTGGGCGATAGTTGCTGTGGAGGACCAAACTAATACTAATCCAGAAGATCATGAGCCTTCTGCTAGTGCAGATGAAGAACCGATTTTTACTACAGATATGTATGATCCAGTCAATTGGGGCAATCTTGATAACAAAGCAAGGGACATATTGGTAGAGAAGGGGCCTATAAGAGAAGAAAATATTATCTTTCCTTTGGATGCCAACTCAAGATATTTTTCTTACACCCATTACTCTAAAAAAATGAGTAATGGAGAGATACGTGATAGAAAATGGCTAGTATATTCAAAATAAGTTGACAAAGTGTTTTGCTTTTGTTGTAAGCTTTTCGGTTCCAGCAACCGCAAGAGTGCATTGGAGCATGATGGATTTAGATATTGGAGGCATACAAGTGAGAGGTTGAAAGAGCATGAAGCTAGTGTTGATCATATTACCAATATGATCTCTTGGAATAAATTGAGAGTTAGAATCAGCAAAAGAAAACGATTGACAAGGAAGTACAAGAGCAAATTGCAAAGGAGAAAGAACGCATAAGGCAAGTTCTCTTACGAATCATTGCCATTATGAAATTTATTGGTAAACGCAGTTTAGCTTTTAGAGGATCTAATGAGCAACTTTATAATGACCTTAATGATAATTTCTTAGCTGCTTGTGATATGGTCGCAAAATTTGACTTGGTAATGTAAGACCATCTTAGACATATTCAAAACAAAGAGCTTCAATATTATTATCTTAGTCATAAAATTCAGAATGAGCTTATTTGTCTTATGGCTGCTGATATTACAAGTTCTATCATAAAGATTGTTAAAGATGCTAAATATTTCTCAATTATCCTTGATTGGACCCCAGATGTGAGTCACCAAGAACAGATGAGTTTGTTGGTTCAATGTGTTGATATGTCCAATGAAAAAAATAAAAGTTGAGGAGTACTTTCTTGGTTTTTTTGAAGGTGGATGACACATCTGGTGAAGGGCTTTTCAATGTATTACTTGCTGCCATCAAGTCATTTGGTTGTAATATTAATGATATTAGGGATCAAGGTTATGATAATGGCTCTAACATAAAAGAAAAAAATAAAGGAGTGAAAAGGAGGTTGCTTGATATAAATCCAAGAGCTTTGTATATGCCATGCGCATGCCACAGCCTTAATCTTACCCTTTGTGATATGGCTAAATCTTGTACTAAGGCTATTTCCTTCTTTGGAGTTATGCAGCGGATTTATGTGTTATTTTCTAGTTCTACCAAGAGATGGAAGGGTTTGCTTGAGCATGTCAAAGGTTTAACTGTGAAATCATTGAGCAATACTCGTTGGGAGAGTCGAATCAAAAGTGTCAAAGCAATTAGATATCAAGCTCCTCAACTAAGGTCAGCTTTGAAATCATTAAGTGAAGATAGTGATACTGATGCCAAGGATAAGAGTGATGCAAAAAATTTATACGATATTCTTGGAAGTTATGAGTTTATACTTGGTATGGTTATTTGGTATGACGTTTTATTTGCTGTAAATACTGTGAGCAAGAAGTTACAATCTCCATCCATGTCTATTGATTCTACCTTACAACGAATAGAAGGTATGGTGAGTTATTTTCACACGTACAGAAAATGAAGGGTTTGCTTCTAGTGTGATCATTGCCACAAAAATTGCATCAGACCTAGGTGTCGATCCCATATTTCCCATAAAGCGTCGTGCTTCTAGGAAGAAACAGTTTGATGAAACTGATTACAATGAAGCAATTTTACAAGCTGAGAAGGACTTTGACGTTAATTACTTTTTAGTTATGGTTGATAATGCAATCACATTATTAGAAAAAAAGATTGAGGAACTCCAATTATTCAAATGTATATTTAGATTTTTAATGAGTTCCACAGCCTTGAAGTCACTGGATAGAGTTGAATTTAAAGACCGTTGCACCAAATTTGCTGAAACATTTACTCTAAATGGTTCATCTGATGTAGAGGTAAATGATCTAATATCTGAGTTAAGTGTTCTGCAGTTCACTTTGCCAGATAGACCAATGTCTGCTATGGAGATTTTTGAGTTTGTCAGAGAAGCATATTGTTATCCTAATATTTCTATTAAATATCGGATCTTATTTACTATGCCTGTGACTGTGGCATCAACTGAAAGAAGCTTTTCGAAGTTGAAATTGTTGAAAAATTATCTAAGGTCCGTAATGTCTCAAGAAAGGCTAAATGGTTTGGCCATCTTATGCATTGAGAAGAAATTGTTGGATCTGATCGACATTGACGCCATCATCAGTGACTTCACATCTAGAAATGCTAGAAGAAATTTTTAAGGTAATATGTGTACATTGCTTGAAATGGATTTTTAAAATATTTTTCCACTACTACTTTCATTATTATTACTATAGTAGGGCCTCTTAATTTTGATTCGATCAGGGCCACCAAAATCACAGTATCGGGGCTGCCCTTGACTATAAAAGTATGCATAGATTTACTCGCATGCATACTATATTTTTAGAACCTCTTCTGAGTATGCCTTTTGCGATATTCCTAATACCCCTTTTTCTTCTATCTCGGTGAACTTCAATTCCTAAAATGAATGACGCTTCACCGAGACCGTTGATATCAAAACTTGAGGACAAAACCTTCTTTCGTCTCCAATAGCAGATCAACATCACTACTAGCAAGTAGGATGTCATCTACAAACAGGATGCGGAAATTAAATTTTCCATTCTCGAACTTTGCATAAACGCAATTATACTTCTCATTCTCTTTAAACCCAATGTCCTTATTGTCATCAAACTTGAAATTCCACGGTCTGGAGGCTTGTTTTAATCGATAAATGGATTTCTTTAGGCGGCATCTCGTACGTTCTTTTCCTTCCATGATAAAATCTTTGGGTTGTGCCATGTAAACTTTTTATACAAATCCCCATTGAGGAATGTCATCTTTACATCCATTTGATGCAACTCTAAATCTTAATGCGCCACTAACGCCATTATGATTCTAAAAGAATCCTTACATGAGATTAGAGAAAAAGTCTCATTATCATCTATTCCTTCTCTTTGAGTGAAGCCTTTCACCACATGATCCTCCACATTCCCTTTGAAGTTATATTTTGTTTTGTAGACCTATTTGCAACCTACTGTCTTGGCTTCTTTAGGAATATCTTCTAAGTCCCAAACTTTGTTGGTACTCATGGATCACATTTCATCTCGCATGGCTTTAAGCCATTTATGCAAGTGAGTCCTTCTCACGCCTTCTTCAAATTGAGGTGGGATCACCCTCCATTTGAATTTCCTTACTAATATAGACTTCGTAGTCACCAGGGATGGCTGATTTTCTAACTCTTTGAGACCTTTTGGGGCCTCAAGATTTGGTGCATCTTTCATATGGGGCTGTTGCATCTCTTTCTTTTGTGCGACAATAGTTTCTGTCTGCTTCTAAAGTACATGTTCCTCATTTTCATTCGTTGTTGCCTCAGGAGAACTAACAACAGGTGCTATTACCTTTGTGTCACTGTCGGTGCAGCAGCAATAAGTATCGAGAAAAAAGACAGTGTCTCGTCTCTACAATGATAAAACAATAACCTTTCGACTTATCCATTGATGTATGGTTACATCTTTCGGCTACTCTATTCTGCTGAGACTCTTCCAGTGTGAATACTGACCAACTACGCTATCTTCCTATTGGGACTGTGAAAGGTCCAGGAATGTAGCTACTTCTTTGCATAGGGGTATCAATTTATGACCATTGTATTCCCCCGATGGTCATAGTCATTGTTAATAGATCATTCTTGCCTTCAATGCATACTATACATTGCATTTAATCTAAGGTACAGGGAAAGGAGAGTGTCTTTCTTAACTAATCTTACAATGAAGAGTATCTTTCTTAACCAATCTCACAATCCTCCCCCTCAAAATATGGCATAAACTTGAAATATAGCATAAACTTTACTGCCATAATTTCAAAAAACTATTCAGCATTCTCGTGAACGAGGATACATTTATCACTCACTTCATTCACACTCTCTCCTCATTCTTCTTCAAGAATTTGACTAAGTTCTTTATTAGCGGTACTTCTACAAGTCATGCGTGCATGTTTTATCTTTTGCTTTTGTAAACAACTTTCTTTTATCCTAAAACTCATTTCAGGTCAATATGATACTACAAGAAAGGATTTGAATTATTATTCAAATAATTCATTTTCTTATTGATGTGCTTAGCTCGGTTGAGAGATTCAACATGTCAAGCCTTAATTTTTCCCTTTCCTTTCTATCCATGTCTAATGACTCCATCGTAGTGGCCATATTGTACATTCAAAACGTGCATTCTACCACTACTAGATTTCTTCGCAATGAGCTACTCAATCAGCGTGGCCACTTACGCTTGTAAAGAGTCAATTAATTGACTCTCTACCTTTCTTAAGATTTAGCAATGGTGCAATTTGGGATTGCTCCCCTTATGGCCTTAATCCATTGGGTGCTTGATGACCATGACACAATACAAGTGCACGGTCGATTCTTAGATAGTATAAGAGCTACCCCTAACTTCTCTCTCTGTGCAAAATACACAAACAGCACATGAGTCATCATGAACTCCTACATGCAGGGTACGAATAGCATAAGAACAATGCCAAACTTCTCCCGCCATGCGGAATAATTCCCCTTAAGATATGTCAATACTAGAATTAGCTCGCAGAACGCATGAAGTGTTTGAACATCTAAGACATCGGTTCAGAACTAAATACGAATATTTTGTAACACACATGTGTAATTCAACGTTGGTCAAATTAGACATGCATCTGACTTATTGTAACAAACTCGGTCATAATGACAAAAAAACATTCACTTATACTTCATTTTCCGATTAAATTTTCCTATTGGTTCCAACTTAATCAGAAATTAATAAACTGACAATAGCGGAAGCTAATGTGAGAATTACTAAACTCATTTGTGCCCAAAGCCTTTCCCTTCACGTACCCCAGCAAAACAGGCGGCTTGTAGCCGAGTAATCTCAAGCGTTGATGGAAATCAACGGTTGTCCATCTTTTCTTCTTCTACATTAATTCTACATCACCGTTGGGCAGAAATAAAACTAATGCATGGAAAACCCATAAAATAAAATTATAATATTGCTATTATCAACTTTGGTAAGAAAAATAACAATATCACTATTAACTTTGCAAATAATAACTACTCTTCCAATTAAATTGCCCCATTGGTTCTAGTTTAATTAGAAAATAAACTTAAACTTAGCAGAGGAAACATGACAAAATCATGAAATAAACTTGTTCAGAGACATCATTAACTCATCTATTCTCTAAATAATTTATTCTGTTGGTTCAAAATTAAATAGAGATCATAAACTAATCAACATTAAAAGAAAATCTTCTAAAATTAAAGAAAACTAAATTCTTTCTTTCTACTTCATGCGGCCCAGTAGCTGTTTGGGCCCACGGCCTGCTCGGGCTCCCGCCTGGGCTCGGCCTGCTCGCGGCTCACTTGGCATGCTTGCTCGGCTCACTTGCGTGGCGCGGCCCAGCATGTCAACTCGGCTCGTTTGACCGCTGGCACGCTGCGCGCCCTAGCGTCCCAAAGTCCCAGGCCGCAACTTGGGTGTGGGCCGGGAAAGCTTTGACCAACCTGGGCTGAATCTTGGCCCAACCGCACCCGGCTCCGCCTGGCCGTCCATCTCAATCGGATGGTCATCCGACGTTTTCGCCGGATCAAAAACGACGGCGGTTGCCCGAGGCAGACCAGATGAGATGGCGGCGCCACTGCTGGTCCCCTCGCCGATGCGCGCGCTCGCCCATGCGTGAGCGCGCTGCCGTCGAGCAGCCTTGCGGCAATGCCCTGGCCCCCGCGCGCGGCGCAACGGAGTGCTTCGAGCCGGCGGCTCGGGAGCCTTCTTCCCGCGCGACGGTGGTAGAGTGCTGGCAAGCCGGCGGTTGTGGTAGCCTTCGCGCGCGGCGGTGGCCGGCGATGGTGGGCGCAGGTGGGTGCGCCTTGACTCCCCTAGTGTTAGGGTTAGGGCTTCGGTTTGCTTCTTCAATTTGAGATCGAATCTTTATTCTTTCTTTTCTTCCCCATCTCTGATCTATTCACTAGTAGGATCTGATATCAATGTTAGACTTAGTGGATCGTCTAGTTGTAGATCAAGCGGGTCTTTATTAACTTGTGAATAAGAATATGGTTTACATTGAGAGATGAAACCAAGAGAGAGAGGGGGGGGGGGAGGAGAGGGAGGAGTAGAGGACCGTCGGTCTTCGCGGTAGAGAATCTGGTCATATCGATGTTGTAGACGACGGCGTGGCTGGAGATGAGTCGGTGTAGGTATAGGCGATGTAGTGGCGCGGCGTAGAGCGACAGAGACGAAGACGACAGCGTAGTGGAGCCTTCCCTTTGCTTTTGCACATGCTAGATCGGGTCGCTAAGGTTGCGTGGGAGCACTGTGGCATAACCATTGTTGGATGGCGTGCCCCGGCGTGCCACCTTACCTTCTGTTGTTGCACAGCGCGAAGGGGGGCCCACTGCCAGCGAGGCGACCCCCCCCCCCCCCCCCCCAATCAAGGCACATTCTAAGCGTGAGACTCAGTCCCTAACCGAGCAGGAGATCGTGTCTAACACACATACCATATCTCCCCAAGAATATTTGCAAACACCTGGGCGCAGCCAGGTCTCACTCCCACCTAATTCGTCACTAGCTAGCCTCCTCGCTTCAGCCTTGTTCATCGTACGCCCACTGCCCACACCACGCCAACTGGTGCACACCCGCATTATTATTCTTCCATTATTGTTTCTCCATTCCCCAACACCATCGTTCAGATTTATGATCACCGAACTAAAATCCAGAAACCAGTATCAGGGTGCAGGATTCTCGCGGGGCCAGTTGCGCACTTGCACGCTAAACTAACGCCGCCTCGTCATTTCCAGACCAAAAGGAGCCTGGGGCTTGGCCCCTCGACATGGCGAACTGCGTATGTGTTGGCTTTCAGCACAGCACAGGCCGCGAACGCAAACGGATGGCACCGTCCACCGCGGCGCTGAACGAAACCCACGACTGCTTACGAAGCAAACAAAAATCATCGGGTGCTTCGTGGTGGCAACGGCAGGCGCGTCCAGGTGATCGGATAGGGGTGCGTAATCATTCATTCGAGCATGTCGGAAGCTGACCCCGCGCGGTGAGCGTTGCAAGGCGCAAGCTTGCCAGCCGCTATCCCAGTGTGAACAGCCGGCGGAGGAGGTCCAGTTCCTTCCTAGGCGAGCACCGGCACCGCAGGTGGTTGCGAACTTGCAATCATGCACGCAGCGCACGGCCCCACCCCCAAGATGACTTGACTGTTCGTCGCTCCCCCAAGTGCTTGGCCGCAGAACTCGCCGGCTTCTGCGTGGGAGTGCTGCCGCATCGTGCGGACACGCGCGCACCGGAGCGGGCAGGGATCGCACTACGAATAGGCCCCTCTGCTGCAGAATTGAATTCCCCGTGCTGCTTCTGAACATTGTCAACTCGACGTTTTAATTAATTAACTGAACCTCTTTTTCGCTTTCCTTCTCCTGAAAGCAAAGTGCGTCGACGGGACGATCGGACGACGGCGCGCTTTCCCGGAGCGGTGCATCACTGCTGCTGCTGCGTCATCCACGGCACATGCTACGGGATCCTATACTCGTCGTATAAAGCTCCGTCGCGGGGGATTCAAATGCGGCGCCACCGTTTACCCCGAACATGCTGACGACAGCGTTACTGTGAACCCCATGGTCAAAGCGTCTTTTCTTCTTCTCTTTTTTCTGAAAGGCATGGTCCAATATTTCAGTCTTTCAGACTCGTATTCTGTTTAGGGAGAAAAAGAAAACGAAAAGGAAAAGGAAAAAGGAAAAGGTACTCGTTTTCAGTTTGAGTAGGACGGCCTTATATGAATTAAGTATGGGCCTGAAAACTAGGGCCCGTATAATCAAGAGGAGCGGAGCAGTCAGGGGAAACAAGGCCTTTGTAGCGTCTGGGATGGTTTGAGGCCCAAACCAGGCAGACACCCGACGTACGTTCTCCTTTACATCATCCACCAGAAGTTCAGAATGACGCGGGCATTTTGCTGGGTCATTTTCGGTTGGCGTCTTGCGCTTGAAGTTGCAGGAGCCAGAAACAAAAGTCCAAAGACATCTTCTGATCATGCCAGTAACAGGATCAATGAGCACGGGGGCCCTGAATGAGCCTTGCCATTACCACACTGTTTCCGCAGCTGTTCAGGCCACATTTTCCCCCCACTCCAGATGAGCACGCCAAGTTCTGCTCCCGACGGACAAAACCCTCGATCACGTTGGCTCGAACAGTACCAGCAAGTGTCACTGTTGCGATGACAAGATGGGTAAGAAGTAGGTGGCCCGGCCAGACGGGTCCGGAGTCCGGACCCCTTTAGCTCGCCGTGCTAGTGCTCTACCGTGACCTCTCCTCGCCTGCGTCGTCGCTATACACGACGCCAGTGCGATCGCCGGCCATCACTGTGAGACGCTGCTGTGCGTGTACAGACCACGCTACAGTAGGAGCTATCGAAAGGCTCATTCGGCACCGCCGGATTTTGATCTACAGCCTGCTGTTCTTGCAGCGCACCAGCGGTCCAGTGTTCCTTTCGAAGAAAGAACGGGAAAAAAAATCTGTTTGTATATTGTGGTCATACTACCAAGTACCAACGCTCTACACAAGTACTTTCTCTCTTCGACTGAATGTTCAGCCAAACTTTCTGAACCCTGAATCGGCGAGACAGCACAGCATGTGGTGGTCTCTCCTGCAACAGTTGGCTAGGAGATATGTTACCTGCATACGACATGCGCAGATGCAGAGTTTGAATTGCTCAAAAAAAATTACTGGAAAGATGCAGATGAGTTTGAGCAGCTCTAATCGCAAGTTCACATGGAGTAGTGGGTAGCTAGTGCGTCGCCAGAAAAGCTGCTGAAGAATACAGAAGAATTAGGGGAAGATAAGTAGTGGTCGCGGGCCCCGGCCCTGCGCCCATCCCGGAAAATCTGTCTGCCTGGATACTGCAGCGTGCGCGCGATTACTACCGATGCCACGAGACGTCCATGTCACTGCTCTACGTCTGCTTCGTTCTACAGCACCGGCCGGCGTACGCCGCGTAGTGCGGGCACTATACGCGCACTCAAGACGAACAGTACGCGGAGAAGCCAGTGGCGAGCGGTTTCATTTCCGGTATAAATTCGCACCGGATTGGGGATCGCAGGGCTCCGGAGGAACGAAAGCTAACAGAATTACTACCCAAAATTCACCTACGCAATCCGCTCGCTTGAAATTTAACATGGCTATATATCTTCCAAAAAAAAAAGAAGAATCTGTGCCTGTTGTTCAAATACTGTTTTTTCACTTTCACAGCCCCAGCAGCAGTAGCTAGACTGGTAGTCAAGCTAGTAACGCAAACACTACTACCAGTGTGCCTACTACCACGCCGTGACTGACACCAGTACACCATCGGCGTTGCGCCGGAGAAGCTAGAGAAGCAGTGGAGGAGCAGCAAACATGTGCCACTGTTGCGGCACATGACCCCGGCCTGGCCGTGGCCGATGCGTCCAGGGAACGGGAAGAGCAGCTGGAAAGAGACGGATGGATCGACGGCCAGACAGACGCCTTTCCAGTTTCCAATCTCATCATCTCTGAACCCCCAAACGACCCCGACTCGGCGATAGATGTGACCCAACCTGGGGGAATACCTTGCCCCAGCCTTTACTTTTCACTGTTACTCGCCACAAATTTACCGGGACGAGGCCTGCCCGTGCCCGGCCCGCTGCCGGCCGGGATGGGACGTACAAGACTACAAGGCAGGCCGCAGCTGCAGATCCAGCGCGCCTACGGCCGGCCAAATGCTCAGCGTCTGCACGCGCAGGTGCCGTGGATGGATTGGATGCGGATGACGACGCGCGATCGAAATCGCCTCGGATGGCAAGATGCCCGACAGGCGCGGCGAGGGCGACTACGAGTCCATCGCCGCTGCGGCGCTGCCACCCCCTAGCCCTAGGACGTAGCGTGCATGGGGCTTGGCTAGCCGGCTGCTACTGGCTAGGGCAAACCCTACCGGATCGACGTTACTACGTACGTGACTGGCGCAGTCACTCGCCGAAGCGTCCCGCATTCATTTCCTCATGATGCGTTTCTTCTTCGCACTGGGAGTTCGTTGTTGTTCGCGCACTTGCGCGCTGCTCAAAAGTTGAGAGGCCGGCAGAGTGGGAGCTGGAAGAAGAAGAAGAAGGCCAGTGCGCGCGCGCGCAGAGGCCGGCCGCAGGGCATGGCCGGTGAAGGGACAGAACGGCACGCGTCCAGGGCTCCAAGCGGCAAGCAGGCAAAGCGTTCTGCGCAAACGTGTGCCGGGCGCTTTCCGCTTCGCGCCCCATGCCGGGCGGTGCGGCCCGGCCTAGCTGGACCCCGGCGGCCCTTCTCCGCGGAGCTGGCCAATGGAGTGTACGGCCGCGTTGGTCCTCGGCTGCAGATACCTGCCATCCATGGCCGGCGCCGGTCGCCGGTCAGACCCGGAAGGTCGGTCGGCCCGAGAGCTTCGAGCCGCGAGCGGCGGTTAGCTGATGAAGCAGATCACATGATGCGATCGGTAGTGCTACTACTACCACCACCACGCTTTGCCGGCATCCTACGGTTGCCAGGTGTCTGATTCGGCGTCCCAGGCCAGAATCTCATCCCGATCATGGGCGCCTTTGCGCTCCCTGTTCGGCTGTTCCCCATTCACGGCGCGTTTCTCTTCTGGTAGTACCAAACCACAGACGGTTAAGAACGACCGCATTCATCGATACCGTCTCGATCGGGTGCCGTGCGCCGCGCCCCGGAGCCATGATGCTAGCTGCTGTCAGCCGAACGCACGGCACGATCGACGATCAGAATCTTCTCGCCGCTATTTAGCGAGCAGATATTCCACACACGGCCCCCATCCATCGCTCTCTGCATCGTCGTCAGATCTGTCAAGGAGAAGCATCCACCCGAACAGGGCCTCTGCATGACAAGGAGAGAACTAACCCACCATGATTAGCGACGAGCTCGCCTTGACCGTCATTATTAGCACGGCGAGGAAAGTGACACGAGAGCTACTCCTGAATCCATCGCACACCATTATCCCTTGCAGAATGGCACAGTATTGATTGAAGCGCGCCACATCAGGGCCAGAAATTAAACACCCCAACCACCTGGTTTCTTCAGTACTCCTGCATCAGTAGTCAGTACGAAGATGCACGAGCTATCAGTTATGCACAATACACGCAGAGGGGCAGGATGAAGTCCTCCGTGCCTTCATTCCGATCCCGTTCCGTTCCACGTCGGCCCCCGGCCGACGCCGATCTTTGTCGAATCCAACAGCTGCGGAACAATGGCCAGCAGCCACGCCCACCCCCAAGGCCCCAAACCCCACGACGACGACCGCCCCGTCGGTTTGTCGCGGTCGGCTGCCACTGCCACCACCCTCGCGGCGAGCTCCGTGGACCACATGCGGCAGGCCGCCATTAACACGCATGGCGCAAGCCCGGTGAGTACCACAGTGCCTAGTTCTGCGCACACATCAGCCGGGGCATGGTCCAAGGCAGCGTGATGCCCCTGTTCGCCCCGTGTGCAGCAGGACCGAAACGATCGCCGTCTCAAATCCCAACCGAAAACGAAACTAAACAAACGATTAGCGGTGGCTAATAATAATGCGCCCTTCATGATGATCAGTTACAGTGTCTCTTTTCTCTCCTTTTTTTGAAGAAGAGAAGATCATTTGCAATGTCTGAAACGTGTGCAGTCCCTGTAGCAGTTTATTAGTTATTCATGGTATATTAATATATGTTAGTATATACAGGTGCATTGCAGGTGAAATTAAAATGCTAGAGGCGGGAAGGATTACAGGTGCATTACGGGTAGGGGCAGCGCGTCCCGTTATAGAAGAAAACAGCTCGAGCCCACGATCCACGGAGCGCACGCAAAGCGGGCCGTACAAAGCGGCTTAGGTGCGGTGGCGGGGCGGCAGCGTCCCGGAGCGCGCCGTGCTAGTATTACGCAGCGTACGCCTGCTGCTTTGCGTGCGCGCCCATGATGTTAATAAATCCCCGCCGTGCGTGCCGGAGCTAGCCGCTATATCAGCTGCCCGGGGGGAGCTGGAGTGCGACGCCGATGTGACGCGGCTACAGTGCTGGCGACACCGGCCGGGCAAGCAGGCGGGCAGAGCCTCCTCGCGTTCGCGTCCGCTCATCACCGCCACCATCATCAACATCTATCCCCTCAGCGCCCCCCGTGTCCCGCTCGCGCCCCGGCCCCCGGCCGCTTCCGGTTCCGCATTTGGCTGCTGGCTACTTGCTTCCTTCGCCATTCGTTGCAGCGAGCTCCGATCCGCGCTAGCTGGAGAGCTAGCTAGCTGAGGTTGAGGCAAGAGATCGAGGTGGTTCGGGTGATGATGCCACCGTTGCTCATGGGGAGGGGGAGGCCGGGGCGGTGGCGGTGGCAGGGGAGGTCCGCCCGGAGCCTCGGCGTCGTCGCCTGGGCCTTCGCGGTGGCCGCGGCCCTCGTCGTCTCCCTCTGCTTCGTCGGCGGCGCGCTCGCTTCGGGTAAGCCGAGCTACCTCCTTTGTTCTCTCTCTCTCTCTCTCTCTCTCTCTCTCTCTCTCTCTCTCTCTCTCTCTCTCTCTCTCTCTCTCTCTCTCTCTCCTCGTTCGCGCGCGCGCGCGCGCGCGCGTGTAAAGATAGCTAGCTAGTTAGCTCGCTTTGGTCATCTTTTGCACAGAAAATAATGTTCAAGATATGTTCTTCGGAAGGTATTTCGGAAAAATGTTCTTCGGAAGAAGAAAAAAAAAACTTCATCTTTCTTGTGAGTTCGTTGGTGGAAGTACGGAGACTCTCGACTTCTTGCTGCATTTCCTCGGTTTTCTTTACAGATATTCTCGACCTCTTGTTGCATCTTACAGAACTGGCTGCAGGACTACGCACAGATGCAGTTTGCTGAGATGCTTGAGAGGAAATCCCGCACTGGATATAGAGAGCTGAGAGCATGCATGTTCTGCTAGCTGCAGCTTCCCTGTTCTAGCGCAATGCTGTACTTGGTGACCACTCATTTCAGTCCCCTCCTCCGTGAAACAGATCTCCGGAGGAAGACGGAGGAAGCGGCGGCGGCAGGAGCCCACCCCGGTGATCAGGCGGTGGTAACCGAGGTACGCGCGTCGATGCTCGTCCCGTTCCGTTCACGCAGAACACGGCACCGCACTGCTGCATCTGGGCCTCCGTACGTGGAAGGAGCTCGGAGGAAGACCGACCACCGTGTCCACAGCCCGGCTGTACCGTACTGCTCCGGGCACCGCCGCGCTGGCCTCAGCTCATGCGGCGGCAGATGGCATGTCAAAATCGCACGCACGTACGTACGGTCCCAAATGGCCGCGCGGACAAGCATCGATCTCCCATGCAGAGGTCGTGATCCGCTCGCGAAATGCCCCTCCCTCCAGTCCGCCGGTCACGATCACCACTGCGGCGTGCGCCTGGCAGCCTCACGGCGGCGTGCGTTCCCTCCCGACAGACCTTCCACAGCGGCGGGGCGCCGCCGGGCGAGTAGTGACCAGGCCATACCTCGCTGCCCGTACATCGCGTCATTGCTGATTATTGGGGCAATCAGCACCGGTGTACTAGCTTGTAGGGCAGGGACCATGCTTGGGCTGAAGCTTGATAGAACTGCTGCTGCTGATATGGTTCTTCGTGCGTGCCTGTGGGTGCAGGTGCGGGAGGCGGTGTACTCCTACGCCGGCCGGCGGCTGCTGTCGGGTGGTCCGGGGTCACACCCGCCGCGGTGCACGTCCAAGTGCGGCAGCTGCAGCCCCTGCTACCCGGTGCACGTGTCCGTGCCGCCGGGGGTGCTCGTCACCACCGAGTACTACCCGGAGGCGTGGCGGTGCAAGTGCCGGAACCAGCTCTACATGCCGTGACTGAGCGCGCGGCTCGCCGTCACAAGCCCGTCCGGCGCGTGAACAACCACCCCAACAAGCGCGCGCGGGAGGCGAGGACCAGCCTGAACCACGGCGCCTGCCCACACGGCGATCGTGGCGCCGGCCGCCGGCTTACGCGCTGCGCAGCGCCGGCCGCGCGCGTGCGCACGCGTGGGCCACAGCATGAGTCTCGTGGCACGAGCGGGTTCGTGCGTGCGCGCGCGCGCCTTCGACCGGCGCCGGCGGGGCGCGCGATCGAGGCCGCTCGTGGTGGTGTGCCCTACCGTGGCCGGCCGGCGGGGCAGGGGGGATCGGGACAGGCCTGCTGCGGCGCTTGTCCGCGAGCCACGCTGCCGTGTAGGTGTAGCGCTTGCGTCGCCATGCCCCGCATCGCTGCGGCTCGGGCAGCCCGCCGCGGCCCTACCACGAGGCGCGCACGCCGCGCCGGCAGGCAGGCAGAGAGGCAGGGCGCCCGCCCGTGGTAAAGAAAGCTGCGGCTGTTTTCTCTCCGCCCCCCGGCGGCACTGTTCATATGATTTTGTCTACGCCTTTCTTGGGTAGTTAAAAAAAAAATCCCTACTCTGTGGTTCCATGATCTTGTTACTTGCTGAGCTGCTGTTGCATTCTCACGTTACGGAAATTCCTGGCAGAAAAGCCGGCAACTCCCGCACCCCGCGCGACACGAGCCGTAGCCGTGCTTGCATGGCGCGTCTGAGACTGAGAGCGGCGCAGGGCGGCCAATCCGGCGCGTTTGCTGGTGGATCTTACCGGTCGGCAACCGCTTGCATGGCATTGGCAATGGCACACAGCGCAACCTGCAGGTGTACAACGCGTGCGGCAGTTTTCAGGCCCCGTCTCGTCAGCAGCCGGCGCCGCTCTCGGCGTGCGTTTGATGTGAGTGAGATGGTAAAAAACTCGGCAAAGTCACGGCCAGGTTGCACCTGCCAGGGCCCATGGTAAGGCCAGACCACCCCACCCCCGTGCGTTCTCTGCAGCTGATCTGGTACAGGTGGGGTGGTGTCCGCGGGGAAGACGACACGCATCGGCAGTACCGTCGCCACAGTGTCTCGCACCTAATTTAATGTCCGCGCGGTCGAGATCGATCTAGTAGATCGACGAGCCGCGACAAACCCAGGTCGGATAACATTCGGCCCAACAAGATCGCCGCTCGCACCGTATTCGAGAGCCCTAACTGGTAAGACCACGACAAATGAGGGGCCGTACCGCAAACTGAAACCAACGTGGTGCGGATTTTTGCTGTTTCATGGGATAACAAGATCAAGTGGCTTAAGGAAAGGACATAATCGGATGCAAAGAATCGCATAGTTTTGGACTCTAGAAACTGGCATATGTGAGAACCGCCCAATTTAATATCATTTTAAGCGAAACCGTCGGTTCTTATCATGAAGATGAGAGTTAACTCACGCTCGCACCAATAGCGCGCCACGGCTTAACCCACATCTAAACTCCCAAGAACCAACTTAACTTTTAGCCAAAAATAATATTAAACCCGGTAGTCCCGGTATGTGCTCCAACATATGCCCAATATCACGCACATGCACATACCGTCACAAGCTCATACATCACCATTGATCCATAAAGAGCAAATTTTAATACAAAGTTAAGCCATTAACCATTACAACATTGACATAAGGGAAGGTTCCAAATCTGAATTTTAAGGTTCAATAAAGGATATAAGCCTCAGGCTCACAATAACATAGAAGAGATAAGAACCATAAGGTTTAATGTTTATCATGATAACCCCAAGTACGACACGCAGCGGAAAATATAATGATAGATAATATTAATGGCGTCTTGCTCAAGGACACCATTGACCATATTGGCCTATTCCTCGCCCACGCCGGGTTCGGCGGGGTAGAAATGGCCAAACACCACTTCCGGCTCACCTGCAACTTAGTGTAACAAAGCAACATGAGTACAAAGGTACTCGCAAGACTTACGCGAATAAATAAATCAAGAAAAATGCATATGAAGGCTCACAAAAAGGCTTTAGGGTTAAGTAAATTAAATAAGCATGAGCTCCTTAACTCCACCATCTAGCCTCCTAGCATTTTAATTAGCTTGCCCAACCCACCTCAAGTTTTAGTTAATTAGATAACTCAAATCCTAAGCATCAACAAGAGGGAACGTAACATGCAACCAACCATTTGACCAAAACTTCTACGAAGATTTCGTAGGATAAAGAGCTTGCTCATAACCGAGAGCGCGGCAATTCGAATTGATTCATTAACCTTGCAAGGGTCTACATCTTTACCCACACGACACAAGGACCATGCGACTCACCCAACCGATCACGTGAGGTGAGGGGGTACTCGCATCAACCTTTCCCGACAAGTTGTAATCGTTGAACATCACGCCTAACTTGCGCGGAGAGTTACCTAGGTCCACCGGGGACACCCCTAAGCCTCTCTACAAATCCCTACGGCCACGCATCTACGACCGTGCATCAACGATTAGAACTAGAGGGTATTCGGTTTATCCACCCCATGAATGGATATGTGGTAGTACGATAAGTGCTCAATTTCCAAGGTCATCCACGGACGGTCCTTAATCGGTTCAAGCAGACTAAACCTCCGAGACTCCTTTCTCTAGGCCCTACCTTCCGCTCAAACCTTAAAACTACACTTCCAAATCGACCGATCCAAACCAACAACCCGACACCGGACATCATGATTAAGATAATAAAAAGTGGGTGAGACAAGTGATCCTATTCCAATTTTTCCTAAAAGATATCTACCAACTCTAGGCACGGCTAAGCATTTAGTTAATTAGGTCGCAACTAGCTACATGTGCCAAGGGCATGGATATACAAAATCAAGAGAGGACATTGCATGAAAATAGGACCAGCGATGCAATAGATAAATATTTAACATAAACATAGATACCCCAAGTGAAATAACTAATTTTAAGCAAGTTAAGTAGGTCAAGGAATCATACTTAGCTGCTTGTCTTGGTTCTCTTCTTATTCAACAACACACTCGGCTCCCGGCTCGGTCTCAACGAACTCGGTGGGCTCAACGGGTGCGTCCTCCGGCGTCTCGGTCACTAAAATGCATGAATGATATGTATGCATTAGGATGATGCTAATGATATGAAAAGAGATGGCATGATATGGAATGGAAATGAAGTAACACTTAACACAAGGAGGCACGCAAGCAACGTACATGAAGCTCGATCAATCAATTAAATTCTAAGCCCGAAGGCGAACTTGCTCATGCAACAAAATAGCAAGAATAAATCATGATGTAATTTCTGCACACAGGGGATCTCAAGAGAAAATAATGAGAGATGAGTTTGCATCAAAAACATATTTGTGGAATTACTTAGGTTATTTGTAAGTTTTAGCTACTAGAATCAAGTTAAATCTAAAAAGCCATGCAAAGCATTTTCCAAAAATCCTAATAAAATTACCAGGGGTACAAGACATGATAAAAAAGATAACAGAAGTAGTTTTATCATTTTATCACTTTTCCATCCAAAGTTACACAATAAACAATTTTGCAGGCAGCAAAACCAAAAATGCATTAAAACCCTACCAAAAAGCCTAGGATCATTTACACAAGCTGCACCATGAGATAAAGCATTTCATCAGAAATTTAACAAGATTTAGCTTAGCATTTTTAAAGCATCACACAACAAGATTAACAATTAACTTGGTTTAGCAAGAAAAAACTATAACTCAAGGTACAGGACTCTAACATGCATAAATTTAATTTATCTAAGTAGACCTATTACAGAGGATTCAAACAAAACAAATTTCATAATTTTTGGAGATCTACAACAATTTATATGCAATTTACAAGAAACAGCATGAAATAACGGGGTGAAACGTAGGGAAAAAGGCTAGAGCCACCTGGATCCGGCACTCCCGGGCGCCGACAGGTGGGCCCAGGCTGCCAGCCCCGGGCCGGGCGAAGTCAAGGCCGGCTGCGGCCTTGACCCGCCACGAGGGGCGCCAGCACGCGCCCACGACGCGGCCCGCGCGCGCGGTCCGCGCGGGCGCACGACGTCACGGCGGCGACCGACGGAGCGCGGCCACGAGGGGCGAACGGAGCGGGGCAACGCGCGCACGAGGGGCGCGGCGCGACGGGGAAACTCACCCGCAGCGCCGGCGGGCGGAGCGAGGCGGCGAGCGGTGGCGCGACGGAGTGCGGCGGCGGCGGGAAGAGGCGGGCGTGGGGGAGGCGATTGAGCCGGGGAGAGAGGCGGCGAAGGGCTGGGGCCGGGTGCGGAGGAGGAGGGGGTGGTGCACGTGCGCGGAATCGGGCGGAGGTGAAGCGGCGGCGGCGGATTGCGGCGGGGAGAGGAAGAGGCGTTCGGTGAGCTAGGGTTGGAGGGGAGAAGGAGAACGGCGCGATTTGAAGTGGGGAAGGGAAGAGAGAGCGGCGAGCGCAGGAAACGAGGAGGCGGCGGCCACGCTGGACAGGCCAGCAGCCGCCGGCGTGCGCCACTGTGCGGGCGCCCAACGGGCGGGCGCAGAGGTGCGGGAGGCGCGGAGGGGGAGGCTGACGCGCGGGACCGAGCGCGCGGGAGAGAGAGGAGGCAGACAAGTGGGGCCGGGAGAAGGGGAAAAAGAAAAGACAACGCTTCAACTTGCAAATTCAAAACCATGCATTTCCCGGGCTCCAAAATTCACCAAATTTTATCTGAAGCAAGAACACACTACAAAGAATATAATGCGACAACAAACACTCAAAAATACATCAAGAATTGCCCACAATAAATCATCCAAATTTGCAGTTTTCAAACTTTCCAAGAATTTTATGGCTCGGTAGAGACATCCAAAAATTTAGTAAAAATATCTAAAAATCATAATTTGAAATCTAGTATTTGAATAAATTGTTTGGGCACACAGCCACATAGCAATTTTTAAACTTTCTTCACAAGCTACACTCAACAATAACAAGAAAATTTGGGTAACTCAAGTCAAAACGTGCACATGATGCTTGATGATGCTTGGATGATGTTTTAAATTTTAACCATGTGGTTTTAATTTTTGGGTCGTGACAATTCTCCGCCCCTTAAGAAAATCTCGTCCCGAGATTTGGTAGATAGAGAACGATAAGGCTTCGAGTGTAGGAAGGCCATATTCACCTAGACAAGATAAACATCGAAGAAAGGATGCACAAGGCATGGGTGGTGTGGCGTGGTAGGACATCCCTAATTTGTTTTTGATGGTGATTGTGTACACATATAAGGTATCTAGAAGGATGAACTTCTTAAAGAAAGTTGGGTGCGGTGGGAGAAGCTTGAGGACTAACTCATGAAAGATGAAGTCGGGGTAGTCTTGACGCAAACGATCCTCGCGTTCCCATGTGGCTTCGTCTTCGGAGTGGTTGCTCCATTGAACTTTCACAAACTTCACCATACTTCATTTTACTTTCCTTTCAACATGATCTAGGATGGCAATAGGATGCTCTTCGTAGGTAAGACCCGCTTGAAGATTGAGTGATTCAAGGTCAATGGCGTCGGTAGGAACACGAAGGCATTTCTTCAATTGCGAGATATGAAATACATTGTGAACGGTGGAAAGTGATTGGGGAAGATCCAATTGATAAGCCACCATTCCAATCCTTTTAGTGATTAGGAAAGGTCCGACAAAATGAGGTGCCAATTTACCCTTAACTCGGAAGCGACGAGTACCCTTGAAAGGAGAGACTTTAAGATAAACGTAATCACCAACCTTGAAATGGAGTTCACGGCGGCGACGATCGGCATATAGCTTTTGACGGGATTGAGTAATGCGAAGATTTTCACGAATGATCTTAACTTGGACTTCGGCATCTTTCACCAAATCCGGGCCAAAGAAAGGCCTTTCCCTGGATTCGGACCAATTGATAGGCGTTCTACAACGCCGTCCATAAAGAGCTTCAAAAGGAGACATCTTGATACTTGCTTGATAGCTATTATTATAAGAAAATTCCGCAAATGGCAAACAAGTGGCCCACTTCTTGTCATACACTAGAACACAAGCCCGTAACATATCTTCAAGGATTTGATTCACTCTCTCGGTTTGGCCATCGGTTTGAGGGTGGTAAGCGGTACTATAGGTAAGGTCGGTTCCCATGGCTTCATGAAGACTTCTCCAAAAGTGGCCAACAAATTGAGGACCACGATCGGAGACAATTGTTTTAGGAACACCATGAAGACATACAATGCGAGTAAGATACAACTCCGCATATTGCTTGGCTCGATAGGTAGTCTTGACCGGAAGAAAATGAGCCAATTTGGTTAAACGGTCAACAATTACCCAAATGGAATCATACCCATGAATAGTCTTCGACAACCCGGTGATAAAGTCCATTCCAATATTTTCCCACTTCCATGATGGAATAGGCAAAGGTTGAAGAGTACCGGCCGGTTTGAGATGCACGGCCTTGACCCTTTGGCAAACATCATACTCGGCGACATATCGAGCGATTTCCCGCTTCATGCGAGTCCACCAAAATCTTTGCTTAAGATCTTGAAACATTTTAGTGCTACCCGGATGAATAGAGAATTGAGAATTATGGGCTTCATCAAGAATTAAGCGCCTCAAGTTGTGATCCTTAGGCACGACAATACGTTTCCCAAAGAATAGGACCCCTTGATCATCACAAGAAAAACATTGAGCTTTACCCTCCTTCATTAGTGTACGAATTCGGGCCATACCTTTGTTATTTCTTTGAGCTTCCTTAATTTGATCATAGAGATTGGACTTGATTATAAGAGCACCAAGATGACCTTCCATGACCATTCCCATTTTAAGTTTCCGGAATTCATCACAAAGAGTATGAAGAGGAGGTCCCATGGTCAAACAATTGCATTGGGCCTTGCGGCTTAGTGCATCAGCAACAACATTCGCCTTGCCGGGATGATAGTGAACTTCAAGATCATAATCTTTGATTAATTCAAGCCATCGACGTTGCCTCATGTTGAGATCGGATTGGGTGAAGATATATTTAAGGCTCTTGTGATCGGTGTAGATATTACAATGATTACCAAGAAGATAGTGACGCCAAATCTTTAGAGCATGGACCACGGCCGCAAGCTCCAAATCATGGGTCGGATAATTTTCTTCATGTCGCTTGAGTTGACGAGAGGCATAGGCCACCACTTGGCCTTCTTGCATAAGAACACAACCAAGACCGACGCGAGAGGCGTCACAATAGACATCGAAGTTCTTGTGAATATTTGGTTGAGCTAGAACGGGAGCGGTAGTAAGACGATCTTTAAGAGTTTGAAAGGCTTCTTCGCAAGCTTGAGACCATTCGAACTTGACCCCATTTTTCAACAATTCGGTCATAGGCTTGGCAATTTTTGAGAAATTTTCTATGAACCGGCGATAATATCCCGCAAGCCCAAGAAAACTCCGAATATCGGTGATGCTTCGAGGTTGCTTCCAATCAAGAACATCTTGCACCTTGCTAGGATCGACGGCGACGCCATCCTTGGAGAGAATGTGACCAAGAAAGGATACTTTCTTGAGCCAAAACTCGCACTTGCTAAACTTGGCATAAAGACGATGCTTCCAAAGTTTTTGTAACACAATGTGGATATGGTGAGCATGATCTTCCCGAGTCTTTGAATAGATAAGAATGTCATCAATAAAGATAACCACGAAGATATCGAGTTCCTCCATGAAGATACTATTCATCAAGTACATGAAATACGCCGGGGCGTTGGTGAGGCCAAAGGACATGACGGTGTACTCATAGAGACCATATCTAGTAGAGAAAGCTGTTTTTGGAATATCTTCTTGACGAATTTTAATTTGATGATAACCTAACCTTAGATCAATCTTGGAGAAATAGCAAGCTCCCGATAATTGGTCAAACAAGATATCGATTCGAGGAAGGGGGTACTTATTTTTGACGGTGACCTCATTCAACGGACGGTAGTCGACGCACATCCGTAGACTATCATCCTTCTTCTTTACAAAGAGAGCCGGGCATCCCCAAGGAGAGGAGCTCGGACGAATAAAACCCTTATCCAAAAGGACCTTGAGTTGCTCTTTCAATTCTTTTAATTCATTAGGAGGCATACGGTAGGGACGCTTGGAAATGGGAGCCGTCCCGGGCATTAATTCAATAACGAACTCCACCTCACGATCGGGAGGCATGCCCGGTAATTCTTCCGGAAAGACATCCGGATACTCGCAAACCACGGGAATATCTTCCAACGCCGTGGTTTCGGTACCCGTCAAAGAATAGAGACAAGCTTTCTTGGTGGCGAGAGAGAGAAGAACTGAAGCGTCCCCCCATCAGGGAAGACTTAAAAGTGTTGATTTATCAGTCCCAGGAGGCTGATAACACTTTTATTACATCAGATGGTACATCACCGTACAACTCTACGCGGTAATGGGCAGTGAAGCGCCACTATCGCGAGGATTACAACCAGAACCCACACAACTACACTAGCCACGAACAAAGGATCATCAGAGTCTTGCGCCATGCGGGATCCAACGGTGGCCTCAACCACAGGCAAGACTGGGTGCAGGACGAAACCCTACTCGTTGTCTTCGGGGATGTAGTCTGGGTCTTCCACTGTAAAAGTAAGAGAGGGGTGAGTACAAACGTACTCAGCAAGTCCAATCACACCCACGGAGGGGGGGGTATAACAGTAATCATATGCACGGGACAATCCAAGGATAGGTTATGGTTCATTTGGGAAAAACTCAACTGTATGCAAGGGTGCGTTTAAAAACGATTTCCAAAACGAGTTTTCTAATACCAAGGAGCACACGATTTTGATCCACACAGGATCCAAGTTTTAAGCCGCTTCCGGACTCCCCGTCCGTTGTAGCACACGGCACCATTACCGGATACTTTCCAAACAACTCACACGGGTTCAACCCTTCCCAGAGAGAAACACTAGTTATGTGACCACACCGTAACTTGCCCAATACCGTGGGCACGGCTATTCGAATAGATTTTAACTCTGCAGAGGTGTGCAACTTTACCCACAGGCGGGGTACCACAGCACGAACACCTTAGTGCCGGTGCAGATCCCATCGAAGCCCTTACCCACCTTAGCTAGACCTGACTAGCCACCTCGGGATCTATCAAGGGGTCATTCGACCTATCACCGAGGTTTAACCGGGGCATAAGTCACACAGAGCTTATCCCGTCTCCTTGATCACCCGTTGCTCCCAGCTCTCCTGATGGCTATCAGACTAACTAGTGGGGTTAGGCCAAGCCGTTGCCCATACAACGGTCAAGTGGTTCGCACTACGAGAAGCTAGGTGAGATGTCACATCAACTCGGTCCTTAAGGGTGACAAGATGGATATCTCCCATCCACGCTCAACCACACAGGTACGAGCACACCAACGGCAATTCACACAGAAATGCCATCCATCTCATCTAACTCGCTTTTCAAAACCACTTTTTATCCCTTCCCGCACACACACATTTTCTTTATAAATCAGGCAGTCAAAGTACGGTTATTTCAAACAAGGGTGGCTATCCTACCGGGTTTCCAGCACGCAAAACAATGCAATTTTATAAAACAGGCCATTGGGTCGTGTTTATAAAAACTAGGACAGAAATATGCATCAAAGGGCGGAATTGAACTTGCCATCGTCAAACCCTTGCGGGAAGTCCTGATCGAAGCACTGTCCTTCGGGTTCGGGGTCGCAGTACTGGTCCTCAGTTGCTTGGTCGCGGTCGGGAACCTCGTCGTTTACTCCGTGTCCTACGACGCAAACAAGCAGACACACAATCAAGCGAAAGAACTAAAAGCTTTTACCGATAGGCTTGAATCGGAAATAATTTGGTTATGGAGTTAGGGGCAATATCTCTAGGTGATTTCTTATTGGCATGGCTAAAACTATACTAGAAAGGGCGTGGTAAAGTTTTGGGTCAATCGGAGGTCATTTCGCACATAAAATGACGCGCTAAAGCGGGTTTTAGGGCTTAAACGGGGCTCCAGGGGTTTATTCGTAAGTATCTGGAGGGAACAAGGGCCTATTTGCAATTTCTAAAAATACGCAGGACACGTTAAAAGATGTCGAGTGTAATTAGGTTTACGTGGTGGAGGGACTTGGTTTGGAATAATAAAAAGAGTGAGGTTTTATTAGCAAAAGGAGTAGTTAAAGGAGGGGGGGGGGGTCCTTTGGATAAAACAAGAAAGGGGAGGGGGCTATGGGTAAAGATCACCCCTTCTTCTCCCTCCCCTCACCCGTGAAACAGAGGAGGGAGGGGGGGGAGCTCGGGCCGGCCCCTAATCCCGGCGTCCGGGGCTCGGGACGGCACGGGGCTGAGGGGGAAAAGGGGAAGGGGGAGGAGGGGAGCCGATTCCCCCACGCACCTTGGGCCGGGATGGCGTGTGCGGGCGGGGCGACGGAGGCCGGTGGGCGGCGGCCGTGCGAGGCGTGGCGGCGGCGCTAGGCTCGGGGAGGCGAGGGTTGGGTGGCGGTGGAAGGTTGTGGGGGAGGTGGGCTGCGCGAAGGGCCACTTTATAGCCGGGAGGAGGCGGTGGAGGGGTGGTCGCGGCGGCGGCCGGTGCGGGGCGCCATTAATGGCGCCTCGGCCGCTTGCCGTCGTCGCGACGCGGCGGGGTGCAGGTGCCGAGGGCACGTGGGGGGGCGCTGTGCTAGCACAGGGCGGCGCGCGCGCGGGGTGCGGCAGAGGGCAGCGGCGGGCGGCGCGGCCGACGACGGGCGGCGCGCGCGCGTGCGCGGGCGGCGCGGCGTGGCGCGGGCCAGGGGCGAGGGCGCGGGCGACGGGCGCCGCGGCGCGCGGCGCGTGGGCACGCGGGGCACGCGGGGCGCGCGGGCGGGCGCGTGCGCGTGCACGCGGCACGGCCAGGGGTAGCGCGGGCGCGGCGCACAAGGCCGGCGCACGGCTGTGCCGTGCTCGGGAGCAGGGGGGGGAAACAGGAAGGAAGGGAGGAGAAAGAAAAGGGAGGAAAGGGAGAAAAGAAAGAAAAGAAAAGGGGAGAAAAGGAAAAAGGAAAGGGGAAAAGAGAGAAAAGAAAAAGAGGGAGGGAGAAGGGCCGGCGCCGGTCGCGGCGGTGACCGCGGCCGGTCGGCCACGCGGGGAAGCGCGCGGTGCGAGGGGAAACAGCGAGGGAAAAGAAAGACGCGTCGGCGCCAATCGCGGCGGCGGCCGCGGCTGGTCGGCCACGCGTGTGCGGCATTCGTGCGCCGAATCGTGCCGGCGCTAACCGAGGAAAGCGGTCGCGCACGTCGACAAGCTACCGAGCGGTGGAGGACCTGGTTAGGGTTAGGGTTTCGACGTCGGGTGGTCTCTGAACGAAGCACCCTAGTGCGTGTTTTAATTTGGTGGATTTTCAGGGCGTTACAAACCTACCCCACTTAAATGAATCTCGTCCTCGAGATTCGGCTGGCTTCTAAACAAATGGGGAAATTCCTTCTTCAGAGCCTCCTCGCGTTCCCAGGTTGCTTCCTCTTCTCCATGTCTGCTCCATTGAACCCTGCATATCCGTACTTCGGAGTTTCTTGTCCTTCTTGTGACAGTGTCTAGAATCTTGACCGGTACTTCTTGGTATCGCAAATCCGGCTGCAGATCTATTGTTTCCGCCAGCACGTGTTCTCCCTCGGGCACTCTCAAACACCTTCGTAATTGCGATACATGGAATACTGGGTGTATATCTGACATTTCTCTTGGCAACTCCAGTTGGTATGCTACGGCTCCGACTTTCTTCCGAATTTGATACGGTCCAATGTATCGGGGGGCCAATTTTCCTTGTACTTGAAACCTTCGCGTTCCTCGAATGGGTGAGACTTTGAGATAAACAAAATCTCCTGGGTGGAAACTTATCTCTCGCCTCTTTCTGTCTGCGTAACTCTTTTGTCGAGACTGAGCTGCTTTCAATTTCTCGCGGATCTCCGCTACTTTTTCTTCTGCCTCTTTTATAAAGTCGGGTCCCTCTAGGGCACGTTCTCCGACTTCCGACCACATTAAGGGAGTTTTGCACTTTCTTCCGTAGAGGGCTTCGAATGGCGACATACCCAGGCTGGCTTGGTAACTATTATTGTACGAGAATTCCGCGTAGGGCAGACTCTGTTCCCAATCATTCCCATAGGTTAGTACACATGCTCTCAGCATATCTTCCATGATCTGATTTACCCTTTCGGTCTGACCATCCGTCTGTGGGTGGTATGCGGAGCTAAAATCTAACTTCGTGCCCAAGGTTTTGTGCAGGCTTTTCCAAAACCTAGATGTAAATTGGGTCCCTCTATCCGAGACAATTCTGCTGGGCACTCCATGTAACTTTACGATATTTTCCACGTAAAGTTTTGCCAGCTTTTCTCCACCATAAGTGGTTCTTACGGGTATGAAATGTGCCGATTTAGTGAGTCGATCCACTATTACCCATATGGAATCGTGTCCTTTCTGTGTTCTGGGCAGTCCCACTACAAAGTCCATGCCTATCTCATCCCATTTCCATACCGGAATAGGCAAGGGTTGCAATAATCCCGCCGGTTTCTGATGCTCGGCCTTGATCCTTTGGCAAGTATCACAATGAGCCACAAATCGTGCAATATCCGCTTTCAACCCATTCCACCAATATTTTTGCTTTATGTCCATATACATTTTGGTGGATCCTGGGTGGATAGAGTAGGCCGAGTTATGGGCTTCGTCCATGATCAATTGCCGGAAATCTCCATTCTGGGGTACACAAATTCTATCCTCGTACCATAATGTTCCCTTATCGTCCACTCTGAAGCCTGGTGCTTTGTTTTCTCCGGTTTGTTTGCGAATTTTTACTAATTCTTGATCCGAGCTTTGGGCTTCTCTAATCTTATCCTCTAATGTGGATTGGACGTTTAGCACTTGGCTGGAACCTCGAGGTATAATGTGCACATTTAATCGTGCCATTTCCTCTCGCAGATGGTCATTCGTGGGCCCATAGGATTTCCGACTTAAGGCATCGGCTACCACGTTCGCCTTTCCGGGGTGATACTGAATTTCCAGATTATAGTCCTTGACCAACTCCAACCATCTTCTCTGCCTTAAATTTAGATCTGGCTGAGTAAAGATGTACTTTAGACTCTTGTGGTCGGTGTAAACCTCACACTTATTTCCGATCAGGTAATGTCTCCAAATCTTAAGGGCATGTACTACGGCTGCTAATTCCAAATCATGGGTCGGATAGTTCTGCTCATGAGTCTTGAGTTGGCGGGAGGCATATGCAACGACTTTTCCGTCTTGCATCAGTACGCACCCTAATCCTTGCCGGGATGCGTCACAATAAATGACAAAGTCCCGATGAATGTCTGGTAGAGTCAGCACTGGGGCGGTCGTCAACCTTCTTTTCAACTCTTGAAAGCTTCTTTCACAACTTTCCGACCAGGCGAACTTCTTCTCCTTCTTAAGAAGTTCCGTCATGGGTCGGGCTATCCTGGAGAATCCCTCGATAAATCTCCGGTAGTACCCAGCTAGTCCAAGAAAACTCCTGATTTCACTAACATTAGTCGGTTGCTGCCAATTGGATACTGCCTCGACCTTTTCTGGGTCCACTGCTACTCCTTCCGCGGTTAGAATGTGACCAAGAAAAGCTACTCTCTCCAGCCAGAATTCGCACTTGCTGAACTTGGCATATAACCTATGTGCCCTCAGCTTTTCTAATACTACCCGCAGATGTTGCTCATGTTCCTGAATACTCTTAGAGTAGATAAGTATGTCGTCGATAAAGACTACGACAAACTTATCCAGCTCGTCCATAAACACCTTGTTCATGAGGTTCATAAAGTAAGCAGGTGCATTGGTTAGCCCGAAGGACATTACGGTGAACTCAAACTGCCCGTAGCGGGTGACAAAAGCTGTTTTAGGGATGTCACTTTCTCTAATCTTGAGCTGGAAGTATCCTGACCTTAGATCGATCTTGGAAAAGTACTTGGCTCCCTTTAGCTGATCGAACAGGTCATCAATCCTGGGAAGAGGGTACTTGTTCTTAATGGTAACCTCATTCAGTGCTCGGTAGTCCACGCACAACCTCATACTCCCATCTTTCTTCTTGACGAACAGCACTGGGGCTCCCCATGGCGACGAGCTTGGTCTGATGAAGCCAATCCTCTGCAGTTCCTCTAGTTGCTTCTTTAATTCTGTCAATTCAGAGGCTGCCATCCTATAGGGTCTCTTGGCTATCGGAGATGTTCCGGGGATAAGGTCTATGACGAATTCTATATCCCTATCTGGCGGCATACCGGGAAGCCCTTCGGGGAACACATCTGGGTATTCATTTACTACCGGGACTCCTTCTAAAGGTTTGGCTTCCACGCTAAATACCATTGGATCAAACTTACTATCTCGGGTTCGGCAGATTACTTGTACCCCTTCGTGGTTTGTTAGGTGTACCACTTTGTCGGTGCAGCCTATGAGACCATTGTGTCGGCTTAACCAATCCATCCCAAGGATCACGTCTATTCCCCCAGGCTTAAGTACTACCAAATCTGCTAGAAAGTCTACCCCACTTAAGTTGATCCTTACCCGTGAACAACCTAATTGGCAATTGATGTCGCCTCCAGGCGTCCGGGTTAATAGGGGTGTCTTTAGTAGTACTGTAGGTATTTTGTGTTTCTCCACATAGCTCGAGGATATAAACGAGTGTGATGCTCCAGAATCAAATAATACTGTCGCCAGAGCTGAGTTGACTAGGTACTCACCGAGCACTACGCCTTGGGCTTCTTGAGCCTCCTGCGCGTCGATGTGGTTGACGCGGGCTCGTCCAAATGACTGCTGCTTCCCCTGCTGGCTGCCGTCGTTGTTGCGGACGGGCACTCGGTTGGCACCGGTCAGGGCTGGTCTGGGCCCATTCACTGTGTTGGAGAAGGCTGACGTGGCCGGCTTATTCTTGGCGTAGGGGCAATTGGCGATGAAGTGCCCCGTCTCTCGGCAGTTGAAACAGGCCCTGACATTGTTGTTGTCGGGGGTGGTCTGACTTGCATTGCTTTGTGGGGCCCTCGAGGTATTCTGGCTTCTAGGCGGGGCCTGTGATCCTGTCACCTGGGACTGAGTTCTATACTGCATCGGGGCCTGAGTTCCTGGTGCAGTATAGCTGGAATTTCTCGGCTTCTGGAAACGGTCTTGTTGGCGAGCCTTACTTTCCAAGAACTTGCGTTTGTTGTCCTTTCTTTCTTCGGCCTTGGCCCTTTCCGTGAGGATGGCCTTGTTCATTAGGGTATTGAAGTCCGGATAGATCTGGGGAGTAAGCAAGGTCCGTAGCTCCGGGCTTAACCCCTTCTTGAACATGTCCTGCTTCTTATCGTCGTCGTTCACTTCTTCCGGCGCGTACCGGGCCAATTCTATGAACCGGTGGGTGTATTCTTCCACCGACATGTTTCCTTGTTGTAGTGCGCGGAATTCATCCGCCTTGCGCTTCATAGTGGCCGAAGGGATATGGTAGCGGCGGAACTCCCTTACGAATTCTCCCCAGGTGATGGTAGAGGCATCTTCGACTGCAGCACAATAGTTTTCCCACCAGGATAATGCCGTTCCGGTGAGCTGGTGGGCTGCCAGTAGGACTTTATCCCGGTCCTGGCATTCGAATGGTTCGAGCTTCCTCTGAATTACTCGCAACCAGTCGTCAGCATCCAACGGGTTGCAGGATCCGGCGAAGGTAGGTGGCTTGGTCCTTAAGAAGGCCGTCAGCTTGCCGTTCATAGTCTGCCCTCGTGGCTGCCGGTTAATGAGGGCATTCGCCAGGGTCTCCAGTATGAGGGTCTGGTTATGGATGATCTGCGCCAGGTCTCCGAGGGGTGGGGGTGGTGGTAGTTGTTCTCCTTCTTGACTTCCCCCTCGGTTCTGGCTTACTTCTTGTTCTCCTTGGGGAAGATCTTGTTCAACGGGGTGTGCTCCGACACTAGCGGCTACGGGGTTCCGGCCACGGGAGGCCCTCGCAACGTTCCGGGGGGTCACCTGTTGATCAGGGTTATGATTATGTGATGTTTAAGTTGTTTAATTCGTATATAGGGCAGAATCTACCTTCTGCCTGTATTCGTATAAATAATCAGCACACAACAAACCAGTACACAACATCACAAACAACAAGTACGGACCATTTTATTACTGCGAGGGGGGGTACAACTTAGGGTAAGGCTAGGCCTCGTGCTACTCATCCAGGGTCTTGTCTTAAGGGTACGGCGTCAACAGAAAGGCTGGGGAGGGCATCACCGTGATGGCGTCGGTCACTCTACTTGCGTGGTGTGTCTTCTTCCGGGGCGGGCAGGGTGAGAGGTTCTCGCTCGCCGTCTTTTGGGTCCCCATCGGTCAGGGGCTGTATTGCAGTATTCCCTCCGTCGGCGGCAGCAGAACTTTCAGGATTCTCGGGTGGGGCTCGTGCGCTCCCGAAGAGTGATCCCCACCCTATGACGGGCGTCCCGAGTAAGACGTGGTCTTCCCCTATCGCTGGGACTGGTGTTCCACTTTGGGTCCAATCTTGCATACGCCGGTCTCGGGCCTGTCTAAGGCTTTCTTGGGCGACAGCTTCGCTACTGACCGCGGCTGCTGCTCTCGCCTCGGCATGGGCGGCTCGGATCTGCTGTATCCTCACCGCGAGCTCTGCTTGCTCGGCTCGATGGGTCTGCTCCCTTAGAAGATTGGCTTGCTCATCGAAAAGTTGGTCCAGGGCGGCTAGGTAAGTCGCTACTTGGTACAGGGGGCCTTCTTCGTGGCGACGTCGCTCCAGGTTTCTCATGCGTGCTTCCCAGACTGGGGTTCTGATGGCCGGCGGGAAGAACTTCGCTGGCGTAGGGGCGAGGTGTTCTTCAAAAATCCGGCACAAGTAACGGAGTGCTTTTCTGGTGGCCAAGGGGTAGGTGTCTTGGTGCCTAAACCCTGTGGCGGTCGCGCGCCAGGGCTGGATGTCGGGGTAGCGGTTGCTCCTGGCGATGACCAGGATCACCCTGCAGCGGAGGGTACCATGGTGCTCGTACTCTCGGCTGTAGTACCTTGGGCGCTCCGTAACGCCAAGGTCCTCCAGGGTGTTGATCAAGAGGCTGGGGAATCCAGGTGCAGCTTGGCAATCGCCCTGGGTCCATCCTTCCTCAGCCATCTGAAACAGAAGTAGAGTAAACAACATGGTACAGGTGCAAAAGCGAGTAGATGATATTTATTATTACAACAAGGGTGGTACAGTTTTCATGGATACGTGGTCATTAGGGTAGAGTTTTTGCTAGGGGTGCTAATCCTATCATGGGGATTCTTCCTCGGTCCTGATAGAGCGCTTCTTTATCGGAAGGAACCGATCCATCTCGTTTTCGGTCTGTGTACCCTTATCCCAATGGGTCTCCATGGGTTCTTCTTCTTCTTCTTCCTCTATCCATCCACCTATTCCGTTGCGGGTCTCGTATTCTTGCATCTGGGCTTGGAGGGCGGCTAAGGAGTACTCGGCGGTTGCAGCTCTTGTCCGTTGTTCCTCCAGCTCCTGGGTTAACTTTTCAACCCCATGGATTAGCTTCTTTAGCTGTGCCGACTGTTCGCGGCAGAGTGCATCCAAGCCAGTAAGGTAGATGGATAGGTGGGAGACCGCATCTTCTAAGTCTTCTTCTTCTCGTCCAAGTCTACTCATCCTGGCAATCCAAGTGCGTCCACTCCTTTCAGCGGGTGGGAAAAACCCCATAGGAGTCCGCTGAAGGTGGTGCCTGTAGAGCACACGTAATCGGCGCAGGGCTTTACGGGCGGCTTTTCGGTAGGTGTCGGGGAATCGGAAGCCCTTTGTGGAGATGAACCAAGGGTCCACCTCAGGGTAGCGGGGGCTTCTCTCCACAAAGATCATCGTGTCGCACCGAAGGGTGCCACCGGAGATGTATTCTCGGTAGGCGTACTCCGGCGTTTCCATAACCCCAACGCGTTCCAGGCTGAGCAACAATAACTTAGGAAGGCCAGGCTCTGCGTAGCAGACTCCGTTGACCCATCCGTTGTCAGCCATCTGGAACAGGGTAAAAAAAAAAACAGTGGTGAGTGTTCGTGCAGAAAAAATATCGAAGTCAGAACAAGTCCTAGGGTTTAAAAAGGGGTTTCGCTTCTGGGGTCACGTCCTACGGCCAGCCTACGGCTCTGATACCACCTGAAGCGTCCCCCCATCAGGGAAGACTTAAAAGTGTTGATTTATCAGTCCCAGGAGGCTGATAACACTTTTATTACATCAGATGGTACATCACCGTACAACTCTACGCGGTAATGGGCAGTGAAGCGCCACTATCGCGAGGATTACAACCAGAACCCACACAACTACACTAGCCACGAACAAAGGATCATCAGAGTCTTGCGCCATGCGGGATCCAACGGTGGCCTCAACCACAGGCAAGACTGGGTGCAGGACGAAACCCTACTCGTTGTCTTCGGGGATGTAGTCTGGGTCTTCCACTGTAAAAGTAAGAGAGGGGTGAGTACAAACGTACTCAGCAAGTCCAATCACACCCACGGAGGGGGGGGTATAACAGTAATCATATGCACGGGACAATCCAAGGATAGGTTATGGTTCATTTGGGAAAAACTCAACTGTATGCAAGGGTGCGTTTAAAAACGATTTCCAAAACGAGTTTTCTAATACCAAGGAGCACACGATTTTGATCCACACAGGATCCAAGTTTTAAGCCGCTTCCGGACTCCCCGTCCGTTGTAGCACACGGCACCATTACCGGATACTTTCCAAACAACTCACACGGGTTCAACCCTTCCCAGAGAGAAACACTAGTTATGTGACCACACCGTAACTTGCCCAATACCGTGGGCACGGCTATTCGAATAGATTGCAGAGTTAAAATCTATTCGAATAGCCGTGCCCACGGTATTGGGCAAGTTACGGTGTGGTCACATAACTAGTGTTTCTCTCTGGGAAGGGTTGAACCCGTGTGAGTTGTTTGGAAAGTATCCGGTAATGGTGCCGTGTGCTACAACGGACGGGGAGTCCGGAAGCGGCTTAAAACTTGGATCCTGTGTGGATCAAAATCGTGTGCTCCTTGGTATTAGAAAACTCGTTTTGGAAATCGTTTTTAAACGCACCCTTGCATACAGTTGAGTTTTTCCCAAATGAACCATAACCTATCCTTGGATTGTCCCGTGCATATGATTACTGTTATACCCCCCCCCTCCGTGGGTGTGATTGGACTTGCTGAGTACGTTTGTACTCACCCCTCTCTTACTTTTACAGTGGAAGACCCAGACTACATCCCCGAAGACAACGAGTAGGGTTTCGTCCTGCACCCAGTCTTGCCTGTGGTTGAGGCCACCGTTGGATCCCGCATGGCGCAAGACTCTGATGATCCTTTGTTCGTGGCTAGTGTAGTTGTGTGGGTTCTGGTTGTAATCCTCGCGATAGTGGCGCTTCACTGCCCATTACCGCGTAGAGTTGTACGGTGATGTACCATCTGATGTAATAAAAGTGTTATCAGCCTCCTGGGACTGATAAATCAACACTTTTAAGTCTTCCCTGATGGGGGGACGCTTCAAGAACCCTATCCCCGGAGGGGTGCAAGAGATCGATGGTGCGTGGCCCACATTTGATAACCCCATCATGCTTTCCCAACCAATTCATCCCAAGAATTACATCTAAGCCTAGCTTATCTAGGATGAGAAGATTTGCTCGAAAGGTGGCTCCCTCAATAAGAATTGGGACTTTATCTACAAAGTGCTTAGAGATGATTTCCCCACCCGGTGATTCTATGTGGTAAGGTTGTGGTAGGGTTTGCATTTGGAGTTTGCTATGCATCATGAACTTCTTGTTAATGAAAGAAAGGGTTGCCCCGGAATCGAAAAGAACGAGGGCGGGATGGGAGTTTATGAGAAGCGTACCCATGAGCACTTCGGCATCATCCGGAACCTCTTCCGCGGTGGTGTAGTTGAGACGGCCACGCTTAGGAGCTTGCGATGGCTTGGCTCCTTGGCGTGGGGCTTGCGGTGGAGGGTTGTTAGGTCTTGGTGCATTGGAGGTGCCGCCTTGCCTTGGAGAAGGACAATATTTGGAGATGTGGCCCGTGCCACCACAATTGTAGCACGAACCCCTTGAGGCGCCGCTTGGGTTGTTCCAAAAGGCATTGGCCGGCCTTGGGGGTTGTCCTTGAGGTGGTTGAGGATGACGTACAACCCACATCGGGCGCGGTGATTGCGCATCCGGTGCATGAGGTGGGGGAGGTTGAGGCCCCACACGTGGGCGAGATGAGCTACCACCCGCCGAGGTAGGAGCGGGACGCTTATGCTTGGCCTCGAGTCTCTTCATCTTGTGCTCGGCACGGATAACAATGTTCACCAAGTCATTGAAATTATCAAACTTGGTGGTGGATAGCTTGTCTTGTAGCTCTTCCGAGAGGCCATCATAGAACCTCTCCCGCTTCTTGGCATCGGAGGACACTTCATCGGGTGCATATTGAGATAGAGTATTGAAGGCATTGACATAAGCCATTACATCCTGATGGCCTTGGGTGAGGTTGAGAAATTCCTTTTTCTTGATGTCGATGATACCCTTGGGAATATGGAAAGAGCGAAAAGCCGTCCGGAATCCTTCCCATGTGAAACGGTTATTGGCGGGTTAAGAAGCCTTCCAATTCCGCCACCAAGCCCCCGGAGCATCATGGAGTTGGTGAGCGGCGAATAAGACCTTATCATGCTCATCACATTGGATGAGATTGAGCTTCTCTTCAATGACATGAAGCCAAAAATCCGCGTCAAGAGGATCCTTGGAGCCACGGAAGATAGGTGGGTTGGTGCGGAAGAAATCCCCAAACTTGTTCACTTGCGGCTCCTCCCTAGGAGCTTGAATTCCAATGTTGCCCAAGTTGCCAATGTGATTGACCAATTGCCCAAGTAGTTGAGTTTGTTGGGCAAGCACATCCGCGAAAGTGGGGTGGACGGGAGGTTCGGGAAGGTTGTTGTTGTTGTTGTTGTTATTGTTATTCCCACCCGAACCGTTCCCGCGGTTCGCGCCGGTTCCCGAACGCAAATTCATCCTAGCAAGAGTTTAAGATAAGTTAGCGACCAAGGAGATAAGTAATAATCTTAAGGAGAACGATGGAATGATAAGGCGTAGATTATGATTTGACTCAAGATCGAAACTCAAACGATAACTTATCAAAGAAAAAAATATACATGTGACGAGTGCCAAAGATTTGAACATCACCATTCAAGGTCGCTAGGGCAGATTTAGATAGCAAGATAGACGGAAAACGGTCACCCACATACTTTATAATCGTTATATGCGTATGCGTGCATGCATGCAACATATGAGTGCAATATGTCGTTACCTCACATCGTTTCCACATGATAATGTAGGGCTCATAATTAACTCTTAAGGAAGCACGCATGAAAAGTACACAAATAACTCGCATAAATAATCTACTAATAACACATCGAGGCATAACCATAATCATGAGACCAACTTGACTTTAGTTCACAATCATCCAATAGAGTTTAACCAACACAAAATGAGCGCGTCTTAACGTCCTAGCGCTTAATTCCGCCTTACAACCGCATTACCCCAAGTCCCACGTCCCTCCTACTAGCACTTGGACTAATGGGTGACTTTCCCTCTCACTAGACGATAAGCAAATCATGGGTCAAAAGGCTCCAGGAACCCCAAAAGATTTGCGCGGGTGGCGGGCACCATGTGGAACCGACGCACGGGCAACCCCATTGAAATGGGATTGTATGTTCCCCGCGTCTCGGCCCAAGTACCCACCACATGCGGAAAGCGGTGCGACGGAGGCGCTTCCTCATGCGGCGTGTTCCGCGTCCAATCATCCATGATCTTCCTTGGCAACTTCTTCGACCGAAGAGAAGGCTCCACTTGGTATTGGAGGTGGACGAGACGACTCCTTGTCTCCTCCAACTCCCATACCAAACTCCGGTGCGCCATCTCGTAGGCGGAAATGGTGTCCGCCATGCACGTCTCCAAGGTGTACGGCCCCATCGGAGGCGAGACAACGTGAGCAATGGGATCCTCAGGTCCCCGCACCGGAAGGTAGGTGAACGGAGTCTCCCAAAGCTCACGGTGCTCATAGCAAAGACGGGCGATGGCTTCACGTGCCACCTCTTGAATGGCCATCTGCATAGAGGTACCACAGGCGCGGAAGTTGTACTTCACAGCTCCCACCACCCACCTTGGCTCAAGGTGGAGGCTCGCCATGTAGTCCACCAAACCAACACCATAGCCGCGAGCATAGACCTCGTACTCGGGCTGGAAAAAGTAGTGCGAGCTCCTCAACATCTCGTTGAGGATCGCCGGGAACCCGATTGTCTCCTGAGCGCGAGTCGCCATGATCAAAGTGGCCATCTATCCAATAAGACATAAGAGATTAAGCATATTTAATTGACAGGTGAAGCATTAGAGAGAATAATAGCTCTAAGACAAAGGGAGGAAGTTAGCAATCAATCCTTAAGTTCAAATTTTAGAAAAATAAATATTAATGCAAGTATTCAATTTTATTTCGCTCTCAACCCCCTTTAAGCAACTTTTAGGTTCACTTCATGGAACCTTGGCTCTGATACCCGCTGTGAGAACCGCCCAATTTAATATCATTTTTAGCGAAACCGTCGGTCCTTATCATGAAGATGAGAGTTAACTCGCGCTCGCACCAATGGCGCGCCACGGGTTAACCCACATCTAAACCCCCAAGAACCAACTTAACTTTTCGCCGAAAATAATATTAAACCCGGTAGTTCCGGTATGTGCTCCAACATATGCCCAAGATCACGCACATGCACATACCGTCACAAGCTCATACATCACCATTGATCCACAAAGAGCAAATTTTAATACAAAGTTATGCCATTAGCCATTACAACATTGACATAAGGGAAGGTTCCAAATCTGAATTTTAAGGTTCAATAAAGGATACAAGCCTCGGACTCACAATAACATAGAAGAGATAAGAACCATAAGGTTTAATATTTATCATGATAACCCCAAGTACGACACGCAGCGGAAAATATAACGATAGATAATATTAATGGCGTCTTGCTCAAGGACACCATTGACCATATTGGTCTATTCCTCGCCCGCGCCGGGTTCGGCGGGGTAGAAATGGCCAAACACCACTTCCGGCTCACCTGCAACTTAGTGTAACAAAGCAACATGAGTACAAAGGTACTCGCAAGACTTACGCGAATAAATAGATCAAGAAAAATGCATATGAAGGCTCACAAAAAGGCTTTAGGGTTAAGTAAATTAAATAAGCATGAGCTCCTTAACTCCACCATCTAGCCTCCTAGCATTTTAATTAGCTTGCCCAACCCACCTCAAGTTTTAGTTAATTAGATAACTCAAATCCTAAGCATCAACAAGAGGGAACGTAACATGCAACCAACCATTTGACCAAAACTTCTACGAAGATTTCGTAGGATAAAGAGCTTGCTCATAACCGAGAGCGCGGCAATTCGAATTGATTCATTAACCTTGCAAGGGTCTACATCTTTACCCACACGACACAAGGACCATGCGACTCACCCAACCGATCACGTGGGGTGAGGGGGTACTCGCATCAACCTTTCCCGACAAGTTGTAATCGTTGAACATCACGCCTAACTTGCGCGGAGAGTTACCTAGGTCCACCGGGGACACCCCTAAGCCTCTCTACAAAGCCCTACGGCCACGCATCTAGGACCGTGCATCAACGATTAGAACTAGAGGGTATTCGGTTTATCCACCCCATGAATGGATATGTGGTAGTACGATAAGTGCTCAATTTCCAAGGTCATCCACAGACGGTCCTTAATCGGTTCAAGCAGACTAAACCTTCGAGACTCCTTTCTCTAGGCCCTACCTTCCGCTCAAACCTTAAAACCACACTTCCAACTCGACCGATCCAAACCAACAACCCGACACCGGACATCATGATTAAGATAATAAAAAGTGGGTGAGACAAGTGATCCTATTCCAATTTTTTCTACAAGATATCTATCAACTCTAGGCACGGCTAAGCATTTAGTTAATTAGGTCGCAACTAGCTACGTGTGCCAAGGGCATGGATATACAAAATCAAGAGAGGACATTGCATGAAAATAGGACCAGCGATGCAATAGATAAATATTTAACATAAACATAGATACCCCAAGTGAAATAACTAATTTTAAGCAAGTTAAGTAGGTCAAGGAATCATGCTTAGCTGCTTGCCTTGGTTCTCTTCTTGTTCAACAACACACTCGGCTCCCGGCTCGGTCTCAACGAACTCGGTGGGCTCAACGGGTGCGTCCTCCGGCGTCTCGGTCACTAAAATGCATGAATGATATGTATGCATTAGGATGATGCTAATAATATGAAAAGAGATGGCATGATATGGAATGGAAATGAAGTAACACTTAACACAAGGAGGCACGCAAGCAACGTACATGAAGCTCGATCAATCAGTTAAATTCTAAGCCCGAAGGCGAACTTGCTCATCTAACAAAATAGCAAGAATAAATCATGATGTAATTTCTGCACACAGGGGATCTCAAGAGAAAATAATGAGAGATGAGTTTGCATCAAAAACATATTTGTGGAATTACTTAGGTTATTTGTAAGTTTTAGCTACTAGAATCAAGTTAAATCTAAAAAGCCATGCAAAGCATTTTCCAAAAATCCTAATAAAATTACCAGGGGTACAAGACATGATAACAAAGATAACAGAAGTACTTTTATCATTTTATCACTTTTCTATCCAAAGTTACACAATAAACAATTTTGCAGGAAGCAAAACAAAAAATGCATTAAAACCCTATCAAAAAGCCTAGGATCATTTACACAAGCTGCACCATGAGATAAAGCATTTCATTAGAAATTTAACAAGATTTAGCTTAGCATTTTTAAAGCATCACACAACAAGATTAACAATTAACTTGGTTTAGCAAGAAAAAACTATAAATCAAGGTACAGGACTCTAACATGCATAAAATTAATTTATCTAAGTAGATCTATTACAGAGGATTCAAACAAAACAAATTTCATAATTTTTGGAGATCTACAACAATTTCTATGCAATTTACAAGAATCAGCATGAAATAACGAGGTGAAACGTGGGGAAAAAGGCTAGAGCCACCCGGATCCGGCACTCCCGGGCGCCGACAGGTGGGCCCAGGCTGCCAGCCCCGGGCCGGGCGAAGTCAAGGCCGGCCGCGGCCTTGACCCGCCACGAGGGGCGCCAGCACGCGCCCACGACGCGGCCCGCGCGCGTGCACGACGTCGCGGCGGCGACCGACGGAGCGCGGCCACGAGGGGCGAACAGAGCGGGGCAACGCGCGCACGAGGGGCGCGGCGCGACGGGGAAACTCACCCGCAGCGCCGGCGGGCGGAGCGAGGCGGCGAGCGGCGGCGCGACGGAGTGCGGCGGCGGCGGGAAGAGGCGGGCGTGGGGGAGGCGATTGAGCCGGGGAGAGAGGCGGCGAAGGGCTGGGGCCGGGTACGGAGGAGGAGGGGGTGGTGCACGCGCGCGGAATCGGGCGGAGGTGAAGCGGCGGCGGCGGATTGCGGCGGCGGGTGGCGGAGGGGAGAGGAAGAGGCGTTCGGTGAGCTAGGGTTGGAGGGGAGAAGGAGAACGGCGCGATTTGAAGTGGGGAGGGGAAGAGAGAGCGGCGAGCGCAGGAAACGAGGAGGCGGCGGCCACGCTGGACGGGCCAGCGGCCGCCGGCGTGCGCCACCGCGCGGGCGCCCATCGGGCGGGCGCAGAGGCGCGGGAGGCGCGGAGGGGGAGGCTGACGCGCGGGCCCGAGTGCGCGGGAGAGAGAGAGGAGGCAGACAAGTGGGGCCGGGAGAAGGGGAAAAGGAAAAGACAATGCTTCAACTTGCAAATTCAAAACCATGCATTTTCCGGGCTCCAAAATTCACCAAATTTTAACTGAAGCAAGAACACACTACAAAGAATATAATTCAACAACAAACACTCAAAAATACATCAAGAATTGCCCACAATAAATCATCCAAAACTGCAGTTTTTAAACTTTCCAAGAATTTTATGGCTCGGCAGAGACATCCAAAAATTGAGTAAAAATATCTAAAAATCATCATTTTAAATCTAGTATTTGAATAAATTGTTTGGGCACACAGCCACATAGCAATTTTTAAACTTTCTTCACAAGCTACACTCACCAATAACAATAAAATTTGGGTAACTCAAGTCAAAACGTGCACATGATGCTTGATGATGCTTGAATGATGTTTTAAATTTTTAACCATGTGGTTTTAATTTTTGGGTCGTGACAGCATCAATTTGTTGCAACAGAGCCCAGAATCGAAGCTACTGTGTCCTTCTGAAAATCACCTGCAAAAAGAGTCAAATTGCCGAGCAGTCCTTGCTGAGCCTCCCAAAGTGAAGACGTTGCGTGAAGAAAGGAAATGCGTAGGATGACACGAAACAACAAACCACACTCCCAGCTAAGCAGTCCACTACCCCTAAGACATGGCTTTTTTATGTGCCTGCTTATACTTCCAAAAGAGTTTGGATGGAAGCAACAAATAATGTTTGCTGGAAAACAATCTCCGGATCAAGTGGCTTTTATTAATAACAAACTTTTTTTCTTTTTACAAAAAAAAAGCCCTGGCGCCTTTGGCAGTTCAAAACTGGACAGCATGGCCCGTTGGGCCAGTGGAGCCCGAGGATCCAATAAAAATCCCACGCGACGCGAGCACGAAGAGCACCGAGCCGAGCTCCCATCCGCAGAGGGACCCGCCGCGTAAAAGATCACCCGCACGGCCGCACCGTCCCCAGATCGCCGCGGCCCCGCCGCCGCTTCGCGTGGACTGCAAGCCGGCGTCCGGCGTCCGGCGACGGGCACGAGACGGACGCGCCAAGCGAGAAAGCCGGCCCTGCTCCTTTGCCGCCGCGGCGAAATGCGGAAGGCCCGGGAATGCCATGGGTTGCCACGGGCGAGCTGAATTTGAGTCGGCCTCTTCCCCCTCTTCGTTTAGCCGCGACTCCCCATCAGGTGCGTTTTTTTCCCCAGGCCTGTGATGTTGTGCCGATGTGCCACCCGTGAGATTGAACCTGATGCGCATTAGGATTTCTTAGGCTTGGAGGAGCTGTTGGTTTCATCACCTGGCGAGGCGAAACATTTTTGAATCGTCGGTGACCTCAGGGGCTCAGGGTCAGTTTATCTTCGTGCTGCCTGTAGGATTTGGTCGTGTCATATGCAGTATATAGATAGATAGTACTTCTTGCTACTTCCTCGAATACTAATATGATGCAATCGTGCAAACAACATTCTCGAAAAGAAATGAGGAGAAATATACTTTTGTTTTTTTTTCCCTGTGGAATTATATCGTCAGCTGCTGAATCATATCTCCCTGCTTGTTCTGTAGCATTTGTTTTCTCCAATTGCCTTATGCATGAGCTGTGAACTTATGTACTGATTTTGCAGGTACCATTTTGCTGGTGGCAGCTCAAGGCAGTTCACCTAGGAATGCAGAATCATATTGTGTTGCAAGAAAGGGCCATCTAAGTTCAACAGATAACTTCCCTTTCGCCCGAATCAATCTTGCTGGGCTTTGATGAGGGCGTGGGGCTCATGTCATATTTGACCGTAGCTTGGTGATGGTGGTTAGTTTTTCTCTCCGTGTCACCAGCAAATTGTAGGAGGGTGAGGGTGTGGATTTTGTGCGGGTGCTTGCATAATGGAAGAGAGGAGTGTCTTAATGGGACGATATGAAATTGGGAGATTGTTAGGACAAGGGACCTTTGCGAAAGTATATTATTCCCGCAATCTTGCTACTGGTCAGACTGTTGCCATAAAAGTGATAGACAAGGACAAGATTGTGAAGACTGGTCTCATGGATCAGATAAAGAGGGAGATCTCGATAATGAGATTGGTCAGGCATCCAAACATTCTGCAGCTTTTTGAGGTAATGGCTACCAAGAACAAAATCTATTTTGTTCTCGAGTATGCTAAAGGCGGTGAGCTTTTCAACAAAATAGCAAAGGGGAAGCTCACAGAGGAGGCTGCAAGGAAGTATTTTCAACAGTTGATTGGTGCTGTGGACTATTGCCACAGCCGAGGTGTTTATCATCGTGACTTGAAGCCTGAGAACCTGCTTCTGGATGAGAATGAAACCCTCAAGGTATCCGATTTTGGTTTAAGTGCCTTAGCGGAGTCAAAGAGACAAGATGGCCTGCTCCACACTGCATGTGGTACTCCGGCTTATGTTGCTCCTGAAGTGCTCAGCAGGAAAGGTTACAACGGCGCACAGGCAGATGTCTGGTCTTGTGGTGTGATTCTGTTTGTGCTTGCGGCCAGTTATCTCCCTTTCCATGAAAGAAATCTCATAGAGATGTATAAGAAAATTTCAAAAGCTCAGTACAGATGCCCTCGTTCTTTTTCTGCGGAACTGAAGGAGCTCCTTTATGGAATCCTTAATCCAGATCCTAATACTAGGATGCCCATCTCAAGGATAAAGAGAAGTGCTTGGTACAGGAAACCCTTGGGTTGGCAGTGCTGAAAACTGAAATTGTCAACAAGACTTGCACAGAAGCTACCACCTCTGGCTTGATCGACTGCGTTGGTTCTGAGAGGAATCAAGGATCATTGGCGCTGGCGAACTTGAATGCATTCGACATCATTTCCCTCTCCACAGGATTTGATCTCTCCCGTCTGTTTGATGAAAAGTACAGCCAAAGGGGGGCACGATTTACTTCCAACCAGTCAGCAGAAGCTATCTTTGAGAAGCTGAAGGAGTTGGCCAGGAGTTTGAAGCTCAAAGTTACAAAGAAGGACGATGGCGTGTTGAAATTGGCCACAACCAAGGAAGGAAGGAAGGGTATTCTTGAGCTCAATGCGGAGATATTTGAGATTGCTCCTTCTTTTGTATTAGTCGAGTTGAAGAAGACCAATGGTGACACATTGGAGTACCAGAAGCTGATGACAGATGGCATTAGGCCATCACTTGAGGATATTGTGTGGGCATGACAGGGTAATCAGCTGCAGTCACGTATACTTAGACATGCAGGGCAGCAGAAACTGCCGCCATTTCCACTACAGCAGCAATAGACTCAGTACGTTCTCACCACTGCCACCATCATATAAAAAGGCGATAGCCAAGTTTGCTACTGTGTCTTGACATATTAATATGCTTTTTTAGACTAGTATTAACCGCAAAACTTGCAAAGGTTTGCTCTGTTAGTGTAAATGTGGGCCCTACGGTTACCCATTTTTCTTCCTTTATTCATTTTCTTTAACACTGTAAAGCCTGCATGAACAGAAGTGCTGTCTGGTATTTTCAGATATGAACGCTGTGAAAGAAAAAAAAAGGCTAATCAGAGCAATAATATGGTTTATGCTTTTCATGTCTGTAATAGTCCAAGTGGCCAGTTATTAACTTACTATGACTGGGAAGTCCTAATCTCCCTCTCTCTTAAACTAATCCCAACTCTAGCTGATAAGCATCTCTAGTCACTGCTCATTACTCCATCCATGCTTGTAGCATAGCAAACTAGCAAAAAAGAAAGCCGTCCTGAAGATTGCATGCAGCTAATGGGCTAACTCAGTGGAAACAGCTGGAACAAGCAAGATCATGGTTGATAGCACCCTATTTGCCTTTTACAGTAAATGGATTCACGAATTTGCCAACCTATTTGTTGAATCAGGATTCCCAATTTACTACTCACTGCTGACAATGCACTGCAATCTAACATTTCCAACCCAGTACAGAATCTGAGCTAGTAGCTGTTTTCTGCATCCAACAAACCAGAAGCAGCTGCGTTCAGATAAATGGAAATTGCAAGTTAACCCCAAAGATAACTAACTAATCATGATCCGGTACCAAATATCACTAGGGTCAGAAATGGTACATTACATTACATGAACTACGAGTACGAAGGGAACCAATGATCATCTCAATCCTTGGTGATTAACATTAAGAAACAAATACTTCAACTAATAGCTGGTTACAGATGCAGAGCATCGTCTGGATCCAGACAATCTGGATAAGTTTTACACGACTCGGTCACCATGACACAGCTTGATCATTGGGTTCACTGTTAAACAATCTTGGTGGTTATATGATCCGAACTATGCCATCTCGTATCATTATCCTGTTTGCATCTTGCATCCTCTGAAAGCACAAGGAAAATAAGTTTTAATACAACCCTACCACACTTGCTATTATATGGCAAGCCTTAAACAGGATAGGGTTTTTTCATACCTCCAAGATAAATTCTACTTGGCGTCTGGTGTAAGGTGCAGCTGACTCTCTATTAACTGTCTGCTCGATATCATCAATCGACATTTGATCTACATGGTTTGCCAACACATGCTGACCTAGAATTGCTTCAAATGCTTCAATTCTGCAGATTATGCAAAAACAAGGGAAGCAAATGACCAGCCATAAACATAAAACAAAAACAAAGCAGAGCAATCTGATTTCAAGATTATGTAGTAACCTCTCTGCAGGAACATCCTGATCATTTGATGTGTTTCCTACATCCACATCCATTGGATCGTTTCCAGAACTGCGAAGAATAGAGATATTTTTAGATGAAAAATTGAGCTTTATATAGGAACCTGAACGGAGAGAAGATAAAAGCTAAAAAGGGAACAAAGGCACAAATGGGAAATAAACCCATGAGGAGCTACATAGTTCTTAAAAAACCAAGACAAATGGACGCTATATGTATAAAGCTGGTAAAATCACCTTCCATTCCCGTCTGCAGCGCCATCATTTGCACCTGCATCATGATCAGCTTGCTGTTTCATCTCCATTTCCCTTTGTTCACGCTCTTCCATCTCAGTCAATTCCTTATGGTATATTGCAAAATTTAGAACTTGCAATGCAGCCTCAACATCAGATTTCAGAACCTGTAACACAAGATATGGTTGTCACAATCAGATTTTCACAAGGATAAATGGCTTAGCTATCCTTCTAAAAAAGTCAATCCATCTGTAGAATGGATAAATTTCTCGATTTCTTGGTCAAAATTCAGGAAAATTGTGAGCAAAGAAATAGGAACTGTGGTTTATCAAGAGAGTTATTGATGTAGGTAGGCTGCTTGGATAACATGGTACAAACGAACTACCTCATGTCTCAATTTCATCTTGGCATGAGCAGTAGACAGACGAATTATGGTTTCCAATGTCCTCGCCGTGATTGGAAGTGTACCACCACCAGACTGTAAAACTCATGGGTGAGCAAATGACAACTATAAACATATATAGCATTAAAATGACAGCAGGCAGACATGCTTGAATCAAACCTTTGCATTTGCGTTACCATCCCTGAGCTCAGCATATGAAGTAGCAATATGATCAGATGCCTGCAGTAGTGGAAGAATGTCAATGATAGACCTGAAGTGAGAGCTTCTATTATGTAAGAGGAAGAAAAGGTAGCAGCCCCAACAAGGCCACATTGTAATGGAAACTTTATGCTCATGGCACTTTTTCACCCAAAGGTGGGGCACATATGAGCAGTGTCATTACGTGTGCAGTTGTGCATTGAGATCCATGTTGTACATGAGTCTGGTCTCATGGTGCGCAAATCTCTGCACGTCCAACGACAACGCGTGCAGCAGTCCCATGAGGTGAGAAAACCATCTAATGTTAATGCACATCTATGGCGCCGTATCCAGTATTGGAAACATTACCTCATCAGTGAGCTTCGGTTGAATAAGGTTCTTCGCATAATGAATATATTTCTTCAGAAATTTGACAGTTAGTCTGTCTTGCTTCGCTTTCTTGCCTCTTCTTCTATCCTGACCATGGAGCATTCTATCATATTTAACAAAAATAGCTGCATTAGCATCACCATCATCCTCTTCAGCATATCCCGCTTTATCAAGAGACCTTGCTCCTGCAGTTTACAAGTTTTTTCTTTTATTGAGCAAATGAAATGAATTGAAGACCTGAGAAAAATCTGTTGTGACTGTACAACAACAAAGTTACCTCCATCATCAGTGCAATATCTATGCATTCGCGCAACATGTTCTGAAATTTGCCGATCAATCTCAGGATCCATTTGATCAAGAACAATAAAAAGCAAATCAAAACGGGAAAGCAGTGAGTCTGGAAGCCCAATGTTCTTTGTTGGCGTCAACGAACGATCGTACTGTCATACAGCCAGAAATCTTTGTCAGGAACAACAATCAAACAGGTGGAACATGCTTATGGAATAAGGAAAAGAAATGTTAAGAGCTTACAGTTCCATATATTGGATTTGCTGCAGCAATTACACTACATCTCGCATTCAGTGAGGCATGTATTCCTGCCTTTGCAATGGTTACTGTTTGCTGCTCCATAACTTCATGAATAGCAACTCGGTCTTGATCATTCATTTTATCAAACTCATCAATGCAGACAACACCACGATCAGCAAGAACCATGGCACCAGCCTCAAGCCTTCTCTCCCCTGAAATAGGAATTTAGTCCCTACCTTTCAAGGGATCTGAGCAGAAACACAATAAGTAGAGTCAAACAATTTACCAGTCTCTTGATCAGAAGTCACTGCAGCAGTCAAACCAACACCAGATGAACCCCTACCAGTTGTTGAGATAGCCAAAGGGGCAATGTTCATGACAGCTCTTAGGAGCTGAGACTTTGCAACAGAAGGATCTCCCACCATCATCATGTTTATATCTCTGCATGCCAAAGAAACATAGATAAAATAAACAAATTGCACTCAGTGAAATCATATATCAACAATGATCTGAAATGTCACTAACCCTCTTAAGTGAGTTCCATTTTTCAGATTCTTCTCAACACCACCAAGCATCAGTAGTACTACTGCCTTCTTTATCCATAGATGACCATATATGGATGGAGCAAGTGAGCTTCCCAGCAGGTCAAAGGTGTCATTTCTCCTTGATATTTCTTTCATCCGCTTCAGATCTTCACGAGTATAGACAGGTGCATTTGCCTCTTTGTTAAGAAGTGACACATTATTTGCGATAAGGACAGTTCTACAGGCAAAGTAATACAAAACCACATCATTCTTCAAAAATAGGTTAAAAAAATCAAGCAATAGAAATAGGTAAAATGAAACCAGGATTGATGAGGGTAGTAGCTGAACTAACCTGAACACACCACTAACACTTCCCTTGCTTTTCCCTGGAAGAGCCTTGTATACACCAACAATTGAGACACGATCACCTGGTTTGCAACAATCTACAAGATCATCTTCCACAATAACATCAACAGTTCTTGGGAGCTGTCCGGGTGCAGAATTTTCTGGCACCTCTTGCATGGACAATGTCTGGTGATCCTTGTATTCACACATTCCATACTCGGTGACCAACAAGTTACCGTTGTCATCCTAAGGATCCCAAATTTAGCAGCATTCCAACAAAATAACAATCGGGGTTCATTGAATGGAAGTGCAAAAGCAAATAGTAAGATCATACCCTTGTTGGATAAACTGAGCCAGTAGGCAAGCCTACAAAAGTAGTGATGTCCCTGTATTCACGTGAGAGAAAGGCCCCAGTCACAGGGCAGAAGTGAACACTCTTAACAACTTTTGGCCTTACCAGCGAACCTGTTTTTAAGGAGAAAAGGATAATATTAGCAATCAAGGTGCATAGGTTCTTCACTAGAACCCTCGTGTATCTATCTACGTTATGCATTAGCAAATTTATGGCAGAGTAACAATTTAATAGGACAGTAGATAGCATCGAATTGGTGCGTGGTATATGCACAACATAAGTGATGAACTAACGTAAATCCAATGCTAAAGCTGAATAACAAAATCAAGCACGTCAGACCATTCTGACATTGCCATTCATGTTCAGTTCTTACTGCAACTGAGCTAACAAGGACAACTCCTACCCATTCTGTTTTGTAGTTTTCCTTTACCAAAAAGCTACTAATTGAATTAACACAGAATTTCTCTCCGCCGCCAGAAGAAATGCTAGAGTTCAGTTGGAACTTGTTCAAGAGGTCTTGACCGCAATTTAGTACCACGAGAACCAAATGTACCCAACAAGCAGTATGATTCGAACTGGAGCCATGACAACGGAAATGCAATTGGTTTTCCCCTCCAATGGAGAGAGAGGGAGAGAGAGAGAGAGAGAGTCATTACATTTGGTGACGATGCCCTCGACGCAGACCATGGTCCCGATGAAAGAGGACATGAGATCCCTGGGCGTGACCCGGTGGAAGCCGAACGGCCCCGAGAAGCCCACCATGACGCGCTCCCCTTCCTTCAAGAACTTGGGATCCAGATTCCTGGCCACCTCCGACACCGCGTCCGACGCCGGCTGCATGTACTCCCCGGGGCTCCTTATCACCCTATTCACACGTAAGGGTAGGCCGCATCAGCCAGGAACAGACCCAAAAGGAGATCAGGACTCGGGACGAACGAGCGGGGAAGAAAGGCAAGGCGGCGGCGGGCACCTGCGGGCGAGGTCGAGATTATGGTTGCGGAGGTCGTCCATGCCGATGATGAGGCGGTGGCGCTTGTTCTGGACCATGTCGCGCACGGCCTGCATGTACACCCCCTTCCCGACCTGCGGAGGAGAGCGACAACGTCAGCCGAGAACCCGGCGAACCGGCGGCGGCGCTAGGGATGGCGAGGGGGCTTACGTCTTGGTCGAGGAAGTCGAGGAAGGCGCGCTTGTGCGCCGCCATGGCCTCCTCGTTGACGTCCATGGCCGCCTGCCGCTTCGGAGACGGGGCGCGAGGCCGGAAGAGGTAGAGAGAGAGGGAGGAGGGGGAGGAGGCGCGGGAATGGGGGCGACGGCGGGGCGGGTGGGTTTGGATTTGGGGGTAAAGCTGGGGACGAAGGGGGCGCGTTTCGGCGGGAGTTTGCCCGCAGTGTGGCGGGAAGAGGTGGTTTTCGCGCGCTCCGCTACGCGGGCAGTGGACTAGTTGGGCCCTGGATAACGCGTGGGCTAAACAAACAAAAATAGAAGCCTGTTCTTTGGGCTTGGGTATGACATGCGGGCCTGTTGGAGGAGAACGAGCGACGAGATAATAAATAAAAGGAAAAAGTCATTTTTCACCTCCGTGAACTTTACCTCCCCGCATTTGGGACGAATCCGCATTTTCTTCCTAGATAATAAAATCATCACCTAGATTTCTTGAATTTACGATACCGAACATATGACCTAACTAGCCGGTTTCTCTCAATAATTTTCTATTTTTTCTTTTATATTTATTTTGGCTGAATCTTTGAAAAATTATAGTAAATAAAAAAATATAAAATTAAAAATTTAATTTTATTGGACTTCACATGTGAACATATGATATGATAAAAATTATTTAAAATATTTGTTGTACTTTTAGATATATATACTTTTCTGTAATTAATTCATATCTATAGTTTCCGTGGTCCAATTATGATAAAATTTTATGGTGGGCTAACTATTATATGTCTGAGCTATAGTAAAATTTTTATACTCATTGAATCATATATGCTTGAGCAATTAAATTTCAAGTTATATCAGAGATTCTTTAGTTTCTCAAGCATACATGATCCAATGAGCATAAAATTTTTACTACAGCTTACACATATAACGATTAGCCCACCATAAAAATTTTATTATAGTTGGATCACGGAACTGTAGCTATGGAATAATTATAGAAAAGTATATATCTAAAAGTACAATAAATTCTTTTACTAAATTATATCATATCATATGTTCACTGCATAGATCTACTCGTGTCGAGTCCAACAAAATTAGATTTTCCATTTTATAATTTATTTATGATTTACTATGATTTCTCAAAAATTCGGTCAAAATAAACATAAAAGAAAAAGAGGAAAACCACTGAGAGAAACTGGCCAGAAAGATCATGTGTCTGGTATAGCAAGTTTGATGAGTATAGACAGATGGTTTCATTATATAGGAAGAAAATATGAATTCGTCTCAAAGTTTAGCGAGGTAAAAAGGACTTTTTAAAAAGGACGACACGCGAGCCCATCGACGAGTGCTGGTAGCATTTGGCCCACAAGTGACTGTGGCCTAATTGCGGTTCCATCTCTCTACTTAACAACACCTCCGCCTGCATTCTTCAGTAGTTCGTAACAGGCACGGGACAATCAGAATTGAGAAAAAGAGGTGTGCAGAGAGCGTTGCGGCATTAGACTATGGCCTACCATTGCTTTAACGGTCGTGGGACACCATCATGCTCGCTGCTGATCAGGTCCCCTGTGTCGCGGTGTAGGCTGCAGCGAAAGCCAACAGCAGCAAGGCAGCAAACCCGCACCCCCGCAGGGCCGCAGCCAACCATACCCATGGACAAGGATCAAGCAAGCTCCATGGAAGCACACACCCGTCACCGACAGTTGACACGCTGGGATTAAAGATGGCAACGGGTACAAAATATCCGTGTACCCGCGGATGCCAAATCTGGTGGGCGCGGATTCTGAGTGTGTGCCCGTGGGCACGAGCGTGAGTACAACTCTAAACTCAACGGATATTATGTAACGAGTTTGAAAAAATGATACCTGAACCCGCAAACCCGCTAACATGTGGGCTTAAATACCTCTGTGTATAAAACGTCTTTAGAGTTTTACCTCATTTCTCTCTCATTGCGGCCGCCACCCCACCCCACCCAGCCGCCATCCCACACCTCGGCCCTCCTCCTCGGGCCCATGTGCGGCGCTAGCGCCGCACCACCCACCCGCACCCCTCCTCGCCTGCAGCGTCCAAGCGCTCAGCCCCCCGCGCCGGCCGAGCCTAGTCCCCGCGCCGCGGCGCCCAACGCCTGAGCCGGTAGCACCCACGCCACTAGCCGATCCCCCTCCTCGCCGGAAGCGCCCGGGCGCTCAGGCCCCCGCGCCGGCAGTGCCCGACGCCGCGCCCACGTGCTCTTCTTCTTGCTCCTGCACGCGCTTCCGACACGTGATGGATTGCGGACGCTGATGCGGGCACGAATTTTAGCATATAGGTACGGGTTTACAAAGTTAATATCCACGCGGATTTTATCCGTTACCATCTTTAGTTGGGATTGAGCCGACATGGCGGCAAATCTGCTCGCAGTTCTAAAACACACCACAGGTATGCAATGTACTTGTACTCTCCTATAACACTATGAAACATTTTACACTGGAGTTGCGGCCGGAACAGGGCGCAGCTGCTAAAAATACCAACTTTGTTCATACATCTAGCTAATTACACAGGCGACAATTATTCCGAGCTCTTAAAAGTATGTAAACTACTAGGGTGCTACTGAGTACTGACGAACAAAACTAGCTGAAGCCGCCATGAGTGCAGGCGGCAGCCTGCCTCTTCCTGTGCCTCTTCTTCGCGAGGAGCAGCGCGTACACGACGAAGCCCATCCTCTTCCGCCTGGGCTGGAACTGCTTGCGGGACGCGCCGTCGTGGTCGATCCTCAGCGGGGAGAACACCTCGTACTTCTGGCTCAGGATCTGCCCCAGCGAGACCTTCTTCCTCGCGTTCGTGGCCTTCGCGGCCTCAAGCTCGCGGTCCAGCTTCATGCTCAGGATCTCTCCGATGGACACCGTCCTCATGCTCTTCGGTCCGGCGGTCACCAGGCTCAGGCCGTTCACGTCGTATATCCCGGAGCCCGCGCGCCGGGGCGTCACCGCCGTGTTCTTGAATTTTGTGGAGTTGTTGTTGATCGGGCGCCAGTTCTGGATTATTTGATCCGACCGCAGTTTCCGGAGCGTCTCTTCAGCTGCTACCTTTGCCTTGTTTGCAGATTCTTCCCTCTTCTGGGCCTCCTCCAGAGCCTTCCGGCTCGTCTCAACAGCTGACCTTGCTTCCTCGACTCTTTCCAAGAGTTCCAGCTTACACTGGTTTGCCTGATCTAGCTCTTGCATAGCTGCGTCGATTCTCTTCCTAGCCGCGCCGTCCGCTTCTTGTGCTTTGAGCACAAACATTGAGTGCTCCTCAGCGGAGAGCGTGACATCGGAAGTAGTAGCGTTCGGGTCCTGCCCGTTGCTCAGGTTTTTCATCTCTGCAAGAGCAATAGCTTCTCCACGTTGCGAAGCTTCCTTCAATTTCTCGGCCATGACGATCCTGAACTGCAGGGTCTTTGTCTTAGACCTTGTGTGCTCGATTGCAGCTGTTAATTCATAAATCTCGTTCTTCAAATCCTCTGACACCTTCCTATGCTTCGCTTTCTCAGAATTCAAGTGCTTCATCTGCAACCAGATTTCAGAAGGCTCAAGGACAGGCTGTGGAGCTTTTGCTGCTTGCAGCTGTGTAACCATTTTGGTCAAATCTGCTTCTAATGATGAAGCCTTCCCTAGGTTCAACTGTAACCTTTCACGGGTTTTCTCAAGTGATGCTTTCTCCTTCTCTATTTCGCTCTTTAATATGTTGACAGTATCCGTGTTAAGGAATGCTTTTGCCTGATTCAGCTTGATCAATGTGGTTAGTGGGGACTGTTTACCTTTTGCACTCTGGATTGGTGGCTCGGTGTGGCTACTGGATTTTTGCTCGATAGCAGGAAGTGGATGTACCTTCCCCATATCAGCATGACCTTTCGAAGCATTTTTGGTCTCAGTTACTACCTTCTCTATTTGTACGTTCAAGCCATCAATAACCTGCTTTGTTTCCTGCAATTCTTTCAAGACCTTAAATGTTTCCTTTTCCTTAACAAAAAGTTCCATCTCCAGCTTCACTGTTTGTTCCTCAACTTTCATAAGTTCTTCTTCCTGAAAGAAATGGTGTCCGAACAGAGTAAGAATACAGATTTTATTTATGAAGAACAGAAAAATGCATAGAGAGAACACTTTCTTTGAAGAATATGCTAAAAAAATCTCCTTATATATTATGAAGGATGTGGCAATCAATAGCCAACCAAACAGAAAAGGGGCAAGATAATAAACTTGCAACAATGACAACCAGTAATTCCAACTTAAATTTCATAGTTTAATTCATCGCTCCTCGGTCCTCAATGTGCAATTTGTAAGAAAGCATACTTGTGACAAAAAAACTGAAAAGCATTCAAGCACAGACTGAAAGACTTTGAAAAAAACACTAAAAGAGGACAATTCAATCGCCTTCTGATTCTTACATCACATCTACAGAGACCAGCTTGTAATGCAGCAGCGCCCCCCATGTCCTATCTAAGATTATTATCATTGGGATGCCTCATGTGTTCGGCTAATGCCAAATTGTTGTCGGCATCACCTCCTGTACTCTGGTTTAAGCACTTCCACTCTAGTGCCCGTATCAGATGATACATTAATAGTAGTATTCACAGACCTTGAAATAGTGCCCAATAGTTTACTGGTGTTTTCTCCTCGACTCAGGCGTCAAAATCATAGCTTCCTCCAAGTTCTATAAGACAAACCAATGGAGAGGTAATCTTTTTGCTATCTCTTATATGAGGTGGATAAGCTTAGAGCTAGTGAGCTAGCTCAACCATTGGAGGCGGCCTGACAAATCAGGACCCCAGGCAAATTAGCCCTGTGTTGAGGGCAAGTCTATGGGAAATGTAACTGATAAGAGTATATCGGACAACACTAACCAGCTTGTGTCTTCCAAAAATGTTAGTAAAAACATAGACATCATTTTTAGGAGAATTAAAAAAAAAAGGTGATGGATTGCAATTGGAAACACCAGCAAGTTATTTCCGCTGACCGAAATATTTCAACTGTAATGATCTCTAGTAATTCATCTTTCCTAGTCAGTTATCCCTTTACATCCTGTTCTGCTCCGCCTATCTCATTTGTTCCAGTTCTAGGATGCAAGCAATTTTTGCAGCAGGTTGGGGACAGGCAAGGTGAGAAGCTGATGAATTGCGGACTGCTCATAATTCATAACCCAACAGCATCAAGATCCAACAGTGCCACAGTGGACCATTATTCCTCGCCATGCCGGGCCGAAGAGGCCATCCAGCTTACTAGCAGCTAGCAGTAAATGCCATGACGCATTTGGTTTCTTTCGGCTCCAGACTGATCCCAAGTCCCCACGAGGTCACGTCACGATCGCCCACACACCATGACACCAACCAACTTCGCCGAAAGGGATGATGCCCTCCCCCCAAATTTAAAGTAAAAAAAAAGGACTAACATCACTACATCAGCAGCCGGAACAACATCGGAACGCTGCAAATTGGAAGACACGAATTGCTGCTCCCTTCAAATCCGTAGAGCCACGGCCAATCTCAAATAAAATTGATCAGGAAATGTGAAAGCTCTTTGAAAACAAAAGGAGTGGAGATTGGGGGGGGGGGGGGGGAAGCAGTGGAGGAAGCAGTGCGTTAGCACCCGAGCACGCCGCCGCACCAGCGGCTGCGCTTTGTAAAGCGAAAGTCCACTTCGTCGCTTTTCATAAACTAAAACCGGTAGCAGAAAGGTACGGGGGGGACGCGCTACGAAGTCCGGTGGACTGACCTCCGGGCGGAGCTGGACGGGCGGCGGCGCCTGCGGGTGCCGCCACTGGGCGACGGCGGCGGCCCCGCCGCCGAACAGGTCGACGGCCTGGCGCACGGACTGGAACGGCGACGACGTGTCCACCTCCCCGCGCCCCCGCATTGCCGCCGATGCCGCCAGGTCCGCCTCCTCGCCGCCCCCCGCTGGGACGCCGGCGGCGACGGCGCGCTGCGCCGCCACCTCCGCCATTGCGGCCGCCCGAGGGGAGAGTAATGCACTGCAGCCGGCAGCAGCGGGGAGCAGGGAGCGGTGCGGGGGGGCGCGGGCGGGGAGAGTGTGTCCTGGTGGGCGCTCGTGAGCGCCCCGGGGTTTTGGGCCTCGGTTGTCCGTAAGCGGGGGCGTGCTGGTGCTCCCCGCTTTAGCGCGGCGTGGGACGCCGTAAACAACTGCTCGCCTTGCCTGCCGGCTTGGTGCGGCGTGGGGTGTGGTCAGTGTTTGGTGAGCCCTGGCCCCTTGGAGGTGTGCGGGACGGACGAAGAGAGGGGGCGCGGGGCGCGGCCGTGAAAAACTCGAAAAAACAGCCGTTTCACCCGTGCCCGTGGGCCGTGGCCTGTGCCGCTGCTGAGACTGACGACGGGGTGGGTGGGTGGGGTGGCGCGGCAGTGGACTGGTCGGCGTCTTTCTTTGGGTCGGTGGCTGTCTCGCCGTGCCGGCCGTGGGCGTACTACGTACGTAGCCTGTAGCTGGGGGACCTGGACTGCCGGCCGGACTGGGGTTGATGGGCTGCTGACGGTAAAATCGCGAGAGCTCCCATGCGCCTAATAAGGAAGATTAAGGATCACTCCGCTCAGAGCCTGAGACCACGGCCTCGAATTAAAGAATCCTGCAGGTGCCGGACCTATGCTCACATGCCCAGTGTCCAAGTTTTTGTTTCGAGTCATCGAGTGTTTTGAACATTTGTTTCCCTGAGATTTGTTTAAGGCTTCTCGTCAAGAAAACTACATTCGTTTCCGGTGGACCGACATGGCGCCTGTTAGTGCTGTCCAAAGGCTGGTCGCGGGGTCCCAGCAGCGGCAAACGTTGCTGTATGATTGGTTCTTCGTCCTCCTGTGCCACACCGCCGCCCATGCTGCCGCCCATCTCGTGCACCATGAAATGTTCTCTCCGCGCTCGGACAAGTCGCGGACCCGGCGGGCGAATCGTTCCCGGTTTCCAAAAGATTCATTCATGGTACGTACCCGGGCGCAGAGACAAGACGCTGCGCGATCCACGGTGCATATTATCCCCCCTCCCCCTGCACGGCGGCACGCGAGCTCCCGTGGCCTCGACGTGTCCGTCTCGTCCTCCCGCGCCCCCCTTGTTCTACGCTAGTCTGGTCCAGAAGTGGCACTGCGCTGCGGGGCCAGGGCGGCCCAGATAAAGGAGCCGGGCCCGCCTGCCAGGCCGCGTCACGTGGGAGGGGTCAAACCGTCAGAGGCCCCGGTTCTTCTTGCCTCGTTGGAATCTAGTAGTAGCTAAGGTAGAGCGCGCCCTTGAATCTGTGCGGGCATGTCGGTGGCCGGCCAGGCCGGATGCTGTTACCCCAGTGATTCCTGAATCATGACCATGACGCCAGTTAATTACATTTTTGTAGCAGTAACTTGAGCATCGTGTCAGCTCCATTAACACTGCCAGTAAATCTCCAAGATACTTACTACTAGTTACTCACTTGTCTAAACGAGATGGAAAGCAGTATAGCTCCGTGATGGGCCGGGTAAAGTACCCGCATGCAGCCTTGCCAGAGTTCCGGAGCAAAATGCAAATGCTGTCTGGAACTCTGGATCTCCCCGAGAACATCCAAGGGAACGCCGCTGTTGCCTCGGAAACTCTTCGACTGCTGGCTAATCCTCCAGGCTCGATCGTTCCCATTCGTTTCCATCACATCTCCAGGCTCACCGCCGTGCTCCCGCAGGCGGACAGGGAATAGACATGGTCTGCCTTCTCTGACGACGCTGATGGCTCTGGCGCCCTGCTTGCCCGCGACCGACGTGTGATGCCGTTCGAGGGAGTGCGGTCGCTGAACGGAGAGGGTCAGGAACCTTGGATCCGCCGTCCTCGCCTCTGTCTCGAGATTCTGCGAATAGGAATACGTTTGTGTCTGTGGAGTATACAGGGCAGTAGAGTCGTGACTGGTATCATGGCCAGTACGTGCTGCTGCTGGATGCACCACGGACGGGCAATCATAAATGCGGGTACGAGAGCGCACTCATGCTGTCCCTGCTTCGTGTTTTGCTCTCGCGCTCTTTGTGCGGACATGTGAACGGCGTTTCCACTAATTCTGTCACGAGGATGATGCCAGCCGCGGCTCCCGCGCGGTCACGCCGTGGCTTCCGTTTCGCTTTCCAGCAATGAATGGGCCTCGTGGACCACGGCCTAAACAGCTAGCTAAAAATCCTCGGTTCTTACTGGGCTGGGCCATAACTGTGTAGTCTGTCCGACCACACGACAACGTTCTCATTTCTTATCCAGTCAGGTGGGCGGGCCCATCAACCTCCAACCCTTTGTCTTTTCCCTTTTTCCCCTGAATTCCGCACCGCTATTTTTGGAGGAAGAATGCATCTGAGGCTGGGGAGACGAAGAAAGACATCTTTCAAAAAAAAGAAGAAATACAGTAAGCGATGTCACGCTTGTTTAACCCTCGGCACAGCCCGCGCACGGAGCGGACGAAGCATGGTGGTGAAGAACCCATGCTCCGCTCTCAGATCCACCGCTTCCCCTTCGACCGGATGCCACTCGAAGGCCGTGATCAGGTTGGCGAGGAAGTACTCTATGTGAAGCATCGCGTACCCCATCCCGGGGCATATCCTCCGCCCGGCCCCGAACGGCATCATCATCACCTTCGCTGCCTCCTTGCTGCCGCCGACGGTCAGCCGCACGCCTTCTCCTTCCCCGCCGGGCATGAACCGGTCCGGAATGAACTCTTCAGGAGACGTCCATATCTAAATTTTAGAAGAATTTGTTATTTCAGTAGATGAAACATCATTATAAACCCACAGAAGAATCTGTTATCTTTTTGGTTTCTGTTATCAGGATCAATTTGGTTGGGTTTGTTGGAGCCGGCGAACTATATATTCAGTTTCTGTACGGAAGTCCATGTCAAGTCCTTCAAACCATGTAGTCTAGTTGGCTGAGCCCCTCTGGTTGTTGATTATGTTACCAGTTCTTTCAGACAAAGAGTATGTTAAGTTAAGCCTATTAACTTCTAAAATTCCTATACCTGCCCTCCTTGCCATTTGCCAATAAACATGTGTGGGCATGTATACTTAAACCCTACTCATTTTTGATGCTCGAATAGGATGACTCTTATCCTAGCCTCTGCATTCCTGGGTGTTCCTCGATGCTATTCAGAAAGAGGGACCGCAAATTAAAATGTGATTGCGTAGAGATGCTCACATCATCAGCAGATTAAATTTGATTTTACGAACTGGAACGGGATAGTTTGACTTTGGGGAGCTTACGCATGTTTTCCATGCGATGGCGCTATTCCGCGTACCTTGCCATCTCTGCCGATGTCCTCCAGGGAGAAGTTGACCAAGGTGCCCCGCGTGACCGGCGTGCTGCCGACCACCACGTCGCGGCTCATGTGCCGCTGCACAGAAGGCACCGGCGGGTGCCGCCGCAGCGACTCCATCACCACCGCCCGCAGGTACGCGCACGCCCCGCCGCTGGCCGCCCCGAGCTCGCGCCGCAGCCGGCTCTGGATGCCCGGCCGCAGCACGAGGTTCACCAGCGTCCACTCCAGCAGGGCGAGGACCGTCCCCGTCGCGGCGCCGAGGTACTCCGACACGAGGCCCACCATCTCGCCGTCGGAGAGCTTCCGCCGCTCGCGCGGGTCGCCTTCGTCCGGGACCTCGAGGTCTAGGAGAGTGTCCACGTACGACGTCGTCGTCGCCGTCGCCGTGCCTCGCCGCTCCTGGCGTGCTCTGATCAGCGGGAGATACATCTCTTCCTGCCTCCGGCGAGAATGGACCAGCTGCTTCCATCTATCATGGTACAGCAGCCTCGCGACCTGCGCGCGCAAATTACAGCATGATGAAGAACTAGACGAGCAAGATGTAGCCACGTGGACGTGCAATAATGGGCTGGACGAGAGACCTTCCGGAACGTGGCGAACACGCGGAAGCTGGGGAGGATTCGGAGGAACTCCTGTTGCGCGGCGCGCATGGCCTCGACGAGCTCGAAGTCCACGCCGTCGCCGAAGCACGTGGCCGCGTTCAGCGCGAACAGCGCGGCGTACAGGCACTCGCGGACGGGCACGGCGCCGCCGCCGCCGCCTGCGGAGCGCGCTGCGATGTCATCGACGAGCGCGGCGAGCGCCCGCGCGCGGTGGGGCGCCGCGCGAGCGAGCCCTCGGACGGGGTGGAACGCCTCGGAGCTGAGGTTCCGGCGGAGCGCGACCCAGTGCGGGCCGTACGGCACGGTGGTGATGATCTGCAGCCGGCCGTTGGAGATGATGGTGGTGGCGCCGCCGCCGGCGGGGCGGTCGGAGAAGGCGTCGGCGCGGCGGACGAGCGCGTCCACCGCGGCGGCGCTGTCCAGGATGACGGTCGTCGGTATGTCGCCTAGGCGGATGCCCAGGAGGCGAAGGACGGACTCCTTGGTGATCACCGGCCACTTACTTGCGTTGAGATGCCTAACGAGATTGCAAAGCACCGCAATGATCAGGGCTGCAACGGAAAGAACGAGGGATGAATTGACATGCAGAAAGCTGCCTTCCATGCTGAATTTCTGAGCGCATGCATTTCACAGATTAATCACACGCGATAGACGAGCTACTTGCTTAGTGCGCGCGTACCAACATATTTATATAGGTGATGTGATGCTGTACTGTAAAAAAAAAATCGGTTACGAGGAGCCATTAAGTCTTACTTATGCCACTTGTAATTTCTTATAAGTTTAGCAATAATGGGCATCCACGATTGAAGGAAGAATATTCAATTATAAAGGGAAAAATCGAAATTACTCCTCCAATTATGGACGAAGTTCAAAAAACCACTAAACCATAAAATTGTTTATCTACCTCCTAGTTTCTAAAACCAGCTCACTTTACACCTTTGACATTCGACTAAAACCGGTTTCACCACGTGGATTTGAAGTTGCTTGTTTTGATGACCAGAATGGCCACATTATTAATCATTCTCCACATGTGCTGCTTGTTATGTGGACTTAACCCATAGTTGAAGTGAGTATTTCAGATTTTTCCCCAATTATATATTCCATTGATTGATCCCCCACCCCCCCCTTCCTCTCAAAATTTAAGCTCAACTATGGCCCTCTAGAGAAAAGACATGGAAGAGAACAAGAAACATGGAAGACTAGGAGGGGTCGCCTAGTCGGTTCGTTATTCCGACAAATGAACTACAGATCGATTTATGATAAAAAAAATTATAGAGAAAACCTGATATAAAGATGATAGAGGAAAACTATAGATGATGGTGATCTATGACTCAGCGACCCAGAACTATACTATGGGTATGCAGCCCCATGATGAAGCGTCCCCCATCAGGGAAGACTTAAAAGTGTTAATTTATCAGTCCCAGGAGGCTGATAATACTTTTATTACAACAGATGGTACATCACCGTACAACTCTTCGCGGTAATGGGCAGTGAAGCGCCACTATCGCGAGGATTACAACTAAAATCCACACCACTACACTAGTTACGAAAAGAGGATCATCAGAGTCTTACGCCATGCGGAATCCAACGGTGGCCTCAACCACAGGCAAGACTGGGTGCAGGACGGAACCCTACTCGTTGTCTTCGGGGACGTAGTCTGGGTCTTCCACTGTAAAAGTAGGAAAGGGGTGAGTACAAACGTACTCAGCAAGTCCAATCACACCCACGGAGGGGGTATAACAGTAATCAAATGCACAGGACGATCTAAGGGTGAGGCTATGGTTCATTTACGGAAAACTCAATTGTATGCAAGGGTTCGTTTAAAAACAATTTCCAAAACGAGTTTTCTAGCACCAAAGAACACACGAAGTTGATCCACACAGGATCTGAGTTTTAAACTGCTACCGGACTCCCCGTCCGCCGTAGCACACGGCACAACTGCCGGACACTTTCCAAACAACTCACACAGCCCAATCATTCCCGAGAGAAACACTAGTTATGTGACCACACCATAACTTGCCCAATACCGTGGGCACGGCTATTCGAATAGATTTTCAACTCTGCAGAGGTGTGCAACTTTACCCACAGGTGGGGTACCACAGTACGAACACCTTAGTGCCGGTGCAGATCCCATCGAAGCCCTTACCCACCTTAGCTAGACCTGACTAGCCACCACGGGATTTATCAAGGGGTCATTCGACCTACCACCGAGGTTTAACCGGGGCATAAGTCACACAGAGCTTATCCCGTCTCCTTGATCACCCGTTGCTCCCAGCTCTCCTGATGGCTATCAGACTAACTAGTGGGGTTAGGCCAAGCCGTTGCCCATCCAACGGTCAAGTGGTTTGCACGACAGGAAGCTAGGTGAGACGACACATCAACTCGGTCCTTAGGGGTGACAAGATGGATATCTCCCTTCCACGCTCAACCACACAGGTACGAGCACACCAACGGCAATTCACACAGAAATGCCATCCATCCCGTCTAACTCACTTTTCAAAACCACACTTTATCCCTTCCCACACGCACACACACTTTCTTTGCAAAACCAGGTGGTCAAGGTATGGTTGTCACAGCAAGGGTGGCTATCCTACCATGGTTACGGCACGCAAAACCATGCAATTTTTATAAAACAGGCCATCGGGTTGTGTTTATAAAAACTAGGACAAAAACATGCATCAAGGGGCAGAATTGAACTTGCCATCGTCAAACTCTTGCGGAAGGTCCTGATCGTAGCACTGCCCCTCGTGCTCGGAGTCGCGGAACTGGTCCTCGTTCGCTTGGTCGCAGTCGGGACCTTCCTCGTTTACTCCGTGTCCTACGTCACAAACAAACAGACACACACTCAAGCGCAGGAACTAAAAGCCTTTATCGTTAAGCGTGAATCGGAAATAATTTAGTTACAGAGATAGGGTTAATATTTTTGGGTGGTTTCTTAATGGCATGGCTAAAACTATACTAGAAAGGGCGTGGTAAAGTTTCGGGTCGATCGAAGGTCGTTTTGCACATAAAATGACGAGCTAAAGAGGGTTCGGGTGGTTAAACAGGGCTCCAGGGATTTATTCGTAAGTATCTGGAGGGGACAAGGGCCTATTTGCAATTTCTAGAAATACGCAGGACACGTTAAAGGATGTCGAGTGTAATTAGGTTTACGTGGTGGAGGGACTTGGTTTGAAATAATAAAAAGAGTGAGGTTTCTTTAGCAAAAGAAGTAACTAAAGAGGGGAAGGGGTCCTCTTGGGAAATACAGGAAGAGGGGGGGGGCTATGGGCAAAACGCCCTTCTCCTTCCTCTCCCCCGTGCAAAACAGAGGAGGGGGAGACAGGGCGCCGGCGCCGGCCCGATCCGGCCGGCCAGGGCACGGCGGCGGCCCGGGAGTGGGGGAAAAGGGAGAGGGAGGTGCGGGGGATCCCATCCCCGGCCTCACCTCGGGCCGGGATGGCGTGTGCAGGCGGGGCGACGAAGGCCGGTGGCGGCGGACGCAGGGGCTCGGTGCGGCAGCGTTGAGGGCTAGGAGGGGGGAGGCCAGGTGTGCGGCGGCGGTGGTGGGGAGTTGGGGGTGCCCCTCGGCCCCTTTTATAGGCGGCCGAGGCAGTGAGCAGCGGTGGCCGGTGAGGGGGAGCCGGCGAGCGGTGCGGGGCGCCGTAATGGCGTTCGTCCGCTTGCTCTTGTCGTGGCGCGGCGTGCGGGGCGGGTACAGGATGGCGGCGGTGTGCGGCAGCAGCGGGCGGCGCGGCGTCGCGGGGTCGGGGCGGGCGCGTGCGCGCGCGGTGCGGCGAGGCGCGGGCCAGAGCGGGGCGCGGGCACGGCGCGGCGCACGGCGTGGCGCGCGGCCACGCGGGGCACGCGGAGCACGCAGGGCGGGCGCGTGCGCGCGGCACGGCCGGGGCGGCGCAGGCGCGCGGCCTGGGCGGCGAGACCGGGAGCTCGGGAGCAGGGGAAAAAAAAGGGGAAAAGACAGGAAGGAAGGAAGGAGGAAGGAAAAGAGAGGGAAGGAAGGAAAAGGGAAAAGAAAGAAAAGGGGAGGGAAAAGGAAAAGGAAGAAGGGAAAAGAAAAGAAATGGGGAGAAAAAGAGAAAGAAAGAGAGGGAGGGAGGAGTGCCGGCGCCGGTCGCGGCGGTGACCGTGGCCGGTCGGCCATGCGCGGGGAAGCGCGCAGCGCGAGGAGAACAGCGAGGGGGGGGGGGAAGGAAGACGCGTCGGCGCCAATCGCGGCCGCAGCCGCGGCCGGTCGGCCACGCGCGCGGTATTCGCGCTAGGTGAGGAAGAAAAGGAGTCGCGCCGGCGCTAATCCCGTCGGGCGGTCGTGGGCAACAAGCCACCGAGCGATGCGGAACGGAACAGCGATCCAGTTAGAGTTAGGGTTTTGACAACGAATCGTTTTTACGAACTACTCTAGCGCATGATTTAATTAAGTGGATTTTCGGGGCGTCACACATGAGAAGGATCATCTCCGAGGGACCACACCGACTCTATACCGAGCAAGAAAGAAGATAAATATAATGTGAATTATGGTTGAACTGTATTGAGCCTCCCAAAAAGTTTCTATGGAATATAAGTGGTTTGAGTATTGGATCCTTCGTATTTTCAACATGGTGCAATATAAGAACTAATATAAAAGTCTAATGGAACAAAATAAGGGGCTGATCAGTGAATCTGAACAAATAATCAGGTGCAAGTGGCTTCGAAAGTCAAGACCGTGCGAAACTGATAGGGCAGCTGCAGTACATATGGCTTCGCATATACTAGTTCAAATGATAATAATCTGAGGGACAATCGCATGTTAGTGGCTTGCCAATATAAGAAACTTAAATTAAGCCGTCCAAGTATATCTTATTTGTTAACCGGAGCTATAATCATGCAATGATCTAAGCAGACTACCAAGTCAGATGTTTTGAAACCGCCGGGCATGCTAGTATAAAATGCACGCTTTTCACATGCATGTAAAGTCAACTGGTTACCAATGTCGTCTCCTAGCGCAAAATGGCCAAGGGACTAATACAAAACTCTAATTTATGTCAGTTTATCTGTGCTCGTGAAATTCAGGCCGGTAAGAATGATGGCTCGCAATATGGGCCGAAAATGGTGAGTGTCCCCAAGCGTTATCGCCGGGTATGATGGGAAAATATTCCCAAGGTTGCTGCCAGCCTGAGAAGGTGGCTTCCCAAGATTGAGTTTGAATTTTTTGAAGCGTAGCGGGCGTCCTTGTTCTTGTAGTCGATAAGATTATTATCATATTGATGTCCGGGCTAGATGCTGCCAGCCTGAATTGTATAGCTTATCGGCCCATTAGATAGCTCGATTATGATGGACCTAATTTTTTGTACCGCGTCAGAGACCATTCGACAGGACTACGGGCCTTTTCTGGGCCACATTTCCTCTCAAATTCAGTTGTGCCCGTGTTTTCTCAAGGTCTTCCGTTGACAAGCTGGCAATTGCGGGCTACTGTTTCATTAGTCCCAAATTATTTTTTGCAATCATGCATGCTTTTGCCAAGTCAACGAGAGTGCCTAGCCCCCTCAAAAAAAGAAAAGAAAAAGAAACCCGAGAGTGCCTATCTGTCTAGTATGTGGCTGTCAGCACATGCGAGATCCGAGATCTGTTCAACACTCAGCGAGACCGAATTAAGTGAAATTCTGTTTTATCCGTTTTCAATGCGAATAATTCCGCTTCCAGGATAAAATATTAAGCTGTTGGCGTGGTTGATCATGGTCAGATCAAGGAGCTCTTCAGTTCAACTGTTATTCGGTATATATTCATGTACGGGCTCTTCTGTACCTTTCGTTCTCCCCGTCGTCCTTCCTTTTGCTCCGCTGAGAAATCAGGGCACGCAGGAGGAGGGATAGATGGGCGTTGTTGCTGAGCTTTGCTTTCAGCATGGCCCCGAGCAGTGCTTCCGGCGGTGCAAAACGCCAAGACAGGACGAGCACGATGACGACTGTTTGGTGGTGTCCAGGACTTCACTCTCTCTTCTCCCTCCGGAATACGATGCCAGAGGACGACTTCTCGGCCACACGTCACTGTAGCTCACCGAAGATGGAGCAGAGGCTTGCAGCTGGGTAGCTGAACAGAACAGCGTCACAGGTGCTGCTGGTCACACTCCAGTGGCATTCACCTTCCGATCCATCTCGCTTGGTGTTCAGTTCACCTTTCCACATCTCGTAGGCTCGTGCCGACGTCACTATTCCCAGCTGCTCTCTCGCGCCGTGGTCAGAAAAGGTGCGGCACTGTATCGTGAGACGCAAGTGACCCCGCGTATAAAACCGCCCCATCGGATCGCTCGCCGAGGAATTCTTGGATCGCGCCGTTCCACATTCCCACGCTGCAACGACTACCACCAACCACCGGTCCACCACTTCCACTGGCCACCGCGCCGCGGCGCTCGGTCGAGGTCGAGAGGGACGAAGCTGATGCCGCCGGCTCCCAGCCAGGGCAGCGCCCGCGGCGGCGGCGCGGCGACGCCGCCCAGCAAGCCGCAGAGCCCGCTGCGCATCACGCACGACGGCGAGTTCTACGCGCGCCTGCTCACCAGGGAGTCGTCCCTGGGCAACCCGTCCTTCCGCTACTACGGCGCGGGGCCCGGCGCCGTGCCCTTCGTGTGGGAGTCGCAGCCGGGCACGCCCAAGGACGCCTACTCCTCCCGCATGCTGGCCGCGGGCGCCGGCGCCCCCGTCATCACCCCGCCGCCGTCCTACCACCTCCGCGGCGCGGCGTTCGGCCACAGCGCCCGGCGCCACGGCAAGGCCGGCGGCGGCAGCAGGAGCGGCTGCAGGTACAAGCTCAGGTGGATAAAGGTCGGCTTCATCGCCACCGTCTTCCGCCGCCTCGCCTTTGGTAAGTCCTGCAGGTCCTCGTCGTCGTCGGTCAAGCCCTCGCCGTCCACCCGCTGGCTCTTCTCCGGCTCCAACGCCGCCGATGAAGCTCGCGACCAGGAGTACTGCGGCGGCTACGAGCCCGCGCCGCCGCCGACGAGGATGAAGGGGGTGCTCCGCCTCGGCGTCCGCCCGAGCCCGTGGATGGTGCAGTTCTGCAGCGGCCAGCGGGAGCAGGCCGGCTGGGTGTACGGCTGGCGCCCGTAGTCGCCCGCCGCCGGTCGCTGTCGAGCGAACGAAGCGATTGTCCGCCGTCCGGCCCGTGCCATGAATGCAAGTGGTTGATCGGGGCACTTCGGGGCGCCCTAATTTAAGTGATCTGTAGGAGCTATTGTTCGTGCGTGATGGATGTTCCTGTTCGATCCGGTGTCCGTCGCTGTGCTTGGAAGCAGGATAAGGATAAAGCTGTTCGTCATTTCGGTCGTTTAGTGGCGTCGTGTTGCCATGGCCGGGTATATTGTATACACACGCATCTTGTACCTGGTGTTGTCTAGCTACTGGTGGTGTATGCGATGCATCTTGCCGTCGATGGCGACCGGACTTCGACAGTTCACGTGTTCCGAAACTCTCGTGTCTGGAGTTCGTTCTTACATCGGCGTCTGGGAGGTGTAGCTCTGAACTTCTGAAGGTGCTAGTCCAGAACTGAGAACACTATCTCAGTGTGTCCGTCCGTTTCTCACTAGCTGCATGCGGTGCTGAGAATCCCGACATTGATTAGCTGATCCCGAGATTCTCAGCCAACTATGGTGTGTTAACGTGTCATGGCTTTTAGCTGGCGCAGGGGACGTGATCAAGCGCGTTATTAGCTGGAAATATTAAGAGTCACGTGCGCGAGTGGGAGAAGAGGCATTACACAAGAGCCCTTCTAGCCGTTGCAGGTGGGCCCGCATCCTGTTCATCTTCCTCCTCGATCTGCCGCGGCTCGAGTTCAAGAAGGGGGCTGCCATGCAGAGGCGAAGCTAGATCCAAAAGCACCCTGGTGCACTTCTTCTTCTTCATATCTGTAGCAACCTTATAATTATCAAGTAATACTCCACTAAGTAGCTTTAGATTCTGCATTTGGACCCTGGTGCACGTGCACCAGGGAAGATGAATGTAGCTTGGTTCCTGCTGCCGGGGGTTCCGATGGCCAGCGACCTTAGAACAGAAGGTGGGGGCGGCAGGGTGGCCAGGCGGCGGCAGCAGGTTGAGTGGGCGGTACGCCGAGACTGCCGCTGACCGCCAATGGTTGAGAAGATAACGGGTGGTTTAGGAGGGATGCGAAAAATCAAAGAATTGGTGTGGCGATGGTGGATTTGGCGGCGGCCGGCGCTGAAGACGGAGGAGGACGGCAACGGCGAGGGCGAGCTGCTCACGGGCCACAGATCGACCTTCTGCTCACGTAGCTGCTCACCCGGACGTCTGCAGTACCGAACGTGAATAATCAATAATATGGCATCAAAGGAAATTGGAACATGTTGATGCATTTTCACTTTCTGCGCTTCACTGACCACAGTGTTTATACCGTATTGCTTATCCCTTTTTTTAAGTATCTGATGCTTATATATGGCAAGCCATCTCGTAACCAAAAATTCTTCGCTTCCTGCCAACCGCATCTGGCCGTGCTGCTGCAGCTGCTCCCGTACACGTACCAAGCCCTTGAGAAACACGATCATCACCATATACAGCGAGCATACTCGTTGGAGGATTAATGGCTCTTAACCTCCGGCCCGCCGGTTGGAATGCGTTAAGCCGTTAATGCGTGTACCTACCGATCGGTACGCGTGCGGTTTATAATTCTGGGATTCTGGCCGTGCCAGTATTTATCGTGCCAACTCGTGCCGCACAGCAGCATCAAGAAGATCGAATCCGTACGTATCGTGCCTTCATGTCGTGGATACCCAATCCACCGATTGGACGGTCCTGGTTGTACACCGCATGAGATGTTGGTTCTGTTTGGATCCTCCAGCTATTAGCTAAATTTAGCTGTTACGGATCCAAACACATCAGCTAATGGAGTACTTTTTCCATCCCAAATTATTAGTCATTTTAGCTTTTCTAAATGTATAGATTTTGCTATACATCTAGATATAAGATATAGAATAAATTTTTTATTTACCATAAAAAAGTTGTGCTTCCTTATTTGCCATCAAAATTTTGAAGTTCCCTATCTACCACAAAATTTATCTTTGTTTATTTTATACCACTACTGTCGGTTCTGTTATTTGCCGTCGTCGTATTTCCGTTTGTACAAGTAAGTTATTTTCTTAATTGACAATACTACCCCTCCAAAAATTCAACATCTGACCGCACCTTTGACCTTCCCTCTACCTTATCCAAACCTTCAGCATCCCTCCTCCCAAGACCCCCACCATGTCTGTTCGTCGTCCACCTCCTCCATACCCTAGATCGAGGATTGTGTGAGGATCTGCACTATTATAGTGGCACGAAAGGAAATATGCAAATATTAGCAACATCCTATCCCAGGGTAAATTTATATTTTAATATACCAGATAGCTCCGTTAGTACTCTTAGTTGACGGTAATGGCACGAAAGGGACCAAAGTTAAAATTGATGGTAGATAGGGAACATCAAAATTTTCAATGGCAAATAAGGAAGCACAATCTTTTTATGACAAAAAAGGAATTTAGGACGGAGGGAATAGCTAATTATTATCTAGCTAATCAAAATAATAATCGAAATAGTAGAATCTCAAGCTGATTGAATATAGCTAATCTCAGCTAAAACCATAAAAAAAAACCATAATGCCTATGCCCCTTCTTTTATTCCCAACGTACCGCACCCCTGGCGCATATCAGCTTCTCTGGTGACGGTAAAAGAAAAGTTACATGCAGATTTGCCGCCTTGCACCTGCAGTATGAGGCCAAAAACAGAACTGGCGCCAATCAGAGACCTTCCAAACAAATAGCAGAAAAATTGACGCCAAACAAACAGCTAATGACTATTTTTTTAATCAACTAATGACTAGTTAACTAGTGAAAAAAACACAAGGATAGCATACATTGTCTATCCATGTTAACCATTAGCAATTAGTTCGTGGATCCAAACACGTTTGCTATCTAATGACTAGTTAGCTAATTTTTGGCTAGCTAAAAAAGACTATTATCAATTAGCTAGCTAACTATTAGCTATGGAGGATCCAAACAGAACCATAGCAGAGAGATGACACGCTGCATGTAGCACCGCTCCTCGTGAAAGTAGCTCGTATCGCCGAAAAACGAGCATCGCCTTACGCCTGTTGCATGTAGGCGTTGCGGATGTCCGTCCGGTGTGAGGATTTCTATAGCGCGCTGCCAGGGGCTTCCTAGCGAGATCTCTGACAGCCTCAAACTTTTCTTTTTTAGTATGTTTTATTTTCCACCTCTTTCCATTTTTGGTAAGTCACAAACTTATGTATATATAATTTTTATGTACAAACTTATTCAGAATATTTCTATGTATAAATTATGCAAAACATATTTGCACAACGAAAAGTTATATATATAACTTTTTCTATAAAAAGCTATATATATAAATTGTGCAAAAGAAACAAAACTTATCTAGAAAAAGAAAAGTTATATTCATAACTTATCCAAAGGGAAAATTGCCGGACGTCATGGCTGCCGGGCTGGAGCTCGTCGTCCACCGATCGCTCAACCTCTGCTGGACGCCGCTCGCTGCAAGCATCTGCGCGCCACCGCACAATCTGCGGGCGCTGCCGACGCGCCCTCACACCAGGCCACCCTCGAGAAAGAATGCGAGAGGAAACGAGAGCATGAGAAAGGGAAAGGGATGGGGGGCACCCGTGCCGTCGGCCGCCGCTCTCACACGCCGATCACTGCTGCTCATCTGATGTTGGAGAGAGAGGCAAGGGAAATGAAAAATGAATGCAGCAGGAAAAGGGGATTGTCTTGGAATGATAAGCTTGGGCTGCTGGCGGGGAAGAAATAGGTTGGTCACGTCAGGACCCGCCCATGTGTCCACGTTGGTCGTCAGTTTCGAACCTGACGGTCGATTGCAGAACCAGATTTGCGGTCCGGTGCACCGACGACCCTCGTAGTCGTAGGCCCCGGCGCGTAGGCTTCGCCGCCTCCGGCACCGGCACGGCCCTGCTACGTACGCACCTACCCGCCCGTGTACAGTTGTGCAGGTACTCGATGGCCCAGCACCAGCACGTACGTACGACGGGGGTCCTGGCGCCTTGGCGATCGACCCAGCGGCCGCGGCATGGCATCCCACCAGCAGGACACATCGGTCGTTGCCGGTGGGCTGGTTGGTGCACCGGCGCGCGCGTGTATGTAGCTGCGTTTAGGGCCATGCCATTACTCCCCCGGCGCTTTTATTTGAGGCCACGCACGGTCAGTCTCTTGGCCGGTACGCAATCCTACTACCGATGCGTGGGCATCGGATCCAGCGAGCCCACCCATGCATCGGGATCGCCATTCACCGGCTGGCGTATGCAGCCACCGCCGCAGTTAATAGGTCTATATATCTAGCTGCGACTTGCTTGACCACGTGCTGATGCTGTTAGGCATCTGATCGGTGGTTTCTATAGCATTAATTATATTGTTATGTTACATATAATTTTTAGCTTATATGGTATCATAATAAATGAAAGAGTAGAGAGAGAGAGGAAGAAATTGGATCTATCTAAGATCCGGTGTCAACACGTAAACTAATGTAGGCACTGCAAGTTGTCTATTAGAAGTGAGATGGTGTCTTCGTAATGGAAAATAAATATGATAGGTGGAGAGAAGAGAGTGAGTTTAATAGAAATCCACGCTAAGACATCATGGATAGTAAAATGTAGTTTCTAAAGGTGATGTTTTGATGATGTAGCAATATAGACACCGCTACAGACACTTTGTTTAGGATTGCCCCCCGTCGGATCCAATCCTGCTCTCCCGAGCTGTACAGGTATATTGTGTGGTACCACGAGCGAGTGTGCATCCGGATCGACCGGTAACGTCGTGCGTGGGCTTCTGTTGCGAAGGTGTAAGCTTCAAGTTTGGTTACCTGATCCATCCACCATCCCCCGGCAGCATCCGGCAAACACGACCCGACCACCGGCGGGCGGGGGAACGCGTCAAGCACATCACTACATCAGCACACCTACCCGTACTACAGTGCTGGCTGCAGGTCAAGTTCCTTGGGTAGAGTACAGCTCCATCCTAGCGTGCTGTCGCATTTGCGGAAAACATTATGTACAGAGGCACAGAGTAGAAGCGATCGGTATCAAGTCCGGTGGATAGCATGTACAGGCAACAACAGAGTTTTTTTTCCTTCTTTTTTGCTAGACTAGATAGCAACAGAGCATTTATGTACTCGCGACACAGCATGCAAAAGCCGGATGGCACGAACCACCGCTGTCGCGTGCGAGGTTTTCAGCGTTTGTGCAGTGTAGTACAGTACTGCTCCACAGGAGTAGTAGGTGGGTACACTAGATGCAAGGGCCGGTAGGTTGCCAGTCGGCCAGCGCCCACCATAACTTAGACTGCTACTACGCTCCACGCATGCAATCCTACAGTGCACTGCATCCACCCTGCGTGCGCGGTGCGCGTGGTGACCACGGGCTGGCTTGTCTGGTGCGGAGCGTTGCGGCCGGCTCCCAGGAAAAAAACCAAGAGAGGAGGATCGTAGGCATGATGGTTGGGCTGGGCCGTGGGCCGTCCCGTACTCTGGTGGTCGCTGGGCTCGGGCGCCAGCACGAAATCGAAGGGCCGAAACCCGTGTGGGTGGGCTGTAACCGACGTTCATGCGGGCTGAACTTGTGAGGTTTTTGAGTCTTGAGTAGGCTCAAACGTACGCTATTCTCTCTCTTCTTTTTTGAGGATTTAGTCTTTTTAACTTGATGGTTCGTTTTTCTTACCTTGCCGGCCTGCTATTAAATTTTGAAGTTACTCTTCGTTTGGCGTTTATTTTTTACATGTCATGGTCAAATATGAGTAAAGCAATCTTTGTTTCTTTCATGAAAAAACCCAGAGAATTGCTTCGAGCATCTTATCGCACTCCTACCTAGCGAAGTCCTGACTGGTTTTGCCACTAGATTGTTGCCACATCTCTCTCAGTGTGTAGGCCCGGTCCAGGTACGAGCCTAAGGACATAGCCACCATGCAAGGGCACCTGTCATGCAGGCCTCAAACTACGGTACCGGTTCCAATGCATGTTCCATATTCCATTGACGTGTCCATCCATGGATGCAGGATGCGCGCGTGCAGCCTACACTCCATTGCGGGTATCGCTCGCACCAAATATCTCATGCATTCCCCATCCCACCAATCAAACCACGCACACAGTCACTGCTGGCTGACTGGCACGCGGAGCAAGTCGCACACTCCTCTGTCCCATGCAGAAGCAGCAATGCTTGGAGTGGTCAGTGGTTTGGGGAAAAAAATCTAGGGACGACGCATGCACCCCGCTGGAGGCACGCATGCATGTGCCTGACACCATCGTGCACGCATGCTCGGCGGGTCGATCTAGCTTTTCGTCAGAAGAGTGAAGCCGCAGCGGAGCTGCCGATCACCCCCGATCGATCGAAACTATCTAGCGGTGGGTATCTCCGTCGGCTCTATTCATTGCTCTCTGCAAGGAGCGTCCCCGCCTTCCTTCGCCTCCCTCAGCTCCAGCGTCGTCTTCGACATCTCCGCTGCCACACTCCACCGCAGCTATTGCTAACCAATCTCACTGCCGTGTTGCCTGTCCACCGCTGCCACTTTCTTCTTGGCGGAACCGCCGCCGGCCACCATCCACCGGATGTCAGACCCCGGCCGGTGGTGCTCCCGCGCCGCCTCGCTTTTGCCGCCGCCGACCTCCTCCTCTAAAACCAGTGACCATGAAGCCATACTCATCCTGGCAACCTCAGAACCTAAGCTCCGCCGTCTCGACCACCACCCCGGCCGCCACCGACCTCGCCAGCGGCCGCTCCGCCCACCTCCCACCCCTCGCCGGCGGCCCTCCCTCCCCTTCCCCTCCCCTGGCTCGCCGGCAGCCGCTCCCCCTCTCCTGGCTCAGGGAAGATGAACAGAGCCCTTCTGCGATTGTACGCCACGCGCTTGATGAATAAATTCACTGGGGTATCTCCGCCACGTTTCGGCCCTGATTGGAGGCGGGGCGCGTCATCCGCTGCATATATCCTCCTGCCTCCCTTGGCCGCAGCAAGGCCGGGCAGCCACTTTTGTCAGTTAAAGCTGATGCCAGAGCAACTAGTCTGCGTACTATACCGATCGATCGATAGACCCGTGCTTTTTGCGGCATGGAATAGATAGAAGGGCCTAATCGGTACTATGTGCAGTGCTGACAAGACAGGCGGAATGATGAAAAGCTGCCGTTGAACTTAAACCTGCGCACGCACCAAGCATCTAGGAGCAAAGGCGGCTCCCCGCTGACACTTGGAACACGCAGTGACGGAGCTGCCGAAGAAAGCTGATCTCCCGAGTACATGCATAATAATATAGACGACAAAGTGAAAAAGAAAAGGCTATTCACGTCAAAGGCACTGTTCGTCTCGGAATTTCAGGGCGCTGTTGCGTTGCATCAGGGCGTGCATCACCGTGATGCATGCAGGCATGCAGCATGGCTCCGCGCTCCGGCTCCCGGCCGGAGATATCGAATGCGGCGGGGGATCCTTGTACGCACGTACGGATACCTCCAGGGACGTTCCGGTCGGGGGATGCCCTGATGGTCACCGCGCGATTTGTTCCGGCCCTGCCATTTGCATGCGGCCGCACGCACGCTTGGACCACGGCGCGCGCGGCCACCCGCCGGACAGCCAGCCAGAATTAAGATGGCAACCGCCGGACCACATCTAGCTACCTGGCCAAGAAGCTAGCGTCGAATTCCATGCATGGCTTGTTGAAACGAACCGACGTGTTTCAGAGGAGAGAGGAAAAAGAAAAAGGAGGGGCCCGTGGTAGTCGTCTATGGCATCACGGTCGCGTCACCGTGACGCTCGCCGAGCGCGTCGCCGTCCGCTGGCACTCGATGATCGATCGGTGTCTGATCGGCGTGCTAAGCATCTCGCAAATAGCCCTGCATTGCCGGTGGTGTCAGCCGCACAATGGCCCCCGTCACTGTCGCCACGCCTTTCCTGGTTAACCGCATGATTGTGCTCCGCTAGTGCCTGTAGTTGGTTTACTCGTTTCTGATGCGTGCGCACTCTAATAGCTAGCCGGGGTAGAACCTATACATCTCAAAGAAATATTCTGCTTACCTTTTTCTTCTTATCTGGTGGTCGCTTTAATTTGCCAGCAACGAATGAACGCGAGTAAAAAGGTCTGGATCGCGTGTGTCCATTCGCCCGGCCGGAGCGTCGCGCACGGTGGAAAATGAAGGCGCGCCGGCGGTCGTACGCGCGTCCAACGGCGTCCACAGAAGAGTCGTCGATCTCGCTGTCGCCTCGGGCCTCGTCTCGCTCTCTACCTCCGATCCACCCGCGGCTGGCTAGCCACAGGCCACGGCACGCGCGGAGGCGTGCGCCGCCGGCTAGCTCGGTCGGTCGGCGTCCGCGTCGCCGTGTGCGAAGCGCCCACGGCCGGCCGCGACGTCGTGCCTGGCCGGCCGCTCGCTTTGTTCCTGCTGGGCGAGGGAGGGAGGAGCCGTGCACCGTCGCGCAGAGGCACCCGGCTGGTCTTGCACGCCTGCGCTCGGGCGGCTGATCTGATGCATGGCTGTGAGCCGCCGGCCGCTGCTCTTTACCAGGCTTATCCTTTTGCCTCCTTTTGATTTTTTTCGGCCACCCCTTCGCATCGAGCCGAAGGCGTAGTGGTCGATCGACATGGACGCTGCTTTTCGCTTTGATTACAGGCGCGCGTCGCCGTCGTCCAATCACGCGCGCGCGCGCGCGTGGTGTGGGCGCGGTGCCGAAAAGTGCCGGCCCTGCCCGTCCAGTGCTCCGTTCCGAGAGCGAGGCTTCGACCGCTTGTGCACAGTGACCGCTCCATCGATGCCGCAATGTTCCTGATGAAATCAACATGCATGAGTGGAGCCGGCCAGAGCTGGGCATGTCCTGGCCGGCCCGGCCGACTAGGTAGACCGTACCGAATTCAAACGGCTAAAGTGCATGAGCATGACACTGCCATGCATGCACATCAACGATCTATAATAAGCACGCGTCCTGCTTGGACGAACGACGAAGTCAGGAACACGTTTTTACAATAAGTGGGCTGTCAACGTAATGGGAGCTTTACTTTCTCCTTTCCTTGACCCTTTCTTACTGGCACCGCTTGCACGCTGCACAATGGACCATACGGGTCTGATGGGTGCGATTTACAGTAGCTATTGGCTATTTGGCTAGTGAAAGTTAACCTCTAAGTTCACCCGTCGCTCTAGCTAGCTACGTTACGTAGCAGCGAAATTGGTGAAAGGGGAAAAAGAGGAGAAGGACCAACTCGCGCAGGGCCGTCTCTCTCGACCGAATACCGCCGGCTTCCTTCTTTTTGGGCGTGACCGGCATTTACTGCAGCTCTCGTCGTCGTCGCCCCCGACGCTGGTCGCCTGTTCGCGTCTCTCTCCGCGCTCCGGCCTCCGGAGCGTGCGAGGACCACCGCATCGCGTGCACATGGGGCGTGCGATCGCCAAGCGAGCGGAAGGCGGAAAAGGAATCTCGCGAGGATCGGTAGAGCCGTAGAGGAGGGAGTAGACGAGGGAGATGTCGCGGTCTCTCGCTTTCTCTGCTCGCTTGGAACAGGCCAATCAGCGGCCATGCTGCTTGCTGTGACGGTGGCGTGGCTAGCTAGCTAGTGGCGGCAGGACGTGCCTGGCCAGGCAGGGCAGCCAGCGTCGCGGCAGGCCCCCTCGCCTCGTCCGTTCCTCACGCGTCGATCTCGACTCTCGAGAGCCTGCAGCAGGGGCTCGACTGGATGATGTTGCCGTGCGTTCTAACGACGCGTCGCGAATGGATCCCGCGTCGTCGTGGCACTTGCTATAAGTGGCATACTGGCATGAGCTGGATGTGCGAGGATTTTTGTCACGCATTCCGGGAGAAGGCGTCATGCATGGGATCAGCTAGCTGATCACTATAAACGTTGAGCACCTGCACATCAACAGAAGTGATGATCAAGCGTAGCAATTAAAGCGGATATACACGCATGCTGCAGCGTAGTATTTTTTGATCAGCTAATTAATTACGATGGTACGGTACTCTAGATCATTTCTCGTCCCAAATTATTTACATAGAATACTATCCAATGATCCAAAATATATATAACTTGCATTCTGCTACTACCACCATTCAGCCACTCCGCGTAGTTTTTCTTGTGGTGATCGCGACGTCTGTACGTAAAAGCGTAACTAACAATAAAAGTAAAAAAATGTGAAACAATTTTGAGAAATAAATAGCACGTGCAAAACATTTTTAAAAAAGCGAGGAAACTCTATTTACGAATATCTTGTTCAATTGACTCGCGGGCTTTAATGAGTTTTCTTCCTAGTACGGACGCTGCCACACGCGTAGATCAATTACCATGGGAAAAAAAAAACTCCGATCCTCGTACGACTTAGCAAGACAGCGAGAGTCATCATAACTGCCGGAGATTTAGAGCAACAGCAGACGCTAACCGCGCGGGGCCGCAAAAGCAATGCCATCACTGACCACACCAAGGAGAACTCAGCGCGGCGTACGTCGTCCGTGGCCTTGCTGTCCACGGCAGATTGTCAGGCACACGTCACACCTGCAGAGACATGGGGGCGATCTCTGCTCACCGCCATCGCCAGCTTCTTCCGCGGCTCTCAGGGGCCACGGCATGCGGAAACTTTGGCTGCGTCCTGCAAGTGAGGCCACGCCACGGCAGCCGGTGGTGGTGGACCGGAGTAATCGCTGCGAAAACGTTGCCGTGACCGTGATGCACATGGAAAAATTGTCGATGGAGTGGGCGCTGGAAAAGACTCGTGTAACCTCAGCTTCTTCAATATCATCGTGCTCAAGAGACGACGTTCCCCTCGGTCTTAGAATGGTCCTCGGACCATTTGGCGTACGTGCCATGGCACATAGATTTGTTGCAACCTAAACGAACTTTTTTCTGACCGCGCAATTAACATAATATGTGCCGTGGCGTGTAGAGCGCTCTAATTGAAATTTAACATCATCCTTTTGTGTTGCTGAATGTCATGGAGTACTCTTCTGCTAAACAATTTGATCCGGGACAAATCAAAATATCTTATATTTCAGGATGGAGAGAGTACTCTTCTACTAAATCAGAGTCCTGCACAAAGTTACTTTACTGGAGTTTTCATGGCATATTCCCCCTTTTCATTTGGCTCTTCAGGCACTACCAAATAATCAAGAGAGGGAGAAACCGGAATTAATAATGTTTAGGTGAGAAATCATGTGGGATGAATTTAGTTATAATAGGCGTGGGTAGCTTAGAAGCTTTAGTTATAAATTATAATGGTCGGTGTGGGTAATTCTAGATCCAGAAGAAATTAATAAATACATGGTCTAGTATTTGGCCATGATTTAGCTTAGCTCCCGCCCCCACCATAAAAATACATGATCAAGGGCGATCCGGATTAAATTACATGATCAAGAGTAGAGAGGATTACAGCGCATCGAGTTTTTTCTTCTTCTTGTGGATACTATGCATTGCAGCAAAAAGATAAGCACCATGAGCACAGCTTTATATGTACGGAGGCACGCCACTGGGCATGTAGGATTGGTCTTGCGCCTATACATGAAATGGGGCGGTGTTATACACATGATGAGAGTGGAAAGTATTTGGTTTATGCACATGAGTGGGGTTGCTTTCTCCCTTAGCAACTTTCGTCCGAAATGCTCGTGTATAAAAATCGCTGCCTTTTCGATGCTGTAAAACCAACAAGAAATTCGCCGGATTATCTCAAACATGTTAGAAATCTGCTGGAACACAGAATTTACCATGCTGATATCGCAAAAAAGAATGCCATTCCAAGCATTGTTTTACATGCTCTCTGTTCCTTTTCATCCGTAAGCATACACATGCATGGGGCTTTTCAGAGCCTCCAAGGGACTGCATGTAAGTTGAGCCAACAAACTAACAAAACTTAAAAATTCTTAAAAAAAGGGGGAAAAAATGCTACATACATGTCATCACCTAGCTGTACTCTCTAGATATTTTATTCTCCTCTTAATTATGTGGCACCTAAGCAGCTAAATTCGGGCATCAGAAACTTCTGGTCCCTTCTTAGTTCTTATCATCACCATCATCGTCTACGTTAGCCAACCAGCGCCGCACACGCATGGCGGCGCCCTCCTAGGTCCTAGCGGGGTAGCCTCCTCCCGGCGGAGCGGCGCGACCGCGCGTAGAGCACCGCGCACAGCGCCGTGCCCAGGGCGCAGGTCGCGCCCCAGAGGACGAAGGTGTCCCGGTAGCAGGCGGCGCCCATGCAGCGGTTGCCGCCGCGCGCGCCCCTCTGGTACAGGTACGCGGCGAGGTAGCCGAAGCAGAGCGAGCCCAGGGGAATGTTGGCGACCACCACGTTGTGGTTGACGCCGAAGTTCTTGGTGCCGAACAGCTCGTTGGTCGCCGAGGCCGCCACCGAGGTGATGGCGCCCGTGCAGGTGCCGACCACCGCCGTGCTGGCGTACAGGAACATATCCCGCGGGTGCAGCAGCAGGAAGAACGCGCCGGACATGGGCGCCATCAGCGACGCCATGGACGCCGTTCTCGACAGGGAGTAGCCGCTCCTGCACACGCACATTTCTTTCCTTTTCAGGACTAGTACAGACTGAGACGTTGCGTGCGAGAGTGAGGAGATGAGACTAATGAGAGAGAGAGAGAGAGAGAGAGAGAGAGAGAGAGAGAGAGGATGGCATGAACAGAGGTAGCGGCGCTTACTTGGCAGTGTAGTAGTCCAAGAAGGCAGGAAGGAGGCGACCGAAGAAGCCGAACGAGGAGGACAGGGAGACCAGAGTGGACGCGTCGGCGAGTCCTCTGGACTCGGCGATCTGGCCTAGGTTGTTGAGGAAGACCAGCCCCAGCGTGCCGCTGAACATGTAGCTGAAAAAGTAGAGCCAGAAGTCAAGTTTCCTCAGCAGGCGGAGGCCGCCGACCTCCTCTTGACTGCTCCTCTGTTGCTCGAGCTCCTGGCCCTGCTCCTCTTGCTTGTCCTCCGCCTCAAGCTCGACCACCGACACCGACACCGCCGTCTCGGGCCCGTCTGAGTCGTGGTCGTGGACCCGGTTCTCCCACTTGGTCTCCCGTATCTTGGCCATGCTCTCCCTGACCTTGAGCACCACCGGGATCAGCAGAGGCAGGGCCAGCAGCACGAAGAAGCTGACCATGTGCTCCCTGGTCGAGAGGCCGATGGACTTGGCGCCTACGCTGCCGACGATGGCGCAGGCTCCGGTGGCCAGGGTGATGGCGAACATGGCGAGGAACGGCGCCTCGGTCCTCTTGCGGTCCTTGAGCTCGACCACCCGGAGGGACGGCACCGCCACGAGCGTGACAACCATCGGGACGACGGCATTGAGGAGTAGGTACACCTTGGTGGTGGAGTACCTGGCCCTGGCTGCCCTGGGGAGGGTCTCGGCCACGGTGGTGTAGAGCTTGGCGCTGAGCCCGAGGTAGCTCGTGGCGAGGCTGACGGCGACGCGGCTGTCGGAGGGGAAGTTCTTGATGCAGAGGAGGTAGCACACGGTGTTGATCCAGCAGATGCCGTTGCCGGCGAGGGATGTGAGCAGGAAGAGGTGCCAGTACGCGAGCCCGGGCTTCTCGAGGAAGAGGAACTGGACGCCGTAGCCGACGAGGCCGAACGCGGCGCCGGTGAGCGCGACCACCCAGAGCGGGATGTGCAGCGCGGCCACCCCGGCGAACCAGCCGAAGAGCTTCCCGGCGTCGGAGGCGAAGGCGAGGAAGTTGAGCCGCACCTGGGAGATGCCCTTGATCTCCTTGAGCTGCGACGAGTAGACGGGGAAGTCGGCGTTGGGGCCGTTGATGGTCTGGAGCCAGACGCTCCCGACCAAGCTCAGCCAGTGAGCCGAGGAAGGGGACGACATAGTGGGTGCCGGGGGAGGATTTTTCCGGTGCTGCCGCACCGAGGGTGTGGTACTTATGCGATCGGATCCCGGCGAGTGGGGCGCCGACGACGGACGGTGATCAACGAATCGCCAACGGCGACGGTGATGGCTGTGGCTCCGATGATGTGGCTTTGTGACTCTCCTCTTGTCCCGTTGTCCGTAGTGCGCCGCGACATGCCGCTGCTTATATAGATACACGAGAGATGGCAGTAACACTGGCACTGGACACGACTCCACAGCAGGTCCGCAGGTGCGAGACCGCAGCGTAGCGCGTGGTGCTAGTGCGTCGTTCAAATTAACCGTCGCCCCGTCCGTTCGTCGTCGGTTGGAAGATGCCTTCGTTCGTTCGTCAACTCTAGGAGCCGGTCGCTAACTTCTGGTGCAGCCGCGCCGTGGCGTAGCGGCGCCGGCGCGCGCGCGGTTCGCGGCCCGGAACGCCTCGGAGTGGAAGCTAGCCCGATCGATGGCCGCGCGGTCAGCCGCCGGCCACGACGGCGGGGCGGGACGGCCTGGCCGATCGTCAGCGGAGGCGACCGGCGTTCTACGACGTGTGCAACCGTGCAGGCCGGGAACGTGTCTGGCTGCGACGCCGCGGGGCATCATGTCACGGTGTCGATCCAGGGGTTTAAGAGGGGCAGCGAGAGACGGCGAGGCTCGTAACTGCAGGGCACATCATGCCAATGAGCCAGCCAGCCACCCGGGCTAGCTTGGCTAGCTGCTGGTTGGCTGAGGTAGCAGCCCGTGCTTCCAGAGCTCGCAGCTCCTGACGTCCGCGTTCGCAGCTGGAGAGCCCTGACGACGCAGCCCACCGCAAGGCCACAACCATTGGGTACGGTTTTGATGCTCCTGATGTGAATCCTTTCACACACACAGGCCGGCCGGTGTACGTGTGGGTACAGTTTTCGTATCGGTGATGTGCATACACGTGCACCGGACGGTGTGCGTACACGTCCGGCCCTCGATCTCCACGTTGTGCAAAACCAGATCAGACGTCGATCTGATGATGTGGTTGGGTACGGGTGCAGGTACCTCCTTGGATTAGTTGTCGACGATCTAGGCCATCATCCGTGCATGGTTCATACTATATTAATCTAGCATTCTAGTGGTCATGTTCAGTTGGTTCAAGAGAGACTTCCCACTTGGATTCTTGCGCTCAGCTGGCGTCCCGACGATCGAATGGCGCGGCGTTTCGCGGTGCCTGTCAGGTTACCAGTTTAGCTCATGCCCGTACAACCATTTGCAGACGCTTGAGAGGGTTAGGCAAGTGTCTGTACAATCATACGGAGCTGTCACGCTAACGAGGTAGCTAGATTAACTGTTGCACTAGTACTCTCCCAGCACATGTATGTACTCATCTGCTAACCCTGCCGTCATTTCAGCCTGAGTAGCTTGACAACATATTATTTACCGTGGAGAGGGGTTCGTAATGCTGACAAAAATCAATCGGCAATAGCATGTGAAAATGGTGATGACAAGGGCCGAAACCTAAGACGCGAACCGCGAATATTTGCGACGATCCCGCATGCATCTGAAAGCCTGAAAAACCAAGCAACGCCGCGGAAGAGTAAATCATTAAAGCACGGTCACCTTACAAAACGCACTAGGGAATATCCGCTTTTCACTGACCTCTGCGTGATGCGTCTCACTTCTCGAACCCTCTTGTTCGTGAGTTCGTCACATGACGTGAGTGCCCCAGACCTGCTGGCTCAGCTATGAAAAGGTAGGAAATACTTGTATAGCTAGACTGAATATGGATAATAGTCTCTTGAAGAAAATAAAAAAGCTATATCCAGCGGATCAGGTGCGTCCCATAGCATCACAAGCATTGGCGATGACATCAGCTGGCGCGCGGATGACTTGCAGCAGGATCTCTGCAGCAGCAGACCAGTAGGAACGCACGGGCGAATGCGCCACGCACCACCACCAATCACCAACTCCGGCCACTTCGCGTCAATTTTACGCGCGCGCACCTGACTGACCAGGTCGTCAGGTGGGTCGGATAAACACACACAGTTGACAGTTCTGCACTGGCCATTCGCCATTAGGCCTACGTTTTTTAGAAGAAGATTTGAGGACAGCGCCGCCCGTATCTTTGTGGGGTTACCCCGATTAGCTGCCTCTGCCGAGCAACAAAGAGCAGCGAACTCTGCCGGCAAAAGGTCCAGGACGCACTGCTGATCTGCTCTGCTCATCATCAGCAGTCAGCTCGATCCATCGCTCCCAGGCCACGTCACGCTCGCATCATCTAATGCCGGAGCGGAGCAAGACGAGGAGCCGGTACGCTGTTGCTAGCCGCGGTGAAATTGCTATTGCTATTGCTTGGCTCCAGCAGCAAGCACTCGTCGTCGCATGATCCCTGGTTTTCTGCAGAGGCGCGCAGTCCCGCAGTTATGCCGGGCGCAGCGGGTGCAGCGCAATCGTCGTCTGCACAGCACTGCTGGAAAAGGGGCCAGGGCCTCAAGGCTGAGCACTGCAGCTCTGCCATGGGAGGGACGAGCTCGCTTTCCCCTTCGTCTCCAAACACCCATGTCGGCCCCGGACACGGCCAGGGTCACGTCCGCGCGCCCGGGCTACTAGAAGGTTTTAGGCAGCCAGCGGCCAGATCGAGAGTGCTCCGCTTTCGCGTCGTCCGATCCGCTTTCGCGTCGCCGCGTGCGCGCGCGCGCGTCTCGCTAGTGCCCGGCTGCCGGTGCGCGACCGAGCGAGCGCCCTTCCTTTTCCCGGTCGCCGTCCGTGCCCAGGAGTGAACGCGGACCCGGCTGGCTTGCCGTTGCCGGGGGCTGTACGTACGAGCTCGGGGTCCGTGGTCGCGGGCGGGCGGGACCGCGGGGGAGGAATCATTGCGCCCATCATCCCCTCTCCCGTGGCACGAAAGATATGTGCACCGGCCGGCCGGCCGTGGGAGGCAGGCGCTTTCTGGCTGATGCGATTGCGCCCGGGTGCGGCGGTGCCGCCCGCCCGCCGGGCGCCGGCACGGCAGTTGGTGTCGTCCTTTGGACACGGCGCGGGTGGGTTGGATTCCTCGCGGTCCAGTGAAATTGCTGCGGCGGCCTTCTTGAAGAGAGCCGGGGCCGGCGGCCGAAAGCGGAGTCGCGCGAAGGTGCGGCCCAGACGTTTACGACAAGTACTACGCGCGCACGGCCCGGAAGGAAGAAGCGGTGGATGTAGGAGCCAGCCCAGAGGCCTCCCACCTCCGGTGGAGCCCGCCCAAATGCCGTCGCCTGTGGTGGTGTGGTGCGACGGCAGCCCAGTACTAGTATAGGCCTACCAACAGCCCGTTATATTAGCACTCGTCGAGCCAAATTACATCATGTACCCCCCCCCCCCAAAAAAAAAAAATTCTCAAACCAGTAGCGATTTGGATAAACTTAGACCGAAATCCTCAAAAGTCACGGGAACACAGAAGTGACAGTAAAAGTAACAGTAGTATGGTACAGTAACAGTTAGAGTGTGCAGTGTGCACAAACAGCCGGGAGAAGTTTTTTTTTCTTCTCTTTTTGAAAACCTGACAGCCGGGAGAAGTTCACGGGATCATAGAAGCGACAAATCTTTGATCTGAAAGCAACTACATGCAAGTACTACATACAAAAGGATTAAAGGAGGTAGCAGCAATAACATGGTCCATACACATCGACCAAAATACAAATGAGTGAGTGAGTCAGGACTCAGGAGTGCCCATCCCGCAGATTCCCTGCATGAGTCATGCATGACATCAGGTAATCTAACCCCTTGCGCCACTCGTCGTGCTGCACTGAAGAACACTGATCCATCTATCAGCGCCAGCGAGGAGCGAGCCAAGCTGGCATCCTGCACGTGTGCGGCCAGGGATCGATCGCCGGACATGGCGTCGCTGCATAGGCTGATGCTCTTTCCCTCTGAAGAACAAAACTGCAAAAAATGAGAAAGAAAATGATAAAAATCATCCTCACGCACCCTGCTAAATGTATGATTATCAGAGATTTTGGTTACATCAACTCATCAACTAATAGCAACGATCTCGGCGATTTCATCTGCATAATCTTATTAGGATGGCGAACGCTGCAGGTTGTTGCTGAAATGCTACCTGACGAGTAGTTCACTGTGCCGCCACTGGTTTGTGCGCCGAGTCCACGCTCCGCACGCGCTGCCTAATATAATGAAAACCTCCGGATGAGTCATCACTCACGTTTTGCGACGCCGACGCCCCCACTTGACTGCCTGCCTGCCGGGACAAGCAAGGCAAGCGCCGTCGTCAGCTGTGTTGGATCAGGAGAGTGACTCGGCGCCACTTGGCCGATGATCCAACAAGCGAGCCCGAGCCGAAGAGGAGATAAGTGATTGAAGTTGAAGACATGGGTGGCAGGATGAGTCGTACCAGCAGCTGAGAACACGAACGCAGAAAACCGGCCTCATCGAGGTCGCCTCACAACGCAGGCTTGCGCTCAGCTTATTTTAGTACACATGGCTCCTGCTGCAGTCTGTAGATAAGGGCTAGCCTGAGCTGAGCCAGTAGGTGAAGCAGCGAGCGAAGAGAGAGATGCAGAGCAGAAACAGGGCAGCAAGGTTCAGTATCTGCGAACGATCACGTCAACATCTGGACGCCGTAGAAAACTAGGAACCCAGAGGTGAAAACCGTCATAGAAAGTCACCAGTCACTGTTCTGCTGCAGGGTCCAATCTAGGTGGGCATCCACGTCGGATGCTCCTCGCCTTCCAAGTGAACGAGTGATGATTGAAGCGTAGTACAGCTTATCGCTTTCCTGAGAAGCTCGCTCGCGGCAACAACCGCGAACAGGTGGCGCCCGTCCCGGCCGTCGAGGTCAGGCCGGGTTTATCCCGCACGTTAGGTGTGCCATCGGGGGACCTCAACTGGCGTGCGATGGGCCAATAAGATAAGTGGCCAATAGATGGTTCTAGAAAGGACCATCATCTTGTCAACTCATTATTTTTTTTAAAAGAAAGGAAGAACGCTGCGAGAGCAAGAGGTAGGTCACTGCTCCCTCACCGCGAGCTGATGGATGCGCATGCCCATGCATTAGCTTTGTAAATTTCTGGTTTGCCACTGAAACCCGAGCAAACATGGAAGAGGATGGTGAGGAGTGGTTCAGATCACTGATCGCCACCTAACGTGTTCCACGATAAATTTGCGAGCTTCGCGGTCGTGGGCCAGGACTACTACTCGTTGCGACAGGGGCTCGCCGCTCGCCGGCTCAGGCCGCGCCGATCGTCCACGCATCTCAGCAGACCCGTGCGCGAACAGCCTGAGCCCCGTCCATGCCACGCGCCTACGCATGTGGCCTGTTCTATCAGGTGGGGACAGCGACGCTGGTTGGCGGTTAGCCGATGGCGAAGCGCACTTACCTGCTACCACTCACCAGCGAGGAAAACCTAGGATTGGCCGGTGGCCAGTAGCTCGCTCGTTTATTTGCCGGCGTGTAGCGTCTGTCTCCGGTCGAGCTCGACAGCCTCTGAATTTCTGTTCTGTGCGGATTAGGTGAACTTCGACATGGATCGGAACCAATCCTTTTTTTGGACAAGCCCAAACAGCTTTCGTTAGAGGATAAGGGTCGCGTTGCCGGTTCCGATCGGTTTGGTATGCTGCTGTGCTGGGAAAGAGTTGCGCTGGATGCCATCTGCGTGCCGTGTTCCTCTTGCTCCTTTTGGCGCCGGATGTGTGTGTGAGCTAAACGGTGTGATTTCGTTGCTATTTTATAGGAAAAAGCAGTCCAAATCGGACACAAACTGTTGAACACAAGATCCATGATCTGGACGATGCCGAAAATGTAGAGTACAAATCGCTGGCGTTGCGGTCACCGAAGCACCGCGCCCCGGCACGTCTCGTTCTCGCGCCGAGCAAGCCATCGGCCATCGCCATCGCTCGGCGAGAGCAGGAAGGGGCAGGCTGGTCATTTACCCGCCGCCGACGCCGTCGTCCTCCCACTCCCACGTCCCACCTGCAGAACCCATCTGGGCCATCTATTTATAGGCGCCGGTCGCCGTGGCCTCCGCCAGCATTAACCAGCAGCTCGCACAAGCACACACGCGCCACGGCCGCTCCGTGACCGTGAGGCCGCCCCCCGCCCGCCCGCGCCGAGAGAGAGAGAACCGCAGCGCCGGGCATGCAGCGCCTCGCCTCCTCCCGGAGGCTCCTCCGGGCCGCGCTCGCCCCTGCCAGGGCCAACTCCAGCCTCTCCGCGGCCGTCGCCGCGCCAGCGCCGGAGAATGGCGCCGCGTCCCCGAAGATGCCGGGCTTCGACTACACGCCGCCGCCCTACGACGGCCCGCGGGCCGAGGAGATCTTCCGGAAGCGGGCCGAGTTCCTCAGCCCGTCCCTCTTCCACTTCTACGACCGCCCCGTACGTTCGCCACTCTCCCTCACCATCACCACTCCAGTTTCGTGGGAAGGAACAGGATTGATTGATAGGGGGGAAACAAGACAAACGACTTTGTGATAGACTTCGCGATTCCCCATCATTTTCCTGGAAACCGGCATCGATCGGACAAAGTATCAGTAAAAACTAAAAAATGAACTGTCGAACTTAAACATTTTTGAGAATTACTGCACTTTAGTTCCAATTCTTCAACGCTCATTAAAATTCTGCGACAGGCATGTGAAACTGTAGTTTCCTAAGTTTTCCACTTTTCTGATTGATTATCTCCTGCTGATCGTTTTTATTATTTATTTGTTTGTTTATTGTTCTATTGGAAATGTCGTCTTCTTGGTAGTCCTTTTGCAGAGAAGTAATCTTTGTCAGTTTCGGATAGGTTTGGTAGGAATGCCACTTATCTCAAGTAATGTGCGATCTGATAATAATTTGGCGAGCTCTGTCACAAGCTATCCTTCAGAATCCCCCAGGACGCCAGTAGCCACAAATTCTGCATTGTATGTTAAAAAAAAACAAATTCTGCATCACTGGCAGTACCAATCGAATCGGAATCTTAAGTGAATCAAGAAAAGAAACTAGTTGATAGCACTGTCGCTAGAGGACAGTATGTTTTTCCCCGTTGTACTAGTAGATCCTTTTTCCAAGTGCAGATGCCAGATGGGTTGAGAAGTGATAGGTGACCTTTGTATAGGCTTTTCCTGGGTTATTGCAATGACATAGGTAGGTGTTCTTCTGGTTTGTGAAAATAGAGGCTGCCAAGTTTGGCCTGCAAACTTGGAATGAAGAAGAATCTGGTTTTTATATGCCCCTACCGAATAGTTTGCACAACTATGCTTTGGGTTTCTTAGATCTCAAACATATGTAGCTGTGCCACTTGTTTCTCTGTGTGACAAAATATATGGTTACTGGCAACACAGCTTAAGACAGCCAAAGCATTGCGAAGTACATAAACAAGGTCAAGATTGGATTCCTGTAGATAGTACCAAAGGGTGTACCTAACCTGCTGACTCCGGTTCCATTGGAGCTCATGTGCAGAACTCAGAGAAGCACGTGTGTCACACATCAAATTTTAAAAGGGATACTTATCTATTTGATAAAGTTGACACAAAGGAAAATATTAACAATCAGCTTGCACTTTGAGATCCACATCCACTTGCATCTCTGAAAAGAAGGGAACAGCAAAGTTAACCACTTCATGTTGTAATTCTTTCATTACTTAATATGTGAGACCATCTCAGTGCTTCTTGTAGGATTTGATATAAAAATGTGATGATGTATATTGAGTTTCCAATCAAGCAATACAAGCTAAAGTCTGTCAGTGCCACAGCATTATTGCATTCTTCGAAAGTTGCTATACTGACAGATGATTATTTTATTATGCGATAATTGTTGCAGTTGAACATAGTTGATGGAAAGATGCAGTACCTATTTGATGAGGATGGCCGTCGTTACCTGGATGCTTTTGGTGGCATCGCAACAGTTTGCTGTGGGCACTGCCATCCTGATGTTGTTGAAGCCATGGTAAACCAGGCAAAAAGGATCCAACACTCCACAGTTCTGTATCTCAATCATGCCATTGCAGATTTTGCAGAGGCATTGGCATCCAAAATGCCTGGTGATCTGAAGGTATTCTCCAAGAAAAAACTCCAAATATTCCTGTATCTAAAGTTACTACAGAATGGATATGTTCTTTTGGATGATTGAGACTCATGGAAATTGCTGTTGTTCCTTTCAGGTAGTTTTCTTCACAAATTCAGGCACGGAGGCAAATGAGCTCGCACTGATGATTGCACGTCTTTACACTGGTTGCAATGACATTATCTCGCTTCGGAATGGATACCATGGAAATGCTGCTGGAACAATGGGTGCTACCGCGCAGTCCAATTGGAAATTCAATGTTGTTCAGGTAGGCGCCCCTTCTGTTTTCACTACTGTAATAAGGTGAAGCTCACAGTATTTTCACCTAGAACACCATATGCAAAATAATGGCGTTCCACAGCTATACTTGCATTGATCCCTTGTTCATTGCGCCATTGTATTTTAAAATCTCTCCATTTAGTGTTTTGTTTTGTAGCAAGACACCGTGATGATTGCTAATTCATAATGTGTCCAGGTGGGAGTACACCATGTGCTTAACCCAGACCCCTACAGAGGTGCTTTTGGCTCTGATGGCGAGAAATATGCCAGAGATGTTCAGGAAATCATTGAATTTGGGACTACAGGGAGAGTTGCTGGTTTCATTTCAGAAGCCATACAGGTATGCTAATATCAAAACATCATCCGAGTATCTTCACTATTCTAAGGCGTTCCAATGAAAAGTGTTTTTCTTCCCTGAACACAATATGATTTTTTTTCCCAAGGGGGTTGGTGGAATAGTGGAATTGGCACCAGGATACTTGCCAGCAGCATATGATATAGTAAGGAAAGCCGGTGGTCTCTGCATTGCTGACGAAGTTCAGGCGGGTGTCGCACGAACTGGAAGCCACTTCTGGGGATTTGAAGGCCACGGTGTTATCCCAGACATAGTTACCATGGCAAAGGTAAAGCTTGAAAACCAACCATGATGAGGCTCGATGCATAACTGCGTTCCATGATGTGATCGTGTTGTCAAAATGTGCCTCCAGTTTATCAAGCCATTGGCTGACATTTTCCAGTTGTTGACCTTCAGGGTATTGGAAACGGCATACCGATAGGAGCTGTCGTGACAACACCGGAGATTGCTCAGGTGTTGACCCGTAGAAGCTACTTCAACACCTTTGGTGGTAACCCCGTCAGCACAGCGGGTGGGCATGCGGTTCTCAAAGTGCTGGAGAAGGAGAAGCTCCAGGAGAACGCGTTTGTTGTGGGCTCCTATCTGAAGGAACAGCTTAACAAGCTGAAAGAGAAGCATGACAGTAAGTAGGCAAATGAAAATGAAGCAATAAATCAGGCCGTTGTCATTCGCTACTTACATTTTACCTGTCTGTTGTGCAGTCATCGGTGACGTTAGGGGGAAAGGCTTCCTTCTTGGAGTTGAGTTAGTGACAGACCGTGAAAAGAAAACGCCAGCCAAAGCTGAGATCTCACATGCCATGAACCACATGAAAGGTAAATGTGTTCTGCTTTGACAACCTCTTCCAGGTTTCCAGATAGATGCAGAACTGTCTCTGATCTGAGCGCTCTCTTCTACAGATTTGGGGGTGTTGGTTGGGAAGGGCGGTTTCTACGGGAACGTGTTCAGGATAACACCTCCGTTGTGCTTCACTAAAGAGGACTCTGGTAAGGCCTCCTGCTTCTCAGCTGAAGCAATTCCTCTGTTGATCTTTGATCCGCAACTCTACCGTGGAAATGACGAAAAAATTCCTGCTGCAGACTTCTTCATTGATGTGATGGACATCGCGCTCTCGAAGCTGTGAGGCAGGCTGTGCGAAGATGATGCCATGTACATCTGTTGATCCGTAAATAAGAGGAGATTTGCCAGACAGCACCTCGTTGTCTCGTAATCTGTGCTCGCCAGCTTCAGCTTCCTCCAGTCTGCTGTTCCTCCTTATCTAGTCGTTTAACAACTCCTTGTTTGAGATCAATAATTAGTTCTTTTTCTATGTTATATGAGCCCTGTATTTCTGCTATCCAGAAACAAACCCCTGTCACTATTAGGAGATGCAGAGATACAGCTTTACGTATGCAGTGCCAATGATTTGGCTAAACCTAACGTGCGATCTAAAAGAAAAAGATCGCGTATCAAATGAGTACATACATATGCTGAGAAAATGGGAAAGGAGAACGGACTCCAGAGACGTGAAGCAGGCAATGGTTATGGTCCTTATGGATATTAACAAGCCATCACGAGAATGTCACTGATCATCAGCAGCAATGAAATAAAAATACGCACGCCGCAACCACAAAATTAACCAAAATAACCAATACTAACTGACTGACCGATATGGAATATACATCAAATTTACATCAAGCCAAACGACAGTAGCGAGTAATCAATATGATCATCTCAAATCTGAACTGTGGAGGCCTATTTGTTTCTACCTATCATAGGCTGGCCACCACCCTTAGGACTTGGCATGCTGGTCGACCTATTGATCTTGCTTCCAGCGCCAAAACTCTTTACGTCGATCAAATCACCAAACAAATTGTCTGGCATGTAATAAGGTCTGGCTGCTATTGCTGGAGTTTCTTTTGATCGTTGATTCCCATTCATCCGAGCATCTGAAGCCATGCTCGGACCATTGTATGTTTGAGAAACAGAAGAGTTGTAACTATGCATCAGCTTGGGGTTTGGAGGTGGAACATGTTGCATTGGCGGAGCAGCATACGGCTTCGACGGAGCTGGATAGGTAGCTGCAGGGGCAACAGAAGCAACGGGAGGGTTTCGCATTTGGTATGTCGCAGGCTGGAAAGGATTGGTTGAGTTGGCACTTGCAGGCATAGCCCATGGTGGTGCTGGATAGCTGGACACATATTGCTGGGGTTGAGTCTGATATGCTCCAGGCTGAGAGACTGGTCCAGTTTGGGCCCAAGGTGCAACATAGTTGTTGTATGGAAGATATCCCTGGTTTGTTGGATAAGCCTGGTTACTGGCAGGATAGTTTGCCGCAGCAGGCTGATAGTTTGGCGGTACTTCTAGTCCATTTGATGTGACACTCGGCTGAGCCCCAGTTTGGCTCTGTGTTGAAGAATCCGTAGATGGTTCAGGAGGACTGTACAAGGTGAGGCTGAGAAGGTCAATCATATCCTGCTCTTTCGTCCTTGTGCCACTGACAGAAGTTGAATCAACAGGAACAAGTGCATTGCTTGTGACTGAAGAGACTTCAGAAAGTGCTGGATCAACAGCTATAAGGGCCTGATCACCAGCACTGGACGATGCCTCATCACTGCTTATCACAGATTTGTTTTTTCTGCACATACATAAAAACGAAAATTAAAAGCTAGTTCTGTTGCAAAAAAAAAGGAAAGTATAGTTGCGTGTAGCCCTCTACAGGCCACTAAGTACCTTCTTGCAATCTGAGCAAACTCATCATCTTCATCCTCTTCAACTTGAACCTTATTATCATGTGGAATTGCTGGTGTAGAAGGCTGTTGGTTTTGATCCTCTCTGTGTAACTCTTCTCTACTTAGTGTTTCAACTGGTAATGGTGAACCAGAAGCAATAGCATCATGTTTTGCAAGTACACTCTGTAAGCCGTCATTTATTTCTAGGCCTTGCTTTAGCAGTTCCTCATCCCTGAATTGGAACCACAATAAATTTTTCACATGTTATTTTTAAGATACACTACATGTCTACACCACCATGCAACAGTAGACGTCATCAATTGCCAAAAATAAGAATCACGCTTTAGCTTATCAAATACATTAAGAACAAGGAAATGTAGCTCTCTATATTCTGAGAGTGATAGACATACCCTGTGGAACTGACAAATCGCATGAGCTTTTGTTGATTTGAACGACATTGATTTACAAGATCTGTAATAATCTCATCTTTAACTGCCATGCGATCAGCAGGGTTCAAAGCATTCACCATATCACGCAGCAGTTCTGTTGCATTTCTAATATTATTCAAGCCCTCGAAACTGAACAGCAAAATAGAAAAGAAAAAGGTTATAGTCATAAAAAGTAGTAATAAAAGAAAAGGTTGCACTTCAAATAAACCAATGCTACAGAAGATTGTTACCTCAATGTTTCAACATCGGATGTCATTCTCTCATTTAGACTTCCAGAAGGATATCTAGGTGAACCATATTCTTGATGTATTGCGGGTGGAGTAAATATTGGAGGAGCATCCACAGGACGTCGTGGGAACATTACTCCTGACCTCTGTATTCACCACAAGAAAATACGATAAGTTCTGGTACTATAGTTCCCTAAAATGTGGAAAATAAATAATATCACTGGTGCACTGGTGCTTTTTTGAATTTCTTCCAAGGCATGTTTTAATAACAAATAATTTAGGAGAAGAAACACTCAATCACCATGGTGTAGTTCAGGGTTTAATGTGTGTGTGGGTGGGTGGGTGGGGGGGGGGGGGTGAGGGGCACGAGACCGAATGGGTTACTTGAATGTTTAGACGCATACCTTTAGTTCAATGTATGACCAGTAATACTGCGGATATTTGCCTCCAGGTCCACCAAATGCCTCTTGCCATGAATCTAGAAGTAATAATGCTTTATCCCTCACTTGCATATCGTGCTGAAATGGTTGTAGAAAAAATATATATTCTCAGAAATTTAGCATCGTGTTTCTCCATTGTTAAAAGAAGAAAATACAAATGAATTAATCAAAGACTACAGCAGATCAACAAAGTACGAGAGGCTCAGTGTCAGTACTATGATTCTATGATCTTGAGAGACACAAACTGCAATTTCTAGCAGTTCGCGTAGCATCAGTCAAAAGGTTACTTGAAAGAAAAATTATGGTTCGACCAAAACACAAATTGAATCAGTGATACATGGAGGATAACTAGTAAAAGGTAAATAGATATCCTTACTGAACCCATTAGAAATTGAGGAAAAGGTGACTTGAAATGGCCAAACTGATTTTTGTTACTGTAAAGACTGGTCAACCAAAAACAGTAGGATACAGAATTTAAGTAGCTCTCCTGTTCATTATTATATTATTAGCAAACACAGAAGCAGGCAATGGGTAACTTTCAGGCCAATTTGAAGATTGACGATTGTTTAGAGTACAAAACAAAATGCAGATGTGTGCTTCCATGCTCAAACGAAATTTGAAAAATTATCAAACAAATACAATGGTAGAAACCAAGCAAAAGAACTGCTACCCTATACCCAATAAAGTTAAAATTTGCTAACAAATGATCTTTTTAATGATCATACCTTCAGACAGTACTAAATATATCCTGAAAGTTTATCAATATTACATAACATCTGAAACTTCTAAAATTGATAAATATCCTTCATCATCCAACTATTATTACTTCTCTTCGCAAACTTAAAGAGACATGATAATAGTGATAACTGGAGAGGGGATGAGGAAAATACCCTCTTCTGGACAATTTTAACCATCTCTTGTAAAATATGTTGATCAACAACTTCAAAATGAACATTTTCACCACAGTTCTTCATCATTGTCTCCAACAACTGCAAAAATCAGCAAGCAGTGTAAATAACTAAAAGTATTTAAAGCACAACACATATTTGTATTTCCACATCAAATATTATAGAAACAATATTGATCATGACATTGATGATAGTGCGCACCGTCAAAGTTAGGAATTGAACTTTTGGGTCCTTATGCTGCAATCGCTTCTTCACTGCTTTTACCACATCCTTGGTTTGCCTGATCCAGAGTGATAATATATTAGTGCTCAGCAAGGAATATGATGAATACAGTTAGGTACGTTAATCTGTGTATGTCTCGAAATTGTAACCTTTAAACAAAATAGTATAGCTTACAGTGTAGATTTTGTAGCAATCTGTTAAGATAAAAGATAAATCATTCTCTGTACAACTATGCAACCTCTTGCAACATAGCATTGCGAGTAAACGTCTGACTACACAACCGATACCTAACTGAATAGAATTCCAAATGCATTTGTTATCATGGACACCAACTACAAAGAAATTGTGATCAAAAGTTGCAAAGAGCACTGCTGTTCTGCCAAGGTACCAAAATCAGAGCAAAGGTTTCTAAGGGCGACATCATGGAGTAAAGGCCATCATTTTTCTTGACCACTAATCAGAACTACCATCAGGCTTCATCTTTCCCGTTTGCTGTAAAGGAAAGCAAGCAATTGCACTTCCCACTAAAACTACTGTGCATCATCACGAAACCCCATGTAGCTAAGCCCCCTCTGCAATTCGCAACATAGCTGCACGATCACCGTTTACAGAAATTCCGTGACTATTGATAGAATCTATCATAACGGCAGATGCAGACAGGACTCTACCTGAGCTCAAGTTACAGTTCTCAACTCACCATCAGCTCAAAGCTTTTTCAATATGCTACCTATGATAAAGTTGGCAAGTTGACATGAAAGAAAGAAAGAAAACGCAAACCAAAAGCTACAGACCGGCAATTTCCCAGAAATCATCTTGCTGGGAATTCAACTAGGCAGTTTTGACCCTCAAATCGCTCCAAATTTTTAACCAAAAACCCGCTCAAGCGATCGGGTCAACGGACCCAGACCAAAACCCCAAAGCAGCGAAGCTGCAGAGCAGAGCGAAGCATCCCAATTTGCAAGACCCGCCGCCGTTTTTTTTCCCCACACAAGCATCGAAGCAACCACGCCGCAGGCGTGAAAGGCAGCAAAGCAAGCGGGAGGGGAGGGGAGGGAGGACGGCGATCGCTCACCAGCGGTCGGCGTTGAGCGTGTCGCAGATTTCGAGGTTGACGGCCCAGTCTGGGCCCTGCAGCAGGTGGCTCGTGGCCTTGTCCACCCGCGACGCCGCCGGCAGCCGCGCCGGCGGCGGCCCCGTGGCCACCGGGTACATCACCCCTCCCTCCTTAGCCGCGCCTCTCGCCGCAGCGCAAGGCAAGGCTGCCTCCCAATTCCGGAGAGCGGCGGGGCGGGGCTCGGGAGTCGTGCGCCGGTACGGCGCTCTAGAAATTCGTCGTCAATCGGCACGCGAAGAGGAACGGAGCAAGAGGAGGAAGGCTGGTGGACTTGGGAACCAGACGGAGGAAGGAAGCAAAAGAAAGCGAGGACGAGGGGGGCGTGTGCTTATCGACACCGGACTGGTCGACGCGCGTGGATGACGCGTGGGTCCCGGGCCCGCGTGGCAGCGAGGAGACCGTGTTGGGGACGGAAACTAGTTATAAAAGGTGGAGGCCCGGAGATGATGAGGTCTTTCCGGTTTGGGTTTAAGCGGTTTGGGTCCAGGGGTTTATCCGTTGACGGCTGGGCCGTTAGTACTTGCATCGCGATTTGGTACTTGTCATCTACCCCGGGTCACGGTTGGACGGTTGAACCACACGCCTACAAATCCGGGAGGAAACATTATCTGCCTGTTTTAATAGGTGGAACCAGTACAAATTATTTAGATATATCTATAAATTATCGTCATTTAGTTCTATGGGTTTATAAAGTGTTTTGAACATCAGCTTTACACTTTTTCCGAAGTTAGAGGTAAGTCCAAATCAAACGTATTAGATCGCTTATTGAAAACACGCAAAAAGTATATCTCGCGAATGTGTTATGTGTAGCTCGAACATATGTAAGTATTGGAAAATTATTTTTTCAGCATTCTGGCCCTTCAGTTTGTTTTATTTTAGTTGTCAACTCTAATATCATCTAAATCCAGCACCACAACTAACAATTTAGTATTGACCTGTGAAAACTTTTTCCCTGATAGTTTTCATATGACGTGGCAATGATTTTTCCTTTAGATTGACCTTTTCTTTTTCTACTAGTAGACCATAATAAGGGATTAATTTATAGTAGTGACTGAGTAAGATCATGTCTAGATAGAGAAGAAGTCTGTTTGAAAAAATTAGCTATAACATAAAAACACAGTGAATAGGCTCATGGGATCAGATTGGACAATATTTGTTCAGCGTTCAAGATCAATATTGGACTAATAGAAAAGATGAGGGGTAAGTATAAATATGGGATACAATATTCTTAGCTTTATGATAAAATTTCATAACGTTCGCCCAAGTTTAATTATCAATGGGGGTGGCAACGTTAAAATTGTGATACTTTACAAAGTTGAGTTGACACCTCCAAATTACCACCGCAATTTTTAGATGAAAAAAAGTTCACTTTTCTTTCTCCGCGACGCCGTTTCACATACGGATTTTTGCTAAAATGCAATGAGAACATTATAGGAGCTATTAAGAAGGCACCCTAACTACCACAAAGGGCGCTATCAGATTCCTGTGTTCGAGGTGGGGCGTCACGTACTCACCTTTGCAGGTGCCGACTGCCGAGGCATGACGCGTTTAGCCGTTCAGGTTCCTCGCCACAGGCTGTCCATCCTATCCTAGCAACGCGGCACGCAACCGTCCCCTCCAAGCTTCCATCCAGCGCGGTCCGGCCAAGCCAGCCAGCCAAAGAGATTCCCCTACTCCTGTCGCTAACCCGCGGCGAAAGCTCTGCTCAATGCACCACCCGTTGCAAACGGAGCCATGAACTGAACGAGAGAATGATTGACTGATCAAACGGAGCAGGAGGGGGCACACGTCATGTGGCCTTGCTTGCTCCGAGGGGCAGGAGCGGAGCAGCCAGGAAGCAGGAGGAGGGCGGCGGCGTTGACTTGGTCTGCTTGCGATGGCGCCCGGTCTCGCGCCTCGCTGGCCGGGACAGCATTTATGGCGCAACCACACGAGAGGGAGGAGGTTGCTGCTTTCGGCCGCGCGACGGCGCCACGCGAAGGAAGAATCCACGCACGCACGCGCAGGTCGCCGCCAAAGCCGAACGAGATAGCGGTCGCGACTCGCGACTTTGTGCGGCTGGTCTTCGCCGCCAAAGAATTACATAGTTTCTGGAGGCTCCGGCCTCAGGGTCTGTCACGGACAGGGACACGGGCAATTTCTTCCTAGCTGGTACAGAAGCCCAGGTGGTTTGGCCCGGCCCAGTGCCAACACGACGGAACAAAAGGCTCGCTCGACGGAGGAGCGGGCTGGGATTCCTTGCGCGGTTGCGCCTTCGCCCGTCCGTCGTCGTCGGTAGAAAATAATGTCATGGTGACCTCCTCCTCTATTATAGACCCTACCTACGCCTGATAAAATGTGTTATTGGTTCGTTTGCACCTTATACGCATATACGAGCAATCACTGATGCCAAGATTATGCTAGTCCATCGTGAAAATGAAGTCGTTCCAACAGAATAAAATGGCTTGTGCTCAGTACAAATTGGATGTCATAAACGTACAGTAAGCAAACATGCAAAAGTTCGTTGGTTCTTATAAAATAGCAAGTTCGAGGCAACTTATGGTCCGGTCCTTAAATTTACTATATTAGGTTTTATAAACATAGTATTTTACTAATAATATCCTGCTATACCCACGACTCACTCGTCGACTGCTACTAGTGTGTGGACTACCAGCAAAAAACAAGAGCAATTTTACTGTCCAAAAAATATTGGCCAATATTTTCTAAAAACTGCTGGCCAGTATTCTAGGGGTAGTTTTAGAATTATAGTATCAATTAATTTTTGCTTGGTAAGACTGTACAGCATCCTGAAGCCCAACGTGCTGGCGCCTGGCTAGGGTCAATATCCTAGGCGGGACACCGTGGGCCAGGGACGGTCCTGTGTACTTCGGGTTCACGTCGGGCACCTCCATGGCAGTGCCACATGTAAGCAGCGCAGCCATCCTATTGAAGATCGAGGCTGCATCGGAGCTGGAATCCGGCCGTAATCAAGTAAAGTCCAGGGAGCCTGCCCACTAACTAAACTAGGCAGCAATTGAAGAAAAGAAAAAACGCAATCATACTGATCATTTCTGGATTCTATGATCTGCAGGTCTGGGCTCATGACAACGGCCGACATTGTCGACAACTCCGGGCATTGTATCCAGGATGAGCAGCTAGACACTGCCAACGCGTACAAAATGGGAGTTGTCCGGGCACATCAACGTGTCCAGGGCCATGGACACTAAGCTCGTGTATGGGCTCAACAAGCGGCAGTACGCCGCCCACGTCTGCTCCACGCTCGGCGAGGCCGCACTGCGCGCCGTTTCGCGCAATGACTCGTGGAGATGCTCCGAGCTGCCCACCACGCACCCGTCCAACCTCAACTACCCGAGCATCATGGTCACGCTGCAAACGATGGGGTTCTCCGTGGTGAGGACGCCGACGAACATCACGCCTCCGGCAACGCTGGAGACATGCATACACAGCCAAGGTGGTCATGCCCCTAGAGGTGCGCGTGACTGTTGACCCAAGCACGCTCACCTTCACCTATCCAGGGCAGGAGGCCTCGTACCATATCTCGGTCCGCAACACCGGCAACTCCCCGGTCCAAGGAGCTGTGTACTGGGGCACCGTCGAATGGTCTTCAAGCGAGCACACGGTTACAAGCCAGCCCAACGCTCGCCGTCGTCGGCTTGGCCACCTCTTAGCCGTCCACGCCGTGGAAGCTGGACTGAACAAGTGGTATGGTGTCGATCATCCACTTGTGCCTTTCTACTATTTTCTTTGTTGTCCCGATCAAACCGAACACCGACCGGCAGGCATTGCTGGCGGTGTGGGCGGAGTTTATGCCTAAGGCATGAGTGGCGGAACTGGGGGGCTGGCAGGGGCCTATGCCCCCCCCCCCCCCCAAAAAAAAAAATTTTTTTGATGCATAGTATAGGATTTATGGATGAAATTAAGCTAAATCTCTATAGGAAATCAATGCAAAATCTAAAAGAAAGACACGTTTTCTTTCCACAATAAAGCATATGTTTGTCCGTCCCTCTTGATTTTCTCTCTAGTTCCACCACTGTGGGGTATAACTTCAAACAGATCCCTGGTTCTAAATCGTGGCACGCTAGGAGAGTAGGTTTATGTTAACTATGGAGACCTAAGTAATGTTGGACGGTACATTCAGTATGGGAGTTGGGTTGATACTCGTTTAACTACTAGCTAGTTGGTTTGTATGGCACTATCTGGTTATCACTCGCAGCACATGCATGGAACTATATACGGAGGTACAACCGCTGTTGCATGAATACTTAATTGTTTAAGCATGAATTGGTTTGGTCTTGTTGGCGGCAGGAACCACTCGCATCCCTGTTCGGGGCTTACGATCCGGATGTACGCACGCGAGATAGGAAACAGCACAGCCCTCCTCCTTGACAACAAGTGCCATGGCCGGCCGGGGCTCCTGCTAGGCCTTCCTTCCGCTTGGATTTGGAATCTCTATAACTCTGGATTATATACTAGTATTATGGAGCAGAGAATTGATGGGAAGGCGCGGCGAGCACACGCACTCACTCCTGGCACGCTTGCGCGCGCCCGCGCAAGCCCACGCCAACACGCTCGTGCGCCGCCATCAGACGCGTCCCGTGCAAGCGTGCCAGCGTCCTGTGTCGCCATGAAATGCAGGGAGGAGCAACCTGATCCAGGTGCGGTCGAGTTGGGTAACAGCCCCTAGCCTGGAGGAACGCTCTTACGGGCTCCGGTGCTGGGCCGTGGCCTCTATGTTGCCTTGCGGCCCAGCCCAAGGGATCGAATGAACATTTTGACCTCCAGCTCAGATCAGTGTTTGAGCAGCTAGTTTCACAGAAAGAGGCATAGAGGTTCAAAAAATTGAAATAGCTGGACTGGCTGGCGACATCTAGCTACTTTGTTCACCTTGACTTTAAGATGAAACCCTCTCTTTATTTCTTCAGGGAAGACGTGCGTGCGTGCCTTCAAAATTCGAAATTGATCGAACAAACCCGCTGTACGCATGCGGACTACTACACCGTACTGGGCTACGTACAGTAATACAAAGCATAGCGTATAAACATCATACTGTAAAGACATCTAGATAAAGGCGAACACTGTAGCAAATGTGACATTTGACAACTTAAACTTGACCACTGTATAGTATACGTCAACTGATTAAGACCTGATAGACAGGGAGCCAAAACAAAAGGGAAAAAAACTGAGGGTGCCTATAGTTAATATCAAATATCTCGAATTGCACGCTAATGATTAAAAGAACATTCGAAGGAAATTTAGTTTTCGCTAGCTAGATAGATGAACTAGACTAAAAAAGATATGCTCCCAAATATGAATGATTAATTAGTGCACTGTAATTTCAATTAAAAAAACAAGATAGTGTGATCCCAAACCGACAAACTCGAGGGCAGATTTGAATCGTTACCATTGGTAAATGGCCGATATTTTACACTGCTGAGATAGATCACGGCGGGTGACAGAGAATCAAATGGTGCAGGGGGAACTTTGGCCTGGTGCTTCGCACACATGCATGCTGCATTTAGCCAGGAGCCTGCTGCATATGCAGATGCCCAGACCCACTGCACACCAAATAATAGACACACACGTACATACGGTGCATACAGGTTACCTCTCTGCTATTTTGGTAGCTTTCCTATGCTCGGTGCTCTCTCTTGCTTCTCTGCAACCACTTCGGTGTCTGCAACTTCAACACTTTCATCATTGACTCATCACAAGCGTTGGAAAGAGGGCCTACTGCATACGTCTCGAGCATGGCGAGCCAGTAAAAATCCTTTCTCAGTTTTTCATTAATGTGCAGGAAGGTCTAGCGTGCCATAATAACCGATTTGGCGAAATGCATGTGGTGCTAGGTGCAGAATAGCATCCAATGAATGTAAAAGAACCCCGACAGTAAAACATCAATTTTTTTTTTTACCTTTGCTACATGCAAGCCATTTTTAGCATGAAACAAAAATATAGTAGTCTTGAAATTACAGATGTGGCTCAAAGTACACTCAAGCAGTCCATATTAATCTTTTAACAACATGTTCAAAGATCAAATGAAGAAAATATTTCTCCAGGCATACCACTCAAAATGCTTCAATTGGAATAAGTAAAGTAGCCCTACTGTACTTATCCTAATCATAGGTCTCATACCTCATTATCATTGGTTTATTATCGGCACAAAAGTAGGCAGCAGAATGCAGAAGGGGGCATACACAGAAATGGAGGAGAACAGAATGAAGATGTACTCAGCCTGTTATCTTAGAGAGAGAACAGTATATATGTGTACTTTGCCAAACCTCGCAAGGCAAAAGCAAATCTGGCAAAGAATCGAATTCCATCATACTTATTATTAACTAGTCTACTAGAAAAAAACATGAAATTAATTAATATAGTTAGAAAGACAAGAGGGCTAAAGAAATCAGAAAAACTATAGCACACACGCTTGAAGGTAGTAGTGAATTATACAGATCAAAATTAGCAAAAGAGAGTAGAACAGCAATGATATGATCAAGCTGCTAAATATAGCACTCACATGCACATATATACTTTGCAGCCGCTTCAAGAAACCTGTGGATCCGGCAGCATGCGCCCCGGTCGAAGTGAAAAGGCTGCCTTGCTTGCTCCCATGCACTCAAACACAAGATGCGCAGGCGAGGCGTGCACGGTGGAGGAGAAGAGCACATGCATCATCAGCCCGCTTCAGGAGCTAGATGGCTGCCGCGAGCCGGCCGGCCGGCGGCAGCCATCCCCTCTCACGAACGGCGCGCGCGGCTGCCGGAATGCCAAGCCGGCGAGAGGGAAGCAAGAATGCATGCACGTGCCCTGCTTCTCCACCTCGCGCACCTCGCCATCGGAGCTGCCATGCCGGCGGAGACGACGACGGCGACGGGTGACCATACATGTACTACCTCTCTCTCCCCCTCCACTCCCTCTTCCTCCCTCCTCCCTGCGGCTGTTGTTATATAAGCCTTGCAAAGAAAGGACTACACTTAAATAAAGACCACCACCACCACGCGTACGGTGTAGAGCGAGGAAGTTTACTGGTGCCGCCACTCGGCAGAAAATACGCGCGTCCCAACAGCGCGGTGCAGCGACCTGGTGACCTCGCTCGATCGGAGCCGGAGGAGGTCGCAGCAGCGGTAGGGCCATGCGTGTGTGGAGGACAGGTTAGCACCCCAACAACCTTGCCCCGCGGTAGGGTCCGGGCGGGGCAGCGGGAAGCTGAGCCCGCTGGGGGACCGCAAGGTGACAGGCGACTGGTACGTGTGGCACGGGACGGCGATCGAATCGGAGTGCCCCGGCCTTTCGATCCCTGTCCCTCGCTTTTGCCCCCCGCCCCAACACCCAAGAGAAAGGTATGGCGTGCAAATGGCGAAGTGACCGGGGGAATGGCGCGATGTGCTAGCCGCAGCTGATGGCACGATACCTGGTACCGCACCGCCCGCCGTGACCTGACCTCACGAGAGGCGTCAGGCGAGGCATGGGTGCGCGCCGGCTGGCCATGTGTCGTGGGAGCATAGGCCGCCGTGCCTCGCGGGAGGAAGCAGGCAAGGGAATATGGCTTTGCCACCGCCCGAAAGCGGAGCGAGGCGGCGACATTCTCTTCGCCTCCCATTGGCGCGAGGAGGAAGAGGAACTGCTTTATTTTGGTTTGGCGCCGGGACGACGGCCGGGGACGACGACGGCGGCGGCGGCGCCCACGAATGCTCGATGGAGAGCGAAAAGTCCAACAACAATTTTTGTATACCGGAGCTCGGATTCGACAGCGACCGTCACTTGAGCCGGTCAAAACATCAAGTATTTGGCCAAGTTGAACCATCTATCACTCGACGAGCGGTTCACGTTTGGTCAAAACGGATTGAGAATATGTTCTTGGCTTCTTGCTTTCGGCTATCCACGCCGTACGCATGTGACGCATCTGATCTGTCACGCCATGCAATCGGTCTCCTGCTGCGCGGCTAGTAATATGGCAAGGCGCAACGGTGCAAGCAAGCGTACAGCCGCGTTGATGGCCATTGAAAACCGCGGCCGTACGCTGACGAGCCGGCGTCACAGGCAGGCTCGTACGGCGCGATTCAATGCCCGCTGAGCTGAGGCAGCAGGGTTCTCGTACGTGAAAGCAAAACAAACCGAGCAGCTGGCTAGCGGTAGCATTGGCAACGGTCTCCAGATCGAGCAACCTCGATGGTAACGGGATCCCGGAGGCCGGACCTAACGTGCTGCCCGGCACGCGTACGACCCGGGCGCAGCGCGCCGGCGCGCGTCCGGCCGGTGGCCGCGCGCGGCGCTGGGAGCGCACGGACAGCGACCGCTGTGAGCGCCGTGCGAGGTGTCGGGCTCCGGCAGGCAGGCGACCACGCGCGGCGGATCTACGTACCACGGTACCAGGCGGGGTCGCGCACCGACAGATGGCCGGCCGCCCGGCCGGGCATGACGGACGAGGCGTCCAGGTTCGCTTTCTCCACCAAGCGGGCGGGCGTGCGCGGTGGCTAACCTACCGGATGTGCCGCACGCAACTTTCACGTTCGGACAGGCCTATGTTTATGTTTACCCGGCGTCCGCTAGCCACACTTCCGGCGCGATGCGCACGCACGATGCAGGCAACATATCAGGTGCAAATGAGGTTGTCCGTGCAAACCCGTGCAAACCAACTAACAAAAGTCGCAAAAATTCTCAAAAAAATTATGTATATATTTCATAGCCTTCCTTACTACTGTATAAAATTTCAAGTTCAAATTCATCATATGTTAAGAGATACAAAAAAAAGAAAGTTTTAAGAGTTTTCTCTTTTATTTATCTCTCAGAATTTTCTCTTTTTAGTATCTCTTAACATATGATGAATTTGAATTTGAAATTTTATACAGTGGTAGAGTAGTCTATGAAGTATATACATAATTTTTTTGAGAATTTTTTACGACTTTTGTTAGTTTGTTTGCACGGAGTTTGCACGGACAGTCTCGTTTGCACCTGATATGTTGCGCATGATGCACACCTTTTTCCCTCAGCGTGGAGTATACCACTACCGTTCAGGGACGGAGATGCGCCCTATATACGTGGTGACAGGATAAAAAGTGGCTGATGGAGCCACAATTTGAATGAGCACGTACTGCAACCGCAGAAGAGTTGAAGAAAAAATCACAGAAAAAAAGGGCACACATAACTGGACGGCCAATCGGCTGGCTCCAGGATCGAGCACTGTAGGTGAATGCACGCGGCCGGTGGGCTACAGGAGAAGCGTACAGGACGGATCGGCTACAGCCGATGGGATCGCCGGAAAGACGCATCAGACGCGCCCCTAACCATTTATGTGCGCCCCATTTTTATAGCGACCGCGACGCGACGGGCGGCGGCAGGAGGACCACCACCCGGCGGGCCGGAGGAGCTCCGAGGCTTCCGCGCTCCCTTTCGCTTCCCCATCGTGTAGCGTGGGAACGAACCTGGACGGATGGATGGATTGATGGGTGGGAGCCGCGAGTGGATGGCCCCCTCCATGACCGGCGCCTTCAAATCGTGCCCGCCATTTCCCTTTCTCAAGCTCGGTGGCGAGCAGCGAGCTCTTGTTATGATAAGGAAGGGCGAAGGGATGGGCGCGAGTGGGGAGGACACGGATCCGCTGAGGTTGTAACAGCGAGCGCGGCGAGAGCGGTTCCTCCGTGGTGCTTGTTTGGACAAGGACATGTACTGTGTAGAGTGGTTTTGGTTTGAATTCTTTTAGATCGATGCACGGCCGGTCTATTCCTCCTCGGTCACCAGCATCCACCAAGACAACTAGACAGGCCTACACGTATCCTTTTGACCACAAAACGGGCGGTTTAAGTACAAGTTTGACAGAGAAATGCCCGTGCCCACTCTATACATCGATGCTTATGCGCAATATGATGATCTGACTGCGACGTCGCTCGACTCGAGTAGTCTCCATAGAAAGGTGGTGACGACATTGGGTACGTTGCAAGTGGACACACCTAGTTACCCGTCTAGCATGTAGATTTACACAATGTCAAGCTAAGGTCACGTCCAGATGTCCCAATCACTACTGAATTTCTTCCATGATTCCCCAAATGTTTTTTTTTACGAATGGATGATGATATTCTCTACATTTTTTTTCTCAAATAGCCAGGATTTTCCTATGGAGGCAATTCGAGGGGTTATTTATCAAGTTGGCGGCGTTCTTTCTGTTAAAAAAAATATTGGTCGGCAACTCTCGTTTTCCCCTCGTAAAATATCCAAACCAGACAAAAAAAAACCTCGTCCATTTAATTAAATAAATTATTGAGAACAAAAATAGTAACTCTTGTAATTTGAAAATAACACCCGGGAAACCTCTCATATGATGAATAGTTAAGTTGTCCCTGTTTCTTTTGACGCGAGATTTTGACGCGTTCTCATTTTTCCTGGAAGAAAAGTCTGGGCGACGTCTCGTCAAATATCAACTGGGATCACGGGGGTAATTTTTTCCAGCGAGGTCTCTACACCAAGAGACTTGATGCTGCCTGATTTCTTCGGATGCAGGCAACCTTGAAGAAGATGCAACAAGATGAAGCGCGAGACGACGGCATCATCTTATCGCTACTACTAGTTGCTAGGTCACCTTTCGCTAGCTGTAGGTAGGCTGTGCCTGCTGTGCTGAGCCAGTCAGCGAGCGAGCTGATGATAAATTGTTCTCCCTCCATGATTGCAAGCGTCGCCCAGTGAGCGAGCACACGTGTCGGGCCTAGCTCCGTGAACAGGGAACAGTGGCGCTAGAGAGACCTAGGGATGGTGTCCCTACAGCCACACACACCATCATGTGTCCGAGACACATGCTGGCACTAACGTCCCAGGCTAGGCTAGGCTAGGCTAGCTGGCGTGCTACGCCCTGCAAGTACGTAGCAGGATCAACAATTCGGTTTTCTTCTTGGTCTGGTCCTTTTCTCTGAATTCGATTGCGAGTGTTCCCCTGCTTATCCTCTTCTTGTGAGAAAGACAGTACGTGATGAATGTAGTACGAGCAGATCAGAAGATCAGTTATGCCCATTTAGGATCTTATTAAGCTAAGCAAAGTACAAGCATGTGAAAGCAATCGCATTATCGCAAATTCTCTTGGCATACCATCTATCTGGTTGGTTTCCAAATGAAGTGAAAAAAATATTCGCTGTTTAGAGCTTGAACGGCGGCTAGATTTACTCCCTCATTTTAAAAAAAGAATGCAACTTTCGCTTCCTAATGATAATTTTAAATTTTAACAAATTTATACAGAATAGTATTAATATTTATGATACAAAATAAGTATCATTAGATTAATTATATTTTCATACTAAATCTACTCCCTCCGTTCTGAAATGCAAGACGTTAGAGTCCTTTGGGCAAAAAATCTGGGAGGAGGGGTTAATTTTGTAAACAAATGATTCATGGTGGGCTGAGGAAGTAATAAAAGGCATGCAAATCTCCTTTGGTTCTGGTGCAGCTACCCAACACCCGACCGTAATTGAGGAATTAATCAACCTAACACGTATTTATTAGGGTTATTCTAGTCATTTGGCCATCTCCTTAATCTGTCCGCAAAATGTCAGAATGCGCTATATTTCATGATGGATAGAGTATTTGGAGACATAAATATTAGCAGTTGTTTGTATAAATTTGGTCAAATTTAAAATTATTCAACTTCTCGGGAAGCGAGAGTTGCATTCTTTCCGGGATGGAGGGCTGCCATTTAACAACCACTCTTCACTGAATTAACAATAATTTGGTGTCTCTTTTATTTTATTTCAACGTTCGCATATTAATTTCGCGTCTGAACATGCATGCCGTTTCCCTATCCGTCGAATTTGTGGTTTCCTTGTGAAGCTCGAGGAGTTGAGTTGGACAGTTCACTGTATGATATGATGCCCGTTGTTTGTCAGTATTTTTCCACGGTCAGTCGCACCATTGTCGGGTGATCATCCCTAGGACGACAGCGCCTCAGAAGTTTTGTACATGGTAGCATCAATGAGGACGTTCTCTTATTGCTGCGGCTACTGTTCCGAGTGAAAGCGAAGGAAGGAATCGGTAAGGCAATATGATGGGCCGTGCAGCATGAAAAGAAAAGGCCCGTAAGCTGGCACAGCACGGGTGGTGTGTGGTCCGGGCGTTTGCGAGGCCCAGTCAGGCGGCTCTTTCCCTTTCCTCCTCCTCCCCGCTCCACGGCCCGGCCGGATGACGACGGTGCGGCACATGCTCGCACGGATGAATCGACACTTCGACAGTTGTTGCGTCATGCTCATGCGTGTCACCAAAAGGAAAAGAAAAAAACAAGAAGAATCGACAGTTGGTGCACAGCAGCACTCACTCACTCCGGCCGTCCAGGGTACTTGCCACGACTTGCTCCGAGGACAAGGCCTCGCTGGACCGTCTTGTCGCGCTCGTGCGCCGGCTGAACTCATCATCATCATCCATCAGCTTTGGAATCCTTGTGCTTTATCAAAGGAGAAAAGTAGCGTTTCCTACCACCTACAGGACATGCGAAGCTCCATCGTATCTCTTCTTCCTTTTGTGACGCGCACGGTTTTGGTAACCCTTAGTCATGTGTGCTGCAGAAGGCGTGCTGAGCCCAGGCTGATTTCAAAGTTGTAGCTCTCGGGTGCCCGCGTACGGTCGGCAGCATTCATGCGTTCCGGCGAGCGTGCGCAGCCGCGGAAGTCCGGCCATGCCCACAAGGGTCACGGGTGTACGTCGCCGCCCGGAGCAGCTAGCGGGCACGACAACACGGGCAGGAACGCTGCCGCTCGTCAAACAAGACGGCGAAGAAGATAGATGGTCCAGAGTCTAGACGATGCACGGGGCCGAACACCCGCGGCGGCGACGTTCGGTTCCGTCCCGGCTACCCCCCGCGGCGACGGCGACGGCACGGAAACTGGCAGGCGCCCGCTGTCTTCCTACGCCGTTACGTTACCCCGACGGCGCGGCGCGTTGGGCCGCTACACGCTGGCCCCGACGCAGCCGGCAGCCCGGTGGGGTCAGGCAGGGCGGGCGGCCGACCGGGCGTGGCGTAACCGCGTGTCCGTTAACCGAGTGAGGGAGGTGGCGGAATCTGACTTTCCCCGCAGCCACGTTGACTCCCACCCAGTTCGCAACCGGTTCCCCCCCACGAATGCCTCCGCGGCTGCTGCAACCCCTCTCTTTCCCTCCCCCAATCCGCCCCTCGGGCCTCGCAATCCGGAGCAGCGGCGGCGGCGGCGACGGCTGGGGCGAGGCAGGAATCCCGGCCTTCGCTTCCGCGTCCCGGCGGGCCAGCAGGTGAGCGCTCCCCCGTCATCCTTTCCTCCTTGCTTTGGCGCTTTGCTTGCTGCCTAGCTCCTCCCGAACATGGATGGATCTCTCGTAGTCTCCCCCGGCCCCTGGATGGTTTAGCGCGCTGTTTACTTCGGCTGCCTCCGCTGTCTGCTCGTCCCCCAGCGGGAATTCCCATGGGTACTACTCTGTTGTTAGCGATAAGTCAGTTTAGTGGATGTGTCTGGCCGGTTGCTGTTTCCGCCCATCATTTTACATCAGGCTAGTACGTGAATCTGTTCGGGCACCAGCGTGGATTCTTAGATGGGTGGGTGGTGTTCATTTCACAGCAGGTTAGAAGACGCCCTGGTCCAAAGAGCTGTAGAGCAGGGCCCTGCGTTGGCTAATTGTGCTCCACATGTAACGAGTGACAGATACTTGGCCTCGGCTGTGGGGCAATATCTGTTTCTTTCTCTACATGAATGTTAGAGCATTTTCAGCTTTATTCACCTGTGCTTGACTCATATATCCTGCCTGATAATGTTTAGTTAGGAGGTTTGGCAGAAGTTATCAAAAGAATAATTACTGGCACTGCTGAAATGTTGAAATTGAAACTGCATGATCGTGGGGCATTCTGTGAAACTAATTCAGGCTTCAACGTTTTACTAAGGATGATAACTAGTTAACAGCATACAAAAAAAATGGTGCACCTCCTGAAGGAGAACTGTTTTAGATTGTACTTTAGAGCTGTGCTTTAATTCATTTAAGTTTGTCTTAGGTTTTACATTGATTCTTTATTTCTTTTCACAAGGTTTCACACATGGTACGGAATGCCTGCATTGTTGCCTCAGAAACTTCATCGTTCCATGTTCCTTAGTCCTGTCACTTCAACAAAATAAACTCTTTACTTTGAAACTGTTCCTACGTATGAGTTCAATGCCTTTCTGTGTCAAAATTTAGTAACAGCTTTTTCCTTTCTTTTGGACTGGTTATTGTTTTTGCAGAAATGGTTAGCCAAGCATATTTACGTGCAAACTTTTCTGTATGCATATAATAGAGCAGCCATTCCTGTGGTAAATGGCACTTCGAGTCTTGAGTGTTAAATAGGGTGCCTTGCCCACTTGAAAGTGGTTGGATTCTATATAATCTGAGACTCCGCCTGAACGAAATGGCCTCCAATGGTAATGGAAATCTGAAAGCTGACACTCAACAAGTCAAACCAACAGCTTTGGATGATGTTCCTGGCGTGACAGGCCTGAACACTCTTGCCACTCAGGCTGTTTCACAACGGGAAAAGCGGAGGAGTGGATTTAGGAACTTCTGGAATCGCCTTTCTAGTGGCCCCAGGTTAAAGAAGCTTGGGCCCTCCCCTTCGTTCAGGTTTCAACAGCTCGCTCTTCAACGTGATGAGTTCTCACGTTCCATCCATTCTGACAACCATGGTAGCCATGATCATTTCCAATTCCTCAGGAAGATTAATTGGGGCCATCTTTGGATGATGGCCAAGGATTGGATAAAGGAGCCTATGAACATGGCCCTTTTTGTTTGGATTGCTTGTGTTGCTGTGTCAGGAGCAATTCTCTTCCTTGTTATGACTGGAATGCTGAATCATGCTTTGCCAAAAAAATCGCAAAGAGACACCTGGTTTGAAGTGAACAACCAAATTCTGAATGCATTGTTCACACTCATGTGCCTTTATCAGCACCCACAACGGATCTACAACTTTGTGCTTCTGTGTCGATGGGAGCAAAAGGACATTCTAAGGCTTAGGAAGATATATTGCAAAAATGGAACATATAAGCCTAATGAGTGGATGCACATGATGGTTGTTGTAATCCTTCTTAATCTGAATTGCTTTGCTCAGTATGCCCTTTGCGGTCTAAACCTGGGATACCGCAGATCTGAACGGCCTCCTATTGGTGTTGGCCTGACTATATCTGTTGCAATTGGGGCTGCAGCATTCGCTGGTCTGTATAATATCATCAGCCCACTTGGGAAGGATTATGACACAGAACAGGCGGACATTGATCAAGAAGCACAAATTGAAGTCGCCTCCACTGAGAGTGGGAGGCCAACTTCACGATATAAGTCATTTGCAAGGAGGTACTCTTTCATTCATAGTGAAGAACGTCGTTTCGTGGAGAGTAGGCCTGAGTGGGTTGGCGGACTACTGGATTTCTGGGACCAGATATCTCTTGCGTACTTGTCACTTTTCTGCAGCTGCTGTGTCTTTGGCTGGAACATGCAGAGGCTTGGATTTGGCAACATGTATGTCCATATCGCGACGTTTCTGCTCTTTTGCCTAGCACCATTTTTTATCTTCACCCTGGCAGCTGGCAACATTAACAACCCCTCCCTTCAATCGGCATTGGGGCTCACTGGTCTTTTCCTATGCTTCTTCGGTTTACTGTATGGTGGCTTTTGGAGAATACAAATGAGGAAGAGATTCAACCTGCCTGAAAATACCTTCTGCTGCCGCAACCCCAATGCGACAGATTGTTTCCAGTGGTTGTTCTGCTGCTCATGTTCCCTTGCCCAGGAGGTCAGAACTGCTGATTACTACGATATTACAGAGGACAGGTCACACAGAGGGCAAGTGACTGAGGAAAGCCAGCGCATAATGTCCCCGTTGCGACGTGAAGATGGTTCGCCCCTGTTCAAGTCCCATCCGAGTTCGCCATACAGGAGTGGCAATGCTAGTCCGTCGATCTTCATTCTGGAGAGCCCATCAGCTCCACGCAGGTCATCTGGTTCCACGCCTCAGGGTGGTTCACCAACGATGGGTGACAGGGCGATGAAGGCGCCAACCCCATCCGTTCTCCAGAGAGGAGGTGGACCGGATCATGACACGGGGGCATCCAATGAAGCAGCTACAAGTCCAATGAGATGATATGTATAGTTTTTTTTGTAAAGAAATGTATTGTGTGCCTGAACTTTCCATGGCTGAAATTTTCTGCGCGGTTATCGTTCCATACGAAATGTATCATAAAAAATGTATAGAGTGTCCAGTTATTCTTAAGCTCCGTTATATCTCAGCGTATTGCGTGTGCTTTTGAGCTCAACTTGAATGGTCGTCGAGATCTCTCCTTTCCAGTTCAGCTACTTCAGTATCGGCTGCTTTTAGTCATGGCTAACATAATGAGCTGCTGCTGTTAATCTGCCCATTTGTTGCGATGGCAAGTTGGCAACAGCATCCGCTCTCGTTGTCTCTGGCCTTCATTCACATGCACATTCATAATTCATTCCCCATACTTCCATTGCGAAACTTGAAGATTCTGGGACAGCTTCGCCTCCAGTTCTCCGCTGTCCTATTCCCTCGTGTGTCGCGGTCATCTCCTTTAACCCTTTTTATCATGACGAAGCGAGGTATCTCTCCTATCCTCTCGCGGTATCGCTATTTCTTCTTCGCCAATCACAAAACTGAGCGTGCAGTTGTTCAACAGGAAACTCCGCATCTAGGATGCACGAGAGATGCCAGGATATGCTCGACCACTACAGCAATTCAATCCGTCTCGTCATCTGATGTGCTAACATTTGAAAGGTATCCCTGTGCCCTCCCATAAAGTCAATGAAAGGTATGTCTGTGCAGAACATTTGTTTTGCAGAGTGCATTATTACCAGTAGAAGACAACGCAAATGCATCCACGACGACCGGTTCTCTGTTCAACCCTTCCGCTGACAAGAAAAGAGAACGCAGAGTCTCCTCTCCCCATTGCCCCCCCTGCCCAGCAAGGAACCGTGCGTGGAGACTGGAGAACAGCTCACACGTGCCTCGGCTTCCACTTGTCCGGCAACTTCTCAGAAAGTTTTGCGCTGCTGCTGCTGCTGCCACGAACGGAACGCACGCTCCCCCTACGGCCTTGACCGGCTTTCTTGGGAGAATTATCATCAACGCAGGAGCGAGAGCGTCGACCTCACGAGAGCCACACACGAGCCGGTTGTAAGGGTTGGAGCCCGAGCCGATCGATTCGCTCGTGTAAACGGAGCCGTGACCGTGCGCGACTCGCCGCGACGCCAGGTCTCGCACGTGCCCAGGGGAAAGGTTTACACGTACGCGGAGAGCCGGAGACCGACCGGTTGATTGGGCACGCTGCGGGCACTCGGAGCGACTGCAGAGTCTCGCGTCGTCCCTGCTTCAGACCTTCAGTCCCGTCCTTCTGTACGCCCGGCTCTCATTGATGATTGATCTGCCAGGATGCTGCCGGTTTGTCGACGGATCTACTAGTCTGCAAGTCCTGAACTCCTTGTGAACTTTGCAGACCGTCTGAAGTGAACTCTATCTGCACTGCACTGCATTTCCAAAAAAAAAAAGCACCGTCTGCATTCATGGATTTGATGAGTTACTCTGGAAAAGAGCACACTGTTCAAAAGAATCGCAAGCTTACGGTTCTGCACAACTGACCATTTAAACGTATGAAGTCAGGCAGGATTACAGTACTTGATTAAACTAGGTCAGAGGAGCCACTGCAAATATATCTGCAGCTGCTGCTGCTGAATACCATCGACGAAGAAGAGGTCAGACAATTCGATCATAGACGACACCTCCAGTTTACCGGCGACCACGCAGAATAATCGCCGTTCCTGAGTGCTTACTCCCAAGCGCTGCCAGCTGAAGCCATGATCCGTCCGAGAAGACAAACGGAGCAAAAAAAATTTCACCTGCAGAACCAGTCAATCGAGTCCAAGTCTCCAACACCATAGACCTCTGCTAAACAGATCGAGCAGTAGAATTTTACGCCACTAATCCAAAAAATAATCCCCCCAGCTCACTAATCTGTATGCAAGGCAGGCCTCCCATTCGCCGCTTACCCGCCGTGCTGATCCGCTCTGATCTCTCACGGATTTCAGGAATCCCAATCGGCGCGGCGTCATTTGATCATGGCGGGGCCGGGGGGCAATCCCGTCCGTCGGAACAGGTCAAAGAAACCATCCCCGGACGCCACCCCCCCTGCGCGGCCGGGGGCCCGCGCCCCCCGCCTCCCGGGCACCGGCCATCGGCGGGGCCCGCCGCGCCGCCACGTGGGCGGAGGGGCGCGCTCCCATTGGTGGGTGCGGATCGGCGGGCAGGGAAAGTGCGGCCGCGGCCTCGCCCCGCAGCCGCCAGTCAGAGAAGCCCTCCCCCGGCGCTGACCGGTCAACGGTCAAACTTTCAAACCTCTATATATGCCGCGGCAGGTCGGTCTCGGGATCGCCATCCTGCACCGGCTGCCTTGCCTAGCTCCCCTCTCCTCACCGGCAGCCTCCTCGTCTGAGCCGCCTCCGCGCCTCCCTCCGCCGATGACCTCGACGCCGGGGAGCTTTGGAACGCTGGCGAACACCGGACCCGTCGCGCTCTCGTTCGCGACCAGCTCCTTCGCCAGCTTTCTTGGCGCCCCGGCTTCTGGCGGAGCAGACAGCGGTGGGCTGTCCAAGTTCAAGGCCATGCCGCCGCCGTCCCTCCCGCTGTCGCACCCGCCGGCGTCGCCGTCGTCGTTCCTCAACGCGTTCTCCGGCTTCCTCGACTCGCCGATCCTCCTAACGCCCAGCGTAAGCATGCACGGACTCGTATCGTCGCGGCCTCGCGGGCATGAAGCTCCCGTTGAACGCAGCAGCATGTTGTGGTAGCTAGCCAGCGGCTAACGTGATCGTGTTCCCGTTGTTTCAGTTGTTCCCCTCGCCGACGACGGGCGCGATCCCGTCGGAGCCCTTCAACTGGATGGGCACGTCGGAGACCCCGCAGACCGGCGTAAAGGATGAGCAGCGGCAGTACACCGACTTCACGTTCCAGACGGCGGCGCCCGTGCCGGAAACGACGGTGGCCGGAGCCGCGCAGACTGCGTCCTTCCCGCAATCGTCGTCCATGCTGATGGCGCCATTGGTAAGCGATGACACAAGCTACTTCACAAACTAAAGAATGAAAGAGTTGCATCACAATTTGTGCTTGAGTCTAGACTCTAGAGGTCTACGATTTGCCAGTGACGTTGCATCACAAATTTTTCGTTTTTGTGTTTTGAAATGGTGCAGCACAATTTTACCCGGTAAAAGTTTGCAAATAGGTAGGCAGTCCCAATCAAAAACGTCCACGCATTGCTCTTGCGGTTCCCTATATTATTAGCGTGTGCCCATTGCCAAGACGCTGACATGTTTTCTTACTCTATTTGGAGATCCATCATGACGGCAGGTGTTGATTTTATGGCAAAGAAACAGAACTGTCGCATCCGATCCCCAAATTCACAATAGTCAATGTTCATACTCTAAGAGCCATAGTCAATTTTATTTCAAAAATCGCTATTGCATCAATCATACGTATGTCTAATAATACTAGTGTTTGTACTGTTGCAGGGTGGACTTGGATATTCGTACAACGGCGAGCTGCAGCAACAGCAGCCATGGAGCTACCAGGAGCCCACCGCGCAATTCGAGGCGCCGTCGGCGACGGCGACGCAGCCTGACATGCTCGGGAACGGCGCGGCGCCCGCGGCGGTTCCCGGGTTCCGCGAGCAGAGCAACCGGCCGTCGTCGGACGACGGCTACAACTGGCGCAAGTACGGGCAGAAGAACATGAAGGGGAGCGAGAACCCGCGCAGCTACTACAAGTGCAGCTTCCCCGGCTGCCCGACCAAGAAGAAGGTGGAGCGGTCGCCGGACGGGCAGGTCACCGAGATCGTGTACAAGGGCACGCACAACCACCCCAAGCCGCAGAGCACGCGCCGGAACTCCAGCTCGGCCCCGGCGCCGGCGGTATCGTCGTACGTGCTGCAGAGCGCCAGCGACGCGGCGGCGGAGCACTCCTTCGGCGCGCTGTCCGGCACGCCCGTGGCGACGCCCGAGAACTCGTCGGGGTCGTTCGGGGACGACGAGATCAACGGCGTGAGCTCGCGGCTCGCCGGTAACTTCGGCGCCGAGGAGCTCGATGACGACGAACCCGACTCCAAGAAATGGTGAGTGGCACCACCGAATTGTGAAACTAACAGCCGTCGTATTCGTGCTGTCTGATTAGGGCAGACGAGTTGACCTTGTGTACGCATGGGTGCTGACGTGTTGCGTTTTGTTGCAGGAGGAAAGACGGCGGCGACGGCGAGGCGGTCTCGGTGGCTGGGAACCGGACGGTGCGGGAGCCGAGGGTCGTCGTGCAGACGATGAGCGACATCGACGTCCTCGACGACGGCTACCGGTGGCGCAAGTACGGGCAGAAGGTGGTGAAGGGCAACCCGAACCCCCGGAGCTACTACAAGTGCACGACGGCGGGGTGCCCCGTGCGGAAGCACGTGGAGCGCGCGTGCCACGACACCCGCGCCGTGGTCACCACCTACGAGGGCAAGCACAACCATGACGTGCCCCCTGCGCGCGGCAGCAGCGCCTCGCTCTACCGCGCCGCGCTGGCGGCGCAGCAGGCCGCGGGGTACCACCAGCAGGGCGCCCGCGTCGCCGCCCCGACGACCGACGGGCGGTTCGGCTTCGGCGCCGGCAGCGGCCACGGTGCGTTCTGCGGCGGCCTGCTCGACGGCGGCGCGCCGACGCAGGCCGCGGACGGCGGCTTCGCCCTGTCCGGGTTCGGCAATGGTTCGGCGTACTCTTACACGAGCCAGCAGCAGCAGCAGAGCGAGGCGATGTACTACGCCGGCCCATCAGCCAAGGACGAGCCACGAGACGACATGTCGTTTTTCGAGCAGCCATTGCTGTTCTGATGACCGGATGAACCACTGCCAAAAGCCCAAAAACGATTGGCAAGACATGGTCGTACTCGTGGTTCTTTTTGACTCGGCAGATTATGTACACACTATCATAGTAGTTCGTTGATTTGTTTGGAGGCCCTAGCTCTGCAGGCATCTGCAGAAGGGGTAACCTCCTGTAACATGTACAAGAAACGTAAGTAGGACACATCACACACTGGCGTAGGAAGCAAGGCCATGGCACATGTTTTTCAGCAGCTTGACTGCAATTCTTTTTACCAATGAAAAAGTTGTTGTAAGTTCTCAGATCTTAGCATGTGAAAGAAAATGAATGTTCAGTTCATGTATCTACGTTGTACTACAAAAAGAGTCAAAATTTCCTCGCGGCCATAGCTGACTAGCTGAGTTAGCACATGCTCAGAGAAATACTGAAGGCAAGGGGATCCTTGACAGCTGGCCGGGCATAAGCCCGGTCGGGCAGCCGCGGGACAAACCGGTCGCCGATTTCGGATCCGTCGCCGCCGCCGTCGACACGTCGCCCGGTGCAGTGCAGGAGCAGGCTTCGCCAAAGGCAAGTGCATGACAGCATGGCAGGGGGGTTCGAGTTTGGCTGGGAATCGCCATCCGCGGCGAGCAGTGGCGCAGTACTCCGGCACTCCCAGGAAAAACAGAGTAGCAAGTGCTCAAGCACAACCACCCAACAGTGTCAAGCAACTTGGAGTAAACAAGAACCAAATGAACTCAAACTAAATTCTGTTTGTACAGATTGGCTCGGATCTTACAATCGCTCTGTTTTTTTTTTCCATTCCCTCTCTCCGGTTTTCCACTCGACTTCCGAGGCAAAGAGCGTTCAGGCAGCCCTGAAAATTGCTTACACACAGATAGGGAGATCATCGATCGAACGAGCCGCGAGGAAGGACCCAAAACGCTTCCTCGCCGGCCGCTGATTCTTGGTATTCACATCGGAAGATCGGAAAGGAGGGAAAGAAAATGGGGGTGGAGGCGTGGAGCAGAGCTACGTCTCCGAGGGCTCCTCCGCTATGCTCTCGAGCCGCGGCCGCCACACGCCGGGGCGGGCGCCGCTCCGCCGCCGCCGGTGGCTCGCCTCCCGCTTCTCCGACAGCAGCTCCCGCAGGTAGTTGTCCTGCTCCGCCGTGCTGCTCGCCGCGACCTTGCGGCGCCCGTGGCCGTGCTTCTTCTTGCTGGCGCGGTTCCTGCGGTGGTGCTTCTTCATCTCGGCGGCGGGCGCGGAGCACGCGGAGGGGATGAGGAAGTAGATGCGCCCGCGCTTGAGCTCCGAGTCCGGCGACAGGATGACGATCTTCCGGGTGGCGCCGGCCGACCAGGCGTCGGTGAGCGCGTCGTTGGGGTGCGCGGCGAGGACGTCGGCCGCGGCGAGCGGGCAGGCGAACTCGTCGACGTGCCCGCTGAGGTGCACCACGCGGACCACGTCCAGCGCGCCGCAGGGGAGCATGCACGCCAGGCAGCACCGCAGGCTGTTCCCCATGCCGCTTCGTCCTCCTCCTTCCCGGCGGCGGCGGCTGCTTGGTGCGGACGCGCGCGTGGCGACAGGAGGACGAGGAGATGCCGGTCGCCGGCTAGCTTTGGCTCCCGGCTTTTCTGTTTGGTGAGGGAGTACGATGAGGGCGTAGCACGGGGAAAGGCTACGGTGTTTATATAGAGCTGTTTTGCCGGGCGGGCGGCCCATCCATCATGGCGCATGGATCGATGTTCAAGTGAGTAACGCAATGGGTTCAGGGACACCCCCCCCCCTTTTTTTTTACATGATGAAAAGAGTATTTGCATCTTTTAGCTTGATTTTAGCCCTAACAGTTTATGGTATGTAAACAAATCTGGTTTCTCCATGTAGGTGATGGATAACGACAGTACTACAAAGTTCTTTGTTCTTCTTATGTTGTGTCAACTGATTACTAGAATAATTTGGCAGCAAAATTTGTTAACTGAACTTCTGTTGTTGGGAAGGATTTTCCAACCGGCTGGTCCTAATTGCTTTATTTTTTAAAAAAGAAATAGTGCCTTTTTGTGTAATGTGCTCAACTTAAACTAAATGGAAAAAAGAGGGAGACACACTCGAAATGCATGATATTAGCATGCACTTTGGTAGTGAGCGTAGCATTATTGCTGGGCTTGAACCAGCCACTTTGTCCTCAACCATATCCAGCACAAATAAGACAAGAAACGGGCACCATGAATGCATGTTCCTCCAGGGCTCGCAGGTTGCCCCCTTCCCTGGCTGGCTGCCTTCTAATGATGCCTTTTTCCAGGACAAACTCCCCAAGGATTCAAAAACCAAGACCGCACGGCGTTGGATTAGTGGGTCAATAATGCGAAATTCCCCGGTGGTAATACTCGTACTCAAGCAGGAAGCTGCAGGGAAGCTCGCCGCATCTCCAAGGCTCCAACCATGAGGAAACAAAAACCGCGAGCACAATGTCTGGTCACGTTGCGATTATCACGGGGAACATTCCTAGCAACTCAGTGGTAGATCACCCAAGCCAACAAAGTGCACGCGAATTTCTCGATCAACATTCCGTTCCACCGGTTTGTTTGACAGGTGCTGGAAAAACCGGCCTGGAATTTTCTGCCGTGCGCGGGTATCTCAGAACGTGCGCCGGAGCCAGGCAGTCGATCGAGGAGCCGGAGCGCACGGCAGCGCCGGCGGCGGCGGCAAAACCGAACTGTTCCTGGAACAAACGTGCTCGAGCTGCCGCCATCGTGTCGTGTCACTCCGCACCCTAGAGCTAGAGAGAGACGGCAGCGGACCGGGCAGGAAAGGCGGCTCCCTGGACCGGGGACCCGTCAAGAAAGTTGAGCCAGGAAGCTGCCTGCCTGCGGGGCGACACCCCAAAGGCCAAAGGCTGCCGCTGCCAGGGGCCGAGCTGCTGCCGGGCGCCAAATTGGGACGTCCGGCTCCGGCCCGGCGGCGCCACACAGCCGCAGGCTGACAGGCCCCCTGCTCCGACTCTGCGGTGGCTAGAGCCTGACGGCGACTGCTTCGGTGTGGCGCGGCAAGGGATCTGTGGCGTTCGGCGCTTTTGGGCGCAGGCCGCCTTGGTCGGCCGGGTGGGAAAGGTAGCTTTGCGCCCCCGCGCGGGTCACACGTCCGCGCTGGCCCGCTCTCTCGGGGGGACATCCAGCGGCATGGCAGAGGGGCTACGTCGTTGCGGCTCGATGACAGGATGAACCGTCTTGTCCGTCCAGTGTGTCGCCGCGCTCAGGCTCAGGCGCTCAGCTGCGGCAACGCAGGCATGCAGCAATGCTTCGACACAGCTACACCGTGGTGGGTTTCTTCATCCCGACCTGGCGCGCCATGATATGTGATCGCGCATACTCCTATACGACTGAGGGCCTGTTTAGTTCCACCAAAACGCAAAAACGCAAAATGCAAACTTTTACTGTAGCAAAGGAATCTTGCTAATTTGAAATACTAAATGAAGTCTACTTGCAAAACTTTTTGCATGGATGGGTTGTAAATCACGAGACGAATCTAATGATGCTAATTAATCCATGATTAAGCAATAATTAGCGGATGGTTACTGTAGCATCACTGTTGCAAAACATGGATTAAGTAGGCTCATTAGATTCGTCTCGCGATTTACAACCCATCCATGCAAAAAGTTTTGCAAATAGACTTCATTTAGTACTTCAAATTAGCAAGATTCCTTTGCTACAGTAAAAGTTTGCATTTTGCGTTTTTGCGTTTTGGTGGAACTAAACAGGCCCTGAGAATTGAGGAGGAGGACCTGCGTCGTTCTGCCGGTCTTGCAGCGGAATGCAAGCTTGCATTTTTCCCAAAGAAGAGGCGCCAAAATTTATGCATAATTTGAAAGACCCAACCTTTCAACTCGAAGGTTTCAATTTAGGGAAATGTTATGCGTACAACCACTTAGGCCCTGTTTAGTTCACAGGCTGTAAACGTAAAAAAACCGTAAACGCAAAATTTTCAAAAAGAATCTTACTAATTCGAAGTACTAAATGAAGTCTATTTACAAAACTTTTTGTATGGATGGGCTGTAAATCGCGAGACGAATCTAATGAACCTACTTAATCCATATTTTGCAACAGTGATGCTACAGTAACCATCCGCTAATTATTGCTTAATCATGGATTAATTAGCATCATTAGATTCGTCTCGCGATTTACAACCCATCTGTGCAAAAAGTTTTATAAATAGACTTCATTTAGTACTTCAAATTTGCAAGATTCTTTTGCAAATTTTTTTTGCGTTTACAGGCATGCGAACTAAACAGGCCCTTAAGTACAATATTTTTTTTTTGAAAAAAATAATATAAGTACAACTCAGGTGCAACTTGTGCCTCTAAAGTGGGACCACCTAATGAGCATCCCATCCTAAGTGATTTTAATAGTAATAGCCAGAGTTTCGGTCAATTGGGTGTAAGGGCACCCGCAACGGCTATAGAGAGCAGCTCTCTGTAACTTTATCCACGTCAGATAATCTTTTCTCTCTAAATTTCGTGGTTTGCTATATTACGTATTTCTAAATTTCGTGGACCCTACATGTCAGATTTTTAATCAATATTCATCTTTTCTCTCTCCTAGCTTTCTTCTTCCTAATCTCTCTGTTGCGCGCCTCCTTCCTGCCACACCGCACGCGGCCGGCGGCCGCGCCCCACCCTCCTCCCCTCGCGACGCGCCAGCGGCCCCGCCCCGCCCTCCTGCCCTCGACGCGCGCCGCGGCCGCCTCCCCGCCTCCCCGTCGCGCACCAGCGGCCGCGCCCCGCCCTCCTCTTCTTGCTGCGTGTCGCCGGCCTCGCTGGTCGCGGCCGCCTCCCCGGGTGAAAAATTAATTTAGGAAAAAAGCGTTACATGAAAAAGAAAAGGGCACCTTAGATCTCACTTACGCGCGCAGTAGGATGACTTCGTATGCCGTATGCGATTCCTCTCGTATAGGTGGTGATACCGGCGCCTTCTCTCCGTTCAGCGGTTCAGCAGTCAGCAGAAGAAAGGCCGGGGGAAAGCGAGGGGGAAGCCGGGAAGGCGCCGCGAAGCTTCGCGGGCTCGGGACATCTGACCGAGACTGACCGCACCGCGCCACCGGCCACCTCGGCATCCGCTCCGCTCACCAGATCCAATCTACTGCGCCAACATTTGGGCCGGCCAGGCTCCGCATTATACTATTCCCCGCGGCTCCCAGCCCCTTCCACGGCTCGGACAACCTGGGCCGTGCCGGACTGCCGGGCTGAATACCTACCTACCTGGCATGGAATTTTTTTTAAAAAAGGGCTAAAAAAAACTAAAATTCGAAAAAGGGGTGGCCGTTGGGAAAATTTAGAGAAATGGGTGCCTCCCGCCCGCTGAACGGGCGGGACGCGTGGGGCCCGGGACATCCCGCCCACCCAGCGGGCGGGATGTCCCCCGAGGACCTCTTCGCAAATAAATTATTTGCGAAGAGGTCCCTGGGAGGGCATCCCGCCCAACCAACGGGCGGGATGCTGTGCTGATGGGCATCCCGCCCTTTGGTCGGGCGGGAGGTCCCCCCAGCGGCTATTTAAGCCCCAACCTGCCCCAAAAAATGCCATTTTATCCAGCAAAAATCAGAAAAAAGAGAAAGAGAGGAGAGGAAGAGAGAAGAGGAAGCGGCGAAGCCCTGTCCACACGTCGATTTTGAGGTATATTCTCGTTCTAGCCATATAAGTACTTGAAAATAACTATAATTAGGAAATATTTGTTAGAGTAGTTATGTTTTGAATAGTTTTAGTATTTTCATTTGTTTTTAGTATAATTTATAATCTGAATAGTTTAGAATCTGTAAAATATAATCTGGGAGTCGCTGAAATTTAGGATCGTCGTTCGTTGTGTATTAATATGTAGTATAACTAGTTTATTAATGATTGACAGATATGTCTTCCGAGAAGGGTATTTTCAGTATATATTACGGAGAAGGAAATGTGATTTATGGGCCGAATGGGGTAGATTTAAGTGAATTCAACTGTGCGGTCAGAGGAATTACCAGACCGCACGAGAGGACATTTGAATCCCTATGCAACTGGTTAATGAGGGGACTAAGGATTAATTAGGAGACACACACTGTGAGTGTTCAATGCGTCATAAATCGTACCACTCACGCTTTGATCTGGGAGCTTATGCCACTTATAAGCAACGAGGACTGGTTAACTTATCTGCAAAATGCAAGTCATTGGCAGTGGCCACTGGTACTCCTTGTCAGTGTGCACCAAAACCCTCCTTTGATAAACATTGAAGCTGGTCCGGGGGATGAAAATATTGATGAAGAGGTCGAGGAGGCAAACATTGAGGCAGGTGGCACCGCAGCACCTCAATGCGTGGCTGATGAGGGGGAGAACATACCCTTTATTGTTGAACAGCTGCAAGACGAAGAACGTGAATTGGATGAAGCAATGAATGCCGATTCGTCTGATGATGACGATGATGTGCCTCAAGATTGGGTAAGCAGCGACTTCAGTCATCTTGTCGTAGATGACGGCTGTAGCTGGCCTTCGGATTGCAGGGAGAATGAAATTATCCAGGGTGCAAGGTACCACTCAATTGAAGAGGTGAAGGAAGCTGTTAAGTGCTGGTCTCTCTCTCTTATGCGAGAGTTTAAGACAGTCGAGTGCAAATCTCGTAAGTATGATGTGGTATGTGTGAAGGATGGCTGTCCATGGCGGGTGCATGCCTACAAGGGTAAATGGAAAGATTATTGGGAATGCTCCATTGTCACTCAGCACACTTGTCATTTGCCTGGGGTGCAGAAGAGCCATCGCAACCTCACGTCGCAATACATCGCAAATGAGATGTACGGGACGATAGTACAGAACTTGTCATATGAACCAAAGTCTATTATCAGGTATATTCAGGAAAAGTACAAGTATACCATCTCATACAGTAAGGCGTGGAGTGCAAAACAAAAGGTGTTGGAGATGAGGTTTGGTACGTTCGAGGCTGCATATGATAATGTTCCTCGAATGCTGGCCGTCCTATGTCAGAGAAATCCTGGAAGCTACTATGACCTGAAAACTCTAGACAGAGGAGAAGGTCCGCCCCACATATTGCAGCGGGTCTTTTTCAGCTTGGGTCCATGCATTAATGCATTCCATCACTGCCGGCCTATCCTGTGCATCGACGAGACCTTTCTCACAGGAAAGTATAGATTGCAAATGCTGACAGCTATTGGAGTGGATGGAAACAATCAATTGCTGCCTGTTGCTTTTGCTTTTGTTGAGAGTGAGAACACAGACAGTTGGTACTGGTTTCTGGAACGGGTTAAGCTTGCAGTCGTTCGGGATAGGGAAGATGTCTGCCTGATTCATGATCGTCACGCCGGCATACTGAGGGCAATTCTAGATTTGCAGCAGGGGTGTGTGGAGACCGGAGAGCCACCCAAGTGGCATGATGTTCGCAGTAGGTGGTGCATGAGACATATCGGTGCAAACTTTTTCAGGCAATTCAAGAACAAACAGCTTATGGATATGTTCAAGAGGCTATGCAAGGAAACGAATCAGCAAAAATTTAACAAGCAGTGGCAGAAACTTGATGAACTGACCGGGAAGAAAAGAGCCGAGGACGCATCAAAAAACATAACTGCACAGGATGAAGCAGAGGCTTTGTGCTCTTTGCCAACAGATACTGCACGTACTCGCAGAAGGTCTGGCTCAGCGGTGAAAAAATTTTCTGAATGGATTGAGAATGAACCTAAGGAGAAGTGGGCGTTACTTTATGATACCGATGGTGCAAGATACGGTATAATGACCACCAACTTCGCCGAAGTTTACAATTGGGTGCTGCGAGGTGTTCGTGGGCTTCCACTGGTTGCAATTGTTGAATTCATTGTCCGCGGGTGTACCGATTACTTTCGGGAGCGGTTCAATAAAAATCAGGTATTCATGCGAGATCCAGACAGAAATTTTGGATTCAAGGTAACAGAATACATGACTAAGAAGGCAGAAAGCGCCCGGCTACACCATGTACGGCAATGTGGAACACAGGAGCTCAAGTTTGAGGTATCTCCTAAAGATAGGGCGCGACATGGCATGAGACGTCAAACTCCTGTAAAGGAGTGCATTCTCAAGTTCGATGGAACTTGTTGTTGCTCATGCATGAGGCCCAAGTTGCTGCACTTACCTTGTTCTCATGTAATGGCTGCTTGTGCAGATATTGGACATCCTGTCGATATATATGTTTCACATTACTTCAGAAAGGAGACAATTGCTAGCACCTGGCAGTATGAGATCTATGGGTTCCGTTTGGTTGGATCGTTCACTGAGACAGCGAATCCTGTTATCTATATTCCAGACCCAAGATCATCACGGGTTAAGAGAGGACGCCGTCAGTCACGGCGTATTCGTAATGATATGGATGAGTCAGAGCTCCGTCCGAGGATACAACGCTGCAGTGCATGTAATCAGATTGGACACACGTATAAACGTTGTCCAACCAATGATGCTGGCCCCAGTTGTGCTGAAGCTGGCCCTACAGGTGATGCTACAGATGGAAGACCTCCGGTTGCATCAAGAAGTGGGAGACGTCGCCGATCGAGTGCTAGTACGTCATCAGGCATCATTTAGTTGTAATTTTATTTAAACGTTATTCGCTCATATGTAATATTTGCTGCGTTGAGATTCTATCACACCTAGATACGTATTTGTAATATTTGCCGCATTGATTGAAGACACAATATTTGGATTCATGTATTTGTAATATTTGTAATGTTCATTATCATATTATTTTATTTTAAATGGCTTCATGTATTGTACTATCGTAATATTTAGATTCTACGTTGCAAACGTTATCGTTTAACTATCTTCGTACGAGTTTTAGATACCGTAATCTTCTTTGGAAAATTGAATTAAAATTTTATGTGCATACATAAGAGTATGGCGAATGAATCTTATATTTGAAAAAATTCTGAATTTCAAATAGTTTCAGAAACAAATAATCTAAGAAAAAATATAACAAAAATGGACCAGGAGCATAAGATTATAGTTTTTAGAACTTTATAGGTTTTAGAACTTTGACTATATATTAGATATTAAATAATATCACATTAGAGAATAACAATAGATTTTAATTAGAAAAGGGTTATAATTAGGTTTAGTTAACATTTCAAATTTGAAAAATTCAAGACAAAAGAAGTTAAATTTACATCAAATTTGAGTTTGAAACTTTGCACAAAGGTACCTAGAGTTTATAGAATAGTCATACCAAACTTCATAAACAACAAAGCATGAAATCCTAAAGTTATGGATAAACTTTCCTTAATCTTAGTTTTAAAATAGGAGTAAAAGTATTTTGTTTCAAACTAAACTCCATTAACAAAAGTTATAGAGTTTGAAATCTACTTTCTAACAAAACTAGTTTTGCTATTTTTGGATTTTTCTGTGAATTGTTACGAATTTTGGAAGCCAGAAAACACATACACATGAAATAACACCAGGAGGCATCCCGCCCAGTGGCCGGGCGGGAGGCATCCCGCCCAGTGGCCGGGCGGGAGGCCTCCTTCAGGGACCACTTCGCGAATGAAAAAAGTTTTCTTATTCGCGAAGAGGTCCCTGGAAATTTTTTTTGAGCATCCCGCCCTTTGGTTGGGCGGGATGCTCCTTTCCGCCCTCCCAGCGGGCGGGAGGCACCCATTTCCCTAAATTTCTTCAACTGGCACCCCTTTTTCGAATTTTATTTTTTTTTTATCCCCTTTTTGAAAAAAACTCCCTGGCATGTCAGGCCTTCCCACTCGAACGAAACCCTGCCGAGCGAAGCGTAGTGTCACTGGTTCTGGGGCCCCACCGGAGGCCCCACGTGAGCGCCGCCGATGCAAAATCCGGCGCCGTGCATCCGGTCCCGTCCTTCCGGGCGCCGTACCGTACTCTTCGTGCCGCCGGAATCTCCCTGTCGGATCCGCTCGCGCCCTGCTATTTCTGCAGATGACAATGGTGGTGCTCGTACCAACTGGACTTTTTAATTCTTAACACAAGCTTAGATAAAACGTTTTCTCAGTGGTCCCAACCGATAGGTTGGTGAGCTCTTGCGCGGGACAGCACATCTCAATCCTAGAGAAACACAAACCGGATCTCGTTAGCTTTGCACTCTGGAGATGATGGCTTGAGATGTGGGTTCCAGGTCGCAGCGACGCACCAGCAGCAGCAGCAGCATCGTGCTGCAGTGTTGTGCGTCGCTGGTGACTGGTGAGGAAATAATGCGAGTGAAACAGCAAAGGAAAGGAAGCACGCAGGAAAGGGCGAAGGCAAGCCACTGGCGCCATTTTTATTCGGTTTATGGTACACAAAAGTACAGGACGGGCTTTTTTTTTGCACACACTCCGTGCATTGCATCTCACGGCTTCGCAAAGCAAGAGGCATGGGTGGACCACTTCGCATCAGTCACTCGTCGAGGTTCCATCAGGTAGCGGCACACCTGCTGGGCACGGCAGCTCAGCTCAGCTCAGTCCTCGTGGTCCCAGAGCTCAGATGCGCTCTTGTACGGTCCGTGGGTCTTGTTCACGAAGAGTTCCTCACCGGTCAGGACTCGCTTCTGCAGCAGGGACCGCGCACGTTAGATCAGGCGAAAACGATCTTAAACAAAAATAGATCAGGCAAAAACGATTAATTATTGCTACTAGCTGCTGCAGTAAACAGATCAAATGATTCCCTATGCCTCTATCTGAAAACTCCTGTTCGTCTAGTGCTTAAGTGGCATCACAAGCTCAGCTGATGCCGAGAAGCCTACCACATCGTCCACCAAGATTCCACCAAAATCAGGTAGCAGATTTACAACAGTGGTTTCAACGACCATCTTCTCTTAGCTAGTAACATACAAAACATACCGATATAGCACTAAGTTATGCTTAAACCCAAAAGTTATGCCGGTCCTCACCTCATCTTTGATGCTGCACAAGACCTTGAAGTCCTCCTCAGGGATCTCCCATCCGAACACCTGAATGTTCTCCTTGATCCTTTCGTCTTTGGTTGATTTGGGAATAACGCTCGTTCCCCTTTGGATGGCCCACTTGATGAGCACCTGACCTGGGGTCTTGTTCAGTTTCTTGGCTACCTGCGGTTAAATGTTTGGAGTGAGAACTAGACGTGAAGAGCTTTAACTGAAATACTATATGCTTCTTGTTCATTGTATTAGCAAAGGAACCTTTTCGACAACCGGATCATGTGCAAGGTTCTTCTCTGAAGAACCCAGTGGAGAGTAAGCCTGAAAAGTGCAACGTAACAAAAATACACAAGAACGTAAGTATTTTTGTTTTGAAAAACAAAATATGCTTAGAAAGAAAACATTAGTGATTTTACTTCAAAAAGGCACAACGTTAATGAGATCACACTGCCATATCTGATTTTAAGAAGAAATATCTTACAGTAACATGAATCCCGTGCTTCTTGCAGGCCTCAAAAATTTTGTCGTTCTTCCAACCAGGGTGCATTTCCATCTGTATCCAACAAAGTCAAGAAAGGGTCAATTCGAATTCAATTTGGCCATCTCAATATGTTGTAGTGGATCAATTCTAAATAGCTCACAACCTGGCATGCTGATGGTGGAACTTTCGCTGAACGCAACAGGCGGTTTAGCTTGGTAACTGTATAATTGCAAACACCTATGTCCTTAACTAGTCCATCTTTCACAAGGCTTTCCATTTCCCTCCATACTCCTTCCATGTCAAACTCCAGCACTTCCCCAGCTTCTGGAGGCATGTGTGCCCCATCTTTTAGTCGGAAGGGCCAATGGATCTGTGTTCATTTGTCAGTGCAAGTAGAATTATTCTATCGGAAGGAACTTATCACATTTCTGTACGCAAGAGCTTAATTTCAAATTCCTACTAGATAACAGGGTAAGCAGGCAGGTGTAAGTCGAACCAGTATCTAAAGTAACCATAAGCTATAAGTACTATATTGCTCCTTAGTGTACAATTTTCAGCTAACAGTAAGAAAGTTGAAATAATAGAAAGTTATTGATTTAGGTTTCTTACAAGGTAGAGATCAATATAATCCAACTGCAAATCCTTGAGCGTGCTCTGTAGCGCTGGCCGAACCTTATCAGGAACCAAGTCTGTGCACCTGAAGCAGTCAAATATTGATCACATTTGCATATCAGAATATACTATTAATACTGACATTTAAGTATTCTGAGGACAATATGTAAATTGTGCAAGTGAATACCATAGTTTTGATGTTACAAACAAATCTTTCCTGCTGATCCCAGCCTCCATTGCAGCTTTCAGTCCTTTACCGACCTAGTGGCAGAGGATGTTTTACGACATACATACACCTACTACTAGCAAGGCTAATACAGAAACATAATTTTATTTTGATTTGTACCTCCTTTTCTACTCCGTACTGAGCAGCTGTGTCCACATGCCTATATCCAGCCTGCAAGGGTAACCAGAAATTCAAAATTCAATTGAATTAGAAGCAGGCTCTGCAGAGTTCAGGTTATAAATCAAATGAGCATGGTGAATTCTTCAGAGACAAGCTAACACTACAAGCCTACAACAGATACGGCCTTTAAGCTGTTCACCTCCGTTTAAACAAATACATTCAAATATTATTTATAAGTTTCAGGTTTCAATTTCAGCAGTCTAACTGCTGATAAAGTTTCAGCAAATTACTGCTTTACCACAAATTGGAATCCCACAAATCTACAGCTCATCTTGCTTATGCTGACCGCGGGCCACTATCCTGCGCCCTGTTTACAGCCACTAGGATCCACGTGATTCATTTTTCCTAAATATGGAAGTCATAAAAAAAGTTGGGGTAGGAGAGACATGCAGAGCTATACCTCGGTGATGGCTGTCTTAACAGAGTGAGCAGTATCTGAGCCGGCTCTCCAAGTGCCTAGCCCAACAGCTGGGATGGTGTGGCCGCTCTTCAGAACGAAGTGATCTTGTTCTCCTTGCCCCATAGCCTGTGCACTCGCCATTCCAAAACCTCAGTGTAACACCTACCACCTTCACTTCTCCAAGTCTTCTTGATAACTTTGTTCTGCAGGACAGAGATGGCTGCGCGTACATATATACAGATAGAACTCCAGGAAGAGATGCCACGTACAGCAGTATCCAGGGACACATGGCTAGCCATCAGAATCTAAAGACAACCGCTTCCCCATGCACGAAGCACAGGTGCACTGGACGAACATGCCAGAGCCCATAGCTGGCTAGTGATACAATAAAATACGAAAAAGAAGTTCTTCGAGAAAGAAACTAGCTTACCTACCATATTTCTCTGAAAGGTGAGGAAGAGAACTTGCTCACACTCTGAAACATATGGCTCTATAATAGAGGGCTCAAAGAACCGTTTGCAACAGCCAGACCTGCCAAACTTCTTTTGCAGGACTTACCAGTCGAACTTTCTAGTGTCACTATTATTCATCCTAAACCAGAATTGATAAATGCTATGCTACAGGCTACAGACCCCGTTGCGGCAAATCCTCTAGGGACTGCAAGAGTTCTTAAAGATGGACAAAGTACAAACAATATTTACTTTTTTGACACTACAAACAATATTTACTCTAGAAATAGAAATAAGAAACACCGTGTGCACTCTGTTGGCGGCACTGAAAAAGAAAATAAATAAATGCATGTGGCTAATATTTCCTCAAATTTCCACTCCTTGAGATCCCAGGAGTGAGGCTCATTCTCGTAGAAGGTGGCCTCTTTCACCGTCTATGAAAGTATAGGCTATATGATCTTCAGCCTCCCCGAAGTAACCAAATCACTAGCTCGGACCACTTGATCCATTGGTGTTATTACTACTGTCATCCAAATTATATCCTTCAGTCGTACAACCATCCAAGTGTGCCGATTCAGGTGGCGTGGTGGCCTCACCAGAAGGAGGCTTTTCCTCAATTTTCTGTAGCCCAGTGTATCGCGCAAGATCAACCCATTGCTGCAGCAAAAAGAATAGGCAGTGAGGAGAAGGAAAAGGCACTATTATGTGGTAGCGTTACTATCTTGTGTCAGGCTCTCAGCTTGCTTAAAAATTATACGTATTTCCTCCTAAGGCTGCATAGAAGCATTATGAATATTAAGGAACGTACGATAATGCATAAACTAACAGAGTGATATCGCTTCAAGGGTGTAAACTTGGTTATATGAGCAGACAACAATTGCCTCATACAATATAAAAAAATTTAAAGAGTCCAATAAGAACTGAGCTAGCAGGACTACCTTAAGTCCAAAGTAGCCAGACTTTAGGAAGTTCGTTTTCCTTTACAAATATTTTGTCATTTCGTTTCATTTTCCACGAAAGGCAGCTCTTAATTCCTTGGTGGTAAGCGTTATAAAAATGGCATACAGTGAACAGGAATTAAGCATAAAATTAAGGCATCATCTACATGTTCTACGTGCATCAAGCTAAAATGATAAGCAATCCAAACAGGAGAAAGTACATGAATCAGAATATGGGGCAGAAAAATCCAATAACCTTACTTATCCGTTTTCTTGTATTATAAAAAATATGATTGCTTATTATAAAAAGTTTGAAAGAACTACTGCAACATGCTCAGAGAACAAAAGAAATGGGAAAAATGTCCAACCTGTGTTCCCCAGTATGAGTTCAAGGTCCTCGCGACGAAGGACAACAAACCAGCAATAAGTGGTTGATTGTAGTACGTCACAAGGCTCTCTCCTAGCCGATACTCCACTAGACCAGCAATAATCTACAACACAATTAGTAAAGAAATTCAGATAACCTATGCTAAAAAGAACTATTGCATTACTAAAGTTGTGAGCCAAATTTAGTACAGGAAAAGTCCAAATTACTCCCCTAAGGTATGGCCAATGTCCGAATAACCCCCTAAACTACTTTTTGGTTTGATTTACTTCCGCAACTATGTTTTAGTCCAATCTAACCATAATAAATTTGAATTTTTTGTTTGTTTTTCCACGCACAAGTGGAATTTTAAGTTAAAGTTTTGTGGGGTGATACCGGACATCATAACTTATGTTAAAATATTATGAAGTTTTCATCATTATCTTTCGTACAATTTTGTATCGCTAGGGCTAATTTATTAGATTTCCTAACCTATCAATATAATGATGCAAAATTCATAATGTATTTTATTTAACATAAGTTATGATGTCCCCTACCTGTCTACAAAATTTTAACTTAAAATTCGAGTTGCGCATGGAGAAACAAAAAATGGAAAAATCTTGTTAAGAGGAAGATCGGACCAATTGACATAGTTGCAGGAGTAAATCAAACCAAAAAAATAGTTTAGGGGGTTATCTAGACTTTGGTCATACTTGAGGGGAGTAATTTGGACTTTCTCTGTAAATAATTTCCCATAATAATTTTGTTCACTGGCAAACTGTATTGCAGAAGTTACTTCCATGATCTGGAAACAGATCATTTTTTCATGGTGTGGCCTTTGACCTGTTCCGAGATATATGCCATAGTTGAACAGAAAATAAATTGAGAATATGGAAAGAAGGCTTTGAACCATGGCCTCAACAGCGGCTTTGAACCATGGCCTCAACAGCAGAATCTTGTGCTGTACCAGTACCACTTGGTTAAAAGGAAAATGAGGGGCAGAGATCGCATGATTGAACCAAAAGGAGCTGGCATCTCATGAACTTGGCAAAACATGGGTCTTGTTTGAAAATATTGAACACTTCATGGTTCTAACTTCTAAGGAATAATTTTGAAGGTGTTAATGGGTATAATTAGCCGCGCGATGTACCCAAAATATTAAGAAAAATCAGTACAATACTAATGACATTCAGGTAGAAAGAGATTAGACAAAATGTAGTATAAACCAAAAAATCGAACCTAGGTCCTCAAATCAAAAGTAGGTTATTTCCATAAACTACCTGATACCGCAAATTTGCTGATGTTCCAAGAAAGCAACTATAAACAGCTGCTGACTTCCAGATAGGAGATCTCTTCCTTCCTGCTTCCACTGTTTCTGAAGGTTTCACTATTCCTCTGGCAGCATAAACAAGATCTGAGGAAACTCCAGCCCCAACACTAGAAATGAAACCAACACTGGCAAGTTTCAAACCACCAACTAACACTGCCGCAATTCTTTGCTTTATACTCCAATCCTGACCCAGGATATTCTTTTGGAACGCATTATCTGGCAATGATCCTAAAAGGCCTCTGACAAACTCCAAACTCTGACCAGAACCATCATCAGCAAATTGAAGGATTGAAATAGTAGGGGCAGGAAGCCACACTGTAAAGAAATCAACAACAGATCCTCTTATAGTATCTGTGAGGACATAGTCAATTTCTTCAAAAAATCTTCCTTTCCGTCTTTCATACTGCGCTAGTAGAGTGGTTGTTATTGATATAGCTTCTTCAATAGCTAATCTTTGAAGGAATTTAGGGTCTGCCAGCAATCTTTCTCGGAAACCCTGTAGAAGTTGATTTTTAAAACAAAGTTCAGCCTAAGACATGATTTAGACATCACTAGCTTCTGATAATCATTTTGTTTATAGATCAAGAGAAGTGTATGCATCAAGGAGGTGTGTTCAGAAACATCAACTTATCAAACTGATGGGAGAGGGAAGGACTGAGGAGTGGCAGGATAGTCTTACTTGAAATCGATGAATCAGTTCTGCCATGACAGGGTATTTCTCAAGATCAAAAAAGTTCTGCAATATCTCGGGAGAAACTACACCAAGATCTAATCCTTTCTGAAGATCCTGCAATGTTCAGTGCAAGAGTTCGATTAGCCAAACTCAAATAATATATGTTGCTACCAAGCACAGAAACATTTTATCAACAGAAGAAAGATCCTGCTACATTGAGTAAATAAACATTTGTACGCAAAGGAGAAAGATTATACTGTATTGCTAATAAGCTACATTTTGTTAGCTACTCTTTCTCATGGCATGGACTCAAATCATATTCAGGGCCTGCCTCCTGCTGGGTCCCCAATACAGTGTAATGACCTAAACCTTGATACAACTGACCAATAGAAGACCTAAAAGAATTGCAGACAAAAATTCTATGCAACTTATCAGTTTTCTGCCAAAATCATGGCCAGTAAAGATCAAGCAGCAGACCTGAGGTAAAGCTTCGGGCCTCCTACCAGCAGCACTCATAACTCGAGCAATTTCAGCACGGTCAAAGCAATTTCTGGTGCAAGGTTTAGCTGCTGAATACCATAAGAAATCAGCAATAGGGACTTCACCTTCCCTCCTTATAACCTGTCTTTCAGGATCAAGCAGTACCACAACTTGGTCTTTCTTTGGCACCTTTTTAGATATCCTGCCAGGAACACCACTTCCTCGTGGTCCGTACATAACGTGGCTTGCACCCGTCACAACAATTAGCAACCGTGAACGATCTCCATCATTAAGTTCTTTCGTAATAATCTGGGAAATGGTATAATCATCAACTACTCTTGTCTGTTCTAATAAATATGAGGTAGTGCCAAACAGAGAGTCGTCCATTGATGAGATCTTGTCTATTAATGACCGGCCTGAGCTAAACATGAAACCAGAGATGAAGCCTGAGCCTGCTGGAGGGGCATATGCTTCTCTTTCGGCTTTTGTGAGAGCTCTAATCCCATCTGCTTGGACAGTTCTTTTTACCTGCTCAACAAAGAAACATTATATTCTATCAAGTTGACTGATTTCCTTCTCCAACAACAAAAACAAAATCAAGTTGACTGATGGAAGTTGGAACTTGAAGCACACAATTGCACAAAACAAAGCATAGAAGAGTAACATGCAAATTCAGCAGAATACACATCATCAGTCAACAGTCATAACACTAACGAAGCAACTGTATCGTAAGTTTGCAAAAATAAGGTTCTTTCACTAGTTTGTATGGAGTTGCCTAGATACTAAACCATGCTAATGCCATGCCTGCTAAGTAACTGTGTAAAAAGCTGCAGAGAGACTGTATCATGATATGTGGAATGACAGTATATAACAAAATATCTAGCGTCATCTTTCAAGATATAATGGAAAACTCTGCCAGGATTCAACTATTCAAGCATTTGAAGACTTGAGTCACTGGTGCTGTATGGTATTGGTAAAAAAGGGTGTCCACATTATTCACATCCTAAATTATTGATTGTAAATGTTAGCAGTCACCTCCAGTGGCGTTCCACAAGCAATAAGCTTAATTCCAGTATCACGACAGTAATTCAGAAGAGGTTCGTACTGCTGCCAGAGCTCCTGCGGCCAGTGCGATGTGTACAGCTTTAAGATTCTGCCATCAATCCTAAATAAAGCATAAGCTTGTCAATATTTGTTGAAAGGGTGTCTGGTACTCACTTAAAATACATTTTCTCTTATAGACTATAAATGTTCACCAACATCAAATTAATGTTAGGCTTCAATTAACCGTGATCCACAAAGAATGCTGGCCCTTTTTCATGAACAAAATATCACACTATTAATGAGCAGCAAAGATAAAAGTTATGCTTTTGTTACAATAAGGGTTTCAACTTTCATGTCCTCATGAGAAGTGGTAGCTGGTTTTCCTAGTGGGTATCAGATAACATATCCCGGCTAGAAACATTGAAACCTAAATTGGAAACTGAATCCAAGTAGATGGACAGTAATGCTGGGAGGAGCTGATCAGAGACTGGTAAAATAATTTTGTATTGTGATCGAGAAAATAAAACCCCCTTGGAAGATATAGGTTAACAGCCAAGCACTGGTACACCACCAGCCTAGTTACAGTATTGTTAGTCCGTAAAGTACAAAGATACCTGAACCTGTACTCTGGTATTTCTGTTTTAAGTAATGTAAATGGGGATGAACTCGATTCAAACAAAAAAAGGATACCCAAATTATTGGCTCTATTAAATGCATAGTGCAAAGTTTAATCATTAAAAGATATATTGTTAACAAAAACAACTTACACGCAAAGAGTAACCCAGCCAAAGAGTAATCATCATAAATAATTTTCACTTCTAAAATAAATTGCATGTCCCAGGAGGCGGGAAAAATAGAAAAGCATACACGCATAGATAACGCAACTATCTGAGAAGTCCCTAAATGACGCTGGGAAATAGATATCAGAATTCTTCTTCGAAACACCAGTGTACTGGCCTACCAAAATATTTTTGTGGGGACGAGTTGCATGTGTTTACGAAGCCAAAGTTACAATAGGAGAAGAATTTCACTAGCAGAGCTAAATTTCCCACAATTTTCACTAGCGTGTGAACAACTAAAACTACAGAGTAAAAAGCAGGAAAACAGCACGGCACCTGCCGTCCATGAACTGGTCGAGCTGCTGCTGCAGGTCGCAGGGGAACACCTCGAGCGCGAGCGCCAGGCCCCTCCCGGCGTCGGCGCAGCGGCCCGCGAGGCCCCTGACGATCTCGAGCTCGAGTGCGCGGTCGTCGGGGTCGGGCTCGAGCTCGGCCTCGCCGAGGTACACCACCCTCGCGGCCGCCAGTTTCTCCCACACCCGCCCCCGCGCGTCCCCCGCCAACGCCTCCGGCTCCCCGAGGACCGTCGCGTCGTACACCCGCGACATGGGCGACTCGTCGGGCTCAGGCTGAGCCTCCGCCTCAGCCGTAGGCTGCGTCGACGGGGAGGGGAGCTCGTCGTCGGGCGGCGCCGGCGTGGACGGAGTGTCAGCGTCATCGGACTCGGCCGCGGCGGAGGGGAGAGTGCGGAGGACGGCGGAGGCGGCGGCGAGCGAGGGGCCGATGAGGAGGAAGCCGCGGCGGGAGGCAGCGCATGCGGACACGCTGCGGCGGGGTGAGGAGGAGGCGGTGGTGGGCGTGAGGGGTTTGCAACTTGCGCCGAGGCGGGAGCGGGGAGAGAAGAGGCGCGGTTTGAAGGCGGCGGCGGGGCTTTGAGGCGGCGACCGTGACGACATTGCTCGCGGCCGGTGGAATTGCAGTTGCAGCCTTGCAGGACTGGAACTCTGCGTGCCGATCGCAAGGGAAGGGAATGCTCTGGCCTCGGTGAGGATGGTGGATGAACCCGAATCACAGGCAAAACAAAACTACCGCAAGAATCAAAATTCGCGAAGCTTTTTTTTTGGGCTCGTGAAGCGTCGGATCACATCGATTTCTACTGGCAATATACACTACTAATTCTTGATTGACAGACATGTGAGTGTGGATAAGAAAAGATGGCAGCCACAGGCTCCGCTGCCTGCCCTGTCAACATCCACCATCCAGCAACGTGTTCACACTGAGTATATTCCATATTTCCATGTCACAATTTCAAGTGCATAGTTACTTTGGAACACAGCAGGATAAGAACTAAAGAACACGAATCTCGTTGGGCTGTCAGTTATCACCGAGAAAAATTTCGCGTATGGCTCTCACACATGCGAGTTCTCACCGAGCCGAGAAGCTCATCTGCCGCAACTCAGTATCACGAACTGCACAACTCGTGGCATTACCCAAGGTGGCAAAACTGGGGAGAAATCAAGAATCGTCGTGTCGCTGAACGTCGGAGCAAAACAGACCAAAACCCACTACTCTTTTTTTTTTCTGATATGAAAACCCACTACTCTATACTCCCTATACAGACTGGTACATCAGCTACCCCTGTTCGCATATATTTCTGTTTCCTCTGCTACCTTTGTCCACATGTTAGCAAAATGGTCAGAGTATGAGACCTGCAGAAAACAACCAAAGAGCAAAAGATTATGCGGTTAACCATGTAATTGCATCTGTCGCATTCCCTTTTGTCAGCACATGTACAAGGGAAATGGGAATATTCATAGTGTTTTTCTTTGCTGAGCAATGTAATACTCGTACCTGATTTACAACAAAACCTTTCAGCATCTCGATGAAATCGCGGCGTCTTTCCTTGTCAAATCTTTTTATTTCAATCTTGTTGTTTTCCTGCATTGTCAAAAGGCAATATGGTTCCAAATTTCAGTCACAGCCATGGTGGCACCTAGCATTCCTAGAGCACAATAAAATTTCTGCAGCAATTCCACAAATGGCAAAATAGGCACTTTAGTCCCTCAACTTTGATCTGAGGGTCAACTTCATCCCTCAACTTTTAAATTGGCCAATATAGTCCCTCAACTTTCATTTTAGGGTCAAACTCATCCTTGTGCTGATATTATACTCCATAATAACATGAGATAAATACAAAAAGTCTATTTTACCCTTGGCTCATTCTCCCCCTCCTCATTTTCCAATATTTGTATCATGTTCGCTCAACTTTCGGAAATATTTTATATGATGGTACAATTATGCAACAAGTAGGTCTAATTTTACTCTCTATGCATCCGCAATACAATGCGATGCATGGGTAAATATTTTATATGATGGTACAAGTAGGTCTAATTTTACTCTCTATGCGTCCGCAATAAAATGGATGCACGGGTAAGTAAACTTCTATGTTCCAAATTAAACACTTGTGATGTTCAGCTTCTAAATATTTTTAAAGAGGAAGGAGCCAAGGGTGTGTGGCTTGCATTGGTTAAATATTTTTTTAGTAAAAAATAAACTGTTGCAGAATTTAAAGAGGAAGGAGCCAAGGGTAAAGAGGACTTTTTGCATAAACTCATATTATTATGGAGTATAATTATGTTGTTATAGAGTATAATATCAACATAAGGACGAGTTTGACCCAAAAAAGAAAGTTGAGGGACTATATTGGCCAATTTGAAAGTTAACGGATGAAGTTGACCCTCAGATCAAAGTTGAGGGACCAATACGCCTATTTTGCCTCCACAAATCATATATGAGATGTCAGAGTTGGCTATGACAACTAATCTCACTTGAAGAAATATCCTATTATTCTCAGAATCAGATGAATACCCTCGACACATGCTCGAGTACCACTTCATTATCAGGATAGCATCCCAAGAAGATGAACTTCTTGTTCTAGGCTTTCATAAACTATAACTGCCCGATTAAAAAGAAAACAGGGAAACTGATGACTATGTACTGCCTGCAACAACAGCCATTTAAAATTTTGAAAGCATTGAAAAGATACATTTGCATCTATATCTAAGACCTCAACTAATATCATTCTAAGCTGAATTAACACGAACAGTACAACAAACTTAAACATGTTCCTTTTTTGTATATTTTTTGCTGTAGTTATGAATGAAGATAGGGAATGGATCAGACAGCAAAAATGGGTAAAACATCCTTATGAAATGGACCTCAGTATTTTAACTATGTCTTCCACCATTGTAACAGCAAGTTAACACCAATTCTGATTTCCAAGTTTGTGGTTTTAATATTGATGTACAGAAACAGCATTTCAAGTCAGTATTTATATACATCAAAGCTCTACAGAAATGCTAGATCCTATAGCTTGCAACAATTCTAATGAAGATTTCTGCTGATGTTAGCCATCAAAGAAAAGGCAAAAAGAGAACCCATATGCAACCAATACAGTCTATATTAGGCTTCAAAAATATGATGACTGTTCAATTATGCATCTGCAACCATCATAAGAATATAAATTTAATCATACTGATTTTGTTAGATGTGTTTAATTTGATCAAAGTACGAGCTGAGCATATGCCTATAAACACTAGGACAAAAGATGTTAAGAGCAAAGCATGACTCAACTTTCAACACTAAAAGTTAAGAGATGCGCACTTCTTTTTCTGTACCAAAAACCATTAGGTGCACTTTTAGTTTATTTTCCTGTATAAGCTCATACTCTAAGTTTTTTTCCAATCAGATATTTAAATTTTAATATTTTTTTCCAGGGCACTTACCTTAATGCTTTCATATTCTCTAAGTGCATCACTTTTGGCTGCTTCTGCTGCTCTTATTGATTCTTTCAATCCCTCTACCTTCTGATATGTTGACCACTCATGCCCCATATCTCTTGCTGATGAAGATTCAAGTCTTCCTGCCCTGGTATGCAAGGAAAACAAATCTGCTGACAAACTTTGCACATGATGCAAAGCATTAGAGCGATCTGTAAATGCATGACTGACTGATATCATCGCCTCCAAGTACTCATGGATACTACCCTGCAAAGCCATAAACAATGTCTGGTTATATCGAGTCAAAGACAATTCCAATAAAGATACTCAAACAATTTGGAGTCCACAACATATCAACATACCAGGTGCTTCACAATTTCCGAGTTTAATTTTATCTGTGATCTGCTCATCTTCAAAACAGAATTTGCAAAATTATGGATTTCACCAGCTCGTCTTCTCAGGGAATTACATGTTGCCTGCTCTCTTTCGAATTTTGCCAGCTTAATCAGTGTCATGCCCAAGTGACCTGTAGTTTCTCTAAGATCATCTTGTGCTTTAACAAGTGCTTCAGCCTGCATAAAGTACAAAATTAGAGGATTAAGAAGAGCAGTTTTCTATGCTTCATATAATATGAGTATGTAACAAATGGAGAGGCATCCTGAGTACCAATACGGGCAACTGAAATGTTTCACATAGTAATAATTTGAGTGGACTAAATACCTGCTGTGATGTTGTGGTGAGCTGCTGCTGTAAGTCCTCGAACCTGGCCTTGTGCGCCAGGAATTCTGTGTCTGTCTCCTGCTCCACAGGTGGAGGCTTTGTTGCGACCAGCCCATTCACCACAGTCTGCTTCAGACCCTTGAACATCCCAAACAAGTCCCTCCCGGCTTTGGCCTGCACCAGCGGAGCTGCAGCATTCACCGTGGTAGTCCAGTATCGCGGCGCCTCGGGCTGGAAGGCGGGGATGGCACCAGGCTCGGTGAGGAAAGTGCGGAGGTCGGGGCTGTGGCCGACGACTGGGTGCGCAGCGAGGCGGCAGAGGTAGCGCTGAAGCGCGGCGCACCGCTGGCTCACGAAGTCGTGGCGCTGCATGACCTGCCCCTCGAGGACGCTCTTGTCGGGCCGGGCCGGGACGAACAGACCTCGGTGGGCCGCGGCGAGGCGGTCCGCGAGGGCCACCACGTCGCGGAAGCGCCGCCGCACGCGGAGCTCCCCGCCGCCGCCCGCGAGGCGGGTGGTGATGAGGTAGGTGAAGTAGCTCCCGGAGCCCGGGATCACGCCGCCGGCGGCACCCCCGCCGCTGGGCTCTGCGTGCTTCTTCGGATCGGACACGGTGATTTTGGCGAACACGGGGGGCGCCGCGTCGGCGCGCGGGGCGAGCGGGCGGGAGACACTGGGCGCCGGGGCGGGCAAGAAGTCGTCCTCCTCAAGGAAATCGTCGATGACGAAGGCGTCGTGGTTTCCGGCGGCGGCCTGGGAGGGAGGCGGGCGGAGGAGAGGGTCGGTGGAGGCAGAGGCGGTGGCGGCGGCGGACGAGGACGAGTCGAGCGCGAGGGTCTCGAGGTCGTCAGCCGCGGCGGAGGCGGCCGACGACGGCTCGGCTGCCATCATGGCTGCTTCGCGAAGGGTAGGTAGGGTTCGGGCCGGGGGATTGAGTGGGATCTGACTCGGGGGAAGGCCGCGTAGAAACGATCGGTCGATGGGCGGAAGGAGGGAGGAGGCGCCGAGGCGGGTGGTGTCGCGTGTCCCTGCCGCGGGTATGCGTAAGCAGGGGGGGCAGCTCGTTTTGAAGAAGCGGGGCATCGAGTCAAAATAACGAACTGTTCAGCAAACCGTTCTTATCTCTGTGTTGCAACGTGATCGTGTGCTACGGTATTGATAAGTTCGGATAATCGGATGTGAAGTCGTTCCGGTTCAGATTTCAGATGCGAATGCTAAAACGGAGGCGTACTCGCGTAGCTTCCTTTCTTCTTTTCTTTATAAAAGTGAATAAAGACTCTAATTAGTAATTACACAAACCACGGCGGAGCATCCAGTATTATCGATTTACCATCACGGAGACTAGACTCTCGGTTGATTGGTTCATCACAGACGACAGAACTCCCAGATCAACAAAAGAAAAGGCTTCGAGCAATTAGTTCAACCAAACAGCATTTGAAAATATTCAGATAGTACTACTAATAATTTAGGGAAAATTCCCTACAAGGCTCTCAAACAAATCACGCTTCCTTCTATAACCCTGCAAAATTGCAACTTTCTTATTTGATCCTGATTTCATTTTCCTTCCCTTCCATGATCCTGCCGTTACATCTGCAGTATACTTCCAGTTAAGTGACTATAAAAAGATAATAGTACCCCTGGCGCACAAACAACAGATATTGAGATCTCATGGAGAACAGATATTGGAGATGTACAGCACGATATAATGCAGCAAATTCTTCACATTTTTAACACACTAGATTCACTTACAATATATTCTCCATGAGATCTCAATATCTGTTGTTTGTACGCCAGGGGTACTATTATCTTTTCACAGTCACTTAACTGGAAGTTAACTGCAGATGTAATGGCAGGACCATAGAAGGGAAGGAAAATGAAATCAGGGTCAAATAACGAAGTTGCAATTTTGTAGAGCCATAGAAAAAAGCGTGATTTATTTAAGGACTTGCAGGGAATTTCCCCGATAATTTATCCTGAATTCCCGACTAGCATTTGAAATCCATGTAGAACTCAAATGTCCACCTGTTAGAATCGAGCTCCAGCCAGCTGTTATTTACACAGAGCAAGAAATGAGGTACCTCCAAAATTCATTTACCAGGCATTTCCCAGCTAAGGCCAGGCTACCAAAAGGCAAACTCCGAAAATGGTAGTATCAGATATCTTGAGTCCTAGATTTCATTGTGCAGTCAGCCAGTAAGGTAAAGGAACACTATATTGACTAATGTCAATCAAGACTGCTCTGTCAACCTGTCAACCAGTGACACATTACAATATTTTTCATCAAACATCAGAAAAATCACATCTAACAATGCAACGCAGGTTACTTGCAGCGGGTATGATTTTCAGTTTTCAGGAAGCACCCTAGTATAACATACAAGGGCCACCAGCCCCATCTAAGCAAGCTGTCACTAGTTAGACACAAGTTGTGCATAGTTCAATACGAAAATACAGTTTATAAAAAAACGAAAATACAGAAAACCTTGATCATATATCTGGATGATTAAACAATATGCCATGCAAAAACTCAGTAGAAACCCCACACTAGTATAACATACCGGTGGTTTGATAGATAATCTATGCAATGTTAAGCAGAAACGAACTCTTAAGGTTAGTTTACATCAACCAGGAAACTGTTGTTCAGTTGCTATGGGCAAATGATCAACTGATCATAGAAATCAGGGTAATGAAGTACCACTCATCTCTGAAGCTCAAAAAAAAACAAAAAGAAGGGGCAAACCTAGACAGCTAGCCATGCTAAGGTCATAAATCCCAAGGAAGCAATAAACAAGGGAAAACGGGATACATCTATGACCCGAATTTCAAAAACCATCTGTCAAAAGTTCCCTGAGCATTTATCCGGAAACAGGTAATTCGTCCAATCTCGTTATACTTAAAATTTTCAACAATTTTCCAGTTCCATAAAAATGTAGTAGAGTAGTCTGAAACAAGAAAACAGCAGTCCAAAATGAAGGCCTCACCAGGATTTCTTTGTCCTGATAGCGGTCCATCCTAATCTTATTTCATCTCTTTCCAAAAATAAAACTTATTTCAGACAGCATCAGCAGTTGGCAAAACAGAGCTTCAAGCAAATAGTAGATGATGAAACAACTATCTTCATGACTCCAGCATGATTTAACAACAACAAACATCAGGTAAAGAACTCAAGATGCACCACATGCTACTCAGCACCCATGGGTCATCATGAATTTCCACAAGCCAATGGAGTATAGCAAAATGATAATACTAACAAAACAAGCGAAACATATTACTATATCATCATTTCATAACAGCGTGCGAATGAAGACACCATTTGTATTGATAATTCGACATCATGAACTCACATTACTCGAATACTTAGCACTAAATCGAATCATAGAGTAAAATCTCAGGATAGATTTGCAAGGTCTTTGCAAAAGCCGGTGCACCGATTGAAACCAATACTAAGCCAGTAGATCTGTAGGTACACAAGGACGAATAGGGGAAACAATAAGCTACAGCTACAGGACTAGATCCACACAATTTCCAGCTTAAGACGAACTTCTCGAGCGCAAAACCCTACCAGATCTTGCCGTCCGCCGCCTCAAACCCCAGATCCGGGTGCCCCGAGGAAGGACAGAAGCCCTTGGGCAGCACTGTTGCCTGCGGCCGCGTTGGGCTCGTCGAGGAAGAGATCCTCGGGCATGCGGAACGCGCCGTGCGCAGCGACAAGGGCCCCGCCGACGAGCAGCCCGGAGATGATGAGCGACGCGACGGAGGTGAAGAAGAGCAGGACGAAGGACGCGCCGACGAGCCCCAGCAGCGTTTCGCGGTCGGAGAAGGCGCGGCCGAAGAGGACGACGGGCTGGTCGGAGGCGCGGAAGAGGTAGAGGAAGCACCAGGCGGCGAGGAGGCCCAGGAGGATGAAGAGCGAGAAGGGGTGCGCCAGGAGCGAGGCCCCCAGCGCGAAGGCGACCACGGCGGCGTAGTTGACGCGGAAGTAGGCGAGGTTGCGGCGCAGGCGGGAGGTGGCGTCGGAGACGGACTCCGGCTTGGAGAACGCCGAGCGGTCGAGGAGCTCCCCCCACGGCCGGCGGTCGGACAGCGAGCGCCGCGCCGAGTCGGAGACCCGGCTCAGGAAGAGCCGGAAGGCCGGCTGCGCGATCGGCGCGTCGGAGCCGCCGGCGGTGGCCGGGGACGATCCGGGGGCGGGGTTGGTCACCGGGAGGAGGGGCGGCGGCGTCGGTGCGGAGGCCATGGCGATGGATTCCGATGGGAAGCGCGTGCTACGGGAGATGGGGAATTGGGGAATCCTTGCTGCTGTTGCGGTGTTGCTGCCTCGAGGAAAAGGTTTGCCAACCTGCTTCCGCGGTTGGGTTGTCACTATATGCTTGCTTGGTACGTACGATCTTTTTGGTCAATGACAGTGGGCCAGGGTGTAACGCGGGGGGGCATGTCAGTGAGAGGAAACTTTTGTGTGAACCTATTTTTTATTGTCTTGGGTCGGTGGAAGATTTGGACCTTGGACCCGAGTTTCTTGGTATCACCGCGTTCTGCTTTCTGCGTGTGAGCCGTGGACGTGGTCCATTTATGGTTGACAATCTTGTAGCTGGGCTAATTGTAGTATCGGCCCAGTTGTTGGCCCAGTTCATAATCTGAATTGTAATTGCATTTTGCATGTGGTACTCGCATAGTGTCAAGACAATTTTAGGAGTTTTTGTGTTGGAATTGAGAAAGTCACAAAAGTTTACGAGCAGGAATAAAGATCCCAACTTTGAAGATGGATACTCCTTTTTAGAGTTTGATTAACGATGGATACTAGTGCCATTTGCAGGTGGGTAAGCTCCAACTACACCCTTTTCCGTTTCTTTTCTTTTGTTTTCAAGCAAGGCATATATTATACTATCGAAGCAATGGCTGAGGTTACAGCTCTAATAGAAGACCATAAATATTAGCTAAATTACATAGAAATATTGCGACTAAGAGTCGGATCTATATTGTGTGTGTATATGTCTTAACTCTAAAGAAACCACAATAAGATAAAATGACTTTAGCACGAACTAAACTGTGTGTTGCGTTAATAATGCTAAAGTTTATTACCAATCCTGACTTTATCTTAGTAAAAATCTAAAATTTTGAAATAAATATGACACCAGTAGAGATTACGCTAGTGCCTAAGAGATAATCAAGTTAGAATAGCTTTCTTTAGACCCAACTTATGATGTAAATAGAGTACATTAATTCAACCTTGCACTGGTTCAGTGTCTCCTAAGGCATCTCCAAGCATCGTAGCACAAATTCCACCTCCCTCAAACTCGAACATGGTGACAACCCTTAAGCCAGTCCTAACCTGTGGTGTCTGTGGACAGTGTCTATAGTGCCACGTCACGAAGCTATTTGATTAGAAACTGTCCTTCCCAACGCATCGTTTCTTCGTGCGGTATCTTAATAATTTTCTCTCACACCTTTTCCTCTCTGACCTCTCTCCTGCTATCCTGCGTCGAGGAAATACTTGAGGTAGCCGAACTCGACGAGCGCCGGCCGGCTGGGACGTTGACACCCAGAGCGTAGCGTTGTAGAAACCCTCCGTCGGAATTGCTGCGGTGGCACTCGCCGCGGAGCTTGGCCACGAGCCAGAGCGCCGTTGGAAGAAGAAGCAGAGGCATGGCGGAGCTTGGCGACGAGCCCTCCGCAGCTGGGCGTCGGCCGCGGCCTTAGGGCCCTGGATGCACAAGCCGGGGCTGAGGAAGAAGGGGCGCGAGTTGGCGTGGGCATTGGCGCGGCCTCCGCGGCCGCCGGGCGGCCATGACTGCGACGCTGCTGATCATGCCGTGGTCGAGGCATCCTCATCACCGTGAAATCAGTCTCGAACCAATCTATTGAGTCCTAAATCAGATTGCTTCAAGAGCTGCGCTACTAAATTAGAGCCCCAATGGAGTACCTGGCCATCGGATAGAGCTCGAATCAACTTCTTCACCGCTGAATCAAGCCCGATTCCAATTTCACGGTGCCAAAATTGAGCTCCAATACCCTGTAATCGTGTGACTAGCCACCGAGGCATCGATTGGATGGATTCAATTTGTTCCATTATTTTCTAGGTTGATTCTGTTGTGGCATCTGCTGCTTCCACGGGCAGCCACGGCGAGGGCAATCCCTAGCGCACCGCATGGCCGGTCGTGGGCGTGGCTGGCCTCCGCCGCCCGCCGGACGGAAGCCGACGCCGCGGATTCGAAGGACGAGCCCGCGCAGGTGCCCCCGCTCCCGTGTATGCTCCTGAGCCACGGTGAGAACGACGGATGCGCGGTGCCGGTCTCGGTGGCGGCCGCGGCGGCAGGGCTGGCCGGCGTGGCTTAGTCAGACACGCCGAGCAAGACACCAGACCTCCCATCGCGTGTCGAGTCGTTTCTTCCGTCGTTGGATGTCGCGCCAACACGTTTCCTGCATGCGACTGGTTTCACGATGTTTTCTCCTCTCTCTTCGTTAATTTCACTTTCACGTCAGTTTTTTTCCCCTACATAGCTCCATATTTAATAATATGGAAACCACCTGAGGTGGAGGTCTGTCGTTATTGATGTTCAATGAGTAAGAACATCTCCAGCAATAGTTCCTACTTCAACGTTCTACTTTTGTAACTAAGGGTTCATTCTATTTTATGGAGTTATGATTTCTATATTGAACTTTAGAAATAGCCCCTGCAAATGAGCCCCGAGCCCCTACCTTTTTCATGACAGGTGGGACCCACCTGCTAAGGTCTTACTTTTTCTTTATATATTTTTAACTCCCAAACGTATATGCCTCCCACGCATCTTCCTCTTCCTGGCTCGCGTATCCGACGAACTCCGACGCATCTCTTTCCTGCCTTGCATGTCTCTCTGGATGATCTCCAGGCCGGGACAGTCGAGATAGATGGCATGTCGTGGATACCCTCGTCGATAGCTCCCACGGCCAGGCGCCCGTTGAGTTGGCTGGCGCGCCACGGGATGCCGTCCTCGTCGGTGGTGGCTGTCTTTTCGCTTTGAATCGGCCATGGAAGCCTCCGTCTCCTCGTCCTCAATCCAATTTGATAGCGTGCGAGCTCGATTCGAGGGCAACCTTGCTCCATTCGAGGGCGTCAGTGCTCGATTGGAGGGCACCGATGCTTGATTTGATGGTGCTGATGCTTGATCCGACAGGGGACGAGCTCGATTTAGTTGCTAGGTGATCATTATGCTTTGCTCCCTGTCTTCCTTGTTTCCTATTTGGTCTCCACTGAGCAAGTCCATGTAAGCGGGGAGAAAACGGTCGAGCAGGGGTCTCACTTGAGACCCATGGGAGAAGGGGTTAAGGGGAAAAGTAGGAAGCCTCTCTAGAGTAGGAACCCAAGTAAAGATCCTAATGGAGCGAGGTTTTTCACTCTCAATGCCTAATTATAGGGTAGGGGCTTGAGTAAGGGTTTTGCTGGGATGTTGCAAGGAAGTGTTTGGATGCAGGGACTAATTTTTTATTAATCCGGGTCACCGCGGATATTTGGATGCCAATTAGGTAGATTAAGCTCGAGCTAACTATAGAACTAAATGGAGACTAATTCACGATATGAATTTATTAAATCTAATTAATCCATCATTAGCACATATTTACTGTAGCATAATATTATCAGATCATGGAGTAATTAAGTTTAATAGATTCATCTCGCAAATTAGCCTATATTTATACAATAAATTTCTTAATTAGGCTATATTTAATACTCTATGACGCGACTAAATCGCGAACAGTGAACAGTGAGCTGCTTTAAGCAGATGGAGATTTTGTCAATTGTGAGCCAACGAATCTATCATTTTGGCAGTTCGCAGGCTTGCGGCTATTGACGGACAGCGGAACCGCGTTGGCCGTTCCACGTTCCAAGCGGTTTAAGATATTTCAAACAAGCCGCGGCTTGGACTGACTTCTGAAGCTGGACTAATTTTTGACGATCAAGTGGTAATGCTCTCTGACCTGGAGGCCTCTACCGCGCCAACACACCGGTCAACTTCACGAACCCAGCAGGCCAGCACCGCGCTGGGCGGGCCGGTTCAACCGCGCTCCGCGCCAATCACGCCCATGACCATGAGCCCATCTCGCCCTCGGGCCCCACCGAACATTTTCCCGTGTCGTGCCCGTGCACGCACACCTTTCCGCCTTGTCCGTCCGAAGCCCACCTGTCAGCCGAGCAGCCCGGGGCCCCGGCTCTGTGCCATCCCGTCCCCCACACAGCTGTCACCCGACCTTTGCCTTTCGCTTCCCCCGAGGCCACGCCGTTTCTCACCAGCATCAGCGAGGCCCCCGTGCATCCGGACCGTCCGTGACCGGCCCATCCGACCGCCCGCCGCGAGTTATGCTGCCCGCCCGACACTGCTTGCTACTGGAGCGCGCCCGCTGCGGCGCTGCCCGTGCCTGACCAGTCTAGCAAGCGGCCGCTGGTCCACGCGCGGTCGCTCTCGGCTCGACGCCACCGCGTTCCCGAGTGAGAAGTCCTCCCCCTCCCCTCCTCCGCTCCTCGTCTCCTCTCCCCCACAACCACCACCACCCCGAGGGAAGCCGCGTGGAGCCCTCGTCCAGATCGGAGCCAGCTCGCCGGGCGATGCCGCTCCAGCCGCGGGAGTAGCCCGTCTTTGCCCGCCCACCGACCTCAGGAGCGATGGCGGAGGACGGCGAGGAGAAGCTGCTCGCCACAGTGCAGCACATCGTGCAGACGCTGGGGAGCAGCGACACCATGACGGAGGACATCCTCAAGGTCTTCTCCAACTACGACGGCCGCCTCTCGCTCGACAAGCTCTACGCCGCGCGCGCCGCCGCGGCCGCGGCCGCGTCCGGCGGCGGCGGCGGAGGAGCGGGGGGAATCGGAGGGGAGCACTCGATGCCCGCGTCCCCGCCGCTGCCCCCACCGCCTGCGGCGGCGGCGGCCGGGGTGTCGGCCGCGGGGGCCAGGCCGCCGGTGACGTCCATGGAGCGCACCGTGCGCACGCTGGACCGCCAGATCTCGCAGTTCGTAGCCATGGACCGGCTGATTTGGGCGGACTCCGCCGACGCGGATGCGTTCCTGGAGGCGGTCGACGACCTCATCGGCACCGTGCAGGAGCTCGACGCCGCGGGGACCAACCGCGCCCTGCTCGACCGCGCGGACGAGCTGCTCAGCCGGTGCATGGCGCGGATGGAGGACGAGTTCCGGGCGCTCATAGAGCGCCCCGACGACGCGGCCCCCGTGGTGCCCGGCGGGTTCGGGTCGGATGCGAGCGACGAGGAGGACGACTTCGGCGGCGGGGACGGCTACGGCGACGAGCCGATTCCGATCGCCAAGCCGGTGACGGACTACGACGTCGTCATCGACGCTCTCTCACCGGGCTCCATCGCCAACGTGCACCAGATCGCCAAGAGGATGGTGGACGCCGGCTTCGGCCGTGAGTGCGCCGAGGCATACGCCGAGGCGCGCCGCAGCTTCGTCGACGAGAGCGTTGCGCGCCTCGGCATCCGCCCCCGCACCGCCGAGGAGGTCCATACCTCAGCCTGGGAGGAGCTCGAGTTCGACATCGCCCGCTGGATCCCGGCCTTCAATATGGTGTTCCGCATCCTGATTCCGAGCGAGCGCCGCCTCTGTGACCGCGTTTTCGACGGCCTCGCCCCCTTCGGAGACCTTGCCTTCATTGCCGCCGTGCGCACCCAGGCGTTGCAGCTCATATCGTTCGGCGACGCTATCTCTTCATCAAGCCGCGCTCCGGAGCGCCTCTTCCGCGTTGTTGACATGTACGAGGCTGTGCGTGACATCCTTCCTGACCTTGATCCTGTGTTCTCCGACCCGTACTCTGCTACACTCCGCGCAGAGGTCTCGACGATGTGCAACACACTGGGGTCCTCAATCAAAGGTATATTTATGGAATTGGAGAACCTCATCCGCCGTGACCCTGCCCGAGTTGCTGCCCCTGGTGGTGGCATACACCCAATCACTCGGTATGTTATGAACTATCTCCGTGCTGCGTGTGGGTCGCGGCAGACATTGGAGGAGGTGATGGAAGGTGACTTGGGGGCTAATGGAGGAGCGCCTGTGGCTGTTGACCCTGACCGCCCCACCTCATCGCTTGCTGTGCACATAGCATGGATCATGGACGTTCTTCACAAGAATTTGGATACAAAGTCTAAGATTTACCGTGATCCGTCACTTGCTTCTATCTTCTTGTTGAACAATGGCAAGTACATCATACAGAAGGTGAATGACAGTGAGTTAGGTGTTTTACTTGGTGATGAGTGGATCAAGCAGATGACAACTAGAGTTCGCCGGTGGAGCGTGGATTATCAGCGGACAACATGGGGCAAGGTTACAACTGTGCTGCAAACTGGTAGTCCAGGCATTGGTGGACTCCCAGCCAAGGCGATGCTGCAGAAATTGCGTATGTTTAATACATACTTTGAGGAGATCTTTGCGACACAATCAGAATGGGTGATAGCAGATGAACAGCTAAGGGTGGACATTAGGGCAGCAGTGGAGGATTCAGTGATGCCAGTTTATGCCTCTTTAATTGCCAAGTTGAAGTCTTCTCCTGAAACTGGGCGTGATTGGTTCATCAAATACACCCCAGAAGATGTTGTAGCCCGCATCCGTCACTTGTTTGAAGGAGCAGCAAAGTGATAAATTAATCGGTAACCTGTTATGTGGCAGCTTCTGCTCTATTAAATTCTTCAAGATGCTATATGGATTTTGGGTTCGTGGTTAATATCTGGTAGTCACATATGATGCTGCTGTTGGCTCAACTTGCAATGAAGTTATGGAGTTCAGCAAATGTAGGTCTGTGTGTCTGTATCAATCAGTAGCGTAATTATGTTGTAACAATATTAGGGCTCCATTCTGTTTCAAACTCTACTTTAATTTAACCCCATTAAGTGTTATGTGTGAAATTCATCAAGTTTGTGCTCAACCTTCTGAAATTCTAAGATTTCCCTGTCCACTGTGTGAATGATCTAACTATATGATGCCCAGAGGATCTGTTGCTCAAAATTGGCATCAAACCATAAGTAGAACCTCAGGTCACTGCATGGTGTTATTACTTCTGACGTTTTCAACAGATGTGGAACAGCAGCAGAAGTGATGAAGACACCAGGTGAGTCTGCAAGATGAACTTCATTGCCTATTATACATTTTGAAACTTCATCATTGCTAGCTTATATGAAAGAGAACTAAAAATGTCTCTATGAATACATTATGCATAAATGTTCAGTTATGTCAACTGTAGTTCGAATAGGTTGGGTTTTTTAGACAAGTATGAAGTATCTGGTGCTGTTATGGATAATGAATATCCTGCACAACTGACCGTTAATTGACATGGTTATTTCCTATTGTTCTGAACTAGCAGGAGAAAACATGCCATTTGTGTTTTGATATTCAATAATTTGCAACTTTTCCACCATACTGCATCGATCCATTATTCAATCATGTCATTTCTGTTTTTATATCTTCAAATAACTTACAAGTAAACCGAGAATATTAGGTCCTAGAAATTCAGCTAAATTTTGATGCTGCTAGCTAGCTTGGTGATAACCTTCCTGTAGAACTGTCTTTGCTTGTTTAATGATGTTTTTTACACGATATAATTGTTAGTTGATACTGGAATTACCAGAACACTGTGAACTCCTGGAAATTGTGCTATATTGCCCTAATGCAGAAGTAAATTTGATGCTGCTCATCCATTATTATTACTGCAATTGATAATTCCATCAATGACACCCTTATCAAAATTGATAATTCCTCGCACGCCTGGATGCGCAGTTCGGCGTCTTACCTCGCACTGCAATTGATAATTCCATCAATGACACCCTTATCAAAATTGATAATTCCTCGCACTGCAATTGATAATTCCATCAATGACACCCTTATCAATGCGCAGTTCGGCGTCCGCCTTGAGGTCTTGCAACGTGCGCCGCTTGTCCACGGCGTCGCGCCGGTCCGGGTCGTACAGACATGCCGCCACCGGCACCGGCACCGGCACCGGCACTGCCGTGATCGCCGCCGACGAGCAGATCAGGACGCTGAACGTGTTCTTGCCGATCAACTGCAAACGAAACAGAACAGATGTTTCGGGTCTAAGCGTAGGAGTGTAGAAGGCAACTTGGTCAGTGGCTGCATTTGATGCTTCCATGAGCTGATGGATCAGCGATCACCTTGTTGGTGAGGAAGAAGGTCGCCGGTGGATGCTGAGCGGGTCCTCTCCGGCCCGCGAGTTGTCACGGGGGCCGGATTCACGCTCCTACTCCAGCCGTGGCCGTCCCATGCGCTGGCTCGCCGCTCCACTACGTGGAGGTCTCCATCAGTGGCGTACCGCCCCACGCGTGGGAGGTCTCCACGGCGGAGGCGGCGCTCCTCCATTCATGCTGGATTGAGCGCCTCAGCGACAACACGGCCGATCGCACCGGCTGCATCCATGAACTCTGTTTTCTCATGCCTTACATTGTCTGAGCCTAACGTATCTGGCAAGGGGGCGGATCTCGGTCTCGGGGGAAAGGTATCAAAATTGCCAGAGATCTTATTTGATTTGATTTGGAAACGTATCAAAATTGCCAGGGATCCTTTTTGATTTGCGTTTGTCTTCTCAATCCGTTCTCGCTATATGTAACACCACCACGTAGAAATAATTCCAGATCCAAACGGAAGGAAGGACAAGGAGCTTCGTCGTCCCGGCGGCCATGGCACCTCCTGCCAAGAAGGTGTCTCTCAGCATGGTGGTGGTCATCCTCCTCCTCTTCTCTTCTGCATCAATCTCCGTGCATGCGCGCAGCGGGAGCTACGGCGAAATCCAAAGCACCTGGGACGACAGAGAATACCAGTCTATTTCAGGTGGTACGTCAACATCCAAAGCGCCCGGGGCGGCAGAAAATACCAAACCTATCTCGTGTTGCTCCGGGAGCACCCGAACGTGGTCACCTTGACCTGCCATGGGGTGGAGTTACCCCAGGTAAGGTGTAGTCTCACAGATTCTGCTAAGTCCAATGCTAAAATGGTTGTTACTGGCAAGGTGTTTGTATAATCACATGAATAACAAGTACTACCTCTGATTGAATTTTCTTGTCGTTAGGACATGAATATTTGCACAAATTTGTGCTAGATTTTGTGTCGTAACTACATGACAAAAAAATATGGAGGGAGCATCAAATTGCATCCAGCTAATAAAAAATGCATTGATCTACCTTTACAGAAAAGAACTGCAGTTGTCCATCAGTGAGTAAAAGATTCATTTGCTTAAGAACTAACATCAAATGATAAGAAAAGAAGTATACACGATTCGAGCAATATGCACGGAATACTAGCATGTTCCATTGGCAGAAATAATATCAAAACTTGGAGAAAAATTTCACCAAAGCCCAGTAAATTTTTTTTCAAGAATTGAAACCCTTCACTATAAACACATCCGATCCTGCCCTTCCTGATGGTTTCTTAAAAAACAAATAGCAAGGAAAGCAAAATGCCGCATCTTTTGCAGGAGAATATTCTAACTAAGAAAATTCTTTGAACCAATATGATTGAAGGCAACGTTGATGAGACTTGGGGCTAGAATATGGGTACTTGTCCTTCATGAATTGAAATGGGCCATGCATGATGTATATTTTGCGAGCTTGATCTTGTTCATCAAAAGGATAGTCCCAAATTTGACATGGTAAACCAGGATCACGTTCTAGAATCAAAACACTAACATCTGAATTTAGTCTCTGAACTTTGGGTGGAGCTGGTGGAGCAGATCTTCTTCTAATTAAGGATTTTGATCAACCATATAATTATCATTTTGCTCTTCTACATGTGCCCTCTTTTACTAAAAAAAAAAAAGTGTAGTCTTTCTTTTAGGCTTTGCATTGGTTTCCTACATGGATTTGGTCTAATTTCATCAAAAGATTTTATGCTATTATGAGACAAGAAATAGTTTAGGGGATATGGATTAAGAAAATAGGACATGCTTACATAGGTTTGAGTTGGAGGAGGAACACGAATATGCTCAGCAGCATCAGCGGCCGCCGTGATGTCTGCGGCCTACTCGCCCTCGCCGTCGTTGACGATTCCCTCCATTGGCAGCCGCGTCTGCCTGCCCGCCGTCGTTGGCACGTCTTCGAGCGTCAGGGAGATGGAAACAAAACATCGTGGTAGCAGTCTAGCAGAATGAAATGAAACATCTCGGAGGCTGGCAGCTGATTGATACAATAAGGGAATTAGTGAAACGTAGCTGGGGCTATTGTATCTTCTCTTGCCCCTATCAGCCTGCCCACAATGGCCCCACGGGCAGGGGTACTTTTTTTTTGGAGGGGGGGAGGGGGGGGGGGGGTGGTCATGCCCCCAAACCCCATGTGTAAGTCTCATTTCACCGCCAGACTGGCAGATGAGGATCCGGCCCGGAACACGCACTGGCATCTCGGCTTCTGGGTACATGCAGTTGGCACGATCATCATCGTCGTTGTAGAGGAGATCGTGCGTGACCTATGGTCAAACTGTCGTCGGCCACCGGCCACCGCCTATCTCCTCGAGCGATTGGCCAAACACCACATTATCCTCGTACACATCATCAGTGACAACCTTGGCCATCAATGACCGGTCCACGGTGCCGGCTCCCACGGTCGTAAGCCAAGGCACGTCGTTGTGGAAGGTCAATGGCCATTGTTGCCGGCGTTAGAGATGACGAGGACGCCGGCCCGCATGGCGGCGAGGGAGGTCACAACTATCGGGTCATGGTCGTACGTCGGTTCGGAGGTTCCGCCGATGGACAGCGAGATGACGTCGGCCCCATCGTCCACCGCCACAAGGATGGCAGACATCAGGGATTCATTAGGGCAGCCCCTTTCGCCGCACGCCTTGTAGACGGCGACGTGCGCCTGCGGAGCCATGCCGGACGCGTTGCCGCTGGCGAGGCCGTTGACGTTGGAGGCTCTGGTGGATCCGACCCTGCATGTCTTGGCCTCCTGCAGGTGGCTCGAGAAGGACTATGTATGTCCTGTGGCCGGCTTCGTCGGCCGGCTCGAGGTGCGCGTCCCTCCTATCTTCCAGCACGGTGGAGGACGCATCGTTGTTAATCACCGCCGCTAGGAGGAGCAGCAGCGCCGCGATGCATGGTGCGGGCAAGAGGGAACGGTGCCTCGCCATGCTGCTGCGAGCGGGCAAGATGAGGTGAGAGAGGAGGCTGCTGTGGGGCGGTGGTACCTGCCTCCCTTTGTAGACGATGAGCGAGCGAGCCAGGCAGTTGGGTGCAGCTCATTTGCGTCGTTGCTGACCGGCTTAGGTTGGCAACTCTCAGCATGATTGTTTGCGCGAACCCGCACCGTTGGGCGGTACAGCATGCCTTTCCACTGCCTGGATCGTTACACTGAAAAAGTTTCTCTGTTTATACCAAGGGCAAAGGTCGGTAGTACCTAGGGCGTACACATGCACCCAAAAAATAAATTAGTGATTTGGATCAATTTTTCACCATGTAATCCCAATAGCGGTGCCGAGCGGCAGTCGTCGAGGATTGCCAGCCCTAGCATCAGCGCGCCGTGGAATGAGTTGGTCCTGATGATGTCGCTGTAGAAGCCGTCGAGGGCCACGATGAGGAGGAAGACGAACACATGGTCCTCGTCCACTGGTTTGCCTGGTGGCTTGCCAGTCCGTCGAGGATTGCCATGGAGGTTTGCACGTTGAAGTCGAGAAGGGCGAGAGATCGAGAAGATGAGAGGAATCAATGACATGTAAAAAAGGTTTTCAGACTTCATAGCCTCGAGATTTTTATTGTGCTCTGATTGTTCAGTAGAATTTCTGTGGACGGAATCCACTAACCATGTGGATTTTGCGATAAACATGGGGTCGTCATGAGTTCAGCAATTGTAAATCTAAATTTGGATCGGTGTTGAGGGTAGGGTGCATTTGGTACTGTGTTCTTTGCGTAGAAAATGTAACATTGTTCGGAGCAAACTGTACGTTTGTTTTCCCAAATGACGAAACTGTACAAATTTTAGACCTACAGTAAACTGTTTCCCTTTCTAGTTAAGAAGGGCGTGCTTTGTACGAAGACCAGTAGCCCAGTACAAGCGTTTCAACTTTCAAAGGCCTGCTGAATCTTTTGTGCTGCTGTTCATGCCCGTCAGCTGAAAACAACTTGGGATCCTGACAAATCGCCAAGTCTGTATCCAATCAGCATTTCATGACACCAGGGGATTGCTGCATTATACAGTAATCAGGGCATTACAGAACATAACTCGCCATGGGTCTCTAATCCTATACAGGATGAGAATCTGCAGATCACTACAGACAGTCACCTGACAAAAGAATATGCAGACGAAGGCACCACCGACTGTTGTCCTACACGCAAGGAAGTTCAGCTAGCTACTAAAACAACCAGAAGAGACTACCAGGTACCAACAAAGCTAAATTCCATTCCTAATCCTGCCAGAAAGACGAACCATCAGAAGTTGTCAGCGAAATGACCATCTCGCACTGTCTCACAGTCTCAGCATATACCATTTCAGTCACCCAGCGCCCACAGCGGAGAGTAGACGCCGTCGCCGTCGAACCCGTCAGTCAGGCTGGCAATCCTCTACCTTGATGCCATGATAACAAGGCATCATGTGGTCAACAGCGTCGAAATCGATGTACATGGAAATGTCATCCGGGTCGTCGTCGAGCAGAGGCTCAGGCGACAACCAAGAAGCGCCCTGCTGCTGCGGCTGGCTGGCGACCTCCGCTCCGGCCCCACCCTGCGCAACATCAATCAGCGGCTTCACCTCATTCTCCTCGAAGACGTCGGCGGTGGTGGCGGGAGCGGGAGAGCAGGACGCGGGCTGCCACTGCGCCGGCGCGGCTGTGGCGACGGTGACGGCGGCAGCGTGGTCAGCGGGGAAATTGAGGTGCGCGAGGTTGCCGAGGAAGGCCTCGGCCGCCCGGTCGTAGGCGAGGGCCGCGTCGACGGGGGTGCTGAAGGTGCCCAGCCAGTGGCGCCTGCCGGAGTTGGGCTCGCGGATCTCCGCCACCCACTTGCCCCACGGGCGTTGCCGAACGCCGCGGTAGTTGTGGCGCATGTTGTCTGGGCCACCCGGCCCTCGCTGTCCCGACCGAGACCTTCTGCTTCCAGAACCTGGCTTGGCATTGGCACTGCCGTTGACGCGGGCTTGGTGCGTTCCTGTCGCCCTGCACGTGCAGAACACAACGCATACCTCTGAATATCAGAGCAAACCAAGATGACTTGACAATGCCGATGTTTGATGTTTCAAGATAGGTTAAAGAAACATAAACTTATCAGCAGAAATGTATGCAAGGAATCAATAAGAACCAATAAGAATTGAGATGAGCCCTGCCAAATGTGCTTTCTTGTTGCTTCTTCAAGTTAGGTCTGAAGGATTTTTTTTCATATTATGTAAAAATAAAATGCATACAGATGGAGCAGAATTTACTATCTGCTCTGTTTTGCTGTGTAACCATCAGGAATTAAAAGTATTGCAGGGAGGCAGAGTTCTTAAATTTGAGTTTAGTTTGAAAAGGTCCTAGCATTTAGTTCACCCTTCTCATTTCAATGGAATTATCAATTTTGGTTGATGATAGTGCTAACAGATAATAACATAAGAATGAAAAAAAACATAACAGAATGCAATTTTCTTTGAGAGACTACATAACAGAATGCAGTTACATGTCCAGCTTCAGAAATATTTTCCACAGTGTAACCTCCAGAAACACAAGTGCATACTGCCTAGACAATCAACCATTCGAATTCAAGGAGAAAAAAATGATATAGCTATTACATATAATGTGTAGCACCCATTAAATTTAACAACATAAACATTGTCCCAGTTTCGTTTCAGTCTTTCAGACATCGTTCCAATTTCGTTTCAGTCTTTCAGACATTCGTCCAAGAACACACAATCTGCATTAGTATGTTGGTCAGGTAGTATTTCCCCCACTTGATTTGTAGAAATTTGACAGGGAGTAAAAAACATGGACTTCACATTCAGCACCCGAACACTGAATGGCAATCGCCCATCTTTTATCAAGCTTAAGATTACCCCTTTCAAATCGATAAAAAAACACTACCCAAAATCGCGATTTCCCGCATCAATTAGGTCCTCAAAGCCCTCGAACCACATCAACATTTCGCAGGGCTTCAGAATTCAGATACGCATCACACTACAAACACAACACATCAGACAAGGCTAAGATCCATCCACCATCAGAGATGAATACCGCGCCGGCACAAATACCCTAAACCCCGGTCCCCGGAGCGGAACAGAACGGCACAATGCGCGCAACAGCACCGATCTTCGTCCTCCACAGATCACGCCCGATCGACCCCGGAGCCACGACGGCCAGCAAGCGAAGAAGCGAGCAGCACAGGCGGAAAGCGGCAACCACAGCCACAGAAAAAAGACGAGGGGGATCTTCCGCCTTACCTCGACGTCGGTGCCGCCGCCGCCCGCCCCATTTCCTTCCTCCCCGGCCCCACTCCCATGGCTCCTTCCTCCCGCGGGAGAACCCTCGAATCCTCGATCGACCGGCCGCTCCCCCTCCCCCTTCAGTTCCTTTCCGCCCCCCCCTGCGCTGTGGCTCACCACTGGCTTACGCTGGAAGACGAAAATCTGAGTCGGCCAGGGCCAGAGGGGACCCCAGGTGGATTCAAGTACTGTACCACGCGCGCAGCACGCTTTCGAGGACGGCCCTAATCAATGAGACGCGGCGTGGGGGCTTGCTCCTACTTGGACTTGGCGCGCAAGGCAGCAGCAGGCAGCGAGGCCGAGGCGAGGCGATTGCGGCGCGCTCGATCGCCTGGTTGCGGATGGAGAGGCGTCGTCCGCACCGCGGGTCGACGTGGCACTAGGGTGCGCGTGGGGCCCGCTGCGCCGGGCCGGGGAAGAGGGAGGATGGGAAGGGTGGGCCCGCCGCCGCGAGGCGTCGTTTTCTTCGACACCAAGCAGGCAAAGCTTCATCGACATCGACCGCTTTGGTGACGGGGAGCGCGGGGCCCGGCTTGACCTCTTGACCGTGTCTGTCCACTGTCCTCGCGCCAAGAGCTGCGAGAGCCTTCTCCGGGAAGCAGTACTGCAACTGCCCCCGTGCCCCGTCTTGGCGGCCCTTGCACACTTTTCTTCTGGGCATGGAGAACCTGTTTGACCTCTGGACCCGTGGAGAACACGGAAATTTCTTCAATCTTGTTCTGGAGGCTTGGAACGCCTGAGGCAAAATTCACAAAATTTATGTTTGGGCCTAAGATCCCGAGCGTTGAATTGACACCAACCACACCACCCACTACATGCGCCTTCTTTTGTGCTAAACCAGAGCCCAGTTGGTTCGGCCCATCTCAGCCATTTTGGTTATTGCCTCTTAGCAACCACTCAATCCACCACCATGAACATTCATAACTTAGCACTGATCCAATACAATATGAGAAGAACAGAGTTCGGGAAAGGCAGCAAAGCAGGGGAGACGGGAGGAGATGAGCAAGTTCTAGGTACTGGAAGGAATCAGAGATACACTGGAATCTTGAGGAGGGAGAGAGTAACCAGAGGATGACGAGGAAGAGTAGTAGTTGTTTCTGAATAATCATCGATGTCTCTCTCTGTTGTTTTGCTCTCCTTCTGTACTGTTTGGCTCCATCACTTGCTCGGCCCAGCAACTCTCACTGCCACGGTCCATAGCCCACATAGTGAATAGCCCAATCATGGTAAGCCCCTGACATTGCCTAAACAAAATGGTTGCAATTAGGAGGATTAGATATTTAGATTAGATCAAGATCGTCAACTGATGAACATCATGTCCCCTAAAGAAATAAATTCTACGGCGTCAGCCCGCTTTAAACAATATAAACCGCACCCCTCTGGCTAGTTCTCTTTCTGTGATTACGTGACGGCAGCTAACTAGCTCGAAGCACGCACGTCGGTCTCCCCGTGCTTATCTGGGCGCGATCTGAGATCCTGCTTACCGAGCTCTTCCAATGGAACAGGACCTGGTGATGGCATCACGCGCGAAGGCGACGAGCCGGCGACCCCATCAACCTGCAGCTCGCAGGCTGCATCATGGCGAGCTCCAGGAAATTAATATCATCGCGAAGATCATGTCTGAACTTTCAACCAGGCGTGACTAGCAAACTGATCGCCCTTTACATGATCCCTGTGATATCACCACCCCTAATAAATTAAAAAGAATGCTGGCCTGCTGCGCTACCAGCACCAGTATAAGGCTGTCTCCATCGGCAGCCAGTAAAGCGTTCTGTACTCTATATATAGAGGAAGATTCCATTCTCTATTGCTCCAGCAGCGTTCTCTAAATGGTCCTCTAAAATAGAGAACGCTACAGGTTTCCTCTATATATAGAGATTCTCTCTCCTCTTCTCTATTTTTTCTTTACGTTTCAGACACTGAATTAAATAAAAATAAAATATATCCATAGCGTTTGAGGTACGATAAATACGTACAAAAAATTGGAACAAAATACGTTTTAAATATAGGGTTTAATGTATAGAGAACGAGATTTAGAGAACGTTGTTGGAGAGAAATGAGATATAGAGGAGAGAATCTTGTAGAGAATTCTGTAAATGAAGGATGTAGAGGATGGGATTTGGAGGATATCGCTGGAGACAGCCTAATAATCCCTTCGCCCAACGCTTTCTGACTTTCTGGGAGGAAAGGAGAGAGAGAGAGAAAACCGATTCAACTGGGATGCGACCTGAAAAGAAGATAAAGAACGAAACCGACGAGTTGTTTAGGGTTTTCCCCGATGATTATTAGCGTTTGATGGCAATAATGTAGCATTGTTGGGTCGACCAAAGATACCATTGTTTTTCGCTGCGAGCATTGGCTCTGTTTGCACAGCTTGTGAACCAGCTTCTGATCAATTTTAAGCTGCGGGCTGGCCAAACGCTAGACTTCTTGACCGCTTTCTCCACCAGCGCTTACGCTCCTCCTTCACAAAACGCGCGTACGGTGAGCAGCGGGAGCGGACCAGCTTCTGCAGCTTATCGGCCTCCGCCCCCCGCGCCGGCTGCCTCCGCCCGCCACGCCGGCCTCCGACCCCGGCGCTGGCCCCCGCCCCCCGCCCTCTGCCTCCGGCCCCGGCGCCGGCCCCCGCCCCCCGCCGCCGGCCCCAGCCCCCCGCCCCCCGCCCCTGCCTCCGCCCCCGGCGCCGGCCCCCACGCCCTGCCTCCGCCCCCCGCTGCTTCTTTGTATGATATATTAATTGTTAATAATTTATAAATAAATTTCAGCTGTGCCAAACAGGGCCTATGACCAGCTGCTTCTTTAACAAGCTACTTCTCTGGCCAGCTAGCCACCAGCTGGCTTCTGTGCAAGTTTCAGTTGTGCTAAAGGAACATTGTATCTGCAGCAGATGTTGCCCGGCTGAAGCGCGCTTTTAGTTGCGAGCGTGCGTGCACTGTATCTGCCTCGGATGTTTTGATCTGACGCAACTTTTTTAGAAAGAAAATTGCAGGAAAGGCAAAAGGGTCAGCGGTTGCGTTTCTCAATTCGCCCAGCAAACAGCCGGTATGATCCCGAGATTTCTCATCTCGCAGCTCCATTTTCACTTGTTTTGACCCGATTCTACCTTATCTGAACTTGTAATTCTTCTGAAGAAAGGCGGCTACGGGCTATACATTTTCAGCTTATCTATTTTATATTTCAAAAGTTTCAGCTAATCTGATTCAGCCATTCATGTATCAGAATAAAAGTTGGGATCCTCACGTGCCGAGTGCTGAATTGAAGCACATCGAGGCCCGAGAGGCCAGAGGCCAGAGGCCAGGGGCACTGACACACGGTGCGCGAAACAAACTCCCGGGGCCCACCAGAGTGCGTTCTGACGTTTGCGAAACGGACAAATCGTAGCAGTATCTGGCCCCGTTTCATTCAGATGGAACGCCTTGGCGTTCTCGTGGGCCAATCGCCGGAGGCTTCGCAACCAGCTTCCCACCAAGTCGCCAGCACCGAAGAAGCAGCAGCTACGGCGACAGCACCGACGGAACAGGCGATCGGTTGCTGTCCAGTGTCACGCGGCCTCGGTATGTGTTCGTTTTCTTAGGATCTAAAAGTTTAGATCCGTTACATCAAAGAGAATATTATTATTTATAAGTATTAAATAAAATCTAATTATAAAACTAATTGCAGAACTCCAGAACTAATTCGCGAGATGAATCTAATAAGGTATATTAGTTCATAATTAGCGGATGATTGCTATAGCATCACTGTGGTAAATTATGGATTAATTAGGCTCATTAAATTTGTCTCGTGAATTAGCACTCATCTGTGAAAAAATTTTATAATTAAATTTTATTTAATACTTCTAAATAATAAAATTCTCTTTAATATGACGGGTCTAAACTTTAGACCCTATAAAAAGAACACACGCTTAGATGTCCTCTCCTCCCTCGCAACCCGCCTCCTCGTCCAACCACTCCGACCAGCCCAGCAGGGCGCCAGCAGTTGTGCCGGTGCGGGACACGGGACGCGACGAGCACAACCGCACGGGATGGGATCGTGGATCACTCGCTCTTGGGACGGGCATGCGCGTCGCTTTCCTCCCCAAATTCTAATTTGACCCTCCCAATTGGCCACCGCGTTGCCCCCCTTGCCCCAACTAACCACCCCAACCCGCCCAGCTTTCCCTCCACGCCCACCCATTGGAAGCCCAGGCTTCCAGCCCGGGGAGCCAAACCGCCATCTTTCTTCCGAGAGAGAACTATCGGCGGCGAGGCAGCAACTCTCCCAACTGACCCTAAAAACTACTCCTCCCTGCAACTTGCGAGGACACAGCAAGGAATGGCAACTGGTGCCGCGCTGCGTGCGCGCGCGCCTCGGCAAGTTGCGAGGAGGGACCATGACCGGCACCAACCACTTGCTCGTCCTAGTCCCAGGTATATAAGCGGCCGCCTCTCTCCTTCGGCCTCTACCAGCTCTCTATCCCCTCCCGGCCGCTCCTGTGAGGAAAAACCAAGAACCGTAGGGTGCGTCTGGTACTACTACATAGAGGAGCGAGCAAGCAGGAAGCAGCAGCAACCAGCAATGCCGTACACAGCTCCGAGGCCGTCGCCGCCGCAGCACAGCCGGATCGCGGGCTGCGGCGGGGCGGCGTCGCACGGCACCACGAGCACGCGGCGCGCGCGGGGCAGTGCTGCTCGGCGGTGGTGCAGGCGATCGCGGCGCCCGTGGGGGCGGTCTGGTCCGTGGTGCGGCGCTTCGACCGGCCGCAGGCGTACAAGCACTTCATCCGGAGCTGCCGCCTCGTGGACGGCGGCGACGGCGACGTACGACTGGGTGGAGTCGTACGTCGTGGAAGTGCCGCCCGGGAACACCGCAGACGAGACGCGCACGTTCGTTGACACCGTGCGCTGCAACCTCCAGTCGCTGGCGCGCACCGCCGAGCAGCTCGCCGACGCGCTCGCCTAGCGCCCGTGTCGCCGGCCGCCGGCCTTTTTGCGGGACGTTGTTCTTGACTTCTTCCTGTTCCTTAGGCCTATTGGGGGAGATCGATCCATGGGTTCAATGGTTCTAGATTGATTTAGCTTGTGGTTTAATTTTCTTTTCTTTTTTTGGGCGACACATAGTAAAAAAATCATTTGTGTGGCTGTTGCCTGATATTTGACACCCAATATTCACATACATGTACAACTTTTAGCCGTCTAGCTACTTCTTGGCCTAGTTAAATTAAGTCACTACTCCTAACCTACCTCTATACAAAGATCAGTACTTGTTGAGCATTGTTCTTAATTACATAGGAGTAGCTGTTGCGTGTTTGTTCCTGCAGTTGACGGCCAAATTTCTGCTAAAGAAATCTATTGAAATCTGAGGGGGGAATCCGGTTGGCGGTTCATAAGTTACATTCATGAGATGAATTAGATGCAGTTGCAGAGAACAGGTGCACACGGACCAGAGCCGTGATGGAGTACTTGATGGGGATTGATCAAGGACTCTAAGCCCGGTTTATGTTGGGGGAAGCAAGCTAGTACTACATGGTAGCTAGGCGTAATCATGAAAATGCTCGCTACTGGTAGTATCTAACTCCATCTATCTGCTCCCAGGCGCCGCACGAATCATGAACGGTTGTAGAGTCCGAAAGAAACCCATCAATGGCGTCCCAGTGCATACATTCTGCAACTCGAAGTTCAACACCATTTGAAATCCGGTCGCCGCTCGCCAGGCCCATCTGTTGTTTCTCAAGAAAAATGCAGATCAAATGCTCGCCTTGCCACCGCTATTATGTTAATCCTCTGACTTCATATTTCTTCTCCCCAAGTCATAATTTTTGTCCACTGTTCTGAGAGATCTCAGGTGCCATGCCATCCGTGTGCGCGCACGTCAATCAAATCTTTAAAGATGCACATCTCTGTGTGCAGATGCGCAATGCGATGCTGCTCTCTATTGGCTGGCTCCACGGTACTGGCATGAGTTTGTAGATATAGAGATACCCTAGCCCTACCATTGGCCCAGAGCCCTTCTGCAGCATTTTAACACGCCCCCCTACGAGCTAATTCAAAGATAGAAAAACAAACAAAGCAAAGCAAACGCAGGAACAAACCAACGCAAATTCCCCGTTAAACACATTGCTTACTACTATAGTAACAGTAATAAACAGAGGTTTTCTTCATCGATTCACGTACGCAGACAGCAAGCGAGCGAAGCGACCGAGACACACCCAGTTGGCCGGAGCAAGGCCCTGCCCAATGCGATTGCGAATTTGCAGTCCCGTACGAGGAATTCGGGAGCCGAGCCCGTGCCCGCGCCCTAGGATTCCCTGCGCCGGAGGATTCGCACTCGCGATTGCCTGGCAGGCTGACACCACCGGCCGGCGCGACGCGCCCCAAGGCTCGGAGCGAGGGGAGGAGGAGGAGCACAGTGCAGCGCAGCGCAGCGCGGGTGGAGCTTGACCTGGTGCCAGCCGTGGATCTGAGCCGCCATTACCCGTTTGGATCAAAGGAAAATCAAAGGATTTTTGTAGGAATACAATCCATAGGAAAGGAAACACACTGCTACGTTTGAAACGGAGGAAACCGGCGATCCGTTCCGCAGGAAAGGAAACTACGGGTGTGCATTTTACAGGAATCAAAAAATCCACTCCGAGTCAAAGGAAAGAAAGTCTCGCTCTTTCTCCGTCTCTATCTCTCACGTTCTCTCTCCATCTGGGTCTGTCTTTTCTCTTCCTCACGAAGCTCTCATCCCCAACCATGGCTCTACAGAACTAGCTCATCTGCCTCAAGATTGGACCTCAAGATGACAAATCCACGACCAAGTAGCTCATCTGCTCAACGGAATCGCCCTCCTCTGCCTTTTCTCCTTCCATCAACACTAGATTGTGGTTCTCAATCTGGAGGGGATGAAGTAATTTCACAAGAAACAGGTAAAGATCTCAGCTCTCTCTGCCTTATCTCGGTGTAGGGAGGTAGGATGGCGGCGGTGAATCGTGTTTCCAGGCGTCGAGGTGGAGCTGGAGAGGGCTGGCGGGGGTGCCGCTATGATGGAGGGCGCTGTACGCGTCAGTGGCACGATACGAGAGTATCGCCACTTCTTGCCGCTTGACCGCCGGCGCTGCCCCGGCTCTGGGTCCTCGCTTGCTTCTTCACCCCAGGAATGGCTCTTGCAATGTTGTATGTCATATGGGTGAATTATATAGCAAGAAGCTAGCTAGAGAGGTCCAACGGTCTTATGCCCAACGACTAGCATGTGTGCAACATGTCCAACGGCTAGTATGTGGCTAGTACCCTCCGTGGTTCAAATATTCAAACTCGTATGTTTCCTGCAATCCAAACAACAACAATTCTAGTTTCCTGTGTTTTGAATTCCTGTGGTTTTCTCATCTTCTTGATTCCTACGTTTTGCCTATTTCTACGTTTTTTTCTATTCCTGTATTTTTCATTCCTTTATTCCAAACGGGGTCTAAACTAGGCGAACACCCTGGCCGATATGGGAATCCACACGCGCGTACGTGCGCGGGCGTACACACCCGCAGCTCGATCGCCTTTGCTTCCCGCGGCTGCTGCTGCTACTACTACTTGTTGCTACTACATGCTAGTTGGCCAATAGGCTAGTTGCTCCGGAGGCATTCATGGCGGTGTTGCTGCTGGCCAATAAGCTACTCGATCGCATCGCTTTGAAATTCTTCGTCCTTGTTTCCCCGGTCCACTGTCGACCAGTTCACCTGATTATTTTTACTGCACAGATTGGTACTTACTGTACTTTGGAGCCGTTCATCGTTCTGCGTCGCTCGACTTGGGATACTGAAGTTTGTGGTTACCACATCCAGTTATCTAGGCTGGTCACCTACTGGGTTGGCATATCTTGACGTCTTTGAGGTGACTTGGCTCCCGTGGTTAAAAGAAAGGAACATTAACAGTCTTCTGATGTTCTTTATGTGACTAGAACAATAGGTTTTAACTCGTGATTTTTGTTTGTGTTTTCTTAAGAACTTTTTTGTAACTATCTTAATTTTTAGGGTGAACTTTTTTTTATCACTTTTCTGTGGAGGTGACAGGCCTAATAGAGCATGTGTGTGTCTAAGGAACTTTGCCTAGAGGGAGGATATAGATGTGCTAGCTCTGTTTGAATATTTAAAACAGATACCCCGGCCCGAAGCAAAATCGGATGTCTCGGATGAAAACCAAATGTCTGGGGAGGACCGGAAGATCCGAGTAGAAACTAGAACTCTCTCGCGACCTCGCCAAAGTATGAAACTAAAGAATGCCTATGCAACTCTAGTTGAAATCAAGAGATACAACTCGCAGCGGGGGAAGCATCTAGTCATTTTCAAACTGAGCTCGTTGAGCAGTCGATTGAGATGCCCTGTACGAGCGGCGCTGCCGCTGGTGCAAGCATTTCAAACTGACCATGAGTCCATGACTGACGAGAGATGCGCTGCACATGTGGTTAATGAGAACAGTTTGCGTGCATGGGCTCTATGGGGCAGCTGGACTGGAGGACTTTGATGATTGCTTGGGCCGTCAAGTAACACTGAGCCCATAGGGGATCGAACACAACAGCTGAACAGGCAAGAGTCAAGACACAACAGCCCTGTCTATTTCAGCTTCCGGCGAATTTTGAAGGTTCGATTTTGAGAAGTTTAAAAATTAGATGATTATTAGATTTTATAATCAGCTGGATTCTCGATTCTTGATTATGAGTATCATCTGATTTTTAAATTTTTCAAAATCAAACCTTCAAAATCAGTCATAAGCTGAAATAAACGGGACCAGCATCTTCTTCCTCCGGGCTCCTCCCTCCCCTGTTCTCTGCTGATCTTCCTTCCCCGGCCTCTCCCGCTTCTCCCTAAACTCCTCTAATCCTTCTCCAAGTAGTGAGTCCTCGTATCCAATACTACCAATTTATGAGAAAATTTGCGTCGGTTGCAAGTTGTCGAGTGATTTTGAGATGGAGATTCGTATAACGTGGCCTGTAGCCAGTGGGTGGTCTGGCCTGATACTCGCCAACACCACGCAGATTCTAAGCAATCCAGGCAGCTTGAGCGTGAGGCTGACTCCTAACCTGTGTCATCATCACATCCTTGCAATCTCAGCCTAAGAAATATGCTATCTACTATTCCATTTTAAAAAAAAAACTCTATCTACTACTCTCGCTTCGTTCTCAGATGATGGAGTAAACAAAACGCCTGCGGCTTCGTAAGCTCATTACGTCGCGGTCAGGCCCAGATGGCTAGCATGGACATCAAGCCAGCCCCGAGCAGCAGCGAGGCGTTCAGCGCGAGCTGCAGCCGCGCCCTGCTCTGCACCCTGGCGCTCATGAACTCCTCGGCGAGGATGTCCACCAGCGCCATGTACACCAGGATCCCGGCCGCCGCGGCCTCGAGGAGCCCCTGCACGACCAGCGCCGTCGGGCTGGTCTCGTCGTACACGGACGATATCGCGATGCCGATGGCCACGCCGGCCGGGGTCGTCACCGAGAAGAAGAGCGCCATCGCCACCACGGATTTGAGGCGAAACTTGGCCTGCCATAGAATGAAGAAAATCTCTGTCATCACACTAGTAGTTAATTTATTTATTTTTTTTGCGAGGCACTAGTAGTTAACTTAGTTATCAAGGAGTGGCATCTACTACAATTCAAAAAAAGAAAAAGAAATGAGTGGAATCTTTACATGGGCTGACTTGTTACTCAGCCTAGGCCCAGTAATGTCAGATATGTGTCCATTCAAGCAGTACTGGCGGCCCAGTTACTGGTATTATTCTTTACATGGGCTGACTTGTACCCCAGCCTAGGCCCAGTAGTATCAGATATGGCCATTCAAGCAGTACCGGCCCAGTTACTAGTGTTCTTCACAAAGTTTTCATAACGTTGCTCGTCAGGCTAAAAGATAACAAAATGAAAGAAAAGGGGGAAAATTACGAGACGTTAGCAATAGTGATTTTGTCTTTGGCAAAAAAAGAAAATACGATAGTGATATTGTGACAACACACTTTGATGTGGACCTTGCAAGACCTAAAAGATGAAACACAAGTGCTAAAGAAGATGCGGCGACGTCTTCCGTACAAGTCTAAAGTTTTAGAGGATTGGTAGATTCTGCTGATTGCTATGCCCCAACGCTCGCAATCGATGGCTCAGTTTCATGGACAAGGATAATTGACTGCTCCTAATTAAACCAGCCCGAATGGGAAGTAACAGCGTCCTCACCTGGACAATGCACCCGCCGAGGCCGATGCCCTCGAAGAGCTGGTGGAACGTCAGCGCCGGCACGAGCGGCCGCACCGTGCTGGGGAAATCCGAGGCGCCCAGCGACATCCCGATGATCAGCGAGTGCACCACCACGCCCAGCTCCAGCACCTGGATGGATCCACGACAGCAGCTTGATCAAATTAAATCCGTCGGAAATCCTCACCGCACCGCCTCTCTGTTTCTCGGAGCGCGCGCGCGCAAGGTGTGGCCGTACGTACATGAGAGACGACGCGGTGGCGCACGAGGTCGTCGCCGGCGGCCGGCGGCGCGGGTGCCAGCACGGACATCCCGTGCGCGTGCCCGTGGTGCCCGTCGGCGGCCCCCTCCAGGTCCCCGTCCCCGCACCGCCCGGGCTCCGCCGGCGGCTCGTCGACGACGGCCGCGGCCTTCCTGGCGACCGTGCGGCGGAAGTACCCCGTGGCGATGGTGTCCACGACGAGCGTGGCGATCGCGGCGAGCATGGCGACCATCCCGGCGAACGGGAACCTCCTCCACGGCCCGGTATCCGCGAGGCACGGCGAGCCCAGCGCGTCGAAGGCCGCGGGCAGGATGTGCACCAGCCCCGTTGCGAGGATGACCCCGCCCGCGAAGGCCTTGACGGCACGGAACAGTCCCGTGCCCGGCCGCAGCGCGGGGACCCGGCGGCCCAGCGCGGGCACCGCGGCCCCCGCCGCGCCCCCCGCGAGGATGCAGAAGATGGCCACCACCTTCAGCCGCAGCGCCCGCGCCTTGTCCCGCCCCGCGGCGTCCTCCGAGCAGTCGCACTCCGCCGCGGCGGGAGCCGGCAGCAGGGAGACCGCCAGCGCCAGGAGGAGGCACCAGAGCGCGCCCTGGAGCTTGGCCATCGTCTAGCGCTGCCGGCTCGGCTCACCCGGTCGGCACAGCGCCGCGGCAGTGTTGGCGCATGCGCATGCCTTACCGATCCGTTTCCTCGCAGCATTTTTGTACCCGTGCGTGAGGCTGTGTGCCTGTGTCTCACTTTCCGGGGGGTTACGAGACGCGACGGGCTCACCTGCCTCACCATGGGAACGCGGCGACATTGATCGTGCGGGCGTTTTCGCTGCACACCTCGCCCGCCCGCGCGCGGCCGAATTGATGGGTGGTGAATGCAGCGGAGCAACGAGGTAGAGTGAGTGCTGTGTTTTCCGTAGACCCTGGCACTCTGCGTAGGGATGCTGGTGCCGAGTTTTACTCGCAGCAGCAGCAGGTCGGCGAGGCGTTTCCGACGGTTTGGCTGCCCGTCGCCGGCTTGCTTTTGCACACGCCTTCGCCCGTGGCCCTGATGCAGCATGATAGCAACGTACTAATCAGATTACTGGTGATCAGATGGTTACTCACGTCCCTCGAAGGCCGGCGAGCGATCCTTTTACGCCGCTGATAGAACGATCCACACAGCTCTAGGCAGTGGTAATCGTGCAGGACTCGGGAGGGTACTGCAACATAGCGGAATTTGCGGGGCTGGCGGCATGTAAACCCGATACCCCCAGCGGTCCACCAAACCAATAAACTAGCTAGTACTAGCTTGGACAAGGAGAGTGCAGCCACTTGGACACTTAACAATGATCTCGGTGACGAGCAAGTCTTGGAATCGTGGAACAGATCGGAGACTTTTGACATGTCGCCACCATGTCGACATCCTGTGCCATCTACATGAGGTCGGTGGACCTGCTCTTGTATGCTGCTGTGATCTGCGCGGCCACGCCATGTTCCAGTCTTCCAGATGGGCTCAGCAATGTATTGTGATGTAGCGGCATCTGCTACGCACACGTATCTAGGGTGGCGGCTTCTTGCCATAGTCAACTTGCACTGGCCATCATTTCCTATAGTTTTTTCTTTCTTTCTCCTTCTACCCGTGTACTATCGCGAGAGAGGCAGCATGTGCGCTTTGACGATTGGTGCGAATGGAAAGGGCACCAGCTTTTTGCTTGAAGCGGCTTTGATGCAGCAGCTCGCCTTTACCTTTCTCCTTTTGGAATCCTCAACGTACAGTCGCCAAATGAGGTTCATAATAGCGACGTAATCGGCGCTTTTATTACATGAGTTTTATTTGGCGAGTATGTACTTCTTTTTACAGACACAAATAATAAACTGTCAGGTGATGATGATCGCGTAATAACAAAGATCAAACGGGCGGTGGAAAAAATCCAAAAAGAAAAAAAAACATAATTGGATCAGTACTGTACTCGCGAGTATTCACGCCCATATAGCAAGCATGGACATCAGCGCCGTCCCGACCAGCAACGACACGTTGACGATGACCTGCAGCCTCCCGTTGTTCTGCACCCTAGGGTTCATGAAGTCTTGGGCGAGAAGGTCGACGAGGGCCATGTAGTTGAGGATGCCAGCCGCGGCGGCGTTGAGGACCCCTTCGATGATGAGGGCCCTGGGGCTGTTCTCGTCGTAGGCGGAGGAGATCCCGATGCCGATCACAACCCCGACCGGCGTGGTGAGTGAAAAGAAGAGGGCCATTGTCAGCGCCGACTTCAGACGGAACTTGGCCTGTTCGAACCAAGAAACTTTCATCACCCCAGTGATCATTATGTACTTTTGATTTGCTAAACCCTAATCTCAAAATGTTGACCACCGAAAACTGTAGCTACAAGCATTGCCCTACCTTCGGATCCAATTGTAGGAGCTAATAAGACGACTGAGGAGCACAAGACGGTGACAAAGGTGCTCTTCGAAGGTAATGGATGAATAGTAGCGTTGTAGGGTTGTGGGAAAGGGGGTGAGGTATGGGGATAACATTGAGAAAAAATCAGGCGTATTGTGCCCTGACGTAATTTTTGAAACTAAGCTATTGATCTAATATTCCGTGATTGTATATATTGAGCTTGAGCACCTAGTTAAACAATGTTTACAGCGTCTCAAGTACCACGGCTTTGCTAGTTCAAATGTAGCAGACAGTAATAAATCAGAGCGTATACCTGCACAATGCATCCTCCAAGCCCTATTCCTTCGAAGAACTGATGAAACGTCAGCGCTGCCACAAGCGGTCTGATCGTGCTGGGACTCTCAGATGCGCCCACAGACATCCCGATGATCACCGAGTGCACTATGATCCCCAGCTCGAGCACCTTGAGGACATCCATGTAATACAAGGCAAGAACTTATGATCAGCAAACGCACGTGCAGTATGATCAAGTATAGTATATGAGTTCATTTGATTCATGGACAGGGATGATGGATCGATGAGAACCTGCCGCGATGACGCGGTGGCGGATGAGCTGCGTGCCGCCGCCGTCGGCGTTGGGCGTCGACACCATCATGGACGCGACACCGTGCGCGTGGCCACCGCCGTGCGGCGCATGGTCTGAGGTCTCGACGTCCCCGACGGCCGCGGCGGGCTTGGCGTTGTGCGCGCGTTGGAAGTAGCCCGTGGCGATCGTGTCGACGACGAGCGTGGCGATGGCGGCGAGCATGGCGATGAGGCCCGTGAACGGGAACTTGTGCCACGGCCCGTCGGCGAGGCACGGCGAGCCGAGCTTCTCGAAGGCGTCCGGGAGGATGTGCACGAACGCCGTGGCGAGGATGACCCCCGCCGCGAAGGCCTTGACGGCGACGAAGAGGTCGGTGTCCGGGCGGAGCCCCGGGAACCTCCGGCCGAGCGAGGGGATCGCGCAGCCCCCGGAGCTCGCGACGAGGATGCAGAAGATGGCGACGATCTTGAGCGTGAGCGCCCTTCCCTTGTCGCTGTCTTCGTCGGCGGAGGCCTCGCATTCGCAGTCGGCGACCGCGAGGAGCGGGAGGGAGGCGACGGCGAGGAGGCAGAAGGCAGCAAGCTTCATGCCGGCAGCCATGTCGAGCTAGGAATAACGGTGACAAACAGTATGGCCGTATACATACAAGTATATGTGAAGCCGTCGTTGTTGGAACTTGATCGTGGATATACTAAGAAAATGAACAGATGAGATGAAGGTTAGCATAATCATGTGGAAAATTTCTGGAGAACTAATATCGCGGCAGTGATTCATTAGGTCCTGTCAACATGGCAAAATTTTAACTAGCAAATAGATGAGGTCATCTTCTGCTTCATGTAGATCATCTTCTCCGAGATCCCCGAGGCGCCAGTCACCAAGCTCTCTGGCATCGATGATCGATCCCCCTCCTTTCCTGGAACGAATCCCTTTGGGCACGGACACACGCCGTTCACGTGTAGATCGGAGACCAACGGAGTCAGAACTCAGATAAGCGTGTTCAAAGATTAGGGACCCTGCAACTATATCTCGTACGATACTCCTCTTGCAGCGCTGTCACTCCAGCGCGCTCTCTGCATATGCGGCGTCCTCTCCATCCATGGAGTCAACGCCGCGTCGCCGGCCGCCACCAAGATCATCCGCCCCGCCCCGGTCCGATCCATGCATGATTCGGTGTCTGAATTCTGATTGGTGCCCCATCATGTACGCCTCCCTGAGATGAGACGCCGTTTAAAATTTTCGGGGTCAGACGGGCATACAGAAATCGTCGTCAAGATGCATGTCAGGATGTCGACACACAGTTTGGGCGCACGCGACATGGGAGCCGTGATTCAGCAGCTAACCTCGTCTTACTGTAGTTTTCTTGTAAGGTTTCACATGGGAGTTGGACGTGTCTGGAATCCGTGAGATCAAGGGTCAGTCCGTCCATCGTTGGTCTGCTGGCGGCACGGTAAAAGGTACTTCTTCCTTTTACTTACCTGATGATGTTTTGGATACAGGATGCAGTCTTCAACCCATGTATTTGACCATTATTTTTTCTATTTTTTTCCGTTGAAATTTATAGGAAATACAGACACCTGAAAGTATAGTTATGGCCAAGCTAGGTACATCTTTTCAATGTCATAAAAATCTTAAAATTTCTGTGTACATGTATTAGCTGTCTAGAGCTGACCGCGCACATCCTTGGGCGTCATTTGCAAAATAATAGTTGACCGTACATATCCTTATGTATATTACTACATCGGCTAAAAAAATGTAGGTTCATTTTGTTTTGTCTAATGTCAAACTTCTTCGGTTCTGATCAAGTGTGTATGAAAAGATATATAACATCTAAATACTAATTATTACGAAAACAAGACATTTAATGGTGGATTTGAATTTGATTCGGTGTTGTAGATTTGTTGTATTTTTCTACTAAATTGATTAAGATTAGAGACTTTTTTGACTTATGAAAAGACTAAAATGAGAGAGGGGGGGGGGGCGTTATAGCCCTGGGGCGACCATTGCAATGTTGACTCCTTTCGGTCCTAATAGCACCTTGAAAATCTTCACCTCAGTGCGCTTAGATTTATGGACTCTGGTACCCTTGTCATACCAAAATAATTGGCTATGTTAATGTTCAGTTTTGTGTATTTTGATCACCAGCGGTTCAGCATCTTGTTTACTACATCTGAGGCCACCTGGAGGGTGGAGTGTTCTTTTCTTTCTTTTCCCAAACCATGTGGCCTCAGATTGTGCCCATTGCATTGGATAGGGAAGGGTTTGTTACAGGGAAACATGAAACTTTTACCGTGTGTTTGGTTGGGGGAACGAGGGGGAGCGGAGCGGAGCGGTTCTATTTTTGAACCTGTTTGGTTGGCGGACGGTGGAGCGGAGCGGAGCGGAAGCGCTCCCACGCGGGAATATTCTCTGAAGATGCGGAACGAACTGGCTCCGTGAAAACGAGCGGACGCGAGCGCTCGGCTCCCACGCCCGCTGCCCGTCACCGCCCGCTCGTCTCCCACGCAGGTGAGCGCCGCCCCTGAGCCCCCCCCCCCCCGCCCCCGCCCCCGGGCGGCGCCGCCGCCGCTGGAGGCGCCCCTCCCCCCCCAACCCGCGCGCGCCCTGGAGGCCCCGCGCGCCGCCACTGGAGCACCCCCCCCCCCCCGTCGCACGCCCGGGCGGATCTGCCGCGCCCCTGGAGCCCCCGCGCGCCGCCGCTGGTGGATCTGCTGCCGGCCTGCCTGGAGACCCCCCCCCCGCGCGCCGCCCGCCCCACCCCCCCCCTCCCCGCGCGCCCCCGCTGGAGCCCCGCGCCGCCGCTGGAGCAGCCCGCCCCCGCCCCCCGGCGCTGGAGCCCCCCCCCCACCCCCCCCGCGCGCCCGGGCTGGAGCCCCCCGCGCGCCGCGCCGGAATCCCCCCCGCCCCGCTGGAGCCCACGCGCCCCGCTGGAGCCCCGCGCCGCCGCTGGACCCCCCCCCCCACGCGCCCCGCCGCCGCTGGAGCCCCCGGGCGCTGGAGCCCCTGCAGCCCCCCCCCCCCCCCCCCCGCGCTGGAGCCCCTGCAGCGCCCCCCCCCCCCGGGCGCTGGAGCCCCTGCAGCCCCCCCCCCCCGCGCTGGAGCCCCTGCAGCGCCCCCCCCCCCCCCCCCGGGCGCTGGAGCCCCTGCAGCCCCCCCCCCCCCCCCCCCCCGGCGCTGGAGCCCCTGCAGCGCCCCCCCCCCCCAGCGCCCTGTCCTGCTGATAGCTCGCTGTATTTGATTCTGATTCAAATCTTTGTCTCTGATTTTGGCAGCTCGCAGGAGAAATTTGGAAGACAGTGTGCACGCCTCGGAAGGTATCATATTATGTCTTACTGAATATATGCTTTGTGTGATTACTTGTTATGCTTTAAAAATTTATTGATTTTATCTTGTTTCTGTATAATTTAGATGGATAAGAAGCAGCAACTTTTCATTTACACAGCTGCTGCGTATACGTTAATTTCGATGATGGCCATGATTATTCAATCTAGAAAAAGAAAACGCCGTGAACCTGTAGAACCAATTACCTATGCTCCAATTGAGGAGAGGGATAGAATGAGAATTGAGTATCTGAATAATAAGATATGGAAGAATGATGTAACTTGTGTCAATATGCTTAGACTTAATAGAGCATCTTTTTTCCGATTTTGTAAGCTTTTTAGGGACCGGGGCCTTTTGCAAGACACCATACATTTGTGTGTTGAGCAGCAGGTTGCAATGTTTTTAAACACAGTAGGTCATAATATTCGAAATAGGTTAGTTGGCACCAATTTTGATAGGTCCGGTGAAACTGTTAGTCGGTATTTCAACAAAGTAATGCACGCTATTGGAGAGCTACGAAACGACTTCATTACACCACCGTCGACATCAACTCCAGCTAAAATTGCAGGAAACCCAAGATGGGATCCTTACTTTAAGGTGTGAGGCCTATCTCCCCTTCATTTTAAGGGTGGGGTTCAGATTGTAATTTCTGATATTATTTCCATTCTAATTGTATAATAGGATTGTATTGGAGCAATAGATGGCACACACGTGCGGGCCTCTGTTCCTAAACACAAGGAGGCTTCCTTTCGTGGTAGAAAGAGTTATCCTACTCAAAATGTCCTAAACACAATGAAGCCCCGATTTCAGGCTAAGCTGTAAATCTCAATCAGAGCTACCATGGGACAGCCCAAACTATAGAAGCAACACAGTGGCACTAACCAGTACATGTAAACACTAAAGCATCATTTCATTGACACAGAATAGTGTAAATCGATCCGAATTCGAGGCCCAAACCAGAGGACAACGTGCACGAGCAGCAGGAGCAAGAGCAACAACAGATGAACTGATTAAGCTAAATTGGACTGCAGGAATCAAATTACGGAAATCAAACGGAGCATATAGAAATTATAATTCGGAAGGAGTATGGTTACAGCAGCAGTAGTACCAGTGGTAGTACCACGGGGCGCCGGGCGGCGCAGGCGAACAGCAGGGGCCCGGGACGGCGGGAGCCCGCTCGGACGCGGGGCGTCGGCGATCAGCCGCCGGGCGGCACGATGCTGGCGCTCGGGGCTGGGTCGCTGTGGGCGCTGGCGGCTTCAGGGGCCTGGAGAATGGGCGGCGTGTATGTCGAGCGGGCAGGCGGTGTGCGTCGGCCGACTTCCCCGTGGATGGCGGCGCACGGAGGCCGAAGACGAGTAGCGGAGGTTTCCCAGCGGGGGCAGGCCGGCCTGTTGGGCCTTGTCATGGCGACCTAGAGATCGGCCACATAGGGGTATAACCGGGCCCAACCGGCAGCAGATTTGGCGGCAGAGCGCGACGGTGCAAACCATGGAGCCTTTTAAAAAAGGCAACAAAAAAAATTAATTGGATGCATACCATTACAATTATCAATTCTCTGTTCTACCATTACAATCCATCCATCGTATTAGAACCGTACCATTACAACTTTCTCTCTACCAGGCTCATGCCATTTTGTACGCCTGCGGCTACGTTGGGCCCAGTTGCAGACCGGTGTACGCATACACTCATTTCGTATGGCCGAGTTTGCCCCTAGCTTGGTGCCCATTTGACTTCATTTTCCAAACTGGTTTGGTGCCCATTTGACTTCATTTTCCAAACTTTTGATTAGCAGCTCAAGTGAAAAAGAGCCAATCTCCACATCCCACTTAATCATCTAGCCCTTAGAGTATACTTTCCCACCCATCAAATCCATTGCGAGGAACCCCTCCACCATAATCTCTAGTGCGAAAAATCCAAGCCTATCAAGAAAATCAACATGGTCTAGTCAACAACCTACGATTTCAAATATCCTCAAGTCAGATTGGGAGAGAGAACTTGGCCTACCCGGTCTCCATCGCACTTCCTTTCCGGTCTTCCTCGCCCGCGCGTCGTCTGCAGTCGTCGTCACCGCCGGGCAGCCACCGTCGCTTCTAGGGTTAGGGTTCGTTAGGATAGAGTAAGAGAGGGGCGAGAGAGTGGGTGACTCAATCTGAAGCAAGTCAACGAGTCAAGTTTGTACCGTTGAGCCAAGGACAAACTCGACCATACGAAATGAGTGTATGCGTACACCGGCCTGCAGCTGGTCCCAACGTAGCCGCAGGCGTACAAAATGGCATGAGCCTGGTAGAGAGAAAGTTGTAATGGTACGGTTCTAATACGATGGATGGATTGTAATGGTAGAACAGAGAATTGATAATTGTAATGGTATGCATCCAATTAATTTTTTTTGTTGCCTTTTTTAAAAGGCTCCATGGTTTGCACCGTCGCGCTCTGCCGCCAAATCTGCTGCCGGTTGGGCCCGGTTATACCCCTATGTGGCCGATCTCTAGGTCGCCATGACAAGGCCCAACAGGCCGGCCTGCCCCCGCTGGGAAACCTCCGCTACTCGTCTTCGGCCTCCGTGCGCCGCCATCCACGGGGGAGTCGGCCGACGCACACCGCCTGCCCGCTCGACATACACGCCGCCCATTCTCCAGGCCCCTGAAGCCGCCAGCGCCCACAGCGACCCAGCCCCGAGCGCCAGCATCGTGCCGCCCGGCGGCTGATCGCCGACGCCCCGCGTCCGAGCGGGCTCCCGCCGTCCCGGGCCCCTGCTGTTCGCCTGCGCCGCCCGGCGCCCCGTGGTACTACCACTGGTACTACTGCTGCTGTAACCATACTCCTTCCGAATTATAATTTCTATATGCTCCGTTTGATTTCCGTAATTTGATTCCTGCAGTCCAATTTAGCTTAATCAGTTCATCTGTTGTTGCTCTTGCTCCTGCTGCTCGTGCACGTTGTCCTCTGGTTTGGGCCTCGAATTCGGATCGATTTACACTATTCTGTGTCAATGAAATGATGCTTTAGTGTTTACATGTACTGGTTAGTGCCACTGTGTTGCTTCTATAGTTTGGGCTGTCCCATGGTAGCTCTGATTGAGATTTACAGCTTAGCCTGAAATCGGGGCTTCATATGTCATTTTTCTCTACTACTGTCAGAAAGTTGAGGCACGAAGAACTAAGGCATTGCATTGCCTTTTCAAACTTATCTATTGAATTTAAGGTATTATGATACCTTTTAAATACATTATGTACTTTTTGTTATTTTATACTTCTCTACTGAATTGCTTGGCAAATTTTGTTTGCGTTACTGAATTCTATATTGGATTATATGGAATTGCATATTGGAGTATTGGCTAGGCATATCCTGGGTTAAAATCCTGGGTCCCCGCCACTTGGCACCGGACCCTTCTGGTGTATCTGCATTCCGCTAGCAGGTGAACTGGTGAAGTCCCGTCTCTGGTACTTTTCTGCACTAGGGGCATGTGGGACTGTGTTCAGCATCTCGTGAGGCGGTCGACGTCCATAGTCGATTTTGGATCACTAGCCATGAGAAAAACTTAATACTTTGGTGTTGCCCATGTTCTCCAAAACTCCGTTGATTAATTTTGTCTACGACCATTCACCAGTTGTTGGGTGGCATTTAAAAGATTTGACATGCATGTATGCAACTGCAAATATCCTGGGCTCTTTGTCATGCCATTATGGTACTAGCTTGTTTCAGTATCAGATTATAGTTAGGACTGGCGTTGTGCTTCCGCAACTGCAACTATTCTGGAATGTTTATTATGCTGTTAAGGTACTAAGCTGTTGTTTCAATACCAGATCCCTGTTTCTTAAAGTCCCAATGTCTACTATCTCTGATCAGAAGAAACGCACCTTAGAAGCCCTGCAGCAACAGTATACTGCTGCAAAAGCTAAGAAATTGCAAGATGAACAGCTTAAGAGCCATAAGAAGAACAAAGTAGATGCCCCTAAGCCTAAATTTGATATGCTAAGGAAAGGCAAAGCTCCAGAACTCACACCTCGTCAAACATCTGCTCAGCCCTCTTCTCATAAAGGTTTAGTTTTGTTCGCTATTCTTTTTTATGCAATCATGCAAGCTTTTGTTTATCTCCATTTTCTATCATATTGCTGCTGCTTTTCAGGTGTAGCATTTTCCGGTTCTAATTGTCAACAAAAACCTTCCGCGTCCTCAGGTAACCTCTCTACCGTTCTCTGTGTGTGCATGTGCAAGGCTATGTAACAAATACTTTTGAACTTTGTAGGTGAAGAAATTAACCCTGTGTATGCTGAACTTTCATGTTCCCTTCGTGAAAATTTGTTCCAGGATGGCATTTCGGTAAATATCCCTGTGATATGGGTTGTCTGTCTCAAATTTATTGTTATCTGTGATGAAAAAAAAACTTCTCAGTGTTTACTGCTGTGAACTTTGGTGTAGGATTTTGATAACACAGAGGTTGTTCAGAGTGTTATATTTGACATAATTCAGAAAGGTGGAGATTCCGGGAAAATTACCAAGGGAGCCAAAAAGTTGAAGCTGGAAAAGGGGATCCTATTAGATAACTATGTTCAGAGGGGTCCTAGACTAGTGGACGCCCAAGCAAGATCTTTGTTGATTCACTCAAAGCGATCGAAACATCACATGTCTCTGAAGCAACATAAGAAATGCGGTTCATTTGATTTAGATGGTGCATTCCACAAGTAAGTCTTTCTTGAGAGTTGGCCTTAAAATGACCAATCACTACAAAATGATTGTGTTATCTTTTGGTTTCTTTTTATGACATGAATGAAAATAAAACTGAGTTCCTTAAGAGTAACAATTAAACTGAAGTTTATATCCATGCTCAAATTCACATAATATGTTATTAAGTTTGGAGTCCACACAATTTTTACATGTCGTCTTGGTCTTGCAGGTATGACCTCTATAAGCCAATGCATGAGATGTGGAAGGCGTATATCAGAGAGCTTACAAAAATAACCCCGTATGGTGTCACACTCTCCTTCTGTCTGTTATTCTGAGCCTTTTATCTATCGTTTTCATTCTTCTTTCCATGGAAAATAAGATCCCCGTTCTGTATTGCGCTTCAACAAAATAAAAGACAGTTAAACTCTGAGGTTCTGCTGCTTTTAATCTCTTAATCTTATTTCTCCGATTTTATTGGTTTCTATAGAATGCTATACTGTTTGTTTGATTGTAGAACTTCAATGGATCTCAAATGCAGGCTGTGTTCTGTACCAAAGAGTAAGAAATATACTAGCGTGCACTTTATTAGTTAGCAACATTGAGATGACTCAAAGACCCTAGCAGCTCCTTGAACAGAAACTTACTAACTGTAGGGACTAAATTCACCCAGTCATATGGTGCCATTAACAAAATTGGGGGAGATTATTGATTACAGTATAAGGCTAGAAGTATTTTTATGAAATATTAAAAATTTGAAGAGTTGAAATTAAAAATCAAGGCAATAACGAGCCTGAGGGCCATAAGCCCAAAACAAGCACAATCAGAGCAGGGGATCAACTCAATCTTTTCAAAAAACTTGTACCTAACTCCGTCATTATGCCTTTTCTGTCCTTTATATGAGCTAACATGTCCTGTCTTGCCTACAGGAAAAAGCAATTGTCCGAAAACCTCCTTTCTGCAGATCTTCACGGGGCTCTTCTTATAGGTGATTCATATGCTGGAACTAGTTGCACGCTATATTGTTTCTTCTTTTCTAACTTTGTTTTAACTTGGTCATGTTTTATATGGCTTTGTGGTATCCAGTGGCAGAATGCAAAGCTGCTTCATATCAAGGTGTAAGTGGCATTATGATCCGGGATACTGCAGAGACTTTTGGAATTATATCAGAGGACAATCGCTTCCGAGGTACTTTTCCTTCTCTTGCTGATGCTGTACTCTGCACTACTTGTATACGCTGTATTTTGTCTTGTGTGACAAAATGGCTCTTAAAGTAATTGATCAGCCTTTGTTTTCTATTGCTAGCTTCAATTTACTGTTGGCACTGCTAAATCATTCTTCTTGATTTATCAAGGAAATAACTTAGTAGTTACAATAGAGGCTCTCTCAACACCTGTATCATCCTGAATTTGAAATCTTCAGCATCAGAAGGTCATGCTGCGATGATTTTCTTTTCACCTCGTTACAAATGCATCAATGGTATTGTAAGATAATCCACCTGGCAGCTCCAGAGGCTTGCTGTTATTGATATCTATTTGCATGAAGACATGTGAAATTCTGTTATACCAACTGCAGAATTTCTAAGTGACTTACTTTGGGACCTGCAGTCGTACCAAAAGCTGGTTCGGTTTTCATCCTCCAAGCGTACTGCTGGAAGGTCACACTGATCGGCGACAAGCTATCGCCCAATGAAAAGTTGAAGGAGGACCAGCGTCAGCAGCGCGCACAATCACAGATCAGATAGCTTCCAATCTAGTTATTGTTCCAGAATTTTTTTTTTGCCTCACGGAGGAACATGCACAGTTATCTCCTGTTGTCCTGTCACGCCAATGGCGCTGCGATCTTAGGTGGAACAAGTACTGTAGCAGTTACGCTTTGCTTTCGGTTCTGATACGATTCATCGAGTTACAAGAGCTAGGTGGTGGCAAATAATTAATTGTTTCCGCCACAATGATTGCATGATAAAATATGAGCATATGGCCTGGGTAAATGGGTATTCTGAGAAATCTGTCACAGTTCAAAACTGATTAGGAGACCTTAGATAGATTACTGGTCTATTAAAACAGCCAATTAGATGGGCTGTTCTTCTCTTCTAAAAGAATCGGTCAACTCAAATTTTTATCAGCCCCAAACTAATCTACCCTGGCCTTAGCCTTCAGAAATCAGAACTGAAGACCATTCGAGATCACACAAATGACAGCAAACTCTCGGTGAAAAAAAAAAATCAAACAAAACGAAAAGCTCCTTCCCACCATTGGAGAACGACCCGCACCGCCCGCCCGCCATCTTCCACCGCGGCCGCCAACGCAGCAGCCGTGGCCGCGACGGTCCGCTTCCACTTCCACCCCACCCACCCACCGGCCGAACCCCACCACCACTGACGCCTTCTTCTTCCACCTCCTCCGGTGTTGGTTCCACTCCCCCCGACCAGATCGCAGTTCGCACCACGCCGCGGCGGCGATGGCCGTCCCGTCCTCCGACCGCGCGAGGCGGCCCTTCCTCCTCTCGCTCTCGCTCTTCCTCTTCATCTCCGCCGTCCTCGTCCTCCTCTTCCTCTTCCTCGACCCCTCGCCCGGATCCCTGGCCTTCCTCCCCTCCCGCGTCTCCGCCTCAGCCCCCTCCATACCTTCGCCCCAACAGCAGAGCCTCACCCCAGTACCCACCCGCGGAAGCTCACCTCACTCGCAACCAGCCGGCCCGCTGGCCACCGCGAATGCGGAGGCATCGCAGCCACCCGCCGCGGAAGCCCGTGGTGGCAGCGGCTCGCCGGGAGCGGACGACAGCAGCGGCGCCATGGGAGTCGAGGCGGACGGGAAGGCGGACACAAGCATCGCCGCGGCGGGGGCAGGCGGGGACGACGAGGAGCTGCCGGTGAGCGTGAGGTGGCAGACGTGCAGCAGGATGGGGAGGGGCGTGTCGTCGACGGACTACATCCCGTGCCTGGACAACGTGCGGGCGATTAAGGCGCTGCGGTCGAGGCGGCACATGGAGCACCGGGAGCGCCACTGCCCCGTGGCGCCGCGGCCAAGGTGCCTGGTGCCGCTGCCGTTCGGGTACCGGACGCCCGTGCCGTGGCCGCGCAGCCGTGACATGGTGAGGACCTCCCGCGATAGCTTCGCTTGCCTTTGTCGGTAAGGGAGGGAAGTGTCTCTGGTTGTTGATCCTCTTTGCTATTTCTTCATACAGAATATTGGTAGCTCTTTTGCACCTAATCATGCGCTCATGAATCATGATCATGAGGATGGTTGTTTGGTTGGGCGGCTAGTGATGCTAGTATTATTTTAGTCTGCTGACCACATGCCAAGGATTGGGACCCGAAAAACCTTTTTGATTCTCATATTAGAATACTAGATTTGCACTGTAAACTAAGAACGATCTCTGTTTTTGGAAGTTACAATGGCTATGCAGCACAAAGCATTTGCCTCTTGAGGATCTGGAATCTCTACTATAGCATTGATACAGAGAATACTCTTTCCGCAGATGGGCTCTTTGACAAATAACTTTCTGTTTTTGGGGCTACTTCTTTCAAATCATTGGAATCAGTTAATGCCCTTTAGCAATATATTTCTTAATTCCTCTTCACAGTTACCTTGGTCTGGCGTATATCTTTTTTGTGTTAAGATGTTATTAGGCGACTGTCTATCTGATTGTGTTTCACTTCACTGCAAATCCAGATTTGGTACAACAACGTCCCACACCCAAAGCTGGTGGAGTATAAGAAGGATCAGAACTGGGTTACAAGATCTGGTGATTATCTTGTTTTCCCTGGAGGTGGAACTCAATTCAAAGATGGTGTGGGAAGATACATTCAGTTTATTGAACAGGTAAACATTAACATATCGGTTTCTCTATGTTGAGACCTGAGACAGGTTAACTCTGCTGGGAAAATTCCTTATGTAGGTTGATGGCCAAGTGAGTTGCGTGCATTGTTTGAATTAAGATGTTTCTTATATATTTTCTTAGGTCGACTTCACTGCCATTGCTCAGTATATTCAATGTTGAGTCTTCACTGGTCAGGGTTGACCATAAACGGGGCGCTTGCATTTCTAAAACAATTACTTATGCTGGGGTTTTTAAGTACCAGGCCATCAGTTTTCATAACAACTTTCTGTGTTTTTCCTTTTCCGTTTTTGTTTTGTAACTTGCTTGTGATCAACTTCCTGTGTAGATTATGCCGGCAGTTCAGTGGGGAACGCGTACAAGAACGGTCTTGGATGTTGGATGTGGTGTTGCCAGCTTTGGTGGATACTTGCTTGACAGGAATGTCATTACAATGTCATTTGCCCCAAAAGATGAGCATGAAGCTCAGATACAGTTTGCATTAGAGCGTGGAATTCCAGCATTTCTGGCAGTAATTGGAACACAAAAGCTTCCTTTTCCTGATAATGCATTTGATGTTGTACACTGTGCAAGGTGCAGAGTCCATTGGTATGCAAATGGTAAGTATTCTATCTCTTCACAATATTCATAAGAAGGCAAACTACTGTGGCATTTATATTTTTCCGTTCTGTTGTGTAAAGTGTATTTTTTATTTTCATTTTTTTCTTAACTAATTTGCTACTCGGGATGGCAGGTGGAAAACCGTTGTTGGAGCTTAATAGAGTGCTAAGGCCTGGAGGATATTTCATTTGGTCTGCAACCCCTGTCTATCGTCAAGAAAAAAGAGACCAGGATGACTGGAATGGTTCGTGGGGCTGTCATATTCTATTGAGAACTGCTATACAACATTCTTATGATTTTGGCTGAATCTTATCGTTTATACGGTGAATATTTCCATGCTAATTGAAATTTACTTTTCTGCATGTGCAGCAATGGTTACTCTGACTAAATCAATCTGCTGGAGAACAGTGGTAAAATCTGAAGTTGTTAATGGAATTGGAGTTGTTATATATCAAAAGCCGACATCAAATTCTTGTTATGCTGAGAGGAATGCCAATGAACCCCCTCTATGTTCCAAGACAGATGGACCACGTTTTCCTTGGTAGGTCACAACTTGTGGAAATGGTCTTGTCGCCTCCAATTGCCTATTTCTGATATGACTTTACTGGTTCACTGACAAATAGCATTGATGTATGCCATGTACCTCCATTCCTGGCTACAGATGTTGTAGATATTATTAATGATTTATGCTACAGTTTCTATCTAATGCCATGTTACCATTTGCCCTTACCTGTTAGCTGTCCTTTTGCAGGTATGCTCCTCTCGATAGTTGCATTTTCACAACTGTTGTTTCCAGTTTGGATGAAAGAAACAACTGGCCTGTTCCGTGGCCTGAAAGACTTAATGTCAGATATGCAAGTGTGCCTGGTGATTCTTATAACAAAGAGGCGTTTGAGGCTGATACAAAGTACTGGAAACAGGTCGTTTCAGAAGTATATTTCAGTGACCTCCCACTTAATTGGTCAAGTATTCGTAACATAATGGACATGAATGCTGGTTTAGGAGGGTAAGTAAAGATGATTTTTCACTGCTACTTCTCTTAATTAGTTAAATTTACTCTGTATGACATGGAAATATTAATGCTCATAATTCATCATGTCATATCTTACAATTCATTCTCATACATGGAGCACCAAGGATTAACAGAAATATGGCATGAGGCTTTTGTCTTTCAATCTGAAGGTTTTGTTAGTGAGATGTGGATAACTCATGATAAGCCATGAGGCCTTAAACCTTGAACTAAATTATCCTTGCTTCAATGATGTCTTAAGTGGTTACTCTTTCATGGGATTCTATTATGTGATTTGGATTGCAAAGTCAGCAGACCTCACCGATACTAAAGATCTTACTTTTAGTTGGATTCATGTTGATCTGCATAGCAATGAATTGCTCTCAAACTAATTGGAGACTACATTTCGTGATGTGAATGCTAATCAGTCTTGTTTTGTTGAACCAGGTTTGCAGCAGCACTCATTGATCAACCTTTATGGGTTATGAATGTCGTACCAATTGATCAGCCGGATACCTTGCCAGTTATTTTCAACAGAGGTTTGATTGGGGCATATCATGACTGGTGTGAATCTTTCAACACCTACCCTCGTACCTATGATCTTCTCCACATGAGTAATCTTGTTGGAAGTCTTACAACTAGGTGAATTCTCACACCTTCAGAACTTTTACTGTTTGTGCTCTTGTTCTGTCAGAAAGCCGTGGTGATATTTTTGTCCTTTATTTAGGTGTGACATCATCGAAGTAGCAGCTGAAATTGACCGGATACTGAGACCTGGAAGATGGTTTGTGTTGAAAGACAAAATAGAAATGATAAAAAAGATGCGACCAGTCCTCAAGTCTCTGCACTATGAAACTGTCGTCGTAAAAAAGCAATTTCTTGTTGCTAGAAAGAGTTTCTGGCGTCCCGGCAAACCAGCTTCCAGATCAGGATGATATCTTATACTTTCAGTTTCAGGAGAGTCGTCAACGAACAGCAATTCTTTGATTCTTTCTGATCAGATAGATTCTTTATACGGCACAGATACAGGTCGTGCATATGTAGATGGTTACTTATCAGTATAGTAAATACATACTCTGAATTCTGATAAGTTGAGCTGAAACATTCTTTTTTGTCGAAGCAAAATAACAAGGATATTATAAGCTTACAGCACTAGGCAAGTTCTGAGTTCTGACAAATGCACACACAAGCTTGAAACATGTTTTGTATACTTGTGCATCTGTAACTTCTGTACATTCAACAAAAGAATCTTGAAATAACAACCGTGTACCGTGCTCCTTTGTTCTCATGGTTCGGTTCCTGCCAATGCATTCTTAAATTAGTAAGCTTTGCCTGAGGTATTTCTGCTTTTGCACATATTCAGCGCCTTCTGGTGACCTGCAAATACACAAGGGCGCATCTGGAGCTTGGTCGCTGCGTGGAGTATATAACCCTAGATTCATCCGGAATCCTGTGCACCGGGCAGATCGATTTATGAATGTAGTAGGACAGAACATCTCTTGCCTAGCTCATGGTTTAGGAAATATAGAAAGAGTGGAATGCCTAATATTGCAACACAAGGAACTCTCGGTTGTTTCCCTCGTATAAACAAATCCGAGAGGTGAGAGGAGGAGCACCCCTGGCACCGATGATCTGATTGCAGGAGTCTCGTTCAAAGAAAATCGTTACCATTGAGAATTGACCTAGGCCATCAGGTTCCTGGTGAGGTTGAGAGGCGGCGACAGATTCGCGGTGGCTTCCGGTCGCCGCCCGCTGCGACGTGGTGGATGCATATCAGGTGAGACGACGGCGATGAGGATCGGCTTAGCAAGAGAGTTGCAGTGAAGGGAGGAGACGTCCTGGGGCACGGCAGCCACACCGGACCCGGCCGGTTTCTCTCGCCGTGTCTCGGCCTCTCTCGGGAGTGGGTTCGCTCCTCCGGCCGGCGCGCGCACGGCCGCCCGTCCGTGCACGTACGTACGATCACCTGCATGCGCCAGGTGACCGTGGACCGTACGTGGATGCCACTGCGCTGCGCACGATCGATCGAGTGGTTTGGGGCGCGCACGGAGCCACGGTCCACGGACCGACCGAGGACGTCCCATCGGCCGGCCGGTGCGATCATCTTTTGGGCACAGAGGTACGAGCGGCCGTAGTGAATAATCGATGGTCGGCAAGGCCGCCGTCCTCTCCCATGTTTCATGTCTGTGTGCCTACTTATCACTGAACGTACCCGAACTACGAGTACCAGCTAGCCATGAACACACCAACTGACCGTAGCTTAGCTGGTAAATTTATTTAACCTACCCATCCAAGTTCGCCTATGGTGATCTGTTAATATCGAGAATCTGTCGGCTCATTATCTGGGAGGTACTCATGGTGGTAAGTGTATATGCGTATTTATGGACGTTTACGTCTGTATTGTGTTTCAAAAAAAATCATGAACACGCCAACCTCAGCATTGTGAAGTCTATTAATTTTAAATTATAGATTATTTTACTTTTCTAAATATATAATTTTTATTATATATTTTGTACGTACGTTGAATAATCAAGATGATCTATAATTTGGAATTAAAGAAGTGCATAGGTAATAGTGCGTCGGTCACATCCAGGTATGTTCACCAGTTTCATTGGGTCCACGGAGGGCAAACAAACATTGTAGAAACAGTAGACTGATGTATCCTTCTTTTGATAAAAAAAAAGAGCTCACTTTGGGTACCCTCTGCCCATGCAACAGATGCATAGATAAGCATGCTATCGCTGACGTCCTTGTGCTTGAAGAGCAAATTTCTTTCACTTCTTTTTTCCTTTTTGTAGTGAACGACGCCATGGGTATATATACTGGCTACTGCGCTGCTAACGCTGACATATTCTTCGAGTTGTTCCTCTGCCCTCACAAAGCGTCCGTACCATGTTATCATAGCGCATAATTCGGTGGAAAATAATTAGAAATGATCTTGGTGACATGGTCCGGCCCCACAATTAAATTCGCTCCTGAAATATTGAGTGCTCGCTGCACTGGAGAGAGAATCATTCTGCCTGCTCAACCCTGCTAAGCTTTGCATTGGGTCTATGCATGGTTATTCTATATCTGTGCCTCCCATAGCAAGCTATATATATGCATAATATAGTACAGTCCTCTCGAATATTAAATAAATAAAATGAAGTAGTACAAACAGAATGAATTGTATCTGTACTCAGGGCACCTAACTGTCGTGTTTCCTATGGACCAAGGGATTAACAGGGCACCCATAAATATATAGAAAAAGGCCATTATATTTTGCCTCTCGAATGCACGCTTCTTATCTTTTTATTGAAGTTGAACCTAAAAAGATATGTAAATAGTATATATATATATATATTAATTTGAAACGATAGTGATGAAGGGTAATATATGATAATATGATGAAGCAGTACCACCAATAAGTTCCGGCCCACGCATAATATATTGGATTACACATCTCTGTCAAATCTTAGGGGAAAACAATAGGGCTAATGAACCACTAGATAGCTTGAAGTAGAAATCACAAGCATAATGGAGTGCATAAGCATTGCCAGTTGGATTTGCACATACAGGTGCGGTGGTTTACTGTAAACAAAAAAGTAATGGAATTGTGGTCACCAATGATGCAGCATAATTTTACATGCCATTTGGCTCTTAGTGGCTCATTTGCAATCAAAAGTATTTTGCAAAACTCTTAACAACAAAGTGTTGGTGCACTAGAAGAAAATCACAAAGCACACATTTTATTCCCAAATCAACCGATCTAACTAATAATCGAAGTTCGAAGTTCAAGTTATATTGGGATCCACTAAACGTGCGCCTTTATTTTTTGCTACACATAAATTTTCTGTACATTGCTAAAATGATAGATGAAGTAACTAATAAAAGATAGGCATTTATACAATTTTTTTCATATCAAGAATATAGTGATGGATAAGATATTTTACTCCCTCCTTGTATGTAAGTATATGCATGATGTTTTCTTCATTCAACTTTCGTGTTCTCCAAATATGCTAATGAAACTATGCTTTTATGTAGCATTTGAAAGATAAATCATGTAATCTGTCCTAATATGGCTAGTCTCTATAGTTTAATTTTGAATATATTAGTAGTCAATTTTGAGAAATAGTTTTATGGCGCAGATTCTAGGATGTCCAACAAAAACCAGACTAGAGGGGTCACTATTCAGTTGATCCTTAGAGCAACAGTAAATATAAAACTCCTAATATACTCCTTAAAGGTACTACGATTGGTGGTATCCATCTTACAATAAAATAACAAGATACGATCTTGTCCTACAAGTGTAAGATAGCTGCGCAGTCACCTGCATCTCCAAGCAACATCAGAATAAACTAACACAAAGCAATCTAACAGCATCATCCAATCAGCTCAGGAATCAAGTGGTTGCAATACCCTAACTAAGGCTCCAAATCACAGTTCCTGTTGTCACCTGATCAAACTCATGGACTGAACAAGAAGCATCATGATAGGTGTAGGGTCAGCACTCAGCAGATTGGCTCCCCCTTGAATTCATGAAAAAAAAAATTAAAACGGTAACATTTCTTGTAGTAGCACTGCAGGTGCTGGGTCCATTGCCATGGATTATTATATTCTTGCACAGGAAGCTGCGTGCCTGTCCGCTACCTTCTTCTACCATGCATATCCCATGCTGGCCCCAACACACAGTACCTCACGCATGTACTGTTTGCACCACACCCTGCGCACACTGCAGGTTCTGAAAGAGAAGATAGCAGCGGGATGTGGAAGCATTGGCAAGCTCTGTGCACTTCCTCAGTCACTAGCAACCACAGTGACAGGCAGCGTATGTGCACCGGATTACTAATAGAAGAAGTAGTGCCTCCGTACGAGAGACCCATGTTATTACTTACTTGCCTGCATGTATGTAGCTATCTAGTCAGCAACCACGACAGGCTAGCTAATAGCGTACTGATCGATAATATTCAACCCACCAGTAAGAAGATGCAGCAGCACCGATCGACCGGCATTGTGCATAATAAATAGGACAGCCACGAAGCATAAAACGATATGTAGGTGTAAGCGCGTCTAGTATGCGTTTCTTCACTAGACAAGCAACCCAAGTGCCTGTGTTCAGTGATCATCAGTTTGCTAATCTCTCTGTCGATCTCTTTACTTATATATATATATATATATATAAATATATATAACGAGATCAAGGACAGGAAAGAACAAAGCGACGCGAGAGCGCAAGGGGTGGCTTGTACGTTAGCCTCTATGTGCGCAGGGCGAGCTGTACGGGCGCAAATTTTTATGTCACGGCCCCAATCATCACAGATCGAGAATCCAATGATGCCTGCCGTCGTCACTCCCTCCAGTCGAGAACAATTCCTCGAGCTGCTGCCGCCGCCGCCGCCGCTTGCTAGCAACCTCCCTGTGTCCGTACGGCCCACTGTGCCGTATAGTAACAAAAAGATGTGTTCGGCCGGGGCCAGATCATTAGATCAAAGCGGGCAACAAAAGCACAACCACCCTAACCTTGTTGCACTCCTTATCTAGCTATACCTAGCTTACGCTTTCAATTATTGGGCGAACAATGGCGGCCAGCCATGCAAAGATTTAAAACTCTGTCGAGAGCTGCCGATCGATCCATCCATGGGCGGATCGAGCATGCAATGCAGGGGGTGCAGTGGTGGTCTACCACATTGATTACAGACAAGACCCGGCGGCATGCGAGAATTGAAAGCAGTGACACGGGGAGCTAGGCTTCAGCTATAGCAAGCAAGCTTGCACGGTGGGGCCATGGCGCCAAGCGATAGCGAATGAAGGAGAGATAATGCTTCGTGAAAGAATGGACCGGCCGGGGAGAAGTGCAAGCACAGTGCTCGGCCACAGTGCCGAGCCCCGAGCTGATCAGAGAGAGAGATCGACGGGCGAAGAGAGGAGGGTGATGACTGATCTGATGAGGGGCCATGCATGCATGTATGGAAAAGACAAGGGGTGCGATTCATTAGCCTTCCCTTTCCTCGCATCGATCAGGCAGGCCTAGCCAGCGCGGGGCCGGCCGGCGCGGCTGCTGCCCCACCGCGCGCGCGCGTCCCGTCGCGCGAGAAAGTGAAGGGAGGAGAGGAAAAAAAAGGCTAGCTACTGTTCTTCTTCCTCTCCGCTCTGTCGCCCTCTTTCTCCTCGAAAAAGAAACATGGCTCCGCACCCAAATGGGGAGAGGGGGAGAATAGGCGAGGACGGCAAGCGGAAAAAGGCCTGCAGGAACGAGATCTATCGGGGCCGGATCGGGAATGCGACCGGGATTCGGAGAGAGATCAGAAGATTAAACAAAAAAAGTCACAGATCCAAGCATCGAAATTTACAGATCAACGTGTGCATTTCGACGCTCGATCGGATCTGTAATTTTTTCAAAACTAATCTGGAGGACAAGGCCGGAGTTGCACCGGCCATGCAGGCGAGTGCGCGCGCACGTCGTCGCCGGAAGAAAAAAAACTGATCCGGAGAAGCATGCAGATGCAGCTAGCTGAAACAGTGAGAGCTAGTGTGTTAGCTGGGCTGCGTGCTGGCTGCCTGGCTGTGCGTGCGCGCGCATGATTTGGTGATCAGTGGGAGTGAGATCCTCGCAGAGAGAGACAGTGCTGGACGCGCGCGCGCGCGCGCACGTGTGGTCAGCGCGCCATGGGCCTGACTCGGGCAGCCAACAGTCCAATCCGGCGGGGGACCAGTGCGGCACAGATCTTCTTCCTCCGCCGTCCGAGCTCTCGCGCGCTGCTTTATTTAAGACGACCAGCTCGCCGAGGTACAACGCCGCCGCCGCCAGCAGGAGGACGACGCGCCCCACCGTGAGAACTCAGAACTGAGGCCTCGGCGTGCATGGCCACCTGGCAAGCTCCGTACGTCCAGCCATGGGGGCTGAACTAACCGACCGCCTTATCCCAGACACTCACTGAACTGCCAAGCGATCGAGCTGAGCAAATGTTAGGCTACAAGTGCACGCGGATGTAGGCCGGGTAATGGCAGGACGGGATGGATTTTGGGATAGAATTAATTGGTGGCAGTGCGGATTCGCAGTGCTTGTACCAGGAGCTTGCGATGGAGGGCACACGCCATTGATGCAAGCTTTAACTTTGCACCTATTTGCACAGTATAAGCGCAACACGGAATTAAGTGAGATGAGATGCATATATAATGGGTGAGTACTTTGTACTACTGCATCTCACTACATGCGTGTTTAGAGAGCTAGGTAACTGTTTGTGTGCCAGGAAGCCAAGAACTATATAGAGAAACAGTCAGTCAGAAGATGGAGTGATCCTGTGCTCAAACACACATGAAGATCCAATTAGCCTCAAATCTTGCTTTGAAATCACCATGGGTGTGCATGAGACATGAGCAAACAGCAAGGCCCATGTTATCATTCACCTTCCCCCTGGGTCCTGGCTACTACAGTTTTTGCCAAATTTCCATGTATTATTATTACTGACCTAGTAGCTGCTGGCTAGTTCAGCATAGTGAGAATGCCTAGCTCAAGACGGGAGCAGGAAGAAATCCAGCCAAAGGGGGAAAAAATACCAGCAAGCAGGAGAGGCAATTTCTAAAGAGCAAGAAGTAAGGACGCTGAAACCAAATGGCAGAAGAAAGAAATAGCTCAAATTTTGCAAAGCTCGAGGTATAGCTAGCGAGACGTACAGAAGCAAATAGACCATGGTTTGCAAAGTGATTCTACTATACTCGGGATGTGCTGGCCGGTGCAGCAGTAGTACCGCCACCACTCCCTCCCGCCTGGCCAGTCGCCGGTGCAGCTGGCGCCGCCGCCGGGCTGCCACTGGACCCGTCTCCTCCGCTCGCGGCGGCAGCAGCAGCAGCCTCCCGTGCTGCCGCGGCGGCCGATGACGCCGACGCCTCCCCTGGGGCCGGCGGCGCGGGCTGCTTGCGCTTGCGGTTCTTCTTCTCGTAGGGTATGCCCCGCGCCTTGGCCTGCGAGTCGCGGACCTCGCGGAGGTAGATCCGCACGGCGCGGGCCGCGAAGGGGTTGGACTCCGGCGGGTGGCCGCTCTCCTCGTAGGCGGCGCGGAGGCGGCCGATGAGCGCGTCGAGGGAGCCCCACGCCTGGCGCAGCGGGCACGGGCACGGCGCCGGCGGGCTGGGCTGTCCGAAGTAGGCGCACCCGGCGGCGTGCACCTTGGTCTTGCCGAACTGGTCCAGGTACTTGAGGAACTCGATGACGTGCGCGCCGCTGCACCGCGCCAGCGTCAGCGGCGGGCGGTGGTTCCGCAGGTACTGCAGGAACGTGTTCCAGTCCCGCCGCTTCTGCGACTCGTACCTGCTCAGCTGCTGCGGCGGCGCCGGCGCCGGCGCGGCCTGCTGCTGCGGCTGCGGCTGCGCCTGTGCCAGCGGCTGCACATGGTGCTGCTGCTGCGCGTCGCCCCCCGCCGCCGAGGACGGCCCGGCTGGCCCCGGGGGATCCATGCAGCTCGCTCACTCACCCGGCCGGCCGGGGCCGCGGCCGGCGCGCCGGGCGAGCCCGCGCGGATCAGTGGAGACGCGCGGCACCAGGCACCGTCCGGGCGCGGGGTTGGGATGCGGGTGGGAGAGCGACCGGGGGGGTGGAGTGGAGGAAAGGGAGGGGGTGAACTGAACGCTGGCGCCTCCTGCGAGCGAGGTGAAGGGGACGGAGTCGGGCGCCGTGAGGGTGATAGGCGGAGGCGCGTGGAGGGTGGGGGCCGGCGGGCATTCACGTGGTGGCCCCCGCTGCCCCCGAGCACAATTCCGCCCGCGTCTCCCCCTCCCCTCCTCGGCGTAGGAGCTGAGGCGTACGCGTACGTGGGCGGGTTCATGGGATCACGCGCGCGCGTACGGGCCGGGGCCGCCGCGTATGGGTGAGCAGTGCCGGCTGGGCTGGGGGGCAGCGGCCTCGCCGGCGGCCAGGGCGGTACGGCCATTCGAGCGGCGCCAGATGTGGCTAGCGTTCATAGGCACCCGGCGTAGTGGCGCACTGTTGGCATCAGTGTCATCCAGAGTGCCTGTCGGAGGGGAATAAGCTATGATGACGAGCCTGTACTGTTTCGAGCTTCGGCTAGCTACACGCATTCTTCTAAACCCCTTTTCCTTTTCTACACAACAAGGACGCTGTTTTGAAGCCTGCTTTGCATTCCGTTCCTTTTAGTCTTCGCACTGCTTTACCGTCGAAATGGAACCCCGTTTTTTTTTTCTTCCCCAATGATGCGCTGAGCGGTATTTTTCTTGCAAAAAATAGTGGGAACAAAACAGCCGTTCTCTTGATGAAACTCACTCCTATATAAAAAGAGTCGTATAGCACTACATATTAGATTTAGAACAGTGTAAACCTGACTTGCCTCTCTCTTAAATGAAATCTGCAGTGGTTTTATTCAAACAAAAAAGATTCAGAATATTGACTGGGTGTTTTGTGTAAGTTGTATTCTCCAAGCAATTAAGCAAACAACCATCAGCTACAGGGAAAGAAAACTTCAGTCTGTACAGGCGCTGGTCACGCGCTGCTCTGTTTTGTTTATCCCCCCTGATCCGTCGAAATCTTTTGCGTGTCTCTGTTTATCGAACATCCTCACCTGGACTTCAAGGTGTCGCTTTCCAATTAAGTTTTTTCGCAATTTGAAATGGGAGCGGGATCTATAGCTGTGAGAAAAGCAGAAGGCGGTGACAGTAACAGAACTATAGTATACCTGTGCACGATAACGTTGCTTTCTTTTGAAAGGGGATACAAATAAAAGATACTATTGCTCGCTGCTTTACAGGACACATTTTGATTTGATTTTGTCTATCTGCAGACCCAGTTTGATCTGAGCTTATCTGTTGAGCGAATGAGCAGTGAATAGTATAATATATATGCCCATTTTTTTATGCCGAAATATAAAGCAAATATATTTAATTCGAGCGATAGAAATGTGTCAATCAATCAAATACTTTCAATATGTGGCATAGCTTAACTAAAAGAATTTCAAGAGGACCACTCAAAGAAAAAGAGTTTCAAGAGCTCTCTTCAACAGCTCCGAAGAAAAACTGGCCATCTGTACATCCGTATACGGATAAGTTGACCAAGTAGGCTCAGTGGCTGAGTATTGGATCAGACTCGAGTATATAGCCCACTGAAATTCCAGTCAGCCACAAATTGGCCCGCAGCACGAAACAGAAGTGCTTCAACTAGTGCCTAGCTTTTTGCTTCCAAGTGAAGGCATGACCACTGCCAATCCGCAGCTAGCCTGGGATAACCTTGCAGGTAATTAATAAAAAAAAGAAGATAATATGGGAGAAAAGATTGCTGAAATACAGACATCTTTATTGTCCATGCATTCATGCACCGTATGAGGATGTCCCATCTCACTTGAGCAGCCTCTGAATATTGCAGTACGTTTCCAACGAGGAGACGTGCGGTTTTGCTTTGTGTCCATGGCAGCCAACAGACCACGGTTTTTCCACAGGAAAAAAATGGGAATTGTTGGCAGCAGCTGGGCACAACATGATGCTATATATTCTCCCTCGCGCCCTCCTTTTTTTCCCTAGGATGACAGTAACTGCATTGGATTATTAGTGGAAGACTGCCAACTCGATGGTGTCCTTTCCTGCATAAAGTAGTCAAACAATTTGAAATATTAGGCGAGACGTCAGTGTCCGCGTTTTTAGTCCGAAACATTCTCGACAGTACTCAAGAGCCTACCTCACCTGGGAGCTTGGGCTAGCCGAGCATTTCCAAGCGAGAACTTCAGTTCCACACGCACACACGTGTCCGGCTGGATCGAACCAGCAGAAGCCACGTCACAGCATAGTTGTCAAAACCTCCAAGCTACCGCCCGTGCTGAAATGGCTCGAGCGAGTCTATCTAACCATTGTGAGTTCACACAGGCTGTTCGAGACTGACCAAGAGATGATCGAGGTTGCTCAGCCGCCACTCGTGAAGCAAGCTCCATCGGCATGAATGCACATGCTGACAAGATCCATGCACATGCATGCATCTCCTCTCCTAAACCAACACATCGACCTTTGCGGCGCCAAATCGTTCCCCCTTTTGCGTTTCAAATAAACTAACGTGAGCAATGCGTGATCATACATGGACTAAGCAGCGGTGCTTAGCGATGCTGCAGACTCCAGCAGCAGCCGTCCAATACCTACGACGATCGATCGATTCCCCTCTAGCTTGTTGCTAGGTTAACCCCACCTTTCTATCCTGAAGCGGACTCCGACGAGGCGGCGACGGAAAGCTAATTAAGCTAGCTGGCTCTGGCTGCGCTGCAGTATTCGGCCCGATTGCGATTTGCGCGCACGTCACAGATCCTCCGAGATCGGTTGGGCGGCGATCGGCAGCTTTAATCCGCTTTCCCTGAGCACTAGCCTGATTGATGCTTATTTTACTTCGCAAATGGGGTGAAACTTCTTAACCCATCTGGACAGGGAGGGGGGGAACTGCCAGCCCGGCGGCCAAGTTTTCCCACCCCCGGTCGCGACCGGCGCGCGCGTGGCAGGAATGCGCGTCGCTAAAATTCTCAGGTGCCGTTCGAGAGGGCCGGGTTCTGGAAGCGGAATGGGATTTGATTTTGACCGTGAGCAGTGAGCTGGCTACCTGCGTCCTAACTGCAGACTGACTGACGGCTAACGCTATGCACACCGAGGCCTGACGTCAGTCAGTGGGGAAGAGGGCAGCATAGGGCCGACCCACCGCCGTCGGAGCCACTGGACGGCTGCTCTTTTTCACGTTACTGACACACTCACCCCTAAATACTTCTTAATTACGCGTATACACATCTTATCCTTGTCAATACATACACACACATCGTATGCTAGACTGGTAAATCTTAAAACTAGCACCTTGATGTCGGTTCTAATGTTTTTTAGAGAGGTTCCTCACTTCATCTCGCGAGAAAATTAAAGTGTCACATCTTGATCTCCAGCTCACTCAGAGCGCCCGCGCCAAACAATGCACAATATTTGGGTCTGCTCTAATGGTTGAGCAATCGGATATCCTGTATTAGTGTTCGTGGGCATCATGGCCCCCTATTAACGTGTATAACCCAGGTGACCCTATATACATGTCTCTCTTTCTGCAGAAATACTAATACTGAATAGTCATCACTACTACTGCAAAATTCTTAGGCTTGTCAAGCTGACAGGTACTTTTTCCTTAAAAAAATTATTAGTTTATATGGTGAAATTTTGGGTGCAACTAAAGCGTGAGAGTTTTTACTATCAATGCCACTTTTATATATTGAGATGAATATAAAAAATGAGACAATTTGATTTATCTTGAACATAATTTGCATACTACTCTCTCCATCCTAAATTATTAGTCGTTTTGGCTTTTCAAGATACATAGGTTTTGCTATGCACCTAGATATATAAACATAATTTGATATAGATTTTCCTATATGTATCTAGAAAAGCCAAAACGACCCATAATTTGGGACGGACGGAGTATATCACAATTTTGCTACGTGTTGTACATATATTACTATGGAAACTATCATCAACGTACATTCTAGGGTTCACCAGGTTCTACTATAGTTCGGTCCGGTTATGTTCAAAGCCCAAGATTCATCTTGGCTCGGAAAGAACATGAGCTAATTGCTTAACATATATATGCAGGTTGGATGTCCTTGTCGGCGACCTAGGAGAAGGGCTCCTAGTAACTAAAGTTACCTCGTATTGCTTCAAAAGAGATGGAATGTGATACAACTTGAACCTAACAACATTTGTATCTTGATATCGCCTTGAATCAACTTTTTTTGTTGTGACATATTCCATTAAGTTTTCTCTTCTACTTGGGTGGCCCATGACTTGATATAAAGTAGCATTTTGTTTATCCCTCTCATTCTCAATATGGAAACAATAAAGGTTTATCACCACCCTCCCCTATATATAAACTTTGGCCTATTGGAGAAGTGTACAAAAGTACGTTTGTTTAGGAAAACGGGTGATAGCGCTATATTAATGATTGTTGATCGTTATCTATCCATGAGTATTCCTGCCCTAGGTTGGACCTTCGTATCCCAAAGGGACATGCTCCAAAATTGTTTCCTTTCTGCCTCTCCTGCCTGAAGTGACAACATGAATGTGATATGTATACTCATCACTTGCGTAGCCATGTATGTGTGGTTCTATTGATCTCACTAGGAACCAAATCACCTGAAGACTTAAATTATGTATACTAGCCTATCAATCTGTGCTCCCGCACGGGTTAATTAGAATTAATATAAAAATAAGACTTATACTCCCTCTCCGTTCCAAATTATTAGTCCTTTTGGCTTTTCTAGACATATAATTTTTACTATGCATCTACATATATATTTATATCTTGGTGCATAGCAAAGTCTGTGATCTAGAAAAGCCAAAACGACTAATAATTTAGGACGGAGAGAGTAGCTAATAATTATAATTATCTATCACATGCTCTCTTTCATCTATTAAATATTCTAATGTACAATACTCTAAAGATACATACTCATTATTATATAGTTGTAATATGTTTACTTAGTAACAATATTTTTCACTTTGTATCATACCTCTATATGTATTTAATTGAACCATCTGTTTAAGCTATGTGAATAACATAAAAATTGGTATTCTTATATCTTCCTTCATACATGACACGTACCATGGTCATGAATAATATATTAATAATGATAGATATAGTAATTTATACTTTTATATTATTGCACTTTAAGATTTTGTTATAATTATATAACTTAGATTAGATTTAGAAATTACTTTAAATTTTAATAATGATATAATTAGATAATTTATATACAAACTTAGGGGTCATTTGACATTATTTTATAATGGCATATGTGGGTAATTTGAATTAAAATTAGAGGGTTACTTTAGATTATTTTTATAATGGTAGAGATGGGTAATTTAGATACATATTTAGGGGTTATTTTAGCCTATTTTTATAATAGCAGATGTGGGTAATTTATTAGAAAAAGTAACCAATCCAATAACTATTATGATTAGAGTTATCGAATTGACGGCCGTATGTTTCTATTTTTTATTATGAGAATTTCTAAGATTTTTCTATTTTTTAAGTGTCCACCTAGGCACTTAGGATTCTAAATGGTTTCATATGGAAGTTTCAAAAGAAACCTTCAATTAGTAATCCATCTCAGAATACGAGTTCAGCTCCGGCACCTATTGATTTGGCTCCTTCTAACATGTCGCGAGATTAATTGTCTGTCTAGATGCGTGTGCAGTGCAAGCGCATGGGTTGCGCATGTTCAAAACTTCAAATACTAAGGTTGTAACTTGTACATAGTTATGGGCGTAAATAATGAAAGAAAGTTGAGCTTCAGATTTCCCTCAAAGTAACCAGAGTAGTTTCAATGCAGTGACAATGCAGTACAAACCGCAGCATCACACATTGGCAACATACGTCCGTTCCTGGCAGTTTGTCCTGAAACAGTGGTCCTCTTTGCAGTTTGTCCTGTCAGACAGACAGAGCTAGGCTACGCCCAACAAATGAAGCTGTAGGGGCCGTTTGAGTTTGACGCGAGACGACGAGAGAGACGACGGAGGAGCGCGCACGAAACGCGTCGGCGTCGATCGCGCTGCTGCTCTCAGAGACTCGCACCTGGACGCCCAACCAAGTCGAAGTCGAAACGTGGGAGATGAGATCGGCGCTGGCGGGCCACCACCGGGCATGGGCCTGGGCGCCGCCTGGCGACCGCGCCGACCGACCAGGCGACTCGCTCGAGCCCATGTCGCGCGCGCCTTCATCGTTCGACGACGGGGACGTCGCGGCAGGCGGTATATATCCAGCCGCGTGCGTGCCCGTCCGATCGACTGGCAGTGTGCAGTGCAGCAGCAGGCTGGCTAAGCGAACCGATCCCGATCCCCATCTCGTGCCATCGACCTCAGCTCAGCAGCAGGTTCTCTTCGGACCCGCTCGGTTCGTGTGTACAGGAGCAACGGTATGGTCGGGTCGGTGTCCGTCGTGCGCAGCGTAGCGCAGTTTCTCTCGCCGGCCAAGTATGTACCGGCCCTTGTCCAAGCGAGAGAGAGTGGTCTCTAGATGTGTGCGACAATGGTCGATCTCGTGCAGAATCTGTCACCCAAAAAGCATCGGTGCGAGACTACGACGTGCTCTCGGAAATCTGGTGGCTGGAGTGATAACCACCAAAAATATCATTTTTTTTCTCTGGTAAACAAGTATTACATTCAGCAACTCGCCTATATTCCTAGATTGGCGACAGACTATCGCCAACAGTGTTTTTTGTCGCCTTCACCGTTAAGAGTTACGACAGTGAACTATTCGACCTTGTTCTTGACATGAAAGGTTGGCGAGAGACATCACCACGTTATAGTGCTCTGAGGCCCTCGGTGGCTGGGTTACTTCGGAAGCCAATCAGAAAGGATCAGGTAACAACAGCATCCACGAATAAACATGGTCAATAGCTAGCTAGCACATTCAATGCAACACACTGACGCGACCATTTCCGAATATGTTTAGGGCTTCCCCACCGACTTTATGGGAAAATGTTCGATGAAACGTGAAAACCCTTAAAAAATCATAATTGCAAGTATTCAAAAATTTTGAAATGATGCATATCCATAGTTCATCATTAAATGTATTTTGTGGTAAAAGTTGAGATGCAAAATCGTTTTTGTAAAAATTCATATGAAAATAACAAATTCCAACAAGTGTAGTACAAGATAAATTACCAGGAATTTTGTCTTTCAGTGCCTCATGCGCTTTGAGTTTGTCATTTTTGTTTGAATTTTTCTAGATTGAGTTTTGCATCCCATCTTTTGACACAAAGTACATCAATGTATGCATTATGGATGTGCATCATTTGAAACTTTTTGATACTTGCAAGTAGGGCTGGATAACGAGTCAGCTTGGTTCTGCTCGGCTCGGTCGACTCGGTCCGGCTCGCTAAGATAACGAGCTGGCTCGGCTCGGCTCGTTATTCTAATGAGCATAAAAGCCTACTTGGCTCGGTTCGGTCCAGCTCGTGAGCCGAACACTGACATACTCTCTTAGGTGATATATATCTATACAAGTCAAATAAAAATATTAGAATAACATATGATTCTATTTTCATATTTTCAGGACCATATATAATTCCATTAGCGATACTTCCATGATTCATCAACCATACATGTTCCATCAATAACATATGCCCATAAACTAGTCTATCGTAAGTAAAGAGGTTATAAAATACTAAGTCTTGGTCTCTCGGATATATAAATTGATCGGTCCATTCAATAGACATTGGACAAGCATAAAAATACAAAGGAAATACTGAATCTTGACTTCTAGACGGCCTATAATGTAGGTGGAAATCATATTGCACGCGTAGCTCATTCGGCTCGCGAGCTCGCTTGAACTCGCTCGTTATACTAACGAGCACAAAGTTGTGCTTGGCTCGTTAGAAATTAGACCGAGCCGAGCCGAGCCGCTACAAGTCGAGTGAGCTAACGAGCCACGAGCAATTAGACCTACTTGCAAGTATGATTTCTTAAAAGAGTTTTCACGTTTTCTATCGAGAATGTAGATGATCCATCGAGATATTCCGTCAGGTCCAATCTCATCGACAGGTATGTACGTACTATATTTCTCTTCAGAAGAGGACCTCGAAAAGGACCGTGAAGTGACATTCTTGCATATGTGCTGATTACTCTTCCAAATACGTCACCTCATAAATAAAGGATTGCGCGGTTAATGGAAAAGGATTGACAGGGGTCTCTTTTTAGCCAAATGGGAGCTAAGCTAGCTTTCAGTCAGCCTCAGGCCCCATGGAAGATGATTCACACATGCTGTGCCGTTGGAGCGCAGGCATTGCGGTGGATCATGGCTTTGGCCAGGGGCATCCTGAAAAGCAGAATCATTCCAACGCAAAGGACAAAGAATCTAGGGCACATAGACTTCTAATACTTCACCTACTACTCTATTGGTCGGCTAGAATTCCGTGGGAGCTATACTCGCCTAGCAAAACACATGGATTTAAGTTGTGCGGTCGAGAATGTGATGGAAGGACAATGTTGGATCACCGCGGCGATGGTTGGTTTTCACATTTTGTGTTCCTGAATGATTAGTTTCCACTTATCCTTGGGTATTAGGTCGTTTTTCCGAATTTACTAGCAAATATTACCGTACGTCGCTATGGTTAAAGGTTTGGGGGCGCGGTTGATTTTTTATCTACTTAGGATTTTTTAATGCGGATTTTATTGTGTTTTCACGTTGTATTTGAATCTGTTTAGGTTACAATATAGTATTTTTTTATTCTTATTATATATGCTTCGGGTCCACCTGTCAGTGATGTTGTTGGACCAAACACAAATTTTTTGTTGAAAACGTTACATGCTATTTTTCCTTCACGTTCTGGTGTGATATCATGTGTGTTGTAATACTTCTAACTCTTTTATAAAAGGCTTCTCGAGGCAATTTCTTGGAAAAAAAAGGTAGTGTGATAGCCCAAATAAACACAGCTTTGGTAGTGGTAGCCACTCATAGCGTAACCGAATTATTATAGCTTCCTTCCGTAGTGACCACACTAGAGGGCGAGCTAGAGCCATCTCAGATGATTATTAGGAGTGACAATCATGCATTTGACGGTTACCACTCGAACTAGTAAATAATGACGAGCTATTGAGCTTGATCATACGCTCTGAGCACTCATGATCGAGCTGCACGCACGGCCCGGGCCGTGCCCCCCTGCATTGTATTTGTGCCATTGCGTGCCATGCACCCATCCAAGCAGATACAACGCGCAAGAACGGCCATGTCCCTAGCTAGTACCAGTACGATAGCCGCACGGTTAACCCCTCCCCCTGCAACCAGCGTGCTGCGCAGCATGAAACGCGCGGGACACCAGGGCGATCACGATCCATGCCGGCGACCCCAGGCGCTCGCACGGGAACCGGCCGGAACGCCGGGTACGTCGGCACGGGCACCACCTGGCTTTACCTTCTCAGGTGACCCGACCGCGCGCGCTGGCGCCGCACGCCAGCAGGCCGCCGCACCGCGTGCTGCTGCGGGACACGCGCGCGTGCCCGTGCGTACGGGACCCCTCGTACATGCAGGGGTGTACGCTGGGGTCGGTGCGGTAGTGTTGTCTGCATACGTACAAGCCAGGAGTACTACTACCTAGCTAGTAATCCCCTCCAATCATCGGTTGACGTGACCTGAACAGAAGCTCGCTGAGAGGTCACACCACTGGCTACTTGCGATTTACTTTTGACCCAGTCGACGACGAGACGACGACGTCGACGGCAACAAGGTGCTCGTCGAGCTCCTAGTTTTGGAAAGGCCTAGACGACTTCACACGAGAATGTACGCAGTCGCAGCTGCACGCGGCTTGCTCTGCATGACTACAGAGACGCTACCGGCCGGCGCCTATCGCCACGGCGTTTTCAGAGCTCCGGATCGCATGAATGCCGATCGGCATGGCGGCTCTCCATCAGCGCGTGGTGGAGCTCCCATGTCACATCGCCAATCGCCAAACTTGACAGCAAGCCTCTCAGACGGCTGGCAGTATTGTCCACTTCGTGGGATATCCGGCCCCGCCCTTCGCCGCTCACAATCTGGAGATCGAGCTCTGTATCCACTTCTTCGGTCAAGGACAGCTAGCTAGCGTCAGCAATTCCACCGCTGGAAGCTCGCAGATCGTTTTCAGTCTGTTTGGAGCAGCACTGGATCCGCCACCTGCCACGGGGATCCAATGCGTGTATGTATCAGCGAGCTGATCGGGACGGCGAGATCTTGAAACGGGTCCGTTCCTGTATTTCCCTTTTTGTTTTCGAAAGACGCGTTCCTGTACTCCATTTCCGACCTCCTGTTTCTGCACCCACGGTTTTCAGCAATCGGCAGGAACCCCTGAGGCCTTGTCGCTGTCAGGCCGGTTCGCGCGGGCGAGGGGCACTGTGCTCAGGTGATGCTAGTGGACTAGGGAATTGGAATCCCATTGTAGCTAGCTAGCGCGACCCCCCGGGTGCCGGTGGAATGCTGGCCGCCTGATCCGGGCGAGGTGCGGTCTTCCGTGCCCGCCGGCGACATCTTTGCTCAGCGACTTGACGTGCAAACGGCATCTGGGCATCCGTGCAAGGGGTCTCCTGAATGATTGAAGGGGCAAACCGAACATGGCGTGCAGTGCCGACGGCGGCAGCGGGGGCGGGAACAGTTCCCATTCGAGGGCGGGGCGTAAAAGCTACTGCTCTCGGGGATGAGAAGTACACGAAAGCTGCGTGCAGAGGGGGGAAATTTTTAGGAGCCGGCAGGTTTCTTTCCCAACAGTGAAAAGGCTACATATTCCCAAAGCTGCGCGCTTTCAGTCTGTTTGCTTTCGGTTTTGGCATCTGTGTGTAAAGGAAGGAGACCCTAAAGGCAAGATGTTACATAATGAATTAGGGAACTACCAAACCACCTACAGCACAAAGCGTTTGTAGTCCAACGGTTAGGATAATTGCCTTCCAAGCAATAGACCCGGGTTCGACTCCCGGCAAACGCATTCTTTTTTTGGTCCTTTGCTTTTTTTTTCTCGCTCGGTGCCTCGGTGGCACTGTAACTGTAACCTCCTCGACGTAGTTTCGATTGTAAAGGGCGTGTCTGTTAGCCCAGTCCGTTTCAATTTTAAAGACCTTCAGGCACGCTCACAGTCACAGCCATAGGGCTCCGATGTGTGCAAATAGATGAAGCCCGAAAGATACCTGCTAACTGGGCCAGATCCACCATGGCCCTTTTGTTTCAGGCCTTGGAAGCGTCAGGCAACTCCTCCTTGCCTTTTGTTTTTCATTCAGGAAGGGAGTGCCTAGATAACAATAACATTCGAGTAAAATTCAATTTGTGTCTCACTCGAAATATTAAACTAAGAAAAACATGCCACGTGTCTGGAATAGGAGATGCAAATCGACTGACGGTAGAAACAAAAAGTCCATCAATTCTGGACAAAACATCCAACGTCCAAAAAGATGACAAACAGCAAACATAAAATTGATTCGGAACAAGAACAATAAAAAATCTGTGCTCGGGGGTCAGCCTCATTAGCTTCCACTTCTGACGTTGCTCTTCCGGTGGATGTTGCCGTGTGAGGGCGCCGTGGTGCAGAGGCCGGTGGTGGCAGCGGACAGCCGGAAATTTAGCTTTCCATGGACCCGCGGCTCCGTGTGCAGGCGGCCGAGGACATTGCGGAGGCACCGGCAGCGACAGAGGTCGCCCGAGTACCGACAGTGGCAAAGAGGTGTTGGCGGCAGCGGACGGTGGCGGTTTCCGCCGGGGAGTACCCGGCCGGCCAAGAGCCTCAGCGCAGGAGGGCGAGGTGCGCGGAATTGGTGCGGAGCAGCCAGAATTCCTACTTCGGCGAGGATTCCTACCTTGGTGACATCCATGGACCATAGCTGCTGCCTAGGAAGAACCACATGTATGGGCCGCCCGTGTTCTAGAAATCAAAATTGGAAACAAGAACAATACAACCCACCTCAAACAGCCGCGGAAGGAAAAAATCGAGTGAAGACAAGAAAGGAAAATACTGGAGTATTGTTTAGTAATTCCGTTTCAGGAATCTGATCAATCATTCTTTTTTGGGCGAATCTTTTTATTGTTCTTGGGATGGCGATTCCCGGAGAAATCACTTTCTATTGGATACTTCCAAGAGCTCAAGGTGAGGAAATCTCTATAAACGATTCATCTACCAAAAGAGGGGCCACAGCGTAGCCACGTCACGGGCTATTCTCAGCCGTTGGATCAGCCAAGAGGACGGTCCAGATCTTTCGAATCTCGATCATTTTGAGAAAGTACTTGGACTTTAGATAAATCAACCTGCAATCCGCCCTCCTCTTTTAGGTAATTTTACGAAAAAGTTCACAATTTTTCTCAGAATCAACCCGCAGTCCAACCTCCCCGGTTCAAAGCAAATTGCAAATAAAACCTTAAGTTTTGATAAAATCAACCTGCCATCCTGTTCCTCTCTCAGGAATATTTTTAGAAAAATCTTCGGACTTTAATTAAATCAAACCATAATTCATTCCATCCGTTACTTCTAGACGAGCAACATTATATGTACAATTTGAACACCAAAACACGTTGAAATCAAAAGCTGTTCAATATAGAATTTGATCAAAAATTCAAAAACTACAACTTCATTATAGAGAAAATTTTAAAAATTAAAAATGCTTTCGAAACTTGTTTGCACAAATGCTTGCATGCGATCCGTCGTACCTACAATATGGACACCATAACATCTTCAAATTAAAAAGTATTCAATACAAAAGTTGCTTAGAATTTAAAAATCTACAGCTTACTACAATTTCAAATTCAAAGCAATTTTACAATCCATCCGCATAAATATCTATGTAGGATCCATTCTACCTACGATTCGGACACCCGAACGTCTTTACGTCAAAAGATTTTGAATAAAAAATTGCTCGAAGTTTTTAAGACCTTAAGCTTTGCTACACAACAAACTTTTAAAATAAATGATAACAAAAAATACTATAACCAAAAACACAAAACATAACCTAAAAAAGATAGTTCCCTTTCCATACAAAAATAATATTTTACTTCAATAGTAGCGTCATGATAATAGAGGGTTCAAAATATATGCCAAGTACAATAACAGCGTGCAAACCATAATACCTACATATACAATAATTATTACTATATGTATGAAGTAAAGTCTATATCAATTATAATCCGACGACATGAAATACGGACCCTTGTGCGGTAAAGCCACGCGCCTTTCTAGTATTACTGAACCCCAAACATTCTCAAATAATTGGGAAAGACTAAATAGCAAAAAAAAACATACTCAAAATTTTGGGAAAGACAGCAAACTAAATACTCCAGGAAAAAACTTCATATTTGATGGCTGTAGAGCAAAATGAAAAATCATAGGTACTTTCGTGAGACTTTCTACATGCACCTAGATGAAAAATCACACAAAATATATGATATTCGGATACTGTTTGTTCCGGACAGTAGTGGGCTCATCTTTGTTTCTGAACTTTGGGCTGCATCCGTTTGGAATTTGCATACGGATACAATCAGCTTGAATGGGAAAAAATTTTTGGAAGCTGCTCTAGTGGGCTGGGTTGTTTGAAAGCTCATCCCATAAAACCCACGCCGCACGCCTAGCCGGCCGAAACCATCAACAAAGAGGTCAGGGCGTGAAGCAAGCCCGCACAGGCACAGCACAGACCTCTTCCCATTCATTCCGTCCCAGCCGACGCGCTCCCGCACGGCCGCCCGGCATCCCTCCCCAATCCCGCCCATGTGGCCGTCGTGGGTGAAGACGCGCAGCTCCGACTCCGCCGCGGCGTCCACCTCCACCGCGCTAGTCGCCGCCGGCGCGTCCCCGCGCCTCTCCTTCCCCTCCCCGTCCCTCAAGGACCTCCGGACGCTGCTCGCGCCGGACCCCGCCGGGGCCCCGTCCGCCGCCTCCCCGTCGCCGCGCGTCTTCCACCGCATCCGCGTCGCGGCCTCCGCGCTCCGGGTGCTCCGCACGCTCCAGCAGCCCTCGTGCCCGGCCGCGCCCGGCAGCGCCTGCGATGGTGAGCTCCCCGGCCCCGCCCCCGGCGGCGCGGGCGGGCGGGTGGTGCTCTACTTCACCTCGCTCCGCGTGGTCCGCCGCACCTACGAGGACTGCCGCGCCGTGCGGGCCATCCTGCGGGGGCTCCGCGCCGCCGTCGACGAGCGGGACCTCTCCATGGACCCCCGCTTCCTCCCCGAGCTCGCGGCGCTCCTCCCGCAGCAGCAGCGCCGCCGCGTGACGCTGCCCCAGGTCTTCGTCGGCGGCCGCCACCTCGGCGGCGCCGAGGAGGTCCGGCGCCTGCACGAGTCCGGCGAGCTCCGCCGCATCGTGGCGCCCTCCCCCGGCTTCCCATCCGCCTGCGCCCGCTGCGGCGGCGAGCGGTACGTGCTGTGCGGCGCCTGCGACGGCAGCCACAAGCGGTACAGCCTCAAGGGCGGCGGCGGGTTCCGCGCCTGCGCCGACTGCAACGAGAACGGGCTCGTCCGGTGCCCCGGCTGCTGCGTCCCCGCCGCCTGATCCCAGATCCGGCCGAGATCCGGCTGGGCCCCTGCTTCGGGTTCCCCCTCTAGTAACTCAAAACTCTCTAGAAGTGCTAGCACTACTACTCTGTACTCCACTTGCCATCGAACTTGATTAGGAGGAGATCGATCACAAGTTCTCGTCTAGTACTGTACTACTCATTACTGCTAGCGATTAGTGTTCTTCAGTCAGTGACACATCAGGAACTGGGGCTCTGGAGCTACTATTTACATTTCCTCCAACCTTGATTAGAACATAGTAGTAGAACAGTCGATTCAGTTTCGCTGTGCTCTTGTTTAATCCATCTTTGGAGCTCTGGTTCTTCTTGTCTCTGTATGTACGTTTGAAATCGTATCGAATCCACTCACACGGCATGAGCCCCGTGCCTCCCTGCATCCTCAGCGCCATCGCTTTGCTGTGCTTGTTGCTTGTCCACGGACGAATGCTTTCCGCGTGGATAACACAGCGGTGGTTCGTTGGAAGCAAGCACAGCATAACAGCATGTTACGCGTTGCGGCGCATGGACGGACGCGGCGCCGGCCGTCCGTCTCTGTCCTCTCGTTCTATGACCGATCGCTTCCGGCCGCTTCGTCGTGTGTCGTCCTGGAGCAGAGCAAAGCGACGCGCGGAAGCGGAAGTGACTCGCCGCGACCGCGAGCTGGTGCCTACGTCACGGGCTCGCCCGCCCCGGCTAGTGCGATCTGCAACTGCCTGTGTCGGCCGATCATTCGCGCGCGGTCAGAGCTGGGACTGGTAAGGGAAGAGATCGGGTGCACATGATCAGCCTGTGCATATGGTGCACATTTTGAATCAGAGCCATTAATTTCAAATCCAACAGCCCTTCTTCATCCCACCTCTCTCCTTGACGCTTTTGCAAAATTCACCTCCCACCTCTCCTCCTCCAGGTCCTGAAAATTTAACCAAAAACCCCCTGGCCGCTCAGCTCCTGGAACAGATCGGCGTACGTGCTTCCTGCTAACACAATAACAGCCCACGTACACACATACTGCTCTAGTTAAGTTCAATGGAGCTATAATTTAAAAAGTTCAACATAGCTTAATCAATATTTAATAGCAGTCACACCACCAAAATAAAATTCAAAAGATGGGCTAAATTCTAAAATAAAACAACAATAATTTATTAATGTGCCTCTTTAGTCACAATCTTAGAATTCTTTCCCTTGCGTGGCTTCGGCAATTCTTTTGCTCTCTTGATTCTTTTGCTCCTTCCCTTCGAACGAACATCAGTTGGTGGATGAATTTCAATTTGTTCCGGAATTTTACAACCAATAAAGTCTCATATTCTTGTTGAGGAGCTTGCACTGTGCTAGGCACAATTTGAATAAAAGAAGTCTCTATATTCATCACAGTTGAAAGTAAGAGATCCATGCCTTCATTTGAACTCTTTGCTCTTTGAATCAAATCTTCAACTTTGTTTCGTATCGTTGCTATCTTTTTCCTTCTTTCCACCTCATTAGCATCCATAGCTTTCTCCTCCAATATATTGCCTTCCTCGTCAAACACAGTCTCTCTAAGGGCACAAGAAAAATGGTGATCAGTACAATATACAAACGATAATAATATAAGAAATAGAACACGTGATTAGTTTTACCTCTTGCGTTTTGTCTCCCATCTTTTTAAAATAAAAAATGAAGGAAGTTCATAAAGCTTTTCACCTCTCAAAGTGAGAATAATATGGCTACATGGAATTCCTATACTCTCAAACAGTTTGCATGAGCAACTTCCAAACATGTCTGATGCACACCATTGAACCACCCGCTCCCTCATGGACCCATCATTGATCACGACAAACTTAACATCCTCTTGTAGCATGATGCCTACAACGAAGCAATGGTCCCTGGCAGATATCACTTCATTTTGAAATTTTTTGAACACATTGTGTGTGTACAATATACTTCCTTGCTTCTCGATAGGCCATGGGGTACTCAACAACGGTGTGCTATGAATACTCATGTGATCTGCCTTTAACTCCTCGTGCCGTTGGCACTCCAGTGCTGTATCAAATCTAAGCCAAAACTCAACAAAACTTAATTTTCGATGAATAAAGCGATTGAAGAATGAATTTGAACTTTCTGATCTTGAGGTGGTTCTGAGGAATCCTGCAAGAGGTACATCCATAAAATATGCTGGAATCCAAGACTCCCGAATTTGATACCTATTAAACAACCATTCATTCTTTTGGAGACCCTTACTAGTTATGATAGCATTCCACCGCATCTCGAATTCTTCTCCAGTTTCTGAACCCCATACACACTCATTCAAATCTTTCCAGAACTGTTTATCTTGATTTGTTGGAAAGCTAACTTTCTCAGGCATTTTCTCCATGATGTGCCACATGCAAAACCTATGGATTGTATTCGGAAAAATAGATCGAATTGCTGATTTCATACTAGCATCTTCATCTGTAATGATAAGACTTGGAGCTTTTCCTCCCATTGCCGAAAGAAAAGTCTGAAACAACCATTCATACGACTCAATTTTCTCATTTATTAGAAAAGCACTTCCAAAAAAGACACTTTGCATATGATTGTTGACACCAGTAAAAGGTGCAAATATCATATTATACTGATTTGTGCTATATGTTGCATCAAAAGTCACTACATCACCAAAATGTTTATAGTTTTTTCTACTTGTAGCATCAGCCCAAAAAATGTAGACCAACTTTCCATGCTCATCCACAACAAAATCATAGAAAAAAGCAGAATTTGCCTCTTTCTTTCTCTCCATCTGTGCAACAAAAATTTCAGCATCTGCATTTTTAATTTTCTCTCTAAGTCCCCGATAATAATTTTGAAGATCCCGCTTCATGCATCCAATGTTCTCAAATCCATCGCTTACTTGTAAAAGTCTATATGCCTGTGAAGTACCTATACTCGCTTTGTGGCATGTGAATAAGTAGTCTTAACTCTTTCACTGATTGTGTGGTTTGATCGGAGAAACATAATTTTATCAGGTGACACTAAACCATGATTATGGTGCTCAATCATCGAAGCAATATAGTACCTTTTATCTGGACCCAACTTCACATAGATTTGCGCATTACAGCCACATCTTGTCTCGGATCGCATCTTTGGCTTCTTTGAGTTCTTCTGATTTCCAGCTAGAGCAACATCTGATTTAGCACTTTTCTTTGAGAAGCCTTGTCTTGTACACAAGAATCTCTTATTCTCAATGATGCCGAGCACCTTAGTTTGAGCTCCTATACGAACCGCAAAACCAGCTTCATGAGCATATATCTTATAAAATTCTTCCACTGCATCTAGAGAATCGAATGACATTCCAACTTTTGGCTTCAACTCATCATCACAATCAGGTAGAAATGTCGAACACTGCAATGAGACAAGAATTATTTTATCATCACACATCATGGTCACCTTTAACTACAGATTATACTAGGAGATTAACTCACCGATGGAACCATTGGAGGTTTTTTTGGTGTACAGAATGGACCACTGATATTAGAAGGACCGGCTGATGGGGGGGATGGGTCACGAACAGAGGGTTGCGGCACTGCAGCCATGGTTGGGCTGCTGCTACAACTGCCCAATGTGGCCTCCTTGCCGCCGGGGTCTCCCATGGCGTTGAGCAGTTCCAAGAAACCACCAACTGGCGTAGGAGCGTCCATGGCAAACAAACAGTTGCAGTTGGCCCTAAATCCTATCTGGCGCAAGAACTGGTGATGAGAATCGAAAAGGCTACAAATTGCCAAATTGATTTTGTTCCAAAATCTCACCTCCGGCGTGCGATTTCGAGGACGAACGGTGACCGGAGATGACCGATTTGGTTCGCTTCCGTTGAGGCTTGTGTGAGAAGGAACGAAGCTTCTCATCGAAGGCAAGCCAACATCGATCTGTTCCAGGAGCTGAGCGGCTAGGGGATTTTTCGTTAAATTTCCAGGGCCTGAAGGAGGAGAGGTGGGAGGGGAATTTTGCAAAAGCGTCAAGAAGAGAGGTGGGATGAAGGAGGGCTGTTGGATTTGAAATCAATGGCTCTGATTCAAAATGTGCACCATGTGCACAAGCTGGTTGGTAAACGGAGGAGCGTCACGCGGTCGGTGGGTGCCCCCGACCGGGAGAGATCGGTTCGTGCCGTGCGATGTAAATTAACAGCTCGCACATGGTGGGTCTCGCGCCATAGGTCCCGTGCGTGCCGCCTCGCCACGCGGCCCGGAGGTGGAGGCCGTGGGGTGCGGGGTGGGGAGGGGAGGAACGATGGTGTGGGGAAGAGGAGGAGAGAGGGGGACTGGTTGGAGGCCAGTGGTCACGTGGTGAGGTCGTGAAGGACGCAGGCAGCTATCGCTGGCCATGCCATGGCCACCGGCACGGCAGTGGCTAGTGTCCAGGCCTCCGCTTTTTCACTTTTCTCATCCCTGCTGCCTGCGCCTGATCTGGCCCCGTCGTGCTCGTGCCGTGGTGGCTTTGGACACGGTTAGAACTTAGTAAAACCCCAGCAGTTCTATTTACCCAGTTACCCACCACCAGCCTTGCGATGTTTATCGGGCACGCACCTTCTACCTGCAGTTGACCTCGCTGTACTCTTTCCCGCTCCTCTCATGAACTATTCCAGGACGGATCCGAGCGCGGCGTGGCTGGTCGCTCCTTCGGCGGCGGCGGCGCACCGCGGGCGCAGGCACTCGCAGAGGGGCACCAGGTAGGGGAACCCGTGCTTGCAGCGGCCGTCGGCGAAGCGGTCCTCCGCGCACGCCCTCCGGCACCTCGCGGTCCTGAAGCAGTAGCGGTAGCGGCGGCGGTCCAGCACCCAACACTCGTCCGCTCCGAGCGCGGACGGCGGCGCCTGCAGCCCTGCGCGCACGTCGCGAACAGGTTTCTGAGATAGATGATGGATGATCCGGGTTGCATCCAGGCGTAGTGAGGCAGCTTACATGGATGCGCGAGCAGCAGCCATGCGATGAGAGCGCAGGCCGCTGCCGTCCTCGGCATCTCCACTGCCGACTTGCCGAGCACGATGAGCGCCGGAGGCTTGAGAATGAAAGATTTGCAGGATCGAAGATTCGAAGGCGTTCTCCAGGTTCGTGGAAAGTTCGCGGCATAAAATGGCCAGATACTGACATCACCACCTATGATATGACTTGAGAAGCTCTCTGCCGCGCGCATGAACTCTCCCTCTACGTGCCAACAGAGCAAGAGGACCCACGCATCCACGCGCCACATTAACCATTCGCTGGCCGTCGCAGGGCAGACCATGCGGATACGTGCATCGCCTGATGACCCGATCTGGTTCGACAATGCATGGCATGGGAACACTGCTCTCGGGCGGCTCATGAACACATCGTCATTGGTTCGCCGTGGACCATGGCCGCTGACAACGTGTTCGTGACTGAGACTGACCAGGATGGATACTGCTAGGAAGGATGCGTGGTAGAATTCATCAACATTCATGCCTCATTTCTGAATCGCGAGTTTTACAGTCAGAAACCAACGCGGATTCCACAGGAATTCGGCAGGATTCCCGTGCATGTCAGTTACAAACGAGACGTCGCCTTGCTTGGCTGTGCGAACCTTTGTTTCGTAGCGTAGCGTGCACACACCGCAGAGGCCGTCCGTCCAAAAAAAATCCAAACAATAGATAGATGTAGCGCGCGCGCGCCACGCCGAGAGCGCGCTCGGGCTCAGCGCTTGCAGTTGGGGAGCAGGCACTCGCAGATGGGCACCAGGTTGGGGAACTTGTTGTTGCAGCGCCCGTCCGCCTTGCCGCGGTCCTGGCAGTGGCCCCGGCACTTGGGCTGGTGGAAGCAGATCGGGTAGTCCGCGTTGTTGTTCACCCAGCAGTCGTCTTCCGACCCGACGACGCCCATGCCTGCATCATCCACATCACCCGACCGACCCATCGATTCAGCGTTTCAGCCAGCCAGCAACACAGACACCGGCAGTAGTAGCATAGCAACGTGCTTACCGGAGTGCAGGAGCAGCAGGCAGAGGAGGAGGCCCGAGGCCATCGCTTTCTTCCCCGACGTCGCCATTGCTAGCATGCCAAAGCCTGAGGAAAAATTGCAACGAAGTGCTCTTTATGTACTCTCTGGCCCCAAGCCCTATCCTGGCCAGAGGCGCTGGAAGAAGGATGGATTTTCTACTAAACCGGTCAACCACGAATCCATTTACGTCCGAGCTAAAATTACCCCCGAAGAGCTGAGAATTGTTATCCAAAAGTATCCAGGCGATCCAAGTTTGGCAAACTCGTACCCAGCGCACGTCCCGCCTGCTGCGTATCGCTCCGGCCGTTGGACGGCTCGTGCCTCGCCGTGGGTACAGTGTCGCGGCCGACTCCGGCCGGCAACTCTCCCCCCACCCCACATCACTCCTTCGGGATCGGGGATCCACCGTGCCCCGCTGCAACGGCGGGCGCGACAGGGGATGCCACGCCATCGTTGTCGCAGCATGTTTTTTCCATGGTATCCCTGTGAACCTGTTCTTCCGTCAGAGAGAAGGCGTATTTCTTGGCAGAAGAACGTGAGGCGAGTATTTGTTTCCTCTGATCGCTGGACGATACGCGGTGAATTTCCAATCGGCCGTATGGAAAGCGCCCGGTTGGCTTTGGTCTGCGTTCGGATTACGAAATCATTTTTGTTCGGCTGAAAAATCAGGATCTGCTACCACTCCATCTGAATCTTGATATGTCTGATCAATGTAGCTCGGGCTCACACCTTTTCGTGATACTGCTGGAGCTGCTCGCTCCGGCACCTCTCGGTCTTCACGCAGGCGACGTAGTGCGCGCGGTCGTCGACCCAGCAGCCGTCCGACCCGAGAACAGCCGGCGCCAAGCCTGCAGATTCAATCTTCGCATGATTCAGAGACCGGCAGTGGGCTGATCGACAGAGCACAACCAGATGCTCGGTTGCAGTTTCATGCCATCGGATGAGACGTTTTCCCCGACGCGACGCTGCCTGATCACCTCAGTTCACGAGGAGTAGCGGGACGAGGAGACCTGAAGCCATGGCTTTCCTTGCCATCCGCCCATCCCCATCTCATCTCTACCACTTCCACGCTGAGGAGAGGAGACTGGATACGGTCTCCATCTCTTTATGCACGTAGTCAGGGCTCAGTAGTCACTGATGTTGACGCAGCAAACGGAAGGACGTTGACGCGCCACGCCTTGCAGAGACGCCGTGGCCGGCGGGACGCGGCGAGGCGGGCTAGGGTCCACCGGTCCCGCCGCCCAGGACGTCGAGGAGGCCGTGCATGCAGCAGAGCCGCCGCGTCTGTCCGTGGATCCCGCCGGGTCTCGGCAACCGCGGGCCCTGCCAGGACAGGCACCGGCCCGGCTTCGGCACGGCAACAGAGTCAGCGCCGGGTCAGGAATTTGCGTTGGCGTTGGCGTATCGCTTTGCGATTCCTGGCGGCCCAAATGTTTGGTGGTTGCATCTACACGGATTGCTCACACTCTTATAATTTCTATTATCTATATAAAAACAATCTTCTTCCAATCAGTTGGAAGCCCTGGAGATAAGTTAGCATTTCGTCCTTTGGCAGTTTTAAGGCACCGGATACTGCCAGTTCTTCACGCGTTAAGTTAGTGGTGGGCGTCTTGGTGTTGGCCACTTAAAACAGGAACTCAGGCCTCTTCGTTTTCTTATTAAAAAAAGAATATGTAAAGAGGAGTTGATGCTAAAAGTTTAATTACTTTGGCAGTATTGAAGAAAATTACTTATCTGTGCTGTGACTCATGTTGTGGTTTGAACAAGATAATAACTTTGAAGAACACCTAACTTTTTTTGGGAAGACCTCTTGTTCAGGAAAAAAGAAGAAGCTAAAACTACCTGCAGAATCATCCACACACATTTCCCACGAGACACGTCTCTTCCCGCGTGCAACATCTCTCGGTATTCCAAACAAGGCAGCAAACCATCGATCAAAGTCCCAGTTGGATAGAGGTGGGATTGGGGCTGGGCCCTCCGTGTCCTGCGCCATGCTGGATCTAACTTTTAAGTACATGAATCACGTTATGTTGTGCTGCAACGGTACGGCAATATTTTTACATAGTATGATAATATTTTTACCAAACCTAAGCATGGTGCATGGTATGCCGCCACGTCTTTATGCAGTGCCAGCCTAAGCACAGCCCTCGGTATATTTTGCAGTTATCATTCTGTGGATACTGTACTTATCGCTATACGAAGATATTTCTATGCATAAAAAATAAAAAATTATCTTTTCTTGAATGACTTTATTGAAAATAACGATCGTTAATTAGAAAGTAGTATAAATTGATTGATATTTAAATAACCAGCTACACACAGGTCGACGAGCCATTTTCGTGCTGTGCTACTCAAACACGATCCAAAATGCGGACCGTGCCATACGGCCGAACAGATCCTAGGTACGGTATGATTGTTGTGTTCGACATTCCAAAATTTTTCGTACCGTGCCGTGGTCGGATGTGCTGAAAAATTATGCCGTAGCCGGTCAAAAATAGCATGGCCTAAGTCGTAGCTCTACAATTGGAGTTTAGAAGAACTGGCTATTCTATTGTCGACGTGAATTACATTCTGGACTCGGCCAACAGCAGAATCGCTATAATTTCATATTGCATATGGCTTCGATTCATTAAGAGCGAAAGGAACTGATCAACTGAGCGAAGCCGCCTCTTCCCCGCAATCGACTTGAACGTTTCCGCTCACTTTCGCGTGCGCTTCCACTCGACCACGTGACGTCGGACTCCGCGTCCCCTTCCACTTTCCATTCCACCTGCATTTCACACTTCCCCTGCGAGTACTGGTCGCAATTTTCCAATAAAGAAAAGCACCGGCAGCATTCTTGTCTTCGAATTCCGATCCATCAAGATAGGGTCCTCCTCCTCGGGGGAGCGGATTGGGCACCTGCCCGCTTAGACTCGTTCTTGGCGGCTATTCTGAAATTTTTTAGTCTGTCCTACTGGCTTCTTCCTTAATCCGCTTCTCCCCTTCGGGCCGCCGACCCAGACCACGCGGCTTGTTCTTGTTGAACCCATCTCAAGGGTGGAGGGAAGATAGGATCTTCGGCGCCGATTCTTGGAGGACCAACTCGTTCGTCGAGGAAAACCAGCGGGTTTTTGGTGCTTCTTTAGGGTTGTGTTCTTGCGAAGTTGCTCTCAGGCATGGGGACTTTTCGGAGGAGAGTCCCGGCGGCGTGTTTCTTGTTCTCGTTTTTGATGGGGTTTCAGCTGTGCGCATCTCTCAATCATGAAGGTACTAGGTTTTTGGTTTGGATCGCTTGCTTGGGTGGGTCTTTTGTCTTGCCCAGCCTTTGATTTAACTCTCCTTTGGGGGTTCTTTGCTGAATTGCAGGTGCTCCTCTGTTGAAATTTAAGGAGGCGGTCGATGCGGACCCGTATGGTGCTCTCAAGAGTTGGGATGAAGGGAGTGTGAGCCCTTGTTCTTGGTTCGGTGTGGAGTGCTCCGATGATGGACGAGTCATGACCTTGTAAGTTGTCCTCTTTTGCACAGCAAAAGACAAGTATACAGAAAAAAAATATTTGTGCATGATATTAGTGAACTATCTAAATTAACCTGATGTTAGGAATTATAGCTTAGTCGGTTGTAGGTGTTAGTCCATTACATAAATTAGAACTAGTCCAAGTGGTGTGACAAGGGTAAACTTCATCTCACTTGTTTAGGTTGAATGCAAGATCTTTAACGTCTTCTTTTTTCCTGTATTAATGTCCATTAGAAGTATTAGATTAGGTTATCTTTGCATAGAGGGAATAATGAAAACTGTCAATAGTGCCGATCTGTTTTTGGATGGGCAACTTATTGGTCATTCTGATAAGGAGGATCCTTCATAAATTCAGACGTCGAGCTTTCTGTGGTGAAGTTTTGATGATCATCCTCTGGCTTGCAGGGAGTATAGTATTGTATCTGCACCATTTTAAGCTTACCTGTTATTTTTACTGATTAGGTATTGTTTTGGGTGCCGCGTGCTTGGTCGTTCTCCTCTAACATTATGTGTGATTCAGCTGCGCACCTATTATGGATTGTACATAATTCTATGCATTTGTGTTCTCTAGCAATGTTTGTTTTATGTTTCAATTTAGAGAATTGATGCGGAAGCATGTGATTTGAGAATCGACGGGGCCGATTTTGTTCATTAGAGATTACTCTGTGGCTGTTTCTAATCGATCATGTCCATTTTGATGTGGTCCCCTAAATTTGAGTATGGCATTATGCAGGAACTTAGCAAATCTTGGTCTAAAGGGTGTTTTACCTCCAGAGATGGGAAAGCTTATGCATATGAAATCACTGTGAGCACATTCTGTACTTCCTTCATACGTACTTTGCTTTGTTGATACACATTTTACACATTGAATCAAACTTTTAATCAGCATGATTTCTTAATTCTGAATTTTGATGGGCTCAGGAGCATAGACCTTTTCAGCTGTCAATTCAGAATGTCATCTAGTATTTTGGTTTTTCTTTCTGAGTATCTAGTTAGATACTGCACGGATGTTTCTTCTTTGATGTGTTTACTGTAATTAACTTAAAAGAGCTTAAAACTTAAACAAATGAATACTTTAAAATGGATTAGAAAAAAGAAAGAAAGAAAAGGCGTTGTGATACAAAAATTCAGTTACGAAACCTTTCTTGGATGGACTTTTTTTTTAACAAAAAGCCTTGGTTACTGTAGCATCTGATTTAGAAGTTTCAAACTTGAAAGAACTTCTTCCTGTCATTAGAAATCCATCTGATGAAGTGTATGCCTGTTGAACCAAAAACATCTTATCTCTACAGATTTGGATCTGCAGTTTTGAATTTTCCTTTATGGAAGTTTTTTTTCCAACTGCTTGGTATACTGATTTTGTTTTGTTTTTCCATACAGCATTCTGCGCAACAACTCGTTCTATGGAATCATACCTATAGAAATAGGAGATCTACAGGATATAAAGATGTTGGATCTGGGATATAATAATTTCAGAGGACCAATTCCATCAGAGTTGCAAAACATTGTATCCCTAGAATTTCTGTGAGTGAGAACTTCATGCAACAAGTGTTTCTCTCGGATTAACTTCACTACCTGACTTTGATTTCATTATTTTTGAGGTGCAGATTTCTTGAAGGCAACAGATTTTCTGGGGGTTTACCAGTTGGATTACATAAGCTTGCTAGGATATCTGAAAATCAAGACATAAATTGGTTAAATAGGGTACCTACCGCAAGGTTTGCCACAATCAGAATCCGCAGGCTGTTAGTGAGCAAACAAAAAGATTCTGAAACTATCCATATTCCGGAGCATCGAGGAAGATTGTCTCCACTGCTAGATTATCCACTGGCACCATCTCCTGCTGAACCCATTTCACCCTCTCCTGCATCACCCCCCATAGAGCATACCCCAAGCCAAGAGAACAAGAACAACCATTCTCCAATAATATATGCATCGGTTGGAGCAGCAGTTGGTTTTTTGGTGGTAGCCTTGTCAGCAGTATGCTTCTTTTACTACTGCCGTAGGAAGACTAGCACTGTTGTACCCTTGTTTGCGCCCACTACAAGCACGCAATTACAGACCACTGCCATGGAAGGTTGGTTGATGTGCTAATGTTTTTACATGCATTTTTGTTCAATGCTCACTTTGCTGTACTGCTTTGCATTTCTGTAGTTTGCATATGCTCAGGGTGAACACTGCATTGCTTACTTCATTACACAAACGGAACCTAGTGTCAAGTTCTAACCCCTGTTTATGCAGGGATAACTTTATTCAGACGCTCTGAACTTGAAGCAGCCTGTGAAGGTTTTAGCAACATAATTGGCACACTTCCTGGATTTACACTGTATAAAGGAACTCTCCCATGTGGAGCGGAAATAGCTGTGGTGTCTACAACAGTGGCTTATGCAGGAGGTTGGTCCACTATAGCTGAAACACATTACATGGATAAGGTATATAGTTGGTTGTTTCTGTCCCATTCCTTTTCCAAACTGTTAAGATTTGGGTTTTAAGCATGGTTATGCTTTGCAATTCTAGGTTGAAGCCTTATCAAAGGTAAACCATAAGAATCTTATGAACCTTGTGGGTTACTGTGAAGATGAAAAACCATTTACCCGGATGATGGTGTTCGAGTATGTTTCAAATGGATCACTGTTCGAGCGCTTGCATGGTGAGTTTAATTGTGACTTGTGAGCTACCTTTATGTTTTAAGGGGTATGTTGTGGGGTGCTGTGAGGCTGCAAAAATATTCTTATCTGTGATTAATAGTGTTCACACCCAGGGCTCATGATATTAGCAGTTGTTGATGGTATTCATATTAGTATTTTTGCTAACCACCATCAAAACATTGTTATTTGCAGTTAAAGAAGCCGAGCACTTGGATTGGCAGTCACGCCTACGGATAGCTATGGGAGTAGTATACTGTCTGGGATACAGGCACCAGCAGAATGCTCCTGTAACCCTAAGGAATCTAAACAGTTCATGCATATACTTGACTGAAGATGATGCCACCAAGGTTTCAGACATCAGCTTTGGCGTTGACAAGAAAGAAGATGAAGATGAAAATGATGCTCCTGATGAGTACTGCACAGTGTATAAGTTCGCTCTGCTACTGCTTGAGACAATCTCTGGAAGGCGTCCATATTCTGACGACGACGGCCTCCTTGCTCTATGGGCACGCAGATATCTTAATGGTGCTAGCCCCGTGATGGGTATGGTCGACCCAACGCTAAATTCAGTCCCAGAGGAGCATGTTAGAGCATTCTCAGAGCTGATTCGTTTATGCATAAGCGAGGACCGAAGGCAGAGGCTGACAATGGCAGAGCTTACCAAGAGGATGCAAGAAATCACCGGGATCACTCAAGATCAGGCGATTCCGAGGAAAAGTGCTCTGTGGTGGGCTGAACTTGAAATCATTACGGCATAGAGAGTCAATTGTGCTGACTGGCAGCAACTCTGCAATTCTGACCGTTTGCTAGGAGAAATGTAGAAGATTGTATAGTTTAGTGCTTTTAGGCAGGGCATTCAGTTTATCACTGCCCGTTTGCTAGGAGAAATGTAGAAGATTGTACAGTATAGCGTACAGATATGCCTGGTTACGCCATTCTTTCATTCTTTTTTTGTTTTTATTACCAAGCATTCTTTCATTCTTTGCTCTATGAAAAGCAAATAAAATTCAGAGAGCGTGTAAAGTACAAGGATACGCCATTTCTGGTATCAATCAAATATGAGTAAAGTGAACACGTGAATGTGTTCTCAGCATTCCAACTGAAAAGGATTTGTTTCAACAGTTATGGAATCGATTTATGTGGCGTGCAAAGTGTTTATCACTTTTCGATTATTGAAGGCACGGAACATGTAAAAACATGAACGCAAGCACCCTATATATGTGCAGTTTGGTTCTCAGCTTTTGTTACTCCCCGCATTGCTTCTACGCGCGTTGGTGAGCCACGACTCGGACGGTGGCGACAGCGGCGGCATCTTGACCGACGTCGAGCGCAGCATAGAGGCGGCTGGCTTGCTGCTCTTCCGGTCCCTGCGGATCCTTGGGCTGTCGCCGTCGTCCGTTCCAGAGCGAGTCAGCCTGCTCAGAGCCTTCCTTGCGTCGGCGCAGTACCTCTTGCTCGTGCCCAGAAGCGCCATGCCCCACCCAGGATTCGACCACTCCTTGCCACTGTCGCTCCTCTCGTCGCGCAGTTTGCGCTCCTTCTCCAGGACATCGCCGAGCGTGATGCTCCGGCGAGGAGGAGAGGACGCGGTGACAGAGGCGACGTCGGAGCGCGGCGTCCGGGAACGCGCCGGGCTCCTCTGGAAACCGAGGAGCACCGGCTTGGCGCTCCAGGGGACGAAGAACATGAGCCCGCACGCCCTCGGGGTCATCTGGTGGTCTCCTTCCGCGTCCTCGTTGACGCGCGGCGGGAGCGGCGCCCGTGCCGCCGCCGCGTCCATGCACTGGCGCGGCGGGGAGTGTTTAGAATGCTCGCGGGCGAGAGCGCGGCGCCGTATGTGGGCGACGTGCCTGGCTCTGGCCGCGGCCTCGGCGGCGTCCTTGGCGTGCTTGGACTTGGAGCGGCGCGGGGGCGACCGCCTCGGGTGCCTGTCCGCGGACGTGGTGGCGATGGCGTTGGCGGCCGGGAGGAAGCGGTCCATGATGAAGCTCGGCGACCGGCGCGACCCAAAGACGCCGTCGATGGCGCTCAGCCGCGCGGAGAGCGCGGCGAGGCGGTCGGAGGACGAGATCCTGTCCAGCGCGTCGGAGAAGGTGTCGTCGTCACGGTCGCTGCTCGAGTCGGTGCTGTTGCTGTGGTGGTAGGCCCGCGCGCGGCACGGGCCGCCGCACCGCCCTGGCGGCGGTTTCGGCAGTGGCGGCTCCTCCCGCTCCTTGCCTCCGCCCGCACTCGCCGCGCCCTTGGGCACGCCCGGCGAGCTCTCCCACTTGAACGGCACGTGCCCGCGCCGCGGGGACGCGTCGCCGCGGCCGCGGCGCGCGGTGGGCGGCGCGTCGGCGGCGGCGGCCCGCCCGCAGCACGAGCGGCGCGGCGTCGGGAGCGGCGACTCGAGAAGATGCGCGATGACGTGCCCGCTGCTGCCCTTCCGCCGCCTCCGGTGGTCGGAGCCCCCCGTCACCGCGACGTCCATGGCGCCGGCGGCTCCCCGTCAGCAACAGCGACAGCAACTACTACGGCAGCATTGCACGCGCCACCAAAGCGAGAGGCGTATAAAAGGCAGGCTCTGCGTGGTCTGGTGGTTGGAGATCGATGTGCGCGCGGGCGCGGGCACTGCTGGAGCGAACCGCAAAGGCTAGAGACGACGGTGGTTGGGCGTTGGTTGGTTGGGCCTCCATGGATTGAGCTCCCTACTTCTCGTGAAGGCGTTTATAGGCCTCAATGGAGGTTGCCGAAAGGGAGCTGGCGCGCGTAGCTGATTTGCTAGTGTGTACCTCCTGACCTCCGCCGCCTCCTGGCTCCGTGGCTTGTTGAGCAGATCCCATTCAAAATTTTGAAACTTCCATTGTCAATAGTTTTCAAAATACGTGGTTTAGAAAAAAAATCACGTGCTATTCTACACCTTAAGGGAAGCTACACTCAACTAGTTATGGAATAAATTTTCAGTAATAACTGCTGCGCGCGATTACTGAGCAGTAATTTGACTATCAGGTGTAGAATAGTATTACCGAAAAAATCATATTCATATATTATCTTGAAAAATTCTCCACTAATATCATAAATTTATTGTATTTTACAGCTATATTAGAATAGAAATTGTGGTCAAAATATAAGATATTGAGCTGAGAGTTGCGCTTGCTGAAGATCGATGGTGTGGATGCAGAACCGCAGTTACTCCAGGTGTTTAGACGAACAGATCCAGGCATCCAGCACAGGACATTGGCGGTACAGGTATGAATCGCGCGGCAGCAAATTTTAGGTGATGATTTACGCGGGGAGGAGCGTTAAATGCTGCTGCTTGTGCTACTACAGTGCCGGAAACTTTTTTTTTTCGTGGACACCGTTCTACCGAGGGTGATTTAGAGTTTACCGGTATTTTTACGGTGCTGACTTGATGGGATTGACTTGAGTTTGTAATACATCATGTACGTGCAAATTCTCAGAACAAAGTACTGACTACTACTAACATGATCTGACACTGACAGTGTGGTTTATTTGAGAGTTTTTTTGTTTGTATTTATATGCTGGTGCTTCTATGTAAACTAGAATTTGGGCACGGAAATGTGGCAAGGGAAACGAGAAAATAAAAAAATGTTCTCATTTTTCTGTTTTAAGTGGGCCGTGATCTCCCACGAACGGTGCGTTCGGTGCAAATGCAGCCCGCTAAAGCCCAAGGCCCATCCTTTAACGGCAGCTCATTCGGCTCATCCGCCTCGGGGGCGCACGTCTTGCTAAACACGAAGAAGCGCCGCTCTCCCCCAGCTTCCCCCAAACCCCAACCATGGCAGCCGCCGCCCATCCCGCCGCCGACCAAAACCCTAAGCCTAGGGACGCCGAGCCCCACGTGCCCGCCGCCGAAACCGAGCCTGAGTTCGCGGAGGAGGAGTACGAAGAGGATGGAGAGGAGGAGTACGAGGATGAGGATGAGGAGCTGGACGGGCCCGCGGCCGCGGCGGCGGAGCGGGAGCGGGTGCAGTCAGTGTTTAAGAGGCTTTCGTCGGACCCCGTGGCCATTCGCGTCCACGACGTGGTCATCAAGGGCAACACCAAAACGAGGGACGAGCTCATCGAGGCGGAGGTCGCCGACCTGCTCCGCGCCGCCCCCACCGTGCAGGAGCTGCTCCGCGCCGCCAGCGTCGCCACCTCGCGGCTGCACAGGCTCGACGTCTTCGACGCCGTCAAGATCACGCTCGACGCGGGGCCGCCCGAGCTGCCTGGCACCACCAACGTCGTCATCGAGGTCGTCGAGGCCGCCAATCCCCTCAGTGGTAGCGCCGGCGTCTACTCGAAGCCCGAGGTAAGCTCGCTCTCTCTTCTTGTCTCGATTGTATAGAAATCGGCATTGGATGGCCAATTTGAGTGTGGCTTGAGGTATGAGGTAATGGTTACCGAGACCGTGAGGTCCGATGGGGATCTACCTACATTCCTAGTCGTCCATTCTAAGGAAAGTTTTTGAGATCCTGTCTTTATGTAACTATATGAACCTGAAGAACACGGGTTCTCAGTATAGCACATCCTTACCACAGTAATGAATAAGTTCAGACTTCCAAGCATTCCTTATGATCAGTCATTTCTTTCTCATCAGAGGACCGAAGTCTCAAGCCGCCAAAAGGCAATCCTATTTGAGTATATAAATAAGCCATTGACTACATAAATTTTGTAAGAGGTGTGGCCAATAGTTTGACCAATCTCTTGATAATGGAGGTTGGAGGCCCATTTCTTCATTTGCTTCGCCGATAAATACACTGGCATGCTTAGGGTTTGCATCATACATTTATTTAATGTATACATACTCCAAGTCCTGTTAACATTTTTTTTCTCTTTCCTTGCGTTCACTCATTCACTGGATATACCTTATGTGAATATCAGACACTGAACAGGGAATAATGGAAACATTGGAGGAGTTTCTTTTCTTCAGTACCAAGTTCACTTTTTAATTTACTTTCATCCGGTTTTTGGACTCAGCTCTATACACAATGTACTACACAAAAGTAGAGTTATGAGTTATTGATACTTATTTCACAATGTGTGCTCAGATATACTTATGGTAGTCACCAAATTGTTCTACAGCAAACAGCAGTTGTCTGTTAATAGTTGAGCTTAAGTTATTATAAGAATGGTTGTTAGTTGATAGAATTATGTAGAGCATGTTTACCTGTTTGTTGGGAACTTAAGCTTTCAGACTGATGCTTGTTAGAGTTGGAGGTCAAAGCAATCCCAATCCCAATCCAAATCCCAACATGTTAGCCCAAATAAGGAACTACAGAAGACACTGGCACAGAGGATATTGACTGGTCGAGATGGAAATTTGTCTGTCGAGTCAAACTGTGAATTCACCTGTCAGAATACAGCATAGAATTGTTGGTGTTGGATATCAGTTTATTTGAATATATAAATGTGTTTTATTCGTTTCCCCTTTGTCACATCCTTAATATGCTCTATACACCATTTTGTTTTTATGGAAAACACTAGGACAGGATATTGCTGCTTATAAAAAATATGTGCTAAGAAAGGAAAAGTAAAGAGCAGTAAGATGAAATGCGTTTACACAAAATTGTCTAATGAGACTGTTGGCATTGCTCTTTGGGTAACCAAGGAAAATTCTATCATGAAAATCCTTTCCTGGTCTTCCATATTGGCATGTACTAGATTGGAAACCATATGGTTCCTTGTGAGCCATATGCTTCTTTCTCCCAAGATAATAATCTCCATGTAGTCAGCTGTATTTAAGTTTATGTCATGTCATGCTTCAATGTGTATTGAAATTTGTCTATAAACATTTTCGCGGAAGCCATAGAAAAGATATAACTGCTGAGTGGCTTCAATGAAAATAGACTATTGGGATGGATTTCTTTTGTCAGGAATAAGCAATTTATCCTCGTATTTTGGAATATCGTTAACTATTTTCTTTTGAGAACTATCTTTTCCTGGTTGTTAACTATTATCCTGTCCCTAACACAAAAACTTAGTATAATGGAAGTATTTTTACTATTTTTCCTCTCCAATATTTTTCTGTAACTGTACGGGTGAAAATGCCTACTGAGCTTGTATTGTCAACATCGTAAGAGCAGGAAATGCGAAATAAAATAGGAAAAACATAGAAAATGCATTACCGCATTTGATAACTGTGTAATGCATTCCAACAAATCCTGCTACCTAATTAAAGATGTTTGCACAATTGATGCATGACCCAATACTCGCTACTGTTGTAGGCAAGATCTTGGTCGTTGGAAGGGTCACTTAAGTTGAAGAATTTGTTCGGCTATGGTGACATCTGGGATGCATCAGGTTCCTATGGTTGGGACCAAACTACAGAGGTTGGAGTTGGTGTCTACCTACCAAGGTTTAAATCAGTACCAACACCGTTGATGGCCCGGGCATCTTTGTCATCACAAGATTGGCTGAAGTTTTCATCATACAAGGAGCGTCTACTTGGGCTTTCATTTGGTTTGCTTTCAACAATGAACCATGACTTGTGTTACAACCTTACATGGCGTGCCTTAACTGATCCGTCACGTACTTCATCAAAGGCCATAAGGAGGCAGTTAGGGCATAACCTTCTTTCTGCACTGAAGTACACATACAAGATCGATCAGAGGGATTCACTTCTCAGGCCAACAAAAGGATACGCATTTCAGTCAACTTCTCAAGTTGGTGGTCTATGGGATAACAAGGGGTTGAAATTTTTTCGGCAGGTTATACCTTGTCCTTGTTTTTCATAACTTTATGTTTTTGCTTGGCTCTCACAGTCTATGTCTGCAGTAATTGCATTGAGTGTATTCTATCATCAAATCATCTCATTTGTCACCATCACTATCTTACAGACATTTTATTGTTTGCTTTGCTTCAGGAGTTTGATGTCCGTGGCGCTGTGCCTTTGGGATTTTATAATGCTGCTCTAAATGTTGGCGTAGGAGCGGGTGTCATTTTACCACTTGGACGAGGGTTCATGAATTCATCTTCACCTGTGCCTGATAGGTTTTTCCTTGGAGGTCATTCTTCTCCAGTTTGCAGCTTGAGTGGGCTGTCATCCCTGCTGGGTTTTAGAACAAGAGGAGTTGGCCCCACAGAAGCACGGAGGCTTGTCCCCAGTGAATCAGACAGTGATTCTGCTGCCGCTCCAGGAAGGGATTACTTGGGAGGTGATCTGGCTGTGTCCGCCTTTGCTGACCTTTCTTTTGATCTTCCTCTCAAGTTATTCAGAGATGCTGGAATCCACGGTCATGCATTTCTCACCGCTGGGAACCTTGCGAAGTTGTCAGAGGGTGAGTACAAGAATTTCTCAGTTTCTGAATTTCAGCGCACATTCAGGAGCTCTGCTGGTGTTGGCATTATTTTGCCTACTAAACTTTTCCGGGTGGAGGTATGTTTCCTTTTTTTTTTTACTTTCCCCTTTTCAACTTTCAACTTTTGGTTTCCATATTAGTATAGATATCTGCTTGACTGCTTTGAGACTAACATCATATTTTTCCATCTTTATCCAGGTGAACTATTGTTACATTCTAAAGCAAGCTGAGCATGACAGTGGAAAGACCGGAATCCAGTTCAGCTTCTCGTCACCCATGTAGAAACCTGCCATGAAATGTTTTGCAGCCAAAGTAGCTTCTCTTTCCCCTGTAGACTTTGTGTTCGTCCATTGTTCTTATCTTACTGAAGCGATTGCAAAACAATCGTAGTCGCATATCGTCGGCTTTTCTTTTGACGTTTGTTGTTTGGCATGAGGAGCCTGAGCTAGATTTGCTCATTCTTTTTGGTGTATGCGAAGTTACTTCCCTATTCTGACATGAAGGATTTGTCCTTCACAACTCAAATACTGCAATGGTGGATAGAATAAAATTTTGGGCCAAGAATGTTTACACCAGTTAACTTTTGTGATTCTCTCGCATTGTAATGGTAAAAAACGTTTGGAGACATTGTGTGCTTGTGGATTCGTGTATGTCAGGCAACAGTGGTCAGATAGACAGATCGTTGAAATGCACCAGAAGCTTGATGGCCGCGGTCCATGCATACATATATCTTGTATGCTGGAGGAACGATGAACATGAGTTACATGTGCGACCTGTTTGATGCAATAGGGGCATTGCTCATGACTCATGAAGATAAATATATGGGGGCAGTTCTAGGGGAGGGGCTGGGGGCTCCAGCGCCCTAGTGCCCAGGAACTCCATTGAAGAGAAGGTGGGGGAGGAGAAGGAATGAAGAAGCAAAGAGAGGAAAAAGGGATGTAGAAAGAAAATTTCCTCCTTTTTTTTCTCTCTGTGGAGGCGGAGGAAGAACAGAGCCCCCTCTATGTCAACGGACAACGGCGAAATTCGGGTGGCCAAGCGCTTCCTGGTGCCGTCCTCGTCGAGGCTGCCACCTCGCCCAAGCTTGAACCGCGCATTTGGGCGCCGATGCGCCGTCGTGCCGAGTAGAAGCAGACGAGCAGAGGAACCGGAGGGTCGAGGATCTAGCGCGTAGCGTTGCACTTGCACGTTTGACAAAAGATAAATAACTCCGGTTTATTTGGCGCCATTTCTTCGCAAAGCCTGGCTGGTTTGAGTTCATGCCGTAGTTTCGGCACACCACAGCTTCGCGTCACTCGTCACGTCACATCCCACAAGAAGTAATCACAACTAGCCATGTCCCAGTCGCAGCGTTCATCCCACCTCATATTCTCAGGGTGTGTTCGTTTCCTGGGGTCTAAAGTTTAGAGGGGTCACATCAAAGAGAATCTTGTCATTTAGAAGTATTAAATAAAATCTAATTACAAAACTAATTGCAGAACCCCAGTGCTAATTCGCGAGACGAATCTAGAATCTAATGAGGTATAGTAGTCCATGATTAGTGGACGATTACTATAGCATCACTGTGGCAAATTATGGATTAATTAGGCTCATTAAATTTGTCTCGCGAATTAGCACCCAGCTGTGCAAAAAGTTTTATAAACAGATTTTATTTAATACTTCTAAATAGCAAGATTCTCCTTAATGTGATGGGTCTAAAATTTAGAGGGTGGGAAACGAACAACGACAACGACGAGAAAACCACACACGAAAAAGAGAGGCGAAAACGACACGCCACAGCGGCCGGAGCAATCGCGTGCCGCCGCCGTGCCAGTGCCACCATTCGGCGCAGCAAGCCCGCAGGCTCTCCGGCCAGCGTTGCCGCCGCCGGCAGCGATCCACAGCGGGCGCGTGCTGCGTGCAGCAGGACTGAGGACCCGAAGCGGAGGCAAAGGCGCGGCAGCGGCGCAGGAGCCGGTGACAGGTCGAGGACGATCTGCCTGGGCGAACACTGGACATGTGGGGGCTGGCTGGGAGGTGGGAGCCGCGACGTGAGCGGTGAGCCCGTGTCATGTCAGCTGCGGAACCGAGTGTGATGATATGATTATGCGCGAAACAGCATTTGTGCGGTGGAACAGGATGATCATGTGGCCTGAACGCCCGATAATCACAACACAACCAATAATCATATGGCCTATGGACTGTTCAGACTGCTAGTCTCCCATAGGAAAAAGAATTTGGAGTAGAAGACTCTGATTGGCCAACAAAAGATCATGCACAGATTCACGATAAAGTTACGATTGGTTTAGATGATAGACACTCTGATGACAAACGCAAACGAAAACTTGGAATGGCATCGGATCGGGTAAAATAGAACAGGACCGTAGAAAAATGAAAATATATTAAGAGGGTTACACGGAAAAGGTAAGGGAGCACATAACGGAACCGTCATTGTACCACCGAAGACATTCAAAGGGTGTATGGAGTTATCAGGATTTATTTACATCTAAGATAGATTCAAAGTTGAATCAGAACTCCCCTATCAAACCATAAAATAGCAGATTGCAATTGCCCAACATAAGCTCATGCACATATTCATGATAAAATAGTGATTGATAGACACTCTGACAAACCCATACCCCCAAAAAAAAAGAATGGACACTCTGACAAACCCAAACGAAAAAAAAAAAGGAATGGCATCGCCGCATCGGGCAAAATAGAATAGGACCAATAGAAGAAATGAATATGTATGAAAAGGTTAACAGGGAAAAGGGGAGCGCATAAATGACATTGTACCACCAAAGACATTCAAAAGGTGGGTTTATTTAAAATCTAAGATAAATCCAACAAATTTGAATCAGAACTCCCCTATCAAACGAGCTTCTGCGCTACACTTCTTTTTCTCGTAGACATTTCTCGGAGTATTCAGTAAAATAGAATGTGCAATTCCAGGCCATCAGCCATGAATATATGTGCATAACTATAGCAACTCACATAACGAGTCATAAGTTTCAACTAAATAGTGGGTAATGTGCAGCAACGACCCTCTGAAATAGATAAACACAGCAATGACAGCAATGGAAGACTAGACACAGCAGCAGCATGGTCTGAAACACCCCTAAGCCACTACGGTGTGCATAGACAAAATTTAACAGACGACAGAGTGACCAATAAGTAAATCAACAGACCAGACATTGATCATAGCTCCATGGAGTAAGAAACATAATTTAGCTTTCATATCCCAAGATAAGATAAACACGAAAGAAGATCCTTCTACAACCAGTGTACTTCATTTGGCTGGTAAGGGTAGGCATGGAGCGGCTGCAAACAACAACCTGGCAATAGTCTCTATGATTCATTGGACCAATATTAGCTCAAGTTCAACGCCCAAATAAGCTTTAGGGGGTCCATGTGTTATTCTGAACTAGAGACTGATTTCATTGAGTACAGATTTGCACATATAATTTACTATCAAGGAAAATACAGATCTGCACATACAATTTACTATCAAGGTAAAATCATCTGATGACAACCGTCAGGTTTCCTCAGTATGCATGCCTTGAATGATCGCACAACTCGTCCGAAGGAACTAAGGCAATCAACTCCGCTCTACCTAGTAAACTAGTAGAAGAGGAAGAACTTCATACCGAGCAGATGTTACCTACCAGAGAGGTAAAAAAGGCTCAACTGAGAACAACACGTCAAGCAAATGAGAAGATTGTTGCAACCTTCAGACTTCAATTCAGCTGTCTTCAGCTTTAGTTTAGGCGTCTTCTCTTGTTCTGATGTAGGTCCCCACCATCTACATCCAAAGAACCTAAGGCATCACTTGCTCTCCTCCTCCTCAGGGATCTTGAAGACCCTGCATTACTAGGTTCTCCAGCGCTTTCAGTAAAAGCCGCATCTTCCTGAATCACAGCCATGGTGCTTGAATTAGAAGCTTGATCTGCAGCCAGTCCCGTGACAATATGAGTTCCATCAGCAGGCTCAGGATTTGGTGGGTTTGATGAGGTTGATGCCCCATAATGGCTTGGCCTTGCAATTCGCCTAAGTTCACTGAAAGCAGTCACAAACCTTTCCGAGTCATCAAGATCAAAGTCAAAGTGTCGCAATAAATCCATCCCTTCTGAGGGAAATGGACTTAAAGTGCGCCTTGGCAGATCGGATGTATGGTTTCCAGGCTGCCCACCACTACCTGGAGCAGATGAAGTAATGGATGTAGGGTTTTCCGCTTCTCTTTGCAACCTCCTTGCTCTCAACCTAGTAGTCATTCGGCTAAAACGGCTTGCATTCTGAGGAATTTCCTGGGCAGTTGCTTCAGGAGGCCCTTCAAATCTACTCACGCTATTCATTAAATGCTGATCAAGAATGCGCCTCCACGTAGACAAAAAACCATGTGCCTCACCAAGCCTTCTAGATATGGGTCGCAAATGGTGGAACTGCTGCCGGAAACTCTCTAGCCGATTCCCATGCGGCCTCGGCGGAATCTTGGGGCCAGATGCATTTCCATCCTCTGCAACCTTCTTCTCCACATCTGAGCCTGAATTCCCTCTCCCATAGATAGGAGTAATGTTCCCTTCAGTCACCTCACCTTTGCAGACAGGGCACTCCTTATGGCTAGAGTGGACATGCAACCACTGATATAAACATGGCCAGCAGAAAAGATGGCCGCAGGAGGTAACCACCGGCTCAGCAGCCATTTCAAAGCAGATATTACACTCGAACATTGCGGCACTCTTACCATGCTCGGCTCCCTCGTCCTCTGAGACACCCACAACAGCGCCATCAGCAACCACCTTGTTCTCCTCCACAGTATCATGCACAGGCTCTTCCGGTTCTGGTGGTTGTGGTACAGCATCATTCTCCATGCTAGGGGCCTCTGAGCTGAGAGGTGGAAGGTCTGACCGGAATCTTCTTGGCCGGATGTAGCGAGACCCAGTCAAGCACATCAAGCGGCGGTAGCGCTCGGCACGATCCGGGCGGAAGGAAGAGGATGCCGTCGACGACGACGGTCGGTCTGCTAACCGCTCGACCAGACCCAGGTGCGCGTCGGAGAAACCAAACTCAAGCTCATCGGCGAGTACAGGTAAAGCCCCTGGAGCCGGCAGGGGCGGCGGAGGCATGTAGGGCGGGAGAGCCTCGGGCGCGAACGGGTCGTAGGGCTCGTGCGCCGGGGTCGGCGGGCGCACCAGGTCGGCGCGGGACGGCGAGTAGGGCGGGTGGAACGGTTCGCCCTCCGGCGGCGGCGCGTCCGCGGAGGCGGCCGAGGAGGAGGGTGACGACGACGACAGCATCGGGGTGCCGAGCGCGAGGTCGGAGCCGAGATCGGGGCGGCGGGCGCGCGACGCGCGGGGGAGGCCGAGGTAGAGGTTCAGATCCATCCGTCTGCTGCTCCGCGCCGCGTCATCGGCGGCCATCCGGCGGGCGAGGAGCCCACCTTAGCCACGCGCTCCCGCGCCTCTTCCCCCCGCCGGCGAGTTCACAATTCCCAAAGCGCTCGCCTTCCTATCTCCACGCCACCATCGCACGCCCAGGGGCGGGGCACGCGTGAGCAGGCCCACGGGGAGCCGCGGGAACTGGGCGCATAGGGGGCACCGGTCGCCGCGGCAGTCGCGGCCGGTGACTATGGCTACGGATTCGGTGGAGTTGGTGGCTGCGGTGGGGCGGCGGCGGCGGGGAGGAGGGGTGGGGAATTGGGAATGGTGCGGGGGGTGGGGGGGTGGGGGGGGGAGAAAGGGAGGAAGGGGAATGGGAAGCACGCGGTCCGTGCGCGAGGTTTTGTTGTTGCGGGAACAGAGCGCCACGTCAGCAAGCACCCGCCCCCACCGGTGGTGATGGAAAAGAGGCGGGTCCGACGAGTCACCGGCCGCCTGTCATGCGGCCCGCTTACGGAAAGGGAACAGAGAGAGGTCAGGTCACCGTATACGCTCGGTAAGAGTCTCTATGGGCTTCATTGGATCTGGCCCAGTAGTTTGTGTTCTACCCCCCAAAATGGCCCACATATAGAACTAGATGGGCCTGGTCATTTTCATTTTCGCCACTTCCTATGGCATGGTCATGTGGCCACCAATGGTCCCCCAATCAGTTTGTGTGTGTTTAATTTGCTATGTCAAAGCTAATATAAACAAAATTTGTGTTCAAGATTTATTTATCAGTTTACAGATATAAAATAGTTATAGAGTAAGTTTATATAGACACAAAATACATTCTATAAATCCATATAAACACATATATGAAAATTGTATGTAACATATATATATATATAAAAATTTGAATAAAAAAATTTCAAAAACAAGAATCTTGATACAAAAAATTGGAACATAAGATCCACACAATAAATGTTGAAAATTATTATATAAATAGAATAAAAAACAAAAATGGTTAACATTCGAGAACAAAAATTGAAGAAGCAAATTTGTGAACAAAATTCCAACAATAACGGTGAAATAGAAGAGTTATAGAACACACAAATTTAGTAAAAGAATATAAAAAAAATGGTAAAAAGAACATGCCTAGGTGGTGCCGTTGCTTTGCCAATAGAATCCGTAGGGTACCAAAGGATCCCTCTAGCGCAATTTCCTCCTCCACCGTGCTACCACCTCCGGTAGACGAAGCTTGCTTGTGCCGCCATTCAATGGAAGGAGAGGTGGTAGACGAAGCTTGCTTGTGCCGCCATTCATGGAGAGGTGGATCCGTGCCATCGCCCTCCTCCCGCCGCTCCCATGGTCTCCACCACTCTGTACCACCTGCCAAACTCACAGCACACTGTGCCATCGCCCTCCTACCGCCGCCATCCGATTCAAGCTGTAATGGGATGCCGACCGAGAGAAGAAGTAGAGAGATCTAAACGTGCAGAGAGGGAGGAGAGAGAAAGCCATGAGTAGGTGGAGGGATGGGGGGATCTGGCCTACAACGTGTGGTTAATTAATGCTATAGGCCCGGACGCGCTTTGACTGTTTTAAGTACTAAATTGGATCCTATCTTGAAATATAGGGTTTAAGAAAAAAATAGTCTCCAACAGAAATTCTATTTTATAAAAAATTGGCAAATCAATTTAGGACTCAGTCTCCCGGGTCCTAAATACAGGACTCAATTGGTTGGGTCCTATCTCCCTTTTGCTACGAAATCTAACTGACAGAGACTTCTTCCCCCAATACCTCCGCTCCAATCTTTCCTCAATTAGTTGTAAATGACATGATTTGAGACCCCGCTGTTAGAGTATAAGTTTTTTTTGACCCTAAACACATCAAATATGTCCTTCATACAAATTATAGGATCCAAATATAGGACTCATGGTTGGAGATGCTCTAAGGGAGTATCAAGAAGCTCATTTGTGCTTTCTATTCGAGGGCTTTTGACCCGTAATCGGAAATTGAAAATCCTAGAAATATGGTTGTTTGGTATATATCCTAGAGATATGGTTGTTTGGTATATATTTGCCGCATCATATATGTACTAACATAACACGAGCTGGTGCGATGGACTAACGTGCCAATTCGTATGCACCTAATTGGGTTGTTACATACCCTGCAATCTTTGTAGCAACCTCGGCGACGTCTGCAGCCCATTGATTGACTCAGAAAATCAGAATCCTGTCGTGGATATTGGCAATCATCCGCAACTTGCCATAAAAATGCGAGTAACTATCTTATGTGATTCCTAAAATAACGCTAACATGATAAAATGCTAATGATACTCATACTAAGTAGTATCGTTTATGGACATATAATTCCTACTTTGCAAGCGTGAGATCTAGACAGCGTAACGACTCCAACCTACCGGAGATATATCTCTTACTCTATAATTAAGAAAACTTTAAAATAAATTGCGTCATCGATACCACAATCCCGCTTTTGAATTTCTGCTTCGGCCACAGCCCACGGCCCAGCCGACCGAGCAGGCCGGAACCGTGCCCCGCGGGAAGCGGTTTCATTTTTGCCAGCGACTGCGCTCAGGAGGTCAGGGTGAAACTTTTCCCGTTCATGTTATTGCTTCATTCATATGCAGCAAGCACAGATTGCAAATAATTTACACTAGAATTCAAATCCAAGCAACTGAATCGCGAGCATTATCATAAGGTCGGCAGTCCCATCGCCGTGGACAAACGCAACATCTACTAAAAAAGAAAGGCCTGCTTGAAGCAGACGTACAAATGAACTGGCTGGAAGTAGCTCGGAAAATAGCTCGGACACTTGAGGGCTGCCATTGCAGGACGGCCGGAGAGGTCGGTGAGCGGATCACTGCGGGTTCGGCGGCCTGCTGTTGGCGGCCGACACCCTGGAGCCCCACTCGAGGAGCTCCTTGCTCGTGTCGTCCTTGTGCACGATCACCTCGATGAAGCAGAGGCAGTCCTTCTTGGCGCCCGTCGCCGTCGCGATCGCCTCCTTGAGCTCCTCCTCCGTCCGGACCTTCTTGGTCCAGCAGCTGCCGTCGGAGTTGTGGATGGCGTCGACCAGGCCCGTGTAGTCCCAGTTCTTGATCACGTTGTACGGGCCGTCGTGGATCTCCACCTCGATGGTGTACCCGCCGTTGTTGATGAGGAAGATGACGCTCCGCTGCCCGCACCGCAGCATCGTCGACACGTCCTGCGCCGTCACCTGCCAGCCGGACACACGCCGGGACGAACGAGGGCCGCGCGTGAGCACACAGGCACGCCATGACTGAAAAAGAAACAGAGCACCTGGGACAGTTCCGATGGATGGATGCGTACCTGAAAGCTTCCGTCGCCGATGCACGCGATGACGCGCTTGTCCTTGGCCGCCTGGGCGTACCCGAGCGTCGCGCCGACCGACCACCCGATCGACCCGTACTGCATCTGAAACTCGTACCTGTTCAGAGTCACCAGCCTTTCGTTACCGAACATTAAGAACTGAAGAAAGGGAGCCTGAACGCGCACGGTTCTGAGATGGTACAACAGTGAGCAGCGTACCCGCAGCCCTCGGGGAGCCTGAGCTTCTGGCAGTTGAACCACGAGTCGCCGGTCTCGGCCACGACGGCGGTGTCGCCGGACAGCATGTCCTTGATGTGCTTGAAGAGGATGTTCACCCGGAGGGGCTCGTCGGGCTTGCCGTTGAGCGGCTGGCGGTCGGGGACGAAGATGCGGCGGTAGTTGTCGTACGCCGTCGTGTTGCACCTGAGCCGCCGGGACAGCGCGCGGAGGAACTCGTCCATGAGGATGCACCCGAACGCCGGGCCGTTGCCGACGACCACGCGGTCGGGCTGCACGATGACGGCCTTCTCCCGCTTCAGCAGGAGCGAGTAGCCCACGGAGCTGTAGTCGTTGAAGATGGGGCCCGCAAAGAGGTACGCGTCCGCGGACTCCACGATCTCGGCGCAGAAGGAGGTGCTCACGGCGCCCCAGTAGGTGCCGATGAACCGCGGGTGGTGCTCCGGCACCAGGCCCTTGGCGGAGGGCATCACCGCGAACGGGTACCCGCTGGCGTCCGCGATGGCGGCGAACGCCTTCTTGGCCTTGGCCACACGGATCCTGGGGCCGCCCACCATCACCGGCTTCACGGCCTTGTTCAGGAACTCCGCCGCCGCCTCGACGGCGTACTCTAGGTTCGCCTTGTTGCTCAATCTGATGGAACAGGAAACGACACGATTGCAATCAAAATCTGACGCGCGCTAGTAGAAATTACTTGAAATAAATCGACATGCCCTACCTCGGTGAGATGAACAGGGGCACTGGCTCCCGGCTGAACGTCGGGTGAGAGAGGCCGGCGAGGTTGCAGCTGACACTGATGTACACCGGCTTGCTCTCCCTTAGCGCCGTGGCGATGGCCGTGTCGATCTGCTCGTGCGCGTCGTCCAGGTTGTTCACGACGGCCTGCATACATGGATGCGGCGTTAACGATGGCGAACAGAGTCACAGAGGTGTTCGACGAAATGAACCCAGAGCAGACGAGAAGCGTCCGGCGCGCGCGCACCTGGTAGCAGGTGATGGCCTGGAAGCACCGGAGCTCCTGAGAGAAGTCCGGGAGGCCGATGGTGTGGTGCAGGACGCGGTTGGTGCCGTAGTCGTTGGAGTTGGGCCCGCCGACGATGCAGATGACGGGGAGGTTCTCGCTGTACGCGCCGGCGATGGCGTTGAGCACGCTGAGGCCCCCGACGGTGAAGGTGACGGCGCAGGCGCCGACGCCCCTGGAGCGCGCGTAGCCGTCGGCCGCGTACCCGGCGTTGAGCTCGTTGCAGCAGCCGACGAGGTTGAGCCCCGGCTCGGCGATGAGGTAGTCGAGCAGGGTGAGGTTGAAGTCCCCGGGGACGGCGAAGACGTCGGATGCGCCGATCTGCACGAGCCGGCGCGCCAGGTGGCGGCCGAGCGTGGCGCCCGCCGGGGCCACCGCGGCCGGCGGCGGCGCGGCGATGACGGCGTGGGAGTTGGCCACGGGCAGCGCGCCGACGCCGTTGCACATCGGCTTCGCCACGCCGTTGGCAGGGTTCCCGACCAGGAGGGTCTCCATGGCACGTGAGGAACACGGAGAGAGAGAGGGTTGGAGGAAGCGAGGAGCTGATGTGACTCGAGCACTGGACTTTGCTGTGGACTCGTGTGCTTTCCTGATTGATCGTACGAGGCTTGCGGCGATGGGTGGCGAGTAGTGAGCATTCGTGGGGTTTATATAGCGCGGGAGGAAGAAGGGTCCTGCTCGCTGGAGGCTGCGGCGGCAAGGCGTCAAGGCGGGCCAGTGAGGGAATGGCGGCAATGCAGGCAGGTGGATGGCAATTGGCTTTGTGGCGTTGTTTGCTGTGGGCCGGGATAACCAGACCGCCAAACCTTGGGTTTCATGTAGCTTCCGGCGCGTCGAGTTAGCTGAGCTGGTGGTCTGGTGCCCTCCAGTAAACACGCATTCGTCTCCGGGATCACCAAACGCTGGGGCATTCTCAGAAGTTTTGTGGCTAATTTATCTGAACTTTTTCAAAATAAAACATGGATGGTGCATGCGAACAGAAATAGGTTGGGTAACAAACAGAAGAATACAATATTGAAGGTGATTTGAGCATTGCATTATTAGCAAGTCACTAGTGCAACTGTTTCTAGTTGCAAGAAAGGAGGGATCAACCATCATCAATCCTTTCTCACAAGAAACAGACGCCCATTCCAACTCGGTAGGCAAATGTCATAGATTTTTTCCCCTAAATAATGGAAAATAAAACATTCACACTAGTCGCTGCATGGTTGTTACATGTGGCAGCCCGTTACGACAAATTTTCTACCTGATTGTTTTTAAGCCCATCGAAGGATACCCCGAAATGATAGATTATAGGTATGACGTCATCGATATCAGAAACTCGAAGGTGCAAGCAACGTAAGGTTTAGATAGATTCGGACCGCGAGTTGCGTAATACCGTACGTTATATGTGGTGGTTTGTATTGCCTTAGATTGGTTATCGATGTGATGTCTTTTGGAGGAGGTCCCTGCCCGTCTTTATATATTCTGGGGGAGGAAGGACACAGTAAAAGTTAATCCTAGCCCGATATTAGCCTAGGAGTCTGTCGGAGGAAATCTCCAGCCGGGTGGCGGAATGCACCCGCCTAATCCTGGTTTAGGAAGAGTTTGAGGGAGACCTAGGAACGCTTGATCAAAGGGCGGATGAACACGGGAAAGACACGAGGATTTAGAGTGATTCGGGCCGCCGGAGCGTAATACCCTACATCCACTTGTGTGTTGTATTGCTTGAGAAAACTTGGGCCTTGTGAACCTTTTGGACCTGTTGGCTTGTGTTTTAACGAGCGCACTCTCCCTTTTATAGACTAAGGGAGGTGCATACACTGAGCGAGACCCCGACAGGTGGGCCCCGGCGACTGGAGCCTGTAATATGAGAGATATGTGATCTTCTTCTCCAACTCTTTTCTGTAGTCCTCTCGATAGGGAAGTTGATGTGCGTATCTACAGCCAGGATATAGTCATGTGCTGCCTTACCGGCACAGTGCCTGCTGTCAACTCTACGCACAGTAGAGGACGTGCTGTCACTGTTGGGTCAGGACCCTCTGACAGGCGAAGGAGTTGCGCTGACCCGCTATGCCGTCGCCTCCGCGCGCACTGTGGCAGCGCACGCCTCAGCTCTCCTGCAGCAGACCATCATTTCTCCTTACCCTCACGCGCGGCGCAGTGAGTTGACTGTACGCCGCCTGCCCGTGCGCAGTGCACAGTGACGCGCCGCCTTGGAAACAGACGGGCTTACCGTGGTGTCAGCATACCTGCCCAGTGTGTCGATGGGCAGGCCATGCCCTGTCTTGGGCGCGCGCGCAGCCCACCTACCCATATTTAATGCGGTAGTTGGGCTGGCATCCCGCGGAGGGCCTTCTGCAACGGGCACGTGGCAGGACCGACCCTGCGGTCACCTCCTTGACGGCACGTGGTGGTACCGGACCCCTTCCCGGGAGTAAGGGGAGGTCCGGGCCCCCGAGGCCAGTCCGGGTGGACAGGCCCATAGGGGTCTGGCTCCCACACGTGGCGGTGGCGGACCCCCTGGGGGGTCCGGGCCTGTGGAGGCTAGACCCGAGCACCTTGCCCTTGTGGGCACGTGGAGGCGCCGGACCTATATGAGCATGGGGGGAAGGTCCGAAGACTATGTCCCCAGCTGTCAGACCCGGACCGTACGCCCCGTCACCCAGAGGACAAGGGCGAGGTCACGGATAACCTTGCGCCCATCTGGTTGGACACCCTGTCGGATGACTTAGTGACGGACGAGGCCGCCGGAAACGCAGATCTGCTCGGAGCGGACCACTACGACCTTTTGGTTGTTGAGCAGCTCCTTGGCGATGATCGAGGAAAGGCGGCCGAGCATGTGGTGGCGCGTGTCCACCATGATACGCTTGGCGCACACGCCGGAGCCGGACACCATCGCAGGAGGTACCCCTGTTCGTATGTACCGACAGAGTCCTACCCGTATACTGCTCGAGTAGTTTCCTTCTGTGCCAACTAATCCTACTCGTATCGAGTACAACATATATAAGGTATGAGACATATCACATCCCTTATTTAAAATTGTCTACGCCACGTAAGTAGTTCTGTGGTCCCAGATCTGACACTCACCCTTGACCAGCTACATGCTCCATTTGTAGCATGAACTTAGGGGTAGTTTGGATTTTCTGGACTAATTTTTAGTCCCGTCACATCGGATGTTTGGATACCAATTAGAAATATTAGATATAGGTTAATTATAAAATTAATTGCTTAAATAGAACTAATTCATCGAGATGAATATATTAAGCATAATTAATTCATCATTAGCACATATTTATTGTAGCAGAACATTATCAAATCATGGACTAATTAGGTTTAATGGATTCGTCTCACCGATTGGTCTCGATTTATGCAATTAGTTTTATAATTAGCTCACATTTTGTCTTTTTAATTAGCATTCAAATATTCGATGTGACCCGCAACTAAAATTTAATCCAAGATCCAAACAGCTGTTAGTCCAAACAGCAGCTTCTCCGAGACCTCGCCACCGTGGAGTGCCAAACTCTTTCGATTAATGCATCAGACGGGGCGTACAAAGTAATTTCTTCTATTAGATTAGCGCAATAATACCTTTCAAATAACCTAGATACCACATTTTCCCTATATATACAAAGCTTATTATTATTTGTTTCGGTTCAAAACCGCTAATTTTTTGCTTGATTTAGGCAACCCCTGCTGGCCGGTGGTCATTGTATACAGTACTCATTCGTCACGTACCGCGTATCGTATACTCGTGTTGGTTCCTCCCGGGATGCTGAACAGTGGAATGTGAACGCACGCTCCCCATGGACCACGCCACGGTGCCACCGCCTCGCGCGCCCCCGGGCTCGCGGTCCCCTCGCCATGGTTTCAGGTTTCGGAACGGCTTCTACCTCGGGATGCCAGATCCGCCCTGGCAGGTGGCTGCCTGGCGACAGTAGATGGCAGGCGGCGACGACCGGCGACCCCCCGTGCCATCCGGTCACTTTTGTCGCGGCGTGCGTGACGTACGTGCTCCTGTGCAGGAGCGCCTCCGCCCATTATGCTTCAGGTTCTTCCGCGTCGCTCCCATCGCGTAATCTCAAATCTGGCTTTCAACAGCGTGCAAAACAGCCGGAAAGAGGAGCCGGTGAGCTGTTGCGTCTGTGCCGGCACAGGAGCAGCAGTGTTACCTGGGCCTAGCTGGCGGGGTCTCGAACCCTCTCCACGGAGGGATGATGCTCATGCATTCCACTTTGGATCACCAAGCATTTCCGGCGGATGCATCGTGCATCTGTGATCTGCGTTTGAGACTTGACGCGCTAGATGTTCCTCGTATTTTTTGAACCGCTTTTGTCAAATAGTTGAGTGGAGAATTTTCGTGATGGAAAATGAAAAGGGAAAGAAACCATCGTCGTGTTTGAACGTGATTCTACCACGAACAGTGGACGCACGTTCCCGTTCGGCCATCCCCACGCTCCATGCGCGGAACCGCCCGCGCGCCCCCGGGCTGGCCGAATGCCGATGCCGACCCGCCCCCCCATGGTTTCCGCCTCGGGCGCCGCAGTGCCCATACACTTGCGCCTGCGACGGCGGCTACGCTAGGGCCTTGTTTAGATTGCAAGTTTGTATAACAGTTGGAATTTTTTGCTACTGTAGCACTTTCGTTTGTATTTGACAAATTTTATCTAATTATGGACTAACTAGGCTTAAAAGATTCGTCTCGTGATGTACAATTAAACTGTGCAATTAGTTATTTTTTTACATACATTTACTGCTCCATGCATGTGTCCTAAAATTAATGTGATGGAGAGAGAGTGTAAAAATTTGGAATTTGGAAGCGATCTAAACGGGGCCTAGATGCCCGGCGATTCGCTCTGCCGGGTGGCTGCCTGGTTGTACTACTAATCTTGTAGAGGTCAGGCGGCAGGCGACCCTCGCGTCACCTGGTCATTTTTTGTCGCCGCCGCCTGAAGATTACACCTTAAACCGATCGGTGTAAATTGACGCATGCGCACGGCGGTAGTCCGGGCACGCTGCCGCTGTCATGGTCCATGGTTCCATACTATACAAAACAAGCGTCTTCGTCTGGCTTCGGATGACCATGATGTATCGATCTTTCCATGACTCCACTACTAAATTTGTGCTTTTTCTCAGTATCGTGTCGTGTGTGAAGTGGGACGGGATATTCTGAAGGACGCACGAGATCCTCGCAGTGACCGAATTGGCTTTGGCATCGTACTCGCGCACACGGTCAAACACAGAGAACGGCGAAGGAAACGCCGGAAATAGAAGGTGGTGGAGTGATTGGGGATCGGGCTCGGAACTAGGGATCCGGTTGCTGTTGGTTTCAGGTGCCCCCTGCTGCCCTGCCCTAGCCTGCGTTTTTCAAAGCCGAAAGGCGTCTGGTCCAGGCCCAACTTGTGTCCCCCACTGATTACAACACACACGATAAGCTCCCAAAACGACACTCCCGTACGTGAATCAATCTAGGCTATGACTACTTGCAAAGCAGGGGCAATGAATCAGGTCCGGTGCTACAAGTCTACAACCCCAACGAAGATTCCCATTTTCCACTCCGCATCTGCCCGAAAAGTGCTGTGCTGTAGCCTGCACCGCTACGTACGGCTGCTGCATATTCAGGTCCCATCCCATGGGTGCCTGTACTCGGTATGCGCGACACGGCCTCCGGATCCCATGTGTGCGGTGCGAGCACCGCGACACGGGGCCCTGCGCTGCACTGCGCGCTGCAGGAAGGAGCCGTGCCAGTCGGCCGCCACGCCCACGCTCCTCCCGTGCGCAAGTCTGCGGGCGCCCCGGAACGAGCAAAACCCAACGGCGAGGGAGGGGAAGGCTCAGCTGGGATCCGCGGATTCCTCCGTGCCACGCGCGGGATCGCGCGGAGAATGAGAATCTTCGGGGCTCCGCCTCCGCGAGCGCTCGAGGACGGCGCGGCGGGGGTCTGGAGCGTTCGGGTCAGAGCGATGGCGACCCGGCGCCCTGCGCGCACGTCAGGATTGTCAAAACTCGCGTGTGCCACCCACGACCGGGCCGGCCAGCCGGAACTGGAAAGTGGCGGCGTGGGGGTGGCTTGGCACGGGTCACGGCGGGCATTGGACGGCCCGGTTGAAAGCGGGAAGTGAAGGTGATGCTTGATACTCACACGTTAAATGCTTATTAACAACTTCAATGGTCATTCTCACCGAACGTTTTCTTCATCGTGTCAGTAGCAAAACAAAAGCGGTAGCACGCAGCACATGTTTTTCTGGGGTCCATGCCTTTGCAAAGAAGTTCATGTGCCATATAGCAAGGTGTCGCTTCTTGAAGCGTCTCCTTTGTTTTCTAGACGCTTGTAGCAAAAGTTGGCACGATCAATGGTCTCCCCATCATGGTAATAAAATTTTTCTCTAAATAAGTACTCTCTCCGTTAAGAAATATAAGATGTTACCGTTTGTTATAGACAGATTTCTCGAAATTTGACCAAATTTATATTCTTGATAGTACATTTACTTAACATTGTATATCTTAATATATGCTTCTATAAACTTAATCAAAGTTTTTTTAAAAAAGAGTTTGAATTGTGACAAAACTAAAACGGGTTAGTAGGTCTTTCCACTGGGCCTAATTCAGCCGGATCAAGGCCGGGAGAGAGCCCAGACCATTTCCTGGGCCGAAAGTACTGGCGAGGCCTAGCCGAGAGAAGAAGAAGAATGTGTGATGTTGCAGCTAGGGTAGGACGCTGGGCCATTCGTCGGCACAAAATTAGGAGCCCGTGAGAGACACGAAGGCCAATTTATATATGGGCTAGGACGGCAAGAGTTCCTGGTTCACACAATCTCCCCCTCCATCCGTTCCATGATTCCACCAGACCTTAGCTTGGCAATGGCAACCGCGCGCCCCCTGTGCACTCCCGGCGTGAGCACGATGTAGACCTTGGCAACCTGCGCCGCGCTCTATGGCATTCGCACCTCCGCCGGTCGTGTGACGAGCGGCGAGGCAACAAGGGTGCGTGGTGGCCGCCGGCAGAAGCGCGTGCAGGGAGCATGGCGATCGGCCGACATGCCCTGAGACTTCAGTTCCGGGAGCGAATCTCTAATAACAGGCGTCGACTGCTCTGGTCTGCTGCACTGCCCTGGACCGGACACGGTTCACCAAGAGAAATCATTAGCTTTTTACTAGTTTTTAGAAGAAAGCGTGAGTCAAAGAAACTATAAGTTAATCCTATTGATAAATGCCTATTAATTCGAGGTGGAAATTTGCATGGTTGTCATCTCCAACTGAGGCAGCATATGCATGGTGCACCATGCCCTTGCTCTCCTGCACTGGCTGATCACGATGTGATTACCGATAACCCCATCCTGTCCTGCTGTCCCCTTTTTTAAACTCCACACACACACACCTCCAAGCTGAATTTAAATACCGCTAGTGCACCGTGGGGCTGACAAAAGCAGCTACCACACTGAACGCCAGTCTTGATATCTTTCACCGCCTTTTCGACAGCGAATATCTCCAGACCGATCGACTTGCTAGCTGCTACTTGCTAGTTTGCTGCGCTTCGAATTTTTTTGGATCAGAGCGAATGTCCCGGCTGGGGGGAAAGCGGGAGACGCCATGATGGACAGTGCATGCGTGAAAGCTAATCAAGCCGGAGCTTAAAAAAAATTGGTCAGTGCTGTGGTGTGGTGCCCCTGTTCGTGATAACTCCAGGGATCCAGCAGCCTAATATGTATAGGACATCTCGAACTCCATTTAGAATCCAAGTTGCTCCGACATCCTGCGGCTGCAAGTGGTGGTGCTGGACTGCTGGCTAAACTTTTTTTTTCATCTGCAAATGTGAACATATGTAGTGCACAAAAAGATGCCCCCCTTAAAGAAAGAAGTAGAACGCATTCAGTGAAAACTGTTGATAGTTAAAGTTTTCAAAGTTTGTCCGGAACATTATCTACCAGTTGCTATCATAAAAGTATGTTGTTTTTTTAAAAGAAAATCAATCAAATTGTCGATTGAATTGACGTCTGGCATATCCCTTCCGTCCTCTGTTCCTCCTCTTTTATACCCTTAAACCAAACCCACTAGATATCTCGGGCCACCATCTTACTATAAGAACCCAAGCCTATTTTATAGTGTGCTTGAGAGGGGAGAATATGTAGACCCGAAACTGATTACAACCGCAACTTAACCTTGGCCTAAAGAAGGACAAAACTATTGTTAGAGCACAATGTTGATGCCGATGAAATTCTAGAAATATGCTCCTCTCTAGAGTCTAGATCAGTTTAGGAGGGATTAGATTGATTAAAATTAATAAATAATCAGAACCTTGACTTGAAGAAGGACAACACCATTGTCGGAGCACAAATCTTGATGCTAATGAATTTCTTCTAGAAAATATGTCCCTCACTCCCCTTTGTTAAGGGCATAATCAGAGGTATTGACCTCTAAAGAAACCATTCCAGTGGGGAGGGGAGGAGAACCCAGGTGGTCATTGGACCAGCCTCTAAGTAGGCAACCAGTGTTCAAATCCTCACGGTGCCGTTCTCGCTAGAATTTTAAGGGCAGGCATCGGTCATGCGTAGCATAGAGAGAACCTGATCCCTAAGTTCCGCGTCTCCTAGCCCCTAAAGAAACCATAATAGTCTAGGATAAGCTATAAATGGCGCACTGATTCAAATAAATATGCCGAGGACTCGAACCCAGGTGATTTGGGCATACAGCCACACGCTCATTGTCCCAGGGGACAATACATCCAGCTCAAACAAAACAATACACGGCCGATATATTTAGCGCATATACATTCCAGATATTTGCAAAAAACCACTTTTACAAAAGTGTGCGTGTATGGACCGTGCTCCGTGGAATCAAAACAAAAAGGAGGCGCAACATAGTATATATACCGGAGAGTTTGCGAACTATAATTAAAGGGCGCTTTGCCCGTGCCAGTGCAGCTGTTACGCTAACACAGATTCCACCTGAACCACCACCGCATGCGTTAAAATTCTCCCTGCTTATAAATACTCAAAAGCTATGTACAGCCTACACCACTTTTCCCTTGCATTGGAGAGCCTTGATCAGAGAAAGCTACTAGCGGTAGGAAAGCGGCCGGCGAGGTCAGGGGCGACCCCACGCCGGCCTCCAAAGAGCTCCGGGGACTGACTGGAGGGCAGCCGGGCAGGCCACACGCACTGCATCTTCCGGCGCCATTGGCGACCAGGCCCTAATAAACCAGGCTTCTTTACAAGCGCACTCACGACGAGTAGATCTGACGCGGTCATGGCGGCCATCATTAAATGGCGCGCTGATTCAAAGGTAGGGTCGGGGGGGGGGGGGGGCGCTGACAGCTGGGGCCCGCTTGTCATGGGGGGATGCTTCGTTTTGTCAGGTGTCGAGTCACACGGCGTCGTCGCTTCCGTTGACGGCGGCGGGCTTGGCGGCGGCGGCGAGGAGGCACCGGCAGAGCGGGCAGCTCGCCTGGGACCGGAGCCAGGCGTCGACGCAGTCGGGGTGGAAGCAGTGGCCGCAGGGCGGGAGGACCTTCACCTTCTCGCCGGCCACCAGCGCGCTGATGCAGATCGAGCACAGAGCCGCCGCGTGTTCGTCGGCCTCCCCGTCCCCGCCGCTGTCGCCCTTACCCGGGAGGCGAGCAGGCGGCGACGCGGGCGGGCGGTACAGCGTGACGGGAAGCCGGCGGATGGCGTCGGCGTCGAGGCCGGGCAGCGACGCCGTGGCCGCCGCCCCCGCGGACGAGGAGGACGCGTCCGCCTCCGGGTCGGGCGTGTACCGGTGGCACCGCCAGCGGATGTAGAGGCAGAGCGCGACGAAGAAGACGACGGCGCAGAGCAGCCCCACGAGCAGCGGCACGGCGCGGCCGTGCACCGCGAAGTTGCTGTCGCCCACGTCCCCGTACCGCCACCGCATCACCACCTGCTGGCTCCCGCCCGCGGCCCCCTCCTGCGCTGCCATTGCTCCCTCCTCGCCGGCGCCGACCCGGACGCACGCACGCTCGCTCGCTCCCTCACACACGCGGCGACCACTATATGTGGCGGAGGGACTACGGGAGACCGGGCCAGCGATGACGACGAAGCTTCGGTGCGCCCGCCAGCAAGTGGCGCGGTGGCGTGTGGCTCGGCGCGGGCCGGGGGAGGCCAACGAAGCTTTGCGACGAGCGCGGCGAGAGCGATCGCCGGGGGCGGGGGTGGCGTGAGACGCGATGGGGTGTGGTTATAAAATTTGAAAGCGGCCGGGCCGTCCCTTTTAAGGTTGGCGAGAGGCTACCGCGCGCCGGTAGTAGTGGGCGTCAGCCGTCAGCCAGTGGGGCAACAACCGGGTGAGTCCCAAGCTGACGATGCCCAAATTGCTCGGTGGCAACAGCGGATGAGCAGCACGAAGGCACAAGCCGACGGTAGTGCTAGTACTAGGAAATTTTGGATTGGGAGTCTTTGAAATTTGGTTCGAATTCGAGCAAAACCATGGAAAAAGTTCGGAAATTCAAAAAAGAATCCCCTTTGGCCGAATCGAATCAAAGCTTAAACTTAGTACAAGGATCTGCCGACTGCCATTGAGCTTTCAGGCCGGGGGTGCCGACGGCGCGGTAGCATCGGATCGTTTGACCGGCCGGCGCGGTCCGTCCTCAGCGTGTGTGTAGGTCCAAAGATTCGGTCGCTTGCTAGCCTAGCGCCTTGACCTGTAACAGTCGCGGTGGACTTGTAGGAGCAAACTCCGCAAAGCCTGCACTGTTCCGTCGTAGGCCACGGTCAGAGCATTCAGACGGCCAACTCTGACTCGCATGCCCGCTGACTCAGCAATGGATTGGAGACAGATGTGCCGTGCGTGTACGCATGTGGCCTGGCGTCTGATCGAGGTCGCTGTCCGTTGTGCTGCGCCTGCAGAATGGGAGCTGCCCAAGGCGACGGCCTGAGCACAGTACGACACGTAACGTAACGCGCGCGATTCTCCGCCCGGGTGGGATCGGTGTGCAGGTGCGTCGCCGTCGTGCGTGCATGGCTCCTGGCTCCGTCTTCCGTGGCGCGCGGCGCGCGCGCACCAACGCTACTCCGCAGCGAACTCCCCGTGCTGATGCAAACTGTGCGCGTGCGTGTTCCAGTGGCCGACGCGCACGCATGGTTCCGGGCAACAGCTTTCCACGGCAGGACCGACGCGGACTGCTCGAGCCAGAGCTGTATCATGCACCGGCTTTACCGAGCTCGTCGACAAATAATTTCACCCCGTCGATCACCAGCTGTCAAGTTCATTCATTCTCGGCCTTTTTGTCGCCTCGGTCTCTGCTGATACATCCCGACGACGAGCACTACGGATGCACGGCCGCAGATCGGAACACGGCAACAGCATGTGCGCATCGCTACGTGCAATCCACCGTGCGTCGCCTGGCGACGCCGCCGCCGTCCGGCGAACGCTACCGCCGGGCTGGCTCACTGTCGCGGCAAGTCGGCCACCTTCTTTGAGCTCTCGATCGAGAGATAAGGCCGATGCCACAAAAGTGAAGAGACCGTGCAACATGGGACCCTCCCCTGCCGAGGCCTGAGTGCTGGATCATCCATATCACTAGCGGCAGAAATCACCATCTTTTTCCCAACCCCGATCCATCGATCAACCCTATCCCATCAATAAATTATTCACGCCAACAACGACAGGGGCGCGCCGCTAGCTGCTAGCTGCAAAGGGGCTGAAAGGGGCGGGGATTAAAGCAGCCGGGAGAGGGAGCGGTGTGCCTAATCGCGCGCCCGGAGCTAGCGCAGGCCGGCCGGGCGGCACCGTGGCTTGCGGAAATATCCGGGGCCGGCCGGCCGGCCGGCGGCACGGGCAAGATGGGGCGCCGCTTTCCGTGCGCTTTACGGTCGTCTGGTGAGGGCAGCCCGGTGGCGAGCCGACCCGGCCCTGAGGCGCGTAGCCTAGCCTAGCTTGGCTTGGCTTGTGTGTAGCCGCCGGGTCGGGTGGTCGTTGGTGCGAGGGGAGCGGCGCACTCGGGCCTGCCGAGGCCGCATCCGGCAAGTTGCGGGTGCGGCCGAGCTGTGCGCCGAGCGGAGGAGGCGGAACCCGTCGCGCGCGGAGAGGGGGGAAAGCTCGGAGCGGCGGCGCTCGTTCCAGGCTTCCAGCCGGGCACGCACGCACGCAAGAGCGTCCGTGCACTGGCCAGCAGCCCAGCACCGCACTACCAGGGGCCCCGACGGTAGCCTGATCCGTTTCCCTTTTCGTACCGCCTCCACATCATATCATGGCTAGCTAGTACAATCCAGTTGCTGTACGCGCGAGCGCAAGTAGGCAGGTATCCCCTTCCGGCAACAGCAGATGCGTGCGCATCGCCCGGCGAGTGCCGCGGTGGCCGTACAGGCTATCTAGGAGGTGGTCGTGCGATCGGCTGGATCGGGCGTCCTTTGTTGGGCTGCCTAGCTAGCCTGTACCAGCTGCTGACCCCGGCCGGCCACGATGCATGTCAGATACACTGCGATAGCTAGATAGGGTCGATGCGCCCACCGGATCCCGCCCGATCGAGCGGTGCGTGCACAGCTCGGCTGATGAGGAGATCCACGAGAGGGGGGAGATGCGTCGATCTTGATCAAAAGATGCGAGGGCGAAGTGCGTGTCCGATGCGAAAGCTCGCCTGTGACCACCGCCGCACGATGATGGCGTCGTTGAGCAAGGAGGTAGCTGCGGCTGGATCGGATGGCCTGACGGGTCGCGTCGTCAGTGCGGTGCGCCGGGGAGGATGGATGGATGCATGCACGGCAATGGCAATGAGGTGGTCGATGCGACGGACCAACGGGATCGCGGAGCGGCGGCTCATCCGATCCGATCCATTCGCCGCAGCAGGGATAGCGCTCGTTCACGCACAAGGTCGCGAAGGCCGAAAGTGGCCGGGGGCTGTTGCATCTTTTGGGACGTGCTGGTTTGGTACGAAGTGACATCATTGTCGCCCCCAAGTGATCGCCGGATGATGGTATGTTGTGTGCTGGGGGCCTAACGCTACAGGTGCAGCTTAGTATCTGCCGGTGCTTGCGGAGAACAGCGCCATGATTTGAGCTTGTGGCAAGCTGATAGTAGTAGGCCTGGCATTATTTTTGTTAGGCGGATTTAGTGCTGTAGTCGATCAACAAAGCGTAGTGCTCTCACGTCCCATTACCATATATATCAGATATTTTAGCCAAGTCTGACTGGATTTTAAGATTTTTTTTTTCTTGTGGGAATGGGATTTCTAGATATTCAGTACACAGGCTAGCTGATTATAATGTGTTAAAAGTCACCGGCCTGTTAAATTTCCCCAGCACTGTGAAGACGCTATTGCAGCTATGCTCAGTTTTCGTAGGCCTGTGCAAATGTGCAATTATGCGGTAACATCTTTTTTTTTTGAAAATAATGGGGTGACATTGTTGCCTAGGAAACTTTTATGCCATGACAGTAATACAGTCTGATACCCTATGGCTAGGATCCTGGAAACTCGGGACCCTGGTAGCCACGGCCCACTAGCCACCAAGGCCCGAGTGGAACTGGAGTACTGGGCCAAATTGGTACAGGGGAATCCAGAGCTACAGGCCCATCACCCATGTCTGGATTGGTCTGAGATTGGCCTATTTGGCCGAGCTCAGAAGCTGGAGTGTTGGACTTCTTGCCAGCAGAATAGAACGCAAGAACATCATACAAGTTGAGAAAAGTAGGAGCTAGAGTGCAGAGCAAATCATCCTTCCGGTAAGTGCTACTATCCCGAATCAGACCATCATAGCACTATAGCACCCATCAACATACCTGATATTTCTATATCGGGGTCATTAATCACCTGCTGGGCAGTTCATGCGTTACTGCAAAATGCAGAAAATCTGCAGTTGCTCGGGGACAGGAAAAATTCAAATTCAGTAACTGCACTGTCACATAACCAAGGAAATACTGGAGTGGCAGTTCTGCAGAATACAAGAACAACAACTATTCATCACCCATTTTGTGTTCTGACTAGGGCAAAACGAACTTGTTCAGTTGCATGATCTAGCACAGTCCATGGTAATTGGGAACGGAATGTAAGCAATACTTTAAAACTATAACATCCAGCTTCAATCCAAATCTATGTCTGGCAATGAATGTATCAATCAAGAAAAGCTAAGAACCAACAAGCACTCTGTACATTGTAACACAAACTATCCATTGGAGACACTGTCCACACAGATACTGGTGCAACTCCATTTCACGCGTTGGAAGAATGCCCCCATCTACCAGGAAAATGTAAGCATCAACATGTACATTTTCGCAGTGAATTATCAATTCTAATTGAACAGAAAAATGTAATGCATGACACAAAACTCCGATATAGCCGCTTCGAGTTTATGAAGTAACAATTGAGTACTACACTACCAAAAGGACATAATGATAGCAAGCTCGTATGATGATTTCATGGGCAATAACAGTTCTTTGACAATCCTATTTCTAACAAAAACTCTTAAACAATTCAAAATCTTATAACTTCCACATTGCGAACCTAGTGCTAGATTAAGGCACAAGGACAGGATTCAGTACTAGCTTCGACCAGGTTGTATCCATAGAAAGAGCAGAACAGCACATGGAACAGAAACAATCTTCATACAAAATGATGAACAGCCTGCATTGTGCAATACTGAGACCACACCGAAATACTCTTTTCAGAACTGCACATTGACTATTCAGTAAGACTAGAGAGAATATCATGTAAAACTAACCGTTGGTAAGACAAGCAAATGAATTATCATTCAGCCAACCCAGGTTCTGCATTGCTGCTTAGAGCATCAGAGTTCAGAACAGAGATATTCTCACCTGCATCAATTGATCAATTCCCTGTTACGGTTCCCATGCTAAATGAATTTAAGGATACCGATCCAAACAAGTTCAGTTTACATGCATATCAATCCATTTCCACGACAGAGTGGTTTCGTAAAAATCTGAGCACTATCACAGACAAATTCAAATCCGATTGCAACGAAGTACAGGTTAGTAGCAACGCTAGGCGCTCAAACATCAACTGAGAATTACCTCAAGACGAACCCCCACATCATCTATGGCACTCAAACATCACAAACTCAAATGGCGGTGGAGATTCGTGGCAAAAAACCTGCCGTCTCAAGGGAGAAGCCAAGCCGGAGGAGAGTTGTACGAAGGGCCCTGCTCTGGGAAGAAGCGTTCGACATGGGGAGGCGGCCCTTCCGACCACTTGCCGATGTCGCTACAAGGGTACCGCCTCTCATTGACACCGCGGAACATCATCTCGTCGTCGTAGAAGCACCCATCATCCAAGAAGTAGACGCCGGCCTTGAACCCCAGGTACCGATCGACTTCGTAGGATCTGGAGCATCCTCGCCCCACGAACAGCATCCGGCCACCCAGCGTGTCCAGCTCGCTCCAGTACCAATGGTGCCCATCAGCCTCCTCCATGCCGTGGTCTGGCATCGGCTGTTGGAGGATCCGGAACACCTTGAACGACGATGTCGGCGCGTGAGGATTGGGAGCGAACCTGACGACCATCAGCAGTTCCTCGCGGGACGCCACGAGGTAGCGAGCGCGGACGAAGTCGGCGTAGCAGCGCCCCCCGTTCTGGAAGCGGATTGCCTCCACTGCTACTTCCAGGATAGTCCCATCTTCATCCAAGACCGGCGCGCACTCGAGAATGTGTTCGCCTTGGGTGAGGAAATGGAAGGAGTCGCGGTGGTACACGACGTCCTCCGGTTCCAACCCCGGCCCAACTGGAGCGTTAGGGTGAGGCTCAACATAGCAGAAGGCCGCCTCATTGCCGAGCTGCCAGAACGCGAAGTGGCGCCGGCGCGGCGCGTCGGCGTCCGGCTGATAGGCGACGATGCCGGCGGCAACGCACTCCAGGTCATCCGGTGGGCGCGAGAGGGTGGCGGCGAGGATGACCATGTTGTGGAATTGGTCGGCGAAGCCATCCCCGAGCACGTTGGGGACGGCGTGGGACTCTCCGGTGCGGATGTTGAGTAGCCGGTGCCCGCAGGTCTGGCCGTAGGCGAGGAAGAACCAGGAGCCGTCGTACGAGCCGAAGTGGCGGGGGCCGGGGAACTTGCTGTGGTCGCGGCAGCCGCTGAGGTAGCAGTAGACGCCCGTCGCGTCGGCGGGCGGGAGGAAGAGCGACGGGATCCGGGGTGGCGCCTCCATGGCTTCCGCCGCGAGCACCGCGAGCCACGAGTGGCAGGCGGTGGCCATGTTGACGCGGTCGATTGCGCAGGGGACGCGGAGGAAAATCTCGAGCAGCATGTCGGCGTGGAGGTTCGCCCATGGCCGAGGCGCAGCCATGGGGGGCGAGGAATTGGTAAGTTGGGGCTTGTGGGGGCAGGCTCGGTGGTGGGTTGCGGAAGGGAAGACGGCGGGAACGCCGGGATTGGAAGACGTTGCGGTGGTGCGATGCGGCGCGGGGTCCCCCCTTTTATGTTCTGGAAGCCGACGGGCAGAGGAGGTTGTTGCGCAAGAAGCAGGAGGAAGAGGGGAAGCCCGGGCTTCGGGCCTTCAGCAACGAGTCGGTGTGTGCCCAGAACAGATTTTTTGGGCCGACGGTAACGGGCCAAGCCCAATACATTTGCAATGGTTCATCAAGAGGAGAACAGATAAGGCCCAGCTAAAAATCGGCCGGAAAGGCAACGGCGCGAGCGTCAAACCTCGAAGCATCTCGACAAAGCAAGGCAGTGAACTGCGTAAACCAATTCTCTAGTGCTAATCGATGCTTGACCTGTAAATTTCTCGAATCTTCTCATGGCCGGCGCCTCGGTCCCCTCTGGCTCTCCTCGCCCGGAAAACACGACACGCTTCCAGGCGCCGACACCACGTACCCCCCTCGCCGCGGCCACACGCGTCCGCCCACGCCGCCGCCGCTCCCGTTATTAAAGCCCGCGCCTGACGCCAACCCTCGTCGTCGTCAAGCTCGAGAGAACCAGCTAGCTAGAACGCTCAGCCAAAGACAAACGCACACGAAGCGCGCGGAGCATCGCAGGCAGCAAGCACGGCAGCGGCCATGGCGCAGGAGAGCCTGAGGCTGTCAGCAAGCACGGTAGCGGCGATGCCGCAGGAGAGCCTGAGGCTGGTGTCGCACCCGATCGCGGCGCACGACGGGCGGCTGCCGCGGCAGTACACGCGGGAGGGGCAGGGCGCGAAGAAGGACATGTCGCCGCCGCTGGAGTGGTACGGCGTCCCTGAGGGCACGCGGTCGCTGGCGCTGGTGGTGCAGGACATCGACGCGGACCCCGCCGTGCCTTGGACGCACTGGGTGGTGGCCAACATCCCGCCCGACACCAAGGGCCTCCCCGAGGGGTTCTCCGGCAAGGAGGGCGCGGCGGGGCGCGAGAACGGCGGCTTGCAGGAGGGCGTCAACGACTGGAAGCAGCCCGGGTGGCGCGGGCCCGTGCCGCCGTCCCGCGGCCACCGCATCCAGTTCAAGCTCTACGCGCTCGACGACGAGATGCACCTCGGCAACAAGGTGAGATGCTCTGTTCTGAACTCTGATCCGCGCGGGCGGGCGGGGGGCGGGGGGTACTGGAGTGCTGGAGTGCTGATTAGGCTGGTGTGCCGTGATCTTTTTTTTTTCCAGGTGACTAAGGATAAGCTCATGGAGGCCATCGAGGGCCATGTGCTGGGAGAGGCCGAGCTGACCGCCGTGTTCTAAGGAGTCGCCGCCACATTAGTGTCATGGGCCCTGGGATCTGTCTTTGTGTGCCCTGTATATTAGTAGCAACCTTGTAATTTTGATGATCTAATAAAAGGGGAACTCGGTTTGTGCTCGTGCCATGAATCGCGGAAATGTTAGGGGTCGCGCGCTACTGCGAGTGGACCGGTTGCAGAAGGCCCACTGGCGGTCTACCGGAGCTTCCGCCGCCGCCGAGTTTGGGTTGCGGGGTTGCCGAGTTTGGGTTGCGGTGGAGCGGCCGCCGTCGAGGGGTGGGAGATTGGGGAGCGGCCGGCGGTCGCCGCCGGTCAGGTGGGGGTTTCGGGTTTTTGGGGTGGAGGGCGGCTCCATGGTTGGTGGCTGTAGGGGAGGTTGGTGGCTACAGAGAGGGGGGGGGGGGGGGGGGGGGGGGGGGTGGGGGGGGATGGGCGCACGGCGGCGCTCGGCCGGTGGACGGTGAAGAAGGTTAGGGCTGCGGCGGTGGGTGGTGTGGGCTGGTATTTTTTTTGATGCATGTGATTCCAATCACATACTCCTCCGTCCCAGTTTAAATGCAGTTCTAGCAATTTTAGTATTCTTATGTAAAGTAGGGTATATAAGATAGATAAGGAAATTATTCTAGTTTCTCTGTAATAGATAAGAAATATAGGTAATTATTGTAGTTTCTCTGGCACCTCCTTACATTTGAAAGGCAACTATGCCGCGAGAAAAAATGACGTAAATATCTAAGAAAACAAATAAACATTACACAAGAGAGAAGAAAATAACGCCATTAACTTACGCCCACCAGCAATAGTCCCTCACTATATAATATCGTGAGCTCTAAGCCTGCATTTCTCAAAGTTATCCCCTCCAGCCTGTATTTACCTTCATCATAAGCTATAGCCATTGATCTAAACACAATTCTAGAAGAAGAAGATGGAGATTTCATACCTGAAGAACAACCAGATGAGCAAGAGGATGAAATCCATCATCTCCAACAAGATGAGGTCCATATCCTGGTGGATGATGCGATCCATTGGCTCCAAGAAGCTCAGTTCCATCTTCTCCAGGAAGATGAACAGCTTGCTGTGCATGGACATCCCTTACCTGATCTCAATGTTGATCCTTTTTAACTGCAACAATCAAATGTAGGTAATATTTTCTTTTAATTACACCAGTCCATCAAGTCTTGTTTATAGTTTTAACATAGGCTGCCACCCCAACAATATTTTTCCCATATGGATTAATAAATAATGCATATTCATTACAAGAGCAGCAAAATTATCAGCTTATTATTAGAAAGAAAATATAATTCTTTTTAGTGCTCATATGCTTACTAAAAATATACTTCTAGCCCGCTTTCTATCAAAAAAATATGCTACCAACCTACTCATAGACCAAATGGAATGACCCATCCGCTTTCTAGTACCTGCATACTGCTCCTATCAGATGCTTTCTTGCTAATGCCTACCAGAACTATGATACTTTCTAGCTTTGGTCTTTTAGTATTTGGTAGAAGGACTGATCATGTACTCTCTTTTTTTAGACATAGAGTACGTTGCTGCTATGAATATTGCCTGTCATGAAGGTAAATTCGAGGACTTGGTTTTTGAACATGAGCATGCAAATGAAAATATTGTATATCTAGAAACTTGACAGAAGCAGAAAGGTATGCAATTTATGAAGCATTGCTTGAGAGGAGTGTGCTTGGAAGATTAAAGAAGAACACTACAGCTAGAGTTGCTCAAATATTACAGGTTAGTAGGTATCAAATGCAACGTGTTTGGTGGAGAGTGAAGGAGTGCCGTGCCCAAGGAATACCGGTGGATGTTAGATCAACGAAGCTAATGAACCGTGGACGCAAAAAAATACAAGTAGATTTATCTGAGGTTCTTAGAGTTCCCTTGCGCAGGAGGACTACTATACGATCTCTAGCTGAAGCTATTGGTGTATCGAAGAGCACTCTACAGAGGTGGTTCAAGGAAGGGAAACTACGACGCCACTCCAACACACTAAAGCCTCTATTGAAGGAAGGAAACAAGAAAGAGAGAGTACGATGGTGTATTTGCATGTTAGATCAACGGATATTGCCAGATGAACCAAAGTTCATCGAAATGGAAAACATCATCCACCTAGACGAGAAGTGGTACAACACCAAAAAAAAAAGACAGGACCTACTATTTACTCCCGGGAGAAGAGGAACCATACAAGAATGTGCAAAATAAAAATTCTATTGGCAAAGTTATGTTCTTGACGGCAGTGGTCAGACCTAAATATGATGATACAGGTAATTATACTCCATAGCATGCATTTATTTGGGATATTTTTTAAATCTCACAAGTGCAGTTAAACTGGGACAGAGGGAGTATATGACTGCGAATAGCCCCATGAATGGCGTGGTGTTAGGGATTGGGATTGAAATGCTAAATCAACTGCCATAGCAATGATACACTCGTACTAGCAATGATACAACGCTAGACGGCGGTCACCGTTTAGGATCCACGCTGTTTATGAACACGATGCCCACTCTGGCCCAAATATATAATATTACTGTTGGAGCTATGGGCTTGGCACATTCATTCTAATCAATACATTTAAAGAATTTAAAGTCCACTATTAAATGTTATGGAATCAATAGCTTAGTTTCATATCGGGAATTGAGGAGGATCTCAACCGACTTAAAGAGTGGATCTCGTGTACACCACTTGTGAAGCCGGTAAGAGAAGGACGGTGAACCGCCCGCGCGCTCGCTCGCCTCGCCGAGCCGTGGCCGAGGCCGAGGCCGAGGCGCGGCCGGACGTGCAGGTGCGGTGCGACGTGATGTGCTGAAAAGGACGTTTTGCTGTAAAGAGCATTAAAACAAGAGAATTAATGTTGACAGCAATGACTGGACAATCAAGGCTCTTTACGACGTCCAGGTTCGTTGAACCTGAGGCACAATAACTGCCACTCATCAAAGTCATTTATGATGTCCAGGTTCGTTGAACCTGAGGCACCTCACGTCTATATAAACCACCACCCCCTCCTCCCATCCTCACTTAACTCAGCACCTGAGCAAGGTACTCCTGCTAAGGAGACCTCTCTCTTCTCCCTTAGCTGCTTTCTGCCATTCCCATCGCTAGTGCTGCGCGCACAGCTCTAGCGAGAGCAGGCCTCCGGGACCTTGGCTCGCTGAACGACTACTTTGTCTACTTCCCGACGTGACCGTTCGTGGGAACGACTACTTCGTCTATTTCCCGGCGTGACCGTTCGTGGGAACGACTACTTCGTCTACTTCCCGGCGTGACCGTTCGTGGGACTGCACTGCGAACTTCTTTCTGCATCGATATAGTTCGGCTACTTCGAGCAAGGCCAGTCGAATAGCATGTCTATTCCAGCTGGTAACGGAGCAACCGGTGCCTCCGGCACTGGTCCCGCCTTGGGGTACTTACTAAATCTTTTGTGGTTTAACTCTTGGTTCATGGTTATTATTAGTAAGAATACCATGAACATATGCACATATCTTATTCACACATTATCACTCATTTATATCATGAAATTGCTAGTAATATTTGGAATTAAAATATACCGAAAATTGCCTAGTTGTCTAACAATCCAAAAACCTGATATTGTTAATAGGCTTTCGGTATCTAGCTTTGCTGCATCAATTAAACCACCACCTTTTGATGGTTCAAATTACAAACGTTGGCAAGAGCGGCTTATACTATGGTTAACACTATCAAGAGTGATCCATGTAAAAGAGGGTAAGCGTGAACAGTTCTCTCTAGAGGAAGGGAGTGCGTTCGATGAGGCTGATATCCTCTTTAGATGCTTGATCATTAGTGTTCTTGGTGAAAACCTGGTGGATTCTTATATCCGGCTGCCAACTGGCAAAGCATTGTGGGATGCTCTTGAGGCTCAATATGGAGTATCTGACGCCGGGAGTGAGTTGTATATTATGGAGCAGTTCCTTAAATATAGGATGGTCGAAGACCGTTCTGTGGTGGAACAGGCTCATTAAATACATACTCTGGCAAAAGATCTCAAAAATTGCAGCAAAGAGTCCCCATGTGTGTTACCCAATAAGTTTGTGGCCGGAGGTATAATCTCTAAGCTGCCACCTTCTTAGAGGGACTTTGCTACTAGACAAGAGTTCACCATAGATGGACTCATAGGGACTCTTGATGTTGAGAATAAGGCGAGAGCAAAGGACATACGTGGGAAAGGAGTTGTTGGTGCTTCTAGCGCCAATCTTGTTCAGAAGAACAACTCCCACAAGAACAAGAAAAAGCCACCGCAGAACCAACTAAAGACTAAGCAGACAACCACTTTTAAGAAGAAGAAGAAGAAGGGAGCTTGCTATGTGTGCGCTAGTACGGAACACTTTGCTGCAAAGTGTCCGAACCGCAAAGGCAACGACTCCGCCAACATGGTTATTAGCGAGCCTGGAGGAATATCGGGGTATCGTAATTTATTACCTACTGTTATTTCAGTCTTTGGTTCACTCGAATGGTGGGTTGACACTGGTGCTAATATTTATGTTTGTGCTGATGCTTCTTTGTTCTCTTCTTACCAGACCGGCGGGACTTCCTCTTTGCTGATGGGGAATGGATCGCATGCGCGTGTTCTTGGTGTTGGTACGGTAAATCTGAAGTTTACTTCGGGGACGACCGTGCAGCTGAAGAATGTGCAGTATGTCCCCACCATCAAGAAGAATCTAGTCAGCGGCTCTCTACTGTGTAGAGATGGTTTTAAATTAGTCTTTGAATCTAATAAATGTATCTTGTCTAAGTTTGGTACTTTTGTTGGAAAGGGTTATGAAAGCGGAGGTTTGTTCCGTCTTTCTTTGTCAGATGTTTGTAATAAAGTTGCATACAATGTTATTAACGTTGATGGAACAAATGTTTGGCATTCGAGGTTTTGTCACGTTAATTTTGGTTGTATGATGCGCTTAGCTAATTTAAGCTTAATTCCAAAGTTTACTTTTATCAAAAATTCTAAGTGTCATTTATGTGTTGAATCAAAACAAACTCGTAAGCCTCATAAGACCGCGGAGGCAAGGAGCTTGGCACCCTTAGAATTAATTCATTTCGATTTATGCGAAATGAATGGAGTGTTGACAAAAGGTGGTAAAAAATATTTCATGACTTTGATTGATGATAGTACTAGATTTTGTTACATCTATTTGTTGAAGTCAAAAGATGAAGCTTTACACTACTTTAAAATCTATAAAGCTGAAGTAGAAAACCAACTTGAGAGAAAGATCAAAAGAGTTAGGTCAGATCATGGTGGCGAGTATTTCTCAAATTTATTTACTTTATTCTGCGAGGAATATGGTATCATTCATGAGAGGACGCCTCCCTATTCACCTCAGTCAAATGGGGTTGCCGAAAGAAAGAACCGCACTCTAACGGACTTGGTTAACGCCATATTAGATACAACGGAACTTTCCAAGGAATGGTGGGGTGATGCTATATTGACTGCATGTCACGTCCTAAACCGTGTTCCTACAAAGAATAAAGAGATAACTCCATTCGAGGAATGGGAGAAGAAAAGACCAACACTGTCATACTTACGTACATGGGGTTGTTTGGCAAAAATGAGTGTACCAATAACCAAGAAACGTAAGCTTGGATCTAAAAATGTGGATTGTATCTTTCTAGATTATGCTATTCACAGTATTGAGTATAAATTTTTAATAGTGAAATTTGGAGTACTTGACATGCATGTTGGTACTATAATGGAGTCCAGAGATGCTACATTTTTTGAAAATATTTTTTCCATGAGAGATGAAATAAGTTCATCTAGGCAAGAGTTCATCGAGGATGATGGCTCTGCTGAGCCGATAGAACACAATGAATATACAGTTGTGGAAAATCCTGAGGAGGATAACAATGATGCTCCGAGAAAGAGCAAGAGACAAAGGACTGTAAAGTCTTTTGGTGATGATTTTGTTGTATACCTCATAGATGATACACCCAGAACCATTAAAGAGGCATATTCATCTCCTGATGCTGACTATTGGAAGTAAGCAGTGAGGAGTGAGATGGATTCTATTATGTCTAATGGAACCTGGGAGGTCGTTGAATGTCCTTATGGATGTAAACCGGTTGGATGCAAGTGGGTGTTTAAGAAAAAGTTTAGGCCAGATGATACTATTGAAAAGTACAAGGCTAGGCTTGTGGTCAAGGGCTATACCCAAAAAGAAGGAGAAGATTTCTTTGACACTTATTCACCAGTTGCCCGATTGACCACAATTCGAGTGTTAATTTCCCTGGCAGCCTCTTATGGTCTTCTCGTTCATCAGATGGACGTTAAGACGGCTTTTCTCAATGGAGTGTTAGAAGAGGAGATCTATATGGATTAGCCGGATGGGTTTATATCAAAGGGTCAAGAAGGAATGGTTTGTAAGTTGTTGAAATCTTTTTATGGTCTCAAGCAAGCGCCTAAGCAGTGGCATGAAAAGTTTTATGGAACTTTGACCTCTGCTGGCTTTGTTGTGAACGAAGCTGATAAATGTGTGTACTATCGCTATGGTGGGGTTGAAGGAGTGATTTTGTGCTTGTATGTGGATGATATACTAATCTTTGGCACTAACCTTAATATGATTAAGAAAGTCAAAGAGTTTTTATCTCAAAATTTTGAGATGAAAGATCTGGGAGAAGCTGATGTTATCCTTAATATAAAACTGGTAAAAGAGAGCAATGGTGGGGTAATTCTTACACAGTCTCACTATGTGGAGAATGTGTTAAGTCGCTTTGGTTATAGCGACTATGAACCTGTCTCAACACCATATGATACCAGTTTAATTTCTTAGAAAGAACAAAAGGATAATGCGACATCAGCTGAGATATTCTCAGATCATTGGTTCATTAATGTATTTAGCGAGTGCTACAAGACCTGATATCTCGTTTGCTGTAAGCAAACTGAGCCGGTTTGTTTCAAACCCGGGAGATGATCATTGGAAAGCTGTTGAAAGAGTAATGCGCTATCTAAAGGGGATAATGAACTATGGAATTCACTACACTGCGTACCCAAGGGTACTAGAAGGTGGAGCTGTTTTCTGAAGTGGATATGTGTTTACACTTGGTGGTGGAGCTGTTTTCTGAAAGTCTTGCAAGCAGACCATCTTAACGAGGTCAACTATGGAAGCAGAACTCACAGCATTAGATACCACCACTGTTGAGGCTGAGTGGCTTCGTGAGCTCCTTATGGATTTGCCGATAGTTGGAAAACCGTTACCGGCAATTCTAATGAACTGTGACAATCAAACGGTAATTGTCAAGGTGAACAGTTCAAAGGATAACATGAAGTCATCTAGACATGTGAAAAGACGGTTGAAATCTGTCAGAAAATTGAGAAACTCCGGAGTTATAGCCCTGGACTATGTTCAGACGGCTAAAAATCTGGCAGATCAGTTTACAAAGGGTCTTTCACGAAATGTGATAGACAATGCATCTATGGAATTGGGCTTGAGACCCACGTGAGTTATTCTATAGTGGAAACCTGTCCTATGTGATCGGAGATCCCGTGAATTAGGATGGTGAAACAAACTAAAGTCTGACTGTGAGAAGAGAACCTTTGTGAAAAGGGCTCATCCCGTGTATAAGGTGCATTTCTCTTCTAATCTGTATGGCAGGTTGGTCTATACCTTAATGTGTTCCAGGTGGTTTCTTTAAAACAAATGAGTTGTTTTCTTGAAATAAAAATGTTGTCCTACAGAACATCTGAAAGGAACACACCAATATGAGTCTGACTACTAGTCATGGTATATGAGAACTGGGTATTCTTTACAAACTCATGAAGGGCCTGGAGTATGACTTATAAGCTCTAAACCGCGGGGATGCTTTTGCAGCCTAGTACCAGTGTAGGGCTCTGGTCAAACTTATTTGCACAAGACTGTCAATTCAAGGCATAGTCCATTGTACAGTTGTGAATAAGTGTAGCTTTTATCCTAGATGGAAGTTCAACTTAACAGTCTCTGTCAAATACTGGTATATCAATGAGGGAACGAGGATATTTCTAGTGTGGCTTGAATTTCTTGGTGGGGATTGTTGGAGTTATGGGCTTGACCCATTCATTCTAATCAATACATTTAAAGAATTTAAAGCCCACTATTAAATGTTAGGGAATCAATAACTTAATTCCGTACCGGGAATTGAGGAGGATCTCAACCGACTTAAAGGGTGGATCTCGTGTACACCACTTGTGAAGCCGGTAAGAGAAGGACGGTGAACCACACGCGCGCGCGCTCGCTTGCCTGGCCGGGCCGGGCCGGGCCGGGCCGGGCCGTGGCCGTGGCTGAGGCCGAGCCGAGGCGAGGCCGGCCGGACGGGCGGTGCGGTGCGCGTGCGCGGCCGGACGGACGTGACGTGACGTGACGTGCAGGTGCTGAGAAGGACGTTTTGCTGTAAAGAGCATTAAAATAAGAGAATTAATGTTGATAGTAATGATTGGACAATCAAGACTCTTTACGACGTCCAGGTTCGTTGAGCCTGAGGCACAATAACTGCCACTCATCAAAGTCATTTATGACGTCCAGGTTCGTTGAACCTGAGACACCTCACGCCTATATAAACCACCACCCTCTCCTCCCATCCTCACTTAACTCAGCACTTGAGCAAGGTACTCCTGCTAAGGAGACCTCTCTCTTCACCCTTAGCTGCTTTCTGCCATTCCCATCGCTAGTGCTGCGCGCACAGCTCTAGCGAGAGCAGGCCTCCGGGACCTTTGCTCGCTGAAGGTCCTGCACGGGACGCGGGCAATCAGATTTTTGGGGAGCGTCTTGACGCAACTGCTCGCTCCCTGAACGACTACTTCGTCTACTTCCCGGCGTGACCGTTCGTGGGAACGACTACTTCGTCTATTTCCCGGCGTGACCGTTCGTGGGAACGACTACTTCGTCTACTTCCCGACGTGACCGTTCGTGGGACTGCACTGCGAACTTCTTTCTGCATCGATATAGTTCGGCTACTTCGAGCAAGGCCAGTCGAATAGCATGTCTATTCCAGCTGGTAACGGCGCAACCGGTGCCCCCGGCACTGGTCCCGCCTTGGGGTACTTACTGAACCTTTTGTGGTTTAACTCTTGGTTCGTGCTTATTAGTAAGAATAACATGAACACATGCACATATCTTATTCACACATTATCACTCATTTATATCATAAAATTGCTAGTAATATTTGGAATTAAAATATACCGAAAATTGCCTAGTTGTCTAACAATTACGATTGAAATATACATATTACATGATGGATGCGATTATGTGAAGTTCTCAAAAAAAAAGTGAAGTTCTCTGCTAAAGACACCACCCATCTTTTCCTGAGAAATGGCCCGCCTAGGAAACAATCGAATTTTTCTTCATCACCAGTTAGATTAAAGACCGATGGCCAACATCGATCCATCCCATCCTCCAGATATGACAACAGGAGATAACAGCAAACCCTAGTCATCCTCCCCCCTCAAGAGAGTCAGGATCCCTTCCTACAGCTGGATGGTGACGCCCCTGGCTCCCATGCCCGACAGCCGCTGCTCCACCGAGCCCTCCCTCTCCATGCCGCCGCCGGCGCCGACCCTGGACGCGTCGTGCCGCGCGGCGTCGAACTTCTCCCCGTCGCCCCAGAGCGCGTAGGCCTCCTCCCCGTGCGCGGCGTCGTCGCCGATCATAAGCTGCTCGTCGGGCATCCGCAGCGGCACCACCAGGCCGATGGCGAGCAGGATGAGCGAGGTGACCACTACGTTCCACGCCACCACGAACGCGGCGCCCGCCAGCTGCTTCCCGACCTGGCGGATCCCGCCGCCGTAGAAGGCGCCGCGGAGGCCCGGCACGGGGGACTCGATCTCCAGGAGCCTCGGCGTGGCCAGCAGCCCCGTGAGGACGCCGCCCAGCAGGCCCGCGACGGCGTGGGTGTGGAACACCGCCAGCGTGTCGTCCACCCGCATCAGCAGCGCCGACTTCTTGTGCAGGATCATCATGGTGAACCACGGCACGCTGCCCGCGAACACGCCCATGATCACCGCCGCCCATGTCTGCACCAGCCCTGCGCACGCGCACAAAGAATTTTTTTTTGCCAATTCAAATTTCACCACTAAATATGAAGTGAAAACTACCACTACTAGTACACCGCTGACTACTGCTTGCCACTCCTAATCTGATCCAGATCATGTTTACATCAGCTAAGTATTAATTAACAATGCTTAGCTTGCATTAGAGCAAGTACTATGGTGCAGCCGGCTGCTGGCTGCAAGTTCCTTCCATGTCACTTACAGCCAGCAGTTAAGTCTTCTCATACAATGGGCTGACTATTAAAGTGACCATAAATCAAATACACAGGAACTTAATGCTTGTATTGTATTTAGATTCATTGCGCAGCATATCCTTGTGGCCATCCATCAAACAAACATAGTAGTATGAAATCAGGGAATCAGTGATGGAGCACGGGATCAGGGAGGAAGAAGAGGCGCCGGTCTCACGCCCGCAGCTGGCTGGGAGCGGACTTTTTTTCCTCGAAGAAAACGATACAGGTGGGCGCTTGTTCGGTCGCCGGCTCCGTTCTCTCTCTACCTCCGTGGGAAGTCCATGTCAGATGAAGCTGGCGTGTTCGGGCGTTTCGCTGCCATAATACCCGCTCTTAAGGCGCCTAATCGTGTCGCGTAAAGTATTGACACGGCGACTAGTGAAGCGTGGCTACCTACTTAGAGTAGGAAACGGTAGCCATCGCGCAGATCAGATTAAGGGGGAAAAAAATCCGTTACGTCGTGACGCGGAGGTGCTCGTTTTCTACGAGCGAGCCTGCCGCGCGCGCGATTGGCTACCTATTGCGTGTTTTTCCACCCTCCTCTTTTGACTGTGGATTAGCTTTTGTCATCCGTTCCGATCTCTTGACGTTGAAAACGAAACCTCATGGGCGCAGCCAAACGCCGGTTGCTCCAACGACCTAGCAATTCAGCAGTAGCAAGCAGGATGTCGTCTCGGCGTACGCGACCGTGAGGTCGTCGACGCTTCGGAAATGTACGGAGAGGGAAAGGGCCGTACGCCCTTGCTACGGGATAGCTAGCTAGCTGGCTATAGCTATCCAGGATGAATGGGTGAGATGGGTTTGAATTACCTGCTCCGGGGGTGATGCAGACGAGGCCCGTCATCATGCCCTGCACGGCGCCGATGACGGACGGCTTGCCGAAGAAGATGACGTCGAGGCAGGTCCAGGTTAGGAGGCTGGTGGCGGCGGAGACGTTGGTGTTGAGCACGGCCACGGACGCCGCGATGTTGGCGGCGTAGGGCGCGCCGCCGTTGAACCCGGCCCAGCCCATCCACAGCAGCCCGCCGCCGGCGATCATCAGCAGGATGTTGTTGGGGACGAAGCGCTCCCGGTCGCTCTTCAGCCGAGGGCCCACCTGCCAGCCGCACGTACATACGTAACCAACGGTCATCAGATAATATCTCCCAACGCAACCAAAGGCACACACCCTACTCATCTACCACAGCATTATCCCAGGCAGGCATGGGATCGACTCTTTTCTTGCGGTTGCGATCGCGAAACGAGAGCGACCGATCGCGACCCCAAACAGCTGGGGGCGTCAGCGACACCGCAAGTGGCGGAGGTGACCACTCGTCGGCGGCTACGAGCCGTCGCTACTGCAGGAAGGGAGGCCGCCCGTCCAACTTGTTCACATGCCCCTCGAGTTAAAAAAGTTCCTGGCCTTTTTCTGCGCGGTCATCAGCGACATGCTACTAATGCCGTGCGATTTTCCAAAGGAGGAGAAGGATAAGAAGGGGAAGAAGAAGAAAAAAAAATATCTGCAAGGGGGGCGCGTTGATTTCTTCCAGGATGACTTTGAATCTAGACACGCTGCTGATTCAGCAACCGAGAATCTGTGATGCGGTGGGCACCCGTGCGTGCATTCCCACAGCTGCGTGCGTCCCCGCGAGGAGTCCACACTGGCTGCTGGGTCAAGCTGGCATGATGCAGTCTACGCCTACCGAACACGTTAGTTAGGCAACCTCGCCGCCGGCAGGCCGGGCCGGGACCGAGTGACGTCACCATTCCGGCGAAGACGCGGTGATGGGACCGCAGTCGCAGAGGGATGATGGGGAGGAAGAGGAACTGAGGAATTGATTGATTGAAGGCAAGGCACACGTATGTACTGTATGGACGTACCCAGTAGGCGGCGGTGAAGCCGGCGACGCCGGAGGAGAGGTGGATGACGTATCCGCCGGAGTAGTCGATGACGCCCCAGTGGTAGAGGAAGCCGCCGCCCCAGAGGCTGAAGGCGCCGACGGTGTAGGAGAGGAGGAGCCAGAGCGGGGTGAAGGCCATCCAGGCCTTGATGTTCATGCGGCCCAGGACGGAGCCGGCCAGGAGCACCAGCGTGATGGCGGCGAACTCGAACTGGAACATCACCAGCGTGGCCTCCGGGTAGAAGGGCTCCGTCTTGGCGGTGGCCCCGTGCGCCGTGGCCGAGAGCGAGGCGCGGCGGACCAGGTACTCCTGGGAGAGCGCCACGCCGGCCTTGCCCCAGAACGGGAGCAGGCGCTCCCCGAACGCCATGCGGAAGCCGACCAGCACCCACACCAGCAGCGACGAGGCGTAGGCGTAGAGCGCCATGAAGGCCGAGTTCACGGCCCACTTCTTCTTCACGATGCTGCCGTACAGCACCACCAGCCCCGGCATGGACTGGATGCCCACCAGCGTCGCCGCCGTCAGCTGCCACGCGTTGTCGCCCTTGTTCAGCCACTCCGGCACCGCCGGGAGCTGCGCCGCGTACGCGCCGCCGGACGCCGCCATGGCAGCTGAGCTCGCCGCCCGAGTGCTGCGCGTGCCCTGTGGTGGCTGCCTGCCTGGCTGCTTGTGTGCCCGGGGCCGCGCGCGTTTAACCGTAGTACGATGCGACGGGGGACTTTATACGGGAGATTAAGCTGGCCCGTGGCTTGGTTTGCGATTAATTACGCCGGTTAACTACACCAACTGGATCATAATTGGGGTGGAGTTCGTGAGCGGCATGAAGCGGCCAATTAGATTGCGGGAGGAAGAAGCGAGACCCAGCCAGGAAGGTCAACCCGGCAGCCACGAATGGCACATGGCGCGCGGCGTGTCGCGTAGAGCACTTTTCCCATCGCTAATTCTTTACGGGATGATCTCTCCTTCCCTTCTCTCCCCCTAGAATCTGGATGGCGACATGTCCCTTTGATTGTTCTGAAGAAGATGAGAAGAACCGATCGGCCGTTCCGCGGCCTGGAATTGTTTTTAGCACACGTCCACTTCGTCATTTCTATACGTTTTCGACCTTTTACTAGTCGAGGAGGTTCCTAGGTCGAAGAATTGTCAAACCAAGAGCGGCAGGGACTTGTGTTGGAGCATGAAAGACACTACTGAAAGATACGGCGCCTCACCTTCCAATTCGCCATTCCTAGTCAAGTCGAGGTGTCAGACCAGAAGCGGCAGGCTGATGGAAGAAGATGATGTGTGTGTGTGGGGGGGGGGGGGGGGGGGGGGGGATCGCGTACTTGCAGCGAGCGCCGCATCTTCTCGGAATTTGCTGGTTCATTGTCTTGACTTATCGAGTCGCTCGTGGCAACGGCTGGTACACTAGCTCTGACATCCAGGCTTGACCATGGCTCTCCATCGCGTTGGACTACAGAGTTTGGCAATGGGCGAGCGTACGGTGTGTTAAAGCCTAGGCAATTTCTTGGGACTCCAATGCCGGGTTTATGTCAAACTTATCGGCGTTATGCCAGATTTACTGTCTCACTCGTATGAACTCAAGACATCCTCTGCTCCAGCCATTACTCTTGAATCGACTTTTTTTTTGATAATTAAGGAATTTACTCATTTCAAGCACAAGTCACAGAATCATGGGACATCAATGTCAGAATCGAATGAAATACTATACCGTGCTGCCGATTTCTTGAGAGTACTACTACGTATACTGCAGTAGGCACGGTACCACGCTAGTCCAAACTCCAAAGCCCCATAATCGTGGTCGTGGTAAGCAACTCGGGTGGTAGTTAATCCCAACTGGTATGGCTACTAAATACTCTATGCTTGCAACAGGTGAAGCACATGAACGACGCACGCTGTTCGCTGTGGCAAACAGCCGGAGACCACAGCGACCAGTATCAGAATAGCACTACTATTCTGCATGCAACTATGCAGATGCAGATCGCACAAGGCGACCAGGTACACCGGAACACGCACCGGAGCTCAAATGATGGGAGGCATGTCCACCATCGTGCAACACTGCTGGGTTGTGAAAGGCATCAAGTTGAGATAAAACTTGTTCTGGTGCCACAATAAAGTATTCAGTTTCAAAGGTTGCCTCCTGGATCTGGCAAGGTGAATCTAGAGGACAGTGTCAGTGCTTCAGCTTGGTATCCGGGGAACAGGCATTACCAGATCAATACGGCGGCGACCCATGAAATTAATTATGCATCAAATCAACCAACTAAGCCCCAGGACTAGGTTGCGTTTAGGTATCATCATAAATGCCGATGGCCAGCATTTGAAAAAGTAAATCGGAGTGATGCCAAGTACTCCATCTCCTTTAAACGTCTTGCAAGCTTAATAAAACTCCAGAAGATCCAATTACTGGGATGGAGTTCTTAAATGAACGGTCAAATGAAACCATCTGCGGTGCTGACAGGGTGCATGTGTTGCTCCAGATGATGCCGCAGGAGACCCACTATACACACATACACCAGCTTCTCTAAACAGAGCAGAGCATGTCGAAATGGATGTACATGCCTAGTACATTGAAAATGTCAAAACGTGACCTTACATTATACAAATAACAACTCATGACAATGTTAGATAACAGACCTAGATATGCGTTTTATTAGTTTGTAGGTTAGAAGACACACAATTGCAAATGAATATGTCAGCCATGGATAGAAGATTTGATCAATCAAGTGATTATCTATTTAATTTTTTGTACATAGTCCAAACAAATTAACCCAAATAGAATAATCCAACATTTATGTTAGCAATAAGTCAGTAAAACTCTTCAAGTAATAAGAGTTTGCAAATGCAATTCTACAACTGCAGTTCATTCAGAGAAATAAAGAATGCAACTTGACAAATCATCTATGTTTGTCAAATGTAGGACTCCATCTTTAACAGTGATACTTTGAGAGAATAGGAAGGTTGATTTTCATTCGTTACAACACTGTGCTACTCATTTCAAAACAACAATGGCATTTGGACAACACAAAAACCTGTGCCCATAAATTCTCAACTGTCAGCAACATGTTGGATTCTCGAATTTATTAACTATATCAACTATTTGGCACAGTACATACTACATAGTTTTCCATATCTGTGCAGAAGCCAGTTCTGGCTTTGATCACCACTGCTCCAGATCGATGACAATATTGGCAACAAAAATGTAAGATTTCCTGGAAAAAAGATATAATTTACAGAATGGAATTTTACTAAAAAGTTGGCCCTCAGTCTTGACATAACTGAAGTCTATGGGAAGAAGCTATAACTGCGTGGCACCCAGAAACTACAACACACACAACAATGATGGAAGCCACACAGAAAAATGTTCTGACAACTTTCAGAGAACGAGTGTTCTCCTCATGTTTGAAAAATATCTATTCTTGTACATCACCTCTTCAGTGAAGAGAATAGTTTCACTTGTACTGTACAAAATCAATGCCACCCTTATCTTTTTACAACACCACCTACAGTCTGGACTAAAGTCAACCAACGTCAAGCGTGCCCTCAATAAAATTAAGCTGGCTGGAAATCAATGAATCAAGAATATGTGGTTGATACTATAGTTCTACCATATTCAGCTTCACATGGGCGCCATCAACTGTATACTTCCAGTGCCAGGTTCCACTGTCCATCAGTTCCTGGCTTATAGGTTCCAATTTAACAACAAAACCTGATAACAACAATAAATTCATTCAGGAATCGATGCATGACATAAGTTATTAGTAGGAAAAAAATAAAGATAGAAGCAAACTTTTAGATTGGATTTTTTGAAGAACTAATGTGCTGCACTACTAAACATACATAATTTTTTATGCATATTTTCATGACTCTTCTGGAATATAGACACAGTTACTCTTATTAAGAATAAAATTAGACGAAGTCATATCATTTGCATATAATAGCAGGAATGTAATGACATACACTTCAGAACACATATTTTAATTACAATGGATTGCACTATATTAAAGTGGAGGACAAGGTTCACTATGCCAAAAAAAAGGGTTTCCTCACTCATTAACTAGTACAAACAACTACAAAAGAGCACAGAAAGCATCATAGGATACAGCTAACTAAAAACCTGCTCTGTCCTGAACGATGCACATTCTCTGACCATCAGGAACTTCGAATACATGGTTACCCTGATACAACAAGGCGATCAGAAATAGGATAAAGAACAATGAATTGTGAACAATCATGCTGTTTATTAATAATTGCACCTTCAAGACTACATCTTTTGCCTCAAATTCTGCATTTCCATGAAGAATAATCTTTACAGATTCTGATCTCTCAACGTCATGCTTCCAATAGACATTATTAGGAGAACTCCAGTTAATCCCTTCATTCACAATTTTAACACTTTGCAATCTGCATCTCCCACACCTTTCAACAAAAGTTGCATGAAAAATCCATACTTACTGGATATATGTTTATAGCTACCATGTTTATAAAGTAGGATGCTACCTGGCACCATAGTGCAGTATCTGTTCACCATTTTTGTTCTTCTTGGTTGAACCCATGATGTTGTCAGCTAGTATAATAAGGCTTCCATCCAGCTTAAGAATTTAACATATAAACTTAGTTTGGTACAGATGGGCAAAGTACATGCAAAATTATCTTTTTGATTGTTACCTCAACATCTTTCCATAGGAATTCTGCGACCTCTATTTGCAACTCTGAACCTTTAGAAACAGAGCCACCTAAGAACTGTGTATCAGACATAAGGAACATGTCATTATGTTTTTGTCTATCAGATTAGGAACATGTCATTATGTCACGGCACCCAACAGTAGAATTTTGCTTATTTGATAGGGATTGAGATGTTATGGTATTATGTGTCCTATCCCAAACAACGGATTATCATTTTTTTTACAGAAACTTTGGTATATGTGAGCTAAATGCAGATCAAAGAGTATATCATGACATGTGTCAAGAACTGTCATATGACAGTTAACTGTTCTGCTCAAAGACAGTGAGCAATTGCATTGTCAATCTTCTTGTTGTTGTTGCTCAAAACTATACAAGCAAAGTGGGCTATAAAGAAAATAATTTTGCCCTTCTAAATGGTGCTTGACCGGTTGCATCTCAAAGACATGTCTCATGTAGAATAAATTATCTAATAATGGAGACAAGAAAGCTACAGATCTCATGCTTACCCATTGAATGCTAGTCTGTTAAAGTAGCATACCTTTTGCCGTATGATGTCCCAGAATGGACCTAAAGCAGGATGAAGAAATATGAGAAATGGAGGCCCAGAATGCAAATACTCGCTGTTGTCTTTGATCTGTTTGAAATGATTTAAATAAATTATAAGGTAACCCAGAAAATGTCTCACAACTAAAAAAAATATTTAAATAAAATGAGAAAGATAAACGAGCAAAATACCTATAAGTAATATCTTATAGAACGCTACCTCATGTTAAATGTGAAATAAATTGGTACAAACTAGGTAAGCAAGGCACAGAAGGACATTTACCATGGGAACATCTATGCTGCATCTAGAAAGGAGGTCATGAGCATTACGCATAATGTCAAGGAGTGAACCCTCTGGAGTCTGTAGAGCAAGCCGAGTGCATATGATGAAAAATGAGTCAGAAAAGACTTTTCAGCTGTCAAGTTGCTACATACGAACATAATGGTTCCGAAGGATCTTAAATTAATATTGCCATGCTATTATAAACATAATTTTTTTGAGCGGATAACTGGATCTATCAACACAATTTGTCTCCAGAAGAAATTAGGTGAGTCTGCAGTTCTATATATCTAAGAAAAATGGGCTGAGCTATCCAACTGTAGGTGCAGAATGAGTGTCATTCCAGTAAGGCAATAAGGCCTGGTAGACCACTTGATGCCACCAAACTTATTTAAGTCAAGACCAGCATATCACACCACATGCATAGCATGCACATTGCTGAGTGCTGTCCTACTTAATACTGAACTCAGGAACACTTAGTAACTAAGAGCACAAGATCAAACTTTACTTTAACAGTTTGTGTAACAAGCAAGTTTGTGTGATTCACTGGTTTAAACGTTTACTCTGTTGAGAGACTAGCACCAGATTTCCAGACAAATTATGATTGTACACCAACACAGGGATGTCTCAAAAAAGGTTTATCATAACTCATGTATATTAAAACTAGTGTAACTCTGTAAGCATTTCCCCCCTAGAATTAAATCAATTTCAAATTAAAAGTTACAACAAGTCAGATAGAAGGCCAGCATCTCTAATCTGCAGTTCTGCACGGGATAGCATGCGATCTATGCATTGGAACACAGAGTAAGACATATTAACCTGGTGCAATGATCTGTCTTCTGATTTCAGCTTCCTTTTAGCTGATGAAGTGACTCGTTTCCTTTCATTGTACACAACGAAAGTGTCAAGCTCACCTGTTAAATAGGAAATAGATTAAACACAAAATAACAAAGGGAACAAGTTGTTCCGCAGAGAAATCAATAATTGAATATGTAACTACTTACATACTTTCTATTCCTTTGCCGCATCTGTAGTTATACATGTTCACAAAATTATCTGCAATATTTTGCATTGTGCACTCTAGCCTGCCTCCAGCAGCGCTGTCACAAACAAAAATTAATTTAAAAATAAAGAGTTGTAGGTTCATAATAAAATAAGTTATTTAAAAGGAAGAACAAGTAAAATCATAATAATTAAACAGAGTTACATATATCTGTCGATTTATGACCACCCACAAGTCAGACATCTTACACAAGCAAGCGTGTAATTAATACTCAGCACATGCAATAACAAATAAGGTCTACACTATGCATCAGTAATCAGAACCATGTTTTGGAATATTCCAATCTGTCAGATCTACAGTGATTTTAAGCAAAGATTTATTACAGATTCCTTGATTATCTGAAGCAGGTGAGGCATGATCTTCGAAATTGTGCAATCAAGACCATGAAGTCCTTGATGTCTGTTACACAGGGTCTTTGAATATGTATAGGCTAACAGTAGTTAAGCATGGCAAGACACAAGACCCAGACATGTTTAGGAAAATGTGAATATGTTCCAGTAACCGCATGTGTTTATAAAGCAAAAGAGTTAAGCAGTCGATATGTGCTAAACAATCAACAGCCATGGTTGGTTTTGGATTGCACAATGTGTGAAATTATATTATATCAAATAAGATCCCTTTCCAATTTGAATGTCTTGCACATTGAGGGGTATATCTATAATTTGCCAAAAATAAGCCATAGCTACATCAGCACAATTGTTAAATTATTGCAGGTTTTCTTGCTCCTTAACATCAACCACAAAGCATTAGACAACGATTTTAGGTCAAGACAATCATATAGGTCTTCTATAAATAAAATAAATGATGCAGTAACATGTTAATGAGTAGCCATGCTGACTTCAGAAATTGTCGTGTGATAAGCCTAAGCCTAAGCATGTAGTACCGAGAACTCAACAGTTGTCAGTGGCCATATAAAAAGGTGGGAAGTTGGAAGTACCTACACTCAAAGCCCAGATGGTCCACGTAAGATACTGCCTTTTTCAAATTCAGCACCATCCCTGGTAAGCAACTAGCATTTTTGCGGGATCCAACTTCCTCTACTGCTTGCAGATCAACATAGAGAATGTTTGTATTTGCTGGATAGCTAACCTGCGAACTGAAATTAGAGAATAGATGATAACATAATCGATAAGATATTGCCAATATCAAATTATTGATATCTAAAGAGGAGGAAAAAAAATCAATGTCAAAATACATCTCTAGCTCTCTGCATCCAACCAAAGTGACTGAACTGAAGCAGATATAAAGTACAATCATCATCATATAATACCAACAAATGATTGTCATTTACATTTTGTAGCTTACTTCAACAAAAAAATATATAGTAGGGAATTTGTCTTGGCGGACCACTCAACTTTTCTGGTGCACTAAGTGGTATTTTGTTACAGCCAAGTAATCATTATTTCCCCCATAAAAGTGCATACTTGCATTTCCATTGTCACTAAGTCAAGACTACGATTACATGATTTTTATTTCTGCGTGCAGCTAGGAATGATCCAAAGAAACATTACCTGCCAGTTACTGTAGGTTCTGGGATGCCGTATTTTTCAAACTCAGTGTACTCAATACAAGTGATACCATATGACCATACTCCCTCAAGGTTTTGTTTCTCAATAAGGACGTTCACCCCTTCAGTAGCACCCGGTCTTCGCTCACAAGATGCGAAACCTAATTTCTGAAGAATGATATGTCGAAACTCAAAAAGTTAAAAAATTATGTAATACGAGAGTTTGATTGTGCAAAATTAGGCACTATATTTCAGAATAATATCAGCAACTGATGGAGCCATCTCGAATAGGATAATACTTGTCCAATGTTTACTTTACCTTATTGCATCGAAGGCCTATACCTGCCAATGCCATCATGGTCAAATCAGTAGCAGCAACAACATTGCTGGAAATAACAAACAAGATCCACAGTTATTACCCTTCAAAATGATTTACCCATTGACACCAGAAAGAAATATTTCATTCTTAATACAAACCTGACTTGGCGTACAGTTGCACCTTTTCTGCCACGCTGTTGTAACCATTGGAATATACCTCTATCATATGCAAGTTTCCAAATAGCACCATGACCACCAGGTTTACCAACAGGGAAAAGTGATTTGCTGATTAACCATTTACCATCCTCGGCACTGACTACAGGTACCAAAGGCTACAAAAACCATTCAAGAAATTTCATGAGAGCTATATAAAACTTCAGGCAGTTTGAGTAAATTCAGATTCTATGGGATGCAAAGGAACACTCTAATGACTGGATATCACCAAAGGTCCCCAGTTATATACCTGTTCAAACAACCGGAAATTATCACAGCCTCTGCCAAACCAATCAAGTTTTTCAAATATCGCAATTATATGCTCATGGTTATTCTTCACAGAACTTGTCATGATTGCAACAGGGGTTACGCATTGACCTCCAAAGATCTTGAAGTGGAGAAACTCTCTAGCCTGTCAAACAAAGTAGCACTCCACATAGTTAAATAACTTCTTATAGAGCTTTATAACTAATTTTAAGCCTTTATGAACATAAGTACTCCAAAAATACCACAGCAATTTTAAAACCGAAAAATATCTGAAGAAACTAGTTGCTACAGTGCACTCTCCTTCTAAAAAGGGAAAGGATCAAAGTCCACAAAAACAGGTGTTACAGTAGAAAAAACATTAACTTACATTGTGTATTGGTGCCGTAAGTTGGTAAAAAGTATACTATATGCAAAAAAAAGTTTCATATGCAGAATGAAAGTACCTGCAGATCCCGTATCAGCCCTTCCAATAGAGATCTCCCACAGTAAGGAAGTAATGCAGCTGGAAGGGATTCACCAGTATCTGAGTTGACTAAACCAAGGCGATCTCCCGCACCACCAATAGGATAAATTTCACCCAGTTCTGGCAAACCCTAGAAAAGATCATATTTCAGTTTGTACCTTATGAGAAAATACATGTCTTAAGTAATCTGCATTCGAGATAAGAATATCAAAGCTAGAACAAATAAGTAATGGTATCCTTATCGCCAACTTTAAGTTAATGTGGTATGCGAAATAACCTCGATTCCCCACAAAGCTGCTTGAGATGCATACTCTGTATCCTCCAATAGATTAAGTCCACTGGGAACATGGAAACCAACAAACTTGTCTTTGCTAGGTCGGTGCTTGCGGTCCTTTGATGATGAAAGGAGCTCCAATGCCATAATTTGATAACTGAAGCAAATAGAAGGAACGTCAATTCAATTAGTACTAATTGCAGATATAACTGCTAGATAAATGGAATGGCCCGAGCATGATAAGTTAGGGCCATCAGGTTACTGCTAATCACAATGTGTTCGAGGCTAATTATTTGAAAACATGAACCAACTTAGAGTTCCGTATGACTGCACTTCTAATGTGATGCCTTAGCTCATAAAAGGTCGTTACTACTTTACGGTTACTAGCTTCCGATTCCAGCATGGACCACATTTGGCAACTTGCGCAACTTCGTCGTTTACCAAGTCTGAAGTCTTCAACTCCAGTAATGCATCCAAACAAGCAGTGTGCTCACCCGATTATGCCCCCAATGCAGTCGTAGAACTCCTCGATGTCGCCGAGGAACTTGAGAAGCCTTCCGAGCACCTGCATCTCCTCGCTCCCCTTCTCGGCACCCACCACTCCCTCTGAGCTCCATTTCCCGACCAAACCGGCAAGGCTATATAGCGCCTCCCGCAGCGCGCTCCCGCCGCTGGCCCCGTTGCGGTGGTGGTGCTCGTGATGGTCCGCGCCGCCGCTGTACCATTCGAGCTCGTCGCCGAGCACGTGCTCCTGCCCCGCCGCGACGAGGCATTTCAGCAGGAGCGCCTCGCGGGGCTCGAGCGCGCCCAGAACCCCGCGGCTCGGCTCCTCGCCGAAGAACGCCGCGACCCGGGGCTCGGCGTCGAGCGCGCGGAGCTTGTCGCCGAGCGTGCGCGCGGCGCGGAGCCGCGCGCGGGCGGCGGAGAGGCGGGCGACCTCCGCGGCGAGCGCCGGGTCCCCGCGCGGCTGGTGCTCGGGGGAGTGCGCGGGCCCGGGCTCGCGCTCGATCGGCGGCACGGTGGAGACGCGCTGCGAGCGCGAGGGCGGCGAAGGGGACGGCGACGGGAGCGCGGAGAGGAGCCGGCTGCGCCCGCCGCGGCATCGCGGGGCCCGCGGGGAGAAGAGCGGCGCCGCGTGGAGGCGCGGGCGGAGGTGCGCGGGCGGAGGTGGGGGAGGGGGCTGCGCGCGAGAGGCCATGATGTGGTGGGCAGCGGGGAGGGAAACGGGCGGGCCGGCGGGTAGAGCCGTAGAGGCGAGAGAGCAGGAGGGGATAAGAGGAGCGCGCCGCGAGAGCGACTGGCCGCGGGGGCGGACAGGCATATGCTCTCGGGCGATACGGTAGCGTAGCGCCTGGATTCTCCCTGGGGAGCCCTCTGTGAGCGCGCGGCCATACGGCACGGGTCGGCTCCGCCGGGACGGGGGGACACGGTCACACGGGAGATGATGACGGTTGGAGTTGGTTGGCTCGGCGCGTCGGCCGTTTGCTTTTCGATTGGTATATAATGTGGGCTTTTCTAGAAAGTTTGGGCTTTGCGTGATGAGCAGACTTGGGTATTTTTTGGTCTGTCCAATGGGCTTGGCATATGTTTGGAAACATTGGCAGAGAAGAAACAAGGCCCAAGACCATCATCTTTTATCTTCTCCTTTTTTGTGTAAAAGCCTGTTAAAAAATTGCGCTGGCCCGCAACGTTCTTCCAGAATTCCGTTGAGTTGGTAAATTGGACGAAGAATATGGAAGCAAGATATGGAGTATATTGGTCTTAAATAAACAGAGCAATATTTGGTTTTCCCTAAGGAGTTAAACTGTACAAAAAATAGTACCATGACATCGGGTAGAAAGAATTTATCTGCGATGTCTGTCTTCTCGTTCTTTCGACTGACAAACAATTTTGAGCTGGCAAGACTCTTAGGTTGCTCAAATCGATCCTTTTCCTTTACTTCTCTTTCTCTTGCGAAAGAATCTTACTAGGGCTGGAGACTATAGCTAGTTAGCTACCATTTCACTGGTCCAAAGTTACAGGCAGACTAGAAGCCTAGAAGAGAGAGAGATAAACAATGAGCTTGCTTCGTACTCTCTTTGGACTCTGGTTTCTGTCAGGATCTTCGGTTCAAACTGTAAACAAGGGTAGTAGCTCCGATTCTCCGAACGTGCGAACGCTGGGCACTTGAGCTGAACCGCCTCGCGCGTTTTGGCTGTCCCGATTCAGACGGGACTCCCAAGTCTCCGACCAATCCGGTGTCCCAATGCGTGCCTAACCTCCTGCCTCCTCCCGCGGACTATATAAAGTCACCGGACGGCGGGACGCCTTGCCCCGTGAACCCACACCAAGCCCATCGACCTCGCCTCACCTCGCCTCGCCCGTAGCCATGGCGCGAGCCTTAGCCGCCGTCGCGTTCCTCCTCGCCGCGCTCCTCGCCGCCGCCTCGCCTCTGGGCTCGGCGGCCGCCGCCGCCGGAAAGCACGACATCCCGGCCGTGTTCGCGTTCGGGGACTCCACGCTGGACCCGGGCAACAACAACGGCATGCCCACGCTGGTGCGCGCGGACCACGCGCCCTACGGCTGCGACTTCCCGGGCGGCGAGGCCACGGGCCGGTTCTCGGACGGCAAGCTCATCACCGACTACATCGTAGAGTCGCTCGGCATCAAGGACCTCCTCCCGGCGAGCCACGACCCCGCCGTCACCGTCGAGGAGCAGGCCTCGGGGGTCAGCTTCGCGTCGGGCGGGTCCGGCCTCGACGACCTGACCGCGCAGACCGCCCTGGTGTCCACGTTCGGCTCCCAGATCAGCGACTTCCAGGGCCTCCTCCTCAGGATCGGCGCGCCCAGGGCCAACGAGATCGCCAACAAGTCGCTCTACGTCATCTCCGCCGGCACCAATGACGTCACCATGAACTACTTCATCCTCCAGGTCCGGACCGTCAGCTTCCCCACCTTCGACCAGTACAGCGACTACCTCATCGCCAGGCTCCAGGGCTACATTCAGGTGCGTAGGATGATCGATCTAATCTTTAATTAATTGAGCTAATCAGTTGATCGATACTGGTACATTGCTCGATTGAACTAATGGCCAAGTGACTTTGATCGATCAGTAATGCCGTACTAATTATTAATCAACAATGCAGACCCTGTACAGCATGGGAGCCCGGAACTTCATGGTGGCCGGGCTGCCGCCGGTGGGTTGCCTCCCGGTGACCAAGACCCTCAATTCGGGCGCCGGGGAATGCATAGCCGAGCAGAATGCGGCGGCGGAGCGCTACAACGCGGCGCTGCAGCAGGCGCTGGCCAAGCTGGAGGCCGCCTCCCCCGGCGCGACGCTGGCGTACGTGGACGTGTACACCCCGCTCATGGACATGGTGGCGCACCCCCAGAAATACGGTGAGCCATAGCAGATCAGACGGTCAATATTATACAGCTATAGCCTGACCAAACCGCCACGCGCATGGAGGCACCTGCTGATTTCTATCCTTTGCCGTGTGGCTTTGCGTCTCAGGTTTCACGCAGACGGAGCAGGGTTGCTGCGGGGACGGGCTGCCGGCGATGGGGGTGTTGTGCAACACCGTGCTGCCGCAGTGCCTGTCGCCGGCGCAGTACATGTTCTTCGACTCGGTTCACCCGACGCAGACCACCTACAAGGCGCTCGCCGACCACGTCGTCCAGTCTCATATCCCCAAGTTCATCAAGTGAAATAGTAGTCAGAGTTGGATGTAGTAAATTCAACAGCAAAAGCAGAACTTTCCAAAGGAAATGATCAGCCTATTGTCTTACATGCTAATTTAACAGAGTCAATACTGGGGCGTTCTCGGCAATCTTGCAAGATCCTAACCATATACCTGAATCATGTTCCACAGACTTTCCCCAAAATAACAGAGTTTGTTATCGCGAAGCCCCCCAAAGGGCCCAAACGAACAAGGATTTGCTTGGTTTAGCATAAACTTAAGGGAGTTGCTATCGTGTTCTTTTTGCCTCTTAAGAGGTAAGAGGTTAAATAAATGTAAACACTTCAATTTAGAAGAGATAACCAGTTAATTAAATGTAAAGAAGACATTAGTTGCTGTTTTCAGATACAGGCCATGCATGCAGTTGGAATTGGACGGCCATGTTGCGGGGCGATACATACGGTACGATAGGCAGCTGCAGGTGACAACTCGGCTCACCTCGGCTCGTGCAGCTCGTTAGTTAAATGAGCTGCCTCGGCTTGGCTCGTTAACGAAACGGGCAGAAAAGTCAGCTCAGCTCGGCTTGGTTCAGCTCGCAAGTTGGCCACATTAATTTTTGATTTTACTGGATAATAGGGATTAAAAACAGCAAATGATTGGAAGTCTCTCGCTGAACAATCTTGCTCTGATTACCAACTGATGTGGATCCGCTAGGGTTTCTTCCCGATCTTTCGGTGAAAGGGGATGGATAACTCGATTGGTGGATGGAGACGACGTTCACACTCCGACTACAGCCTCCCAAGAATGTCGCGATCTTGTGGAGCGCAACACCCGGCCTAGTGCCCTGCAAGCAATCGAAAAACAAGCAAAAATAAATAGAACAAACAACTCAGTTGCAACTATGAAGATAACAACCAATCTAAAATCATAAAGGTGGGGTTCTGAATCGAGTTGAATCGAGTAGAATGAATGGTCTAGCTAACACATGCGTCTACAAGCAAGTAGCAATGGTTAAACTTTCAACAAAATAAAATCCAATCTGTTTGTGGCGGCTATGGAGGTACATGAGAGGGTAGAGGATGACCAGGACGTGGTGGAGGTCATCCCTAAACCCTAGGACGCGCCCGTATTGGGTTCCACTTGATACACAGCCCATCAGGCCAAAATCAAGTGATGCAGAACCGTGGACAGAAAAAGTCTCTGTAGTAAATCAAGGATTGCGGCCGTCTCCGAGAAGATATGGAATGAGTTCGGATCCATATAAAAGTAGACTTGATAAGGTTTCCATCAAGTACTTGAAACGTCCAAAACGGAGTCCAGATGAAGTCGTGGCGTCCGTCACAAGTTGTCGCGGGCCTGCAGTCCGAATTCAGCCTAAAACCTGTTGGATTTGATCTCTTTCTTTTTTGGAGCCAAAAATGACGTGGTGGTCTGGTGGAGGACGTTGGGAATAATCAACTTCTTTGGTCCTCCATGCCTTCCATGTGTGTTTAATACTCTTTTTATCTATGTATGTATTTCTAAAAATGACAATCAACACACATCATGACGTATCATCAATTCATCAAATGAATCAAATATAATTATGATAAAGAATTATTTCATCTTTGAATTAAAAGTTATCAATATGATTATATGCGAACAGGTGATGACCTCATCATCTTTGATGTGATAGGGCTAGACTTAGCTCTCCAGAAGACCTATGGCGCGCGCGGCTGAGCAAGCCACTTGGTCACGTCGCGTCCCTGTTCAGCCACCTACCTTGATAGGTGCACATGGGGTGCCTTATGCACATCTGCACATGGCCCATTCTGGCCAACCAAGGAGCATCCGACGGCAGCTGCAATATTTACACTTTAGCCCCCCCGCATCTGTCCTTGCTGTGCGAATTTATTTTCTGAAAAGACCCCACGTTCCTCTTCTCTCCCAAAGACAGGACAGAGCAACGTTCCTTCTCCAGGAAGGAAGATCGTGCCTCTCTCTCTCGCTGGTACACGGAGACACAGCGATTGCCGCCGCCGCCATCAGCTGCGTCCTCGCCGGACGCCGTCGCCGTCGCCCTTGACGTCGCCCACGCCCTCGCCGGACGCCGCCGCCTCCACCAGATGCGCCCTCGCCGGCCGCCGCCGCCACCACAATGCCCTGGCCGCAGTTTCCGGTAGCGCCACCACCTGCGCCCTCGCCGGACGCCGTCGTCGTCGCTGTCGCCATCACCGTCACCGTCGCCGTCGCTGTCGTGTTGCCTCCATCGTCGCTGTGGCATGGCAGCACCGACATGCCCTAGCCGTGGTGGCTTGATGGACCTTCTCAACGCCATGGCCGCGCGAAGGGTGACCGGCCCTAGTGGTTGCAGTCCGGAAGACGTAGCAGTTCCAGGTGATGTCATCATTCAAGGCCATGGTCCCTTTGAACCCACGGTGCTTGGTGAAGATGGTGCACCCATGCAGATCGACCTTCCTGTCCATGACCTTGTTGAAGCTCCGCATCATGCTGATTCTTATGAGGGATTGAATACACCTAAAAAGGATCCAATCAGCTCAACATCAGTGAGCAATTTTTCTTCTTGTTCTAATTTATTCATCATTCATAAGTGTCACAAGCTGCACAATTTGATATTAATTCTTTATTTATATTTCTCATTGCAGTCATCATGGTTTGTACCTTATTGCAAGGATGAGAGACTGAAACCAGCTGTTGGAATGTTATTTGATACTCTTGATGAAGTGGAAGAATTCTACAAGACATATGCACATGAAAGTGGGTTTTCGGTTCGTGTAGGAGCTCAAACCAAGAAGAGTGATGTGGTTGAAAATAAGATATTTGTGTGTTCGAGGGAAGGTTTCTCAAAGAGATGTGCTGAGCTGAACAAGCAAAAGAAGCACTCAGAGTCAAGATGTGGATGCAATGCACGTATATATGTGAAGCTGAATCAGGAGAATAGGTACTATATTGCTTCTTTTGTTGAGGAGCATAACCATGGTCTAGTTTCACCTGATAAAATTTCTTTTCTTCGATCCAATCGTACAATCAGTCAAAGAGTCAAAACGACCTTGTTCACATGTCACAAAGCAAGTATTGGTACCTCGCAAGCATATAGACTTTTACAAGTCAGTGATGGTTTTGATAATATTGGTTGCATGAAGCGTGACTTGCAGAATTACTACCGGGGACTTAGGGAGAAAATAAAGAATGCGGATGCTGAAATATTTGTGGCACAAATGGAGAGGAAGAAAGAGGCAAATTCTGCCTTCTTCTATGATTTTGTTGTGGATGAGCATGGAAAGTTACTCTACATATTCTGGGCTGATGCTACAAGTAGAAAGAATTATAGTCATTTTGGTGATTTAGTGTCAGTCGATGCAACATATAGCACAAACGAATACAATATGAAATTTGTACCTTTTACCGGCGTGAACCATCATATGCAAAGTGTTTGCTTTGGAGCTGCTTTCATAGTAAATGAGAAGATTGAGTCATATGAGTGGTTGTTTCGTACATTCCTATTGGTAATGGGAGGAAAAGCACCAAGGCTTATCATAACAGATGAAGATGCTAGCATGAAATCAGCTATTAGAACTGTTCTTCCAAACACAATTCATAGGTTCTGCATGTGGCACATTTTGGACAAATTTCCTGAGAAGGTTGGTCCTCCTACAAATCAAGACAAGCAGTTTTGGGCTGCTTTGAAAACTTGTGTATGGGATTCAGAAACTAGAGAAGAGTTTGAGACGCGGTGGAATGCTATCATACCTGCTTATGGTCTTGAGAGCAATGGATGGTTGGCTAATAGATATCAAATTCGAGAGTCATGGATTCCAGCGTTCTTTATGGATATACCACTTGCAGGACTCCTAAGAACTACTTCAAGGTCTGAAAGCGCCAATTCATTTTTCAGTCGCTTTATCCACATAAAATTATGTTTTGTTGAGTTTTGGCTTAGGTTTGATATGGTCTTGGAATGCAAACGACATGAGGAGTTAAAGGCTGATCATGTTAGTATACATACCACACCTCTCTTACGTACCCCATGGGCTGTTGAAAAATAAGGAAGCATATTGTACACGCATAATGTGTTCTACATATTTCAACAAGAAGTGATTGCTGCTAGAGATCATTGTTCTTTCTAGGTACTACGCAACAAGATGATGCTAAGTTAGTTCTAATCAATGATGGGTCGGATAGGGATAGAGTGGTTGAGTGGCACACATCAAATAATTTTGGTCGTTGTTCGTGCAAGTTATTCGAAAAGATGGGAATTCCATGCCGTCATATTATTTTGACATTAAGAGGTGAAAAGCTATATGAACTACCTACATCTTATATTTTGAACAGATGGAAAGTAAGATGCAAGAGGTAAAAGATATCATATTTTCTATATATTTTCTTTGGTACATCTTACTTGACCATCTTTTTTGGTACATCTTACTTGACCATCTTTTTCTATATGTTATCTTAGGGAGGTTGTGTATGGCGAGGAAGGCAATCTATTGGACGAAAAGCCCATGGATCCAATTGAAGTTGAAAAAAGAAAAAAGATATCAATGGTGCGAAACAAGTTAGAAGATTTGATTCAAAGGGCAAAGAGTTCAAACGAGTCCATAGATTTTCTAGTTTCAAGTGTGCTGAACATAGAAGGTTCTTTCGGCAACATTGCACTTAGCACGATGCCACAAACACAGGAAGAATATGAGAATTTTGTTGGTAGCAAAATTTCAGAAAAAATAGAAATACATCCGCCAAATGATGTTCGATCAAAGGGGAGATATAAAAGAATCAAGAAGGCTAAAGAACTGCCAAAGGCTCGCAAAGGAAAGAATGCGAAGAATTTGATGAAGGAACCACTTTAGTAGTTTAAATTGGGGCTGTTTTGTTTTTCTGTTTTGTAAGCTGAATGATGATCTTAATTTTAGCTGAATTATAGCTTCTGAATGTTAACTCATTTGACTCATGTGAGTGAGAAGTGAGTTTCAAACATTTGCCTCATTTGACTTCTGAATATTGTCTCAATTTAACTTCTATATTTCTGGTTTCTTTCTTACAATGACACAAATTCAGTCATCTATTACAGCATGGTTCTACGCAACCAGTTTTCAGTCATCTATATAGTCTGTACAACCAGTTTCAGTCCTCTATTACAGCATGGTTTCTTTCCTGCAATGACACAAATTCAGTCATCATTTACAAGCTTCCCTCACACATTCATTTTACAAATCACAAGCTGCTAAAATTACAGTTCAAATCCACCCAAAATTGTTGCTGAAGTTCACTGAAATGCATAAAAGAAAGTCATCTTTGTGAAGCTAGTCCAAGCAGAGGGGGCAGCAAGCTCGACCACTAGCGGTGTGCAGCAAGCTCAACCACCGGCGGTGCATGTGCAGCAAGCTCTTAAGACATCCAATGGGTCTAGCAGCTGGTGGGCAGCAGCCAACACGAGCTGCGGGCGCCGGCCTCCTCGCCGTTCTCTGCTCGTTGTTGGTTCTCAACGCTCTCCTCGTCGCGCACCACCTCTTCTGGCCGGACCGGCTCCAGCTCGGCGGCGGAGGGCACGGCAGCTGCGAGCTGACCTGGGCGCTGTAGGCCGGTGCCCAGGTGCGACGGCCCTCGCGGCGTCCGAGCGGTGGCGGCGACCGGCGAGTACGGAGGCGCGGCGGGCGAGGACGGAGGCGCTGCGCCCTCTGCAAGCCGTGCGTGATGCCGCGGCGTTTGGTCCAGACGGTGGCGGAGCCCGGGGAAGGAGGTGGCCGGAGAGGGCCCTGGCGGAGGCGCGCCTGGCGACGACGGAGGCGGCGCCCGGCGACGAAGCTGTGCCGGCGCCCGTCGCTCTCGGCCATGTTGTGTCCTATCTTTGGGAGAGAAGAGGAACGCGGAGGCCTTTTCAAAAAATAAATTCGCACAACAAGGACAGATGTGGGGGGGCTAAAGTGTAAATGTTGCAGCTGCCGTCGGATGCTTCTTGGATGGCCAGGATGGGCCATGTGCAGATGTGCACAAGGCACTCCATGTGCACTGGATATCTTGCCCTATCACGTGAACCCAGGGCGCGTACTCTCCCGCTCGGACCCAGACCCGGATAAGGTCGAGCGGTGGTATAGATTTTAATGGTATATTAGAAATTTTCTTTATAACCAATCTGGTACGCAAGGTGGGAAAAAGATTCTGATCGATTGTTTTCAATGGAAAATTAGTAAGAGTTCCTTTTGAAAAATCACACAGTTTGCCTGCAACTGCAAATACCGCCCCACACCCACGTGAACTTGAGTCAGGGCTTGTGGGCTGTGGTTGCCTAGGGCTGCACAAACACAAAGAGAGTAGCAATCAACATTTTTCTTGAGAAAAACCAGGTTTATGGACTATGGTTATTGCCGCCGGCGGAGCTGTGAGGAGTGCCCAGCTCCTTGGCGGGAGGGTCTTGTATAGCTTTAGGCTTAGGTCTAGTAGCTTCTTTGTCCCGCCAGCGTCTTCTATATTAAGGTTAGATTACATTTGCATTTCTCCAGCACGATGGCATCGGCGGCAGTGTGGTGAGATCAGCACGAGGTTAGTACCGGCCTTCCTATTTACGTTGGGGAAGGATCTTTTGTGCTTCCCTGTGAGCTTTCCCTTTCGGACCGGTGGCGCTGCCGCCGGCTGCGGACTTTCTAGTGGGCACCATCTTCGGACCGGAGGAGGTGGCGCCATCCTCGGCCTGAGCGGTGTCTGTAATAGGTTCTACAAGCTCGTTTTGAAATCGAGTTGGGTTTTAGCTACCACATGTTCTGGTGGGTTGCCTCCCCTTTAGGGTGAATTGTCGTTCAACGAGCGGGGGATGCTGATGGTTGTGGCGTTAGATACCTTGCTGTCCAGCAAAGCGATGGCCTCCGGCCATCTTATCCGGCCGGAGTGTTCAGCGGCTACAAAGCATATTGGAGTTTCAGATGTGCTACTCTTGGTGCCAATGAAATTTTCTGATGTTCCTTCGTCGGGAGGGTGGTCGGCCTCAATGAGTTTGCTCCGATCATCGGCGACGATGAGAACTGGGATTGTCTTGCCAGGACTTATATGTAATTTTTATTTCTTTCGAGGGTGTCTTTGTAAGATGTGGGATGTATGTAAACTATCATAACTCTATATGAAATGCAAACTCGGTTTTTCTAGAGAGAGAGAGAGAGAGAGAGAGAGAGAGTAGCAATCAGCAAAACCTAACGCAACTGATGGGCCTTCAAGTGAGTAGGTGTTTAGCCCACGGTGGTTTGCGGTTCCCCAGGCCCAAGGACAAGGTACATTTTGGCGGGAAAAGAGACGACCCCGCACCGTGAGCCACTGTGCAGTCGTTTCCGACCGTTCCAGCTCGGAGAAACATGCGTAGCCAATAGCCATCTGACTCTGTTTCTAGATTAGTGTGTTGTGTAATCTGTGCTAATCCAGTGGGGCTAAAAGGTAACTGAAAATCTACATATTTTGAGCCAACCAAACTGAATTCATTTTGATGCAGAAACATGGTTTTAGTACGGGTGTATATAACCTTCATAATGTTCCATATGAGGTTGCTATGATCTTGGTCAATCTCTTTGTTTGGCTTGGCACTTCAAGCAACTACAATATGCAGTGTATAGAAATGTATACCTTTTATTTTTTTTGGTTTAATTTTTCAAGTCCTTTAATTGAAGGAACTTTTTCAAGCACCAAGACAGATGCCAAAAAGACTTTATCAGACATATTGGTTCGTGTGGACAGAGACAAGAAAAATTGAGGTACAGAGGCAAACTCATCATCTGGTTCGTTCTTAAGCTAACTCTTGTGTTCAGTCTGTTTTCAATTTTTACAAGGTAGCGCTTTTGTGGCTTCTTACTTTTCACTGCCTGTATGTGTATTGTGTTGGTGTCATCATTTCTGAAATGCATACTCTGAATCATAATAGGTAAAAAAATGGCTATTATCCATTAAGCACTTGAGAAATTATCCTTTTCCCCTGCAATCTTGTGGCAGCACTTTGGGGTTCACTTTCCAGGAGCACAATGTAAAGTTATCCTTAGGGGTTAGAGTAGAGTACACTAAAATTTATCAGTATCATGTTTCTCTCTCGACCTTCAAGCAGCTGTGCAGATTATAATTGTTTGGGCAGCGTGGCATAAATTATTTAGAATTTCAAAAACAATTTCGGGATGAAACAGGAAGAACTTCAAATTGGGTCAATAACAGAGCAAGTAACTAAGTACGAAACTATTTAAAGCCTAAAAGATGTGCAGTCTCGTTATTTTTATGCTTTATTGTCAACAAAAATAATCTGGACAAGTATTAAAAAGCAACACTGAATTAAATTGTACACTTGAGTCTTGACATGCGATCCTGTTGTAACTTTTAAGTAGCCAAATGGCTCCCTAGGATGCAGAAAGTAAGCATACCATGTATGTTTTAACAAAGAATATACAAATAGGCATACGGGGTTATTCTAGCGTTTCTCTTTATATATTATACTGAACCAGCAAACATGATAAAATGGCAGCTAGAAGTTCTGTTAATGAGCTTAAAGGATGCCTAGCCTTACTATCATGATGAGCCACTGTAATCCCTTTCCTAACATATTATGAGCAACTGATTAAGCCTGAGAAAGCTTGCTATTTCATAACAAGGATCATGGTGTAATCTTCTGATCAGGCATAAGTAAAACAAAACGTGCTATTTTTAAATTTGTACAAGTCAAGGGACTAGACGGAGTGTCATAGTTTCCATTTTCCTGTGTTTATGCTGAACGCAGTAAACTCTTGTTTTCCCCATAGCGCTCATTGTCTTCTTACAATATTCAAATGTGTCCTAATGTCTCCCATTTGATTCAGGTTTCGACAAAACCAACTGGCATGGGCATTTTAACGAATTGGGAAGCTGACGGACGGTAGCTTGCAGAACCCTCGCAGTTTACCTATTTTGTCTAGTTTTTGGAGAAGTCCGGAAGAGGCTTTTGTTTTCTTTGGGCTTTTCTGTGTGCTGGGGGGCTTTTAGTTGCACGCATGACAGAACTTAGAACATCGTGGTAGAATGAATGAGTTCAGTCAGCATGTAACTGGTCATCACAAGACTATCAGTGATGTGTTCACTGTAAGACAGCACCCTCATCTTTTCAAATTACTAATGTCGACGCGCAGTTCTATGACTTATTCTTTCCATAGAAAAAGCTCTATGACTTGACAGGAATCTTATTTAGGCATATCTGATTACTCGTTCTCTGGATGGTAACTCTTCAATGTTGATCTATTGAAGCCACGCAGCTTGTACAACTGTAAAGGACCATGTGGCACAAGATGGCGTGTCGGTGACCATACTGTTACGAGGTGATGAGCATATGAAAGTGGAGCAGTAGGGGACGCCGTGATCGGCCGAGGACTTCTGGGAGATTTACATATTGTGAGCGTACAAACTCGACAGATTCGGCAGAGTGATCCTGCATCGGCGAGGTCAGTTGGGTCTTGAGGCGATACTATGCACTTGTGGTTCCTAAGGGCCCAAGCCCAAACAGCCCAGTAACAGAACATTTTGGCGGGAAACTGGTGACGGCAGCGGTGCAACAGCCAATGGCAAGCTAGCAACGTGGCAAAAAGGTTGCGAACTTGCCCCCCGCAGCCTGTCGCCGATCTAATCCTCGCCTAGACATACTCCAGTAGACCGCGGTACTGCAGCTGGGCCTAGACGAAGATCTGCCTGCATCACCTAGTGGACCAAGCCCACGCCGCAGACGCCACTCGACTTTTTTTTGGAAACCAGACGCCACTCCACTTGCCCTTGCACGCACCGAGTCTATGCACCGGCTCTTGCATTGCAATTCCAAAACCCCCCTTCTCGCGACACGCCAAGCCAGCCAGCCAGCCAGCCACCAACCACCGCAGCCAAGCGCCGCGCCGCGGCGGCTCCTCCTTGGCCGCTACGCCGCCGCCTCCGGCCGCATCCGCCACGGATTCTCCTCGGCCGCCTGCCGCCCTCCGTGGGCTATGCTCCACAAGGTCGCGGCCGTGAATATGCCGGCGCCGGGACCGCGCGCGTCGCTCCTGCTCGCCATGCCCCCGTGCGCCTCCCGGGCCCGGCTCGTCGTCCCCGCGCAACTGCCACGTTAAATAGAAATTCCATATAAAAATAACAAAGTTGTGAGTAAAAAGGGATTCTACAATGCTATCCTGGAATAACACAACTGAAAAGTATTGCATTGGTGAACTGGTTAACCCACGTACAACTGAAAAGTATTCTACAGTGCTATCCTGGAATACCACGAATCTAAGAGTTCTTTCCCTGACACATGGCTTCCAATTTAAGTAGCTTCTCATTTTTCAACTGGTTAATCCACCATTACAGCCGTGCCCATCAGTTGAAGGACATTTAGTTCCTGCATGCAAATAAGAAAGAGGTGCAAAGCACATGATTACAAGAATAGCAAATAAATTTTTTTTAAAAGACATAATAGCAATTAAGTCTATCAGCACGTACCATTTCACTTTAACAAATCTTCTATCATAAGTGCCAAAGAACAGTAAGCAAATGGGGCTTACTTCTGGTAGTCCTTTGTAACATACTAACTGCTTCTCCTCCGGTGTTAGAAAAGTCACGTTCAGCGCATTGCCGGTTTGCCCCCATCCTGTCACGACCCAAACTTATGAAAATATGATTAAAATCTAATACCATGTCATCATGAGCGTCATCCCATCATACCCAAGCATCAAGGAGCATCATGTGCATTTAATTACCTCCATTTTCTTGTGTGGTTAAGTGAAAGTTGTGAAGAAAGTTCAAATTTTTCTATGTAACTGTGAAACCAAAGATTTTATTCAAATACTAGAAATCAAATGGTGAATTGTCAGAATTTTTCCTCAATTTATTGATGCTTAACCCGAGCCATAAAATTCTTGGAAATCTTGAAAACTGTAAGATTGTTGGAATTTTTGTGAGCAATCATTAATAGCTTTTTGAGTGTTTGTTCTTGCATTGAGTTCTTGGTAGTGTGATCTTGCTCCAGTAACAATTTCGTGAATTTTCGAGCCCAGAAAGTAGCAGTTTTAGATTTTTGAAGTTGGGACTTTCTTTTTCGGGTATTTTCCCTCCACCCGGGCCCACACGTCAGTCTCTCCTCTCCCTCTTCCCCCCGCGCCTAGGCCCACGCCCCAGCCTCTCCCCGTGCACCCGGGCCCGTGCGTCAGCCCCTCCCTCCGCGTCTCCCGCGCCTTCGCCCGCGCCCGTTGGGTGCCCGCGCGGCGGCGCACGCCGGCGGCCGCTGGCTGGGCTAGCGTGGACCGCCCGGCTCTTCACCTCTCCGTGCCTGCCCACTCGCCTTCCCTTCCCCGTTCAAACCGCCTCTTCCTCTTCCCGGCCCAAACCCAAGCGCCTCCCCACCGCCGCTTCCCCTTCCGCTCGCCCACCGGCTGCCGCATTCTGTCGCCATCGGTGAGCCCCCATCCAATCCCTCGCGCCCACACCTCCTACTCCGCCTCGCTCGGTTCCAACTGACCACCGCCCCTCCCTTCGCCCGTAGCCCCCTTCCCGACGCAAGCCGCCCTCCGCCGCCGCTGCTTCCCGCCGCGCCGCCGATCGCTGTCTCTCCCCGCTTGCACGTGCCGCGGGCGAGCACCGCCGTTGCACCGTGCTGCCCGTGCACGCGTATTCCGGTCCCACTTCACGTTGGGGTTGTGTCGCCCCCGTTAGCCGCCGCGGCGTCACGCCGCGCAGGCCACGTCACGGGCGTGCGCTAGCCGCGCCCGTGGCGAGTCAAGGCCACGGCTGGCCTTGACTCGGCCTGGGGCGGGGCTGGCTGCCTAGGCTCGCCTGTCGGTGCCCAGGGGCGCTAGATCCGGGTGGATCTAGCGCTTGCCGCCCGTTTCTTTTATTTTATTTTAGGCTGTAAATTTGTAAATTGCATAGAAAATGTTCTAGGTCTCCAAAAATTATGAAACTAGTTTTGTTTGATTCCTCTACAATAGATCTACTTAGATAAATTGAGTTTGAGCATGTTAAATTTCTGTACACTTAGTTAAATTTTATCCTTTCTAAACCCAGTTAAATGCTTAGCTTATTTTGTGATGCTCTAAAAATGTTAAATCAAGCTTTGTTAGAATTCTTACTAAAAGCACTAGATGATGGTGCAGATTGTGCAAGTGTTTCATGCTGTTTGCTAGAGTTTTAATGTGTTTACCTAATTTCTGCCTGCAAATTTGTTTAATATGTAAATCTTGATTTAAAAATGATAAATTGTTAAAACCACTTCTGTTACCTGTGTTATCATGTCCCTTGTCTCTGGTAATTCTTTAAGAATTTATGAAAATGCCTTCGGTACGTTTTAAGATTTAACTTATTTCTAGCAGCTGAAAATTGTAACTAGCATAAGTAATTCCACAAAAATAATTTTTCTGCAAATTCAACTCTCATGAGTTCCTTTTGAGATCCTCCGTGTGCAAAATTTAAATCATGATTTATGTTTGTTAAGTACCTTGTTGAACAAATGTCGCTTATTGGCCCTAGGATTAAAATTAGTAGTCGAGCTTGTTGTGCCATGGTCGTTTTGCTTCCATGTTGGAGTGACATTTTTCTTCTATTGCCATGCCATTGCATGCCATCTCATTTTTATATCATTAGCATCATCCTAATGCACATATCTCATTCATGCATTATAGTGACCGTGACACTAGAAGACGCACCCGTTGAGCCCACCGAGACCGTTGAGACCGAGCCGGGAGCCGAGTTTGTTGTGGAACAAGGAGAAAACCAAGGCAAGCAGCTAAGCATGATCCCTTGACCTTTTTTAACTTGATTAGATTTAGTTATCTCAATGGGGTATATATGTATATGCTATATATTTATCTATTGCATCGTTGATCCTAATTACATGTTATGTCCTTCCTTGCTTTTGCTCTCATGTCCTTGTCATGTGTAGTTAACAACTAAATGGTCTAGCAAAGGCTTAGTCGTGCTTAGAGTTGGTTTTTAGCTTGCAAGAAACATTGAAATAAGGTCGCCTTGCTCACTACACTACTCTTAGTATATTCGCGCTTATTCGTTGATTGTCGGAAGTTCGGAAAAGGGGTTAGTTGGATAGTTATGTCATGATTCGAGCGGAAGGTAGGGCCTAGCGAAAGGAGTCTCGGAGGCATAGTCCACTCGAATTGGTTAAGGACCGTCCATGGATGACCTCAGAAATTGAGCACTTATCGTACTACCACATATCCATTCATGGGGTGGATAAACCGATTACCCTCTAGTTCTAATCGTTGATGCACGGTCCTAGATGTGTGGCCATAGGGTTTTGTAGAGAGGCTTAGGGGTGTCCCCGGTGGACCTAGGTAACTCTCTGCGCAAGTTAGGCATGATGTTCAACGGTTACAACTTGTCGGGAAAGGTTGATGCGAGTACCCCCTTGCTCAATGTGATCGGTTGAGTGAGTCGCATGGTCCTTGTGTCGTGTGGGTAAAGATGTACACTCTTGCAAGGTTATTGAATCAATTCGAATTGCCGCGCTCTCGGTTATGAGCAAGCTCTTTATCCCACGAATTCTTCGTAGAAGTTTTGGTCTTGTTTGTTGGATACCTGTTACCCCTTGATGATGCATAGGGATTGGTTAATTTAATTAACTAAAACTTGAGGTGGGTTGGGTAAGTAAATTAAAATGCTAGGAGGCTAGGTGGTGGAATTAGGGCGCTCATGCTTATCTAATATTACTTAACCCTAAAATCTCTTTGTGAGCCTTCATATGCATACTTCTTGGTTATTAATTATTCACGTAAGTCTTGCGAGTACCTTTGTATTCACGTTGCTTTATTATAAAGTTGCAGGTGAGCCGGAAGTGGTGTTTGGCCATTTCTACCCCGCCAATTCCGGTGCGGGTGAGGAGTAGGCCGATGCGGTTATAATGGTGTCCTTGAGCAAGACGCTATTACTTTATCTCGTTACGTTTTCCGCAGCGCTATCGTATTTGGGGATTTCATGTTAAACATTAAACTCTATGGTTTATATCCCTTTTTAATGTTATTTGTGAGCCCGAGCCTTGTATCTCGTATTTGAACCTTTAAATTTCAGATTTGGAACCTTCCCTTATACTAATGTTGTAATGGTTAGTTGTTCAACTTTATATTAAAACTTGCTCTCTGTGGATCATCGGTGATGTATGGGCTTGTGACGGTATGTGCATGTGCATGATCTTGGGCATACGATGGAGCACATACCGGGACTACCGGATTTAATATCATTTTTGGCGAATGATGGGTCGGTCCTTTATAGTTTAGATGTGGGTTAACCCGTGGCGCGCCATTAGTGTGAGTGCGTGTTAGCTCTCATCTTCATAATAAGGACTGACGGTTTCGCTTAAAATGATATTAAATTGGACGGTTCTCACAGCGGGTATCAAAGCCGAGGTTCCATGAAGTGAACTTAAAATTTTGCTTAATGGGGGTTGAGAGTGAAATAAAAATTGAGTACTTGCACCAATACTTATTTCTTGTAAAATTTGAACTTAAGGATTGATTTCTAACTTCCTCCCTTTATCTTAGAGCTATTATTCCCTCTAATGCTTCACCTGTTAATTAAATATGCTTAATCTCTCATGTCTTATTGGATAGATGGCAAAGTTGATCATGGCGACTCGCGCTACGGAGACGCCTGGGTTCCCTGCGATCCTCAATGAGATGTTGAGGATGTCACACTACCTCTTTCAGCCTGAGTACGAGGTCTATGCTCATGGTTATGGAGTTGGACTGGTGGACTACATGGCGACCCTCCTCCTTGAGGCAAAGTTGGTGGTGGGAGCTGTGACGTACGACCTCCGCGCTTGTGGTACATCAGTGGAGATGGTCATTCAAGAGGTGGCACGTGAAGCCATCACCCGTGTCGGAGGAATTCTCCAGCCGGGTGGCGGAAAGCACCCGCCTAATCCTAGTTAAAGATGGGTTTGGTGGGGACTTAGGAACGCTAGATCAGTGAACCCATGAACGCAGGAAGGACACGAAGATTTAGAGTGGTTCGGGCCGCCGGAGCGTAATACCCTACGTCCACTTTGGTGTTTATTGGCTGTGTTTCTGATTGTTGAACCCTGTCTTCTAACGAGTACACTCTCCCTTTTATAGTGCAAGGGGAGTGCTTACACCGTGCGGGACCCCGACAGGTGGGCCCGGCCAATAGGAGCTGTTCTACGAGAGATATAGAGGTCATCTCCTCGAGCTCCTCTCCGTAGTCCTTTCGACCGAGAAGTCGATGTGCGTATCTACTGCCAGGATATGGCCGTGTACAGCCTTATCTTGCACAGTGTCCGGCGTCAGCGTTGCCCAACAGTGAAGCCGTGCTGTCACTGTTGGGATGGAACCTCCAGTCAGGGGGCGAGCCAGCGCTGGCTCGTGCCATGCGCACTGTTACAGCGCAAGCCTTAGCACGCCTATTACAGACCATCGTCACGCGCGCAGCACCGTGACGGGACTGTACACAGTCCGCGCACTGTGCGCGGTGATACGACGCGCCGCCTTCAGATCAGGCGGGCTTACCGTGGTGTCAGCTTACCTGCCCCGTGTGTCAGTGGCAGGCCGCACCTTTTGACTTTGGCGCGCCCGACTCAGCTACCGCATTGAATGCGGGTAGGTGAGGAGGCGACCTGTAAGGGGCCTCAGGCCGCAGGCACGCGGCGGGGTCAGCCGCGCTCCTCCCGCCGGGCAGCACATGGCGGCACCGGACCCCTTTCCGGGGGAAAGAGGGGTCCGGGGCCCCCGTGGCCGGCCGGAGCGGGCTGGCCTGTGATGGTCTGGCCATCACACGTGGCGGCCCCGGACCTCCCAGGGGAGGCCGGGTCCGCAGGGGTTACCCGAGAGCTCTCCCGCCCACGTGGGTGTGCAGAGGCCCCGGACCTCACGGAGGTCGGGGAGGGTCCGGAGACCGTGGTCCCAGCTGTCAGGCCCGGAGGCCGTATGCCACGTGGCCCAGAGGCGAGGGGGAGCGTGGATTATAAGAAGTCCCAGGGCCTGGACACCCTAGCAGGAGGTACCCCTATCTGTGTGTACCGACAACCCGCCTTCGCCACGAGAACCGTGAGCTTTGGGAGGCTCCGTTCACCTACCTTCCGGTGCAGGGACCCAAGACTCCCATTGCTCATGTTGTCTCACCTCCGGTTGGGTCGTACACCTTGGAGAAGTGCATGGCGGACACCATTTCCGCCTATGAGATGGCGCATCGGAGTTTGGTATTGGAGTTGGAGGAGACAAGGAGTCGTCTCGTCCGCCTCCAATACCAAGTGGAGCCCTACCTTCGGTCGATGAAGTTGCCTAGGAAGATCATGAATGACTGGCCGCAGAACACGCCTTATGAGGAGGCACGTCCTTCGCATCGCTTTTCGCATGTGGTGGGTACATGGGCCAAGGCGAGAGGATCGTACAATCCCATTTCGATGGGGTTGCACGTGCGTCGGTTCCATGTGAAGCCCGCCACCCACGCGAATCTTTTGGGGTTCCCGGAGCCACTTGACCCGTGACCTGTTTATCGTTTAGTGAGAGGGAAAGTCGCCCATTATTCCAAGTGCTAGTAGGAGGGTCGTAGCACTTGGGGTAATGCGGTTGTAAGGTGGACTTAAGCACTAGGACGTTAAGACGCGCTCATTTTGTGTTGGTTGAACTTATTGAATGCTTGTGAACTAAAGTTAAGTTGGTCTCATGGTTATGGTTATGCCTCGATGTTTTATTAGTAGTTCATATATGCAGGTTAATTGTGTGCCGTCTATGCGTGCTTCCTAAAAATTTATTATTATGAGACTTAAATTATTGTGTGGTAACAACGCAAGGCAACGACATATTGCACTCTTATGTTGCATGCATGCACGCATACGCATATAATAATTATGAAGCATGTAAGTAACCGTCTCTCATCCTTTTTGATCTCGAAGTCTGCCCTAGTAATCCTGAATGATGATGTTCAAATCTTTTGCGCTCGCCAAATTCATATAAATTTCTTTGATAAGTTATCGTTCGAGTCTCAAGCTTAAGTCAAATCATTATCTACGCTTTATCGCATCATCGTTTCTTAAGATTATTACCCTTCTTCCTCGGTCGCTAACCTATCTTAAATTCTTGCTAGGATGAATTTGCATTGGGGAACCGGCGCGAACCACGGGAACGGTTCGGGTGGGAATAATAATAATAATAATAATAACAACAACAACAACAACAACAACAACAATCTTCCCAACCCTCCCATCCACCCCACTCTCGCGGATGTGCTTGCCCAACAAACTCAACTCCTCAGGCAATTGGTCAATCATATTGGCAACTTGGGCAACGTCGGCAATCAAGCTCCTAGGGAGGAGCCTCAAGTGAACAAGTATGGGGATTTCTTCCGCACCAACCCGCCTATCTTCCGTGGCTCTAAGGGTCCTCTCGATGCGGATTTTTAGCTTCATGTAATTGAAGAGAAGCTCAATCTCATCCAATGTGAAGAACATGAGAAGGTCTTATTCGCCGCTTACCAACTTCATGATGCCCCAGGGGCTTGGTGGCGGAATTGGAAGGCCTCTCAACCCGCAAATCACCATTTCATGTGGGAGGAATTCCGAACGGCTTTTCACTCTTTCCATATTCCCAAGGGTATCATGGACATCAATAAAAAGGAATTCCTCAATCTCACTCAAGGCCACCGGGATGTGATGTCTTATGTCAATGCTTTCAATGCTCTCTCTCAATATGCACCCGATGAAGTGTCCACCGATGCTAAGAAGCGGGAGAGGTTTTATGACGGCCTCTCGGAAGAACTACAAGACAAACTCTCTACCACCAAGTTTGATGACTTCAATTACTTGGTGAATATTGCCATCCACGCCGAGCACAAGATGAAGAGACTTGAGGCTAAGCACAAGCATCCCGCTCCTAACTCGGCGGGTGGTAGCTCCTCCCGCCCACGTGTGGGGGCACAACCTCTCCCACCTCGTGCACCGGGTGCGCAACCACCGCGCCCTATGTGGGTTGTACGTCACCCTCAACCACCTCAAGGACAACCTCCAAGGCTGGCCAATGCCTATTGGAACAACCCAAGCGGTGCCACAAGGGGTCCATGCTACAATTGTGGTGGCATGGGCCACATCTCCAAGAATTGTCCGTCTCCGAGGCAAGGCGGTACATCCAATGCACCAAGGCCTAACAACCCTCCACCGCAAGTCCCACGTCAAGGAGCCAAGCCATCACAAGCTCCTAAGTGTGGCCGTCTCAACTACACCACCGCGGAAGAGGTCCCAGATGATGCCGAAGTGCTCATGGGTACGCTTCTCATAAATTCTCATCCCGCCGTTGTCCTTTTTGATTCCGGAGCAACCTTTTCTTTCATTCACAAGAAGTTCATGATGCATATTAAACTTCAAATGCAAACCCTACCCAGGGCCGTCCCTGGAGGGGCGCAAGGTGGGCGACCGCCCTAGGCCCCCAAATGCATGGGGCCCCCACATATGTATGCAAGCAGCAGGCAGCAGGCCTGCACTTTTGGCCTCCGAGAGATCACGCAGCAGCGCTGAACGAGAAAACAAACCGTCGCAACTCGCAACCCCTAATTCACTCGATCGCACGCGCCGCCAGCCGTGAGCCGTCCTCCTCATAGAGTCGGCAGTCACGGTCGCCGTTGGCCGCTGCCGCTGTCCTGTCGCCCCAGCACCCCATCGGTCAGACGGTCTCGAAGCCACGGAAACAAAGATTGCCGGCAGCCAAGCCATTGACGCCGCCCGGCAATTGGATTGGATAAGGATAAAGGATCAAAGGTAAGAGTACGACAACATTGATTTTAATGTGTTTGTTTTTATTTTCAGCTCTTTGTGATATACTGATGTCATGTCATCAAGAAAGTATCCATCTGGTAGCGAAAAGAGGAAAAGGAAAAAACATGCAGATGACTTTATAGAAACACAAAGAGGAGCTATGGATAAATTTTTGAAGATTAATCCTAGTGTTTTGACGAACCCAAATAATGAATTGGCGATCATTGCTGTGGAGGAAGATGAACCGGCTGTTAGGATTTCTGAAGAAGAGGAAAATATCGACATCAACGTCGATGATAATATGTGTTCAATAATATGTGTTTATTATTATATATATATATAAATACATAATATATATACACATATTAATAGATGGGGCCTCCATATTGGATTTCGCCCTAGGCCCCCAAAAAGTCAGGAACGGCCCTGACCCTACCACAACCATACCACATAGAATCACCGGGTGGGGAAATCATCTCAAAACATTTTGTGGATAAAGTCCCAATTCTTATTGAGGGAGCCACCTTTCGAGCAAATCTCCTCATCCTAGATAATCTAGGCTTAGATGTGATCCTTGGAATGAATTGGTTGGGAAAACATGATGGGGTTATCAAATGTGGGCCACGCACCATCGATCTCTTGCACCCCTCCGGGAGTAATGTTCTTCTCTCTCTCGCCACAAAGAAAGCTTGTCTCTATGCCTTGACGGGTACCAAAACCATGGCGTTGGAAGATATTCCCGTGGTTTGCAAGTATCCGGATGTTTTTTCGTAAGAATTACCGGGCATGCCTCCCGATCGTGAGGTGGAGTTCGTTATTGAGCTAATGCCTGGGACAGCTCCCATTTTCAAGCGTCCCTACCGTATGCCTCCTAATGAGTTAAAGGAATTGAAGGAGCAACTCAAGTTCTTTTTGGATAAGGGTTTCATTCGTCTGAGCTCCTCTCCTTGGGGGTGCCCGGTTCTCTTTGTGAAGAAGAAGGACGATAGTTCATGTATGTGTGTTGACTACCATCCATTGAATGAGGTCACCATCAAAAATAAATACCCCCTTCCTCGAATTGATATCTTGTTTGACCAACTTTCGGGAGCTTGCTATTTCTCCAAGATTGATCTAAGGTTGGGGTATCATCAAATTAAGATCCGCCAAGAAGACATTCCAAAAATGGCTTTCTCTACTAGATATGGTCTCTATGAGTAGACCGTCATGTCCTTTCGCCTCACCAATGCACCGGCGTATTTCATGTACTTAATGAATAGTATCTTCATGGAGGAACTTGATATCTTTGTGGTTATCTTCATTGATGATATTCTTATCTATTCGAAGACTTGAGATGATCATGCTCGTCACATCCATATTGTATTGCAAAAACTTTGGAAGCATCGTCTATATGCCAAGTTTAGCAAGTGCGAGTTTTGGCTTGAGAAAGTATCTTTTCTTGGTCACATTCTCTCCAAGGATGGCGTCGCCGTCGATCCTAGCAAGGTGCAAGATGTCCTTGAATGGAAACAACCTCGAAATATCACCGATATCCAGAGTTTTCTTGGACTTGCGGGATACTATCGCCGGTTCATAGAAAACTTTTCAAAAATTGCCAAGCCTATGACCGAATTATTGAAAAATAGGGTCAAGTTCGAATGGTCCCAAGCTTGCGAAGAAGCCTTTCAAACTCTCAAAGATCGTCTTACTACCGCTCCCGTTCTAGCTCAACCAATTATTCACAAGAACTTTGATGTCTAGTGTGATGCCTCCCGCGTCGGTCTTGGTTGTGTTCTTATGAAAGAAGGCCAAGTGGTGGCCTATGCCTCTCGTCAACTCAAGCGACATGAAGAAAATTATCCAACCCATGATTTGGAGCTTGCGGCTGTTGTCCATGCTCTAAAGATATGGCGTCACTATCTTCTTGGTAATCATTGCAATGTCTACACCGATCATAAGAGCCTTAAATATATCTTCACCCAATCCGATCTTAACATGAGGCAACATAGGTGGCTTGAGTTAATCAAAGATTATGATCTCAAAGTTCACTATCACCCCGGTAAAGCGAATGTCGTTGCCGATGCACTAAGCCGCAAGGCCCAATGCAATTGTTTGACCATGGGACCTCCTCTTCATACTCTGTGTGATGAATTCCGAAAACTTGAAATGGGAATGGTCATGGTGGGTCATCTTGGTGCTCTTATAATCAAGTCCGACCTCTATGATCAAATTAAGGAAGCTCAAAAGAATAACAAAGGTATGGCCCGAATTCGTACCTTAATGAAGGAGGGTAAAGCTCAATGTTTTTCTTGTGATGATCAAGGAGTCCTATTCTTTGGGAAGCGTATTGTCGTGCCTAAGGATCACAACTTGAGGCATTTAATTCTTGATGAAGCTCATAACTCTCAATTCTCTATTCATCCAGGTAGTACCAAAATGTTTCAAGATCTCAAGCAGAGGTTTTGGAAAAGGGTGCTCGATATGTCGACGAGTGCGATGTTTGCCAAAGGGTTAAGGCCGTGCATCTCAAACCGGCCGGTACTCTTCAACCTTTGCATATTCCATCATGGAAGTGGGAAAATATTGGGATGGATTTTATCACCGGGTTACCGAAGACTACTCAAGGGTACGATTCTATTTGGGTGATCGTTGACCGTTTAACCAAATCGGCTCACTTTTTACCGGTCAAGACTACCTACCGAGCTAAGCAATATGCGGAGTTATATCTTACTCGTATTGTATGTCTTCATGGTGTTCCAAAAACAATTGTCTCCGATCGTGGTCCTCAATTTGTTGCCCACTTTTGGAGAAGTCTTCATGAAGCCATGGAAACCGACCTTACCTATAGCACTGCTTACCACCCTCAAACCGATGGCCAAACCGAGAGAGTAAATCAAATCCTCAAAGATATGCTACGAGCTTGTGTTCTAGTGTATGAGAAGAAGTGGGCCACTTGCTTGCCATTCGCGGAATTTTCTTATAACAATAGCTATCAAGCAAGTATCAAGATGTCTCCTTTTGAAGCTCTCTATGGACGGCATTGTCGAACGCCTATCAATTGGTCCGAGTCCGGGGAAAGGCCCTTCTTTGGTCCGGATTTAGTGAAAGATGCCGAGGACCAAGTCAAGATTATTCGCGAAAATCTTCGCATTGCTCAATCCCGTCAAAAGTTATATGCCGATCGTCGCCGCCGTGAACTCCATTTCAAGGTAGGTGATTATGTCTATCTTAAGGTCTCTCCATTCAAGGGCACTCGTCGCTTCTGGGTTAAGGGTAAATTGGCACCTCGTTTCGTCGGACCTTTCCAAGTCTCTAAAAGGATTGGAATGGTGGCTTATCAATTGGATCTTCCCCAATCACTTTCCACCATTCACAATGTGTTCCATATCTCTCAATTGAAGAAGTGTCTTCGTGTCCCTACCGACGCCATCGACCTTGAAACACTTGATCTTCAAGCGGGTCTTACCTACGAAGAACATCCTATTGCCATCCTTGATAATGTTGAAAGGAAGGTAAAGCGAAGTATGGTGAAGTTTGTGAAAGTTCAATGGAGCAACCACTCCAAAGATGAAGCCACATGGGAATGTGAGGATCGTTTACGTCAAGACTACCCCGACTTCTTCTTCCATGAGTGAGTCCTCAAGCCTTCCCCACCGCATCCAACTTTCTTTACGAAGTTCATCTTTCTAGATATCATATATGTGTACACAATCACCATCAAAGAGAAAGTAGGGATGTCCTACCACTCCACACCACCCATGCCATGACATCCTTTCTTCGATATTTATCTTGTCTAGGTGAATATGGCCTTATTAAACCCGAAGCCTTATCATTTTCTATCTACCAAATGTCGGGACGAGATTTTCTTAAGGGGGGGGGGGAGATTTGTCACGACCCAAACTTATGAAAACATGATTAAAAGCTAATACCACATCATCATGAGCATCATCCCATCATACCCAAGCATCAAGGAGCATCATGTGCATTTAATTACCTCCATTTTCTTGTGTCGTTAAGTGAAAGTTGTGAAGCAAGTTCAAATTTTGCTATGTAACTATGCCCCCAAAGATTTTATTCAAATACTAGAATTCAAATGGTGAATTATCAGCATTTGTCCTCAATTTATTGACGCTTAACCCGAGCCATAAAATTCTTGGAAATTTTGAAAACTGCAAGATTGTTGGAATTTTTGTGAGCAATATTTAATAGCTTTTTTAAGTATTTGTGGTTGCATTGAGTTCTTGGTAGTGTGATCTTGCTCCAGTAAAAATTTGGTGAATTTTCGATCCCGGGAAGTAGTAGTTTTAGATTTTTGAAGTTGGAACTTTCTTTTTCGCGTATTTTCCCTCCACCCGGGCCCACACGTCAGTCTCTCCTCTCCCTCTTCCCGCGCGCCTGGGCCCACGCCCCAGCCTCTCCCCGTGCACCCTGGCCCGCGTGTCAGCCCCTCCCTCCGCGTCTCCCGCGCCTTCGCCCGCGCCCGTTGGGCGCCCGCGCGGCCGCGCACGCCGGTGGCCGCTGGCTGGGCCAGCGTGGACCGCCCGGCTCTTCACCTCTCCGCGCCTGCCCGCTCGCCTTCCCTTCCCCGTTCAAACCGCCTCTTCCTCTTCCCGGCCCGAACCGTAGAGCCTCCCCACCGCCGCTTCCCCTTCCGCCCGCCAGCTGCTGCATTCCGTCACCGTCGGTGAGCCTCCATCCAATCACTCGCGCCCACACCTCCTCCTCCTCCTCCTCCTCGCTCGGTTCTGACCAACCGCCGCCCCTCCCTTCCCCTGCAGCCCCCTTACTGACGCAAGCCACCCTCCACCGCCGCTTCCCGACGCGACGCCGCTCGCAGTCTCTCCCCGCTTGCCCGTGCCGCAGGTGAGCACCGCCGTTGCGCCGTGCTGCCCGTGCGCGCGCGTTCCGATCCCGCTTCGCGTTGGGGCCGTGTCGCCCCCGTTGGCCGCCGCGACGTCGCGCGCGCGAACGTGGGCCGCGTCGCAGGTGTGTGTTGGCCGCGCCCGTGGCGAGTCAAGGCCACGGTTGGCCTTGACTCGGCCTGGGGTGGTGCTGGCCGCCTGGGCCCGCCTGTCGGCGCCCAGGGGCGCTAGATCCGGGTGGATCTAGCGCTTGCCGCCCGTTTCTTTTATTTTATTTTAGGCTGTGAATTTGTAAATTGCATAGAAAATGTTCTAGGTCTCCACAAATTGTGAAACTAGTTTTATTTGATTCCTCTGTAATAGATCTACTTAGAGAAATTGAGTTTGAGCATGTTAAAGTTCTGTACACTTATTTAAATTTTATCATTTCTAAACTTAGTTAAATGCTTGGCTTATTTTGTGATGCTCTAAAAATGTTAAATCAAGCTTTGTTAGAATCCCTACTAAAAGTACTAGATGATGGTGCAGATTGTGCAAGTGTTTCATGCTATCTACTAGAGTTTTAATGTGTTTACCTAATTTCTGCCTGCAAATTTGTTTAATATGTAACTCTTGATTTAAAAATGATAAATTGTTAAAACCACTTCTGTTACCTGTGTTATCATGTCCCTTGTCTCTGGTAATTCTTTAAGAATTTATGAAAATGCCTTGAGTACCTTTTAAGATTTAACTTATTTCTAGCAGCTGAAAATTGTAACTAGCATAAGTAATTCCACAAAAATAATTTTTCTGCAAATTCAACTCTCATGAGTTCCTTTTGAGATCCTCCGTGTGCACAATTTAAATCATGATTTATGTTTGTTAAGTACCTTGTTGAACAAATGTCGCTTATTGGCCCTAGGATTAAAATTAGTAGTCGAGCTTGTTGTGCCATGGTCGTTTTGCTTCCATGTTGGAGTGACATTTTTCTTCTATTGCCATGGCATTGCATCCCATCTCATTTTCATATCATTAGCATCATCCTAATGCACATATCTCATTCATGCATTATAGTGACCGTGACACTAGAAGACGCACCCGTTGAGCCCACCGAGACCGTTGAGACCGAGCCGGGAGCTGAGTTTGTTGTGGAACAAGAAGAAAACCAAGGCAAGCAGCTAAGCATGATCCCTTGACCTTTTTTAACTTGATTAGATTTAGTTATCTCAATGGGGTATATATGTATATGCTATATATTTATCTATTGCATCGTTGATCCTAATTACATGTTATGTCCTTCCTTGCTTTTGCTCTCATGTCCTTGTCATGTGTAGTTAACAACTAAATGGTCTAGCAAAGGCTTAGTCGTGCTTAGAGTTGATTTTTAGCTTGCAAGAAATATTGAAATAAGGTCGCCTTGCTCACTACACTACTCTTAGTATATTCGCGCTTATTCGTTGATTGTCGGAAGTTCGTAAAAGGGGTTAGTTGGATAGTTATGTCATGATTCGAGCAGAAGGTAGGGCCTAGGGAAAGGAGTCTCGGAGGCATAGTCCACTCGAATTGGTTAAGGACCGTCCGTGGATGACCTCAAAAATTGAGCACTTATCGTACTACCACATATCCATTCATGGGGTGGATAAACCAATTACCCTCTAGTTCTAATCGTTGATGCACGGTCCTAGATGCGTGGCCATAGGGCTTTGTAGAGAGACTTGGGGGTGTCCCCGGTGGACCTAAGTAACTCTCCGCGCAAGTTAGGCGTGATGTTCAGCGGTTACAACTTGTCGGGAAAGGTTGATGCGAGTACCCCCTTGCTCAATGTGATCGGTTGAGTGATTCGCATGTGTCAGACCCGGGGCTACGGGGCTGTGTACATAATGTAGTTTACACAAGGTTAAGGGATAAAGCCCGTTTTATCTCTTATTTACCTCAATTATCTCTTATTTATCCCGTATGAATAGGAGATAAAACTAGTCGGTACAGAAGGAATCTACTCGAGTTGTATTCGGTTACGATTCCTTATCTAGTATTGAAATAGGATTCTTGTAACCCTGACCTCCCGGATATATAAGGGGGGTAGGGACTCATTCAAAACAGATCATCAAGATCATTCTACATTCAAGGGAATACAAACCACCATACAGGACATAGGGTATTACGCACCTCGCGGTCCGAACCTGTCTAAATCTTGTGTTCCTTGCACCTTCGAGTTTCTGATCTCGGCGTCTCCTCACCTAAACTTACCACCTTGGGTATACCTTTCAGTGGGCAGCCGGTAAAACACCGATAGCTGGCGAGCCAGGTTGGGTGTCGTCGACGATCACCAAGCGAGCTCGATTATGATTTCCCTGCATGTGTTCTTGCTCGCGATCTACTTCACCGTCGCTGGTTTTAATGCGATCTATGCACCGCCTAATGAGGATGGGCACTTGACCCCACGTGCACCAAAGGAGGAGGCACAACTGGTGACTCAGCAACAGCAGATGACAGATGGATCACCGGGCACATACTACACGTATTGAACAGGGAATATTCCTTTTCTATTTTTCCTATATTGGATACAATCCGTGGCTGTTACTAGCAAGGATTATTATACTAATCTATCTTTGCTAACATGATCTATGCATGGTATTCTCATCCGTGCGGAGCTTGCTGGCGGAGCTCTCATAGACAAGGATGGCACGAGGCTGTTGGTGGTAGCGAGGAAGGTGCATAGCAAACTGACCCAGCGCTGCGTCGTGACTCTGCGATGGAATTCCACCACAACTGGAGCTGGTTAGGAGCGAGTGCCATCTGGTTTGCCTCATCAAACGCACTGTCGTCGACCTCGACTACTCGGCTCGACTTCACCTCGCGCTGCAACGTCGATGCACCGCGTCCGCCGACCTCGACGACCCGGTTCAGCTTTGGCTTGTGCCGCAATATCCGCGCGCAGCACAACGAGTTTGACTACTTCGACTTCGCGAGGACGATCGGCGGCCCGCCGACGACTACATCAACTACTTGTCTCGACTTGAAAACTAGTCGGAATCAACTTCACCTAGTCGAGCTTCATCGACAAATCATCGCAGCTCCATCAACGAACTCCACGGTTTCGTCGATATTCGTCCACGAATCAAGCTAAGTGACTTATACCTTTTCCGACTCACAAAATCAGCTACCTTTTTGGGTACGCCTCTTGACGGGCATGAAACCCTCGGGGGCTACTCCATGATTGGCTACCTATCTGTGTATGTCTCTCGACGGGCATTGAAACCCTCCAGAGCTACACTTTGCCGACTATTTATCCGTGTACATCTCTCAATGGGCATGAAACCCTCAAAAGCTACACTTTGTTGACTACTTTTGCGCACTGCGCATCCTCCTTGTTGCATGACGACTACTTTCTGCTCGTTGTCTCCTCTCAACGGTCGCTAATCTACTCGGGTAGCACATGCCTTAATCCGTGAAATCTCGGTTCTTCTATCATGCCTAATGCCTTTACGTGTACACGAGACAAAGATCTCATACACGCTATGAGCAATGGCTAAAATAGGACAAGGTGCTTAAAGGTAACAGGCATACTACTCGGGAGATCTAAATGGCCTAAAAAATGGCTCCACATAGCAATTTTTACATCGAATAAATTTTTGTGTCTTCACATTATTACTGAGTACTACTCGGTATCTTTGAATTATGCTACATAATGTATATATTGTCTTTTTTCAGATCAAGCTTCGACAATAACCCTCCAGGCAGCACGGCGTGCCATCACAGTACCGCTAGTTTCCAGGCTCGGGGGCTGGGTGATGCACACTACTCGACATGGCTCCTTCGTCTCTCCTGGCTCGTAAGCTCGGGAGCTGGACGCCGCAAAACTACTCGAAGACGACTCATATGAAGACTGAGAGTGCAGAAGAAATCCTAAGTCACCGCGCGGTTAAATAAACCAGCGGGAGGCTTAATTTCACTATGCAGAAGGCGAAGAGTTTTTCTCGGGATTTCAGAGTAACACCAATGCCACGGTTCTTGGATCCTTTTTCCCAAACCTGAGAGATTTGGATTCAAGGCTCGGGGGCTGCGGGATACGTGGCATCGACTACTTTTTTTTTCGAATTTATTTGAAAAAGTAAGTAAGGGAGATTCAAGTTTAATATGACCCTCAGCCTGATTCTCCGATTCAACCTAAGGCTCGGGGGTTACTCCATGTGGAGTGTGATTTTTCAATCGCACACCATTCCAAAGGAATAATTCGGGGCATGAGCACCTCATAGCTTCGATGCAGCCAAGTAAGTACTCGACGAAGAACTTCAAGACGGATCTTCAAAAGAAGCCGAAGACTACTTCGAAAGTACTCGAGAAGCTTGCAGTACTCAGCTACGAAGAGCTCGGAGGCTTGTCAGACCCGGGGCTACGGGGCTGTGTACATAATATAGTTTAAACAAGGTTAAGGGATAAAGCCCGTCTTATCTCTTATTTACCTCAATTATCTCTTATTTATCCCGTATGAATAGGAGATAAAACTAGTCGGTACAGAAGGAATCTACTTGAGTTGTATTTTGTTACGATTCCTTATCTAGTATTGAACTAGGATTCTTGTAACCCTGACCTCCCGGATATATAAGGGGGGTAGGGACTCATTCAAAACAGATCATCAAGATCATTCTACACCTAAGGGAATACAAACCACCATACCTAGGGTATTACGCACCTCGCGGCCCGAACTTATCTAAATCTTGTGTTCCTTGCACCTTCGAGTTTCTAGTCTCGGCGTCTCCTCACCTAAACTTACCACCTTGGGTATACCCTTCGGTGGGCAGCCGGTAAAACACCGACAGCATGGTTCTTGTGTCGTGTGGGTAAAGATGTACACCCTTGCAAGGTTATTGAATCAATTCAAATTGCCGCACTCTCGGTTATGAGCAAGCTCTTTATCATACGAATTCTTCATAGAAGTTTTGGTCTTGTTTGTTGGATACGTGTTACCCCTTGATGATGCATAGGGAATGGTTAATTTAATTAACTAAAACTTGAGGTGGGTTGGGCAAGTAAATTAAAATGCTAGGAGGCTAGGTGGTGGAATTAGGGCGCTCATGCTTATCTAATATTACTTAACCCTAAAGCCTCTTTGCGAGCCTTCATATGCATACTCCTTGGTTATTATTTATTTGTGTAAGTCTTGCGAGTACCTTTGTACTCACGTTGCTTTATTATACTAAGTTGCAGGTGAGCCGGAAGTGGTATTTGGCCATTTCTACCCCGCCGATTCCAGCGCGGGTGAGGAGTAGGCCGATGCGGTTATAATGGTGTCCTTGAGCAAGACGCCATTACTTTATCTCGTTACGTTTTCCGCAGCGCTATCATATTTGGGGATTTCATGTTAAACATTAAACTCTATGGTTTATATCCCTTTTTAATGTTATTTGTGAGCCCGAGCCTTGTATCTCGTATTTGAACCTTTAAATTTCAGATTTGGAACCTTCCCTTATACTAATGTTGTAATGGTTAGTTGTTCAACTTTATATTAAAATTTGCTCTCTGTGGATCATCGGTGATGTATGGGCTTATGACGGTATGTGCGTGTGCATGATCTTAGGCATACGATGGAGCACATACCGGGACTACCGGATTTAATATCATTTTTGGCGAATGATGGGTCGGTCCTTTATAGTTTAGATGTGGGTTAACCCGTGGCGCGCCATTAGTGCGAGCGCGTGTGAGCTCTTATCTTCATAATAAGTACTGACGTTTCGCTTAAAATGATGTTAAATTGGGCGGTTCTCACACAACCCATGTCTTCATGATCTGCAATCCTAGCTGATGTATCATATATTACCCTCAAGTGCTCTTGAGCAGGTGATAGGTCTCCAGTTAAAGTAACTGTGTAACAATGCTCCATTTTGTACACAGTTGCTTTGTAACTGTACCTATGCAATATCTTTGGTGCATGCTCCTTAACTAAATATGCACACTGCTCATCTTTAACATAAACAACAACATAGTCAGGAGACAATGAGTGCACAATGTTTACTAAAGACTCAAACTTTGCATCTTCACCCGTCACTTCCAGTTTCCACTCCTTCCTGAACCTGCGCAAGCCTGTAACATGTGCATCAACTGCAACAAAATAAAATAACTTTTAAAATTGATTTACACTTCACTTGAAAAAAAAAGGATTCTTGAACACCATAAAAATATTATACATCAATGAACCAATGAATTGTTGTAAGAATACTTACTAATTTTCTGTTCGATCTTATCTTGATTTTGATGTATCTTGAATAGCGGCAGGCCAGACAAGTGGTGTGCCCAACTCTCAAGAAGGAGCTCCATGTTAAGATGTTCTTCATGCACCTCTGCTTTCTTCAGTATGCTGTCAGCGAACATATTCTTCTCACGAGGCTCCCACCGAGATATGAAAGACTTATAGCTCCCAATAACATATCTAGTTGCCATGCGGACATCACTGTCCTTGGCATTCTTCTCAATAAGACCGACCCCCCTGTTGTTGCGATCAACTTCCATACAATCTGTGATCACTGAAAATTTCTCAATTTTCAGTTCAGTCCCTCGTCTGGCCAATGCAAACATTGCAAGCATTTCTGCTTGAGTTGTTCTAGATGAACATGGAACTCGGCGAAATACCTGGCAGTCTTTGACCTGATTACCTTTCCAAATCAATGTGCAGAGGCTTGCATATTTTTCACTCCCTGATTTAATGCCAGATTGTGAAGTCCTATTTGACTGAATTGAGGCATCTGACTGACCCCTATAATACTGGATATCTCCTGGAGGGCTACTAAGGCCGTGATCATATACTAACACCTCAACTGATCCTACTACAGAGGTGGTCCAGCTCTCTATTATCATCACCCGATTATCCCTGAGAAAGTTTAGCAAATGTATCCAATGGTCCTTATGAACTATGAAGTAGTTTAAGTCTTTTCATGAGATCTAAACTAGTAAGATAGTTTGGTTCTCTTGATATAAAGTGTTCATTGTTCAAATGCAAAATTTTTGCAGGATGATTCAGGTGATCAGGGCCACAAACAAGGCTGCAAGAAACTAGAAACGGCCTGACAGATCTAAAATATTCATACATTAGATCATCATCCATAAAATTCTGCATATATGAGCTGTGGTCGCTGTTCAGTTGTTCCATCAGTAGCTCAGAATCACTGACACCGATATGAAACGGATCTACTTTGATAACAGGTTCCGGTCTCCACAGTGAGTAACTTTAAAGAGAATCTTGTCATTTAGAAGTATTAAATAAAATCTAATTACAAAACTAATTGCAGAACCCCAGGGCTAATTCGCGAGACGAATCTAATGAGGTATATTAGTCCATGATTAGCGGATGATTACTGTAGCATCACTGTGTCAAATTATGGATTAATTAGGCTCATTAAATTTGTCTCGCGAATTAGCACCCATCTGTGCAAAAAGTTTTATAAGCAGATTTTATTTAATACTTCTAAATAGCAAGATTCTCTTTGATGTGACGGATGTAAACTTTAGAGGGGAGGAAACGAACACCGCAGGGTGTGTTCGTTTCCTGGGGTCTAAAGTTTAGAGGGGTCACATCAAAAAGAATCTTATCATTTAGAAGTATTAAATAAAATCTAATTACAAAACTAATTGCAGAACCCCAGAGCTAATTCGCGAGACGAATCTAATGAGGTATATTAGTCCATAATTAGCGGATGATTACTGTAGCATCACTGTGGCAAATTATGGATTAATTAGGCTCATTAAATTTGTCTCGCGAATTAGCATCCATCTGTGCAAAAAGTTTTGTAATTAGATTTTATTTAATATTTTTAAATGATAAGATTCTTTTTTATGTGATAAGTTTAAAATTTAGAGGGTAGGAAACGAACGCACCCTTAGTAACTGGAGAAGAAGCTGAAGTTGAATTTGTATTGTACGAACTAGTCAATCTGTGAGAGGACGGTTGATTACTTGCCGCGGCGCGGAAGCAGGACTCTGAGGTTGGACGCAGACCGTCGGCCGGCTCTGGAAGGGCGTCAAGCTTGCGGATGGTGTGCTTGGCTCGGTCTTGCGGAGCGGAGGAGGCCGCCGTCGACGATGTGTGACACCAACGATGCAGCCTACGTCCAGCTCCGGGAGGGCTCCTTTTCCCTGAGGCACTCCTCCCGAGGCGAGGCAGCAGGCCGCGGTCGGGGTAGATGGACTGACACCCTCGGCCCAGTTCGGGGGAAAGCAAACACCTTGCCCCCGAGGTGCTTCTCCGTACGATGTAGCCGAGGCGACGCAGCAAGCCGCGGTCGGAGGAGACGAAGTGCCACCCTCGACCTAGTTCGGCGGAAAGCAGGCGCCTTTCCATGGAGGTACCCCTCCGTAAGATGTAGCCGAGGCGAGGCACGCGGCCGTGGTCGGGGGAGATGAGCTGCCACCCTCGACCCAGACCGCGTCCTGCATGTCGCCCGGCTTCTGATCATGAAGGGGGCGTATACCCATCGGCGGACGGGCAACAGTAGAGGAGGCCGGCGGCAACAGCGCCATGCGCGCCAGCCTCAGGTGGCGGCCGCCTGCTCCTTTCCCCCGAGGCACTCCTCCCGAGGCGAGGTAGCAGGCCGCCGCCGCGGTCGAGGAAGATGGACTGCCACCCTCGGCCCAGTTCGAGGGAAAGCAAACTCCTTTCCCTTGAGGCGCTCCTCTATACGATGCATTCGCGTGACAATTAGCATTTCCATTTTCAAGATCCAACATGCATGCTAGATTACAACAAAAAAAAATCTACACTTTGAGGGACTTGTAAGCCAATTGACAACCCTGGGAGATGAACTACTATAGAAAAGCCTCCCGAATCACATGGTTTAAGGAAATGTGAAATGAAGAGTACGGATCTGGCAACTCTCTAATGTACATACACACCCCTGATGGATCAAGCATACATCTTAGAAGAAAACAAGTGAAAAAACCATTACCTGCAGAAGGGATTCGGCTTGATCCAAGCCACGGTGGGAGAACACATGGTAGGCCTGTACCTTCACCTCTCAATGAACACGAAAGCAGCTCCCCCCTGTCCATGTCTACGGACAAAGCCTGTTCTGCCACTGTGAGGTGCATGATGCTTGCGCTCAGTGGGTCAAGAGCGCCGATCTGTGGCGTATCATCCCCAGACAAGTAATCTCCATGTGGGAAGACTCGGCTAAGCGCCACCCGGTGTTCCAGTCTCCAGCCGCTTCCATCATCATCAAGGGCAAAGGAACTGAGCAGGAAAGGCTTCTCCTTGGACACCTCGGCGTAGCGCAGCCTCCCCTCGCTGACCCCAATGTGGCGGTACCTCCCCTGTACCCGCCAGTCCTCCCAACTCTCCACGGGCTCTGTCACGCTGCCCCTGGGCAGCTCCACAAAGCGGAGGTCCGGTTGGTCGCTGAACGGGTCGGAGGAGACGACGCCCCAGCTCGCATCGACCCACCAGAGCCGGCCGGAGGCCAGCACCTCGCGGTCTATATTGATCCGCCGTGCGAGCGGGAGCGGGGACGGCAAGCCCACCAGCTTCTCCCACTCCCCTGTTTGCGACAGAAACCGCCGCATGACGAAGCTCCGCCCCTCCCCATCGCGGTCCTCACTGAGCACGGCGACAGCGTACTTGTCAGGCGGCCGGTCCGGGCGTTCAGATTGGGTGAGGATGCCCATCTCCGAGTACCACGACGTCTTCTTGGTGCCGTCGATGTCCGGGAGGCGGAACACCTGGCCGCTGAGGGGGTTGCAGACGAAGCGCGTAATGTCGAGGTCCAGGTCGATGGCAGTCAACTTGCGCACCTGAGTGCCGCCGCGCGTGGCGACGATGGGGGCCGTGGCGCTTACGTCCATGAAGGCGAGGAGGAGGAGGCCGTCGCCGCTCGATGTTTCGATGATACCGCCGTAGAGAAGGGACACGTCGTCGCCGCGGGGGTCGTGGCGGGGTGGGTCGGCGAGGTGGGCGGGGATGACGAGGTGGGAGAGGCACGGGGGTTCGGCGAACCGGAGCGACGCGCGCGGCGCCCTCGAGTCTGCCAGCCTCGCGAGCGGGTGGATCATAGCCCACGTAGGGCGCGCGGCAGACGAGGAGAAGCCGCGGAGGAGGCGGCCGGAGACGGCGGCGGAGAGGCCAAGGATGCGGCGGAGCGGCATCTCGAGGAGCCGCCGCCGCGGCGCTGTGCTCGTCTTCTGTGAGGAAGTGGGATTCGCTGATGCCTAGCGAGTAGCGAGAAGGGATCTGCGGTTGCAATTGGGAAGACCCGGTGCATAGACACGGTGCGCGCAAGCGCAGCTCGAGCGGCGTCCCTAGCGTGGGGTTGTTCCACCGGTTGATGTAGGCTGATCTCCCTCCGGGCCCACATGCAGTTGTTATGGTCTATTGAGATTGGTCTAGGGGCAGTTCTGGGAGCGTCTGGCTGGGAGGGGAAAGTTTGCCATCTTTCTGCTGCACAAGACGACGAAGGGTGTGTTCGTTTCCGGGTACCTAAAGTTTAGAGAGGTCACGTCAAAGAGAATCTTATCATTTATTATCATTTAAAAGTATTAAATAAAGTCTAATTACAAAACTAATTGCAGAACCCTAGTGCTAATTGGCGAGACGAATCTAATGAGGTATATTAGTCCATGATTAGCGAATAATTACTGTAGCATCACTGTGGCAAATTATGGATTAATTAGGCTCATTAAATTTGTCTCGCGAATTAGCACACAGCTGTGCAAAAAATTTTATAAACAGATTTTATTTAATACTTCTAAATAGCAAGATTCTCTTTGATGTGATGGGTCTAAAGTTTAGAGGATGGAAACGAACAGGCCCGAAGTTGGTTTTTCGATTTTGAACGACCTGCCCGCAGACCAATACGACTTCTCGACAGCGCCTGTTTCCCGCCGAAATGATCTAGGGGCCGTTTAGATCGCAAATGTTTATAACATTTGGAACTTTTTGGTACTGTAGCGTTTTCGTTTGTATTTGACAAATTTTATCTAATTATGGACTAACTAGGCTTAAAAGATTCGTCTCGTGATGTACAATTAAACTGTGCAATTAGTTATTTTTTTACATACATTTACTGCTCCATGCATGTGTCCCAAAATTGATGTGATGGAGAGAGAGTGTAAAAAATTGGAAGTTGGAAGGAATCTAAACAAGGCCCTAGTTCCGGGCTGCTTGGGCCTGCGGAGGTCTTGTCAACCACTTGCAGACCAACTGTATCACTGAAGGCCTCCTCCAGCCTCTCCCCGAACCTAGTGACGCTGTTAGAGGTCGAGGATCAGGGGGAGGAGGAAGGGCCAGTTTGGAGGGTCGCCGCACCTGGCACGACGCGCCACGCTTTTTCTGCCACGGGTGCTGCGGCCGTTTTGGACGCCACAAGTTAGGCGCAGTGTTGCATCCTAGACGCCACACAAAACAGCCCCGAAGATTCCAGGAGCTCAGGCAAAGATGCTTCGGTACTACGAAGGCACAAGGTCTCATCCCCTTCACCCGCACACCGGAGCAGTCTCCTTTCGTGTAAATTTCGCTAATGTAGACTCGACGGGCGTTCTGTCTAACCCAAGTAACCCATGGACCATGATGCAGTACAAACCCTTTGTCTCACGCTTTGCGTTATCCATGCGAACACAAGTGATCAAACGCAATGCATGAAAAGGTCACACTGACAAAGTTGCCAATGTAGTACTCCAGCACATTACAAAGGTCCCAGAAGTTATCAGGTGATCACAATGTCCCCTAACGGTGGTTTATGTCAGGTACCCAGGCGATCCATTATACAAGCCACACACCCGGAAGTTGTGTTTACAGAAAAGCTGTGCAGCTTTAATAGATCAACATCTGAAAGTTGCCGCCTACTAATACCTAAATAGCAGCAGACGAAGATGGGGCAATCTGAGCTCCAGGGATCAAGTCCACGTTTTCCCCAGATTCCTCCCAAATGGCGACTCCGGCAATCTGCTGCCAATGAGATCACGCAGCTCGAACTCACTTGGGAACCTCTGCTCAGTCAGTTTTGAGAACACCTGAAAAAACAGGAGTGATTTTGGTAAAGAATCAACAGTAAGGTTTAATATCACTATACTTACTCTAGACATCCTAGCAAATCAAGCCTTACTCCTACAAAAGAGTGTTCCCTAGGAAGCAAAATGATAGATAGGGAAGAAAACAGACATGCTATAGCTTCAACACTCTGCCCTTTGCGTACATGAACAACAAGAAACAACTGAATCCAGAATAAATTTTAATCTGATGTAAGTAAAAGAAATCCTAAAAATGGACCTAATTCATTATTTCATAATAGCAGGCAAATTCATCATCACACAGGCTGCAGAAATGCAATCCATAAGTCAACAGAAAGGAAAACAGAAGGCATACCAGCTCTCCATTACAGTAAACTTCAAAGGCGCCAGAGCTTTGTAGAAAGGACTGAGCAAAATTGCCCAATAGCCAGATTGTCGCCATAGTTCCAAATCTATTGGTGCGTAGTGAGTAGTACCATGGAGGTGGAACCATTCCAAGTCTGGGGAAAATCTGATCACCAGCCATTATTGTTGCAACTGCTCCAACTTGAACAATTGGGATAACTTTGCTAAGTACGCGCTTGGGGAAGGGTGGAGGATAATTATGCAAGATAACATGAATGCCCGGAAATGAGGTTTCCAGCATGCGCTTCATGGTCATTGCAGTTCCCCTACAATTTTGATTAAAAAATCAGTATAACATGTAGACGTAAAGCATGGTAACTATTGAATTAAGTGTCTCTTTTCAAGGACAAAAGATGTTATATGGAGATTAGACAGAAGGATAGTTAATTGCCCCCCATTTCTTTTCATGTTCTTTTAATATAATCGGTGGAAACTCGAATAGAAGAAACATATTGAACCAAATATATAATTTACTGCTTATTTCTGCTTCTGCCAAACATAATGAGTAAACTAGTTGTGCTTTAGGTATACAAGTCCTACATCCATATCAAAATGTAGTAATTAGGAGCCACTTGATGAATTAATTCTGAACTGCCATAGAGTGACTCAATGTTTAAAATGATATGCTCTGGTTAGAGTGACTCCTTTCACTGCTTATAAGTTGCGCTTAAAGAAAAGTTCCCTCGTTTCACTATGATAGGTTATATAATGGAGCTAGCAACAGTACATGGTCTAGCTAACAGAGGCGTACTGATGTGGAGGAGAAGTGCTTGCTCAGTTGTGGGAAAATCAAGTGACGCGCCAGCAGCCACATCACATATTGAATTAGGTTCTCTTCCAATATGAACAAAATGTCACTTTGTGATGTATTTCATGTAAAATTGGACATATGTTCAGGAAACAGCCTCTACTTCACCCCCACTCACCATCCTAAAACACTACTCTTGTTTTGTAGGGCCAGCCCACAAATTTCCCATGCCAACTATTGCTTCATCCAATCTGCTGGTCCACAAAATTTCAAAGCCAACCATTCCCTCCACTGGTAGCTAAAATCACATCAAATTCCACTAAGGTAGCATGGTGTTTTCACAGTGGTCAAGGTCCTAGACCAGACAGGAGACAGCAAAACAGTTCTGACATTACAATAGTATTTACAGATGAAAGTGCAAGAAAGCAAAAGGCAGTTGCATACAGGCGTACGGAGATTGCAGAACAAGCCAAATTTTAATGGGATTTTAAAATAACTCACTACTTTCTATTATTACCAAACTTTGTAGAAATGAATTTGAGGGTGTTGTTTGTCTAATTATCAACTCTCCTACTCTCAATGACACCATGAGCTTACAGGCTTACATTGATAATCTGGTTTGCCAAATTATCAAGCCATGCAAAATCAACAAAGTAAAGCATATAAGATTAGTTGGAGTGTTGAACGAGTTATCAAGTGGATAGCCCATGCTATCACAGCATCATGAAGACGTGGTTCACATAAAGGATGCATTTCACCAAATTTAAAGGATCAAAACAAGAAAACAAGTTAAGAACCAGCTAAACTTAAGCTAGAAGCCTGTAAACTAATGCACATAAGTATTGTTATGAATTATGATACCATCTCACACAAAATGAATCATACATATAACTCATCAATGTTATCTAATACATGACCTCAAGCTAGGATGCTATGGGGGCTGGTTTGCGAACTTTGGAAAGCATCCAACCATGAGAGGCGCCGCATATAGTTAAACCTCAATGTAAAGGATTGGCAATTTGACATAGAAATCCAAATACTAAATATAGTAACTAACTAACTATTTCCGTTCATTTGAATCATCTTCTTTGAATCTTTCTTGTTCTTTGTAAGGTCTTCAGCAGAAGATTCAATAGAATGACCAACGCCTATCCCTTCCTTACCCAGTTCCCCAAAACCATTGTAACGAATTACAGAGTTTAAATTGACTTGGTATTAAGTTACTAACTGTTGTGTGTAATACCGTAATAGTAAGTTGTTAACTATGTACCGAAGAATTATAGTCACATATCCATCATTCACTTGTGGTAGTCGTGAATTGGAGCACCAAATAACTATCATCATGCAAGACAAATTGCTCTATGGTCGTTTGCAGCAAGCATGCAACATTTTTATCAAAAGCTCAGAGTGCACTACAGCAACCCTACGCGCACGTTCATTTGATCCGCCAGCAACAAATAACCCCAGCAATTAAGCAAGCAAACACCAGTAACCTTAATACACTCTGGACGGCACGGCTTCACCTGTAGGAGCAGGAGGCACAGAACTGCAGCTCAACTGTAGCGCCGAATCCAGACCCATCCACGCGTGGCTCCTGCAACCGCATCAAAACAACACGTCAGTTCGCCATCCAGATCGGAGATCGGGCCGCAGTTCGAGCGCAGAGAGGAGCCCGGGCAGGAAGGTAGGGTTCATGACCCACCTGTATGGCTGCCGCGGTGGGGTCGGGGTGGTGATGGTGGTGCGGCGGGTGCGGGTGGTGGTGCGGCGGGTGGGGATGGGGATGGTGCGGCGGGTGCGGATGGTGGTGAGGGGGGTGGTGATGGGGGTGGCGGAGGTGGGGAGGCGGCGGCGCGAAGATGTGGGTGAGGTCGGAGAAGAAGAGCAGGGCCGGGAGGCCGACGAGGAGGAGCTGCGCGCGGTCCATGGCGCGGCGCGGCGGGGAACGGCTTCGGCTGCTCGCTGTCTTGGCGTCTCCGGTCTTCGCCCCTTTCGAGACGCGGGGTTGTGGGAGAGGAAGACCAGGGATGAAGCCTCCCGCGTCGCACTGCCAGGTGGGCTCGCGGAATCCAAACCGGCAATTTGGGTCCCATTCGTCAGTGGGGGCTCCAAAGGCCGGGCATCTTTGGTTTGGTGGTGGTGGTCCGTCCAGTGGAGGCGGACGGAGCGTCGGGGGTCGGGCCTGTGCTGTGAATTGTGATCGGGCGCGATTCGTCGTGTCGATGTGATCGGGGTTGTGCCGTGCAAGTGCAAGGCCGTGCGTCACTGCGCGTTTGCCAAGAATGGTCTGGGCCGGTGGGTTCGATAACACATGAAAGCCCAACTCGTCCTGTTATCAGCGAAGTGTAGATGGGCTAGCCATGCAATTTCACTTGATGTCCATTTGACACGGCCCCCTATCGCCATGATGAGCCGTGGCCCACCAACCGTGCATCTTCGTCTACTTGATGGCCATTTGCCAGGGAAAGGAGTCTCCTGTTCCCTGATCCCTGGTGATGATACCGATCGAGTAGACGGAGTAGTGAAAGGCAATAGTGGTTTGACGCTTTGAGCATACTGCGCTTTCTGGAAGTCTAGAAGATTCGGTCTACGTCTGGTTAGCTACCTTTGGGATTCTTGGTCATTTTATTTCAAAGAAAAATTATTGGCCAGAAAAAGCCTGACCTTTGGGTTTTGGACTGACCAGGTCTTCTCCAAAACTGCAACTCTCCAAGCTTGTGGCCTAACTTTCGTAAAGCCACGAGACCTTCAGCAACTGAAATCTCCTCCCGCGACTGTTTTGTTCGTCACTACTTAGTCTACTATTGATGGCAAAATTTTTTGTGACCGTACCGAAGCATGTTTTTCGTTAAGAGAAAGAGAGAAAGTTTCGAAAGGGTTGTTGGGTTCAGAGAGCAGCATCAAACCCACCCAAGAAAGCAAAAATGATTACATCATGAGCAGTGGGCGAACATGTATTCTTCCTAACGAAACGAACGATGTCCTCGCAATGATTTGATCCCGTCTCGGCGGTACCCATCTGCAGCGCCGCGCCGCGCTAATGCACTGCATCGTCACTGTGAGCTCCACTCGATTCCGTCTGGCCATATACGGGCCGACACGCGTGGGCGCACCACGTCAACGCCGGTGCACCGTACACACAGTAGTAAACTGCTAGCATCTTCAGCTCGCAATGAAGACGTCACCACGTCAGGCATACGACCAAAACACGGGGGCGCCCGTGTGTGCCGGCAGCAGGGGCCCACGTACCAGCGGCAGCGACCCGTCGCTGCGACCTCGTTCGTACACTTTTTCTACGTGCGAGCCTGCGGCTGCGTTGCATGGGATGGGAGCCTGACGCGGGCCAACTTGGCCACGTGGGACGTGTCGACCCGTCGTCGACGCCAGCCAGATGCTACGGAGCATGAGAAACCGTGGGATCACGAGTTCACGACTGTTCGTCGGATCGATGGCCGACGGCGAGACGGCGGGTGGCCGTAGCTAGCTGGCTAGCCCCGTTGCGGTGATCAATGATGGAGGGGGGGGGGGGGGGGGGGCGGGGCGTGGTTGGCAAAGCTGGGGCACAAGAAACACGGTCGCATTGCATGATGGCGCCCCACGTAAAAAGGAGGCGTAAAGCGGCGCGGGCAGGGGCAGCACCGCCATTTTTAAACCGTGTCCGGTACGAGCACTGATGACTCGTTCACCATGTCCTCCGTCGTCCATAATTAGTTGGCACCTGGCATGGCAATGCACAGTGGCGGAGGACAAAATCGAATTGAGGTGTGGCGAAATTCAATATACGGTGTCTTCTTCCTTCCTCTAAGCTTAGATCATAAGCACAGAAGTATAAGATGGCTGTAGCTAAGCTACATTCATTTATGGTCGAATCAAGGTACGACGAGCGCCACATCTTACCGTACCGGATCCTCCGCCCCTGCAATGGCATAAGCATCAGCCTCACCGAAATTGAGTCCGTATATCATTCAAAAATCAGAAGGGCACATGATGCATAATCCTTGAGCTTGTCAGTGATGTTACTTATGAATACTTACTGGTAGTAAAAGCCAAGGAGTTTAACGGAGGAATATTCCACGCCATTATCCTTTTTGGACAAGCAGTTACAGCCTTACAGGGTGGGTCCCGTTAGTACACGCAGACTGTGCAGGTTAGTTTCTTGAAATTTTGATCAGTCTGAGGTTTTATAAGAATTTTATGTGCATTAAATTTTGCTAATGTGGCAGGATCATTACGAGGTAAGAGAAGAAAAAATTTCAGAGATAAGAGAGGAGTTTCATCCTTATGACACTCACTTGGCTCGGTTAAATTTTTAGTCTTATTAACTGTGCAATGAAACCATGTATTGAGACTGGCGTTACACGCATTCACATATCGTTAGCACTAGATTCGTCACGATCAGACCATGCTTTGGCAGATCTTTTTTCAAGAATGAAATAAAAAACGCGCCGGCTTGTTAGGAAAACAGCGTTGGAAGAATCGTACAAGTACAGGATTTGAGTATTTGGATACTGGTTCAGGAAAACAAAGCATAGATACGTACGTGCAGCCAAAGCCGGGCGTGACCACGGTAGAGTGTAGAGTTTGACGTGGCTCTTGTAATCTACGAGGGGCAAGCATGATTGTATTCTGCGTTTTTCCGATCCCAACCCGTACGTAACAGCATTTTTGGAGGTGTATGTATATATACCAGTATTAGTACACATACACAAAGTTATCATGCAAGATTATCATTAATACGATGAAGGACTGGGAAATGATCATGCAGATCTTTTCACGTTTTGGAACGCGTGGTTTTGAAGGAGGGAAACAAATCGGGCAAGAAGAATATCCCGAAGAATTCTTCGGTCTCACGCTTACCACATTTTTCCAGCGACTCTTACCAACCCTCTGATTTGACATATTTTTGCAAAAAATAATAAAGATGTTAAAGACAAGGATTACTTACAGCTTGTGTCGCATGATGATTTTCAAAAGGCAACCGGCGCCTTCATATGGTGGTTAGGCGAAACCGAGGACGCCAACCCAGGTTTATGTTGAGTTTGACAGGACCCCGCTAGCTGATTAGCGTGGAAAAATCGAGATCAAAAGCGTGCAACTGGAAGCATCCGACCTGGTCATAAAGAGATGTAGATAACTATAGAATCTTCACGGAACGACTTCATCTTTGTAAGCCTATTCGTCTGATGAACAGTTCAGAAAAGTAGAAAACCATCGTGCTCAAAAAAGAAGAAGAAGTAGAAAACCATCCAATTTAAATCCTCAGAGAACACTAGCCTGCGACTGCAAACCACACTGCCTCGACATTCCAAGCCCCCAACAAATCGGTTCCTGACACAGTGACACTCACAGGTGAATCTTTCAGGTTAAACAAATCCCTAATCACCAATACACTCGATCCTTTATTTTTTTTAATCTCGGCAGATTATCCGATTCCTCTGTCCACTCCACGACGGCCTGTCCGACTGTCGAGTCGAACGAAACTCTCTAGTCCGTCCCCGGACCCAGTCAAACTCCGCGGCGACTGCGGGGCCCACCACTCCCGAACCCCCGCCAAATAGCCAGACCCGACGCCCGGGCCCACATTCCAGCGACCCGTCGGGCTCTTGAGAGGAGTGAGAGCAGCACGACGTCGCCCAAACTGCCGCGCTACGCGTCCCCCGAAACCCATCCCCCACGCCTCGTCCTTACCGTTATACCCGACACAGGTCTCGCTGGTAGCCTGGCCACGCCTCGTCCCGTCTCGGCCTCGCCTCGCCTCGCCTCGCCTCGCCCCTCTCTAGCTGCTCGTGCCTCTCTCTCTAGCCCCCTCCTCCCTCCCTCCCCTCCTCCCCCACTCGCACAGTGCCCAATGCCGCGCAAACCCTAGTGCCCCCACTCCCGATCTCGCGCGGCAGCCATGGGCAACTGCTGCCGCTCGCCGGCCGCCGCCGCGCGGGAGGACGTCAAGTCGTCGCACTTCCCGGCCTCCGCCGGCGGGAAGAAGAAGCCCCACCAGGCGCGGAACGGCGCCGGGGGCGGCGCGGGCGGCGGCGGCGGCGGGGAGAAGAAGCGGCTGTCGGTGCTCGGGGAGGACGGGTGCGACGTGGGCGCCGGGATCGAGGAGAAGTACGCCCTGGACCGGGAGCTGGGTCGCGGCGAGTTCGGGGTGACGTACCTGTGCATGGACCGGGGCACGCGGGAGCTACTGGCCTGCAAGTCGATCTCGAAGCGGAAGCTGCGGACGCCCGTGGACGTGGAGGACGTGCGCCGGGAGGTGGCCATCATGCGGCACCTGCCCAAGAGCCCCAGCATCGTGTCGCTGCGGGAGGCGTGCGAGGACGAGGGCGCCGTGCACCTCGTCATGGAGCTCTGCGAGGGTGGGGAGCTGTTCGACCGCATCGTGGCCAGGGGCCACTACACGGAGCGCGCGGCGGCCGCGGTCACGCGCACCATCGTCGAGGTCGTGCAGCTCTGCCACCGCCACGGCGTGATCCACCGGGACCTCAAGCCCGAGAACTTCCTCTTCGCCAATAAGAAGGAGAACTCACCGCTCAAGGCCATCGACTTCGGCCTCTCCATCTTCTTCAAGCCTGGTAAGCTCCCGCCACCGAGATCCGTCCCTGATTTGGGCGAACTGCTGGCCGCAATTTTGGACTTCTTTTCGTGGATTCCGGCTGGATCCGTGGGTTTGGTCGTCGGTAGTGGTCGTTGCTGTAGCTAATTGCTTTCTCGTGCTTGCGTAATCTGAGGCGAAATTGGTGTTTCTCTTCTGCTGTAAGCCTAACGTTAGGACTGGTTTAGATTTACTTTTTGGAACAAGTTGTGATATTGGACATGACAGCACTTAACAGTTCAATGTAACTTGTTGCTGTTGCTTCTGAAGGCATGTTTGATAGCTTTATTGCTGAATGTGTGGTGAGCTCAGAGATTCGAATCTAGGAGCTAGGTTGACCTGTTGGCTCATTGCCTCACTGCTATTTTTAGAATTTGGAAATAATTAGTTGGAGCATACGTCACCAAGCTGTTGCCCAACATAGCTGACTTGTCTCGCAATCAGTACATAGACTTGTATGCTGCTTATTCAGGTACAACTGAAAATTCAGTTATTTTGGGAAACTAAGATTCTGCACAACAATAATACGAATTTGGATACATGATTCAAGCAACTTCCGTTAAACTTAGCAGTACTCACAGGTAACTCATTATCTCCTAAACGAATGATCCCTTACTTTGGCTGCAATGCAATTATCTTGCCAATTTCTGTAAATTATCATCGACAGTCACAAAGACCATTTTGGTGCAAACTTTCCACTGCACTATGTGGATGTGGTGGAATTTGGTTATGGTTTAATGATCTAATTTATTTATCTTGTGCTGTGTGCCTTTCATTTTCTTTATGTGTGGTATTTGTCCCAATTTATGAAGGCACTGTTTTCCTTTTCAGGTGAAAAGTTTTCGGAAATTGTGGGAAGTCCCTACTACATGGCTCCTGAAGTCCTGAAGAGGAACTATGGTCCTGAAATAGACATATGGAGTGCTGGTGTTATCTTGTATATTCTGCTATGTGGTGTTCCCCCATTTTGGGCTGGTAAAGGGCTTTCATTTCTGAGAACCTTCTGTCCTTCAGTGTTAATCTTGTGCAAATGATCTGACCATGCAAATTTTGCAGAGACTGAACAAGGAGTCGCACAAGCTATTCTTCGGGGAAATATAGATTTTAAGCGAGAACCCTGGCCCAATGTTTCAGATAATGCTAAAGATCTTGTTCGACAGATGCTTCAGCCTGATCCAAAACTCAGGCTAACGGCAAAACAAGTTCTTGGTAGGTTGTATATCGTGCCTTTTTTTTCACAGTACTACATCGGCACATTGCATCAGATGTGTTCAGTTGAAGGGCTCAATACATCTAATAAAACTTCTGCCTGTTCTAGTCTAAATCCATGTTCCCATAGTTGGTCCAACTACAGTTTCTGCTATCTTTCTGACTTCCAAGTGTGTTAACTACCTGCTTACTGCTTAGATAATCTGGCTAGATACAGTTGCGTAATGATTTGATTGTAGAAGTGATCAGTGAATTCAGAAATGAAAAATGGATGGATCAAAATCTAAGTAAACAGAGAAAGCAAATGTTTTAGTTTAACCCTTAATTCAAGACAGTGTTTGGAGGTAGACATATTTTGTTTTTGTGCCCCATGGCAAGCGCCAGACGGCAGTTACTTGCAGACTTTGATTCTTAAAGGAAAAGCTTGTAAAAGACGGTTGCTGTTTATCTAAGAAAAGATGTTCCAGACATGGCAAATACCCGAATGAATCATGTGCCACCAAATTTCTTCATTTTTTGCAACCTTGGAAACATGTTATTGCTATTATTCTCAATGCACCTTGGAAACATTATTAGAGATCTTAGATAACTATGAGTTAGAGATCTTAGATAATGTTCAAAGTCCATCTGGCATGAGGCATGTGTTACTAGGCATCATCCCGTTTTGTTCCCCCATTTTTCCTTCAGGCAGATATAAGGTTTTGACTTCTTTCAATATAGCGCTCATGCCCCCCTTTTTTTTGCTCTTATCGCAGAGCATCCCTGGCTACAAAATGCTAAGAAAGCTCCAAATGTTCCTCTTGGAGACATCGTAAAGTCAAGGTTGAAACAGTTTTCAAGGATGAACAGATTCAAAAGAAGAGCTCTAAGGGTTAGAAACCTTTCTTGCTCATAAAACTGATTCAGTACACTTTACTGCGTTCTTTCTCAAGCTACCATGGAAACATTTGCCTTACTGACAGAAAGTGGTACTTTAATAGGTGATTGCTGATCACTTGTCTGCTGAAGAGGTTGAGGACATAAAAGATATGTTCAAAGTGATGGATACCGATAATGATGGTATAGTCTCTTACGAAGAGTTGAAGAACGGGATCGCAAAATTCGGTTCCCATCTTGCAGAATCTGAAGTGCAAATGCTTATCGAAGCTGTAAGTACTTTCTATTCAATCGATTCACTTTTTTTCAGTTGTAGTTGATCTGAATCACATGGTTTCTGCTACCTTTGATGTCTAGTATGTTGGACTGTTAGTGTTCCATGGAACCAGCAAGTTAGTTATAAACTTATAGTTGTGCCAGGTGGGCAGGTGGTGCAAACGGTTTGCCTTTTCTTCAGTACTTTGTCCTTGGGACTGTGGAGGTTAACAATATGTCATTAAGGACATAATGAAACATTTAACCCCATTTCCCTGAAGGACCTGTTTGCGATACTTGTTTTGTACAATTTTTGAAAGCAGTTAGAGCCAGGGTGCCTGCGTTCGAGAAAAGAACCAGGGTGCCTCATAGCTGACATGTCACTGAACTAATTGATTTATTTATTCAGTAGGCTATGTGTTTGATGTCGTATAGTTTGCTACATTGTTTTACCCCATCCACACTTATGATTTTGGATAATGTAATAATGTGACGGTGGCTGTATGCATCATGATGCAAAAAGGCCGGAACCTTTTCCTTTATCTAAAAAAATGTATTAGCTTAAATATTATTTAAACCTTTATTTTTTTCCTTAGTTGCTTGGATCCATTTAAGGCCATATTTTTTCAATTTGAGTGTGAACTTGAGAACTTAGGTGACCCAGTTGGCTTTATCTAGTATTAGTGAGAAGATGTTGACCGTGTATCTAATCTTTGCGGTTGGAATAATAGGTGGATACAAATGGTAGAGGAGCACTTGATTATGGTGAATTTTTGGCTGTCTCGCTTCACTTGCAAAGGATGGCAAATGATGAGCACCTTCGGCGGGCCTTCCTATTTTTTGACAAGGATGGCAATGGTTTCATTGAGCCTGAGGAGCTTCAGGAAGCCCTGGTGGAGGATGGAGGAGCCGATAGCATGGATGTGGTCAATGACATATTGCATGAGGTTGACACGGATAAGGTGATGATTCACTGAAGCCTCCTTTGATAGCTACTGCCTTTAAATCTTATTCATCCCTTAAAGGTGCAAGAACTTTTATTGTTTCTGCAGGATGGTAAAATTAGCTATGAAGAATTTGTCGCAATGATGAAGACTGGCACGGACTGGAGAAAGGCGTCAAGGCATTATTCAAGAGGGCGCTTCAATAGCCTTAGCATAAAGCTTATAAAAGATGGGTCTGTAAAACTGGGTAATGAGTGAGGTTGCTGCTTGCAGCTGTTGCTCCTCTCCTCCGAGCATTGTAGTCTGCCCCTCGGGCCCACTAAGCAGAAATAGTCTGCCCCTTGGGCCCACTAAAAAAACCCTCATCCCATTTGCTAATGATTATTTTGTCTGGGATTTAGATAGGCGGAGCCCCCCCTGATTGGTTCGCTCATGTAATTAGTAGCCTTTTCAGTATCGCTGAGGAGCATCTGCTGAACGATGCGCCCCTGCTTGCCTGCTGCCCATCTCCTCCGGTGTACCTGACGCTCAAGTGTTGTAAAATGTTTTGCTGTTGATCTCGAATGCAATTTGCTGCTTTGGTGTACTGGAATTGTAGATTCATTGCACTGGTAAAGAACTAGATATGAAACACAAAGCTGAAGATGAACTAAATATGAAACTCTCAGGTGCACTTTGTGTTGTCGGTTCCTTTTCAGCTGCAGGCCTTATTTTCAATCTGAAGTGTTTGCTGGAGCTTAAACCTAACTCTGTTTCATGGGACTGGGAGCCTGGGACAGCAGTTTTTGATGCACTGTTCTAAGAAGAGATAGCATGTAAGCAATGATTACTTGCAGCTTCAACAATACCATTACAGCATGCCGTCAGAAGAAAAGAACATTATGCAACTTGCAAGTCTACATTCCGTATACAGTGGCACAGTGCTACGGTATGGATGCTGTTATCTTTGCATTTACGGCAAATTGTCTGGCGCCATTTTTTTTCATATGGTACCAGAACTGGACGAAGAAGCCTTTAGAAACAGGAAAGAAGATCTGGATCAGGATTCCCTGTGGTTTGGTGAGGTGAAGCTCGTGAGAGGAGCCTCTCCGATCGCATTCGCTTTTCAGGCAATGGCTTGGGGAAGATACAGCAATGCCACACGAGAATCAGACACCGTCTGCCACTACCATTACCACTAACTACCCTTTCCCTTTCCATTTCCAATGTGTTTGGCAGTTTGGGTTTGTGGTGGAGTACCTGACGCTACCCAGATCCACCAGACTACCATTCATTGCTTTGATCATGCGATAAAAGAAATCACGTGATCAAAAGAGGAGATCAAGAACCGGCTGGAAATGCAACAGGTGTTAGTTAGGAGTAGTAAGTAGCTCGCCGTCGTGATGCGGGACCGAGAGTGAACTGTTTGCATGTTCATCCATCTTATTCTAAATGCTTTCTCGGTATGATCCTATGGACACCTGTGCGCTGTGCCAACTAAATACCCTCCGCATTAAATTATCACAGGTATAAACGCGACGCGTGCATAATTAGGCGTCAATCTAGTAGTTAAGCTAGCAGTTCGATGACAGAGAAAGGGAGCGCCAAATCCCCTGTCATCTCCAAGACCAACCACCGTGACAACGAAGTTCTCTAGTCCGGCGTGAGAGTGCGCCTACAATCCTTGTGGACTGGTGGTGCTTCACCCAGCGACCACATTTCTAGTTCAAGTCTGAACCGAGCACCCATGGCTGAACACGATACCGTACCATGAAAACCATTGATTTCAGATTGAAACTCAGCAGCCATGGACACTTCTTATGTTCTAACTACCTATTTGGATCCGCCGGACTAAAATTTAGTCCCATCACATCGGATGTTTGGATACTAATTAGAAGTACTTAATAAAAGTTAATTACAAAACGAATTGCATAAATGGAGGTTAATTCACGAGACGAATCTATTAAGTCTAATTAATCCATCATTAACATATATTTACTGTAGCATAACATGATCAAATTATGAACTAATTAGGTTTAATGGATTTGTCCCGTGAATTAGCCTCCATTTATACAATTAATTTTATAATTAACCTATATTTAATATTTCTAATTAGTGTCAAACATCCGATGTGGCGGGGACTGAAGTTTAGTCCCGTCCATTCAAACAGCCCTTAAATGTCGGCTTGGCCGAATCGATCACAAATGCAGCAACTGATATCGTTTGAAATTTTGAATGTATGTGTTTACAGTTACAGAGCGTGATGCGCCATGTACATTGTACAGCAAATCGATGCAGGTTGTACGAAGCCGCCTGCCTCGGCAGATCTGGTGTCCTCTTCTGTTGTTGGGATCCGACGCCAGCGGCACCAGCCCGTAGCGTTTGGCTGTCGCGGTGTACTCACGGGCACGCCGCCGGCCCGGCAGCCGCGCAGAGGATCCCCACCACACTCCCCCCCAGCGAAGCAGCGCGAGGAGGACGGCGTCCAGGTATGCTGCGGGCCCGCGCGGCAGCGACCGACAATAATGGCGGCACTCCACATCGGACTCCACTCCCCACCTCCCCGACCACCCACCGCATCGCCACGCGACAGCGACGCCCCGCCCCGCCCCCGGATCCCCGCGGGCGCCGACGGCTGGGCCTGCCGCCTGCGTCGTCGAAGGCTACTCGGAGCGCGGCGGGTCCCAGCATCCAGAGGCCAGAGCCACACGCGCCGTTGGATTGGATCCCGTGCCGCGCCGCCCGCCGCCCCGCCCAGCGTCTCCCTCATTGTCGCTGGCTCGCTGCGCCCGCCCGCTTGCTTCGCCCTCGCCTCGCTTCGCTTCAAATGGCAGCGGCGGTGTGGGCTGAGCGGCCGCGAGCTTGACGCACCCAGTCCCAGCCATGTCGGCGCCTGCCGCGGAGGGGGCCGTGGCGGGCTTCCGCGGGGAGCACAGCTTCGCGCGCGCAGCCTCCTCTGCCTTCGGGGCCGCTGAGCTCGCCTCCGGATTCGATGGCCCCCAGCTCCCGCAGCTGCGGCTGCGGGCCTCGTGCGGCGGCAGCGGCGCGATCGCCAGCCCGTGCTCCAGCTCCTCCGATAGCTTCGTCAGCATGCGCTCCACGCCCTCAGGTACCTCATGCTTGCGACAGTGATTTTCCCCAACGTGACAATGCTCCCAAACTCCATACCACGCGTGATCGGATGACGGATGCTGCTTGCTCTTAGTTTGTTTACTTATGATCCTAATTCTAATTCTAGTCGGTTTTGCTTGGCTCGGTCGGGGATCAGAAACGCTGAACCCGTCCGGGCTGTGGTCGCCGCCGCGCGCTCCGTCCGAGGCGTCCGAGTTCGGCACGGCGCGCGAGTACGACACCACCGATCCCTTTGCTGACAACTGGCTCTACGACAACCACCTCTTACACAGCAAGCCGGAGAGCGAAGGCAGCGAAGGGGAGGACAAGTTCATTGTTGGTCCTGACGTCAGCTTGCAGCGGAGTGAGATGCGGGAGCTTAGTGATGGCTGCGGCCACAGGCACGTACACAGAGACCGCATTGCGGATTCCGATGGGTGCGCAGAGGTGAATGCGTGCTCGTCACCGCCATGTGGTTGCTGCTACGGGGTAAAGAAGAATGATGAGGAGTTGGTGAGAGATTCTTGCTCTGCTGTTTATGGGAGGTATCAGATCATGGACGACCATACGGAACTGCTCGATGAGTGTGTGGCAGAAGCATTCCGGTTCAGGCTGAACGCATTTGATGATGCTAGCGATAGCTTAGTGGATTTCAAGAAAGCAGAAGGCGATGGGTTGGATCTTAGTGCTCTGGAGAAGGAGCTTCAAATGCTTACTCCATACTTGGCTGATGCAGATGCTCTTGAGAGTAAGTTGTTCTGATCTCTTTCCTTTTGTTAAGTTTCATTTCTTGCATTTCACGAAATATTCGAGCAAATTTAGAAGGAACCCACTTCATGACTTTGTAATTGGATCACCTTTTCTCTTAAGAATTGGATTTTTCACTAATTCCTGGCTACCATTCTGCTTCACGCGTCTCAAAATATAAGTAAATCCAACTTTGTTTGGCATCAAGTTCAGGGTTCATGATGGTGCATTTAATTTAGAATCACTGCTCAAATTCCACACCAGTGGATATAATCACAACAAAGCAAGCTTGAATCTAGTTCTGCATGTCATGATGCAATTTTGCTTCTTATTCCAGATTTGTATGCCTTTGTAACTCTGAAATTCATCGTTCACTTATCCAACCTCAAGGATTTTTATTTTTATTTTTTGCTTGACAAAATGATTTTATTTTAACTGTAATTATCTTTAGCAGATACTGGGCTTGAACATGACTTCAGAGGCAATGAAAAACTTGATGTTCGCATGGTAACAAATGAGGAAATTGCTGATGCCGAAGAATTTCTAAAAGATAGCTACAGCATACATCCTTTTCCTGAGAGCAGTGACCCTTTAGATGTTTATGGGGTGGAAGATTTCGTCACAGCAGATACAAATGTTCAAAACTCTAGTATTCACAAAATCCAGGAAGATTCAAAAGTTGATCCTGCATTCTCTAGGTTTCATCAGGAGTATGAGGTATTTGACTTGAAAATTTTCCACCGGAAGAACAGGTTCACCATCAAATACCTTTCTTATTTTCTTCTGTGGCCAAATAATTCTAGGGATATTGTATGCTCATGCTATAGGTGTCTACTGCAGGACTGGCTTTGAGGAAAACAAAGAATTCCCTATTGTCATGGATTCAGTTATAGCCGGAAGATATCGTGTCACTGAGTATCTTGGTTCTGCTGCATTCAGCAAGGTTGTACGTGCACACGATCTTCGAACTGGAGTTGATGTATGTCTTAAAATAATAAAAAATGATAAGGATTTCTTTGACCAGAGCTTGGATGAGATAAAGCTCCTTAAGTTTGTCAATAAGTATGACCCAGATGATGACCATCACATACTTCGTCTCTATGATTACTTCTACTTTCAGGTGTGTAATGCACAAATTCAGTGAACTAAGCCTTTTGCTTTGTTTTACATTGAATTCATCGTACAGTCATATTGCTCTTCAGGTGGATTCATTCAAAGTCATAAGGATTCATTAATAATGCAAGTTCTTTTCCTGTTCGTGACGTACACTTCAATATTTTCCCTGTTTGATGTTATCGGAGCTCATTTTTTAACTTGCAAAATGCTGACGGTAATACAATTCGACAGGAACATCTCTTCATTGTCACTGAATTACTACGCGCGAATCTGTATGAGTTTCAGAAATACAACCAGGAATCTGGTGATGAGGTATACTTTTCATTGCCCAGAATACAGGTATGTGTGACTGTTTTGTGATCAAATAATTCCATACAACTGTCATATGGATCAGTTAATAATTTTGTGAATTCTGATTGTTAAAATTCAAGTAATCAGAAAATGCATTTATAGCTAACCATGTAATACCCTACTCCCTCCGTTCCAAAATGTGAGTGGTTTTAGTTCTATCCAAAGTCAAACTTCTCTAACTTAGACCAAGTTTATAGAAAAAACATATGAGCATCTACAATATCAAATAAATGCACTACCAAGACATACTTTGTTGTGGATTTAGTGAAACTGATTTGATGTTGTAGATGTAGGTTTCTTTTTCTATAAACTTGGTTAAAGCTAGAGAAGTTTGACTTAGGGCAAAACTAAAATCTCTAACATTTTGGAACAGAGGGAGCACTTCTGTAAAACAAAGTTTTTTTTTCGGTCTTTGTTGACCAACTATCTCTGAATATGTTTTTAAAATGTTGGAATAGATACTCTAAGCGTTATTAATTTTTTTAGGTGGAAACAAAAAGGGTTGACTGAAATATGAGCCTTTTGTCTTGCTTTCAGGCTATAGCTCGACAATGCTTGCAGGCTTTGGTGTACTTGCATCATTTAAACATTGTTCACTGTGACCTGAAACCAGAGAATATCCTTCTGAAGAGCTACAGCAGATGTGAAATCAAGGTTATTGATCTTGGAAGCAGCTGCTTCATGTCAGACAACTTAAACATGTACATCCAGTCACGTTCTTACCGATCTCCTGAGGTCATCCTGGGTTTGCCATATGATAAAAAAATTGACATTTGGTCTCTTGGCTGCATCTTGGCTGAACTATACACTGGTGAAGTAAGTTTTCATCTTGATTTCCTACTCTGTATTTTGTTTGGTGTTATATTGAACTTTCAACAGGTTGAAATATTGTATGCAGTGAAAGGCAATTCAAATGATTCTTAAAAAAATCCAGTTGACATGATAAATAAGGTTGTGCTGACAGTTAAATCGTTACTTGTCTTTTAAGCTTATCTTGCTTCTGGCAACTGTTAGCATTTTTTGAAGCGATGTCAGTAGAAGCCCCTACTGTGGTAAATAGCTGTCAGCACTCAGCACAACCTAATTTGTCATTGTGTTGGCATTTACTGTGGTAAATAACTTTTGGCATTTGATGTTCTCGTTGTGTTATGTTACCTTGTTTAGTTACTCTCTTCATCCAGGGAAGACCAATATGTGCTTGACATGTTGTTAGAACCTTAGGTGGCATTGCATTAAGAAGAAATAGTCGCCCAAATTCAAGTTGAAAAGGACTCTAACCTGGGGTTCCAAAAGTGTATGATTAAACATCTGAAAAATACTTGAAGTTTAAAAACGCATATAATGGGGAATCATTGTCTTGATAATGTGTCTATTCAAATAGTAGGAGAGACCATGCTCTCCTGCTTTTTGAAAGAAGTCATATGTGATTGCTACCCTCTCATCATGTTACAGGTGCTCTTTCCTAATGAATCAGTACCAATCATTCTTGCCCGTATGATCGGGACAATTGGTCCAATTGACATGGAAATGCTTGCGTTGGGACAGGAGACACAGAAGTACTTCACAGATGATTATGACCTTTTCCACAAAAATGAGGTAATTAGTGGATTATATTCAAAGTTTATCAACATAACTTAGTTTGAATGTGCACTATAGTTCAAAACAAATATATGATGTTGTACATGTCAATTTTTTGCAATATGACCTGAAAATCCTAGTCTTTGTTTAGTATTAAGGACCTCTGTCCCACATGCGTGGCATGGTAAATACCAGCAGCAGTACATTTACTTTGTAGTAGAGGTTTATTTATGCTGCAGCACTTTTTCTAAATTTTCTTATGCCATATACAAAACCTAGAGTAATGTAGAAGTAAAAGCTGATAGCTCAAATACCTGTGCCTGAGAAAACTGCTAACGTTGTACCAAGTAACATTACCAACAGCAAAGAGATACTGTTTGGAACAAGTCTCAATCCGCTTAAAAAAAGAGGTCTTCTCAATTCTGCTTCATCGCTAATAATCTAGTCTGCAAGCGCAGGTTCAATGGTTAGGGGGGTGTTTGATTGCAGGGACTAAACTTTAGTCCCTGTCACATCGAAGGTTTAATTACTAATTAGGAGTATTAAACATAGACTAATTACAAAACTAATGGAGACTAATTTGCGAGATGAATCTATTAAGCCTAATTAGTCCATAGTTTGACAATATGGTGTTATCGTAAACATGTGCTAATGATGGATTAATTAGGCTTAATAGATTCGTATCGCGAGTTAGCCTCCATCTGTGTAATTAGTTTTATAATTACCTTATGTTTAGTCCTCCTAATTAGTATCCGAAGATTCGATGTGATGAGGACTAAACTTTAGTCCCTGGAACCAAACACCCCCTAAAACATAATCAAATAAGTTGCTGTTTGCTTCGATTGGGGTCCCTTGTCAGTATGCATTAGTATCCCGGTTAGTTGTACTGAAGTTGTACACCATCCTGCGTATGTTTTTGAGGTGCAGAAGAACCCAACAGTTTAACCTACACTTATCCTAAAACGCAAAATTTGTTTGCTATCACTATGAAGATCTTTGGCATAAGATGTTTAGTTGTTTGTTCTTTGCACAATTCATTCAGCGAAGTACTTATTTTTCTTATTCCATTTCCTGTTAAAAATCAGGAGACGGGTCAGTTGGAATATTTGATCCCAGAGAAATCATCTTTGCGGCGCCACTTGCAATGCCCCGACAAGAAGTTTGTTGATTTTCTGTCGTACCTGCTGCAAATAAATCCCGGAAAGAGACCAACGGCCATTGAAGCATTGCAACACCGATGGCTTTCAGTAGTATATAGCTGAGCTTGCCAATCAAGCTCTTTCCTCACAAATAGGGGCAGTGTCTGAAGTTACTCCTCTTTCCTCACAAGTAGGGTCAGTTTCTGAAGTTACTTGGCTCATGAAGCAACACGTTTCCTTTTGGAGCAGGATTTGGCTTCGTCGGATTTTTTTTTTCAGGTCAATCCTTGGCAATGAAACCCTATTTTGCAATGTGAATTGATCGTGGATACACGCTAGTTCGTGCATGTAAATATGAGAAAAGTTACCTGTTGTATATGTACAGTTGCCATGTACTACGATGTAACTGATCCAACTATAGCCAAATAAATCGTTATGTATCTGTATTTTTTGACATACCTATGACATTACTCTGTTCTAATTTATGTGTTCTTGAGTTAATCGAATTTTGTGGTTCTTGACCTACGATTTATTTAATCCAATTCAGGAGATAATCAATCAAATTCTTGTGTTTAAGTTTCAATTGTCGATGTGCTACGTTCGCTTGGTGACAAATTGCTAAGACGTAATAAAAGATAAAAGGCCTGCCATGAAAGTTACTTCATGAAAGATGACAAACTGTGCAAAAACAGATATTCTCCCCTCACATATCTATATGCTTGTACAGCATTGGTTTATTCCTTGTATTAAGACCTTATAAGACCATCCAGAACTTTACTGCCTCAGGTCCGTGGAACTATTTGTTAGATCATCGAACTGTCACTGACAAAAACAGAAAGAGGTGCTATACAAGGATAAATTAAGAATCACATCACCAATAAAGGCCTATAATTCTGCTAAATTACAATTCATTTTTCTCTCTTTCCCTCCCCTTGAACACAGTTACTCCACATTGAACAGATTCTTCATGCATCTATACAGATTGTACAAGCATTCTCACAAGTTGCTTGGCTGTCTTGAGCCTTCCAATAATCCAATGTATCGCTCACAATTCCTAGACTGCCTGTTCAATTTGTGGGATTCCTTGTCCTTGGAACCACTCTGGCATGTGAAACGTTTCATATAATGCAGGCCTAACATCTTTTTCCAGAGAAAGGTGCTTGAGAAGTGGGAATATTGTTCCCATAAGCTAAAATTTCACAACATGTCAATGGATCAGTAACATTAGAAATTCTAAGTGTAGAGTCAAATAATTATTGATGTAGCTAGTCAGTATACCTGATCATCAACAGGTTGTGCAGCTGAAAATGTAATACAAGGTATTCCATTCAATGGCTGCAATAAGAAACTGTATGGATTGTTATCAACAAGGACAATTCTCCGGAAATCTTTGGACAAACAAGAAAGATCTTTAACATGCTCTCTGTATTCCCTGAAATTATAAACATACAGAATCAGAAGACTGAACCAGTCAGTTAATGCAACAAAGGACTAAAACTCGCTGAAAAAGTACTTTGTCCAATCAGACTGGTATAAAAGCCAAGAGTACAAGCAAACTACCATCAGCATGGCATGACGGATAATGGAAGCATCAGTAAAGCCAGATTAGTGGTTCACATGAAGTGTTCATAAACAAGAACATAACCACATAAGGTAGTGAAGTCAGCAGCAAACCAAAAGAAAAGATGAATCTCCGTCAGCATGAACAGAGTGCTGTCAAGCTGTTGCAGAATCACTTGTGAATTGTAAATTTCTACTTGAAACTTACCCACCAATTGAATGCAGTTGAGGCCACATTTTACTATTTTAAGAGTAAGAAACCTCAAAAAACAGAACAACCCATCACTAATAGCTTATGGAAATGCCAATGATAACTTACGTAGTAACAGTAGATGGACGATAGAGACGGTGAATGAATCTGTTGTGAGCATCTATCCTGTCAACTACAGGCTTTGCATAGCCTGGGTAAGAGCACAGATCAGTGGCGTGAGGTGGAATTAACTTTGCTCTTGTTGTCAAAAGATACAAATAGTTGAGAAGATCAAACCTTCCAAACCAGCTGTAAAGAGAACAAGGTCAGCAAATTCGCTAGTTCGCTGCAAAAACTCATGCAAACCAGGACGTTCAAAGACAGTTACACGATTTACCCTCTGCCTTCCTTCAGCATCCTGTAAACCATGAAGCATATCCTGTACCCTTCTAAGAATTATACTGAAAACAGCAATAGATAAGCAAAAGGCTTAAAGGCACAAATGACACTGCATTATACTTGCCTTTTCAGGCGATGTGCATTCCATGTCAAAGCAATGCAATCCTGCTTCAACAGCCTGGGTGCGCAGACTAGCAGGAAGGCTAGATGATTCATACGCGCAAATTAGAGTTTCGTCTAAATCAAGCACCACCTGAAGCAGGTATCAAAGGAAATTCACTCAAGCAGCCTTGATGATGATAACTATAATTGGCAAACAGCTAACAAACTATCGAAAATTATAGCCTAGAATCATGTTAGTACCAACCAGTTAGTCAGGAGCCTTTCCAAACAAATCATAACACACATCAAATCTCAAAACTGAACTTGCTGAAAATCTGTGTAAGTAATGATCACAACTTTCAGTTTTTACCATTCAACTCGGTAGTGCCCTGCGCCCACACGAATCCAGCTACAAAACCATATCCATTTAACCCGCAGTTCATTCTTACGAATAACCTCATAATTCCAAATTTCAAACCGATCCTTGACCTCCCCAAACTACCGAAGTCAACATCATTTCGCGTGACCAGAAGGACAAAGCATGGAGGTCCGTACCGTGAGCCGCCGGAGCGGCGGAGGCGAGGCGTCAGCTGGGGCCTCTGAGGGGAGCTGCACAAAGGCCACCTCAGGCGACGGTTGCGCCTGGGCGGCGACTGGGAGGAGCGGGTGGCGGAGGCCGACGAAGGAGAGCAGCTGCGCCCAGGATGAGGGCGTGCCGCGGACGATCCGGAGCAGGATCTGGAAGAGCAGACCGAGCCACCCCGACACCGCCCGCCAAACCGCCGCCGCCGCATGGCCTCGCTGCTGAACCGGCGCCACCTCCGTCGCCGCCGACATCTTTCTGGAGCCGGGAGGGCGGAGCGGGGAGGAAGCAATCATGCACAGGTCGCCTGCTCAGTATTTCCTTTGTGTGGGGCCGCTTCCCTAGTCGGAAACGGAACGGTGAAATCTGTGACAGCCGAGTTAAGACGACAAAATCCCGCCTCGTCCAGAGCTGGTGTCGTTTCACACGGCTGAAAATTTCAAAAAGAAATTGACACCGTTATAAAAAATAGCCATTTATTCGTATACGAGAGAAATATACGTTGATATATTCATAAAAAAATAACGCCGGAATTGCTAGATCTGAAAATTTGTTACAAATCACATTACGGTTGATTTTTTAAAAAAATTTGAAGCGGCACAGTTGAACTCATATATGTAATATATACACCTCTTCGAATGATTAGCAACTCCATTATACAGGTAAATAGTAATACTACCACCAACGATCTCATCTAAATAATAGACATTTTTGGACAATGAGCAGACCTCTCAGAAGAATTGGATCTTCATTGTACAGATAATAATGTCACCAACGGAGTATGTGTTTGTTGCCATTTAGGATGAGTAGTTGCTCTACCTGTTCACAAGGATGTCTACTCTGAACCAGTGTATGTAGCTTTGCCCCCTTACCATATGTACTAACATACAACAAAACAATGCATTTCTTTTAGAAAAAAACAAAACAATACAAACAATATTTTTTTACGATCCCATTCGCTCTGGTTAATTTATAGTTCTAGTTTCAAAAGGAAACAGTAAAAAGAGGATTTGAAAGTAAATATGCGAGCCAAATGAAGGGGAGCCGGGCCCAATGAGTTTCGATTCCTATGAGGGATCTCCTGCGCTATTGCAAGCCAGGGTTAAAAAAAGACTTATTGCGCTACGAGGAATCGCATGAGTTAGGAACTAACCAAAAAATGCGTAGAAAATGTATTGCTATCCAAAATTTCTCGTTACAGGTTCTCGACAAAAAGAAAACATCATCATCGTCATCCGTTCATCCACGCTACAGGAACTAACGTAAGTCCGGATCATATCGAATATTTAGATATCAATTAGAAGGACTAAATATGAAGTAACTATAAACATATAATGTATAAATGGAGACTAATTCACGAGAATTTGGTGAGCCTAATTAATCCATCATTAGTACATATTTACTGTATCACAATATTATCAAATCATGCACTAATTATATTTAGTGGATTCGACTCATAAATTAATCTCTATTTATATAGTTAATTTATATTTAATATTTCTAATTGATGTTAAATATCATATGCGAGAGGAACTAAAATTTAAAGTTTAGTACGTACCCTAACCATCAAGTAGGCCATTTGCCGTCCACCTCATCTAGCTGTGCTCAACGATCAATCCGATGCATCTACGAAGGAACCACGCGTGTCCTCGACACGCCAAACTGGATAACCAAAAACAGTGTTCCTGCGTGCAGATATTCTGTTCACTTCAGCGTCAGGAACGAACGAGCACGGCCCCACTGGCCCGTTCACGAACACGTACCGCGAACGAGTCGCCATCGCCGTCGATCGCGATCACGTACGGCGCACAAATCACGGTACCGCCGCGATGGTCAGCACACAACCGCCTGCATGCCTGACTGTTTGGGCAACAGCTTGCCTTCCCTTTTTTACGCTGCGCGGCGGAAGGAAAAGCCGACGAGCCTTGACCGTTGGCGGCTCTGCATCCCAAATCAGACGCCTCCTCGCGCTCGGCAAGCGGAGCAGCCGAGGGCGCCGAGGCGGAGAGGGAGGGCGAGTATGGTGAGGGCCCTCCACAGCTATTCCTCCGTCAGGGACGTCGCCTACAGGTTCGTCCCCCGGCTGCTCTCTGGGCTACTTGGATCGGGAATCGAACGATAGGCTTGCAGTTGCAGGATAGTATTTCGAGATCTCTGTCTTTGATTAGTTCCTTTCCCTTTTTTTTCTCTAGGAAGGAAACAGACCCTTTTCACCCCGCTGGTGTTTGGCCCCAAAGCGTAGCGTTTGTCTGGCAAATTTGATCTGTGTTGCGTGTTCTTGGGGATTCAATCTGGGAATCAAGCTGTTCGGTTCCGGTGATGATAGATACATGTTTACTCCTTTGGTTTTACTAGGGTTGCTTGCCTGTAATTAGTGGCCCTCTTACGAAGATTGATCAGAATAAAGGGCACACGAATTCGATCAACCACGGTGAATCCACTACCTATTCGGTATCTAGAATATATCAATCATGACCTTTGTCCTGAGAAAACAGAAACCTAGAACCCATATGTTTGGTTTGCAGTATATTATGACCTGTGAATGTAACGCTGAGTGGAAATTATTCTGGGCTCATGAAAATCGGCTCCTGATGCTTAGTAGGGACAAACAAATGATAGGGCATAATTTAGACATTACGAATTGTAGTGTGGTAGTTTCAGTTGTGAAAGCATGTAGCTCAATTTTGATGACATCTTGAATTTGTTTCTTACTGGCAGCTGTGGATACTGTGGATATGCATTAAACTTGAGCTCCACCACACGGAACACAGCAAACATCGGGTCCAAGTATGGCAAGCAGATCAGGAAAGGTGTTGTCTCATTCTTTGCAATTGATGAGAGCCGTTTTACACAAACCAATGAGATGAGGTGCATGCCATACTTCCATTCAACCCGTTCATGGGGCTTCTTCAGAAACAGGACGCGGTTGTTATGCCGGAAGTGCAGTGGTTATATTGGTAGTGCTTATGAAGATGAGGATTCCACCTCGTGCGAGGGCTCAGACGATCTGGACATGAGCTCCAAGGGCAGCAGCACATCCACTCGGAAGAAATATGTTATCAAGATCAATGCACTACAGCCCTCGTCGGACGATGACTCTGCTGCTCTCTTCTCCCCGTGATGGCAATCTGAATTATGAACTGCAGCCATGTGTGACTTTTCAAGTCTACTCAACTGCAAATGGAGTAAATGCAGAACCAAGAATTGCTCAATATTGTCAAGACCTTTCATAGAGGAATTTGCTATCTTTGTTCTGTTTCGGTCATCTTCTTGCTCATACTCCTATAGCTCCTCCATTTCCCTTCTGCAGCAGTGTAAGTGTATATCTTGACAGGGCCAGTGAATTTTGATTGTGTTAATACTACTGTAAAATGATAGGGTTTTTGTGTCTCTTCTGTAACTTGCCTCCAGTGTATTTTCAGTTTTCACTATGCTCTTGAAGTTGTCTGCTGTTACAATTTTTGAGACTTCTTGTATCAGGTATTCAGTTCGATATACATTATGTTATTGTGTCTGTGAACGAGCATGGGCGTGGCATGCAATTGTAGATTTCAAAGGAAGAGTGTAACCAATTTATCGGAATATTGTAACCTGTCTTTTGAATTTTGTCCATCTGAAGGATATGCTGGTCTCACTTATTTGGTGAGCAGATTTTTTGTTTATCTTAGAAGCTACATCAATGAACATATTAATCCCAACGCATGTTATTTGACTTGATATACTCCTTTCATTCATTTTCTGATAAGCTTTGGTTGTCGAATGGATTATTCAATAGGTCATGGAGATGGTAAACCTCTATCTTGATCCTGTTCATCACCACATGTTCATGTTTCTTTTTGCTTGTGTCTGTCCTTCGTCAGGCAAGGCACCCAATTCCAGCATCTTAAGCCCAAACCATCGTGATACTGGTAGGCACAAAACCTAAACATGATTTTGCTAGGATTCCAAATTCTAATTGGATCCTTGTAATACTAGCATGTAAACCAAATGTACTTATCTTGTTCAAAGATGGCACGCCACAAATCACTTAGCGAAACTCACCTCCCCAAGTCTACCAATACTTAACTAAAGCCCTGTCGCTTCGAAACTCCAAAGCAATTCCACTAAATAATTCAACGGCACAAGAAAAAGAACCAGCACGATCAGTTTTACTTTCGCAATCACCACAGGACTCATAGAACAGCTTTGCTTGTGATTGTAAAAGAATCGGTCATATAGATGCGCAGCACAGAACAACACCAGAATCACAAGTCAGCACGACAAGCTTGGTTCCCAATTTCAGAAGGTAACATCAATTAATTACTGTCTCATGATTCAGATAAACCTACTACAGCCTGAGATGAGCTAAACAAGCGAGCCTGAGACTTTCTTGACTGCAAGACTTGTGAGCACGGCCCAGGTAACGTTGGAGCTGCAGAAGGGAGACAGCGAGGGGACGGGCACATCAGCCTAGCCGCCGAAGCCGTAAAGGGTGCGGCCCTGGCGCTTGAGCGCGTAGACGACGTCCATGGCGGTGACGGTCTTGCGGCGGGCGTGCTCGGTGTAGGTGACGGCGTCGCGGATGACGTTCTCGAGGAAGATCTTGAGCACGCCGCGGGTCTCCTCGTAGATGAGCCCGGAGATGCGCTTCACGCCGCCCCTCCTCGCCAGCCGCCGGATCGCCGGCTTGGTGATGCCCTGGATGTTGTCGCGGAGCACCTTCCGGTGGCGCTTCGCGCCGCCCTTGCCGAGCCCCTTGCCGCCCTTGCCGCGCCCGGACATGCTTGCCGACGACCAGACGGGTGGTGGATTCCTCGGGCTGGAGGATTTGAGCGGGGGTGGGGAGATTGAAGGTGAGATCGGTGATTGGAGTGGGGGATAGAGGGAGGAAGGGGGAGGGGTTTAAATGGAGGCGAGAGGTGGGGGAAGGCGGTGGCTGCCGTTCGATGCGGAGGGATTGGACGGGTGGGATGGAGCAGTGGGAGGGATGCCGCGGATCCGTGACGTGGCGCGAGGCGCGGATCGGTGAGTTGGCGGGGGCGGGTCTGAAATTTCGTACGAAGAGGCGCGGTCGCGCGGACTTGAATTTTGGGGTCGCGGTTTCGTGCGTGGGATTCGTTGCTGGAAAGTGGAAGTGCAAATGTGCAATTGGGATTTGGCGCCGTTGCTGCATTGCAAAATGAGGACTCGTTCTCATAAATTTACATAATATCTTAATTACTTTTTTTCCCGAACTTACAGCGACAGATTGATTGCTTTCTTGAAAAATCTGGTGTGGTATTCCAGCTTTACCGAAATTGCACTATTTTGTTACCGCTCGTTAAAGAAACTGATGTCCGCAATAATTATCTTTTTCAATTAATACTTTCAATGGAAAATATTGTGGGCACTTCCATCTATCCAAGAAACTTTTACAGCCTTGGAAAGTTAGATATAGAAATGACATACAACATTGTCACAAATTCAAATGCTCATAGCAAACAGACATACAGTACTACGTGCAATGAGTAGTACTTAAGCGAGCATTGCGCTTGTACACGTACAGTAGTTAGCGAGCATGTGGAATCCAAAGAAAACGTGTATTTACATATGCTACGTTGGACGTATTTACTTAAGCACGTTGGTGAACTTGGGGTGTCTCAATGCTAAAAAAAACTATCAGTAGTTGTAGCTCATTGCGCTAACTCAGGTTGACGCGAAAATTCCGATCATCATTTCTTCATAAATCTCCAAAGGTTGGATATGAACTTTGGAAGTTTGGAAGGTCCTCCCATCGAGCATCCAAAATTGTCTCGAGTATCATTGGAAGTTTGAAAGGTCCTCCTCACCTTAGCACGACTTTCTTAAAACTTAAAAGTGGAGGGATATGAACTTCAAGAAACAAATATATTATATCTCCTCTCTCGCTTTCTTCACTCTGGTTACTCTTTTTATCATCTTGTTGACTTTTGGGTGATTTATTTCAGTCTACCTTCTTGTAAGTTTGGGACACAACGAGAGGGGTTGAAAAGCCTCTCTACATTATCATGAACCTTGGATAACTAGTAGAATCAACTAGAATTGTATAAATATAGATTAATTTGTTTTGTCTGTGATACAGAAATTTATTTTGTTTTGTCTTTTGTGGTACAGAAATTTTCCTGTTGCCCAAATTTCTGAATGTTGGCAATTTTCTCTGCAAGTTGTGCTATTTTTTCATAATTGCCTATTCCTTCTGTAGGATCAATCCTCGATTCTTAGGCACGGGTATAATTTACAAAAAATTATGCAACTGGATATAAAAGAAATACTATATTTATGCTTATGGTGTTATGTGGCAAACGGATGGTACCTAGCAAATTAGTTCCGTATGAAATAGCATTCGCCAACAGACAAAGTTCAGTGATATGGGGAATTTAATTTTGTCAAGATTACATGGAGTTTCTCCTTATGAAAATGGCCAACATATTTATATTTGCAAATAGATATTGATTTGTGTTTGTTATGTTCATGGGATAGGACGGTGGCATTATGTCCCTAGTTGACTCGCTCCTTTCATTCGTGGGCTAAAGGAAATGGGAAAGAAAAGAAACAACGTGCGCGCCAATGGACCGTGGGCCGAAGGAAATCAGCCCTCAAGGAAGAGACCAAGTCGGGGTCGCGGGTCGCCGACTCGCCTCCTCCCCTCCTCTAGCCGCCCGCACCACCACCTCGCGCGCCGCGGCGAGAATTCACCACCAGTCCACCACCGTGCTGGCCCGCCTCTCGCGCCGGCATTCAGCCACGTGCGTCGTGCGGCAGCACAGCCGACCGCCCCCGGGCGCCCCGGGACACGCGCCGCCCGCCTGCGCCTCTCGCGCATGGCCGTCCACGCCCACCGGCCGCGCGCGTCGCGCCGGGCCACCCGCCCGCGAACCACCTCCAGCTCGGCCCCGGCCGCGGCAACCGCACGAAAGGAACCGACCCCGTCCCCGCCCTATTTCGCCATGCCGCTCCCCGCCACCGACCGACCCACCCCTCCCCCTCTTCCCTGCCCCGGGCCACCCCGCGGCTCGGCCCGACGCCACCACAAACCCCTCGCCGGCGCACCTTCACCACGTCCGCGGCGCGGGGCGACCCGCCCCACCACGTAGGCGGCGAAGGCGAGCGGCCGGCGGCGCGCGTAGCGGGAAGAGGGGGGGGGGGGGGAGCGGGCGGCCACGCCGCGGCGTGAACCCGACCGGCTATGCTGCAGCGCGCAGCGAACAACGCCTACACCTGGTGGTGGGCGTCGCACATTCGCACCACCCAGTCCAAGTGGCTTGAAACCACCGTCGGCGGTAAGCAGCCCCATTTGTTCAGCTGCCATCCCCCGGTCGGCATCTCAACCGTCGCATGACGAGTTCGTATTGCACATTGCACATTGTACAGTGATTGTGCGTTTTCATTTGGTGCGCAGAGATGGAGGACAGGGTACAGGCCATGCTCAAGCTCATTGGGGCCGACGGCGATTCGTTCGGCAAGAAGGCGGAGCTCTACTTCAGGAGCCGGCCAGAGCTCATCAATCACGTGGAGGAGATGTTCAGATCATACCAGGCCCTCGCCGACAGGTATGACCGGATATCCAGTGAGCTGCACAAGGCCAACCACACCATTGCAACCGTGTTCCCGGACCAAGTGCAGTTCTCGATGCAAGAGGGGGATGTTGAAGGGTTCCCGAAAGCAATCAACGGGATTGATCTCAGCAATTTCAAATTCCCTGCGCTGGAATGCTTGTCTGTGGGCTCACAGAGCATGAGCAGGGGCACCAGCCCAGTCCCCAAGAGGGGGACCCAAGCACATAGGAGGGTCACCTCCAACATGACCAAGGAGAAGGCGCAGGAGGAGATAGACAAGCTGCAGAAACAAATCCTGGCGCTACAGACTGAGAAAGAGTTCTTGAAGACCTCTTATGACAGCGCGCTAGGCAAGTATCTGGACATTGAGAAACGGGTGTCTGAGTTGCAGGATGAAGTCTGCAGTTTGCAAAATGCTTTTAGCACTGGTGCGGCCATCGAAGACAATGAAGCTCGGGCGTTAATGGCTGCACAAGCCATTGTGTCGTGTGAGGATACGTTGGTGAACTTGCAGGACCAGCAAAAGAGATCAATTGAAGAGGCAAAGGTGGAGTTTCAACGAGCCAATGAGGCAATTGAAAAGCTGAAAACCTTCAAGAATGAATGTGGACTGCCTCATGCACAAATGGATGGGCATGATCACGATGACAAGGAACTTAGCCATGCACTGCCCTCAGAGGATGCTGATGATCCAGCTCTGGATGAGAGTAGGCTTGACCTCCAGGAAATATGTCAAAATGTCAAAGAAATATTTGAACGCTACCCGGAGTTATCAGTTGCAGAATTAGCGGATAAGGTTGATCGACTTGTGGAGAAGGTGGTCAACCTTGAACTTGCTAGTACTTCACAGAATGCTCAGATCAATAGAATGAGGACAGAGATAGATGGCCTTCACGAGCATCTGCATGCTTTGGAGCAGGACAAGGCTGCTTTGGTTGTTGATTCCAGTAACTTGGCTGACAGGTTGAAGAAAGTTGAAGAAATGCTGCAAGAAGTACACCAAATTTGGAAGTCTGTACAAAATGGGACAGGGAACATTTGTAAACAAATGACTGAAGCCTCCCATGAACTTACTGAATTCGTTGAAACATTACATGCTCCTGAGCCAGAAATTAGAGATTTCATGGATTCATTGCGAGACTCCAAAGCCATAGCGTCTCTGGAAGATGACTCAGGACTAGCAAGTCCATTTATCAAAAAGGGCCAATCTAGTGCTTTACATGGCACTAGCGAAATTGAGAAGCATGATGAAATCTCAGAAGGTACTGTAGCCCAGAAACAGCTAGTTCCAAAAGATCCCGAAGGTGAGGAGATGGTTCTATTAGAAGACTATGCATCTGCACTTCAGAGGTACAAAGATACAGAGCAAAAGCTTTCTGAAATTGAGAAGAGAAATCAAGAGTATCATCTTGAGGCAATGTCAGAACTGAAGGAACTTAAGAGTGCCAATGTAACGAAAGATGAGGAGATCCACTCTCTTAGGCGCATGCTAAGTTCTTTGCAGAAAAAGATGACTGTTTCTATTACTGAGAGCATAGAGAAATCAGAAGAAACATCCAAGATAAGCACCAGTCCTGCCACAGAAGACAAAGAGATTGCTGAGATAGAGGAATACATTAAGCAATGCCAAGCTGATGACTCACTAACTTGTTCGGTTGCAGAGGAGAAATTTAGAACAGAGATTGACAAGGTATTGGGGGAGAACTTGGACTTCTGGTTGAGGTTTAGCACATCATATCATCAAATACAGAATTTCCAAACATCCTTTGACAAGCTGAAAACTGAGATGCACAAATTGGCTGATGAACAGGAACAAGGGGGCACTTACGGCTTTGCTGCTAGTTATCAGGTAGCAAAGCTGGAGTCAGCAGTACTAGAAAAGAAATTTCGGGATCTGAATACAGAACTTCAAGTTTGGATGGAAAAGAATGTCCTATTAAAAGGAGAGTTAGAGAACAGATTCTCATCGCTGTGTAGCATACAAGAAGATATATCTAAGATCACAACTCTGGATAAAAGTGATGAAGTTCACTTCAACGCATTCCAAGCTGCGAAATTCCAAGGAGAGGTGCTTAATATGAAACAAGAGAATAACAAAGTTGCTAAGGAACTAGAAGCTGGGCTGGACCATGTAAGAGGCCTTCAAGTGGAGGTTGGAAGGGTGCTCTTGAAGCTCAGAGAGAACCTTGAGGTATCAATAGCAAGAAGCCACCGAGCCCAACAAAACTTCCGGAACCTGTCAACAAAAGCCGGGGTGCCCCTTAGAACTTTTCTGTTTGGCTCAAAGCCAAAGAGACCATCACTCTTTTCGTGCATGGGTCCTGGGGTGCATAAGCATCATGGTGGCTCAAAGGCTGGGCGTAGATGAGTATTGTCAATTTTTTTTTGACATTTACGCTAAAGAGATCTCAATGTACATGGCAATTCATATGTGATAAATGTGGTTTCTCTTAGGCCTTAAATGTAAAAGACCCCCATCTCTTAAATCAAATTCGGTTTGCAAATGTCCACCCATTCCTGATTTGATAGTTTACCTATATGATCTTAATTTCAGAACTAAATTGGATGGGAATATATAATTTGAAATTGTTTAAAGCGCTCAAGGTACTGGAAGAAATACTGATGGTGCCCCTGTTTCTCAATATCTTCAGCTGGCAAAAGTACCAATTACAAAATGCTGGTGCAACTGTTTTGTAGTTGAGCTACTAGGACAAAGTCAACTGTTGCCGTTTAAACCTTTGCAGATCTTTAATAATATTGTGGCAGATAACATAAAATGCAAACTTTAATAATATGGTGGCAGAGAATATAAAATGCAATCTTAGTCTTTTAGTTGTAGTGTAGTGAAGGGACAGTTGATTAAATCAAACTTCGTTTTGTTTCTTCAGGAGCAAAACCTAAACCTTCTTTAAAATTAGAACTGCTGGTATGCACAATAATTTAGCAGCCAGTGTTTTCATGGAAGGGGGACTGCCAATATCTTACATCAGATGGACTTGATCAGTTATGTTTCATATCGATACCTTTAGGAAGAAACAAAATATAATGCTATGTTTGCTTCTTGTTCTTCTTTTTAATATATGAAGATTTTAGTACTCTCTAGGAGACAACGTATGAGCTGTCAGTTATCAGATATGACCACTCCTGTTCCTCATAAACTCAGAAGTTCCATGATAGTTTGTTTGGTTTATGAGGAACAGTTCTGTTCATTCCTGAGTTTATCAGACCAATAGTGAAAGAATGGTAAAAAAAAGGTCCCAAGCCAAAGGAAATTGAGCATATGCATGTGCTTCAACTTCTGAGTTTATCAGATCATGGCATAATATCTTTTCCAGGCCTGCCTATCTTTGTGCCGAGCTCTTTCTTAAATCTCTTTCTGTTCCTTTCTTCTGTGTTTAGAGTGACATCATTTTTATGCAGTTTTCTCTTATCAATCCAACTGGGACAGTTATTCCATCAAATTTTTTTTTCTGATTTTCTTGCTAGCCATTTTTTTCTCAAATATGCAAGAGAACTGCGTATCATTTCATTATAGAACTATTTCAGAAGAAAAGGTTACAAAAAGAAAAATACCCAGTTAAAAACACCACTTGCACACACCTGACGTTTTCTAGCCAAATGTTGCAAGTGGATCCTCTTGACAATGTAGATGTGAATTGCACATTTTTTTTACTACCTCATCTCTAATTATTGTTCTTGTCCTTGGTAAGTGGCTTTATTGATAATCCAAAAGCAAATTCCATACTGCAGTTGGAAAGATAGGTTGCATGTGCAGCTTAAGTCCCAAAAGCTAGTCACATATGTTTAATGTGTTCTTTTCTTTTTCAAAGGAGAAAAAAAAGCTACATCATTCTCTTAGTGTGTTTCTTCAAAAAAAAAAAAAGGGAGCTTCTTTTTAATCTCTTACGGAGAATTCAATGTTATTGTTTTTTTATATAAAAATGTTCATATTGCGCTGGGTAAGGATTGTTTGATGTCTCCAATATCCACACTTGCAAAAGGTTCATACATGTATAAACATGTTTAGTAAGATGTATTTTTGTACTTCATTTCTTATGCAGAAATGTCACTGGAATCAGCTTCTTTGTGTTTATTAATGCATATATGGCTGGAGCATATTCCTAGCTGCAAGTGACACCTGTTTCATTCTTCAAAAGGTGTTGGATTCGGCATAAACTTTGAGTCTTTCATCAAAGGCAGATATATTTTGAACTTGTTTTGCTTCCTGGAAAGGAATCTCATTTTCTATGCCTTGCTAGATAGAAAGAGGGGCAACTTTTTTTATCAGCTATTTGCCATGCCAGAAATTTCTATATATGAATATTTTCATAAGACAATCTCGTTGTCAAATAGGCATGAAAGAGTTTACATTGATTAATCGAGACATTTAAATTGTTCAGTATGCATCAGATGATATCTTTGACATGTTGGTTGTCAGCTGTGGTTAGCATGCTGAGTTGGTATATTAGTAATTTTCTGCCTTGTTAATGGAGTGGGCCTACAGACCTTTGGTTTATGTTGGAACTATGCATCAAATCTTCTCTTTTTATACCAACCCTCCTTCACTCGCACTGACTCGCCAACACATCAAAGGGATTCACACCCAAAAGCCATGTTCCACCCTTCGTCTTCGTCGGCACCCTACAGTGACCTCTCCATGCACCATGCAGTGAGCTTCTCTTCTGCTGTGCCCACAGCTCCAACCGAAATTCCTCGTGGGGGTTTCTTCCACGACAACGGTGGCCTGCTAGCACTTCCCAATGTTGCTGCATCGGCGCCACCTCCTTACCCCTCTTCCCTGCCTTCCTACTACTTCCACAAAAACACCAGCTCATATTTCCTCCCTCTTCACCTCCAGTTGTCTGAACAACTTAGCAGTAATGCCACCTTCTCTTGCTCGTCTCCTTCGGCAAGCCAGTTGCCTCTTCCGCATGTTCCTTCTTCCCCTTCCTCATCCTCTGGCGACTTCTTGGAATTCAGCACCGGAGCCCTGCGGCGTGTCTTCAGTACCGGTGACCTCCAGGTAACAGAACATGCCTCAAGCTGAACTCGTAGCTGATCATCAACAAGTTCTAATTACTTCTCTGCCGTGTTGATGCAAAACAGGTGATGAATGTCTCGCCGTCTCCACCGCCACCACCACTTTCAGGTGACACACACGGCCAGGATGCAGGAGGGCCTTTCACTCAGAAGGTCGGGCGATACAGTGCTGAAGAACGCAAGGAGAAGATTGAGCGCTACCGTACCAAGCGTAACCAGAGGAACTTCCACAAAAAGATCACTGTAATGGTTTTCCCACACCACATAACCTGCAAATGCATTCCATGACCAATACATGTCCTGTCCTTCAATGCATCTGTTACTCACCATCTCTGGACCTCTCCAGTATGCCTGCAGGAAGACGCTGGCGGATAGCAGGCCCAGGGTGCAGGGCCGCTTCGCGAGGAACGCCGAGACGGAGGCTGAGGCTGTTGCAGGCCACGAGAGGGAGGCCTCCGACAACAGCTACGAGCACTGCCATTACAGCGAGCTCACCACCAACGGCAGCAGCTGCTTCGACAGCATGTGCAGGGAAAGTGGCAAGACCACAACATTTGACGACGGCAAGTGGTGGTGGGAAACGCCGGTAGCCTCTGCAGCAGCAGCAGCCAATGGGCATCATGGGCACCATCACTACCAGCAGCAACAGCAGCTTCTTGATTTCGACCTCGACGTCAACGAAGAGGATCTGTGGGCCAGCCTAGCTGACATGTACTCCGGGACCTGACCTGGGCCATGCAGCGGGTGTCCTGATTGGCGCTGTCTGGTTCGAGGAAGGCAGGGGGGCACTGAGCGGCGGCTGCCGTTGCCGGGGCAGTGCGGCGGTCACTGGCGTTGCTGACCTTCTTGTGCCGTAGTGCATCGTAGCCTTTAGGAGTAGTAAAAAAACAAGACAAGGAGATGGAAAGCCACCTCTCGTGTAAGAACAGCTTGTTCCCTGTGTGCTCCCGAGTTACCCTATTCTGCAATGCAATCTTCCATAAAGTTTGGCGCTGGTGCTCTGCGCCTTTCTACATACCTGTTTTTGTGAGGTCTGAGTGCTGCAACTTTGGCGCCATGTTTTTTGTCCAGTGTGTGAGCTGTTTTGATTTGTCTTGCTTGTGATTTGCAGTTGGTAGTGCTGGTGCACAGGTCTGGCTGCGGTTAGTGGCATGCTTGGTTTAACAATGTTTCTGCCATTGGCATGACAACGAGCTGATCTGGGAGCCCACTGAGGTAAGCTGTGTGCCGACCCGAAGGTTCCGAAGTGTGGATGGTGATTGTCGCTGTCACTGATAACAGTTCCAGAGGTGTCTCCAACATCCTGTAGAGTGCGCCATCAGACGTGTCATGATGCAGAAGTGAGTTTGATATATGGTTCCGAGGGTTAAGAAAGTGTGGCAAGCCATGATTGTGACGACAAACCAGGCACATGTATTTTAAGTGTGACAAAGGCAAGGTTAGGCATTATAAAAAGTTAGGCTTCAAGCTGCACATCCTGTATGTGTATGTCTCAAAATCGTACTCTCTTCAAAATCTAATGGCCATCCTGACTGTATATATTTTTTTAACAGGGCTTTTGGAAGATTCCAACTCATTGCTACTTCTTTTTTTTGCTATGTGCTTGTGTGGCTTCTGCTACACGGAAACCTCCTAAGAATTGTACACGGAAATACTAACATATTGTACTACGAAAATTCTACATTTTGGGGAAATGATTTGTGGCTCACTTTCTCAATTGTGTCGGTCCAATCGAGTTGGTTGATGCAGCAACGGAGTCATTTCAGCTATGGAAACACTTGATTCTTACTCTGATCGCGGTAGTAATAATCCTGCACGGACGTGCCTGCTCTTGAGTGAAAGAAATTTATCGTTCCAAGAAGCATCCTTTCCTCTCTCTTTTTTTCAAAAAAAAAATAATGTTGCAGAGGCAGAGAACAAAAATGCAAACTATATATGTCATGGAATCTGGACACGGGAGCAACTTTTTGCCATGATGTGATCGACAAAAGTCGCAATATTACCCTAAATGCAGAGCATGGATGGTCGCCTGGATGCTGAAGAAGGTATCTTGTTTGCTTGAAGCCATGACTCCCTAGCCTGCCTCTGGTACATTCCATTAACCCAGAAACGTTCAATCAAGTTAAGAACAGTTTCATTTTTATGTTTCACCTAGAAAATCTTTCTGAAAATTCTGCTCGTCACTAACCCGCCCACACACCAATATCTTGATCGAAGTCACAAGCCGATTCCTTATATCCGACACAACCAATCTTCAGTACCTGACCTTTTTGACCACCGCAAACCGCTAAAATGCGGTACTTGAAGCGGGCATCGCCGAAGAATAAAGCAACAAAACTGTGCCTAGAAATGTAGCTACCTCGACAGAAAATCGAAGAGGCGCGGCACAAAACACCCAATGAACGAGAGTTCAGCAGCCTCTTTCTTCGCGTACATTTATATTGCTTACGTGCATTTGGAATGGTCAGTGGAGCAACAGACGACAAACTGTCTGCAACTGGCAAAAGTGCAGCACCAGAGGCCAGGATGTGAGCTGAAGATCGGTCAAAGGGGAATAAGAACCCCTCAACGCAAGGTGATGCACAACTCAATGATGAGAGGAGTAATGAGTAAGCCTTTTTACCATTAGTTTACCTCCTACAGTCCTATGCATTGCTTATAATACTAGCCGGCCAAGTGATTCCTGCATACATTGTTGTATCAGCCACTCAAACAAAAATCAATCTTATGCGATGATTAGACACACAAAGCTGTAGTAAGTACACAAACCTGAAGAAGGCATCGCGATAAATCTTAAAAATTTGGTAAAGCAAGAAAAATGGAGGGGTTTTTTAAAAAAACACCATTCCAATAATCTATATAGTAGGACTTGTTAGCAAAAGAGATTAGCTGTGGAGATCTAAACAAACCAGCATTGCACCTCTCCGCCTCCCTGTGGAATTTCTAGCTTTAGCCAAAAGGCTATGCGCCTCGTTGTAGCGCGAGAGTGAAGGGACATTTGACCGCCTCTCGATCGCCTCCCCTAGAGGCGGGGGAGTGTGGCGGCCTGATTCTCTGTCGGCCGCTAATGCCAAGTACCAGACGAAGATAACTTTGTTAATCCCACTATGATTGCAAGTCTAACTACTATTCAGTACTGCTGAAGACTTTTGTGTAGTTGAAGTTTACATGCTGCAAATATGTGCTTAATTTGTGATCAATAAACTGTTTGCTGACATTCTGGTCAGATGTCTATTAGCTTCCAGTAAGTGTAAGCATTTGCTCTTCGTTTTAGAGTCCTTTTAAGATCCCTCAAATGTTTTGCTCTTCTTTCAGATGATGCTAATAGTTACATATAGTCCAGTGAACATAATGGTCAACAAGGCATCTCAGGTTAGAGGGACCAACTACTTTCCCAAGTGGACTGCTGAGATAAGAAGAAAGCAGGAATCATGCGAGGTGTTTCACTCACATTTCATCCCCATTACTTAACGAAGAACCGTGGCAAGAACAAAAATGATGGCCCGGCCTTTTCGCGCGGTATCAGTCATAGGGAGAAGAACACATGGCGGCGACAAAAGTGGTGTCCCGGATGCTAATTTTGACCCTGAATAGAAAAACCAGACTGCCCACTAAACCCCTCGCCAATTACAATTGCTGATTCTTTGATGGAGGGTACGGTAGGAGATTACCGCAATCTTTGCGCACTCGAGGGATCTCCACGGGGAGATGAGATTTTTCGCTTGATTGGCCCGGTTAAACTTTAAGCAAAATTTGTGTTTGCGAACAATTAAGGTCAGAGAAAGTTGTTCTTGCAGGAATTCCACGAAAAAGCGGAGAAAGCACGCGAAAAAGATGGAATATCCACCGGTCTGCAAATTTAGCAATGTGCCCCATGACAACAGACAACATACACAAAAGGGGGTGCCACTGACACTGAGCCACTGAGGAAATGGTAAATGATGCAGACTTTTTCGAGATACCCATTTTCAGCACATCAAAAATCTATTCAGGCCTGGGGCGTGGCACTGGGCTTTCCAAATATTCAGCACTCCGCAGAAAGAGGTCAGAGAATTTGGTGTGGTCAAACTGCTTTCACGTGAGCCGTAGTACATGGTACTAGATACTACGATCAATGCAGTGATCGACTGGGTTCCTTCTGTGGAGGTCGTCGTCACATACGACGGCCAAGGCGAAACAGAAAACGTATATGCGCGCGTGCTTTGTGGCAGGCAAGTCCAAGCATCCAAGGGATTGTGCAATCTGATGTATGGTGATGCTTAATAACATGTAGGGATTTCTAACACGTACTCCCTCGGTCTCCGTTCTGAAATATAAATATGAGAATTTTGATTTGTCCTAATCTACGCTTGACCAAATTTATAAAGAAAAATATTAATGTCTAACATATCAAATAAGTAAATTATAAAAATATGTTTCACAATGAATCTAAATATTCTTATTTGATATTTAAAATATTATTGTACTTTCTATACACTTAATCAAACTTAGAATAGTTCGACTTAATAAATCAAAATGCTTTATATTTCAGTAAGAAGTGAGTATACCTGAACCTAAATTCCTACTTTACGCAGCACGGCCATCTGTGCAATTGTAATCTTTCCTTTTCTTTTGATGCTGTTCCTTCTGTGCAAAAGTAGGACCAGATACATCACCTTTTCTCTTTTTTTCCCCTTTTTGCAAAATTGTTACCAGATACAGCACCTGGCACTTGTCAGCAAATAGAACCGGTGACGGCGAGAGTTGTGGAGGTGGCACAGGCAGGGCCCGTGCAGGCTGCTTGCGGATCGCAGCGAGGCGCCTCCGGCCGCGGCCTCAGTGACCGAGGCCGGATGAGGCGGGGCGGAGGCATGCGTAGCGTAGGCGCGTAGCACTGACGGAGGTGACGGTGCCCGTCTTCCCGAGCCCGACTCTCGGCGGGAGGGTGGTGCGGCGCGTGCGCCGTGATCAGCGATCACACAGCGCGGCACGGCGGACGCCCCGGCCGCCGGGGCGGGCGCTAGTGTTTCTGGTCCGTTTCGGGTTCGGCTGCTTGGGCCACCGAGGCAGCGCGACGGGCTACGGGCCGACCACGCACCCCCGCGCGGGCTCGTCCGCGCAGCGCATTTCATGCGGTGTGGGCGAAGTGGGCGAATTGGGCTATGCGCGGCACCGCACACACAAGGGGTTGTTTAGACGAGGGGACTAAATTTATAGTTAAATTAGAAGTATTAAATTTATAAAATTAATTATATAAATGAGGCTAGTTCACGAGATAAATTTATTAAACTTTAATTAGCTCATGATTTGATTATGTTATGCTACAGTAAATATATATTAATGATGGATTAATTAGGTTTAGTAGATTCGTTCCGTAAATTAGCTCCATTTATGTAATTAATTTTATAATTAATTTTTATTTAATACTTCTAATTGGTGTTCAAACATTCAATGTGACTAATATGACGGGAGTAAAATTCAGTCACTTAAATCCAAACATGGCCGTAGAGTGAGAAAAAAGGATGTAGAGTGTGGAGCTGGCGGATCCAAACACATGTAAGAGCAGCTTCAGCGTAGGAATTTTGAATGTGGTATGAAGTTTCGGAGAAAGATTCCCTATGGCTATACGCTGGAGACGAGAGTGCTACGAGCACCGCCTTAGCTGCGCAGCTTGCTTTTTGCACCCGATGCTTCAAATAAAATAATATTATGCTACAGTAACTCCGCCGGAAGTAAACGGTAGGGGTCGAGAAAAGTTAGGCAACAATGAATATTATTTTCGAGGCAGGACTTAGCATGCTTAGCTAGAGTTTTATACTGGATGGCACCCGGATGACGTGTCCAATTTTAACAGTACCTTAGAGCAATTTCAGCAGTAGCCTCAGATTCTCTAAATATTATCAAGTCTAGCAATTGCTCTCAATTCTAACATATAATTTTCTAAAGACCTTCTAGAAATTAAGGAGGAGGGAATTTGAAGATCTTCTCAAAATAGAGATAGAGGATCTACTAGATTTGCTGGAGTTGATTTTCTTATTTAACCCTCTAACTTGAGATAGAGAGCTGTTACAGTCTTTTGGAGTTGCTCTCATGGTTTATATGCGGGTGCTGCTCTAATTCGGCCTGGTTGGACGGACCTGGCAACGTGGTGCTTGCAGTGCCAGTCCGGAACTCGCAACCGGGGACGCGCGTGACATCTGCTCAAGAAAACGCCACAAGCTGATCTCGATACTGGCATGGTCACGAACTGCCTTCGTGCCCGAGCGTTTCAGTTGAATTAGGCCCCCTTGTCTTGCATCCAAGTGAAACCAAAGCTGTCTACTATTATCCTATGTTTTAACTTAGTTCACAAATCCGTTGTAGTCTAGCTGGTTAGGATACTCGGCTCTCACCCGAGAGACCCGGGTTCGAGTCCCGGCAACGGAAATTTTTGGCGGTGCCCCTCCGTTTTTTTTCTGGTGCGGTCTGCACAGCCTGCCTCTAACAACGGACAATACGGAGACGAGTTTTTGGTCTAAAAACACTGAAGAACTAACTATCTTCTCTGAACATTTGGTTGCTCAAATGCATAACCTACTCAATTTTTTTTTATGGCTGTTACAGATAGGCGGCCCGCCAGTTTTTGATCCCTGCGTGGTGCACTCCGGATGTAGGGCAAACGGCCCGTGTCAGGTTCATCTCAGGCCCACTAAAAAAAAGGGTTCATCCCAGGCCCACCTGTCATCCTCGCGGTCCTCCTCCCCCCTGTTCTCCCCTATTTATTGCTCACTCGCCATGCACAGCAATCTACCCGCGCTCAGTTGGGGGCCTCACAATTCGAAACAACCTAATGAGGTAAAACCGGCAAATTATGCTCATCTTTTCTTGGTTCGTCTTTTCTTTCTTCGTTCTTCGCCATTCATTCATGCACATTGCTCTAGCAAACCTCCATTTTTTTTGTTTGCGTGATAACAAGCTTAATCGTCTGCAAATCAAACCCAGCACTGCACCACAACAGATAAAAAAAGAATAATCACATCCATCCCCGATCCTAACATGGCATCCTTCGTTGCGTTGATCCCGACCCGGTTGAATCCCCAGGGACTCCAACTGACGCGGGGGCCGACAAATCAAGCCAGCTGCAGGACCATCGTTCATCGAGGCAAAGGCAAGGGATCAATCGCCCGGTCGGTGCCATGGCTCTGAGCCAGAGCCCGCAGCTCGGCCTCGCCACCGGGCTGTTTGGCGTGCTCTCCTTCGTCCTCGCCGTCCTCGCCGAGCTCAAGAAGGTAACCCTAGCGCATTCCGCTGCGTTTCCGCACAAACGCCGGCCGGCCTGCCGGAATTAATTAACGAGAGGGTGTGCTTGCCCGGTGACCATGCAGCCGCCACACGGGACGCCGATCCAGCAGGGCGGGGACGTGGTGGTCTGCCGGTTCCCGCGCGACCCGACGGTGGCGCTGGGCGCGCTGTCCGCGCTCGCCGCGGCGTGCAGCGCGGCGCTGGGAGCGCTCGCCGTCTTCTTCCCCTACGGCGGCAGGCACGTCCCGCGGAACGTCCTCCTCGGGCACACCCCGCTCTACGTCTTCCTCCACGTCGCCGTGTAAGGAATCTCGATTGCCCACGCTGCTGGATCGCTTGTTACTTGCTATGCTAAAGAGATTCGCCTGTTTTTTTTTTCTTCTTCTGCGCGGCATGCAGAGGCGTCACGGTGGCCGGGGTGGGCACGACGGTGTGGGCGACGGCGACGGAGGCGATGCACCACGTCCGGAACGTGCACCGCGACCTGGCGTACGCCTGCCCGACGGTCGAGACCGGGGTGCTCGGCGGCGCGGCGTTCCTCAACCTGGACGCCATGCTCTTCTGGATCGTCTGCCTCATGCTCGTCGGCAACGTCAGGACGGACTACTTCGACGAGCACGGCGGGGACGGCGCGGGGGCCGAGGAGAAGTGACTCATCTTACCCGTGGTTCGCAACATGTACCATCATGCATCGGCATGGATATATATAATAACACACACGTACCGTCACGTGTATATTTGTACGTTGCCGTGCCTTTTGTGCCTAAAGCTTGTGATTTGCAAAGGCATCACCGTGCGCACATAAAACCAATCGACACGGTGAGAAACCGAAAGCGAATGGATACAAAGATAAAAAAAAACCCGAATGGATAGATAAATAAAATTGCCATTCCAGTAACCCTGTTAGCTAGATCTTTACGCGAGTAAAACTTCTTATTACTTCTATCCTAAATTACAATTTATTTTAACTTTTCTATACATATATTTTACTATGATGTACGCTACGTCTAGATACACAGTAAAAATCTATATATCTAAAAAATTTAAAATAAATTATAATTTGAGATGGAGGGAGAATTTAGTGGCACCGGTAGGGGGCTAGCAAACACTAAACACAGTCGCATTTCTGCCCATAACGAATTAACGGGGAACCAGATCCTCTGCAGTAGAGGATTCTACCACCGAGGGACGTCCGACGCGCTGGGACGTCGATCGCCCATCCAACGAATGGCACACATCGTCCGTCTAATAAGCATGAACGGTGAATAAATTTTCTGCATAGCCCACCAACGGCCCAAGCTTCCATCCCTCAACTCGGATCCTTGCCGTTCTACATAGCATGCAGACCGCCGCGCTGCCGCAGGGGAACGACGAGCGCCGTGCTGTCTTGGCCGCCCCGTCGAGCCTAGCGAACACTGGCGCGCTCTCGCCCTCAGTACAATAGGTCCTGCCCTGTTCAGCACCGGTAGGGCGGGGGGGCGCGGCCGCGCGTGTATGGGTAGCCGCGGAAGCAAGATTCGGCGTCGAGGGAACAGTCTGGTCGTGCAAGATGCGCGGGATCATGGCCATGAAGATTTCGTAGCTTGAAAGCGAGGGAGGTCGCCATGGCAGTGCTGTTGGTGCCGTGCGGCGCTCTAAGAGAGTCACTGGCAGAGCTGTCATGAACGTGGTGGTGACTGAATCTGAATGAGCTTTACCGAATGTTCTGAATTTTACAGACTCGCGTGCAGTCCTTCTCCGTATTCTCATCTTGCTTCCTTGCAAAATTCATTGTTATTTCACAGTTTACTCGTGGCGAGTGTTTCTACAGCAGATGGTGGAAATTTCTGCTCAGATGTATTGTGAACCTCTCTTGCATCTCAAATTGACAAATTAATCAGAGTTTCAAATTGACAAAGACACTCAATATTGAATCACAATCTCAGCTCACATCAACTCTTGTCTTTAACTCAACAATCTATCACCACGTTGCCTGCTTCTCCTTTTGAAGATAATCTCCTCAAGCTGCTGGCGACCCCTCCTGCATAAGGCCGTGTGCCGTGGCCCTCCAGGGCTTGGCGAGGACGCCGCTACCATCATCAGCAAGGCTGTGCGCCGTTGCGGATTCGATGACGGTGGCCTTGGACCAGGAGCTTTGGAAGCCGAGGGTGGCGGGGGTCGGCCGACGGCCATGGGGGATTTGGGGTTTCATGGTCTGTGTTCTTCAGAGTTCGGAATGGGCCGCATCGTTGTTTGTGGGCCGACGACTGAGAGGGCGCTGGCTTCCTTTTCGATGGATGCGGAAGCAACGGCGATGCGCAGTCAGACTCGGACGTTCCTAGGAGGTAGAATCATTTACTGCACATGATCTGGTTCCGAATTAACGATGCATCCTTCTCCCTTAACTGTTAACTCCGATCCGTATCTGCCAGAGCTCCTGTCTAGATTTTTTTTAAAAATTAAAACCAATCGTATCTGACAAACAACATGGCCTCCTCCTCCTCCTTCACGACTACCAATTGAGAGCTGGAACCTGGAAAAGGAAGAACAAGATCGATTCATCACTGCAGGCATGTTACCACCGGCACAATATGAGAGCTCGCTGCAGACTTTGCAGAGTACCTGCACGCGGATAGCTGGAGCAAGGGGGCGTGCGCAGTGCAGTGATGATTGGCGCGGTACATGCCTGTGCCTTGGTTCGGAACGCCGAGCGCGGCATTAAAAGCAGCGGAGCATGTTACGCCTCGTCCCCCCCGCGGCGAGGGAGGGAGGATGATCACAGGTGTCTCGGCGGTCGGCGCTCTCCCTGAGCCTGTGCGGCTGTGCCTGGCCCGGGGGCCCCACGGATCCCGCTGCGGCGTCGCTGGAAGCACGGTCCATTCATTTCCTCGCGCAGCGTAAGGCGTTGATCCTATGCGGCGCGATCTCTGCGACCGGGTGCGGGCGGCAAGTGCTGTCGGTGGGTGTGGTACGAACCCGGGTTTTTTTCTTCAGTTGCGTTATTTGCGGTGCACCAAATAAAGTCCAGAGGTACTGATGTATGTGGACAAATTCGAATCAGATATGTATGTGTGTACGTTGATTTGCCATAATGTGGTATGGGTTGTCTTCAATAATATAGAAGTAATTTTCTGCTCACCTACTAAAGGCTTTAGTAGGAGTTCTACGTGACATGACTAAGATATCCTACTTTGGAATGGAACAATAACTTTGTTTAGTGTCAAAAGTAAAAGAAACCTATTACACACACCTAAATGCAAAGCCCCATTTATTCTATTACCTCAATACAATGACAGAGAGTTTAGACACGAACCACTAAAATTTATAATACGCTCAAAAATCTTAACCCACTTAATGCCTGGGCTCGTACAAACAAAATATTTTTCTCCATTTTCTACCGACTTCAGAAAATTGAATCATAAAATTGCTTTATCTTTTTTTTAAAAAAAAAGCTGTTGTAGGCATGGAACTGACTTGAACTCTTCATTTATTGATGTGGCAAATCTACATATTACAAATAACTTGAGCTTAATGCAATGCTTGCATCAAGGACACAAAAAACACAATAGAAAGAGACACTAGGAAGTACTTCTACCTTACGTGACCAAAAGACAAACCCAAACATGCATAGTGCCAAGAACTATCAATAAAACTTAGAATGTCAAACTTACCCCAAACCATGAAGCATTCATTAAATTTGGTTCAAACTTTAGCATAAAACTTAAGAATGAAACATTATTGATACTAGCTTGCTTCATGTAGCACACCTTACTTGTTTGGCCTTTGCTTGCAACATAAAAAAATATTTAGTTGTTACGAAGTAATTAGTTGTTGATTATCAGCTTCAACATACATACCACAGCTTCCTCATCTGGACTTTGCTTGCAAGAATCAAGCTGCTTCGGAGATGGGATTCACAGGGAAACTAAATCCAACATTCAGTTTTAGGGGCCGTTTGGTATGACATCGGGCGGCTCCGGCTCCCTCCAAGACATCACTATAGAGGCACTCTCTTCATTAAATCCATTTTCCTCTCTCCTCCTCCTCTCTATGACACAGCTGGAGCAGCCGGAGTCAGATTTTCAGCTTCTCCGGCTCCGCGCTACAGTAGCAGTACATGCCGGTGCCGGAGCCGGCGGAGCCCGGGCAAAGAGGCCCTCGCTGCTGCTGATCTGCTCCGTCAAGGAAGACAGCCCAACCGCCGGGAGGCCCCGGGAGGGAGGGACAACACGAGGTGACCCCCCGTTTCCCCGTGCACGGAGGATCGGGATCTCGGTCTCGCGGAGGACACGAGTCACGGAACCCGTACTGCGTCCACCACTGCGACTGGGCGGCGAGTCCTCCTCGACCAACCCCCGTCCCCTCCCCCCGTGTCAGCCAAGAAAAGACCGCGCCGCGCGAGCCACGAGGGCGGTCACTCGTCAGGGTCACCCCAATTTCTCCCCAGTCCCCACACCCGGGAGTACGGACACTCTCCTACTCCGCCCGCCCGCGCAGTCCAGCCGGAGGCCAGATCAAACCCCACCGCCACCCCGCGGTCGAGCTAGCCACGCCGCCCGCCGGGTCCGCGAGGAGGAGGGGAGATGAAGCCCAAGAGCCTCCCGTTCATCGCCTTCGAGCACAAGCGGTGCGTTCCCTCGTCCCCCCGCCCCCGCTCCCGCCGCGCCGTGGCGGCATCCTCCGCCGCGCGTCGATAGCTTCCGGCGAGTTCGGGTCCCGCCCCTCCGTCCCGCTGTGGAGGAGGTTCCCGCTCGGCGGGTTCGGACGTGCTTGCTTTCGCTGGCCGGGGATCTCGGTCCGTTGCGGCGCGGGGGTTTGTTTTGCTGGATTTTCCTTTTTGGTAATGCGGCGGGAAATTCCGCGCGCTTTTTTGCGCCGGCGGGCATCTGGCCCCCCTCCACGGATCCGCGGGGAGTGGGTGTTTAGCTTCATGTGAAATTGTTGGCGGAATTGCCCGAATCGGGAGCTTTGTGGTGCACTGGCGTGTATCTTTTTCGAAAAGATCTGGGGGTCTGTGTGGCCGTTTCCTGTGGCAGAAGCGGACAGTTTCGGATTCGTTTTGGCAGGACTGCTTGTTCTGGAACTGCGTCGTGTATTCACCGAATTCGTGATGGATATGACTAGATATAGCAAACATTTCTTCCTGCTTTGAATCTGGGAGGGGACGCAAGTATAGATTCCTCGAAGTTTTAAGCGTAGATAGTTGCATTGTAGTTGGGAACAGTCTACGCTCTTTTCTGATGCTGTGTGATTGAATCAGGGATGCATATGGCTTTGCTGTGCGGCCCCAACACTTGCAGCGTTACAAGGAGTACGCAGGCATCTACAAGGTAGAAGACAGTCCCCTGATTTTTCATCTGCATTGTATGCTCTTGACACGCCACACACCTTCTGGGTGCTGTACTTGCAGGAAGAAGAGGAGGAGAGATCTGATAGATGGAAGCATTTTCTGGAGAGGCAGCCTGAGTCGTCTGGACAGGACGCTGGTGATAATGCTAAGAGTGGTGGTTCTGAATCACTGGCAGAGAAGACATCAGTAGGGCCACGGAAGATCGAAATATGGACGCCAATTAGGAAGTCCCTTGGCAACATCGAGCAGATGATGAGCCTGCGCGTGGAGAAGAAGCAATATTCTGCTGGAAAGCAGCAAGCAAATGATGGAACCCATCCCGTGAAAGTTGAAGAGGGCAAGTTGTCAGAGGACTCAGAGGACGAGTTCTATGATGTAGATAAGGTTGATCCTAGCCAAGAAATGCATTCGGGGGATACTGGGAATGCTGATGTCGGAAGCAGGAGTCATGAAGAAACTTGCATTTCAAAGGAAGAGTTGGAGTGTCTGGTCCATGGTGGACTACCAATGGCTTTGAGGGGAGAGGTGCGGTCTAAGCACTGAAGCCTTTTATTTTTTTCTTTTAGTTTTGATTTATTCAGCTCATTCAGCAGCTCTGTGGATTTCTGTTGACAGCTATGGCAAGCTTTTGTTGGTACTGGAGCTCGTAGGGTAGAAGGGTATTATGATAGTCTTGCAGCTGAAGGTGAATCAGAAAGTAACAAATGTTCAGATTCTTCAACCTCAGAAGCTATCCATGAAAAGTGGATAGGGCAAATAGAGAAGGTAGCCGTTTATGGACATTTTCATGTGGAATCATTTCTTTTTGGATACTTACTGCTGGAGAGTCTAAGACAGTTCAATCTGCACTTTGACTCCTTATAGGACTTGCCCAGAACTTTTCCAGGTCATCCTGCTTTAGATGAGGATGGAAGAAATGCTTTGAGACGCATGCTTATAGCTTATGCTAAACACAACCCATCAGTTGGTTACTGCCAGGTAATTTTTCCGACAAATGGTCAGCCTCATTATTGTCTTTTATGTTACCAAAATTCGATTGCTTCTTTGGATAACCGAAATGGCGAATCAATATAATTTTTTTCTTTTTTTGTACTCATCACACCACAGAGGTGAATTTAAAACCTAGTCTTCTATGCTTCTGATGAATATGAAATAACTACAACCTTTCTTAATCAATATTCTGGCATACTGTATTGTTTTACCAACGTTTTAGATCAGAAATCCAACATTTCTCTTAGCATAGATTCATCTTCTGAATACTGTAGGCGATGAACTTTTTTGCTGGTCTCTTGCTTCTATTGATGCCGGAGGAGAATGCATTTTGGTATGGCCCAAGACAATTTATTGCATCTCATGTTATTGTTGGATCAAATAATCTGTTAAATCCATCACTGGTATATGTTACAGGACATTGGTTGGAATTATCGATGACTATTTTGATGGTTACTTTTCTGAAGAAATGATTGAGTCACAGGTACTGCGAACTCGCCCAGTAATGTTTATTTTGCGTACTGGTGGTGCTTGAAGCCCCAAGTTCAATCCATTCTCCGAATTTTGGTTGTATTTCAGGTGGATCAGCTTGTTTTAGAGGAGTTGGTCCGAGAGAAATTCCCTAAACTAGGTTAGCAACCTATCATGATTAAAATATAATATTGGTGGCACACAACTCTTTCTGACCTAATGGAAAAGCAAAATCCAAGCATTACGGTTTGACATACTTCTTTTACGCAGCAAATCACCTGGATTACCTCGGACTTCAAGTTGCATGGGTTACTGGGCCGTGGTTCTTATCCATCTTCACAAATGTGCTTCCTTGGGAGAGTGGTTAGACTTTATTTTACATTATTTTCATCACTGAGTACTTGTAGAAGAACATTCTCTAAACGTATAGCTTAGCTAATGTAATGGTGTTACCTGCACAAAACAATTAACATCTATGATTCCGAACTACACATTGCTTGTAATAGACGGATGAACAATCTTGATCTCATGTAAAGGATTCCTTCTTAATATAATGATATGCAGCTCTCCTGCGTATTCAAGAAAAAGATCTCATGCAAAGGAAATATTCAAAACTTTCATCCAAGGAAGGGGACTAGATGATTTTGATCCAGGTCATTTTTATAAGGAGAGACCGAGTGAGAAGGGGTAAAGTAAGCACTCACTATACGGTTTGAAAGATAACTAGGCCTGCCTTAGATATTAGTGTTAGTTATGGGATACCCAGGAAGCCAGGAACACCATGTAAAACTCACTACTATGATTGCTTATTATGACCCCAGTTACCTCTATATAAGCAATAGAACCTGCTCGGTGTAGTGATCCCATACATATATACTTGAAAAAACTTTACATCACTTCTGAATATTATTAAACATTTCAGTTCTCCGTGTCTGGGATGTGCTTTTGTTCGATGGAAACAGGGTAATGCTGTTCCGGACAGCTCTTGCGCTACTGGAGTTCTATGGTACTAGAACATACATTTCCTTCGTTTCAGTTCCAATAAGAATATAGTATTTGTAGTCAGCCGATACACAGCAAACGATTTTTGTTGACTGATGCTCGCATCAATTGTAGGTCCTGCACTTGTAACTACAAAAGATGCCGGTGATGCAGTTACCCTTTTGCAGTCTTTAGCTGGTTCCACTTTCGACAGCAGCCAGCTTGTCTTGACAGCTCGCATGGGATACCAATCCGTAAATGAAACAATATTGCAAGAGCTAAGTAATAAACACCGCCCATCTGTTATATCTTCAATGGAAGAAAGAGCGAAAGGTCTAGGTGCTTGGACGGACACCAATGGTCTTGCATCAAAGCTGTATAACTTTAAACGTGACCCTGAACCATTGGTCTCATTAAGTGATTCAGCAGACCAATTGAGTGATGTGGGAGATGGGGATGCCAATCAAGAAAGTGATCCTGGAAACATGGATGATATGTATGGTGGCGTGACAGTCAATTCTGAGATTGATTCTTTGCCTGATCCAAAGGACCAGGTAACCTTCTCGATCATAGTCTCTAAATCCTGCTATCTACACTTAAAAAGGGTTGTAATCTGTGGCACTGTCATATTATTTTCGTTGTCCTTGGTCAAATCTAGAGATTGTTGTAGTTCATCACCCCATGGTAGTAATGTTTAGTTTTAGCACCACAGGTTGCCTGGCTGAAGTTGGAATTATGCCGACTGCTAGAGGAGAGAAGATCAGCTGTTCTCAGGTCTGTTAATTCCTCTCCAAGTTTCCATTACTTATTTTTTTATAAATTGCTGGAACCATTACAGGAGATATCACTTTTAATTTCTCACCAGATGTAATTAGCAGTTAAATTGTAGAGTAATTAGTGTGATGGCAATGGTAAATGTTCTCCCTTTCCTTCTTTTTAACTGCTTCAGGGGGGACCAGTTTTAACTAGTAGATTAATTAAAGCTGCTGTTTTTTTTCCAACTCATAAATCTAACATTATTGCAAAACAAATTCATAATTCTTGACCTGGTTGACCACATACCTTGCATGAAATATGACAACCTTATCAATTGTTTCTGGCAGCAATACAAGCAAACTATTCACTGCTGTTTATTTGCCAAGTTCTAGCTGCTGTACTTATGTTGTGAAACTGTTAAACACATGATCGCTTTACACAATACAATCATGCCCTTTTAGCTGAATATTTTCTTTTTAGTCGATATGTTCGTTTTATTTATGTGTTTGCTTTATTCTTTCTGCCTTGCAGAGCTGATGAACTAGAAACAGCGCTGATGGAAATGGTTAAGCAAGACAATAGGCGCCAATTAAGTGCAAAGGTAATAGAATACTATACTGTTGTTTACAAAGAAGATATTCAGCAACGGAAATATCCAGAATCTAGATTGTATGGTACTACGTGCTACCTCCATTTCAGTATTTCACAATATAGGCCCACAACAGTCACGCGCCCAGACCAAGCAATAAGTGTAAAGAACAGTAAATGAGAATGTCACACACTCACACATGCTGACATGCCCCTATTAAATTGCATGCTACGGTCACTAAACCTCCTTCACAAATTAAATTAGTGGTAGAGGGTGGAGATGTTGCTATAACTATACTCTTGCTTTCGTTTGTAAACATTTATTTGTGAAACTCAAAACTCCTGAGTAAAAGGTCATATAGGGAGTACCGTTGGGCTCATTGTTGCCAATTCCACATAAATCACTTCTAACTTTGTTTAGCTTCCTAAAGTATGAATATATAAGTATCATTCTATAATTGTGAAGTACAAATTACTATTTGATTTTTTAAGGAATCATTCAACAAATTCATCATAATTTATTTTATGATCTAAAGACTTCTTGTTTTCTTGGGCAAAAGAACTGTGAAAATATTTTCACTTTTGTCTTTCAGGTTGAGCAGTTGGAACAAGAAATATCTGAACTAAGACAGGCCCTGTCAGACAAGCAGGAACAGGAGGAAGCAATGTTTCAGGTACTGGTGTCTGCACGTTCTTCTAAATCCATTTTCCTACTACTGCGTATCCACTAACCAGGAATCTTGTTAAAGGTCCTGATGCGTGTAGAACAAGAACTGAAAATTGCAGAGGAAGCTCGCATCTCGGCCGAGCAGGATGCTGCTGCTCAGAGATACGCTGCTAATGTTCTACAGGTTAATCATTGACTTAATCTATTGCCAACATCAGCTTTATCATTTCATGCATCAGCTATTTCCAGTTGAACTAGGTGAAATCAGTCTTGTTTAGTGTATCATCTATTATCGGAGTAGCAAAAGATAAAACTTTGTTTTGTTTATTAACATATAAACATAGACTTCTCAGAGCAGCAGATGTAATACTTGGAAAATTCTCTTGGTAAGGTTGAAATTGAAAAATTGGCCTTGTTCAGAAATTAACTGGGTTTTGTTGGAAACCTGCTGAATTGGTCCAGCTCCTTTTCTTTTTGTAAAGGACTGTTTAATGGTACTGTTTTATCCCCATTTTGCCACTATATATGTATTTTTCTTTCTTAGACATTAAAAAACTCAACTTTATGGTGAAAAAGGAAAAAATGGATGGCTTCCACAGTAAACAGTCCTGAACCCTACTTGCAATTTGCAACCATCACATTATTTGTTTCAAGATATCCTTTTGAGAAAGAGGTCTCTAATTTATAAAACGTCCTCCTTTGTTTTTTTTTTCATTTCCATTGTTCAAACTATACCTGTTGTTCAGTATCTCATTGCTGAGTCCCAAATCCATACCCGCGTCAAATGGGTAGCATATGGACAGGAATTCATGTGCCCATGTGAAAAAGGGTTGGTTATGGATAATTCCCATTGAAATAGGGCATGGGGAGGGTTTATTCCCCATTTGCCGACTTCGCATCCATCCCCAACTGCGAACCTGTGGCGGCAAGTAGGAACATCTTGGCCCCTCCCTGACTGGCGTCCATGTATCAGTTCGCTGAGGTCGTGGCCTCCATTTCCTTCAGCCTGGCTGTCCTCGCTTGCATCAAGCCCGACAACACCGGCAGCTCATATGCTGCTGTGATTGGTGTCTGCCGTCTCGGTATCAACCTGCTCAGCTGCCATGTTGCCAGCCTCAAGGCCTCTACTGGTTAACAAGCTCGTCACAGCTCTCCAGGTCCCTGGAGCTGCCGTTCACTCCATTCTCCATGCTGCACCTTTTGAAGCCACAATCCAATGGATCCAATATGAGCGGTGCCGCAGCACATGGCCACCCGCCTGTCATCATGCATGCTACTAGTGTTGCTCAGCTATTTGCTGGATGGACCAAGTAACAGCAGCCATCAGTGATCGGGATGCGTAGTATAGCAACAGTAGCCATCAGAGATCAAAGTTCAAAGCTTATCCATCAGTTATCCAACTACCAATGAGTAGTGGAAAATTGGGTGTGGGCAAATATGGGGAGGGTACACAGTGGGTAAATGAGAGCTGGTTGTGGGTGGGACAAGCATGGCTGGGCACACACCCTCCCAGTGACAGGTATACTTAAGCTACTAATGCTTGTATTATTACTGAGATGGGTTCTGGTGCTTCTATTATTTTGTTGTCACTACTTATAATTGTTTTTGTCAGAATTAGCAAATTAGTATGTGCTTTCTTTCTAATCTTCTTTCACCTTAGCTTGTTCTACGCTTAAAGGATCATGGTTTGTGTGCAGGAAAAGTACGAGGAAGCTATGGCTTCACTTGCCCAAATGGAGAACCGAGCAGTAATGGCAGAAACAATGTTAGAGGCTACACTGCAGTACCAATCTAGCCAGCAGAAAGCACTGTCCCCTTGCCCTTCTCCAAGGTATCTCAGTCTTATCTTCTCTCAATACTCTTTGAGTGAGATGGACAGCTCCTTAAAACTAGTAATAAGGCAGTGCTAATTTACCAATCACCTTTTGCTACTCCATCTGTTAAATATATGATGTTTAGGACAAGCTAATTAGTTCATTTTTGAACTAATTAGCTTGTCCTAAACATTGTATGTTTAAAAGCGGTATTATCTTAACATTTCACTGTTGACAATTGAACTTGTGCTTAATGCTGCATCTGTCCTCTTATAGTTTTTTTAACTGAAAACAGAGTGTACTAATACCATGATGATGACTTTTAGTTACGTAGCTTCCTGTCATTTGTTGTCATAATGTTCTAATGTCGATAACTTTCCTGGACCTGTTCCCCTTCTAGAACATCAATGTTAGATGCATCCCCTAGTCAGGCAAGCCAGACTTCATCACAGGAGTTCCAGCCAAGAAGGAAAAACTTGCTCGGTCCATTTTCACTGAGTTGGCGTGATAAGAACAAGGTATTTTTTTTTCTTCTGACCAAAATATAACAATTCTGAGACATGAGGCATACTAGATATGGTTGTTTTTTCCACTTAAATTGCTTAGATAGAAAATTAATTTAAACATCTTACTCTGCACTGCAAGTAGCCAAGTTTGCCATATTTCATGTTCCAAATGAAAATTTTGTGGAGGTACTCCCCATCCTTTTGAGTTAAAAATTAGCTTTATTTTTATCTTTGTAGTTCACATGGCCTAACCTCAATGGTAAAGGTCTGTTTCCTACCAAGTACCGAAAAATACCTTTGCACCTCTGATGCAGTACATTTTGGTAATAGTTGTGGAATTTGAATTCTCTTAGCATACACGTCATTCTGTATCGTTGGCCCTTCTTTGGCAAAAGGTATGCTGGTGCTGTCTACTAGCTTTTAAACTTGTTTTCCCCATGGATTCCTCACAGGAAAAACAGAACAATGCTGATGACTCCACAAACACAAAGTTTAGCAACAATAATGATGAAACAGTAGAATTCTCCAACAAAGATGATGAGAAGCAGAGAGAAACACTAGAGCTAGATTCTGAACAGACAACAGAGTCAACCGCAGAAGATGGCAAGCTGAGAGCAGAGATGCCTGAGAAAGACAATGAGCTGCCAGGGGTCGAAATAGCCACGAGCAATTTGAATGGGCAACATGAACAGATGCAAGAAATAAAATTGGATTGATAAGCACAATGCTGCACTTTCCGAAATATCTATGCCACCACGTTATACCGGTACACCATATAAACATGGTGACGGCTGAGGTATCTCTGAGAGTGGCTTAAATTTTGAAATCCTCATAATGTATTGCTGTACTCGTTCATGCCCACTCTTGGTTCCCCCCTCTCCCCCTGCCCTTTATGGTTTCTTTAATTCTCTTAGGTGCCACGTCTATAGGTCTATAGGTTGTTTCTTTCCATTTTTTTTTTATCATTTGATTGAGAAGAGAAAAAGGAGCAGTTTGTATGGTTGTTCAGTTGCCACCTTCGGATGCAAATGCATCAGAAGAATTTATGAAATGGATGAGAATTCTGGGTAACTGTGATACGCTTCTTCTTGTAAATTATCATATTTTTTAGAGGGTGTGCTCGATGTAAGCTATTATCTCTTTCAAGAGAAGAGAACTGTGTTGGCGTTAACCATGCCCTCGAGCCTTGGTATGGTATGCTGTGGTGGCCTTTCGGTGCTCTACAGAGTTTTGAATGCTCAGTTGAAGAGGCATGTTGTGCTTCTTGCTGGCGCTCTCCTCAGACCGGTGCACTTGTCTTTCCTATGTGCCATAATTTGGGTACTCGCTTCTACTACGGGTCTGTTCGTTTCTCACCCTCCAAACTTTAGACCCATCACATCAAAGAGAATCTTGCTATTTAGAAGTATTAAATAAAATCTGTTTATAAAATTTTTTGCACAGCTGTGTGCTAATTCGCGAGACAAATTTAATGAGCCTAACTAATCCATAATTTGCCACAGTGATGCTACAGTAATTATTCGCTAATCATGGACTAATATACCTCATTAGATTCGTCTCGCGAATTAGCACTAGGGTTCTGCAATTAGTTTTGTAATTAGACTTTATTTAATACTTCTAAATAACAAGATTTTTTTTGATGTGATCCCTCTTTAGTTACCCGAAAACGAACACACCCTACGTCAACCTTTTGAGCCTGTCTCTGAAAAACCTTCACTTCGGCCCTCCTTGGACTGGTACGACTATGGCCGGTGTGTTTCCTCGGACCAACGCAAAGCCAATGTAAACAGGGTAAAGACCGTCTCACGAGTTAAACGGATCTGTTTTCTTTGTAGAAGATGTGACCAACGAGCACCGTTTAGCCACACTACACGATGACTAACAATGTCTGTTTAACGACCGTTAACTCATTTAAATAGCCGTTTAGCCTGAATAAAGAGCTGTTTAGCGGTTAACGTTTAGGATAATACTGCCAAGAAGAGAGGCGGTGGGTACATATGCCGTGCGCTCGTCACGGTGCAACAGAAAAACTCGGCCTTGACGTAGCCCCTCTGGTTGGTTGGTCGAGCTAAACACTATCAAGCAGCCTTTGAAAACAACCCTGCATGTTTTGTACCATAACGGAACTGGAACACATACCCTACGTGGAACACAAGTCCAGAAAAGAAACTATAACAGCAAGAACAGGTGGACTTTGCCCTGCCATGGCATCAACTAGTACCAAACACCCTGTGAACCTGTTGCTGCCCCCGTTGAGATTCAGTTGCAGCTAGGCTCTCTGCTGAATCCGCTGCCGCGGCCAGCTTTCACCCTTGCGCTAGCGCTCGCAGCGTTCCTGGGCGCCACGAGGTTGCTGATGGTCCTCGCGATCTGCCGCTTGAGCTGCCCCCTCTTCAGTGGAGGCCTCTTCTCCTTCGAGCCGAAGTTGCCGCCGCCGCCGTGCTGGTAGGAATAGTACTCCATGGCTGCCTGACTGACCTCCCTCTCTTCTCACTTGCTTTCTTGTGTTCCTGTTCTTGTGAGCGTTCAGCGCTTGAGCCAGGTGCTCCCTTGTCAAGCTGATGGCAGAAGGTGACAGGTATTTTGAGTAGTGAGTAATACTTTCACCTGGTGTTTTCAGTTCGTTTATCATCTAAAAAAATCATGTGATGTGCTTTTCTATTACCATTCTTTGCAGGAACAGCTTGACTACTTCTAGCCCACGGTGCCTAACTCTACTGTAATTGTGTGAACGTGTGATCGACGCACTGATCAGGGAACTTATGCTGGCCCTGAAAGAGACTGGAGCTGTTAACTAGAGGGCGAGTTGGGTGCGGCGTGGGTCGATCAGGGGTGCATCTTTGATCAGAAGCATCCGAAGACCACTGACCGGCCAGTCCGGTCAGTCCAGCACGAGTTCGAGCTCATGTCAAACAGTAGAAAGTAGAAAAAAAATTATCCAGGCTCATGGGCATAGTTGAACGGTTGGTTCACCTTCACCGTCACGTTTGCTCTGTCAACTTCTGTTAGACTGAACCTGTCATTAGAGTACTACACCAGGAGATGAAGCCAAGCCCGGCATGGCATAACCATTGTTTATCACGAGAAAAGATGCCGCACTAAGGCTGTCTCCAACGGGAGACTCTAAACCATTCTCTACCCTATATATAGAGAAGATTCCGTTCTCTATATGCTCCAGCAGCGTTCTCTAAATGGTCCTCTAAAATAAAAAAACGCTACAGGTTTTCTCTATATATAGAGATTCTCTCTCCTCTTCTCTATTTTTCTTTACGTTTTAAACACTGGATTAAATAAAAATAAAATATATCCATAGAATTTGAGGTATGATAAATACGTACGTACAAAAAATTGGAACAAAATACGTTTCTAATATAGAGTTTAATGTATAGAGAACGAGATTTAGAGAACGTTGTTGGAGAGAAATGGGATATAGAGGAGAGAATCTTGTAGAGAAGTCTGTAAATGATGGATATAGAGAAGGATATAGAGAACGGCGGTTGGAGATAGCTAAGCGCGGTTGAGCGTGGACTGTGGAACTGAAAACACTGTTAAGCAGCACGTGCTGACTATCGACGTTATCCAGAGAGAGACGACGTGACCATTCCTGTGAGAGACATGTTCAGTGGCGTCTTCCAGTGCAAGGTTCGGTGCACCTCGGTGGTGTCAGACAGGGTTCCCAGACATGCGGTGTCAGCTAGCGTGGCTGCCATGGCCTGGTGGCCGCAGCATGCGCCGGCTCACGGGGCGACACCTCGACCCATCAATCCAAACTGCCAGCAGCCGGCCGTGACCTTTGACCTTATCAGCTTATCTCGTACAGCGACCGGGAAGCGAATGCATCTCTCCCGGTCGGATATTTGCCATGTGATCCATGCTGGTTATCTTCGTCAGTTGCCATGCGTTTCAGACTTCCATTTATCTTTCCTTTTTTTTGTAAAAGAAATATACGGGTGATAATACAAGGTACAGTATATCTCAAGCTATAAGGGAAATATCTTCAGTAACATTACTCAGCAGGCTGGCTTTTGCATTTTCGCTAATCTGAAATTTATCTGATTCTTTCTGCCTCGCGTTGTGCTCTGATAGTCTGATGGAGCCCAACACTAAGGTTAACTGAAAAGGCATGGCCAGCAGCTAACAAAAATCAGAGCTAGTTCCTATAAAGGGAGACACCCGGGACACCACAGCATCTCTTTTCCAAGGAAGAAACACCTCATCTCAAATCACCATCAGCTAATAAAAAATGTGACTGCTGACTGCTGATTGGTCCATGCGTGGATGCTTCAGAAACACACCCCTCCTCCATAACCCACGTCCCACATGTCTAACTCGGCGCCCGGTTAAACAAATGCAGGGCCTCCCGGCCGTGCGGTTCAAGTGCATAGGTTCCCCGATTGACTACTTTGACACCAGTGTGTGTGTTGATCCCATTCACATAATAAGCCTAGTGAGCCGTGTACCCGGTCTCGGCTTGCTCCTAAAAGTGGTCAACTTATTCCTGCCAAGAAAATTCAAAGACCACACCGGCCGATCTAACGGCAGTATGCATAGATGCATAAGCATTCATGGAGCTAGTTTAGCTATCGAAATGGCTGTCGCTACCTATAAATCCCGTCCAACCAAACCTTCCGGGTTCCGGCATCGCATCCCATCCTTGAGTTAGTGAAGTGAGCACTCGACTTCAAACCACACGCATCACACACAGGGGCAAAGAACCAGTAGAGACCGAAGAAAGGAAGCAAGGCGAAGAGTGAGAGGAGCCATGGAGTTCTACCACCAGTACTTCAGAGGCGGCGGCGGCTACAGCGCCAAGGACAAGAGGCCGCCGCTGAAGAGGGGCCAGCTCAAGCGGCAGATCGTCAGGACCATCAGCAAGCTCGTGGTGCCGAGCGGCGGCGCGAACCAAGCGGCGGCGGACCGCAAGTTCAGAAGAGAACCGAGCAACAACTGATGATCGAGTCGCGTGCATTGCATGGGTCATGGGTGCATGTACGCTTTACTGCTTTAGCTCTACAGCGGCTAGTGCGCTGTGATGTCGTTAAGCAACTTGAGTAGACCTCCCTTTCCCATTCTTGGGCATGCATGTGTTTGGGATTGAGTGAAGAAATTATTCGGTTGATGCAGCTTTCTCACAGATAATCAGAAGATGATCATATACAGGGGACATCATTTGCTGCCTCTTTTTTCACCAAAACTCTCTGCAACAAATTAACAAACTACCTTCTTTGTAGCCATTGCCTTCTCGGATATTTTATATAAAGGATAAACAGGCCTCTATATCTATCATAGATATATACAACTAAGAGTTACAAGAGTTTTTAAACTCTAAACCTCAAATGAGGATTCAAAATATAAGAATCAAAACTCAAAATTAAAGAAAAAAAACTAGAAGACTAAGTTTCAATTTCCTTCTTTTGCTCCTATTTCATTGTTGCAAAATTTTTACACAGAACTAAATCATCACATTTCTCATCTTCTTAAAAATTGATATCCGAACGTCTGATACCACCTCTATCTCATATACTCCTCCTTATTTTCCTCCTCGCCGAGCTATATCCCGACACCTAACCTATTCAATTCAATTATTTTATTACTATTAACTTTACCAAAATAAATTTACAACATCTAACCTCTTTATCGTCACGATATAACCTTGGGTGCAACTAAATGGTTAGATGTCCTAGAGGCTGGAAATATTTCCTTTTTTAGAAAACAACTAAATGATTGAACGGGGATAGTATTAAAATATTAGATTTAGAAAGGTTAAATTGATTTGTTTGTTTTCTACTGAAAAAATTGATTTGTTTCTTTTTAAAATATGTTATGGCACTCATTTTTTTTGGGCTCCAGAAACCTTTCTCGTTCCCTATCCGAAAATCTTTCACTCTAGTCCTCCTGCTATTATAAGTTAGGTTGGGGTAATGTGCTTTCCTGAAACCACTGAACATAAACCTCATTATAAACGGACAAAAGAGCTTCTTCGCTTGAGTTGTGCCGAGATCTTTGTAAGTTTTTCAGAAGCATACAGTCCTCTTGAAGCGACGAACTTTCATATCGGAGGATGTCACAAAAGCAATTTTTACATGGCCTCTCTATCTATTCTTTCTCACAACTTTAACACGAACGAGCAGCCTTTAATTTCAGCAAAAACCCTACATGTTTTGTACAAGAACATAACAGGGACGAGCCCTGCTAAGAAGAACACAAGCTCTAAGAAGTACACGCAATCGAAGTACTATGCTGTGCCTTTGCATCAAGTGGTAGTAGTGAATCGGCCGCCGCCGCCCATGCGGTTCAGTTAGTTGTAGCTCGGTTCTCTGCTGAAGCCGCCGCCGCGACCGGCTTTGTCCCTCAAGCCAGCAGCAGCACCACCAGGGCTCCTCGGCACCACGAGGTTGCTGATGGTCCTGACGATCTGCCGCTTCAGCTGCCCTCGCTTCAGCGGCGGCCTCTTCTCTTTCGAGCTCAAGTTGCCGCTGCTGTTGCTGTGCTGGTAGGCGTAGTACTCCATGGCCAGCTGCAGAGCTAGCTCCCTCCTCTCTATCTGTCCTTGCTTCCCGGCCGGCCTTCTCTGTCTTGTGCGTTTTTCTGTGTGTTCAGACTTCAGCAGCTTGAAGCCTGGTTCTCAGTTGTGCTCAAGTTTTTGTGTGTGTTCAGGGGATGGGCTCAGGTGGCGAGTATTTATAAAGGCGACGCATCTATAATACCGGTGTGCGATGTGTTGCCGTGCCGCATGTTGTGGAGTATCACTGTCATCTGGGCCTTTAGAAATAAAAAGGAGTATCACTATAATCTGGTGTGTTTTTTTACAGTTGTTGCAGGAACAAATTGACTGCTTCTGGGCCACGGTGCCTAATTCTAGAGTGTAATCAACGCACTAATCAAGTAATCAGGGAACCTATTCTGGCCCTGAAATGAAAGAGACAGGAACAGTAAACTAGAGTGCGAGTTGAGGCGCGTGTGGATCACGGATCGATGCATCTTCGAAAGCATCCAAGACAGCGAACTAGCTGAAGTTCGTTGGTTAGTTTTTTTTATGAACCACATTTATCTCGGTCCGAAACTCTTAGTAGAGAGATGTTTATTTGCTAGCTAGTTAACTATTTTTTCTGATTTTCTCTTCAATTTTCTTCGTGATTAGTGGCGTACTCGTTGAATCTCTAGCTTAGCAGAGATGTTCATTTTCTGGTTATTTTTTCTTTATGATTAGCGGCGTATACCCTGGTCTATGCTCACAGAGATAGAATACACGCGTGTGCATTTATGCTGAAGAGCGTGAATACTTTTATATTGTGTCTGTACTGTGACTAACAATCACTCAAAAATGTCAGGCCGCACGAATTCGAGATCATGTCCAAATGCCCAATGGTAAAAGAAAAAAAGATACTATTCGGCCTCATGGGCGTCACGCCGACCGGTTGGTTCGTGTTCAGTGTTAACCGGTAGTTTGCACTCACGCCCTCTGTAGAGCTGGACTCACCGTCAGAGTACTGCAGCAGGAGACCAAGCCAAGCCTGGCAACCATCGTTGTCTGTCACGAGATCGAAAGGACCCAGCAGGGCGCTGTTGACTACGGAACTGAAAGCACGATCAAGCAGCTCGTGCCGTCTGTGCCGGAGATCGGCGTCACCTGAAACGCCTTCCGAGGTTCGGTGCATCCGGTGCCTCTCCGGCGGCCGGCAGGCACAGTTTGCACACAGCCACACAGGGCTTGAGGTGTCAGCGCGGCTGCCGCTGCGGCAGCATGCGCCGGCTCATGGGGCGACACGCCTCGACCCGTGCAAATGGTCGATCGGAACAGCCACCAGCCGTCCAGCCGGCCGTGACCTTATCTCCTCGTCTTATCTTTTAGGGCACGAAGACAATTCTACTGATCGACGGGCCATCTTTCCCATGTGACTCATGTTGGTCATTGTAGCCATGCGTTTTTTTTCCTTATTTTTTTTGGAGTTACTAGGAATGTGATTACGAGGGACATATCAGGATGCAAGAAAAAATCTCGATCTAGTAGCTTCTGGTCCATTGACGACCGTATGACCCAGCACGTTTGAACTTTTGCATTTTGTTGTTAGCCTCGTGCTGATGGAGCCAGCACCACCACTCCATACTGATAAGATATATATATATGGCCAGTTGCCGTCAGAAAGCAGCACTGGTCTGAAGAAAGGGAGACACCTGCGGGACACCACGGCATCTCGAGCCTTTTCCAAGGAAGAAACGCCTCCTATCCTGCCCTAGCATGCACGAAAATGGTGCTGACTGCTGATCCCTGACTGGTCCATGCGTGGATGCTTCTTCAGAAACACGCTCCCGTTCCAAAACCGGCCGCACGTCTAATTTGCCACCTGCAGGTTAACTGCAAATCCAGGGGCACCGTGTGGTTTATTATTGAGTTGAGCGCATAAATTCCCTGACTACTTGCTTGACTACTCAAGTAGCAGTTGGATAACTGATCAGATTCACATGAGCCTCGTGAGACCCGGTCTCGGCTGCAGCTAAAAGTAGTAAACTTATTCGCGCGAATTGATGAAAAAAAAGTAGTTAAAAACGCACGCCAGCTGAGCTGATGGCAATGTGGACAGATGCATGCATGGGACTAGACGACTAGTGCAGCTACCAAAGTGGCTGCTGTGCCTATAAATTCTGTCCTACCAAAGCTCCTCCCGGCATCGCATTCGCATCCACAGGTGACAAGCGAGCACCCGGCTCCAAAACGCACGCGACAGAGACTTCAGAGAGCAAGGAAGCGAAAAGAAGCATAAAGCAAGAAGAGAGGGAGAGGCGCATGGAGTTCTACTACCAGTACGTCAGCGGCGGCGGCTACAGCGCCAAGGAGAAGAGGCCGCCGCTGAAGAGGGGCCAGCTCAAGCGGCAGATCGTCAGGACCATCAGCAAGCTCGTGGCGCCGAGCGGCGCCGGCGACGGTGGCCGTGCGAGCAATCAAGCGGTGGGCCGCAAGTTCATGAGAGGACCATCCAGCGGCAGCTGAGCCTCGCCGCCGCAATTCGTGCTGCTTGGACGAGTGCGCTGTGGACAACATGTACATAGCCACGTAGTACTAGATTTGGATCTTTTTTTTGTTTGTTTCTTTTTCCTTCTTCGTGTGTTCAGCTAGCTTCACGTGAAATACATCGCTCCGACAGAAAGGTTTCTATACGATCATTTGGATGTCGATTGGTGTATATGATCTCCGCGTCCAGAATCCGTTACATCTCCAGCAGCTGACACGGGCCTCCGAGGCCATGGCTTCCATGCCCGCTTGCGCCGGCGAGCCGATCGAGTCGTGTGGCCGCCGGCCGGCTGGCAGCGGATCGAGAGCATCCCGAACCTCCACTCCGCCTCCGCCGCGCCACGGCTGGAGCTATGGTAGGCAGCGGCGTAGTGTGGCGTTGCGCACCGCGCTTGCTTGCCGAGCAACGCAGCCGCGCAGCCGTGCAACGCCAACGCGACGAGTTGGCAAGGGCAAGGGCGGGCCCAGGAGGAACCCAGCCACATTCTGTTGGGCCAGAAAGTTCACGCGACTGCGGATTTAGGCCACAACGAGCTGGCCCGCTCGTCCAATTTGGTCATCCGGGCCCGTTGTAACCTCTACGCACGTAACGGTAACGCCATTGCTTTCAGCCACACAAGTTCTTCAGTCTGGCACGCGGGACCACCAAAAGAAAATGGCGTCTGGATCACCGGCGTCTTTTGTAACCTCAAGCTGCCACACGCGAGCTGGGTCATGCTGCGCGGATTCTCCTCTATCCAGAGTCCCAGACGTTGCTGCCTCACAAGTAGGGGTGGATATCGAAGCCGGCTCGTCTCGTTAACAAAACGAGCAAAAATTATGGCTCGGCTCGGCTCAGTAGCTCGCGAGAGAAATAAGCTGAACAAAAATATTTTGTGATACACATCAAACGAATCATGAAAGTTCAGTCTTTCGCCAAGAGAGAGAGCTTGATTGAGTACTGAAAGAGAGATAGAACCTGATCAAATCAATTTAAAGTGCAATCTTTCCCAAGAATAGTACAGACACATCACAGAAGCAAGAACAGATCGATCGAAACTCAATCCATTTGGAGCAAATCAACCTTTCCCAAGAACAGATAAAGCCGCTTGGAGTTGGAGGAACGTCAGTGCATCACCTACTGACATCACCGTCGAAAACTGCAGCGCCACGGCTTCCACTCAGTCAGGGTCGATCTGCACGCCGGCTTCCATCACCAGCTATCAACCGCAAGATCTCATGCGCCGGCAGCCTGCGTGACCCCTCACCCAGCTTGGCACATGTGCGTGGAGGGAAGGCCACTGGAGAAGCTAGAGCTGCTCAGGGAGGGAGGGCGTGGAGCGGCATGTGCGCGGCTGCGACTTGTGGCGGCGGCGCGCACGCGACGCGCACGGGACAAGAGGGTAAGGTCTCGGATAGAACGAGTTGAGAGGAGATGGGAGGGCAACCCGGACCTGGCGTCTGGGGACGGGGAGTGTTGCAGCTGAATGTGTAATATAAATGAACACAGTCGAACAGATATAGAAAAAGTGAATTGAGCAATTATTTATTGATAATCTCAATACATATTTATGGGAAAAGAGGAGCAGATTAGCCGGGGACGCAGGCGTCATGCGTGTCGTCGTCCACGACGCACGGCCATGAGAAACTCACGGTCGTGGGTGTGAACGCGGTCCTGCCCTGGTCATGCGTGTGTACGGGTGGGAAAAATCCCGCCCCTTCTCTTTTGACCACCATGGATGTGGCCATCCACCTTTTTATTTGTAACACACTTTGATCGAATCCGCATTTGAGATTAATTCGTCCAAAATTTTGAGATCAATGAAACGATTAATTCCTCCAAAATCTCTAAGAAAAATATGAGGAAATATATATGTGTATATGGCACTAAAACTTCTTGAAACTCAACGGGAAAAATAAGAAGAAAATGATATGGCATGTGTGACCATCGCTCGATCAAACATCCATAAAATTTTAGAGAGCAATCAAGCAGCAGCCAGATGCCTAACCAGATCACGTACGTGTGCTCAGCTACGCGCATAAACAGCAACTGGTATGGCTCAAAAGTTCGAATTATTTGTGTTCTTATCTCTACCTTTTGCTGAAATTCTATCGGATCTTCCTGGCTTCCTCACCTCTCAGAGTGTGAACATGCATATGTTAGAAATGATCGAATTCCCTGCGAAATATCGCCTTTGCTACGATCGATGTTGTGTCCATAGTGTCTTCGATGCTCGACCAGAGCTCAACGTCTCCTTTCCTGGAGTGGATAACATCGATCGAATCCTACCTGTCGGATAGAAAAGCAAAAGGAGCGGGTATCTGAATCTTTCGCCGCTTTGGCATCTGCAATCCTGCAAATATCGCAGCGGTCGATGCAACCTATGCAGCTCCCCGCTCCACGCACTACCCGGATATACAGTGTACATGTAAAGGCTTCAGCAACAATAATTGGAAACAAAATGGCGGCAGAGCCAGGCGTACGTGGCATTGGATCACTCCAGAAACGAATCAGCTGCAGGAGCTCCTCGTGGCTTGCAAGTTGCGACCACCATGCCCGAGCTTCCATTCGTGCTCGTCTGACGGGTCGCTGGTCCATGGATGCTTCCAACTCGAGGTGCTCGGCTCACTGTAGGCCGATGCGCGCGTGTGCTTTGGGCATTGATTCCCTGATTACTTGGTCCCTCGATCGCGTATATCCGAAGGGAAAATACCGAAGGGCTTTTCAGCATTCGCAAATACCGAAGGGCTTCGCCTATAAATATGCTCCCTGTGCCTCCTCATCCCTTCGGCAAGAGCAGTTGGCCTCTCAACACAACCACAAATAGTACACACACGAAAGACTAGAGGGCAATCAGGCTACCTAGGAGTCAAGCTAGTAGTAATGGAGTACTGCTACCAGTACAGCAGCGTCAGCAGCAGCAGCAGCAACTTGGCCAAGGAGAAGAGGCCGCCGCCGAAGAGGGGCCACGTCAAGATGCAGATCGTCAGGACCCTCAGCAACCTCGTGGCGCCGGGCAGCGGTGGCGACCCCAAGCAGGATCGCAGCAGCTTCAGAAGGGAACGAAGCTACAACTGAAGACGGCCGTACCGTACGTGTCTGTAGATGTACATATGCATATGGGCATACGGCGTGTCGCCTCTTGTATCTGAGCTACTTTCCTTTTTTTTTTGAAAAGATATCTGAACTACTTTTCTCTGTGAGGTTTTAGCTAGGAAATAGCAAGATAAGTTCCATGTGTTTGGAAAACAAGTTTCTATGCCAACAAGGTTACAATAACATGAACGACGCGCAGCATGTATAGTATTTCTTCTTCTTCTTTTTAACCCTGTCTGTTTCATGTGTTGAATCAACTCTGCTTTCAATATAGTTCTCTTTGCGTTCCTCTATTGGAAGCGATAGAAACTCTATTGTACCTTTGTGTTGCCCTCTCGGGAGCACTTCTAGTAGCATTCAAGCAATCAAGCAGAGATCGACCATCCTCAAGGAAGAAGAAAGAGCCTTCCATGGGCATCTCCGGCCATTGAAAATTCAAGGAACCTGGCCTCGTGCTCTGCAAATGCATCTTTCAGGTGAGGAGAAAACGCACAGCTTTGTGCAGCCGGCAATGCATATCCGTTTAGCATTGCAAAGGCAGAGACGTTCGACAGCGAGGGAGTTACAGCAGCAAGTGAGCACGCGACTCGTGACCACAAATAATGATATCGTAGCACCATGGCAGCGATGTTGACATTTCGAGAAGCAGCAAGGCCGCAGCCCACGGTATGAATGGAACAACTACTAGTGCGTGCTTTCCCTGATGCGACGAACAACAGTGAGAAAGAAGCTGCGTGCGTGGCGATTTTTTGTCTTCCTTTGAGCTTGCTAGCTCTAGCTAGGGGTTCAGGGGACACTGGACGGCACGGACTCGTGCAAAATCTTGAGGCGGTTCTAAAAGTTGTGAAAAGTGGCAATGTTATGTGCTGGCGAAGTGACATGATCACAGAATGTATAGTGTACAGTTCTGAAATTTAGTAGTATCCATGGATTTTCTATGGGCTACCCACTTGAGTGGGCGGGTTGGTTATAGTTGAGAAATTAATTATTAGGGTGGGGTGGGGTTGGGTATATAACTATATTAGTTTTGGAGGGGGTAGGGTACGGTGCAGGTTACACCCATTAGCAGAGCTACATGACTACCGCGATCACAATACTGAAGATGTAAGCGTGCATGACTGGAAAAAGGTGCGTGTTGTGTCTGCCCCTTTTTTAAATCTCTCTCTCGAGTTTTTGACCACTAGCAAAGTGTCCTTAGTTTATTGTGTTTTGACCATCTTGTAATCTTTATTTTACTATTTTTATGAGGTGCAGCCATGCAGGCATAGTTACTGGGAACGTGGCACGGTGCCACGTTCTCCGTACCGGAAACGCGAGTACATTTAATAGTGTTAAAATCACTTTTAAACAACGTACCATATTATCGCTTGATCCGGGAACTTTTGTGACTGTGTGTGCAGGGACTCTGAACTTTCAGTCAAGATGTAGTAGCATGGCTGTGAGTACGGGATGCCCGCCTGTTGGATCGAGCTTTGGTTGGTGTATGGACGTAGAGAACCGATGCAGACGCAGATAGTTTTTCAAAAAGAATCGATGCGGAACCCTATGCATTTTTTTTTCTTTGCCGTTTGATAGATGACTTCAACTTTGATAGATGTTTGGAAAAGGATACCAACAGGGCATTGCTATTCGAGGCTGACACCGATGATGATGCATGCTCGGCCCAGCTTTCGTGATGTTGTTCTAGATGGCCTGATTGATCGGCAAGCTTGCGACCCAAGTCAACGGTCAGCGCCCTGTAGCTGGCGCCGAGCCATTGGCACTTCTACGTGGAAGTGAAGGGCAGACTGGACGGCAACGTACGGACCCACCAACCCCGGCGGTCGGCGGCCTCTCTGCGTGCGCTGCTCCGCCGGCAAGTCATCAGCCTATTTATGCCCGCGACGCGACCGGCGCCTCGCCCACCGAGCTAACAATCGAGCCGCACGCACCCGGTCGATCCTACTCTCCTCTCCGACTCCCTCACGGTCTCACCCACCATGATCTGTCAGGCTCAGGCGGCTCCGGTTTTGCGCACCGCCGGGACTGGGCCTGCTGCCGCCGCCGGAGGTGCCGACGGTTTCTCCGACTACGGCAAGGTGCCGACGGGAAGCCTGCAGCCGCCTCGGAGGGGCCAGGTCAAGAGGAAGATCGTCATGGACATCGTCGCCGCGGTCGCGAGCTTCTGTTGGATCGACCGTGGCCGCGGTGGAGCCTAGCTCTGGCATGGTGGGCTTACGAATCCTCATCTATAACTATTGCGGCATTGCATTGTATGGAATGGCGTGTACGGTGTTCAGTGTACAAGTGAGCTTCTGTATGATGTGGCCGGCTGTGTGCGTGCTCAGGTGTTGTCGAAATGGAGGTGTGCATGCCAAACGCGACTTTGACCCGTAGTATGCGACTGTGCATCATCCGGTTGTTTATACATGTATACTAGTACGTATTATGTTGTGCCTGGTTCTGTTATTAGTTTTGGAGCAACAAGAAAGCTTTAATTACTCTTGTTGTTACTAGGTACTAGTATTGTTTACAACTTACTACATCGTCTGTGCTGACGCATGTGACAGGTATGGATAAATCAATTAAACGATATTCTTGCAATTAGCGGCGTGCCTAGCTCCTAATTACCAAAATATCGCGCATCAGTACGTACAGGAACAGCTGTGGCTGCCCCCACGAAAATTCGCCCGGTGGGAGCGGGACGCGCGAGCGCAGAGCGGCAGCAGCTAGACTTTGCACGACGAAAGCAGCGGTCGCGTGCCCGTGCCCGTGCCCGTTTGCAGGGCGTGCGCCACTTGGAGCGTCGTCTTCCGACACGGTGCCTTCCTTCGCAGTTGGCGCGGCGATCGTATCTCGCGCAAGCCAACGCACGCACGCTGCGCCCGGCGATGATCGATCTCGACCTGAGATCGGATCCTCCAGCAAAGATTCTCTAGAAATGACTCGAAAGCATAGATGGGCATGCGCGTATCTCTCGGCGTGTTACGTTCTTAACCACTAAGAAACACAGACTGCAATACGTCAGTGCGTACGTATCTGTAAGCTTCTGTTAAGGAGCCCGCTGGGCCGCCTATTCCCTCCGGCCATTCTGTTAAGGAGCCGGCACGAAGAAGCAAGATCATCACAGGATCACCCTACCCAGAGTGTAGACACGCACGATTAGCTTCTGAAACGCGTGTCACAGATAATCAACTTTCAACGTACGATTTGCCTATCCGCATGCACTGCACAACCGTCCTCCGGTTCTTGTTGTTGTTAAGCTATCGCGGCGTCGCTTGCTCTATTCTACCATTGACCAGGGAGTGTTGTTCTAGAATGCATGGCTGCTCTGTGCATGCTTCACTGGCACCGGTTTGAACCGAAGGTGTAGACAGACAGTGACTGGTACTGATGCTAACGTGTGGAAATTAAGCAACACAGAACGATCGTGCCAGCGCCTAGCTTGCTCTGTATCTGTATGTACCCCTCTCCTTTTTTTCCCCTGATCTGACGATGAGCAACTCAAGGCCTCGCCTATTTATACGCACGCACCGTCCGGCCCTCGCCGAGCAATGGAATCCCACGCATCTACCTCTCATCACCTCACCTCTCGCCGATGACCACCGCGCCCCGCCAGGCTCGTAATAACGCTCCGGTGGCCATGACCGCCGCCGGCATGAAGATGCTGCTGGCGCGGACCCTGCCGCCGCCAAGGAGGGGCAGGGTCATGGAGAAGATCGCTAGGGACGCCGCCGCCGCGGTCGCCGAGCTTGTCGGGTCGATCGTCCTCGTGTTTAGCAGGCGTCGTCCGTCGATCATGCACGGTAGTTAAAGGGGCGCAAGATTGCTGGAACGACTGCCAATAGCTTTATGAAGAATAGTGATCCCAGATCATGTGCCATACTCTATCTATATACTATGAAAGTTAAATTAATTGAAACTATTTTTCACCAAGATAAGATCTACTGTACTCCTCACGGAGGCCTCACTTGCTGACGCGGGAGATTTGACTGGAGCTGTGGAGACCCACGGTTTTAATATTTCTAAAATATTTCTACCAAAATCCTAATACTTTTTACACCAAGCAATTTTCCATACCCACCTCACGTACCCACAGATTACTTTCCGCTCCTAATCTCAGCACGCCGGTTTGTTTCCTTTCAAAACGCCGACAATTGTTCTTCCATATCCTTCTCCTTCCATGCATGAGACGCACAAATTTTCATAAAATGGCTGATTGATTTCCGGCGTGCTGGCACGTTCCATTTTTTGGTTGATTTCTCCGGCGTGGTATTCTTGTCTGATGGCTACCAAAAAATGGTTGCACATTCTTTTTTGCCATTAGACGTCCTGACATTGCACTCTCTACGTCTCCTTCCTTTTTTTTTCTCGGTGGAAATTGATCTCACGCCATCCTATACGGCCTAGCGCGACACCGGCAGATGCAGGAACGAGGAAGATCAGAGTCCGTTATTCTGATAGATAGGCAAAGACTAGAAGATTTCGCGGCGGCGCCGCCTCTTGCAAGGCACGACCACGTCAATCCTCCAATGCGTCGCCGGAGTCCAGCACCGAGCCAGCAGCCACCCTGCCCAGGAGAGTGCCGCAGTCTGCACTGCCCCTGCGGGCTGCGGCCCCTGCGGCCTAGCAAGCTGACGAGACCACGAGGAGGACCCGCGAGGCACGGAAGCATCATCGGAGCTAGCAGCAATCAGATATAGCCTAATTCTGTAGGAGGAATTATATTTTGCCGTGCGGCGCGGCTCACCATGAATCGATGTTGGTTTTATAAATGATGATCAATATTTTGCATGTTCATTGTCGAGGTCATGGATAATTGATCGATTGGATATTGATTAGCTAGAGCTAGATAATATTAGGTCTACAAGTTTTACGTGTAGATTTCACCAAGTTCATCATGTGCCTTTGTAGATTAGCACTAGCTTTTAGCTAAGTTTTTTAAAGTTTTTAGATCATTCTACTCTGTTTTCAGTTTCACCCCAAGTCCCCAAATTCTCGGGACTGGCCCTGGACGTCCACCGTTCCTACGGCCACCGCTCCCAACGACAACCAGCTCCCGACGTCCACTGCGCCGGACAGCAGATTGGCCTCTTGATTAGCCGGACGGCCGCCATGCCACACACGCAACATTGCGCTACATTGAGGTAAGTAGCCGTCGGCCGATCAGTCTCGTGAGGCACTGGATGACGGTCGGCATGCCAATTCCTTCGTATATACATGAAATGGTAGTCGTTGCACTGCTTGTTTGCTACGTAGGTCCAGCGTTGTTATGTTAGCTGCCGGCCGACCGAACGTGAAAGTTCTGTGTCATGGAAGTTCTGAATGCCGGCCGCCGTCTGTCTCTCCGTCACAGCACGCTGAGGTACGTAATTTGATGCAATGTGAAATATCATCAGTTTGTGTGAATTAATAATTAATTTAATTATTAGGGTTGAATTGAATTCAACAGCTCGCTGGAGGAAACGAGCAAGATGTGATTCCCCACTTGAAGATATCACGAATACATACAAAAGTCATAATAAACGAGCAAGATGTGATGAGTCCGATCCACGGAATGGTAATAAGCATTGTATTTTTCTTCTTCTGCCGTGAATATACCTTGTATCATCAACTTAATGTGATTCTGTTGAAGGAAATAATGATCCGAGGGAGCTAAATCGGCAAATTAAAGGGCAAGGGATAAATATGCAAGCATCCCAGTTAAGAAAAAAAGCTGAGTTGAATGCTAAGAAAAGGGAAAATTCTTCTTTTCTGGCAAGTTTCTGCACGGCCCGCATAGCAAAATAACACAAATAAATATGCAAATCTCATTTTTAGTCTCTATTATCCAATGGGTGTATGCGTGCGTGTGAGAGGGCAAAGGAGAGAAGGAAAAAGGACGAATGATGTAAGCACATTCGTGGCATGCACATAATTTATAGCTAGCGAACGAAACACTTTCTCATGGATTCACCTACTGAACATAAAAAATAAATTAGAGGATACGAACATCAAGGTCTGTAGAAAGATATAATCTGTCAAATAAGCAAAGAGCCACAATCACACACTGGACACATACAAATAGGAAGGCTCATCATCCATGAAAGTCGGTTTGGTGCCCCTCCCACTACGAATCGATGCCGCTTCAACAAAAAAACTATAAGAAACGGAGGTTAGATAGTAGTGTTGACATTATAACCAAGGTTCACATGAATAAAATGCATGCACGATGAAATTCCTGCTGCTTTAAGTTGAGAGCACACCTCTATAAAAAAGCGGAGGACAAAAGGCAATGTTAAGATCATTCCATGCTTGGCATCTATATTTTTAGAGAAAAATCTAGATGTCACCAGCAGCAACAATGGCAGTTCGAGCTAGCTAACAACAAAGTTATAGCGCATCGGCGCCTGGATCCATCAGTCGATCAAGTGGGTGCAGAAAGAGGAAGGGGAGGAGCGGAGGACCGATGATGCCGGCAATGATGTCACCGCCGCTCCACCATCTTTGTAGGATGCTGCCAGTTGTGTGGATTGCAGAATTCTAGCAATAGCGCGTGACTGCATTAAGAAGCGAAGAAGGCAAAGATTGGAAAAAAAATGGAGGAATGAGGTTATAGGTCGAGATCGGAGTAGGATGGCCGTGGGTTTAACTTGCAGCTGCGGTGGCCGCAGCTGCAACTCTGCGAGGGTAAACCTGCTAGTGGGGTGGGTTGAAATAGGTTTTATTGGATGGATTTTGATGTGGAGTGTGTTTAAATGGATCAAACTGTGTTGTATCATAGCAGGTAATGGGGCGGGACGGAGCGGGTTCTATGTAAATGCGGGTCGGAACGGGTTGGGGTGGGTTGAAATGGATACTTTGTGCAGAATAGTATGACTATATATAAATGTGAGTCTCGCGTTAAGAGCCGGACTCTGAAATTAAAAACCATGTGTTCAAACCATAAAATTTTATTGAAATTGACTTAAATTTGTTGGAGATGACTCAGTATGACCGGCAACTACTCTGTACAAAGCAGTGTGGCTAGACCTACACGTGAGCCCCATGTCAAGAGCCGGACCCTGAAAATAAAATCTCACGTTTACATTATAAAATTTTATCGAAATTGATTGAAATTTGTTGGAGATGACTTAGTATGACTGATAGCTACTCTCTGCAAAGCAGTGTGGCTAGAACTATACGTGGACCCCACGTCAAAAGCTGAACCTTGGAAATAAAATCTCGCATTCATAATATAATTTTTTTAAATTGACTGAAATTTGTTGGAGATGACTTAGTATGACTGGCAACTACAATAGTGTGGCTAGACCAAACGCATGGGCCCTGCGTTAAGAGTGATACCTATAGATTTAAGCATCAAATGGGACGGAATGGGATGGGTTATTTAGTTGAGCTTTTGAGTTAGGATGGATTGCCATTAGATCTTTGGGGTAGGGTGGATAAGGAGCGGGTTCAGTCTTGTTTAGCAGGCCGATGCGAGGGACGTCGATGAACGACGATCTGCTGGCGCATGCCGTGCGAAGCGGCGGCGATTGAGCATCATCCGATTTTGTTCTGCACGTAAGGCCGATCCTCTTTTCCCACAGTGTCAAGCCTCCCGCGTCAAACGCACGCAATTGCACATGCGGCCAGCAGCGCTAGAGGGACAGGGCGCACCGGCGCGATCGGCCACCATTGGCCACCAGCACAGCACGGAAGCCACGCGGCAAGCGAGGAAACGCCGAGCGCTAGATGCTCTCCCTTTCTTCCAGCGATACGAATCTACATATATCTCCTATAGATAACATGTTCTCGCAACTTTGTTATTGGTCCGTTAAAAGTTTGCCGCTGCCTACCTTTTGTCCTCACGCATGCATGTACCATGGACTAGTGCAGTGTTAATGCAAATTAAGCATGTATATACTGCTTTTGTCAAGCTGTCTGTCACAGTAACTACGCTGTACATACTTGCTCTAGTGTGTGCACTACTCTGCAGTCTGCACCCATCAAACAGAGAGCAATCAATTCATTTTTTTTTCTTTTTTACCATGGCCGGACTTGAACTGTACATCGCGCATAGCAAAGCCACAAAACCGCAGACACGCTACGCGCCGGAGGAGTTCGCATTCCGTTCATCCCGGAATGGCGGCCGCGACACGCCGGCGTGCCCTTGGTTAGTTTCCCCTACGCTACGCATGGTCCTAAACCCGTTCCCGTGCCCAGTGCCGGCATCCTCCGCTCGACTCCATCGGCTGGCTGCCGAGCCCTCCCCGACCGCGCCAGGGGAGCGCAGGCCCGCGGCGGATCGCGGCGCGGGGAGCAGCACGTGCGGTCGCACGGCGGCGCGGATCATCGGACTCGTCGGCCGCACGCACGGACGGGGCTGACAACAACCGCGAGGCAAGCCAGGCCACTCTCCGGCGCTCGGCGGGGGTGGCCGCACCGCGGACTCAGCGAGGGGTAGGCCGGCCAAGCCGCCAGGCTGCCGTGTGCCGCGCTCGCTTGCTTGCCCACCCGCGCGCGTGCCACTTGGCGATGGCGTCCGGCAGCGGCTCGGCTGGCGACGTACGCGCGTACGTCACCCTTGTGAGGTCACGCGCAGCGACGCACGCACCGTGCTCTGGCGGTGCGCCCGGTGCTCGAGACCCAGAGATGGTTCCAGGCTCCCGACCGCTTCCCGGAGCCATCCTAGCTCCCAACCGACGCGACGTGCACGTATCCGAGTCTCTTTCGCACCCAGCGAATCAGCGATGATAGTCCTTAACCAGGAAGGAATGCGAGCGAGGCACGGTGCGTGCGTACGCCACCACCCCGTTCTCGAGCTGCCGGCACGGCGACCGTGACAGCGACCGTAGCGCGGAACCGGCTCATGCTTATCCCCAACTCGATAGTACGATCGAGAATTCGAGACCCTGGAAACCTGATCGGTAGCGGCATCATCGTCGTCCCATCTCTACGCTGCTCTGCGCCCACTAGCTAGCACTGGCTTGCTATCCAAGGCAAGCGGTCAGCGCCGAGCTGGCAGGGATCCACTAGTAGCAAGCAGATCACTCACCTGGACCACGTCGAAAGTACCACGCGGGCCCACGGACCGACCACGTTGACAATCGGGGTACGCTGCTGGGCCACCGTGGCCCAGAGGTGTTGTGTGTCCCTACTTGCCATACACACGTGTTTCGCTCCAAGGAACCGCAACCGCCCGTGTGTGGGGTCCTTCCTCCCGGTCCCAGGTGGTGGGCCCGTCTAACGCGCACTTTGGGCCCTTTTCCGAGTGGTCCACCTCTGCACTTTTTTTCCTTTGCTATGCTTCTTGCTGCTGTTCCTGCTCGCGAAGGCGCCCAGCTGAGCCGAGCTCTGCCTCTGCTCGCGTGGGCCGCCTGCGGCCTATTTATACACTGGACTGCGCCTCGACGAGCAAACGGATCCCAAGCACCCCCCCGTCTCGCCCTTTCCTCTCGCCCCGCCAAGCCAACCAGTGCGCGCCGCTGGAGTCGCCTCGCTGATGGCCACTGAGACCATCCAGGCTCCGGCTCCGGCCATGCCGGCCGTGCCGGGGCGGGCCGCCGCAGGCGGTGCCGGCGGGAACGGCAGGGCGGGCCTGCCGCCGCCGCGGAGGGGCCAGATCAAGGGGCGGATCCTCAAGGACGTCGTGGCCGCGGTCACCGCCATGGCCGCGGGCCTCGTCAAGAACGCCCGCGCCGGCGCCGGTGCCGGAGGCCTCCCCGCCTCCGAAGAAACCGGCGAGAAGTGAAACAGCCGATCCTAGAAGCTGAAGAAGGACCCGCTTGCGTGTTCTCTCTTCCGTCAGTCCGACTCCGACGCCGCTCCCTCTGCTGCTATCATGCGCTCGTTTTAGTGCGCGCAGCAGAGGACCCGGGGGGCCAAAAATTACTACGAAGCTCTCGTGATTTCTCGTTTCTGCACTTGTTCCTGTCGATCACGGATGGATCGGTTGCCGTATTAGAGCTCGCGCTGATCCATCCGTCATCCGTGGTCTGGTTTAGCTGGTCTGTGGTTCTTGTCCTGCCCATGGTTTTTGTTTTGGGTTTCAGCTGCTGCTTTCAGGAGGTTACTGAGTTTTTTAAGAAAGAACCTCCTGCGGCTGCTGCTGTTCAGTCTTTAGCAAGTTTGTTCTGTTTGCTGGTGTTTGGTTGTATAAGGTGTAGGAGGGATCAGCGACTATTAGGTCTGGTCCTTCCTTTTCTGTGTCACTATTACCAACCCCTGCGTGGTGTAACTTTGCTTACTATCTTGTCGAATAAATAGAGCTTCTTGTGTGAAATACTGTCGGATTTATTATAAGCAAGTATATGGTTTGATCCGTCCTCCTTGGCTCCTTGTTTACCGCTTCCATGTTAAAAAAAAACTGAGCTCCTTGTGTGAAACAAGTACTGTCTGATTGCTCAAAATAAAAAAGGTACTGTCTGGCGTCTGCGATTTCGAGTTTCTTGCTCATTGTGCAGGTTACTTCAGTTTCAGGCGAATGGAACGATGGTCAGCTTGTCACCTAACCGAATGGCTTGACGCATGACGAGACTCTGCCCCGAGCCCCTGCTCTGCTCAGGCCGCCCTTCTTTAATTCACGCGCCGCGTCGGCACGGTACCGGTGATCCGTGATCCAGCTCCTCCGCGCCGTCGTTTCCCTTGCCCGGCCGGTCGCCCCCAGCCAGCGCCGTTGAACACTCCGCGTTCAACGCCAGCCGCCCGGTTCCGAAGGGAAGCGTTGCCCTGGCCCCTGGGGGGTGGGGCTCAGCATCTCCCGTTGACCTGCTACCCGGTCTGTCTCCGCCCACAGTTTACAGCTTGCACCGCCGGAAACCGGGAAAAGGTAGTAGCTGCTTGGCGATCAAGGCCGCGTAGCGTACTAGCGTGGCCCAAATGGATGCAGTGCAGGTGCAGGCAACGGGACGCTTCACTGTGTCGGAATCGCACGCCACTGGCATCGCCTCTGTACGTGCCCGCCCCCCCCCCCCCCCCCCCCCCCCGGTTCTATTCCAGCTCCAGCAAGGCAGCAAGATGCGGCTCGAGACCTCGAGTTGCCGGGTCGCCACGCGCTTCCGTGCCCGGCGTGGTCCGACGGCGCATTGGTCCCCTGCTGCCAGGGGAGGCGGAAACGAACGACACCGCCAATCCATCGCACGGAGCCAGTCCAACGTTGTCCAAATTGGACGCATGATTTCAACAAGTTTTCTTCCCCCACTTCAAAATGTGCCCGGGTCGTCAACATGCAAGCAGAGTGCCACGAAAGTCCACCAAATCGCCTGTTCCTCCCGGGGCGGCGGCACAGGTCCTACTTGCGCGCGGCACATCAATGGCTTTGGCAAATTGGATGGGATCTTCAGCGAAGAGCCCCAGAAATTAGCGGATGCATAAAAAAAGACAGCTTTGCAGTAGCAATGGAAAACACGGCCCTTTTTTAAAATAGGATGGAAGTGGATCAGAAGTATGAAATCCTACTACATTTTAACTCGAATACGGATACAGATTCGAATATTCTCGAATACAAATACAAAACGGATACCTCGGATTCGGATTCGAATTCGGCTATTTACTCGATATATAGGATAACATTTAGCTATTTTCTTTATTGGTAGTTTTAGAATATAAGATCGCTATACATGTACAAACTAAAGTATGACAATATAACAAAGATAGCTAGTTAAAAATAGTGTATTTATCAATAGATATTTTAATAAATAAATACATAAAAAATAAAACTAGAAATAAAAATATATTTTCAATAAATATATAAACAAGTTTTATTAATATATAATAAAAAATATAAAAATAATTTCATCCATAAATAAATAAAACAAGAATATTTACAAGTAACTTAATCTTCTTATATCTTTATTATAAAAATTATAACATTGGTTATAGAAAATAAATATAATTTTTTAAATAGTTTTATTAAAAAGGGATACGGATAGTGTCGGATATTGTTGAATACGAATGTGGAATTGGATAGAGAAAAATAATAAAAATCGGATTCGGATGTATCCACTTTACTATCATATTAAATTCGAATGTGGATACGGATATCCATATTGATGTTTAAGCGTATACGGATATCGGATATTTCAAATATCCGTATTCATATTTCCATCCTTACTTTTTAAAGCTCAAAATGGAAGGAAACACGCATCCTTGAAACCAGCAGATGATCAAGCGAGAACATGGATGATCAGCATCGGACGTAACATCCGGGCGAAGTTGCTGGTACTAACATGGGCCGTTTATAATGGTTTGGGCCTGGGGGAGACGGCTATCGTTTGATTTTGATTCGAGCCTGGGCCGACAGTGGTGGGCTGTTACCATTCGCACCCGTCGAGTTCTTCGCGTGTGGGTCGGGTCGTCGGCTCGTCGCCGCGCTGCCCGAAGGAGGAGAGGAGACAGACCCCCGCGAGCCGAGCTGCTGTGCTTGTGCCGTCCCGTCGTTGCGCTTGCGCTGCGCTGCGCTGCTACGACAAGTCCGCCCCAAGTCACTCGTCACGCCCACCTCCTCATTCCGACGCAGCGCCGTTGCGCCCGCAGCCACGCAGGCGCAGGCCGCTCGCGCTCGCCCTCCCGGTCCTGGCCTCGCCTTTGCGTCCCCTCCCCTCCACCACACCACTCGCCGCCGCCGCCGCGGCCTCCGCGCCGCGGGTCTCTCCCACCTACCCTCCCTGCCGCCCGCCTGCCAGGCCCTGCGCCCCTGCCCATCTGCCTGCCCCCTCCCCCCTCCTCCTCCTCCGCCGCCGGCGATCGCGGCCGGCCGCCACGACCGGTGAGTCACGTAACTCTTCTCTGAATCACTCGGGGCATCGCCAGATCCGATCCTGCCCGCGGGTGGCTGCCGGTACCGATCCCGGGCTGGGGGCGCGCGGCTAGATCTTACTGCTGGGGGGCGGTGGTTGCGGCTCGCTTGGATCAGTGGTTGGGATCGGCGGTTCGGTGGGTTGCGATACCGGGGTGCCGTTGCCGAGGGAAAGGTGGCTGCTTTGCCGCGTTGGTAGGGTCTTGGAGATGTAACTGCCAGTTCGTCCGTTGTGATTTGATGCAGTGTGGGTTGCATGAATGGTAGAAAGGTAGGATTGGGATTTAGGGCTCCTTGTCTTGCGTGTTGTTTTGGGGATGTTTGTGCTGTCCACGGATTGGTAGTGATGCTCCAAGGTTAGTCTAGAGGATATCGTCATCTTTTAGGGTATGGTATTCGTAGCTGAGTGGCTGGAAACTTATTTTTGTGTTCTTTTCTCAAACTGAGAGTTGCCCTGATTCCCAGCATGGCAGTGCATTTCAGCCTTTTCTATTTACTGATTTGATGTTGCAATGTTAGTTTGCATGCTAATGTTTGAAATTTTCCTCAGGCAGAGGCCGTATAGAGGCGCCGGTATATTGCTTACTGTGTGGCTGGCTATGCAATCTACTTATGACTTCAGTTTCCTGAGATTCTATCTGCATCTTGCCCCTGGTCGGTGAGATTCTGTAATACCTGTTCCAACAACAACTACAACAACAACAACAACAACAACTTAGCCTTTTGTCCCAAGCAAGTTGGGGTAGGCCTGTAATACCTGTTCCCCTGACTGCAAAATTAGAAACTATGCGTCTTTCATCTTCTCTTCAAGATCTGCCGACCTTCACTAGAATTGATGCTTTAGAAAGGGGCTCTAGCATTGGCAGTGATCTGAGCTCATGGCGTGCAAAGCCTGTACGCACGCTTCAAAGAGATGGTCCCGTGGCAAGCTTTTCAAAAGAAAGAACACCCCCCTCTTCGCCGACAAATCGAAAGAAATGCATGAGAGCAGCCGGTTACGCTATTGCGCTGATCTTGTTGGCGTTCTTCGCATATGCTTCTTGGAGATATTTCCATGTATTCCTCTCTGAAGGGAACTCTGAATACTATGTGGTTCTTGATTGTGGCAGCACAGGTACAAGAGTGTATGTCTATGAATGGCACATCAATCATAATGATGCAAATGGATTTCCTATTGTTTTGAAACCTTTAGGGAATGCTCCTAAGAAGAAATCTGGTAAATTAACTCGACTGTACCAGCGAAGGGAGACTGAACCTGGATTGAGCAAACTTGTTCACAATGAAGCTGGATTGAAGAAGGCACTAGAGCCCCTCCTTCAAATGGCTGAGAAGCAGATCCCCAGACGAGCACACAAACACACTCCACTTTTTCTATATGCTACAGCTGGCGTTCGCAAGCTACCTAGTGCAGACTCAGAGTGGCTCCTGGATAAGGCCTGGGATGTTCTGAAGAATTCGTCATTTTTATGTAGTAGAGACAGGGTTAAGATCATCACTGGCATGGACGAAGCTTATTATGGATGGATAGCTCTTAATCATCACATGAACATGCTTGGCACCTCATCATCTAAAATGACATATGGTTCACTTGATTTAGGTGGATCATCATTACAGGTTACATTTGAGACTGATAAAACAGTACAGGATGAGACAAGCATTAGTCTGAGGATTGGTTCTGTCGATCATCATCTTAGTGCTTATTCTCTTACTGGTTATGGATTAAATGATGCATTTGACAAATCCGTAGCACATCTAGTGAAAAAGTTGGGAGGAGTAGCTAATAATGGCAAAGTTCAAGTCAAACACCCTTGTCTACAGACTGGATACAAAGAAGATTATGTTTGTTCTTACTGCCACCCTCTAAAACAAGATGGAAGTCCCAGTGTTGGTGAGAAGACAATTGGCAAAGAGAAGCAGGGAGTAGCTGTTGAACTGGTTGGAGCACCTCAGTGGAATGAATGCAGTGCTCTTGCAAAAGTAACAGTTAATCTTTCAGAGTGGTCCAGTGCAAGTCCAGGACTTGATTGTAACCTTCATCCTTGTGCTCTTGCTTCTAACTTTCCCCAACCACATGGGAAGTTTTTTGCTATGTCTGGCTTCTTTGTGGTTTTTAAATTTTTTAATTTGACTGCTGATGCCACTCTGGTTGATGTTCTAAAAAGAGGTCAGGAATTTTGTGAAAAACCATGGAAGATTGCAAAGAGTAGTGTTCCTCCACAGCCGTTTATAGACCAGTACTGCTTCAGGGCTCCTTATATTGCATCACTTCTGAGAGAGGGATTGCAGATCAAAGATAATCAGGTGATAATTGGCTCTGGCAGTATTACTTGGACTCTTGGGGTTGCTTTGTTGGAGGCTGGTCAGGCATTGTCTACACGAATCGATATTCAAGGATACAGAATACTGCACCGGGAGATAAACCCAAATTTTCTCATAGTGTTGTTTCTGATTTCGATTGTGTTGGTCATATGTGCCATATTATGTGTCAGCAATTCAATCCCAAGATCATTCCGCAAGTCTTATCTGCCAGTTTATAGGCAGAATTCTGCAGGAAGTTCTGTTCTTGGTATGGGGTCGCCTTTCAGATTTCAGTTATGGAGTCCTATCAATTCAGGTATATTTGCAAGTGTGTTTTCTTTACTTACATGCCATCACAGTTTCCCACTCTGTAAAAAGCTACCCTGCCATTTAAGGACCACAATAGTGTAGTTCTGTTGGCTGCAGTATACCTTTTATTTTTTTCAAGACAAATGGTGTCTACCTGTATAGTTAGAAAGAGAAACCAACAGTTTTGCGATACCGGTGGAGCTTGGACCCAATATTAGACGGGGCCAACTCCGAACCCTATGTGAAGTAAGCAAGGTAGAGGTGCGCTGTTTGAAGCTTAATCAACAAACTTTTGTAATAAACTGTTGGCAACAATGAAGCTCTGCCTCTAGTTGCTATCACGTTAGTTTTATTTCAGTATGTTAATCTTCTATAAGTAGCATTGCATAGAACTCTTGCATGATGCAAGTGACATGTTTTTACTTCAATTTACTTGTTATAAAATGGCATCCATACAGAACTTTGTAATGTTACCTCATGCATAATTTAGATCACATTAAATCCTTAATCTTGTAATCCAAGAGCATGTTTCAAGTTTTGTTTGAATCTTACTCTTCTTTAAGGTGGACTAGCTTAGATGATCAAACTTTTAAATTTGTTCGACTTTGTCTGACACTACGCAGGCGATGGAAGAACAAAGACACCCCTGAGCCCTACTGTAGCTGGGTCAGATCCCCATCCGTTCAGTATGAGCCATGGATTAGGAGGCAGTAGCGTTCAGCTTATGGAGTCCTCTAGACAATCCTTGGGTGTCTATCACAGCTATTCTGTTGGAAGCTTGGGTCAGATGCAGTTTTCCAGTGGAGTGAGGAACCCTAGCCGAGGTCAGACTACACTTCAAAGCCGACGGTCACAATCAAGAGAAGATCTCAGTTCCACATTAGCTGATATTCATGTTCCAAAGGTGTAGCATTTGCATCACAGAATGACATGACTAGAATGAGATCCTATATGCCATAACAAACTGTAAATAATAGCTCCAGAGTTCAGACTGCTTGATTTCTTCTCTAATCAGAAGTCAATTTTGTCGGTACACTGACACTTAAGTGAGGTTTAGGATTCATATAAATGTTAAACTTATGACTTGGTGCCTATCCTGGACATGATACATCCATTCATCCCATTGTATGTGCTAGAGAACATACCATAAAGGTGAAGTTTTAGTATTGTACCAGAAGATATATTTATGCCGTTCACAGGACTGGTTGGCCATGAGCTGGAACCTGCAAGTATGTAGATCAATTCTTCTGCAATCAGGCCTGACAATACTTCTTCAAATGTTTTTCTTATCTGAAACATAATAAAGATGCATGTAGCCGCATGTATTGTTGTTGTACCCTATTTGTAGTCTTGTTGTGACTTGTGAGCCTTCTCTTATCTCTTGGAACACCATTTGGTGTGCTACCTTGTGATATCAAAACAAAAATTTGAAATCATGAATCAGTAACTTCAGTCCTACCTGATTGTTTTCGGTGCCTTCAGTGCCGGCACATATTCATTTGTAAACCTTGTGTTGTGTCTACCATATTGAGGTTTTTGTTCACATAGTTTTATCTTGATGGCCATGAAATTTCTGTGGTCTCTCTGTGGCTTGACACATTGCTTGTGGCTTGTATTTCAGCAATTATACATCAATTCCTTGTACAGAAAATAGAACGTTGATCTTTTCCACAGATCATGTTTTTCCTTGTATGTGAATTGTCAGCGCTGAAAGGTAGAGCTTGTATAAGGAGATGAGTGCTCTCCCCGGTTCCAGGCTGCATAGATGGGAGGCATGCAGCATGCTATATGATTTTTTTTCTTGGAGCTATATGGTTTTCTATAGGCTGCAAACTTTCGGGATCAAGTCTCATGGATGATATTCAGTTTATTTCTAAATTTGGTGGAGATTGAGAACGCACTCCTGCGTTTAAGAAACTTACTGTAGTATGCACCGCTAGTATTGTTCATCGACATAATAGAAAGGTCTCTATCCTTTTTTTAAGAAAAGTACTTCTCTTTTTTGAAAAATTTAAGAAAAGTACTTCAGCCAGAAGGTTAACATCCGAATTTTAATCAAGCAACGTCTCTGACATGTGGGCTCATCGGTCAGTGTAAGAAGCGAAGCTGCCAAACCAGTCGCGCCCGACGTCACACGTCGACCGTACGATACGACTGATGCACCCGCAACACGAATCACGACGTAGATCCCGCAAACCCTAATGGCCACCCCTACTATATAAGCCTTCCTGCCCTCCCCTCACTCCCGCAGCCGCCGCCGCCCTCGAACTCGAAGCCCGTCGCCTGCGCCTCATCCCCGCCGCGTCGCCGACCCTCGCCGCCGGTCTCCTACCTCCGCCACTATGGGGTACGTTCGATGTCTCTCCTTCCCCTACGTCCTGTCCTGCACCCGTGTTCGTGTTGCGCCGGGTGGTTCGTTCCTGGAGGCGTTCCTTTGCCTCAGCCCGCAGGAAGCCCTCTGTTTGACGCGTGGATTTTGTTTCGCGCATGTAATTTAGGCTGCTGCTTTGTTTTAGATTAGAGAATGAAATCGCGTTAGCGTTTGGAAGCAGAAAACTGAGCTTATTGACGGTCCAGTGCTGATCAGATTATACACCGTCAGTGCTAAACATATTCATAAGCGATAAAAATCCGTTGCCGCCGTGTAACCATGTGCTCCTGGATTCAAATGCTTTGACCCGGGAGGTTATGTGTGGTGGCATACAAAGTATGTTCCCCTCATATTGCTCTGTTTTCAGACCTCAGCTGGTTTATTCTGTTTGGTTATTTTTTTGGTGCATGTCTATATGGTTGGTTATTTAGATGTTCTTAGTGAGGTCCATATTTCAATTTTTGTTAGATGGATGTATATACTTGTTATAGGTCGTGCCACAAATATCTTCGTATAGCATCTGTGTACAATTGTACGATCAAACCAATACAATTCCTCTTTGTACTGCATGATGTTTGGCTGTGTATATGCTGTTGTCTTTCATGCATTTGCTCCATGATGGTTCACATATGCTTATCCAATGGACAATTGTGTTCTTTGAGTTGCAAAACTTGTGATTTATATTAAATTTGTTGTAACAATTATGAATTCACATCACAGGAAGACACGTGGTATGGGAGCTGGGCGTAAGCTCAAGACCCACCGCAGGAACCAGAGGTGGGCTGACAAGGCATACAAGAAGAGCCATTTGGGTAATGAATGGAAGAAACCCTTCGCCGGATCATCTCATGCCAAGGGCATTGTTCTGGAGAAGATGTATGTTTGATAGTAGAATCATGTGTGCCTTTCTTATCTCTACTTTGTGTTGCTTGAGCTAAGGTCTGATACTTCCATTGCGTAGTGGTATTGAGGCCAAGCAGCCGAACTCTGCCATCCGTAAGTGTGCTCGTGTTCAGCTGGTGAAGAACGGCAAGAAGATTGCTGCCTTTGTGCCGAATGATGGTTGCCTGAACTACATCGAGGAGAATGTATGGGTTCCTCAGCCAGTGCTCCTTTTGATACCAATGTTCCTTGTGACAATTGTCGACTGTGTGTAATGAAGCTAACCATCTACTCTTTTGCTGTAGGACGAGGTGCTGATTGCTGGATTCGGTCGTAAGGGTCATGCCGTGGGAGATATTCCTGGTGTCAGGTTCAAGGTTGTGAAGGTGTCTGGTGTGTCGCTGCTTGCGCTCTTCAAGGAGAAGAAGGAGAAGCCAAGGTCTTAGATTGCTTTTTATAGGCAAGAATGGAGTAGACTGTCGAGGCTCTGTTTTTTAAACTTAAGTTGTGCTAGCAATAGAGCTGTTCATTCGGGGCTTTATCTTTTGTTAGCATTACAATCGGGAGTTTTGTTTCCGTTTTGAAGATATTAATATTGCATCGCCTGTGCTCCCAAAGTCTCTGTCTATCCGAGCTGCATCTCTTGGTGTTGCACATTGCCCCGTGGTTTGCCATTCAGAAGTCCCTTGTTTTTTCATAGTTCAGGTACTGCTTTTTTATTAATTCGTAGTGCCCTGTTCATAATTTGACGCTGTTGACTTTAGAGACTGGACACACCTTAGCGCTAGCTAGACCGTTTGTGATCGAGATCAAACGCCCAAATGTTTGACATAGGCCCTGTTTGGGGGCCGCTTATCAACAGCTTCTGCGGCCCGAGAAAGCGCTTCTGCACCAAACGCGTCGCTTCTCCCGCGCGGCCTGAGAAAGCGCGTCTCGCTTTCTTCGTAAAAAACAGAAGGAGCGAAAAGCGGCCCGACCCCCGCTTTTCACCGCTTCTCCCGTCTCCGCCTCGTGCTCTCCGGTCTCCTCGTCCTCTCCGCCCCTTCCCGTCGCCCCTGCGGCCGCCGTCCCCGAGATCCGGCGCCCCAAGCTCCGGCCCCCGTGCTCCGCCACCCGACGGCTCCGCGAAGGGAAGAGCTCCCGGAGCTCACGGTGCCCCGACCCGAGCTCGCGAGTCCCCGCCTTCCCCGACCCGAGCTCGCGCCCGCCGCCACCGGCCGCCATCCCGGACCCAAGCTCGCGATTCCTCACCGTCCCCGACCTGAGCTTGCGCCCGCCGCCGCCGGCCGCCGTCCTCGGACCCAAGCTCGAGAGTCCCTGCCATCCCCGACCCAAGCTTGCGCCGGCCGCCGTCCCCGACCCAAGCTTGCGCCGGCCGCCGTCCCCGACCCAAGCTCGCGAGTCCCCGACCTGTGCTCGCGCCCGCCACCGCCGGCCACCGTCTCTGACCCGAGCTCACGAGTCCCCGCCGTCCCTGACCCGAGCTCGCGCCTACAGCCCCGAGCCCAGACGCCGACGCGTGAGCCCCCTGCCAAACACCCCGCTTCTCTGCAGCGCCTCTGGAAAGCCGCTGCTCTGGGCAGCTGGTGAGAAGCCGCTGGAGCAACAAGCTCCAGCGGTGCCAAACGGGGCCTATTCTGAAGGGGTTCCCTACCGTCAGCGGGTAGATTTACTGCTGACTATCTTCTCAGCATGAGCAGTTGGTTACCCGAAATGCATGACTATGAGCTAGCATGATGGCAGCTAAAAGCTCAAAAAAAAAATCAGCCCTGGTGTTATGGCTGCACGGGGGCCAAGAATTTCATCAAATGTTTGCTTAGAGCTACTAAGATTCTTGACCCTGGTGCAATCTGGAGTATTTGTAGTACAATGGGCAAGACGTGCGAAATCGACTTATACACGACTGTATCGTCGATAGATGTGGCGAAATAATTCATCCAATGTGAAAAGTCAGCTTACAAAACCATATTCATCTTGTGACAACGACACGAATTGTTCCGGAACTACCCAAAGTAGCCACTCGAGCACGAAATCAGCAACAATGACGATGTTACAAGAGGCAATTTTACTGCATGCTGGATCACTAGATAATCTGATAGTGTAAAGCGGGCAAAATATAGCATCTGGAGCTCTGGATGTTAAATTAGCAAACTAAAAAGATTCTATGCACAACTCTAAGACCATAGCAGCTACTGCTCTAGGATAAACATTGTAGCGTAACCGTGGCATACATCAACCTATCAAAGTTAGCGGTCATCCTGCTACTCGTCCACTTTAGTCACCTGTACATCATAGCACGCAAGCAGCACAACCATGAGGATACACACAGCCTCCATGGCATTGCCAAAGATCTGTCAAGGGAGGAAACAAAAAGTTGAACCGAAAGGTGCTTGCCAGTCCTGTTGTAATGATAAGGCATTCCAGAGTGACTGGAACTATTCTAAAGTTAGCGCGGGCATGCCTGAGATTGGATAGTAACTACAAACAAAGCTAGTACAATTCCAACTTTCATTCAAGAAACTCACCATCTTGACCTTGTTAGCTGGCACTGTGAATATGACGCAGTCACCAGCTGTTGACAAAAAGAAGCTATGTCAGAATTTCAGTGACGAAGGATTATCATGAAGCTGTTAGTAATAAGTCATAATTTAGCATGTGCTCCCTCCGTTCCAAAATGTAGGTCGTTTAGACTTTTCTAGATTCATAATTTTTACTATGCACCTAGATATACGTTGTGCATAGCAAACAATATGAATCTAAAAAAGTCAAAACGACCTACATTTGGAACATAGGGAGTAGTTCAGATACCAAGAGCAACATTAGGACTTCTTGGTCTTAGCCAGTCTGATTAGACTCTACCTGATACATTCCCCCTTTTAGCAGAAGGTAACCGGCGCTGTTCAAATTATCCACAAGACCATCTAAGTCTGGAACTCGCAAGCTGATCTTGTCAGCTAAGTTGTAAATCTCCTGGAAATGATAGAACATGAGAGCAGCCTCAGGAATCAGAAGTTTTTGTGCATTTAGTCTGAAAAAGACTACTGTCCTATTTCCTGCGCAGACTAAAAATGCTCAAAATGCAGTGAAGATGATTTTTCTTCCAAACAGAACAGATTTTGAACAGTTATTAAACCTACGAGGAGAACTAAGTGGCTTGATTGCCACATCACTTACTGTTCTTGAAAAGCAATCTTTTTGCCGCAACTCAGATTCCTTGTTTAATGTGCTCAGAAATCTCCTTGCCTCCTTTTGTTGGCTCATCCCACCGCTCCGAGCAAAATCAACAAAACCATGTTCATCAACATATTTGTCATAGAGAGATTCTTTCATGATATCCACAACATCCTGCCACATGACAAATTGAACATTAAAATAATATGCTTCGTGATGGTGCATATAATTGTGTTTTGTTGCCAGACGTGCATTTGGCTGGAAATGAGCTACACTTCAGGCATAGGCATCAGGAATCATAAAACCCCATATCTCTTAGCTAGTGGAGCACAACCGAGTTTCAGTGTAATAGACAAAGCAGTTCCATGAGCCGAATGGATCAAAGGGCCTAGAGTTTTGTGAAATCTTATGACCCTGAGACCTTAGGCCGTTGCAACTACATGAGAAACATATAAATTCTCTACAATTATGACCATAAACCATGCACTCCATGAGATTTTCTCTTTTAAGTTACATTCTGATACCGCAAGAAGGGTAGATAAAAAAACAGCAGTGGAAAAAATGAGGATTGCTTCGTAATTATGGATCTAAACAGTCTCTGCTGAACTCGAATGATCCACTTATTTTACCTGAGCATCTTCTGCCGTCACTTCTTCTCTTAGATCCACACGAGCACGAGCTTCAGCTAATCTGACTAGGCTTTCCAACTGTCTGGCTGTGATGGGTGTACCGTCAGCACATGTGCTGCGGTTTCTCAATCCCAAATAAAACTCTTTCAAAATTGCAGCTGCTGCCTTTGACATTCTTAAGAAGAGGGGAGAAAAGTGAGCGGGTAAGGTATCAAAAAATGGACTACTCTTTGAAGCGCACTTGACTAAAAGTCAAATAGTACAAGATACCTAGGGAAAACATGTTCTCTTGAATAAGATATGTACTTGCGAAGAAATTCCCCAGCTAATGGAGCGAAATTCTTGTCTTTCTCTGGGTGTAGTCTCAGTCTTGAAGCTACTGAATTTCCACCAACTCCAAACCCCGGATCACCATTTTGTGACACTAAGCAAAGTTGCAAAACATGAACGATCGCTTAAACTTCACTCATACAACCAAAGAGGAAGAAGCACAAAACAGTATTTAAATAATAACCTGTTCTGATCCTCTTGTTGGATTTGAAGTCATCACCTTCGTTGGTATGGAGCTGCTTGCAGGAAATTTCAGTCATCTTAGTAATTCGATCAGAAGTATGTCCAGTAAGACAAAATCGTTCTTACAAACTAGAAATTCATTGCATTACACATGAACATGTCAGTTATCCATACAGTATACTTGTGAGACGTGAAGGAGAAAACATGTCTGACAGCCACTTACAGCTATTATATGATCTGACACTCTTTTATCTAGTAACTCATCTGGCTTGTCGAGTAGAATAAAAACCAAGTCAAACCGAGACAGGAGGGCAGCACTCATCTTTAGATTCTCGTTCACTGTTTTTGCTCGGCTGCAGCAAACAGTATACTTAGATGGAAAAAATGACATACAATAGCCATGGATATTAGGCTTAAATCCTCAGCAAACAAAAACAAAACAGAACTGGACATAAATGTCAGTCACATAAACTATTACCATTTCCATCAAAATACACATAAACTATCACCAACCAGAGTGAAATGAAACGGGACAAACTACACCAGAAAATATCTACAGATGAATGGTGTTACTTCCGGTTCAGTCTTCTTCAGTTGCAGCCTTGCACCATAGGACCAAAATTAAAAGTTCAATCAAGTAACATTTCGTTCAATAAAATCATCACCGCATACCACTCTAGACCACCTAAACTACTACAATAACTCCACATGGCTCCATCTTTAACAGTAGATGCTATCAGTATTCTGTTTTTTTTATAAAAAAAAAGAGGTGAATTGAGATGAGTGGTCAAGAATAATTGTCATTCTCAGCCTTAACTCTAGATGCTATCATTTTTTTTGCTAAAAACTGGATGGATGGGGATGACTTATCAAGAACGATGAATGGAGACGACTGATCAGGAATAACAAGTTTTTCAGTAAGTAGGATGAAAAATATTAACGCACTCATAATGACCACCAACAGGATTTGCAGCTGCCAAAACAGAGGTACGAGCTGATAAACTTGCTACAAGGCCAGCCTTCGCAACAGAAACACATTGCTGCTCCATGGCTTCAAGTAAAGCCTGAGAACTCAAATAAAATTAGAAACATGATTATATAGGCTTGGGAGCTTCCTCATTGATGAACTTCATGGAAAAGGCTCATAAACCGAAAAATAACATAACTACCTGATGTTCTGCTGACATTTTATCAAACTCATCAATACAGCATATTCCACGATCAGCAAGGACCATGGCACCTGTAAGTCAAGGACTCAACTTTATTTTGATCTCATCACAAGTTCTAACACCACAAAGAAAAGGCACACCAGAACAAAGAGCACTTAGAACAGCAATTGATATGACAAAGAAAACATAAAATGGCACTATTTTGGACATGAATCTTTAAAAATTGTCATGAAGGAATAAATGTTTAATTATTACCAGCCTCAAATGCATAATCGTTTGTCATAGAATCTTTAACCACAGCAACAGTTAGGCCAGCCTTTGTTGTTGTATTCCCACATACATATATTCCTCGCGGGGAAACAGCTGCTGCAGCTTGGAGGAGTTGGCTCTTGCCTAGGCCTGGATCACCTGTAATTCATTAAGCAAAAGTATTATCAAATCATGAGCAACACTAAGGAAATCTGATGATATTTATGGTAAACAATAAGAACTTACCAACTACAACCACATGAATGTCTCCTCTAACAGGGACCTTGTTTTGATCCATTGAGTTCTTCTGCACACCGCCAAAAAGAGCAAGTGTGATACCAGCTGAAAATCAGGGTACATCCATTTAATTATGTCGAGTAATCATACGCAAATAAGATAGAAATGAAATCAGCAGGTCTGCCATTTGGGAGAAAATCAATATACTAAAAGGAGTGCTTTGAGCCTTTGAACATCATCCAAAGACATCTAAAAGCAAATGTAGCTGGTAATGGCTTTGTCATCCAGAAATAATGTACTGGTCCAGAACAAATTGGGAAAAATAGTTGAAAACTAGTTGTCTTATAGACAGAAATTTAAGGGAACAAGAGATTTCACAAAACCACATCTTTCGTATTTTAGGACAACAAAGCAAATTAAATAGATCTGTAACAACATTAAATAGATATAACACAGTATAAGGATGAAATACAGGATAATAGGGTACAAAATACCTTTTACAAGTTCATGCCCATAGATGGAGGGACAAAAGGATTGAAGTATTTGGCGAAATACATCAGCACCATGTTCTTTTTTATAACTGACAGCGAAATCACAATCCCTTTCAGTACAAGTCCGAAGATCACAAATTCCACTAGCCCGAATTTCTTCCCCTGAAACAGCACAGGACTTCAGGTTTCTCACTGAAACAGCTTCCAGGTACAGGTAGTATAGACCCTGGTTCTTGCTTCTGGACTTCCCTGAAGACATTAATTTACAGATTCATAAAATATTAACAACAAAAGGGAACGTTTCAACAATTTGTTTAGACCAAACAAGTTTCAATAGTCCTTTAGTAGCGTATGAACGAAGGATCATGCAAGATTGCATAATATAAGGAAACCCAAACTACACATAATACTACCAATAATTCTTCAGTCTTAAATTCAAGAAACTTACAGAAAGCATGGATCCCAAGAAGAAAATGTTTTAGCAATATATAAAATAGAGATGTCCTGCCACATGGCCCACACATCAGATATTACACTGATAAGAACAGATGATGGATGCAGCGAGAAGAAACTTCTTCAAGGTTTTTTCATGGAGATCTTCATCATCACAGTATGGCACATTTGGAAGCAGAGAAATGGACTAATCTTTCAGAATCAGAGGCCAAGCTTTGACGAATGGGAAAGAAACTTCATTAATGACGTCACTTTGCAACCATATGGAGTAAAAATAAATGATAGAGCGATAGCTATGTTTTGGCTAGAGTCTCTGCCTTGACTCTCATCTGAGAATTTCCTGTATATAGCTCACCCTGTACTGTCTATTTGTATCTATATCGATATAACTAAAATAGTAGGTGTTCCCCGTACTGTACTTCCCTCAAAAAAGAAAGAGAGGTGCCTTATGTTGGTAAATATAGCAAGAGACAGGTTTTCCCTAAGAGTTTTTTTTTGTGGCCGTGCCTTAGCACGTTTTTCATTAAGAGGCCCTAAGAGTAATATTCATCACGTTGATACTTCTAATGAATAACTTACGCCCCACAGTCCATAACGCACAAGAGCTAGATATTCAATCCAAATTAATCAATAGGGAAAGAAAACAAAAGGTCCACAACATATTCTACATGTGGCATAGATAATCCAAATAGCTAAACAATTTTTGACAAATAGACTGATGTTTGCAGCAAATGGAATAGCACATCAATTAAAATTAATAAAAGAGCACTGTTGTAGCCACTTTGAGTGTACCTCCTCCAACATCCATATAGTTGTTCAGGACTTTGACGATTCCAGTTACCGTTATGATCTCCCCAGGGATGCAACAATCGACGAGGTCTTCTGTAAGCTCACACTCTATTGTTCGCGGCACTCGGCCTTCTTCATGGTCGTCAGCACTAGCAAGCTCCTGTATCCTGGATAGGAAAATAAGGAAAGCAAAGCTTTTAGCACTATAAGTAGAGGATAGTGTAAATGAGTTTACTCATCACCTGCCTTATTTTCTGGAAATCCATCAACTTTGCACTAGTTCTATCTGGGGTGAAGGTTCTGCTCTTGCATCCCTGAATAGTACAGGACATTGGAGGTGAAAACTTCCCATCAGAGATCGCTCGGGGGATTTTTTTACCACACTTCATGCATCGGAATTCCAGCTCCAGGACAAGAGGTTTCACAGTGCTGACTTTTAAAACAGTGCCACGCACTGTGACAAGTTTCTCTACCAATGGAAAAAAAAATCTGCAAATCAGTACTTCAATTATATGCACACTAACATATGAAACACAAGGATAAAGACAGGAAGAAATTTACTAATAAAGGCTGCTTTTAGTTTCTTTAAAGCAATAGTCGCCCCCATGTTGTAAAGCCTGATATTGACCTTGTTGATCTTTCCTGAGCACACAGCCTACAAAATATCAAGAATAATCACAAACTGAACAAAAGAGTCATATGGCCCGCCGGTCCACCATATTAACAAATTTTAACATGAATAGACATCAACCAGATGAGCTGCAGCTCCCATGCAAAGCAAGACATGTTTTGGAGATTCCTCGAGTTCATATTTAATAAACTCGCATGACTCCTGAAGCTGCTGGAAATCAATTGGAAGTGATAAGATGTCTCTGCCATCATCTTCAACCTGTGCGCATAAAAGTAACCAGGTGAACCAAGTGGGTAAATTCCTGCATTACAGTTTGCATATTTTCACTACGACCATCCAAGAAACTATATGTGGATGGATTGATCAGTCCGAGGGCAAAAAATCTGGCAGTCACCAGAACAAATCTGGCCCGTAACAGGCAGCTGGGGGATTGCAGGATTTGGAGTGTATGGAATTTAGTGATGGAGAACATTAAATGCCTGGTGATAAGTTGAGTGTGAGTCAGGAAACTGTTGATATGCTATGGAGTGCGAGGAGAAGTGATCTAGGGCCAAATTTTCAGGAGGTAATGCAAGAGAGTGGTAAACAGGGTGCTACTTATATGGAGAAGGTGAGGAATGAGAGCGGGAGGATTTGGAGGGGTGTAGAAGTATTTGGCTCGTACAGTAGTGAAGGTGATGGGGCGATGTCAGCCTAAGTACTGGGGAGAAAAATGGTTAGGACCTTGGTTATCCAGTTCCCAGATCGACGGGCACGAGGAATGTGGCACAATGCTTATGGAAGGGTTTTACACTGCAGGAACGTAATTCTTCCAGGGACGAGGAATATAATTGTTCCTGGATCAACATTCCCGGACTAGGAATGTGGCATTGTTCCGCGTTCTCGCTTGCTACGGTTAGGACAATGTACCTTCACATAATCCATGCAATTTGCTCTCATCCTGATAACTGTGGCAGCATATGTTTATGATGATGAAGGTTTAAATCCGCACTTTTAGACAATCGTTTGGACCTGGGGAATTTAGGTAATGGGAGGGGCTACTCATGAAGCTTGAAAGTTTTTCGTATCAGAAGAGTGAGGTGGCCTGTTTTTAGAGAAATTGGGGAAATATACTACAAGATCTTTATAGAGCTTTGATGCTTTGAAGAGTAATTTGACCAGAAAATGGTAATATCTGGAAGAGCAAGATCCCACTCAAGGTGAAGATATTCCTTCAGATGGCCTTCGACGACAGCGTTCAGCTGGCAGTACAATTAAGGAGGGGGAACACCTGATATTATTCGTTTTCTTTGCCCCTTAGCTATTTTTTTCTGGGTTTCCTCAACGGATATTTTTTATGTATCTAGGATCTAGTAGGATGTGATGATTTCTAAGTGAAAACTCAAGGAAACTGGTCATGTTTTGTACTTTTGTTGTGCAGAGAATTTTTGCGCGCTGGCTGGCACTGTGGAAGATATGGAATGTCATGGCTTCCAACAACAAGTTGGTGAAGCATCCAGTGGCCGTAATTTACAAGATGGTGTCCAAATCAAACATTGGAAGGTGAGGCTGCAGGAGAAAAAGACCAAAAATGCGGAGGAGGTTATCAGGATGATTGCTGAGGGGCTCAAGCAAATCTTACATTTTCTACAGTAGTTTTTGGGGTGGTTTCTGTTGTCCTCGATTAGTAATATAATAACTAGCTATATAAGGTGGCTCAGGCTGCCAAAAATCTGGGTGTGGTTGGAGTAATCAGTGAGAAGAGTTGGGGCTTAGGGGAGATCAAGATGGAGCTAGTTTTCTTTTGGATATGCTTAGTTCTGGTGTTGATGTAATCGTTTCTGTTTTGGTTCTCTGAGCTCGTTAACTGTAAACTGGCAAACCAGTGAATCGTTGTGCCTTTAAGCTTTCTATAAAGCTGGGCCAGAAATGGTCTAGATCTAAAAATAATGACCAGTATATTTTTACAGTGTTACAAATCATTTTTTTCTACAGTCCAGCTACACAGTCATAGATTTCAATCCAATGCATACATACTGTATTATGCCTTGTGCATTGTTCTTAAAAGGAAATTATGCCTTGGGCATTGGCATTAGAGATTGCATATGACTATGGTATTAACAAAACAAGACTTAAGGAAACAGAGTGAACTTCAGATAACTACTGCTCCCTTTTTGTTTATTCCCCCTTGTTTAAGTCACTGAAAAGTTAAATTAACAGAAACTAAGCATTTATCCTGCAATCCTCTGAACAAACAAGTGAATGTAGTTGCCACTTTGATAAGATTTCCGCCAGTGAGAGAACCCCCAATCCGCCAAATCCTCGGCATTTCGCCAGTACGCATACCACAACAAATACTACCGTCCACATGAACCTAAATTCTAAAATTCCTGGCCAGATTGCCACCAGCCAGCATCACACGCGAAACAGGAGATGGAGCGCTAACTGAACATGAGATCGCCCGCGCGTACTTACCCGTGACTGAAGTTTCTTCACCACCGTGGAGAAGGAGGATGCAACCAGGGCGGCGGCGATTCGAACCTTGCGGTCGGACACCGAGAACCCGGCCTCCTCGGGGAAGTACGTCCGCCAGACAGCCGCGAGCCCGTCGACGGTGGTGGCGTCAATAGCGGACCCTTTGGGTTGGTGGCCCTTCATATTGTCGCCGTACATGTCGCCGGAGGCTTCAGAGCCTCGCGTCCCCCGCAAGTCGTCGCGGCGGCGAGGCGAGACTTGAGGGGCGGGCCGCCGGCCGAGGCTGAGCCCCCGAGCAAAAAAAAATTTGGCGGGGTTTTGCGCGGTGGCCGTGGTAGAAGAACGCCGGAGACAGACGGAGAAGGGGTTTTCTACTTTTCTGCCGGGGCGCCTCGATGTCTCTGACAGACAGATGGGCCCAAGCCTGAATCCGGCTAGCGGCTAAGCTCACGACAGCGCGAAACCCTACATGGGCCGCATGGCTCCGCGCAATTTAGAAGCCCGGTAGCAACTCGTTTGGCCCACGTTTGCTGAAGGTAGCCCGGTACCAAAATTCTTCCGTGTTCTTTCCCTCAGTGGAAAAGGTCAAGGTAGGTGCCATCCAAAGATAAGTGTTTCTGCGTGGCGCTTAGGAGTATGGCAGAAGTCATTCAGTCACTCTTAAAAAAGAAGTCAGCAAGTCACTGAACGTGATGTGCTTTTGCGGAGAAAAATATGGTAACAACAAGAAGATGCTCAATATGCAGGGCAGAAGAGAACTCATGGTGGCATGCTTTGTTTGAATGCCCAGTAGCTACAATTTCTAGAGCTGCTACATGCCCCTTTTTTGGAGGTGAAGGAGAGCCAATAGCTATTCGGACAGCAAGTTTTTGACCTTTGTCATGAAGGAAATTGAATTTCCAAGCTCATAGCTTACGGCCTTGAAAGATTTGTGCAATATCTCGTGTGCGTTATATGTTAAGTGATATCAGTTGTATACATTTGATCAATATTATCAGCGTGTCCTGGAGAGAGGCCGCATATCAATAGGCCCCGTTTCGATCTACCACCATCTTCAATTGATTTAAAATGTTCACAATGATCCACCCCTAAATATTGTAATTTTTATCATAAATAATATGAGAGACATTAATGTATATAGGTAATCCACTTTTCTTGAGTTTGATCTTTTTTTCCTCTTTCTACTTTAGACAAATATTAATAAAATATTAAGTTTATGAAGAAAGTTAAATATCAAGCATGTATCATGATATTTTGGCACAGGTTTTTTAAGAAAACCCGTAATATATTGTTCATGGAGTTCTATCAAACCATCTTAAGCATAGAGTACTAATACCTGGTTTGTGAATATTTGTAGACATATAATATGAACCATGCACGCATGAGAAGGATATAATGGAGAAATCCCTTGTGATTTTCCAATAAATTGATACTTACATTAACTATATAGCTATACGTTTAAAAATTAAGCGTTATGCAGCGCGTGTTGATGTTCTAATCCGACCAGTCAATGTTTAATATCGCTGCATTAAAGTTCTATGGCACACATTGATGCCCCAATTCAACCGCCACATGTTTGTTTGTTGTTGTGCCCAGTCTGGAATTCTTTTTCTCTTTAATATAATCAACAACTATTATGTACGCCTCGTAAAAAAAGAATAATAAAAAATTGAGATTTTTATGATACACCTCATAGCCTATAAATGTATATTAGGTTTATGACTCCATTTGTCAACATTATTTTTCCATTACGTATTAGGTTACACCACAAAATTAAGTTGACAAAAAATATGACACAATAAACTTCCACTCTTCTTTAGCAAAGAAGAGTCTCCCATGACTTGCAAATTAAGTAAAGACATTCCATATAAAACTAACTATGCCTATCCATAAATGCTGCTACATGATATCATTTAATCAAATTCTGCTACAACATCTCACAACCAAATAATTTGATTGTTTACCCATCATCTGCTAATTCTTATCTTGGTCCCAAGCATAGAGTTTCAGGGTGCGTTTGGTTCAGCTGTGAGCTGTGAAAAAGCTGCCGTGGAAAAACTACTGTGAAAAAGCTACGGTGAACTGGCAGCTGTGAAAAAGTTGAACGCCGTTTGGTTCAAACTGCTGTGAAATGGCTGAAAGTCGATAAAATGTCTTTTTTGCGGTTAACATCTCACAAAATATTGACTGCCATGTTTTCCAAGAAATAAATAAATGGTTCAACATACGTGAGGAAAGAGACTCGTTTCTTTTGTATTATACATGTCAAACTAGCTTTCTTCTAAAAATATATTTATCTCCTACTATCTTTCTTCTTAGCGACGAACAAGCACTCTGCCTTCAACGGCTCAACGCCACCGAGCTTGGTTCAACGGAAGATTTGGGCGCAGTCTTGCCACCTCCGGTGAGGGGAAGGGAGCAGGCCACGGCGATCGGAAGGGAGCAGCGCCGGCGAGGTCTCAGGCAGGCCAAGGAGAAGGGGAGGGAGCAGCGTGGAGCGTCCTGGCGGCCGGCGTGGGGGCGAAATCCACCGGCGTGGGAGGTCCAAGGGAGGGAGAGCCGCCGGTGTGTCTGGTGGGGAGCCGCCTCCGACGCAACCCCTAGCCGGCCCGAGATCTGAGGTGGGGAGCCGCCGTCGTCGTTCTTCCTTCTGGCCGGCGCGGGCTGCATAGCCACTGGGTCACGGCGGCTGGTGCGGGAAGGCCGTCGGCCACCGGTGACGAGGGTCGAAGGCCGCGGCGAGGCAGGTCGAGCCAGGGGCGAGCGGAGTCGGAGGAAGGAGAGTCGGGGGCGAGCGGGGTCGGGTTGGGAGAAGGGCGACGGGAGAAAAGAAGTTGCGAAGCGGTATCCACTTACCGATGGCAAGTGGGTAATTTTCGGGTGTTTCCCTTCGCCTCCAACGCTGGAAAAGCAGCTCGGGCCTGCGTTCAATTTTACACAGCGCGAACGCTGCTGCGTTGGGAGAAGCAGGCCGGCGCGCGGAGCCCTTTGGTTGGGCTTCTGCGTTTTCACCGCCAACGCAGCGCTCCGACGCCCAACCAAACACACCCTCAGTTAACCTATGGAAACAGCACGATTCAGACCAATCACCTTCTGAAGTACCCCATCCGGTACAAGCAGCCAGCCGCGCGATCCAGACCCGGGACGACCTCTGAACCAGGCAGCAGCAGTGCAGCGCTGCACGAGGAACACGATTTCGCCCCGTGCCCGCGTGCACGGTGCACGCCCCAAAAAGCCGAAACAACCCAAGCCCCCTCCGGGTCCGGGAGAAGCGGTAGAACTCCTGCCGCGGCTCCATCTCCGAGAGTCCACGCCTCCATCCACCCCTCGCAGTCTCGCGCACACAGTATGGCGGTGGAGCCGAGCGCCCAGAATCCCGAACAAGGAACCCCTTGAAACCCACCGAAACCGGCCCAATCGCATGAAAATCTCGCGATTTCGCCCCGATCGCGGGGAAAACCAAAACAAACCCAGGACTAACACTAAACCCACCCCCGCACGCCTCCCGTATATATCCACGCGGCGGCCCCAATTCGCCCAGCCCCCCTGATCGACCGGTCGATCGTGCCCCGTGCCGTGCCAAAAAGCGGTCAGGCGAGAGCGAGCGAGCGAGCGCGCTGGCGTCCGTCCTCGGCGAGGGCTCCGGGGCCGCGGCGGCGAGCGGGAGCGCAGCGCCGATGGATCGCTGCCGGAAGCGGGACGACTCCGACCCCGAGGGCCCCGGGGAGCCCGAGCCCCCCGCCGATAAGCGCCCGTGCACGGCGGAACCCTCGACCTCCGCGGCCGCGGCCGCCGCGGGGGCTCCTCCTCCGCCGGCCGGGGCGCGCCCCGCGGAGCACGGCGGCTCGGATATGGACACCTCGTCGTCCGGCCACGCCGGCGACGCTGATGGCGAAGCGGATGACGGGGATGGGGACGGCGATGGGGACGGGGACGGCGGGTCGTCGTGCGAGTCGGATGGGGACGGGAGCCCGAGGCCGCGCGGCGCCCGGGCCTTGAAGTTCCATCAGATGGTGGAGGCGGTGGCGGCGGAGGGCGCGGGGCAGGACGCGCTCGTGGCGGCGCTGACGGAGCTCTGCGAGGCGCTCTCGTTCTGCGCCGAGGACGCGGGGGGGTACTTCCCCACGGAGGCGGCCGCGCGGGCGCTCGTGCGGCGGGCCGGCGGCGGCGACGGCGCGGGGGCCACCCCCGACGTGATTCTGCTCTCTGTGCGCGCCATCACGTACCTCTGCGACGCCATGCCGCGGGCCGCCGACGCCGTCGTCCGCCACGGCCTCCTTCCCGTGCTCTGCTCCCGGCTCCTCTCCATCGAGTACCTCGATGTCGCTGAGCAGGTAACCCCGAAAGCTCTTGCGACCTGATCAGGCGATCACATTTGACCGAGGCGCTTTATCTGATCGTTCAGTTGCGTGTGCAGTGCTTGCAAGCATTTGAGAAGATATCACGGAGGCAACCGGCTCAGTGCTTGCAGGCAGGCATGATCACCGCTGTGCTGGCATACATTGACTTCTTCACTGCAAGTATTCAGGTTAGAGCATTAAAGAAGGCTTCTTTGCTGGTGAGAATTTTGTACATTTGCTAATTTGATGCCTGCTTCCATGGTTCAGAGGGTTGCAGTGTCAGCTGTCGCAAATGCCTGCAAAAAGGTCCCTGCAGATTGCTCCCATTTTGTTGTGGATTCGGTCCCAACGCTGTGTAATCTTCTGCAATCTGAGGACAAGATGGTACTTCTGTTCCCCCATCTAACGGACCTTGTTTTTGGTACGTGCACAGTGCTCTGTTTTAGTTTCTAAGTCATCCAATTTCCAGGTTGTGGAGAAGGTTGCAGCTTGCTTGATAAGCATCGTAGACTCTTTTAGCAGTTCGGTTGATCTTCTCGACCAGCTCTGCCACCAGGGCATCATAGAGAAGGTCCTGCCTTTGATCCACACTGGGGGACTCACAGCCCTTAGTCCATCGACTTGCAGCGTAAGTTTGCTCTACAACTTTTGCATATGCCCGATTATGTGTTGAGGGAGCTGAATGTTGTGTCTTGTGATTGCAGAACCTGATTGGGCTTCTTGCTAAGCTAGCCTGTTCGTCACTTGTGGCAGTAAAGTCTCTCTTTGAGCTGAATGTTGGTAGCACAATAAAGGGGATTTTGGTCGCCTCAGACCTGTCCCATGGCATGCCATACTTGCCTTTGGAAAAACAGAACAATCAGGTTGGCTGTTTCACATCTTTTTTACTTCCAGCCAAGCAGTACTGATGTGCGTAGCAGATCTTTTTAGTTGCTTGCTGCTAACAATGAATTTTTTATAGATATCATGATGTTTCTTGAAAAGATTACGTGCTCTTCTCTGAATCAACTCATGTGTGCATTCAATAGTTTTGCATGTGGCATTGATTATTAGTATGCTTACATGAACTGTTGGAGTTCCGTGAAATGAAGAAAGTGTGAGAAATTGACCCTAGTACCTATGCCAGAGTGGGTGCCAATACAGTGCATTTGGCATGCCATTTTTCTTATAGTGCTAATGACATGTAAAATTCCTTAAAAGTTTACTTCTGTTATTTTTTCTGATGAGGCTTTTAACAATTTATTTGAAGAAAAAAGGATAACTTATATGTAATCAGATAATTTACCCACCTGCAAATCATTTTGTTACAATCTCACACCTGCAACTTTCATCTGTTTTCATTTCACATTGACTTATCTATAATTGCAGCCTATATATATTGCCTTTGGCATCTGCAAATTGCTTGTACAGATCATGCATGCACGGATGCACCAAGATCATTTACATCAGTACATCCCCCCCCCCCAAAAAAAAAACCTTGGAACCTTAACAATTTGTGTTACTATATTCTTCTAGCCTAGCTAATTTATTTACAGATGACTAGGAGAGACATATCAGAACCTTGAGAAAAAAATCATATACAGACTATTAACTAAATCACAATTTCTAGCCTCTTGTGTCTTATAACGTTTTTTCTCAAACATTGTGTCTTCTAAAGTAAATGTTGATGTTTGGTATTCTGGTTTTCCTCTTTTCAGTAGTTACATCGCAGTTATGCAAGATCGATTCAATTGCACAGCATCAGTGTTTCCATAATCATACATTCCAAACAAAACAAAACAAAATAGAAGAAGCAAAGCCAATATAGAGATCCTAGAAACCTGCTATTTTCTTTGAACATCAATGCTGGCAATTTTGGCCCTGAAACTCTGCCTTCCCCTTCCTAACTAGGGAATAGAACCTTATGGCACCATGCCATTGTAAATAGGTAACTACAGGTTTACTGTTTTTTCTCTACTATTGCATCTTTGGATTATCCTTTCTGTGTGATAAACATTCTTAAAGCATGGACTCTGATGCATTATGCCATGATTTGATAATTTAATGATGATTATATCAGGTCAATGAAGCTCTGAAACTAGCAAACCAGTTGATTCCTTCTGCAGCAAGAGACGTTGAAGACACCCAGATCATACTCGCGAAAGAAAAGATAATTACGGATGAACCAAGGTTTCTGTGTCAGTTCTCTAGGGATATTCTTCCTGTCTTGATAAAGGTATCTTCATAGTAACAAACTAACAGCTCGTAACAATGTTTTCTTATGAAATATGGAAGTGAGCTAGTACATTTGTGCAGGCGGTGAACTCTGGTGCTAATTCGTACATTTGCTATGGCTGTGCTTCAATAGTTAACAACATTTGTTACTTCAGTAAACCAGAAATGCTTCAAGACTTGCTGAAAGAAACGAACATAGCAAGGTACGAAATAGCATGTGAAAGGATTGCAATATCACATTTCTTGAATGCAGTCATGGGCAAGACAAATCTTGCGCTTAAATTATAACTGAAGTTCTGATTTTGAATGGATGCTTTTGTTTGTGTTCTCTGTGGCAGCTTCTTGGCTGGTTTATTGTCTAGAAAGGATCATCATGTGTTGACCTCATCACTAAAGATAATTGAGATTCTCATGCAAAAGCTTCCTGATGCTTACCTGGGATTCTTTATCAAGGAAGGTGTAGTCTATGCAGTTGAGGCTCTTCTTACACAAGAGGATTCCTCAAGATCCACTCATTTGCTTGATGACATACAACAATCAGAGCCTCAACCTTTCATAAGAAATAAATCTACATGTTTCTGTTATGCATTTGATGCCCACAGATATGAAGCCGCTGAAACAAGGACTTGTATGATTGGAAACGGGAGTCTTTATACTTTTGCAAGGCATGTGAAGACAACCTACTTTACTAAGGAAGTAGTGAGTTCTGAGAAGGGGTTAACTGAGATTGTGCAGAAACTCAAAACTTGCTGCGCAGTTTTGAATGAGACCACAGACAAGTCATCAGAACGAGAAAATCTTCAAAATGAAGAATACTTATCTACCATTTTAAGTGAGGTGATGATGGAGCTTCATGGGGGAGAAACAATGACAACCTTTGAATTCCTTGAGAGTGGATTGGTCAAATCTTTATCAAATTACCTCTCAAATGGCAAGTACTTCCAGGCAGTGGAAAATATGAATTGCAGCTCTGACCATTTTTTGGCTGTGGTGAAAAGATTTCAGTCTTTCGCTCGGATGTCATTCTCAAGAATGGGCCAAAGTTGGAGTGATATGCTCTTGACACTGTTAGTAAGGAAGCTGCAGAATGCTCTTACTTCTCTTGACAACTTTCCAGTGATAATGAGCCACAATTTCAAGCCAAGGAGCAATATTTCTGATATCCCTACGAGGCACTCAACAATTATTCCATGTATCCGAGTACGATTCAAGAAAGACGAAGATGAAACTAACTTGTCAAGCTATGATAGCGTTGTGAATTTGGAAATATCATCTTCCTTGCATACTATTGAAGAATTTTTATGGCCCAAAGTTAGTACAGATATGAACAGTCAGAAGGCTGAATCACCGCCTAGTGGCCCTGCTTTGGAAAGCTATGTTAACGATGGTTCTCTGGAACGAGATTCCACACCGCAATCATCTCCTCCATCAGAGGTGTTATTCTGCCCATTGTTAATACTTTAGGAAGTGTGACTAATTAGTATTTCTTAGTGAATATGATAGGGCTGTTTTCATGAATTCAACATGCTTTCTTAGGTTTCTAGTCCAATCTTAAGGGATGCTATGTATTCTTAAACTCCACTGCGCATTTACCTGCTTTTCTATAAGTTCTAAATTAAACAGAATGGTTTTGTATGCTGGTAATTCCATAGAATGGATAAGTTCTCTGGAGTCAGCTCTTCTTCTATAAGTTTAGTTTTGAAATTAGACAAAGAGAATAGAAGGTTATTTGTGCTGGAAATGGTTTTGTGTTACTTTGATAGTTCTGTGGAATGAGTTCACAGCTAATTGGGAACTTAAATACTTAGAAATGCATATCAAAAGAAGTGTTCACAATGCTATATTTCTGACAAAGCATGTCCTTGGAAATATTTTTATAGCCATCCTTGTTGTCTTTAAGGCTAAACTGACTCTTTTTTCAGGGACTGATTTGCGAAAATCAAAATCCAGCTGTAGAACCATGCCCAAAGCAAGGAACTTCATCTTCTGGTGAGCATGTGTAGCTTAAAGTGTCTGGTTTGTGGACCATCTTTTCTTCTGGCAAACCTGAAAACTCTAATGTATGTGCAACTGCAGGTCAAGCAGGAAGAAACACAATTAGCGTCAGCGATAACGCCTTACAACCGAAATTGGTATTTAGCTTAAAAGGGAAAGAGCTTGACCGATCTGTTACTCTGTATCAATCAATCCTGCAGGATCAGATCAATGCAGGATCTGACATAATTCTGGACATGCAGTTCTGGCGCAGTGTACATGACATAACTTTCAGAACAGCTGCTAACCCAGAAACTGATAGAACAGCTCTTAATCCAGAGGCAGATTCTCCTAAAGATTCCTCAACTGCAATGTCATCAAAAAATGACAGTACAACTGGGTTTAAATGGCAGATGCTCCCGTTCTTTTCTAGTATGTTGCTTGGTAAACTTCCTTGCAAACTTGACAGATCGTGTCCATTGTATGACATATTGTTTATGTTACACATTTTAGAGGGTTTAAACCGGTATTCCTTTCACCTTGCTTCTGATGAGAGAAACCATTCTTTTGCCCAAGGAACAATAACTAACCTTGATGATCTGAAGGCTGTAGTTTTCTCGATTCCTCAGCAGGAATTTGTTAGTGCCAAATTGACAGATAAACTGGAGCAACAAATGCACGATCCTTTGGTTTCAAGGTCTTGCTGCCTGCCTTTATGGTGCACCGAATTGATGTCTGCATGCCCTTTCTTGTTTTCGTTTGAGGCGAGATGGAAGTATTTCCAACTGGCAGCATTTGGCTCTTTGAAAAACCATTATGGGCATATTATGGATGCAATTGTTAATAGTGTGACAGAAAGGGGGTCTCCCCACTCACGGAAAAAGTTCAAAGTTGATCGTGATGATATACTGGTTTCAGCTGCTGAAATGATGAAGTCATATGCTAAGAGCAATGCGCTACTTGAAGTAGAATATAAAGAGGAAGTGGGTACTGGTTTAGGTCCTACAATGGAATTCTATACATTGATTAGTCATGAATTTCAGAAGTCTGGTCTGGGCATGTGGAGAGGGGAGCTTCCTTGTGAAGCTGTTACTAATGATGCTCATGTTTCTAGATTTGTGGTTGCCCCTAAAGGACTGTTCCCTAGACCTTGGTCTGCTTCAGCAGACTGTGCTTCCTTTCAAGAAGTGAGCAAACAATTTCACCTACTTGGTCAGGTTGTTGCAAAAGCAATTAAAGATGGCAGGATTCTCGACATTCCATTTTCTAAAGCATTCTACAAGCTTATCCTTGGACAGGTATCGTTGAGTCTGCATCCTTCAATATGTATACATTTGTTATTCTTTCTGTGTGTCTATCAAAAAATAATCTCTTCCTTTCTTAGGAGCTTAATATATATGACATCCAGTCATTTGATTCTGAGCTGGCAATATCCCTTATGGAGTTTCAAGCCATTGCTTGTCGGAGAAAATATGCAGAGTCAAATTTGATGAGGGACTGCCAGATAATATCTGATCTGACTTATCGAGGTTGTAGAATAGAGGATCTTGCTATTGATTTTGCCCTCCCTGGGTATCCAGACTATATGCTCTCCTCCGGAAGTAGCTCTGGCAGTGTAAGTTGTGTACTACTATGTTCTTTCTTCTGCCTGCTTCTGAACAGACTAAATCCCCCATAATGTTATTTTCAGTTGAATGTTGAGAATTTGGAAGAATATGTTCATCATGTTGTCGAGGCAACAGTTAAAAGTGGCATTGCAAGACAGATGGAGGCTTTTAAGTCAGGATTTAATGAGGTATATGCTCTATAATTCTGGGCTCTCTATTGATGCTTGCGCTAGTGTTTTTCACTTACTCTATTGAGTGTCCAGTTTGACACTATTTCTGGAAATGTTCTAGTTTTAGAGTGTGCATAGGAAATTCCGTATATCACACACTTAAACTTTGGAAACTCAGATATTACTAGGATTACACTTTAGTTTGGGATTTCTGGATACTACTATGTTGTTACTACCACAGATGAAGTTTGGATATTACTGGAAAGCAAGGCTGTAAACCATATAATTTAAAAATAGCGTTTTGTTACCAACCATATTACCCTGTGTGTTTCATAAGCAAAATATATATCAACCTAGCATGAGTGAACTTCAATCATTTCTTGTACCGATTTTATACTTTGTCATTTCACTCACCCTCCCACCTTTTTACTTCATACAAGCTTGTCAACACATGTATAATGTACTGTTAGTTAGACTAGACTAGATAATACAATAATTTGCATCCAAAATGATTAACAGTGCTGCGTTGATCTTAATTCTTGTTTGCTGGGTTCAGGTTTCTTTGAGGGTTAGCATTGTTCCATGTGCTTCCGGTTGTAATTAGGAAACCTTACATGGAGCTACATGACACCGTGGTCCTTTTTTAAATTAAAATATTTGTATCTCCTACTATGTTGTTTTTTCGCCATTCATGTGTTGGGTAAATTCATTTTGTCTGACATGGTGACACTGGCTACTGCAGGTATTTCCACTAAACAAACTCCAGGTTTTCTCAGAGGACGAGCTAGATCGATTACTCTGTGGTGAACAAGATACTTGGGATGTATGCATCTCTCTTCTGTTGGAATTTGTTCATATTCTGTTATTATTATATTCCTGTTGCTGATGTCTTGGTTTTGAATAGTTTGGGAAACTTGTGGATCACATCAAATTTGATCATGGTTACACTTCCAGCAGCCCTCCTGTTATTAATGTAAGGTTTCTCTAGCTAAGATATTTTGAATGTGCAACATATGTTGTGAACCATTGTGAAGGGTTTTTTAATCCAAAATGCACTGCAGCTGTTGGAAATCATACAAGAGTTTGGATCCCATCAACGCAGAGCTTTCTTGCAATTTATAACGGGTTCACCTCGGCTCCCGCCAGGTGGCTTGGCCGCACTAAATCCAAAGTTCACAGTTGTCCGAAAGGTCTGTATTGCATTATAAAGCTCTTTCTGGATTGCTTCATTTCACCCATCTTTTGCTAACAGTTTGTGATGTATTGATAAACAGCATAACAGCAATGATGCTGACAGTGACCTGCCGAGTGTGATGACTTGTGCCAACTATCTTAAGTTACCTCCATACTCTTCTAAGGTTTGAACTTTCTGCTTAGCTTAATTTAATGCAGCTTACTAAATTATTTTCGATATCCTTTATCATTTGACATTTATGGAATAGGATATTGAACTAAAGTATAACAGAGCAAGTCAATAAATTGAAGTTATCCATGTTCTGAGGTCCCCAGTCAACATAAACTAGAAACACCCAACATAACTTCCAACATTTGGTTTTTCCTATGTTTACTTTTCCGAAACATGGAAGTTTCTTGTTTTAATCTTTGACACCAACCTTCTTACACTTTCCTGCAGGAAAAGATGAGGGAGAAACTGATCTATGCGATCACAGAAGGCCAGGGGTCCTTCCACCTATCTTAAACGGACAGCCATACGCACTAGGAGTTTGCGCTTTGCAAGTGTCTCGTAGGAAAGGAAAGCACGGTGTAAATCTGGGTGGTTCACTGCTGTTTTAGCTGGCAGCACGATCTGGTGGAGCATATTTTAGGAGGAAAAAAAACCTTACCCTTCTCTGTACATACTAGGTTCTAGGTGTGATAAGCAGACAAGTAGTGTGTGTGTGTGTGCGCGCGCGCGCGCAGTGTGTCGCACATGGCGACCATCAGCTTAGTTCGCTACCCCAATGTTCCCGTGGTGTGCATATGTGTGCATGTTACAAAGTGCTAATGCCATCTATGTATTGAAACACCATTGTTCATTGGCGTTCGCCTTGTGAAGTCTCATTGCGGCTTCTAAAGCATCGTTGCGTGACTTTATGCAATGCATATGTGAATATTTGTGGTTTTCATATGAACAATCTGATCCAAGCGTAAGGGATCTATGCCTTTCTGAACAGGATCCAACTTTTTGGTCCATTTCCTTGTAGTGGCCTGTCCCTTATCGATCATATACGACATCTATTCCTTGGCTCTGTTCCTGCCGTGTTTGCGATCCTGGTCTGATGAGTTGCTATCTTTTTGTTCTCAAAAGTTTCTCGTGGATGCGAGAGGTGGCACCCGAAGTCACCAGACAACGGGGTGAGTCGGGTCGCTTCCAGATGCAGCCAAGTCCTTGCATCCGTGCCGGTACTGTAGGCGAGGCCAATCATACTGTTCTGTCGAATATATGCTGGTCGAGTGTACCCCCTGAAGATGATATGGTTTAATACACCCTGTTGCTTTGCCCAGAAGCCTTTGCTTGCAAATAAATGGCCCTGGAGGTAGTGACCACAACGACACTTTAGGGAGTTAAGTATGCAGACTCTGATGACCTTAGCAACAAAAGGAAGCCTTTGCTTCCAAATAAATGGCTCTGCTGGTTGTGACCACAGCAGCTCTGACGTTCATAGGGTGTAGTCGTCGTACCGTCTGATTTCTTATTACCCAAAGTGCTTGTGAGTAGCGATGAGTTATGTTCTGTTGGAGTGCTTATTCCAGTTTTAGCTTCATCTAGTTTTTGCAAATCGAGATATTATAGTGTAAAGCTATTTTGTAAGCTCAAGTCAAAATAAATTAGTAGTCAAGTGAAGTCAGGTTTTTTCTTCACTAGTGAAGTTATTTTGAGTGAAGCTCTATGAAACAGTCTCTTAATAGCAATTAGGAAAAGTAAACATCTCTACATCGTTTGTGTGATTTTTGCTTGATGTTCCAAACGGTCTCTTAATAGTAATTAGGAGAAGTGAACATCTGAACATCGTTTGTATGATTTCTGTTTGATGTTAACTTACATGTGCAAAATATGGATCGTGAATGGTAACTTTATCAGACATTCAAACCATACGATGGGTTTAGACATAGTAAATGTAAACCTGGTTGTGATGAAGGTAATGCAATACGACAATACCATCTCGTGCTATGTGACTACTTTCTTCTCATTCAAATCACTATAAAAGAAAATTTTAAAAAATTTAGGAGCCACATTGTGCGGAAGCATCACACGTGATGGTGATTACATCCACCGTGAAAAGGAATTATGCACTAGTACGATTACCCAATAATCCGGCTGTTCAATTCGTTTATGGGACATAAGTCAAGTGATAGTGTTGCTAAATGTATTGATTGACTCATGTCCGTTCTCTAGTGTGCTAAATTTATGGTTAACAGATGTTTATTCTCTTGTGCGACAACGAACAACTCGGTGTCCAATTTATTCATGAACCATAACCAAATATCCGCGTTGCTACGTATGGATTGATATATGTCTGTTCTCTAGCATGACAATTTACAGATGTTTGTTCTCTAGTGTGATGATGATTAGCTTGATGTCCAATTTATTCATGCGCTACAGCCAAGTGTTGGGTTTGCTAATGGATTGTCATACGTCTGTTCTCCAGTGTGACAATTGACAGATGGTTGTTCTAAAGAGTGAGCGAATAGCTCGGTGTCCAGTTTGTTCATGAATCATAGTCAAGTGTCAGTGTTGCTATATATGGATTGATAGATCTCTGTTCTCTAGCGTGACAACAAATAATTTGCCGTGCATATAGACATGGCCAAGTGGCGGTGTTGCTATGCATCGATTGCCAGATGCTTGTTTTCAAGTACAACAACAAACAAAACATAGTACGCTACTTGTAGATGCACGTTGCTTGCATCTGTGTACATGTTTGCTTCAAGTTTACTTTATGTTTTAAATGCATACATGGGATTTTTTTCTTATCTGCCCCTCAATTTCACCTATTCTGATTGAGGACAAATGACTCATCTTCTTGAAAATCCGAATATATTTTGGCACGATCATACATGCCAGAAATATTTTTTTTCTTTTGTGTTGTCTGGTAGCCTACAAGCGCATCGGCGGCAGCTGGAGAGCAATGAAAAATAATTGCGAAATCCTCAGTAGGACAAACCACCTCAAACACATGCCAGAAAGGCAAAATAAAAGGTGGGGAAAGAGGGAGGCCTCCCGACTCCCCATACTGATGAACAGTGAACACCAGGTCACCAACCACCCTGCGCCGGGTCCACGGTGCGCCGGGCTCTCCCACCCGCAGCCCCCACGCGGCGGCGCCCCCGGCGGGCTATATAAACCCCCACGAACGGCCCGGATACCTCCACCCCCCGCATCGCACCCGCCCGGGCCGCCTTCTCTTCTCCAGCGTCCGATCTCCCACTCGCCGCCCTCACCGCAGCTCTCTCCGCTCGGTCGCTTCCGCACCTCCGCCTTCCCCGCGCGCGCGCCCGCCACCTCGCCCTCCCCTCCCTCCACGTCGCGCGCGCCCGCGCTTATATAAGGTACGCCCTCCTCCTCCCCTCCCCGAACCCCGCATCCGCGGGGGGTATAGGATTCGCTGGATTGAGCTGATGGATCTAGGGTTTCTGTTGGGTGGCCCGCGCGCGGCGGCTGTGGTCCTGCTGCAGTGCAGGAGGAGCGCATGGCGGACGCGCCAGCGAGCCCCGGGGGCGGCGGCGGGAGCCACGAGAGCGGGAGCCCCAGGGGCGGCGGCGGGGGTGGAGGCGGCGGCGTCAGGGAGCAGGACAGGTTCCTGCCCATCGCCAACATCAGCCGCATCATGAAGAAGGCCATCCCTGCCAACGGGAAGATCGCCAAGGACGCCAAGGAGACCGTGCAGGAGTGTGTCTCCGAGTTCATCTCCTTCATCACCAGCGAGTGAGTGCTAGCGGCTCTGTTTGCTTGCCTCGCTTGGGAATTTGGTCCCGGTTGGGAATTCGGAGTGGCATTTCGGGCTTTAGCTGAGGTGGGGGGTTTTGTGTTGACTTGTCTGTTTTTTTGGGCTGCTCTTTGCAGGGCGAGTGACAAGTGCCAGAGGGAGAAGAGGAAGACCATCAACGGGGACGACCTACTGTGGGCCATGGCCACGCTGGGGTTCGAGGACTACATCGAACCCCTCAAGGTGTACCTGCAGAAGTACAGAGAGGTGCGTACTGATGAAAGCGTTCGGGTTAATCGGTTTTGGATTCGTGTTGGGATAATTGAGGATGATTGATACTTTGCGGGTCAGGTTGTGCAATCACCAATTTATCACCTTTTGGATCTGATTGAACTTAAATAATCTTGTTGGGCATGGGCACTGATAAGTGACAGTGAGTGACCCACTTCCCTTTTGTCTCCTGATGCCTCTGGTACCCATTTATGGCTTTAGTTGAGGATATAAAGAAGCCTCCCTGTTCCTGTGGTAAATACTGCTGCTAAATATGTTTTCAGAGAGATCCCCCCCCCCCCCAAAAAAAAAAAACGCACACACACACACAGTTGTTTCGTTTTACGATTCCAAGGTGTGAAATTTCGGAAGTAGTTGATCGAATAGTAATGGAAACCTATAATAGCACTCATATTGGGGAAGATATTTATCTGCTCAGAACGCTATGCAGCTGTGGTTATGAGTTGAGGTTTAGATGTAAATGTTAATGGAATTCATAGAGCAGCAAAGCTCTTGTAAATAGAATATGGTTGTGTAAATTACTTGATAAACTCTACCTTTACACAATAGGACCTGTGTGACACTGTAACTTTACATTTGTAGGCCATAAAAAATCTTGCTTAGACTTTATGGATAGTTGCATTGTTGTGTATCTTAGTTTATCAGTTGAATCATGTATCTGACGTAGTTTCTTTGTTTTTTTGTCTTCTGTCTGGTGGATTCCTGTGCTGATTGCAGATGGAGGTATGTGGTATTGGAATCTTTTCATTATCTTTCATTAGATAACTTTTGCCTGATGGTGAATTGCACCTAGATCTCTTTTCATGTTTCTAGATATTGGGTTTTAATGGTTGGAAATGTGTTTTGATAGGTTTTAGAATTAACTTGGGAAATGGTGATTTGAGCTAGTTGATCCTATATTCACCTTGACTTGAAATGAATCGAATTGGTTTTGTTCACATCTGGAGGGCATAACCATTGTCTTAATATTGTGAAGAAATGATGTATCTTTTGAGAGGGAGGGGACGGGTTAGGAAGGAGGTTTTAATGAATTGAACCTTTTGTAAACTTATCTAGTTCATCTGGTTCCCTATATTGATTCCTTACTGGCAGGGCATGAAAATTTTAATGGAACAGTGACAGTGACATGCATGTTTCCTTTTCTTAGAGAACCAATAGGGTAAATATGTGATCAAAATTCCAGCTCTACACCATACAAGCTGCTTTATGTCTGCTTCAAGTAGGATTGCCCCTCTGCCTGATTTTGATAAAAGTACTTGGCTTAATTGACTGCTTTGCAAGCCACTGGACTCCTCTACAGTTCTTGTTACACGAAGCTGATTATTCATTCTAGTGTATAGGAGTATTTTTTGTTACGATCCATGATTAAACTAGCAAGCTTATAGAATCTGAGATGTGATGAAGGATCTCTGATCTTTTTTCTTGGTACCAAACAGGGTGATAGCAAGTTAACTGCAAAAGCTGGCGATGGCTCTATTAAAAAGGATGCCCTTGGCCATGGGGGAGCAAGTAGCTCAGCCACACAAGGGGTTAGTTTTCTTTCACCTGTTTCATTGTTGTCCTTATGATCATGTTGCAAAGCTAACTATTTTTGTTCTTTTTAGATGGGCCAACAAGGAGTGTACAACCAAGCAATGGGTTATATGCAACCTCAGGTGATTAACCTTAAATTTTCTTGACAAATGCTAGTTTGTTGCATACTTGTTTCTATAAGCACAATATATAGCTTGGATTCCTGCAATAGTTGCATATTTACCGGGTTGAATACTTGAACATGTTGGACCCTACTGAGCTGGCAGATTAGCCCCTTAAATTTTTGTTGAGTTGACCATAAATACTTCTGCAATAGGTTTGATTGTCGAGAATGCATGACACAGGTTCACTCAGTTGGAACATTATCATGAACCTGCTAGTTCATGTGTTCTATCTGCCTATCTGTAATGACCATCCACCACGACAATTTTTCAGTATTAAGTTTTTGTTCACCAAACAGTGGTCTTTAATCACATTGGGCTTGGCGTCCATATGTTTGCTGATAGCCGCTCTTTCCCTTGCCCAGTACCATAACGGAGACATCTCAAACTAATGAAGATATGGACCTTTTCTGCAACAGCTGCTCTTACCCGAGGTACAAGCTTGTGCTTTCATTCAATTGCGCTATATGTTACTTCGATTTCGGTATTGCTACATTTCTAACACAGGTGGGGTTTTCATTGCAGTTATTTACTAAGACACCCTGCGGTGAGCAGTTAGAGTAGTAACCAGCCACCCCAACAGGTCCGTTTTTATCAGGCAGAACTGATGAGGCAGCTTGCTAGGTGTAAATCGCTTCCCTGGGAATAGTTTCGGTTTGTGGGCTAGCGCCGTCGTTGTATGTATATTAAGAATAATTTAATGATTGGTCTTTGGGCTGTCATTTCGTTACATGTATTTGTATTGGGAGGCATAAATATTGTGCAATGTGTTCACTAGTGTATTGAACTATCAGAAGAGCTGCTTTAGCTGTAACCATCTTTGGATATCCTGTATTAGGCAAAAGGAGAAATTGTGGCGTGGACACCAAATCTATCGTAGGCCACGAATATTTCAGTTGCCAAGAATCTTTTCATTCGTGCGTCACTCACTCACTGACTGTACCTGCCATGCAGTCATCATCTCTTTGGGTTTGCTATTCGTTTAGAGGCCCGTATTTCTGCGTCCTATATCATTTTTCCACAGCCATGGCCGTGGAGGGGCCCAAGTGCTTAGCATGCCCATGAAAAAAAAAACGTACCTCTCGAGCCATCTTGATCTCGGCCCAAGGCTGGTCGCGTGAGATAAATTCTGAATCATTCTACAGTTTATTACAGATTGGGTTGTTCATTGACCATTACCAATTACAGGCTCATTATATTGTCAGACATGCAGCTGCCGACGAACCTGACTGCTGAATGTTCTGTGGCAACAAAATGTGCAGTAGCATCTGTGTCTGTCTGTCAGCACCTTGTTGGAAAGTGGTAAGACAAATGGAGACCCCCCGAAATACCACAAAAAAGGTTACTGAAATCGATGATCAATCAATGAGCAGACAGAATTCGTCTAAAAGATTCTACGGGTAAGATAAAGGGTTCCAGAACACAGTTAGGTTACAAATGACAAATGGTACAAGAATCATCGGATTCCAGTAGAATGCCCAAAGACTCCCAAGCCTGACCGTGAAACGTAGGAATGAACATGGCTTCTCCGATCTGATTGTCTTCACTCAGTTGCTGATCGCCCGAGCGCTGAACAAACAAACAGGAAGAAACTCTGTTTATGACAAACTGACACATTCGCGTCGTCCAATACAACTAGAAGAAGTTCATACGAAAAGGGGCAAAGATGTAGATGCCCCAGTCACTAATACCTAATAGCATTTTGATGCTAAAACGGGTTCTCTTTTTTCTATACAGACCACATCGTCTAGCTGAGAATAAGTTGAGCAGTCTACGTCGATATCAACAGAAGCTGACAGGGATGCAACATATGCTAGCTGGCTTACTCACTTGCACCTGCTTGTACATCTTGTGCCTCAACCGTGGTATCTTCTATGGTCTTCTCTGCTGCTGTACCTTTCTCATCTGGTGCTTTAAGCGTGGCACCCTCCGCAGTTTTTTCAGCCTCTGAGGCCTTTGTACCTGGTGGCTCAACCATGGCATCCTGCACAGTTGTCTCAGCTGTAGTAGTTTTCTCATTTGGTTGCTCAACCTGGGCATCCTCAAGTGTCTTACCGACTGTAGTCCTCTCATCTGGTGTTACAACCGTGGCATCCTCTACAGGTTTCTCAGCTGATGTACCTTTGTCATCCAGCTCCTTAACATCCTCTATCATTTCCTCAGCTGTTCTAGCTTCTCCAAGTGGTACTTCAGCTGCAGTTTGACCTTCAGCTGTCTCCCCAGTTATTGTTTCAGCAATAGCTTCATTTTCTGCTTTCCCATCTGGTGCCTCAACTGTAATTTCACCTTCTCTGGTCTCCCCAGCTAGTGTGTCAGCAGCAGCGTTATTTTCTATTTCCCCCTTCGCCACTGGTGCTTCCTCCTTAACTTCACCCTCAGCAGTCTCCTCAGCTACACCTATGGCAGCAACATTATTACTTTCTATATTCTCCTCGACTGCTACTCCTTTTGCCTCCACAATTTCCTCAACCATGATCGTAGAGTGCTCAGTGGTTGCATCAGCCATAGATTCATCTTCTGGAGTTTGTCTTCCCACCTCAAGTTGTCCAGCTGATGCTTCAGTCACAGCTTCCACTTGAACAGTTTGCTCAATACTGTAGACTTGTTCGCCAGATACTTCAACGGTAGTTTCAGATTCCACCTCAACTTCTTGCTCGACTGCACCTGGTCCAAAAGGTTCTGCAGCAAATGTTTCAGCTTCCAACTTTGGACCTTCAGATCCCACTTTTTGCTCAGTTGCATCTTGTTCCACCAGTTCTTCACAGGAGGTTTGACTCTGTAATACAGGAGGTACCACGCGCTCTTCTGGAACTTCATTGGCAGTACGAACTTGTGCAGCACCTGGTGCTTCAGTGACTGCTTCAAATACACTATTATCTCCAGAAATGTGATCCTGTTTGGGGGCTTCAGCTACAACATCCATTTGCATATCTTCTGAAACATCTTGAGCTGACTCTTTTATTGTAGCATCAAAATGTAAAATTTGTGCCTCTGAAGCAGCTTCCACTTGGAATGTATTTGTTGTATCACCAGTCGATACTTGATTTGGAGCATCACTCAGCTGTATTTCATCAACCGCGCCTCCAATTGATGCACCAGTCACAGCTCCAGACTGAGGAATCTCAGGTAGACCACTGGTCAAGGCTTCCTTCTGAGTGTAAGCTTGCTCAGCATTGCCAACTTGCTCAGATGAACCTTCAGGTACAGATGCAGCATGTGCCGCTGTTCCAATTTGATTAACATGGCTAATTAGCTCAGTATCCATCTTTCCAGTTTTCTCATCCACAACTTGATTGGTGAATGTAGCATCTGCAGATTCCACTAGAGATGTTTGCTTCACGTTCTCCACTTGTTCAACGGAAAGTTCTCCTGCAACTTCTGCTTCCTCTGCTTTGTGCACCTGGTCAACTTCCATGTCATCCTTAGGAGCTTCAGACTTACTTGAACCTATAGAAAAGGCATGATCACAAGGCAGATAATTTAATTTTGTGGAAGCTGCAGAGTAACTTTATTAAATACTATAAATAGATGTGCAAATGGAAAGAATATTTACCAGGAATCTCTGTGCCATGATCTTCAGGGTGTTTCACAGGATTATTTGTTGATAATGTCTTTAGAGAGAACGGCATATTCACAAGACGGTAGCTTCGAAGCGAAGGTCCAAAAGTGCCATACTTGCCAGCAACTCTAAAAGCCCTTTCAGCATCTGCACGTTTCTTAAAGACAACTTTAACAGTATTTGTGTCCTTGTCTACTTCTGTCTCCGCTTCTTTCAGAGGCCCATAGCGACTGAACATCTTAATTAGATCCAATTCTGAAGGAATAGAAGCTGACCTGCCAAAGCTCAAAACAAGTGCAGTGGGCTTCAACTCGTCAACCATCTTCTCATCAACATGGATGATTGACCTTTCCATCACTTGTATCTGTTTTTTAGGAACTGAATCTCCAAGTTCCGACAAAGGTACATATGTATGTCTTGAGGATCTCCGCCTACGTCTTGGCCTTGTAGAAGGACCTTCTTTTCTGAGGTCATGAATTGGGTGATTATGCAAGCTCAATCCAGACCAATAGGAGTCTTGCATATGATCTGTTGTCTCTACTTCAGGAGAAGGTAAAACCTCTTTTCTCTTTCTCCCCCTCCTTGATGTACCTTTTTCAACAATGTTTGCTTCAGTAGTAGTAGAAACAATATAGTTTCGGTAATCATTGAAGTAACTGATTATCATTGCCGAGAAACTATACCCACTCATTGGCTCTGTTGCAACCAAGCATAGCTGTGATAGTAATTCCTTGGGGTCTGCAGTGTGGTTCCTGTGCAAGCGTCTCCTTTTTGCTCGCTTCTCCACAGTAAGTTCATCAACTGCGTCATCACTAGAGATATCAAATTCTCCATTCTCTGTTTCAGCAGCATTCTTATAGCCTGTTGATTCATTCTGAGCCTTCACAATGGATGATCCTGTCAGCTGGCTTGCAGCTCGCCGAATGCACTCGCCAATCTTGAAAGAACTACCACCAGTTGGAGCTGATGCTTTCTCTGAATCTTCAAATGATTCGAAGTTTCTTTTCTTCTTGTTTTGGAAGTTGTCAAAATCATCAAAGTCCGTAAGCATTTGTTTCTCATCATAGCTAGTATCATTGGCCCGATTAGACATGTTCTTTTTCTCCGTGACCACCTGGTCATCCACAGGTTTTTGTTTCCGAGGTCTCCCCCTCCCTCTTTTTGGCTTATCTTGAGTAGGATGCACTTCATTAACCACAACTTCCTCGACCATTACATTCTGGGTGGCTGAAGTGTCCGTGCCATCCAGCCCTAGCCCATCCTCAACCCAAGCATCACCAGTTTGAAATGATGCAAGTTCAGGACATCCCTTTGATCGATAGAACGAAGTAAGTTGAGAACATGCTATCACTAACTCCAACAGATCACCTCCTTGGCCAGGAAATAGAGCTAACTCCTTAATGTAATGCAGAAGGTTTTCTGGACTAAAACCCTTTATGATCTCAGGCCGATTAACTGCAGAGCAAGTAACTCCTTCCTTGAGGCCAGCATTATCAACCGTGTAGGACATGCCATTATCAGCAAGCTCTTCCGGCAAACAAGAGCAGCTCATACCTGACAGTATCCGCCTTGAAAGTTCTTCGAGGGCATTATTAACCGACCCGACAAAGGCATCTGAACTGCTCTGTTTCTCCATGTGTGAATAATTTGATACGAAAGGCTTCAACTGGGATTCATCGCACCATGCAAAAGTATTGTCACCAAAATAAGCTACCAAGCGGCTCCCCTTTTTCTGGTGCTTCAGCGCCAATTCAGATGCATCTGATGGATCAAAAATTTCACCAGGCCACCAAGGATGACTTTTTACTTTACCCCAGACGAGATCGGCAACTTGAAAACTGCCTTTATCAAGAGGAGGCAGACTGTATCTAGCACCCTGAATAACATTTCCTAAACTAGAAGCCTCTTCGTTACTACTCGGACCATTTCCGCTGGCAGGAAACTGCTCCTCTGTTTGCAGCAGCATTACAGATCCATCATCCGGTTGGTCAGCTGCAGGTGCTCCATCATCTTCATGGATCTTGGAGCTTCCCTCGACCTCACCAGGCCTGTTGTTCTGTATTTCCTTACCAGAATGTGCTACACCGTAATCAATTTCATTATTCTCTGTCCCACGCTCGGCATTTATATGATTTTCTTCAAGTTCATTGGATTCTGAAATGGAATCAGTGAATATTATTCAAGATGCTAAGCGAGTTGAAAACGGTGCCATCAATAGACATCAGATCAGAGAGCACACTGCTCTGAGCAGTCCCCTTACCGGCTTCCTCATGTTTGGAAGCAGCAGAACTAGCTGCTTCCACCTCTTGACCAGCATCAGCAGCTACATCTCCGACCAGAACCGGCTTCCCCTCCGTCTCATTCTGCAGACTTCCAGCTTCCAGCCTCCCATCCTCGCCACCATTCACCCCCTCCTCCACTGGCTCGCCTCCAGGCCCTTCTACACCAACCATACCAGCCGACTCCGTCGCATAAAGCGGGTCGCTCAACGCGGCAGCCTCCGCATCTCCCCCTTCCCGGCCAACATCCGCCGCCACCGCAGCCTTCCCCTCCCCCTTCACCTCGGCGGCGGGAGCAGCCACCACGCCATCTGCTTCGGTCATCGCCACGTCAGCGCCCGGCACCAGCTTCGGCTCGCCACCCCCCGGATCCGAGGCCGCCACGGCCCCCGAGCTCATCTGAGCAAGGCCTCAACGCCGCTCCCCGGACGGCGGAATCTGGACGGGACAGCGGGGGGAGGAAGTCAGCGAGGTCGGGAGCTCGGAATTCCCCTCGATCCGGCGGGGCGCCGAAACCCTAGGCGCGGATCAGAGCGAGGGAGCACGGAATTTACCTGCGCGAGCGCCGGGCGAGCAGGGGACGGGGATGGGGACGGGGGCGAGGGCGAGGGCGCGCTCGTGGTGAGGTGAGGTGAGGTAAGAGCAGCTCCGGAGATGGCAGGGCGAGAGAGGGAGGGAGGGATAGATGCGGGGGGCGAGCTGGGAGGAGGTCAGGAGGGGGAGTGTGCCCGTGCTCGGCTTCCGTGTCGTGTACTGGTGTATCGGCCGCTCCGAGCTCGGAAAGCGTACGTGTTTGGGCGCTGAAGGATCTGATCTGATCTGAAACGGCGTTCCAGTTCGATGTTTTTTTTTTCTTTTTCCTCTCCCCTCTGCACGAGGGGGAGAACGAGAGGGGTAGGTCCTCGTGACCAACGGTTTTTCGTAATGTTTTCTGTTTTTTTGTCGTGCCAAATCACAATTAATACTTTCAGCAACCTTAAATACAGGTTCTTTTATATTTGTCGTACGATAAACTTTACCAATTTGAATACCAATCAATATCAAAAATTTTATATAAACCAGCAACATAAGATCAACATTACCGTATTGATTTTGGAAAATACTTTCATAATACACAAATTTTGAGCTATTAATCTATATTAAACTTTGGTCGGTAATAGTCAAATTTTAAAAAGAGTTTGACGTAGAACGGACCTAAATAGAAATATATCTATGGTTAAAAAAAGTGCATTGTAACAACATAATTCCATGATGCTAATGCCTTTCTAAGCACTTGTGATGCGCATTACAGAGTCAAAACGTGTAAAATTTGGACTGGCTATTTCCTAATGACCATAGGAAAACATATCATTTCCTAGAAATTTGCTACTTCCCGTGGAGAGAAATTGTCCCATTGCCTACCATGTAAGCACAAAGGTGACAGATAACCCTAGGAAACACAAGTGAACTAAAATGGAATATTTCCCTTAGCGCAAAATGAAAAAAAAATGGTAAAATAGCCATTTTTTTCCTCAACTTTATTCTAAGGGTCAAGTCCATCCCTCAACTTTCAAATGACCAATATAGTCCCTTAACTTTCAACTTTCGTTTTAAGATCGTCCATGTGATGATATTATACTACATAACAACTTCTTCGCATCATTCATAGCAAAAACTGATAATCATGGGGGGAAACAGTGAGGAAAAAGAAAAGAGGGGCTTCTGAGTTCTGATCCACCATCTATACCCATTGAAAGTACTAGATCTAGCAATGAACTGAATAACATGCCAGTATCTCACATGCAAATCAGTAGACCCACAGAATCCAGGAGGTGGACAAAGGAACAAAGTGAAAAGCAAAAGCATTTCAATCCTTCCTGAGCCACTATAAATCTGCAGGCAGAATTTCTACACAAAATCTAACTCACATAAAGGAAAACAGGAATCTACTTAGGAATAGTTGGATCACCAATGAAAATTAACAGAAGAATCTTTAAATGCAAATTCTTGCACCAAAGTGACAGACCTGACCCTAAAATGCAGGAAAGAACCTGCTCCAGCTAAGTGATTCTGATATCTTACTACAGTGGCTGGTCCTGCCCTAAGATAGTAGTTGGTAATAGACTGATATTGTGCATTCTGGACAAACAGATCCAGATGAAGTTTTTTACAAGATAAAGGCGATAAAAGTCAATGTTCTTGTTACGTAACATTAACGGTGCTAGTCACTTGAGTCAATTTGCTTCAAGGTACGTCACAGGATTACTTGCTTCTAGAGGGCCTAGAGAAAACGGCATATTCACAAGACAGTAGCTTTGAAGCCAAGGTCCAAAAGTGCAATAGTTGCCAGCAACACTGAAAGCCCTTTCGGCATCGACACGTTTCTTGGAGACAACCATAACAGTGTTTGTGTCCTTGTGCACTTCAGTCTCTGTTTGTTTTAGTGGCCCATAGCCCCTGAACATCTTGATGAGATCCATTTCTAAAGGAAGAGCAGCTGACCTGCCAAACCTCAAAACAAGTGCAGTGGGCTTCACCTCATGGGCCATTTTGGCATTGACATGGATGATTGGTCTTTCCATCACTTGTATCTTCTTCGGAGCCAATGTTGCAGGCTGAACTTGTTGTGATGAAGGCACGGATCTTTCCGGTGATGATCTCCGCTTATGCGTGTGCTTCGTCCTGGTATTTGCTCTTTTGAGGCTGTAGATTGGGTCATTGTGCAGACTCAATTCAGACCAGCAAGAATCAAGCGTGTGATCAGTCATTTCTACCACAGGGGAATGCACATCTATCCTATTTTGACCCCTCTTTGGCTTAAGTTAATCAGCAGAGCCAGTCATTTATCTTTCCCCTGGATAATCATAACTGCAAGAGTTGAACAGATAGGATGTCATATTTTTCTCCATTGACTCAATACCATCCTCAGGCTTCTGTTTACGAGGGCTCCTGATGCCTTCTCTGGACTTATCATAATTAGAATCCACTATACTGCTGACATCTTCCTCTACATTCTTGGCGGAAAGAGCGTCCATGGCATTTTCAGCCCTTCCACTGGTGGTTTGAAATGTGGCAAGTTCAGGGAAGCCCTTAGACCGATAGAAAGAGGTAAGCTGAGAGCAAGCTATCACTAATTCCAGCAAATCACCCCCTTGACCAGGACACAAAGCTAACAACTTAACATACTGAACAAGATTTTTTGGACAGAAATGTTTCAAGACCTCAGCCCGATTAGTTGTTGAGCTAGTAACTCCATCCCTAAGTCCATGATTCTCAACCAAATAAGACATTCCACTTTCAGAAACAGAAAGCTCTTCGGGTGAACTCAGACAACTCATCCCTAATAATATCTGCCTCGCGAGTTCTTCAAGTGCATGGTTAACCGCATTAACAAACATATCAGAATTGCTTTGTTTTTCCATCTGTGCATAGTTGGTCATGAAAGGCATCAACTGGGATTCATCACACCATGCAAATGTGTCATCACCAAAAAACACTACCAAGTGGTTTCCACTTATTTGATGCTTCAATGCCAGCTCAGATGCATCAGAAGGATCAAAAATTTGACCGGGCCACCAATTATAACCTTCTAATTTGCCCCGGACAAGATCAGAAACTCGAATATCACCACTATCAAGATGAGGGAGGCAGTATCTGGCAGACTGATCACTTTTGTTGAGTTCTGAAACATTACAAGTAAATTTTATTCAATAGCACCATGTTAGTTGGAAAAATAAAAGCTAGTAGAAACACAGAATATGATATATCAAATCAACCCGAGAGCTTGGACAATGCACTTACCAGCTTCAGCATGCTGAGATGTATGGTAAGCAGACCGTTCCACAATCTTAGCAGCGGCTCCCTCCTCACTCTGCAGGCCACCAGATTCCACTCCCAACTTCCCCTCCATCCCACCTCCACTAGCCGGGAGCCCGGGACTTGCACGTTCTCACCATAGCCAGCTCCATCTATTTCTGCGTCAACCATACCCGCCGCTTCTATCTTGTACAGAAAACCACTCACCATCGCAAGACCTCCATCTCCATCGGTACCAGCATCCTACCGCATCCTCCGCCACAACGATCATCCCCTCCACCTTCACCCCGGTCACCTCCTCCGCGGCTTCCACCGTCACCGCATCAGCATCAACCTTCGGGTCGGAATTCCCCGTCAACTTCTCCGTCGCGTCTGCCTTCGCAGCCCCGCCCGTCCGTGCAGCCTGCCCCTCCAGCTTCGTTCCGCCGCCGCCGCCTCCCGGGTCTGAGCTCATCGCAGCTTTGTACGGAGAACGCGTGAGCATCGCAGCTGGCTACCAAGCGCCCGCCTCCCTGGTGAGCCCCCGGCTAGGAAGCTGCGAAATTCGGGAGGTAAAATGTTAAAGGAACACACCGAAAAAATCCTTGCTTGCTCCCTCAGCAATTCTGCATCAGGCTTGTGCGGCGCTTGGGGGAGGAAGCCAGAATTCGTACGGCGGAGCGGAGAGGGGGGGCAAAGGGAGAAAGAGCGTTACCTCACCTGCCGCGCGACGGGCGGAGCGGCGGAGACGAAGGATGCCTAGGGTTTGGTGATTTGGTGCCCGGCGCCTGCGCACGCGGGCGGGCAGGTGGTGACTGGTGGTGCGCACCTATGCTAGTCCGGGAAAAGGAGAGAGAGGCCAGGACGGGTTGGCTGGCCCAGGGGATATCTTGGGCTTGGTCCACATGGAATGGTGTGAAGGGATCGGCCCACCGTTTTCGGCCTTGTTAGGCCCTGAATTGTGCGCGGTTATCACGGCGGATTACGACGGGGCGGCTGTACATCGCGCCGGAGATGGACGGTGCCTAAACCTAGTCTAAGCCTGTATCGCAGGTTATGATCGGATATAATTTAGTATATAATAATTTAAAATTTATACTGGTTCAGATAAAATATTGTACGTCTAGTCGAGGTCAGTCGATTGTAATGCTTGAACCTAAGTGCTCGGAAGAGTTCGAGGAGTTACAAATTTTCAAGTAAAAGAAATAATATGAGTTCTCTCTCTTTTTCTTGAAATACCCTTCCTTTAAAAGTCCAAGAAGGCTCCATTACACGAGATTATGAGGATAGAAAAAAGAGACTCCTGAACCCCGCCGGTCGGGGTTGTTAGATTTGTCAATCGGATCTTTCCATCCTATCGGTCGGAGTCTTCCGACGACCACCATTCAAATCCTACAAGGTGGGGCAAGGATCTTATTTGTCCTTGCACGTCATGCTCCATCGATCAGCGGTCGTATGTGCGTTGATAGGTACGGTACGGTTATCACGCCCCATTCTTGGGACGTTCCCCAGCCACTCCATCGTGACGGAGGGCGTACCGGCCGTATCATGATGATGTTTCACTCCGTCCTTTCGCGAGGACGGGCAGTGTAACGCCCGCATTTTTATCTTATTTAAATTGCATTACCAATCACTCGCTTAAAAATCTTTTAAACCTTTTCCGCCGCTCCCGAAGCCCACCTTCCGATTTTCCGCCGTCCCGATATCGTGCAGTCTCTTCCTCTTTTTCCGCGGAGCCGCTCGTCCCTTTTCCTTTTCCACCGGCCCCGCCGTCCCCTCGCATCACCATCGTGTCGCGGTCGGCCGCGTGCGCCTGCCTGGCCGCGATCGTCGATGCCGCGCGCGTGTCCCCTCTTTTCTTTTCTCATATTGTATTCAAATCCATTTTATTTCTCTCTTCTAATTCTCCCGCTTGCTTATTTAAATTGTTGAGTAACGCAACAATTTAAATTTCATATCTTTACTTATTTAAATTGTTGAGCTACTGAGTGAAAATTTAAAATAAAAAAATAAAAAAATAATTTTTTATTATTATTTAAATGAGCACATGCGTGCGGCCTGCTCGAGCGGTAGCCCGCTCCTTGCGCGCACGCGCGCGCCTGAAAGGCCCTTGTTTGGTTTTGGTAATTGAGTGACAACTTAGGTGGACTAATAAGTGTTTATGTTGAGATACACAGGAGATTAGTCCACACAAAGACACTAGTATGAGCAACATGTGCCATGGAGAAGAAATGGCTAAGGGTTGATGCTATGCTCATATAGTGTGATCGAGGAGCTCATTGCATATGAGACATAACATGGAGTTATGTGACCAAAATGGAGAAGATCAAGACAAGGCTTGGCTTGATGAACCGGTTGCAATGGAGAAGGGCAAGTCAAGGCTTTGAAGCGAGGGACCGCGAGGCGGTGAAGCTTGGGCAAGATTTGGCGCCGATGGACCGAGGCAACGGTGAAAAGCGAGCAAGGTCAAGATCGATGGACCAAAGAGGTCATGTGATGATATGGAGTGGATCATATCATTCAAGGAAGATCAAGCCAAGTGTTGACTCATGAAGATGATCAAAAGGCTTGATGGAATCTGGTGCTTGTGTGGCATCAATATTTGGGAAAATAAAATGAAATGCGCAAGGCAAAGGTATGACTTGTAGGGCATTTCATTTCACCGGTCAAAGGTTATGTAGAGAAGTGCATGACCGGATTTAGGATAGATGGCCGTACTATCAAGAGGGGGCAAACTTGTTTGCATATCGGTCATCTAGTGCCACTTGAGCGATCTAACATTGCGATGTTGCTAGGATCGAGTGGCGTGGTGAGATCAAGTGAAAATCCTTTGAAAATGATTGTGAAATGCTAACACACATGCACATGGTGTTGTTCACGTGGTGGTGTTGGCACATTTGCAAAGAAGAAAGAGTTGGAGTTGATGTTGATCAACTTTGGGAAGCAAGAAAAGTTTTTCGGTTTTCTCCGGAAATTAGGTTGTCTCTTGGAGTGGAATACTGCTTTGATCCATTGTGTTTTGGACCAAGTATTCAGTTGGGTTGTGTAGCCCTCTGAATTAGCTTTCCATAGAGTCCAAGATCACCTAATTTGGACATCGGAGCTAAGTGTTATGGCTGTTTTACCGAGGTACATTTCTGCTGGAAATAGACCTGTGGACGGTCCGCCCATGGGGGGCGGACGGTCCGCCGTTATTCTGGATGAGCTCTAACAGAGCCGTTTTTGGCTCTATTGGTGGTCCAAAATGAACTGCGGACCGTCCGGTCCATGGGGGCGGACGGTCCGCCCTTAAAAGCTGAAACGGGCGCAGAATCTTGATAGTTCTATCTTGGGTGTCCAAAATGAATTGCGGACCGTCCGGTCCTTTGGGGCGGACGGTCCACCTCCTACTGAAAATTCTGCGACAGAAACACTACGATTTTTATGTGTGCTCACTTTTTGAACTGCGGACAGTCCACCCATGGGGAGCGGACAGTCCGCCGGTCACTTCCAGATTTAGTCAGAGACGTTTGCAAATTGGTTGGTTCGAAGTTTTGAACCGCGGACAGTCCGCCCCAGGGGCGCGGACAGTCCGCCCGGGGCTCTAACGATCGACTCTGACACATAATAATTGCAGTTCTAGCCGTTGGTTTTGAATGGCGGACGGTCCGGTTTCTGTAAGGCGGACAGTCCGCATAATCTCTGTTTTCACGGGATTTGAGTGTAACGGCTAGTTTGGGGCCTCCCTCTATAAATAGAGGGTGTGGCCGGCCATTTGAGGGTGCTGAGCACCTTGGGGACTTGGTGTCCATGTGTGAGAGTGCTTAAGAGCCCTCTACTCACTCTAACTTGATAGTGATCATCCGATTGAGTGAGAGAGCGATTCTAGTGCGATTGCTTTGAGAGATTGCATCGAGTGGCACTAGGTGATCGTGTTGCAAGCCGGTGTGCTTGTTACTCTTGGAGGTTGCCACCTCCTAGACGGCTTGGTGGGAAGAGACTCCGTTGAAGCCCGCAAGAAGATTGTGTGGTGCTCCGGAGAAGAGATTGTGAGGGGTATTGTGCTCACCCCGCGGGAGCCGCGAAGAGAAACTCTAGTTGAGCGAGACGTGAAGAGCAACAAGTGCTTCGTCCGGATCATGTGCTAGAGCTCGGTGTGAGCACTCCATGTGGGAGAGTGTGACTTGAGAGTCACCACTAGCAAGAGGATCGGCGGCAACCTTAGAGCTTGTCTTAACGGGGATTAGCTTGGTGGCAACCAAGTGAACCTCGGGATAAAAATCACCGTGTCAATCTTGTCTACTCTTCTCGGTGGTTTGCATTCTCCAAATCACAAGCCTTGTTTTTATATTCATATATATCTTGTGCTTGTGTAGTTGCTCTCTAGTGTTTAGTTAGTTTGTGTAGCTTGCTAATTATTTTCTTGCTTGTGTAGCTAGAAGTAGTGATCATAGTGTAACTAGTTAGCTTGTGTAGTTTAATTAGTTGCTCTTGCTTAGATTGTGTAGCTAAGCAAGTTGAGCTCTTGAGTTTGTATTGTGTATCCTTGTCCTTGAGCATCTAGTGAGCTTAGGTTTGGATTTGTGCTATTGCCCATTAGAATTGTGTAGGAGCTCCCCTTGTTTGTGAAGTACTAGTGCTTAGACTTGTGTGGCTTGGCATTAGAATTGTTGGGAGAGCTCTTACTAGCTTGGCACTCCATTTGTTTTGTGTAGGATCTTTTTGGAAGTGCCTTAGAGTCATAGTTAGAGGGGTGAAATCTTGACTGAACGAATAGTTTCAATTCCGCATAAGTTTCGGTTAGCCGGCGCAATTAGTTTTAGAAAGGACTATTCACCCCCCCTCTAGTCCGCCATCTCGATCCTACAGCGCCAGCGCACGACTCACCGCTGCCCCCGTTGCTGGCTGTGCACGCGCGCTCGCATGGCGCCGCTCGCGTCACGCCACGGCCGCTGCTGCTCGCTGTGCCACTGTGTGTTTGCTGCCCGTGCACGCCAAGCCGGCGTGCGACCCGCTGCTGCGCTGGTCCGTCTCCGTCCCGTCCCCTCGCCCTCGCAGCTTGCGCGTTGTCCCCGAGCATCCCAGCCGCCATTAATAGTGAGGTTCCTGTACTGCCCGTGACCCTCCCATGCCAGCCATCTCCCCTCTCCCTCTCGGCCTATAAATCAGCCCCCGAGCCGCCCCTCACTCCGCCCACGCCGCCCCAGCACCCCGCTCCTCTACCTCGCGCTGCAGCTCACCGCCGCCACTCACCACTGCCGGCCACCACCCATCTCTATGGACAGCCCTTCGTAGACCGTCCCCTCACGAGGTGAGGGCCGGAATCAGACCCCCTCGGCCTCCTCTCCGTTTTCCCTTCCTCCCCAGGCGTCGCCATGCACCAGGGGGCCGGCGCCCATGGCCTGGCCGCTCCCCCACCCATCCTACCGTTCCCCTCCCCCCTCTCCTATTTAGTCTCGAGAAAGAAGAAAGGACAGACTTGTGCATAACCCCCTCCACTTTTCCTTCTTATGCAGTCCGCAGCCCTCCACCTCCCTCTCTTAAATATTTAATCAGAGCTCCTTCTATCTCTTTATTTCATTACAAATAGATCCTCGTCCTTTTAAACTACTCCCTAAATGAGCTTTAACTCATCAGTTCATGCGACATTTTGTTCCGAATCGACTCCAAACTCCACCATGCATCATCTCCAAATATTTTCTCCAAGTCTCAGGATCCACATCCAACCAATATAATAATCTTCTCTATTTTTTTAATCGAAACACTCTATTTCCCACTTTTTTTTAAGCTCGTCGGCGAACTTTGTTTTTATTGTGTGACTGTTTGTATATCGTAGCCGACGGTGTGACCGAGGAGGAGCAGTACCGCGAGCCGGAGCCCGAAGACCCGTACCTCGAGGAGGAGTTTCCGGAAGGCTTTGAGGACGACAAGTCCAATCCCATCTTTTGATGCATATTTATCCCAGTTTTATAAATATAACCTATTGGCCTGTTTTGTAAAATGCATTGTTTTATTGCAAGACATGGTTGGATAGCCACCCCTTGATTGCTATGATTATTTCTTGATGACCTAAGTTAATGTCTATATAGGATTTGCTCTGTTGGACGTTAACTACTGCTAGAGATGCTTAGGACCTTTTATTCCTTTTATTATATTTTAATCATGAACACAACGTGCTTTATCGGAAATAAAGGTGTGAGTGTTTTAAAAGATAAAATGGGATTCCGGGAAAATAAAAGAAAGATATAACCTGATGAGATGGATGGTGTTTCCTGTGTGAAATACCACTGGTGAGCTTGTACCTTTATGGTTAAACATGGTTGGGAGATGTCCGTCTTATCAATGTAAGGATGAACTGAGGTGTTATCTTGCCTAACCCACTTATCGTACAACCACTCAACCGTTGTGTGGGCAATGGCTTAGCTTAAACCCCACTAGTTGTTCTGCTAGCCAAAAGGAGAGCTGGTGCGCAACGGGAGATCATGGAGAGGGAATACGATCTGTGTGAGTTATGTCCCAGTTATGACTTTGTTGATAGGTCATTAACCTCCATGGTTGCTTCCGTGTTAGCTAGTTAGATTCAGCTAAGGTGGGTAATGGCTTTGTTAGGATCCGCAGCGACACTAAGGTTTTCGTAGTGCGGTACCCTACTTGTGGGTAAAGTGTACAACCTCTACAGAGTGTAAAATCTATTCGAATAGCCGTGTCCACGGTATTGAACGAGTTACGGCATGGTCACTTCAATAAACATTTTGGGATGGTTGGTTTTGTGGTGTGAGTTGTTTTGAAGGTGTCTGACAGTTGTGCCGTGAGCTACTGTGGATGTGGAGTCCGGTAGCATTAAAATTTGGATCCTTTGTGTAGGATCAACCCCACTTATTATTCAATTACTACATAAATATTTTGAGAAAACTTTTTTATCAAATGAACCCTTGCATGTGTAAAATCTTACTTTATCGCAAATAAACCATAGCCTTATTCTTGATATATCCTGTGCATGACCTTTATTATTCCCCTCCGTGGGTGTGGTCGGACTTGTTGAGTACGAATGTACTCACTCTTGCTTAGTTTTTACAGAGGAGGATCCGAACTTCGTTCCTAAAGACGTCGAGTAGGTCGCCGTCCTGCACCCAACCTTGCATGTGGTTCAGGATCTCCACATGAAGCTTACCATGGCACAAGACTCTGATGTTATCTTAGATGTTGTTGGCACTTTAGTTTGGCTTTTAGTCCTTATGTTGTCCCTCGTGATAGTGACACTTCAGTGCCCGCTACCTCGACGGTTTGTACGGTAATGAACCATCCGATGTAATAAATGTGTTATCAGCCTTCTGGGACTGATATTTGTATCACATTTAGTCACCTCTGATGAGGGGACGCTTCAGGCAGGCAGAATAGTGGCATTCTGCTACCATAGCAGAGGGGACTGTATCCACCGTGGAAGGAGTGGTCGGCCGTGTACGACAAGTTGACCCTGAGGTTTATCCTTATCCTTTATACCTACTCCCAGGGCCCGCTGGTAAGTCAGGCCTGGCCTCCCGACTAGCCTACCGGTCGGGGAGGCGGGCACGTGTAAGGCGGAGCCCAGTCGCAACCCCGTCGGTGCCTTGGTACGGATCCAGCCTCCGACCGCTCCCACAGTCGAGGATATGGTTCTTAATCATCCTAACTGAGTCGTCAATGGGGGTTATGGACTGAGATGGCCTATATAAAGTTGTTGCCTTATACGGATGCTTATTCCAAACGCATCTTTGGACTGGTCAATGAGAGGTAGGTCCGCTGGGACCCCAGGTCCCTAGACCCGTCACCTACGCTACAAATTCCAGATCCATCACCTGTAGAGAATAGTTGGTTTTAATTCGCCCAGTAAATAATTTTGATCCAAAATTCTTCCACTTCCATATGCTGGGTATATTTTGCTTCTACCGCAGTCCCCACATTGCTTGTGCATGTGTGGATAGCAGCATCCAACCTATATTGCTTGTGCATTTGTGCTAAGGTTGGTAAGTTTTTACTTTTTTCTCTCTTTTCTTGTTCTTTAATTTTTATTCATTTTTGTCGGAGAAAATCTCCAGCCGGATGGCAAGATGCACCCGCCTAATCCTAGTTTAGGAAGAGTTTGGGGGAGACCTAGGAACGCTTGATCAATGGATGGACGAGCATGGAAAAGACGCAAAGATTTATGGTGGTTCGGGCCGCCGGAGCGTAATACCCTACGTCCACTTGAGTGTTGTATTGCTTGAAAGATTGTTGGGCTTGGAAAGAGCATGAGAGAGCTTGTACTCTAACGAGTGCACCCTCCCTTTTATAGACTAAGGGAGGTGCATACACTGAGCGGGACCCCGACAGGTGGGGCCGGTGACTGGAGTCTGCAATATGAGAGATATGTGATCTTCTTCTCTAGCTTCTTCCTGTAGTCCTCTCGATCGAGAAGTTGATGTGCGTATCTACAGTCAGGATATGGTCATCTGCCGCCTTACCAACATAGTACCAGCTGTCAGTGCTACGCACAGTGGAAGACGTGCTGTCACTGTTGGACTAGTACCCTCTGACAGGTGAAGGGGTTGCGCTGACCCGCCGCTCCATCGCCTCCGCGCACACTGTGGCAGCGCACGCCTCGGCTCTCCTGCAGCAGACCATCATCACCCCTTGCTCACGCGCGCGGCGCTGTGAGTTGACTGCACGCCTCCTGCCCGTGCATAGTGCACAGTGATGCGGCGCGCCGCCTTGAAAACAGGCGGGCTTACCGTGGTGTCAGCATACCTGCCCAGTGTGTCAGTGGGCAGGCTATGCCCTGGCTTGGGCGCGCGCAGCCCACCTACCCGTATTTAATGCGGTAGTTGGGCTAGCATCTCGCGGAGGGCCTTCTGCCACGGGCACGTGGCACAGCCGGCCCTGCGGTCACCACCTGGATGGCACGTGGCGATACCGGACCCCTTCCGGGGGGGAAGGGAGGTCAGGGCCCCCGAGGCCAGTCCGGATAGACAGACTCAGAGGGGTCTGGGGTCCAGGCCTGTTGAGGCCATTCCCAAGCATGCTGTCCTCGTGGGCACATGAAGGCGCTGGACCTATATGAGCACGGGGGGAGGTCCGGAGACCATGATCCCAACTGTCAGGCCCGGGCCGTACGCCCCGTCACCCATAGGACCAGGGCGAGGTCACAGATAACCTTGCGCCCATCTGGTTGGAGACCCTGTCAGACGACTTATTGATAGACGGGGCCCGTGGAGAGGCAAATCTCCTCGCTGTGGGCCACCACAACCTTCTGGTCGTTGAGCAGTTCCTTGGCGATGATGGAGGATAGGCGGCCGAGCATGTGGTGGCGCGCGTCCACCACGATGCGCTTGGCGCACACGCCAGAGCCGGACACCATCGCGCCTTACCTGTGAGGCGGCAGTGACGCGCTAAGGGTCTGGACACCCTAGCAGAAGGTATCCCTGTCTGTATGTACCGACAATTTTCCTTCAACTTTTTTTTCCTTTTCCATTTCTTTATTTTTCTCCCAATCCGGTATGTACATCAGTTTTTTATTTTTATCTCCTTTTACTTATTTTCCTTTTATATTCATTTCTTCAATAAAACCTTTTTTTCCTTTCTTTAGCTAGTTTCTACTCTTCTTTTCATAATTTGTATCACTCATTTTAGATCTCTACAGTTAGATCTTAATAAATATATTCTTGATAGACTATTCACTATGTGGAACTATTTGGTCATAGCGAGGAATGCTTCACGTCTTGTGTATACTGATATATTCACATTGAAGACTTGAATTAAATTTTAATTCACATTTGTAGTGGTTTGTTCTAAGTTCTGGCGTCCTCAATGCAAGCAAGCCATGTAGACGTATTGATTCCTTAGTTGATGCATACACGCATGTACCATGCAACTTAGTGGGGACTTGACGGTAGTTCTTTTCTTCTCTTCTCTTTTCTTTTCTTTATTCTTTTTGTTCCCTTCATTCATTTTTTATTTTTCTATTCATAAGCCTGCATATTCAAAAAATTCCCTTCTCCCTTCTTATTTTCCTTTTGTATTCTTATCTTCATTTTTCCTTTTTCCTTTTCCCTTTTTAACTAGCTTCGTTTCTTTTTTATAGTTTGTATCATTTGTATTTTTTCCATGTGAACTATTTATTCGCAATTAAGAATAATTCGTACTTATTGAGTTTCCCCTTATGTCTTATCTAATATTTTTCTTTTATTTTTTAATATCTTATTCCACTCTTTTTTCCTATTCTTTATGTATCAATCTTTTTTTATAATTTTATATTCTTCTGTTACTCCTTGTTGTTCAATATATCCATTATTTTTTATAGATAGTAATATTTTGTTCTATGTTTATAATATAATTATTTCAGGTGTATAATTTATTTATTCATTTTGTAGATTAAATTATTCGACCATGTTGACTCATTTGCTCGCGATATTTATATTTTATTATTTAGTCTATACAATCAAATATTCACGATGTTTAATGTTTTATTCATTGTATTATTATTTGTTCATTATGTTTAACTTTTTATTGGTTGTACATTATTATTTATTTGTTATGTTTAATTTATTGTTCATAAAAATAATTATTTATTGGTGTTGTTAAAATATTTATTTCCGGTAGCCAAAACAAATGTTTAGTATTAAAAGAATATTTTTAAAAAATATCGTGCTAACATAGGCAAGTGTGATCTTATTTCGAAGATCTTGTTATAAAAAAAATAATGGTGCAATCCAAATTTAACCTAGATGCTAGGTTTAATAGTTATAGCTTTTTTTTAGTTTTGGATTTATATGTATTTGGATGACTTAATCACTTTTATCTACTTCTGCATGTATGCACTTATTCTCTTTTCTCTTCTATTTAGGTGGCACCATGTATAACAGTAAAATAATAAACGGGCCGGCCTAAAATAATATTCCGAAACTACCGCGGGAACCGTACGTTTCAGAACCTCGCCTGAAGAAACCGCGCCCGAGTTACGAGGCGTGGTGGGGCAAACGTAGGGACCGCAGCAAGCGCCAATCAGGTAGTTGGAAGCGACGTCCCAGACAGGCGGGAAGTGGCCGTCGTCGAGAGCAGCGGCGTGGCGGTTCCGGCAGCACGACGGCGTACGGAGGTGAGCACATAAAGTGTCTCAAAGGAAAAAAGAAAAAGAGACGACGAGGCCTCTGAATCTCTGTTCTACTGTTCGTTGAGGCGCAAGAGCTTCCGGGGTGCATTTTTGGCTAAATCCATGTCGTGCCGACGCCATGGTGTTTGTTATTGCATCTTTGAAAGTTCACCTTCGCAAAAAGAAGTGCAATGGATTTCCATTCCATCCCTATTCTTGGTGAATTTTTGGCCTCCTTTTTCGCCCGTTTTGGTCCAGCTTTTGAAGCAGATCATCCGTAACCGGTCGTCGCCGAAGCGGCGGTGTGAAGAGCACGAGGAATGGGGAAGAAAGGGAAGTGGTTTGACGCCGTGCAGAGGATCCTGAGCACTTCTGAACCAGATCCCGTGGAGGCGGATGCTAAGGTAACATTGCAACAGCCCGAAAGAAATCATCGTTCGCTCAATTCCTACGAGAAAAATATTGATTTCATGTTACTTACACGACCGTCTCAAAATCGATACGTAGAAGGCGGCGAAGCTGAAAGACAAGCCGAGCTTCAAGAAGATATGGCAGTTCGGCAAATCGCACCCGTCAGGTGCTTCCGCGTCCGCCGCGCCGGCGCCGGATCCGGCGGCCCATCAGCCTCAACCGGCACCGTCGCCGCGGCCCGGTCAGCAACAGGCCGAGGAGACCACCGCAGAGGCGCAGCGCGCGGAGACAAGGTGCGACGACGGCGGCGTGCGTCCGGCGGATGGGGCTTCAAAGGCTGGCGACGACGCCGCCGACGCCGCAGCGGTCGCCCGCCCCACGGTCACCACGCCGAGGGCGTGGGCTGCGCGTTCGGAGGAGGACATCGCCGCCACCAGGATCCAGGCGGCTTGCAGGGGCTATATGGTAAACGCATCGTCGCCTTCCATTGATCAGATACCATTAGCTCAGGGATCAAGAGGAGTTTAATTTTGCATCCAGGCAAGGAGAGCGCACCAGGAGAGAGGGATGGCTCGGTTGATGTCGCTGGTCGAGGGGTTCACCATCAAGCGCCAAACCGAGGAAGCATTGTACTGCATGCAAACGATGACGAGGATTCAGACCCAGATTTACTCGAGGAGGCTCAAGACGGAGGAGGACAAGAAGGCCCTCAAGAGCCAGGTCAAGGTTAAGCAGAGCCTGGACATAATAAAGGTGCAGTGAATTCATTCAGTAAGCTCAAAGAGCCATCTTACTTTGGGACGCACCATACTTCTGGTAATCTTCTGCTCTTTGAATCTGAATTTGTCGACAGAAGATTGGTGACGGCTGGGACCATAGCCTTCAGTCCAAGGAGCAGATGGAAGCCGTGCTGATGATGAAGCAAGAAGCCGCTTCAAGGCGACAGCGGGCGTTGTCGTATGCATTTTCTTATCAGGTAGTTGGCGATCAATGATTACGGTAGCCATATCGCCATCTGCGTTTCCGATTCTTTCTCTGAAGTATGAACTCTGTCTGTCTATGCTTTGATCCTCGCGCAGTGGAGGAACAGGAAACCATCTTCCGCGCGAGCTGCGCCTGCTCCGATGTTCATGGACCCGGGCAACCCGAACTGGGGCTGGAGCTGGACGGAGCGCTGGATGGCGGCTGCGAGGCCGTGGGAGAACCAGACCGCGGCGCCGGCCGATGGCCGCGCCGCGGCGAAAAGCGCCAGCCGAATGCCTCGAGTGGCCGTCTCGATTCAGATACCCACGACAACGACGCCAGGGAGCAGGTCCTTCCGCCCACCGAACTGGCCGTCGCTCCCGTCCCCGTCGACGCCCCCGCCGCGGTCGCCGTCGCTCCCGGGGAGGACGGCAGTGCCGTCGAGCCCCAGGAGCAGCACGCTCCACGCTTCCAGCGGCCTGCAGCGCACCAAGAGCATGCAGCCGGATGGCCGGCCGCGGAGCAGCCAGGAGCTCTCGGTGAGCAGCCCGCGCCGCGCCGCGCCGTCGAGCCCGAGGGGCGGCGGAAGCGGCAGCCCGCTCCACGGTTCCAGCGGCATGCAGCCCCAGCGCCGGCCGCGGAGCAGCCAGGAGCTCTCGGTGAGCAGCCCGCGCCGCGCCGTGCCGGCGAGCCCGAGGAGCTGCGGAAGCGGCAGCCCGCTCCACGGTTCCAGCGGCACGCAGCCCCAGCGCCGCCCGCGGAGCAGCCAGGAGCCCGGGGTGATCAGCCCGCGCCCGGGCGCCAAGGTCACCCCGCTGCGGCGCACGACGAGCCTGCGGGCGGAGCTCCCGAGAAGGCTGAGCCTGGGAAGCGCCACCGGCACCGGCACCGCCGCCTCGCCCGCCGGAGACGACGCGGGGACCCCGGTGACCCCCAGCTACATGCAGCAGACCAAGTCCGTGAAGGCCAAAGCCCGGTGCGCGAGCCCGTCGGCGTCGTCGGCCGCGGCGGACGTGTTCGACGACGCCCCGGGCAGCGGGCCAGCGCCTCTGCGGATGCCGTCGCCGTCTTCAGCGAGGAAGCGCCTGTCCCTGGAGTTCGCGGACAAGCCGAGCGCCTCGTCGCCGAGCAAGGTGGGCGCGGAGAGGATGATGAGACGGCAATCGCAGCCTCCGAGCCCCAGGATGTCGTCGCTTCCTGAAGCGATGTAGTAGAGGAGAGACGGGTGGAACAAACCAGACCAGGTGTGTGTGTCTTGTAGTTGTAGGTGGTTACATATCCAGAGTGTTTTGTTTTCGTGTGTTTGCGTCTAATTTCGAATCAGCAAGGCAAGTTGTGTCGATTTTTTTGCGTTTGGAAACTGTAGCCTTAGTGGTTGATGGTGAGGACAGCCGCGCGAGCCATGAGAGTGTTGATGGCCTTGTACATTGTACTGATTCTTTTTTGCCACTTGACAGTTATCTGTTTTGCAAATCCCTAGTGTTTTCAGTTTGAGATTATAACCACCGACTGGTTATGTGCTTGACATGGATCTACAGGGTAGTGAGGATCAGTGACTATTGGAATCCCAGACCATCCATGGTGCAACGTGCCTGCTGATTCAAACAGGACTGTAGTGTTGGGAGCTCCGCAACGTTTCCTTTCTGAGCCATGCGCCGGTACAAGCCTATGAAAAGTGTCGCCAACCATAACAATAACGGGGTATCTGGATCATTGATTAAACTTTAGTTCGGATCGTATAGATGTTTGATACCAATTAGAGAATTAAAATGAACTAACTATAAAACTAATTGCACAAATGAAGACTAATTTACGAGATGAAACTATTAAGTCTAATTAATCTATAATTTGATAATATTGTGCTATAGTAAATCTATGCTAATAAAATAAGAATATATGCTAATTGGTATTAAACATTCAATGTGATAGAATTAAATTTTAGTTGGGAAAATAAACGGGGACCGAAAGGTCTCTGGTAAATTAGACGAGAAGCTTCTCTCAATAGAGAGTAGAGACTCCTTCAAACCATAAATTTGATGACCAGATATTAGGTCCCCGTCGAAGAACAATCAGGCCCAGAATAAGCGACCTGGGCCGGTCCATGAGATTAGGGCTTCTAGAAGCAACCGCCCGGCTCCGCTTTTATAAACTCGGGACGCCTCCCTCCGGAACCCCTACATCGCTCCGCCGCCGCCGCCGCCGTCATGAATGCTTCGTCGACCTCCGTCTCCTCCCTCCTCAGACCACCGTTGCGCTGCAGCTGCTGAACTCGTTTTATAATTTGAAAATATATCTGCTGTTCATCTCTGTTTTCGTCAGAAACTTCTTTTTGTCGCTGCATATGTGGAAATTCTTCAGTCTCGATTGTTCTTTCTTGTTTTTGTTCCTTTCCTCGCCTCTTCTTTCGGCTTCAAGAGAAACACTCCACTCTTGGCGGCCTTGTTCTGGGGGCGCAGAACGAACCTCGCGCCGCGGGTGGCACTTACGGTCCCGGCCGCCGCGCCATCGGCGCCGGGATCCGCTCCCCTGCGGCGCACACAGATTTGCACCGAGCAACCTGCCGGTGGTTTCCCAGTAGATCTGAAGTTCTTTTTTTCTCCCGTTTCGCACATCGCGTCGATGGACATTGCCCGTGCGCCCCCGTGCGCGTCCCGTTGCACTGGTGGCGAGCTGCTTCTCTGCTCTGTGCTAGCTCTGAAAAGTGGCGAGCACGGCCGCTGCGGACTCATATCGGCGTGGACAGTTAGTGAATGTTTAAGGTTATGGTGGTTTGGTTTGGTTCGAGTAGCAGTGAACAGATGGTGCCATAGATCGTGCAGACGACCTGGAAGAGCCGTGTGATCTGTGCGAATAAAGAAGAGCGACGTGGCTGTGCTATGCTGCACCACTAACATGACTTGTTTGGGGAACTCTCAACAAATGATTTTTTTTCTACGATATAAACTGAACCAAATGATTCAATGGATAAACAATAATTTGTTCTGATTAATTTCTTCTCTATTTTTTTTCTGATTCCCGATGGATTAGCTGCCCAAAAAAAAGCTGTATCATAGTATGACGAGAAGAAATGCTCACCACGAACGTCTAAACTGTCAGAGGGGGTGACCAACAGCCATTGAACGTGATAAGGAACTCTGGCACTTTCGCCCGGTAGAACACACGGTGCTATTGCTATGGTGACAATAACTCTGCTCATCGTGCAGGAGGTTTAGCTAACATGCTAGGACGAAATCCAACACAGCACAGCGATGCACTCATCTACTCACGTTCCGAGGCCTGCGAATTGTTGTTGAGGGCCTGTTTAGTTCCACCAAAACGTAAAAACGCAAAATGCAAAATTTTACTGTAGCAAAGGAATCTTGCTAATTTGAAGTACTAAATGAAGTCTATTTGCAAAACTTTTTGCATGGATGGGTTGTAAATCGCGAGACGAATCTAATGAGCCTACTTAATCCATGTTTTGCAACAGTGATGCTACAGTAACCATCCGCTAATTATTGCTTAATTATGGATTAATTAGCATCATTAGATTCGTCTCGTGATTTACAACCCATCCATGCAAAAAGTTTTGCAAATAGACTTCATTTAGTACTTCAAATTAGCAAGATTCCTTTGCTACAGTAAAATTTTTGCATTTTGCGTTTTTGCGTTTTGGTGGAACTAAACAGGCCCTGAGCCAGACATGGCCAAAACAAGCATGCAACGGCAAAGCGGCAGTAGCGACGCGCTGTCGTGCCTCCGCTCCCGGCGCCGCTTCAAATACGCGCGCGGCCTGCACGCTCCCGACCCCTCGTTTCTGCTCGGTCCACTCCACCCGCCAAACTTAGCCTGCCTCCTCCCCCCGCTTCCCCTCCATCGGTGGCCTCCTCCCCCGATCCCCCTTCTCTCTGGGAAGGCCCTTGGATCCCTCGATCTCCAAGGCCTTCCTTCCTCCATTGCCATTGCCACCGCCACCGCCACCGACCGTCTAAACGTACCTGGTGATCTCGTCCCGCTCTCCGGCCGCCTGATCGAGCAAAGCCGCTACCGCTGCCACGCCTCCAGCCCCTCCCGCTCCGCGCCGGCCGGTCCGGTCGATCATTTTGGCGCGCGGAGAAGGCCGGGGCATGGCCTTCCACGAATTGAGGACGCCGCGCCGTTGCTGAGAGGCCGGGGCATGCTCGGCGCGCGGTGACGGCGGCCGGCGGCTCGGTGCGTGCGCGCGTGCGCGCCCTGCGTTCCTGGCCTGATCGCGTCGTCGCCCGCCCGCCCGCCCGACCGGCGCCCACGACGTCGCAGCCACGGGGAGGCGCCGAGGGAAGGGCAAGATGAGCTGCTTTCCGTGCTTCGGCGGCGGAAAGGGCAAGGAGGATGGCGAGGCCGAGACCACGGAGGCGGCGGCCCCGCCGTCCAACATGACGCCGCCCCCGGCGGTGCAAGCGCCCGACGCGTACTCCGCGGCGCCCGCGGCCGCTCTAGCAGCCGCGGCGTCGCCCAAGCCCGGTGGCGGTGAGCGAGAGAGCCCGCAGCATCGATTTTTTTTCCCATCGATTTCGCTCCCGTCCCAGATGTCGCAACTCTAACGCCGGACCCATCTGATTTCTCGCCACGCAGCGAACAACGCGGACCAGTCTTCCGCCGACGAAGCGTCGCTGCGGCAAGCCATCACGGCGCAGGCGTTCGCGTTCCGCGAGCTCGCCGCGGCCACCGACCACTTCACGCCGTACAACCTCGTCGGAGAAGGCGGTTTCTTCCGGGTCTACAAGGGCAAGCTAGAGAAGAGCGAGCAGGTACGTGAACGCGTCTCGCGCGAGCCTTTCTGACCCTGCTCTGCTCGAATATGTTTGGCCTCTGTCTGAACGGATCAAGCATGGCTCCCCCCCCCCCCCCCCCTCTGCCTCGCACCAGACCGTGGCCATCAAGCAGCTGGACAAGCACGGCTTCCAGGACAACAAGGCGTTCCTGACCGGGGTCGCCATGCTCAGCCAGCTCCACCACGAGAACCTCGTCGACATCGTCGGCTACTGCGCCGACGGGGACCAGCGGCTGCTGGTGTACGAGTCCGTGCCCGCCGGCACCTTGGAAAACCACCTGTTCGGTACGCGCCTCACTGACTGCTTGTCTGCTTGTTGATCGCTATCTCCGGCGAACCCGCCTGCACGGTGCTGAGATTGTTCTGCTTGCTCGTCGCTGCTGCGCGCGCCAGCAGATTTGTCGGACGGCAAGAAGCCCATGGACTGGTGCACGAGGATGAAGGTGGCGCACGGCGCGGCGCAGGGCCTGGAGTACCTGCACGACAAGGCGAGCCCTCCGGTGGTGTACGGGGAGTTCAAGGCCTCCCACATCCTCCTCGACGAGAACCTCACGCCCAAGCTCTCAGACTTCGGGCTCGCGCAGCTCGGCCAGGCGGGCGGCAACATGCCGGTGGCCTCGCCCATGATGGGCTCCTTCGGCTGCTGCGCGCCGGAGTACGACCGGAGCGGGCAGGCCACCATGAAGTCCGACGTGTACAGCTTCGGGGTGGTGCTCGTGCAGCTCATCTCCGGGAGGAGGGCCGTCGACACCAGCAAGCCCGTGGCCGAGCAGAACGTGGTCACTTGGGTAAGTGAGCTACGCGCTTCGATCTGTTGGCATGATATAGATTCTCTATGATGCGGTAGCGTTTACTGGAACTCTGAGACTCTGATTTTCAGTTTGCTGATATTTTCCAACCTTTGCTGATATTTTCCAACCTTCTTTTGTATGATTGTACTCACCTAATGTTTTTTTACATAGAGTTAACATTGACTTCTGAACTTAGTTTGATGGCATTCAGATAACCTTAATCATTGCTTTGCTAAGCTATACTGCCATCTGCATGACGCATTTTCAGGCCATGCCGATGTTCAAAGATCAGAAGAGATATCACGAGCTGGTTGATCCACTCATCAAAACAGAGTACCCAGCCAAAGCTTTGAACCAGGTGGTCGCCATGGCGGCGATGTGCTTGCAGGAAGAGGACTCCGTGCGACCACTGATGGCCGACGTCGTCATGACGCTGGGCTTCCTCACGTCTATGCCGCCAGACCCACCGGCCCCTGCTGCTCCACCTGCCGCCGCCGAGCCGAAGAAAGAGAAAGGATTGGATCATTCCGACTCGTCGTCGGAATCTTCGGACGATGAAGGCGACGAGGAGGAGGAGGACGAGGAGGAGGAGGCCGAGGAGCAATAATAAAGGGCAGGTTTGTTCGAAGGCTTCGATGTGGATGGCCACGAAAGATGGAGTGGCTTTGATGCGCTTTAACGTGTAAAGGAGCTCAGTGCGTGGACTGATCTCGAGGGCTACCGAGAGGTCGTGGCAGTGTAAATTGTGGGGGTGTTCATAAGTGAGTAATGTTTTTGTTGTGAATGAGACTTCTAATGTGAAGCTTACGAATCATACATGCTGATGAATGGCTACACATTTTGCAGTTTTATCTGTTTCGCTTATTGTCTCCTCGCCACATGCAAAACCAATGATCAGCATATGACTATCCAAAAAGTCCAACGAGCTAGAAGGCATGATACTATGGTTGTACACATGCCACCATGTATATCAATAATAATAGAAGAGACACGGCATTTCATATCTCTCCATTTTGGAGCCGGTGCATTCTCAGCGCTCCCGTTAAGCCATGGAGCTCGTCAGATACGGATCATTTCATCATTCACTTGAACCCTCAGAAATCCTCTCAAACCTGCTGTTTGCTCGCTTCGCCCTCTAGCCTGTTCTGGCCATCTCGCCACGGAACCTGATGCCTCGTGCCCAGTGTTCACTAAACGCTAAACGGTAGTCATCCGGTCACCCCTCAAGTAGCGAGCAGGCCATATACACGTCATGTAAACAGTATGTACATAGGCTACATGGTTTGTACGATAAAAATAACATTCATATATTTATGCAAATGAAATTTAGAAAATCTAATATTTTATCAACCAAACATTACAGATTACCAAGCTTAACTGTTAAATAGACCAAATATGTAATCATATGCTCTTATCAATTGATCATTCTTATTTTACGTGATAAATCACAATTTACAAATAACAAATATCATACCATTTAAAAAATAAGGCATAGTCTAAATGTTATTTTAAACGGTCTACTCGTCGTGCAAAACCGTGTAGTTGCCTTTTTTTTTTACGCCGTGTAGGTGGTGTAGCCCTGTTTTTTATCGTGTAAACGGTTGGATCGTGTATAATCCCCATTTAAGCTCTAAACTGCACGTTAGCTTGTCGAGTAGCGTGTACACGGACTATACGGTTGTTTACGGCAACGTTGCTTGTGCCTGTATCCATCCATCACTGATACCGTATCCTCCTCCACAGGTATGAGATATGATTTGCGTCTCGGCATTGGCAACACCTTGTAGCATGAAGCATACGATGATGGTTGTGGTCCTTACCTTTGCCTTTTACATGCATTTGGATATGTTGGTGAGCTATACCTGCAGTGATTTATAGTCATTTATTTTCGATGTTTATTGTGGTGCGAACCATTCAATTACTGAAATGGCAATCGTTTCAACATTTCAATTATTGATAGTGCATATTTCCTTGAGTCATGCTGCAATTAATATTCAAATAACAACAACAGTTTTCAAATTCACATATAGACCGGTGATATCACTTGCATTGCGTATCTAGTTTTTCTTTTGCAGCTAACAAAATGCTATTGTCATTCCACTTAGCACATTTAGATCCGTTCCTATTTCAATTTTCTTCATGTCCCTTCTTACGAGGGATGCTTATTTTCTATTGCACGAAGCCAAGAAGAACTAAGCTGATGAAAAAAAACCTCTGTTGTGTTTGATTTCTCCTCATGCCTTGTTCCTGTCCCCCCCCCCCCCCCCAAAAAAAAATCACAATTTAGTGAAGCGTAGAACTTCTGAGTATTGAATTTAAATAAAATGCACCTACTGCTCCATAAGGATATAATGAAATTTATCTACAAAATAATATAGTTTGCTTTAGTCCATAAGTTATTAGTTCTATACCATTTTACTTTTCTTTAGCTTTAGCTTGAACACTTGAGCCATCTCTGTTTTGGGAAAGATAAAAAAAATGAGAACATGTCATGACTTTTTATTTTTTGAGATAGTACTATCAGTTTGTCACTAGCACAGTAGGTTAATGTTTTAGAGGATACGGCTCCTCACGGTTCAACCCCCCCTCCCCCCCCCCCCCCACACCCACCCACCCACCCCAGAGGCTCATCTCTGTTTCTTCCCCCTTTCCCTTCTCTCCGTCTCTCTGCTCCCTTGGTCTTCCGTTCGACCGTTCCTGGCGGCGACGACTGGGCGAGCCCATTCGCCACGTCTTCGATCGGCCCTTTGCTGGCGACGAGCATCCATCAGGTATGCCCGCCCCTTCTCTTCCTTTATGCTGTGCGAAACGGAGCATCCCAAACCCTAACAGAGCTATTTGTATTCGGATCTGAATGACCCAGTTACAATATATTACCTACTAACTTCGATTTTGTTTGCCAAAATTATCGGGTGTACATCTAGGTCCGCCCCTGCTCGCGATGATACGCGAGGTCCCCCTTTATAAAGTTTCACCGTCACTGGCACTGCCTAAAGAAAGATGAAACATTGAATTTTGTTAATTGTCAAACCAGCGGTGGTAACTGGATTTTGTTACAAGTTTGTTCTCAGCATGAGTAGTTGAGCTTCGATTCCCCGAATCATTCTTTTTGTCAGTGAACATGAGGCGTTTATGTGTATTAATTTACTTGCAGTATTGTAAAAAAACACTCCTCAATACTTGTATATGTTGTTGCATACATTCTCAGCTGAAATTTTAGTTTGTTTTTGATGCTTCTGGTTGCCTTGGACCTGATTTAATGTGCTAGCCATGCTGCTTTGAGCCTTGGGTACAGATGTATGGAGTTTCTAACGGACAGTGGCATACCACAATACTATCTAGTTGTATTAACTGCATGAAAACAAGGCACATATATACATAATGTCTGATCTCTGATGCATGCATGTACTGCACCAGTTGTCTAGCTACCAAGTAAGAACCTTGTCCAGATGAACAACAACAATAGCAGTTTCGATAGAGTCATGAGTGACTGTAAACCTAGTTAGTCAGGGCAAAAATGTTCTTAATTGCAGTTGCTTCCTGCATACAAGTATAGGAGAGCAGGGTCAGTGGCCAAACCAAGATAACCCTGGAATTTGAAAAAGCAAGAGGCTAGTATTTGTCTTTTGCCAAAGAATCACATAATCAGGGGATGAATGAGGGATAAGACCTGTGAGTTTGCAGGTAGAGGATCAATTATGCAAAGACTGGTAGAAGAAGCTCAAGTAAGCTGTTTGTCGCTGGAACTTTGGATTTACGCGTCAAGAAGTTCTTGGAGAGAGGGAGGAAAATAAAAGATATTTACAAATCCAACTTACATGGCTTCTTCATGGAATTTTGTGTTTTGCTTGCACTGTTGCTCATGAGCGGTGAGTGTTTCCCAGCCCAGCCTGGGAAAAGTTCAGTTTCTTTTGGGCCGAAAGGTGCTCCACAAGCTATCAGGGCTGGAACAGTGGAGGATTTCAACGTTGAAAAGTAACTGAAACGAAATTTTGGGCCAGATGCACTTTGCTTAATGTCGATATGTTTCTGTCCAGGGCCGCTATAGCCTGGGCCAGGCACAGATCATTTTCGGGCATCCTTGATTGGGCACTTTTTATCAGGTTTAATTTTGTCTACTAATTAGCATCTACTGGTATCATCCACATCTGAGTATATACAAATGTAGTCCAGACAGACAGTTGTGGTTACGATGTTTGGAAATGTTTCTGTTTTATTCTACCTATGTTTTCAAACACCCAAGTGGTCCACGTCCAGATCGAGTTGGGTGCAATGACATGTCATAATGTCATGCATATGCTAAAAAAAGAGCTCTAGGAACCACGTGGCATTGTGAATAAGAAGAGTAGGACCTAAATTTGAGTCGAAGAGGAGTCGAACCTGGATGGTGGGATTGTACACCCACACCTCCCACCAACTAGGCTTCGTTCCTATACATATGCTAGAATACCATCTTGTGACATACTCGTAGTAGAATCCATGCAGTGTGAATATTCAGAAACATATTATCAGTTTTTGCAATTCCTTACGATATGCTGCTTTGGATGTGCTTCTGTATATGCATATAACATCCTGATATATATGCAATAAGTATTATGAATCCATCTTCTGTATGTCTCTAACCAATTTTTATGTCTTATCTCACAGATTTGAGACATGCCTAAGATAAAGACAAGCCGTGTGAAATATCCTGAAGGATGGGAGCTTATTGAGCCAACACTTCGTGATTTGGAGGCCAAAATGAGGGAAGGTGTGAACTTAGTATATTATAGTGGATCTTTTAGTGCCCATTTTTTCTCTGATAGGATAGTAATGTGATTTTCTCTTGCAGCTGAAAATGATCCACATGATGGGAAGAGGAAGTGTGAAGCTCTATGGCCCATCTTCCGTATTTCTCATCAGAAGAGTCGCTACATATATGATCTTTACTATCGAAGGAAGGAAATATCAAAAGAGCTATATGAGTTTTGCTTGGACCAAGGCTATGCAGATCGCAATCTGATTGCGAAGTGGAAAAAGGTTGGTGAGCATACTCTCTAGTCTCTAGTACTCGCTCTTTGTTTCGATGGTTTTATGAAACTGTGGCTAGAATGATACTATTCACCTTAAGCCTTTAAACTTCAATTGCGTAACCATCTGTAGTTTTCTTAGAACTTGTCTAGGCCACCTCATAAGGTGAGCAAGTAAAACGTTGGCAAGTAGAATGCTTTTCTGGATCACCCTTTTCTCGCTGACTATCTGTACGTACCTAAATAAGAGCCATGTGGAACACAATTCAATGCTTGCTCCATACATTTTCAAGTTTTTGCATGTACTGTCACTTCATGAGGGAAGAATATAGCCCCTGTTGTTAACTGGGTGAGTGGGTGTACTTTGAGGAACAGTGTCCTGTGTGTCAAATTCAACTGTAGAAATTGCTTGAAAGGTTCTTTGTGGCTTAACCCATGCAATTATAGGTGTACTTTGTGGGCATCGTTTGTTGTGTGGAATTTCTGAAAGGCACAATCTTCAGCGATTCACTCATTAGGGCCATGCTCGGATACATTTCCTTCTCTCACTAGTCACTATCCTTTTATTACCCCATACCCTGAACTGCACTATCTTTGTACAGCTACCATAGATCTACTATGAATCTACGCTTGGATTCTATTACAAGCTGTTGAATTGTGACTGTTTGTATTCTCTACTCGATTCTCTGGATCACTACTAACAATTTTCCTCATGAGTCATTTTGCAGCCAGGTTATGAGCGCCTCTGCTGCCTCCGCTGCATACAAACACGAGACCACAACTTTGCAACCACCTGCGTCTGCAGGGTCCCCAAGCATCTCAGGGAGGAGAAAGTGATAGAATGCGTCCACTGCGGATGCAGGGGGTGTGCCAGCGGCGACTAAAGCCTCGGTCTCGTGGTTGGAAAATAATCTCAAAACTAATCGCTCTAGATGTCTCCTTATACTTGAGCTCCTATGGAAAGTTGAAAACAAACACGGCATATGACCAGGCGGTTACAACTTGTGCAATGGTACGGGTGTGGAGATGTGCCACTGCCAGCGGCGAAGGACTGCTTTCCTCATCTCGTTGAAAATGATGTCAAAACGGAAATCACTCTAGATGTCTGGTTGTATTTGATCCCCGTTGAGGAGAAGCACTGTATAAGCTGTTGATTTCAACTTGTGCAATGTATTGTAAAAAAGCAAGCGACTACTTTCATGGATCGTTTACAAATATTTGTGACTGTAGCGACAAAGTTTTCGCCACTTCATCTGCTGTACGGCCATTATTTGCGACTACAATGACAAATGATGCCACGGGATTTTTCTTTTGAAAAATTCCATGGGATTGTTTTCCGCCAGCACGACACCGCCATTCTTCGACCGTCACGGTACTTACCCGATTCCCCCCACAAGGTTCTCTCTCTGTCCCTCCCGCTAGCCCCACGCACAGCCGGCGACGTCCTCTCCAATCTCGCTATTGACCACCGTCGTCACCCGATTCGCCGGCTACCTCCGCCCATCTCAGCCCTCGCCTCTTCCTCTACCCGTTTTCCACGACGCCCCCCAGGCCCGCCGCCGCCATCGTCGTCGGCCTCGCCGCTCTCAACGCTCCCTTCTCCGAAAAGCCACCGCCTCCGCAGACCGCTCCAACACATCCCGAGGCCACTTCCGCTCTTCGACTCCCTCCCGTCTCTCTTCCCCCGCAGCGGCGACCCTCCGACGCGGGCGCCGCGAGGCGGGGCGTTGACACCCGAACCCAACCCAGCCCGAGACGCCCGAAAAGGGCAGGAGCTCCCTTTTCCGTTTCCTGCGTCATCTTCCTCGCTTTCCGCGGGAGGAAAAACCTTTTCTCGGTTCCAAAAACAGAGGGAAAACAATTTCACCGCACGGCCTTATACACGCGATTTCAATTCGTCGTCCAGTCACGAATTCCCTCTTGCTTCTGGTTCGTTCCCCGCGTCTGATCCGCTCCTCGTCCGCCTCCTCGCCGCGGATCGAAGTCGCGTGGGCGTGTGGCGGCGGCTGTGGTGGTTGACTGGTTGCTAGGGTTGGAGCTCCGGGAGGATGGCGAGCCACGTCGCCGGGGCGGCGGCTGGATCCGACGCCCCGCACGCTGAGGTACGGATGTGACTCAAGTCATGTTTGTTATCGTAAATTTAAATTCTGCTTTTATTCCAGCTAATCTCCAAGATTATGATGTAGCTGGCTTTTGTCGTGGACATTGGTTGTCAGGAGTTGAGGAGCGTGTGATATCTGATATGTGCTAGTTTTTCAGTCATAGAGAATTTCATTTGAGTGATTGGTTATGCAATTTATTGTGCCATGGATTGGGGTGGGGGGTGGCTGGGTGGGCAATGTAACGTAGACACAATGATGTTCTACTGCTATTAAATTGATGTAGGTTAATTTCTATGAGAGTTGTATTTGCACCATTTTTACTGCTCTGATGTGTTATTCTGTTATATTTAAAAGACACGAGCGCCTTGCTTTGCTACAGTTACTTGTTAGAAAAAAATATCTAGAGTGGAATCTAATAGAAGTCTACTCAAACCATTGTTCTGCTGGTGATTTTTCATGGGTCTGAATTCGACTACTTTGACCCCTCTAGAATCTCTATTTAGATTTAGAGAGTACACGCACGATAGGAATGACCACTTTATTTGGTGATGGCAGGTTGTCAGTATGGGACAGATAAATCCATCTCCTTGTCCACCTCTATCTTCCAGTCATCAACCATGGTCCTCGGCCAGTGGGTCAGTAACGGTTTCATGGAATAACCAAGTGGATAAAGCTAGCCAGGATACAGTTTACTATGATCCACAAAGGGATGTATCAGTTGCAGGAGGGAATCAAAATGTAGGTAGCAGTGCGCCTCATGCTGCCCAGTCGAGTATGGGGATGACAGATGCATCTCATTCTCATGTGCCTTACTCCAGTTCAGTTCAACATAGCTACAATCCTGTAGAATATGCCAACTATTATTATAGCTACCCACAAGCTGCAAATGATTCTTCTGTCCAGCAAGGAGCAAACCAACATCCAGGTGCAGCTTATCAGCCTCTTACTTCATTTCAAAATTCAGGGTCTTACATTGATCCTACAAGTAACACATATTACAATGCTGGGGGTCATCAGACTGTGCCAGGATATGGAAGCGGCAGCTACTATTATCAGAACAACACATGGGATTCTGGAAGCTCAGGGAATAATTATGCTCAATCGTACCAAAACTACTCATCGTCTGATACAAATGCACTCCAGAGTTCCACTTCAATGCCTGCCAATTCCGTACCATATCAGCAGCAGTATAACCAGTGGCCGTACTATTACAATCAATCTGTGCCAAGTGCTTCTAGCAATCCAGTTACTGGAAAGAGTACTACAGATAATGTAGCAGTTAACACCCCCGCTGGTTATTCCTATCCTTCTAGCCAGCCACCTCCGCCAGGCACGACATCATGGAAAATTAATTCAGTTGCTTCTGTTGCACCTCCTATGCAGGTATTTTACCTTCTTTCACTACAAATTCTTACTTGATGTACATAGTTTTCTTCATGGTGTTCTGAAAAGTGATTTTTCAGAAGTATATGCTGTCTGGCTCTGTTAATTTTATTCTTTTTCAATAATGCATAGTAGAACAACACATCTTAGAAGTGGTTTATTTTATTTTTGCCATCAAGTTGACCCCTAAATCCGTTTCTGCTGTCCATTTTTATCACCTTCCAGTTTTGCTACCCTTCTATTAGGTGCTGGCTTATATTTGCCATTGCCTTCTGTTTTATCATGCTTGACTCAATAAAAGCATATTATTAAATATTGATGAGTGACTACTACAGTGGTAAATTATCCACAAGTGACAAGTGGTTCATCCTAAGTATATATCATTTCGGTACACACCATTTGGCTGGAATTCTGTGACTTTTATCGGATTTTGCGGATCGGGAAATGGATCAGAGTGTGTTGAAAACACCTTTGACTGACTGCATTATGCAGCCAATGGCAAAAGGTGGAAAAAACAAAACCGCCTTTGAGAAATGAGTGGCAAAAAAACAAAAGTTGATAAAAATGTATGGCAGAAAGCAGACTTAGGGGTTAAATTTATCCCGAAGAGGAATCTGAAACTTGCTATTTCAATTTAGACATATAACAGCTTGTTATTTCATTGCATTATTTGCATGTATATTTTATCTAATTAGCACACCACATGTTCAACTTAGTAATTCTTTCCATCCATTTCAGTGCAGCTGCTCTAATTGAGATATAGCTTCATAAACTAACACATGCCCATCATAATATTGCATATTACAATCTGTAGTGATTGCTTTTATGAGTTATGCATGGATGTTTCGTGGCACTAGCACCGATCATTGTATTGTGTTGGATTGGAATGCTTTTAGTACTTGAATTGCATGACGAAACATACTTAAAAAATTTATCTACATAGCATATGCATAAAGATGAACATTCTTATTGAAGTGGAAGGATTTTTCAGACATAAATAAGAAATGGGTTGTCCCGTTTTGAGTCTCTTAAGGCTCATTGTCAAGCTGGCCTAAGAACTAAGATGGTTCCTTCCCAGACATACAACATACCACTCCAGCGGCGGGGCTCGAATAAAGTCATTGAGAAGGCCAAATTAAGATAAAACATACATAATTAGATTTTTGTTTGTGCCTGAGTGGACAAACTAATATTTTGTTATGTTAATTGTTAGAAAAATCCTTAGCTTGGCCTCCAAGAAGCTTACCATGGCCTATTCTTTTGACTCTTTAGTTACATGAACCTATTGTTCTCTAATCAATGGCCTGGATACCAAGGCTGCTATCTTTCTATCCTCTTGTATGTTAGCAGCTTGCTTTTGCTGGAGCATGGCTTGATAATATTTAATTTGGAAATATGAAGACACTTGAGCTGTTCTATTGAACCTTTACAATGCCCTTTCATTCTTTATGCTTGTTTGTAACAATTTCTTATGTCGTCAGTAGCATGTAACAATTTCTTATGTCGTCAGTAGCATTTTATTTGCTTCTAATTGTGTGAAGAGCTCTCATCATCTACATTTCATCATGCTCCAGGCTCCAGGTGTTTCAGGACCTCAAAATCAATACGCTAACCAGGCACAAGATCATGCCAACCAGGCGCCAGGTGTTCCATGGTCTCAAAACCATTATGCCTACCAGGCACAGGCATACCCTCAGAAGACTATGAATTCGAATCATGCACCGCTAATCAACCCTGAAGATCCGCAGAGGACTGTAGACCCTATAGGTCGAAGCTCGAATACTTTGTCGAACCATGTTTCTGAAAATTTTCAACCAAACTTGCAGGGTTCCATGACAACAAATACTTCCAGTGAAAGCAAAATACAGATTCCAACCAATCCTCGAATTGCTCCTGGTTTCTCCATGGTGATACCGAAGAGTGAGAAGAAAAATTTAGGACCTGATTTATCCAAGAAGCCTGCCTATGTTAGCGTCTCCATGCCAACAAACGATGCTAAAGCAACTCAAGTTGGTCCTGATGCTGTAATGTTCTGTTCTCTTCTTCGCATAGGAAATGGAAAAAAAATCTGAAATTGCTTAATAATTGACTAAATTCCTATGGATATGATAACTTTATAGTGTTTGTGAGAGTAATCACTTAATTCTGCAACAGCTGGGTGTATGTCTATTAAGTCGGATATCAAAGTAAATAGGATGTTTTAGTACTGACATATTAACCGTGCATTTTCATTTTCTCTTGTTTAGAGATCTATGCCGTTTTCACTCCGTAATTATACTATAAGGAACCTCAATCGTTGCAAAGATGATGCCCAAAGGGCAGCCTGCCGAAGTATAATGGAAGAGGTAAGTCTTATTTTTTGTTCTATTTTTCTTGCCTTCAATAGTTGCTAGGGTTTTCATGCCAAAAAGGACACGCCTTGCTTTCAGTCATATGGATGGCCGTGGCCTATAAGGTCATGATAGTCGAAGTCCTCTCCATTATCTTTTGGTAAAATTTGGTTAGCGAAACAGGGCTGTTTCCCTTGTAAGAGTCAAATCACTCAACATTGCTTTCTCCCACACACCCCTCTCGGATAGCACTTGCACATACTCTCGTGAGGTGGGACTACAAAAAGGCTCTAAGGAAGAAACAAAAGTAGTCTGGCAACACCACCAAGAATGCTTGCATCCTATTGCGTATTTCTCACCACTGTTAACTTGAATACGCTTATATGCATCTAATGACCTGCTGTCTCCTGTCATGCATGTGCCATACATGACCATGTCTTACCACTGAAAGACCACTACACATGCAAACTCATGCATCTATCATATCACAACATGATCCTAACTAACACTAGCACCACATTCATGATCCATCACTTTCTCCATATCCACAAGCTCTAGTTGTCTAGCCAACTAGCCACTACTGCATGCATCCTCATGATCCAAACCTCCACACATGAATGAAGGCAACTAGACAGCTAGCTAATCATAAGCTGCGTGCATAATACTTGTGTGTACAAACTCAAACCAACTAATTAAGTTTAGTTTCCAACATCCATGACTATGGATGCTGCCATTCTGAAGTGAATGACTGATTTCCAACTTCTACTCAGGTGCTCTTCAGTTTTTGGCCCACCAATATGCTTGAGCTCCATTTTTTTCATTTGTTAAAGTTTTCTCTGCTACATCAATTTGGTTTTGATAAATTGACTGTAATCTAAGTTGTTTTTGTTCCTTTTCTTTAATTCCAGATCACAAGAAAAGCTATCGCTGATGGAACCCTTCTTACTAAGAATTGGGATACTGAACCACTACTCCCTTTGCCAGAAAGTGTTGCGGGCACAACTGAGGCAAGGTGTGCATGCTTCTTATCAATGCCCTTTCTTGAAATCAAATAAAGTTTCTGGACTGGCAATTTGGTGCTTGAAACCTTAAATGTATTGGTTAATGCAATTTTATTGAAAGTTGGTTTGGAACTTTACTACTGTGGCACAGCCAAAATGATTTTTCGGATCACACTCTCAACTGTATTGCATTTCGATTAATTTTATTATCTGGTGCTGACACCTTAAAAAAAATATTAACCTAAGAAAATTGAATAATATGTATTTTTTCTTAATATAACTGTCAGTCATCAGATGACCTGTATATGAATTATGCACTTCTGCACTTAGGAATTCTAGCCCTGATAACTGTAAAATGAACATGATTTAGTTATATTGTCATAATTTTATCTGAGCTATTCAATTAATTGTCATGATTTATACTATTGTAATCACCTCTTTTTTCCTGAGGCTCTAGCTTGCTGTGTTCCATCTCTAGCCTACCCAACTTGCTTGGAACTAAATAAAAGGCTTTCTTGTTCTTGTTGGTGTTGCTGCTGCTGTGTTTAACCCGTTTTTTATTACTAAGCGTAATTCAGTAGAGTAAATCTGATGGAATAAAAGAGACACTAAAAAGACTGTTACATGTTCTGGTGGGGTTAGAGGCACATCAGTTCCTTAACCGCTGAAAGTTCTGCTTGTGTACTTAAGAATTTGGATCCATAATTTTGGTTCTGTGGTTAATCATCTAAACTGCCTCCCATTTTACATCTGTTAATTGCCCCAGATTCATGTTGTTCCCTATATTTTCTGTGCTGTACAGAACTGGATAGTTTTTCCTCAAAAGTTCTCATTTTGTTTCTTTGCAGCAGTGCAAACCATTCAAGTCTCTTCTCATCAACACCTACCCCAAGGAAACGTGTGAAAAGTAGGTGGGAGCCTGCTGTGGACGAAAAAGTTACCAATAAGGTGGAACAAATAGCAAAAGGATTGGTCAACAGTAATATACACAATTCCTTCGAACCTAAAAATAGAACGGTAAGCATTAATCTGTTGTTCTTGTAAAATTTTATCTTTAAACTGCTAATGAACAGACGGAATCGTTATTTCTGATATCTCTTAATATTTTTGTTTTTCACTTTCTTTTCCCTTTTTGTTGGTGGCTCATCTTGGGTTTGAACTCTAGGCCTGCCCTGGCTTGCTTGGGACTAAAAGGCTTTGTTGTTGTTGTATCAGGGTAGCAGTTGGGATCACGGGAAGTTTCTCCAGTCTCACCAAGCACCTTTAAACAAAGTCAATCAGAGGCCTGCCAAGAAGCAAAAATTCACTAGTAATCCAAGTCAAGTACAGAATGGAAATGCTTCAAGTGACAGTGATAAGGAGCAGGATCTAACCAAATATTATGCCAGTGCAACTGCACTAGCAAATTCACCCGAGGAAAAGAAACGTAGGGAGCATAGATCTAAGCGTTTTGAAAGCAGTCAGGATTCGTCATTAAAATCAAGAAACTCTTCTGCAAATAAAGATGCAATTGCTAATATGCATAGAAGAAGGGCTGTTTCTTCTCATCTTGGTAGAACTTATGAAGAAGGCACTAGGGCTGTGGAAGATATGGATTGGGATGCTCTGACAATCAAGGGAACATGTCAGGAAATTGAGAAAAAATATCTACGGCTTACATCGGCACCTGATCCATCCATAGTAATAACACTCACCAATTGTCTTCCTGATTGAGAAGTGTCACTGATGGTGACCCTTTAATTTCATTGCTGCTGCTTGATCTTTTCTACTCTTTGCCTTACTGCTCTGAACGTTCTTTTCAGGTAAGGCCAGAAGAAGTCCTGGAGAAGGCCCTTGCAATGGTTGAAACATCTCAAAAGAATTATTTTTACAAGTGTGATCAATTAAAATCTATTCGCCAAGATCTTACAGTTCAGAGAATCCAGAATGAACTAACCGTAAAGGTAGTTTGCAACTCTACATAGCATAGTTTGCAACTCTACATAGCATCCTTCAGTCCTTCTGTGCCTACTAGGTTATTATTAAGTAGAGAAATGATCAAATGAACATTGTCTATTTTACGTACTACTGTTAGTGACTTCTTCGTATTGTTTATACCAACAATATAGCTGACCATAAGAAATACTCGTTAATCTTGTGCGCTGGGGCATCAGTTCAGCAATGAGCAATGATTTTATTACATTCATATTACTTATTTCAGGTTTACGAAACTCATGCACGTTTAGCAATGCAAGCTGGCGATTTACCCGAATATAACCAGGTATGCCTGTTTTTCTACTTGATCCACTCCTTTAATATCAATTATCAGATGATTTTATGTATGTTCATTTTGCTAGTAATCTGTAACTTTATATGGTCTCTTAAAGATGTATATATAGGAATGCAGGTTTCCTATTCTTGGTCAACGCAAAACCCACGCAACTGAACTAAAAATGAACATCCTCCCAATTGCTATTAATTTTTCTCATGGATATGGAGGGAAAATTAACTAGAATGGTGACCCAACTACCCATTGGGTTACCCACTTCATCGTTAGGTTTAGAATAGATTTTACACAGGTTGGGTTTTGCTTTTCCGTTGGTAGATTCACTTATTAGCAATCCCAAGGCTTTGTCACTGGTTTGTCTCTGACCTTTGTCAGGCAGATTACTTTCACTGGCACTTGTAGATTCAGGAAAGCTGACTTGCCTTAAAACTTGTTGCTTACAAAATTTATATCTGCAATCGTAAATCGTAATGCAAAATACAACCCAGAAATCGACACTAGTGCTTCATGACTTCCGTAGTTCTAACTATTTCTGCATCAACTCTTGCAGTGCCAGTCGCAACTGAAGAGGTTATACGCAGAAGGAATCAAGGGTTGCTATTTTGAATTTTCTGCTTACAATTTGCTCTGTGTCATGCTGCACTCTAATAATAAACGAGACTTGCTGTCATCAATGGCGAGGTATTATGTTGTAAATACTAGCATATCGAATCCCAATGTTAATTCTAAAATGGGTCATAATTGATATTTTCATTGTTTCAGCTTATCAAAAGAAGCCAAACAAGATGCAGCTGTTAAGCATGCCCTTGCAGTTCACGCTGCCGTTTTATCTGGCAATTATGTCCTATTTTTTAAGCTATACAAGAAGGCACCCAATTTGAACTCGTGCCTCATGGGTAAAGTGCATCTATATCTTTTGTGTCACTTAAAATGTACTGTTATTCTTGGAAGAGGTTGCTGATGTGGTAACATTCTTTTTAACAGATCTGCATGTGGAACGGATGCGCTTTGAAGCCATGAAATGCATGTCTAGATCATATCGCCCAACTGTACCTGTGGGATATGTTGCGCAAATTTTGGGATTCTTGAGAACAGATAGTGAAGGTTGTACGGCTGATGGGGATGATGGCATAGAAGAATGCGAGAAATGGTTGAAAGCACATGGAACGGTTCTTTCAGGAGATAACGGTGGAGAATTGCAGATAGATATGAAGGTATTATTCCTCTCTCTGTAATGAGTTTTTTGTGCTAATTAAGTATAGCTAAATCCCATCCATCGAACTGTCTTAAAGACGATGGGACTGTGGGAGGGTGAAGCTGAAACCCCAACTGGACGGTTTTGTGAAGAATCTCTGTCAGTGCACAAGAATTATCTAACAGTAGTAGTCAAGCGTTTTGTTGAAAATATGCTATAACCTGTCCTCAGCCATTGACTCTAGTCATCTTCTCTGTCTAACATGTTTTTGTGTGTGTTTCTGCACAGGCTTCTTCTGCCACACTTTACATGCCAGAGCCAGAGAATGCTGTTGCACATGGTGATGCATCACTTGCCGTTGATGACTTTTTGGCACGGACATCGTAAAAGGTGTAGTAGCGACAGATTGACAGTGGGTACTTATTGGTGCTGAGCTGCGAAGGTACTGCACTTCTTCCGTAGAAAAATATGCAACGGGAGCATCAAATGGAGCAGCTCAAGCATGCTTACAGAGGTCAAGAGTCTGAGCAAGGATGTGCTCATCTGGTTCTGGGCTTTCGGCACTTGTTATAATCGGTCCTTCATCCATCCAGAGTCCATGGGCAAACCCTGAACTCTGAAGCAGGGTTACTCGACACGAACACGAGCCACCAGCATGGCGCTGCAAGTTTATGCGCGGGTGTGGCGTATCACAAGTTTACAAATACCAATTAGAAGGCCTTCAGAGAAACATGACCAAGCATATACAGAATACATGCGTGTTTTTTTGGGGTGGGGGCACCTTTTTCTGGCTGTGGCTGCCCCCATTTAAAACTATTTTTTCTTGCACATAACGTTGTTTTCCTATAGAAATATATCTTACATCATTCGAGCCAACCGAGTACTGATACTAAATATTTCATTCACTGCACCTTATCTATATTGATATCGCCTGAAATGAGATGATATATGATAAATTCTGCTGGCTGCCTGCCGAATGAGGAAACATGGCCAATGCTAGCCGTCCTAGCGGCTGGTTGGGAGGGCGCCAGCCGACCGGGAGGAGTGTAGCATATAAAAGATGGCATGATGACGGCTGGGTGGACTTCAGTTCAGGGTTCAGAGGTGGCAAGCAGGTCGCCTTGGTGCGGCGAGGCCTGAGCCGGAGACTTCTTTAGCGCGGTGGTGCCTGCGTTCTATTTCTGCTCCCCTTCTTTTTTTAACTAGTGTTTTGCGCGCCCATGCGCGCGGCCAAGCACAAAGTTTGGATGGTGAATTTAACGAAAGTGGAAGCGGAGAAACAGTGGTAAGTATATTACAACTGCGGATTTGGTTAGATCAACTAAACCGTGTTTCGTTTGCATATGCTACAAGATGAAAGCGCATGTGCTGGGTTAAAAAACGCTCGACAGGAAGGAATGTAGCGCATGTGCCGCGTTAAAAAACGCTCGACAAAAAGGAATGTAGCAACAGAAACATTGGCCGCAGAAATAGTAAAGGAGCAAAGCCATATGACAACTAAAAGGAAGGGAATGACCGACGGAAGCAGGAAACTACAAACAGGTACTATAGACTTTTTCATCCACGAGGAGGCTCATAACAAGCCGGGCTTTGAAGAGGGGAAGCGAAGCTAGAAGTGAAGTCGGTTGGACAAAAACAAGCACGAAGAAGACCAAATCTCTCAGGGACCTCCGGAAAAACCAAGAAATCAGCGGAATCTCATGGAGGAGCAAGCAATCGAAACCGGAGCATGGGCAACAACCAAGAAATCTCGGAAAGAAAGAAGGAATTCAACCTGGAACACGAGCCGCGAACAAAGAGGAGGCGGAGCAAGCGGAGGCAGCAAAAACTTGCCCCGGAAGGAAAGAAACGGCCAAAGAGAAGCAGTAAAGCGCAAATAGCTGAGATTTATCCCGCATCGTTCGCTGCCCACACCGTGCCGTAATGGCACCGCAGCAGTGAAAAGGCACACGCGTCATGACGAGGAGGCGCGCACGCGTACGACGAAAGGCAGGCGCAGCAACAGCGAGGCACCCGCTCGGTCCAGCAGGCGCCATGACACAGCCGATGAGGATCGAACGAGCGATAGTTATGCAGGTGACGCGTCCATGCTGCGCGGGCGCCGAGCCCGCCAGGTTTGTTACGTAGTATTTCCCTTTGCAAGAGTAAAGGACGGAAGCTTTTCTCCGGCACTAGATGATACAGCAGCCAGCGCGCCAGGCACGCGTGAACCAACGTCAGGGGCCAGGTGCTCGTGGGCTGGCGCCACCGTCGTCGTCACAGAGTTGAGTGCTCCGCAAGCTTCAACCAACACGGTGTGCTGTGCTACTCCTTCCTGTAGCGTGGTGCCTAGCTAGGCCTTGGTGGGATCAGCAACCAGCCGGCAACACGGTACCGGAACACTAGACATGGAATAATCAGGTGAGGTGTCAGCTGGTGGATCAAAGGCGCAGCTCTCGACAATTATGCTAGCCGGCTACCGCCGACGAAATCGAGCGGCTCCAGCCTTGGGTGTCGGTAACCACTCGCCTAAAACGGCCAGCACCAAACCTACGTAACTAGCTCAACTCTAGCTAGCTCTCAGTCTCCATCTAGTCGCCGGCAAATTACCTCGTGAAAAGCAGGTAGCGCGACGCGATCGGATTCACCACTTCATAAAGCGCGAGAACCAATCTCTGTTTCCCCACTCCTCTGATGTCACCAGCCGCCAGATGATGCACCCGGACTCTTTGGCCGCTAAGTCTCCGGTTCTACGTGTGTGTGGGAACATTAGCCAGCTATATTCTCTCTGTCCCAAAATACAATTCATTCAGTACTGGCAGTAATGCACGTTCTTACAACCTTAATTAGCCAGCGATGGCAGCCACAATTTGTGTTCCCAGGATAGGTGTGGGTGGGTGCACTGTGGTAGCGCACCTGAACATAAAGTTTAGTCGTACAATCTGCCTACCTATTAGGCTAAGGCTTTATTTATGTAATATACGATTATCTTAGCAATTTGAACATGGGGAATGTGATGTGCCTCAGCAGTCAGGCCTCAGTCCTTTACATTGTTACTCTTGATTAGGACTGTACTGCTCGATTATCAGGCCAGCTCACCGCCAAGATCATATCCTGCCTTGATTTTACGCTTCGTTTTTCGAGAGCTTTCTGGATGTTTCCTGTAGTAGTTACGAGCTTGGGACTGAATGACCCCAAAAATTTGTTGTCAATCCGCAACCAGCCATGCCAGAGGGCCGGGAAAAAGGATGGGCACTGGACAGTGACGCACCACCAAGCAAATTAGCAAAAGCAAGGTGTCAAGCTCAACTGGAAACAAGCGATGATCTGTCTAATTTAGTTTCCCAGCCTACATCATGCCACTACGTTGACGTGTGTGTGACCATACTCCCGTAGGCGATGGTTGCTAGTATTTGACCAAAACTCGCAAACTACAGACAAGGAAGGGATGCAGCAAAGCGTAGCAGATGTTCGGAAGATGTAGGACGGTAGGCAGGAAAAGGAATGATGCTTACACATGGGATTACTGGAAAACATCTGACTAGAACATCCCATCGGTTTCTAGTAGTAAACCAGAAGCAGCAGAGGTCAAATGTGCCGTAATGACGAAGACGGCTTGCCACAAACATGTAGCAGATTTCAAACTACGCCGAAACAGTAGTACTTGTAGCGCGTTGATTTGCAGATTTGCAGTGCAAGCAAGAAGAACTCATTGAACATGGTATAAGTTAAGTAATCTGCGTTTCATCAGTAAAGTACTAAAACCTGAAATCTACAAGAGGAACAAAATAATCTCACATCCCCGCAAATACATACACCACTATGAGCTATGTCCTGGCATTTGTGAAGTATGATCAAGATGACAGGGAGAGAAGATCAAACGAACGTGGCGCCGCGACGGATCCCGCTCCCGCGGCTGAGTTCAACCCATTCTTGTGAACCGATGCATCTCTTCATAGCTCGAATTCCTCTTCCCGGAGCACCATCTCTGCGGCCTCCTCTTCATCGTCGTCGACAGAGAAGTAGTGGCTCTTCTCGGCCGGCCTGAATGTGTAGAACATGAACAGGTAGAACGCCAGGGTGGCCACCTCCTCTGCCAAGATGCTCACCCACCGGTACTTGTAGCTGGCAACGGTCTTGAGCGCATACACGACGATCCTTGTGAAGTAAAGGTACCCAATCACCACGACGTAGAACTGCCGGAAGAGAGTGAGCTTGGAGAGGTTTCGCGCCGCCTTGCCGTCGGTCTTGGATGTCTCCCTGAGCGACCGGATCGACCACACGACCGGGAAGAGCACCGCGCAGCAGCAGGCGACGTCAACGAACAGCAAGATCTGGTTCCATGTCACCCAGCCCTGCATGAAGGGCCCGGTCTCCCCAATCACAGCTGCGGCGATATTGGCGGTGACCTGGAGCGGGATCACGGCCATGAGCACCTTCTTCTCCCGGTCCTGCAGGACGGGCTTCAAGAAGGACCAGCCGGTGCCGACCAGCGCGATCACCGCGAACAGGACGACACCCTTCACGAGCTGGAAGAGGTAGAAGGCGACGTCCCAGCCGTGCGGCGTCCCGGTGACGCGGATGTAGTGCTGGTCCTCGGCTGCGGAGAGGCAGTAGAGCAGGCGCGCGACGAGGAGGCCGGACATGAGGTGGTGGATCTGGTGCGCGTTGACGCGGTCGCGGGAGAGGGTGAGGTACCCCCAGGCGGCGAGGAACGCGGCGTAGCAGAAGGCGAAGAAGCCGTAGATGGCCGGCACGGGCGCCTGGCCGACGGGGAGGTAATCCTTGGAGCCGTCGGCGTTGACGTTGTACATCTCGGTGCGGACGCGCATGGAGACGAGCGCCTCCGGCGCGCAGTTGGCGAAGAAGAGGGTGTACTCGTCGGGGCGGGTGACCGGGAATGACTTGTTGTAGTGGCCGCCCTTCATGTCGTGGAAGGTGAAGAGCTTCTTGACGTAGGGGCTGGAGAGCACGCACCCGGCGCCGGCGCCGGCGGAGCCGCCGTCGGGGTCCTCGCCGCCGCCGCTGGTCGCCGCGGCGCGCTTCTCCCGCGAGGGCCCCTCCTGCGCCTCGTCGATGGCGTGGAGGAGGGACTCGTCGGAGAGGAGGAAGAACCCCAGCTGCTTGGGGTCCGCCCGCGCGACGGGGGAGGAGACGGCGGCGCCCGTGACGATGATCCGGACGGCGCCCGACTTGGAGAAGCCGAATTTCTCGAACATGATGGAGGCGCGCGGGTCCTCCCGGAAGGACTCCGTCTTGATCTCGGCCGCCGCGGGGAACGCGAGGGCTCCCGCGGCGGCGAGGAGGAGGAGGAGTAGGCGGCGCGCGGCCATGGCGGGAGCGGCGGCCGCGGCGAGATCTGTGGGGGGACGGCGGCGGAGGATGGGGGCGAAACGAGTGGGAGTGTGTCGGTGACGGGTGAAGCGTCGGACGGGCCCTCTTTTAGTAGCGAAGTAGGCGGAGGGGTCGGATGCGCTTTGAGATCGGTGAGCGTCTGGTGGGCGTTTGACTTCAGCCTTGAGCAGGTGAGCTGAGCTGAGCTGAGCTCGTCTAGCTGGGTCTGGGGACAGAGACGGACTTTGTTTAGCGTTTTTTTTCCGTTTTGGAATGAATAAATCTGAAAAATAAAAATTACAGTTAAAACCCTACAGGTTCTTCTCGTTCAGTCCTATCCCCTGTGAAAAAAAAACCCAGATTTTACTTCAGTAAGGAGCTAAAATAATTCGCACGTTTTCTGGTCGTAGAGCGGGACGGTTGGAAAAGAAATCTTGTCCAAAACTAGAAATGTGCGGAACTTGGTTGGCAGGGACCTAACTGAGTAGCTGCGCTGTTGCTTCTTGCTTGTTTTTTGGTGCGCGCGCGTGCACAATGTGTCTGGCTTGAGGAATGAGAAATGAGACTCACAGGCCCAGAGAGCTGCTGGGATGGGCTGTGTTATTCATGGGCTGCTGCCGTAGGCCCAGATAACAGCGAACCACCGCCTAGACGGCCCATTCTCTGTAGGAGTGCGCTCATCGCTCAGGCGAACGGCCGCCGCCGATCGCCGCTGTCGAACGGTCGCTCCCTGCCGCTGACCGACCACTCGTTCACGGTCCTTGTGCTCCTGATTCGAAGAAGGGTCGCCCCCTTTCTTGCTCTGGTTTGTTTCAACCGTATGAGCAGCGTGCTACTGTGCCATGACTCCGAAGACGGGTGCCGAATCGTGATCGAGAGCTTCCGGTGACGCTCTCAGCTTGGACGAGTGCATCTGTTAACTTTTGCTGTTTGCTGCACCGGGCTGGTGACGAGTTGTTGATTCTGGCTGTCTGTCTATGGGACCGAGTTAGGGAAGAAAAAATAGTACCAGCCAACCAACACGACGCGAGTATAGATGTTCATAGTATGGACTCTCTTGTCCCCTTTCTCGGATTGCCAGGGGCATCTGCTAAACTTTCTACTAGAAATCCAGATCGTTTACATTTCTGAAAGTTGGGCAGGAGTTTTGATGATCTAGGGTGCGCGAGGGTTGTGGCCAAGTCGTGGCCTTTGCTTTTGTTCAGTGTAGGTATTTGACTTGAGGCACTCCGTATAGTCAGGTACCCTCTTCTGACTGGTACCGCCCAATGTTCTCCCGTAGCTTTGCGTATCCTTATTCTTTAAAAAAAAATCTTCCACACAGGGTGCTGCAATGTCTGCAGCCTAGCTGCACTCTGCCGAGCCGAGCGGAGCCGCATCCACTCGCATGCGCGCCGTGTCGCGCCGCGCCATCTATGTAGCTGCGCTCGCCGTCGGTCTCGCGCCCTCGGGCGGCCGCGCGCGTCGCATCTCGAGCTCACGACCAGTCCGGTCCCCATCATCGAGATCTATCCTGCCCCGCTACCGACCGTCCCGATCGTTCCGGCTCTCCTCGCTGGTTTCCGCCGCCCCGCTCGCGTGCTCCACGACGCAACCCTCCCAGACCCAAAAGGACCGGTGGCTAGCTGCCGGCTAGGCAGGCAGCCGCGGCATCCCTGGCCACACGGTGCGGCGGCGACGACCACCACCGGGCCCGCCCGATTGCTTCTGGAAACACACCGCTAGCCAGCTACCAGGTCGCGTGAGCGCACGACACCACCCGCGGTTCCGTTTCGTCGAACGGCGCGAAGCAACCTCGCTCGAGGGGGCGTACGGTTCCACGCCGGGAACGGGAGGGAGATGACGGGTGCGCGACTGCGCGTACGGAGGAGTTCCGAGCCGGAAAGCAAACCGTTGGTTTTCCGGATGGAGAGGTGAGGTCGGGCATATTCGCACGGGCTATACCGGACATGCGCTTTATTTTTTTTTTTGACAGAATGGGTGAGCTGAGCCGTGCATGCGGGCGAGATCTGCACGCCATCTCGGAGATCAGCCTCGTCCTCGTCACCGCACGTGCCGCACGCACGGAGCGAGACGACCTGGACCAGCACTTGGCGTTGGGGACCAGACGACCAGCGCGTTCGCACGGCTAGGTACCGAGACTGCCCCCGCGTTTCGGATTTCCAGTGTTTGACTGCGTGTGCGCGTATGGACAATCTCCAACAGCTTTTCTAGAATTTTAGAGAGTTATTTAAGTAAAATTTATTTTTTATTTTTTTATTTTCTAACAGTTTTTCTACATCTTACACGTAGTACAGAGAGTCATTCTCACTCTCCATCTTTGCCGAGAAATCTAAAATAAAGGATGTTTGTATTTAAATATTCAATTGAAGAGAACGTTGGAGGGTATTTTTTACCTAAATTTCTATTCTTGTAAACTAGAAAAGATATAAAAATTCTCTTAAAAATGCTCAGCAAGGCTTAGCTGCATTGTTGGAACCTGGAACGAAACTTTTACTAACTCATACGGATTGATTCTAAGGCCAGTCTTAGTGCACAGCTTCACTATTACTAAGACTGAAAATTAGATAACTGTGCATGCTGAGTGTTAGGGGATAAAACTCTTCTCATATCTGAGAAAACTTTATTCTCTATTCTCGCCATATTAGTAAAATTGATAATGTGATATAGAATTTAATACATAAAACTCTTTATGAAACCTCCTTTTAAACTAGCCTAGACCAATATGCTTTTAGATGAGCACTCCGGCAAAGCAACGTAGGATTACTTCATTTGGTGCGGAAGCCACCCAACACTAAGCAGACGAGGTGAAAAGGCATGAACAATTGGAGAATCTTGGTTTGTCCTCTGAACGAGTATGAAGACTGAAAGCTCCCCGGCCAGTACTCCAGTAGTTCAAAGATGCTAGCGGCGAAGGGCGAAACTGTCATTTCGGCCGTGAAATGAATTCGAGTGAGTAGATGCGGCCCGACAGCGACAAAGACAGCGGGCACGCAGGCTTCACTAGCCATAATTAAGCATGCCCCTTAAAACTACCATCGTTAATGAGTCCGCGACGCGTGGGCTCCACGTCGCAGGAAGCCCCGGCCCGGCCCACCGCGGCAGCGTCAGGCGATCGGAATTTCCAGGTCTTTTCAGCGCTGCTTTTGATTTCCCCCCGCGAAAAAGAAAACCCACGACGCGCAGCGGCACGTAGCGGCATTTTATTTCTCTCGCCCCCACCCCGGGTTCCTCAACAACCCGCATTGAAACTGGTCGATGGCACGTGGGCCCGGGACTCAGTGCGCCCCACATGTAAGCGTGCCATCCGTCCAGGCGGTTCGCGAGGCGCGGGGTGGAGTGTGCGCCGCTGCTCGCCAAGTCTCGCCTGCGCGTGCGAATGGAAGGGCTCGCCTATAAATGCCGTCACCCCCACCGCAACGGCCGGCCTTGTCCCCCAAAAATCCAATTCCGACCTCGCCATCGACGGAGCCGGCGTCGCGGCGGGGGCGGCGCCTTGAAGGTTCCAGAAGCTTCTCGAACGGCCTCGCCGAAGGAGAGAAGCGGGGAGGGGCCTAAGCAAGCTGAGTCGAATCGCCACGCTTCGAGGTGCGCGCCCTTCCCTCTCCGATAGGATCCGATCCGATTCGATTTTTGGTACCGATCCCCATTTCCACGCCGGCGCCGGCGACCGCTCCAGTGCTCCATCTCCCGCTGCCGCGCTGCTTTGCTCCTCCAATCCCGCCCCCGCCGCCGCCACGCCCCGGGAGCGAACCGCCGCGCCGGCGCGCTGCATCTGCCGGCTGCCTCCCCGCCCGCCCGCCCGCCCGCCCGCCGGCCGGAGCCCTCGTCCAGTTGTCCCTCGGCGCTCGACAGCTCGGGGGCTCGGCTCCTCACTGCTCTCGGCAGCTTGTCTCGTCCTCGCCCTCGGCAGCTCGCCCCCTCTCTGCGTTGCGGGGACGTGTCCGCGGGCAGCGCCGGCGCGCCAGAGCAACTGCGCAACCACGCAAGCGCCCTGGCACAGCCCGCAGCTCCCTCTCCCCTTCTCCAAAATTTTTTGGACTTCCTCTTCTCCCAAATTTCCCACCCTTTCAACTTTCTATTCAATTGTATATTTGGATTGAAAGTTGAACTATTTTATCACACTATTAAACCTGCAGTTCAAATATCATCTCAACAGTAACAACATTGCAGAACCTTATCCAACGGCCGCACCCCTGCCCGAGTGAATCCTCCGGGCACCTTACACGGTCAGCGCCTCCCATCTCCTCTCATTTTTCTGCGAAGCAAGCAACTGAGCTAGGTAATTTATAAATTCACTTGCAGCTAGCATGCTGATCTCGTGAAGGGAATTGTACATATATATATAAAAGGATTACAAATGATATTTAAGTTGTTGTGATAAATAGCTCGGTCTCAAATCAACTTCTTAGTACTTAGTACTGCTAGCTCTGGTCTTTGGAAACCAATTGTGGAAATGCATCCAAACATTACGGTTGATGCCTTAAGGGAGTTTATTTTGATAGTGTTTGGTCCATGCCAACCAAAATTTCATATTTGACTTGCTTTTATCTAGTAAATTTGGAGTTCAAACATTGTATCGCTTATGAATTTGTCTTTTGGTATTTGTTGATGTGAGGAACCTTTTACACTTTGTTTTTGTCCCTAGTCTTGGATAAGACAATTTCACGCATCGAGCAACTAGGGTTTAAAAAACCCTTCTGTCTGTAGAGCTTCTGAAAATTTCACTGAGAAATCTTCGTCCGCATCATATATTGCAGAATTGATGAAGAAATTGGACGAATCAAGCAACCACGGTCTGGATTGTTGAGTGTTTGATGCTTGGTGACCGAGGAGAGCTCCTGCGGATATGAACGTGGTGGGAAGGGTTGGATCTGTGATCTCGCAGGGAGTGTACTCCGTTGCGACGCCCTTCCACCCATTTGGTGGCGCAGTTGACATCATTGCAGTTGAGCAGCCTGATGGTTCATACCGCAGCACACCATGGTATGTCCGTTTTGGGAAGTTCCAGGGGGTGCTCAAGGGTGCTGAGAAGGTCGTTACCATCACTGTCAATGGCGTTGAAGCCAGCTTTCACATGCATCTTGACAACTCCGGCCAAGCCTATTTCATGCGTGAGCTTGTGCCTGGCAGCGAAGACTCTGGTACAGGTTCAGAAGAAGAAGCTAGCAATGAGCCCGAACCTCCAGCGCGTAGTAAGAGTGATGGGGACCTTTACATTGGTCCTAGTGACAGGCTTGGTAGCCAAGAGTTGAATGTGGAGCATCAAGAGAAGCAAACCAGGGATGAGTTTGAGTCATTTGATGGTTATGACAGGTTGGAGGAAGCAGAAGATTTACCAAACCAAGCTGATGGGGAAAATTCAGAGGTGGTTCTGGTTAGTGTGGATGGACATGTGCTCACGGCGCCTATTTCTTCAACAGATGAGGGTATGGAGGATGTGCAGTTAAGTGATCCACAGTTCCATTTGGGACCTGGGCAGAGCTCTAGTGGAGACTTTAGCCGCAGTGGTGAGGTGTGGGATGCTGGCATTTTAGATGATTTATACATATCACAGGAAAAGGTAAAATTTGATTCTGAACATCAGTCAAAGGTTTTAACCGAGAATGGAGAGGTACCAATTGAGAAGGATGAGTCACATCACATCTCAGTTGATGAAGATGAAAAGCTCCATGTGTCTGTCAATGAAGATGAAGTGCTCAATGTGTCAGTTAGTGAATATGAAGTTCATGCTGTGTCTAGACATGAAGGTGAATCTCAAGTTGTGTCTACAAACAAAGATGAGGTTCAGGATGTGTCAAGGTCAGGGAACAATGGTGAGGTTTATCAACCTGTAACCTGTGAAGGTGAGTCTTGTGGTGTTTCAGGGGACATTAATGCGGGCTATCAACTCTTGACCAGTGAAGACGAGTCTCCTGGTGTCTCCGGGGACAATGATGTGTCAAACGAAGATGAGGTTCAGGATGTGTCAAGGTCAGGGAACAATGATGAGGTTTATCAACCCGTAACCAGTGAAGGTGAGTCTTGTGGTGTTTCAGGGGACATTAATGTGGGTTATCAACCCTTGACCAGTGAAGATGAGTCTCCTGCTGTCTCAGGGGACAATGATTTGGGTTATCAACCCTCGACCAATGCACATAAAGCTCATGATACACCAGAGAACAATGATGAGGATCATCAACCCTTGACCAATGAAGATGAATCTAGTGATGCCCCAGTGCTTGAAAGAGCCAAGGATCCCCCAGCTAACAAGGATGAAGTTTGTGACCTCAACAACGAAGACACTGATTTGGAGGATACTGGTGCTAATTTTGCTAAAAATGACACTTTTCAGAGCTGCTTGGATCTAACATCACAAGTAGATGATGGGGATTCAGGAAACGAATTATTTTCTCCTGGATCTGATTATCAGAGGGACTCTGAGCTTAGTTTGGGTAATTGTTCTGTTGCTGAGACAGATCTAGAGGAAGGTGAAACTAAAACTGCTTACTCTGATCAAGATGGTCGATTACAGGAGGGAGTGAATGTTTCAATATTTACCTTAGGAGTTGATAGGACTCGAAACAAAAGGAGCTCTTCTCATTATGGCAAGGGATCTGACTTGTCCTCTGAAGGAGGTTCTCATGATAAGGAACTTGCCTCTGAAACTGAGGCTGCTGGATCCGATGGTTTACAATTATCCATGGCTACCAGTGATAAAGACAAACTGGGGAGCATTCCAGAGCACTCAGAAGAGGAGGAACAGAGTAAAGAAGAACATTCTCAATCACAAAAGGGCTTGGGTAAGCACATGTCAGGTTGCATATTGTTCTTATTTCCTAAAGATAATGTGTCATTGTTCTGTTTTGATGTGCACTTGCAGGGGTTGAGATTTCTCTTTGTGGGAACATGTTACGACCAGGAATGGGTCGAGAATCTGCTGAGGAAGTCTTTCAACAGCATCTTGTCCGCGAGGAGGATTTCAAGTCATCTGGATCAACAATTATAAAAAATGCAAACCTTGTCGTCAAAGTTGACAATAAGTACTTCCCATGGAGTAAAGTTTCTCATGTCATTCTTGGGAAGGCTGTATTTGGTTCAAACTTCACCATAGAACCTAGTGATGCAATTTGGGTTGAACGTCAGGAAACACCCAATTCAAGAGAAGACTCTCTTAGAATGTCTCCCTCAAGCCGTAGATGGAGGCTTTGGCTCAATCCCTTTCGGATAACAAGGTCCCTTCAGCGTAGTAACAGTGATTCTTCTGAGGACATTTTCCTTGACTCAGAGACTGTTTTGAGTCCAATGGATGAACAAGCTCTGGAGAATAACAAAAGCCAGTCACCAAGAAAGCAATTTGTCCGGACACTGATTCCCACTAGTGAACAGGTAGCATCTTTAAATCTGAAGGAGGGCCAAAACTTGGTGACCTTTAGCTTCTGCACCAGAGTTCTTGGGAAACAGCAGGTTTTTGTGCCTCTATTTCTTAACTACCTTATACTTTTATTTTAGGATTGTATAATAAATTTGGATTTTTTACTAGGTCGATGCACATATTTACTTGTGGAAATGGAATGCTAAAATTGTGATATCTGATGTGGATGGCACCATAACAAGGTATTTTCATAGTTTTTCCACTCCTGCATGCTCCCCTCAACATTTTGCTTTAGTTGCTTACAGACATAAGTCATAATGACCTTGACACTTCTTCCTCACTTTAAGAGGAAAAAGATTATTGACTTGCCGGGGAGGGTCATGGACAGCACGAAACTTGCATATCCAAACCTGGCGCTGGCTGGTGGGCCTATAGCTGGCTTCCCAAATAAATGCAGATTGCTTCACTTTGATGTTTTGAGTGACAATATCATGCTGTTTCTGTTTTTAGTCACCATGCCCAATGGTTAAATTTACCTTCATTTGGTGGATGTAATGTAGGGTTCCATGCCCTGTTCAATTACTAGCGATTTAGTCTATTTATTCTCTCATTAAGCTGGACTGTCCTATGGCCTGTGAGTTATTGGTTGATGAATTTCCAACAATCACTTTATATCTGAAACTGTCACCAAGCAAATCAAGGTTGCCTTGGGACTAAAGCTCAACTGACTGAATCCAACATCGTGTTGTAGAAAATTTGTGTTTTGCATGTCATTTTCCTTTGCAGTGGGTTGTCGATGCACATGTTTTTTTGCTGTAAATGGCCAAAATCATTGGAGGTACTTAATTTTACATTTTTCAGGTCTGATGTGTTGGGTCAGGTCATGCCTTTGGTTGGAAGAGATTGGAGTCACTCCGGTGTCGCGCGACTTTTTTCTGCAATAAAGGTATGATGCTTTCTTAAAATATATTTTTATTTTTCTATTAGTTTTCATTGCCCTAGGTGGGATTATACCTAGTTTTGTGCTGGTGTCTAAGAGAACCTTTTATGTCTCAACCAGGAAAATGGTTATCAACTGCTATTCCTTAGTGCCAGAGCAATTGTTCAGGCATATCTCACGAAGAACTTCCTCTTCAATCTGAAACAGGTATGATGGCAATTGTTATTTGTCTTTTGGTGTTGTTTCTAGTACATGGTTTTCTAACTTTGACTGATCTAGGCATATACGTGGTACGAATACAAGGATCTTGCTTACTTTATTTCTGTTTAGTACTGTACATATGTCTGCAGTTATTTCCGGTGGATAAGTGACAATTATTTCCAATTTTGCAGGATGGGAAAGCGCTGCCCAATGGGCCTGTTGTAATTTCACCTGATGGTTTGTTTCCTTCACTGTACCGAGAAGGTAACAGTTTGTTAACAGTTGGATCGTGACATAATTTGCTTACTATGATTTAGGCCAATTGATTTTCCATATCGATTGACAGGACTTATCCTAGCATGGTCAGTAATGCGGCCTCTGTCTCCATAGAAAATAGGCGGTCAATAGCGACATGTCTAATGCTAATGTTATTGTTTTTAGCATGATTCTAATATGCCTTTGCTTTTCTCAGTTATACGGAGAGCCCCACATGAATTCAAGATTGCATGTCTGGAGGTATATTTCTTTTAGGCAATTCCAATTTTTAGTTTGATGCTCTTGCCAGATTTCATGCAAGTTTTTTCCCTCGGGTTCTAAGATCTAAAACTCTGCAACAGTATTATGACCGATGCTTTTTTTCATGGATTTTTTGTTCTTTGGCAGGACATTAAGGCTCTTTTTCCTTCCGATTACAATCCATTTTATGCTGGGTTTGGCAACAGAGACACCGACGAGCTCAGTTACAAGAAGATGGGAATACCTAAAGGCAAGATTTTTATCATCAATCCGAAGGTATCTTTATAACACAACACCATAATCATTCATACTATGTTTGCATAATTGCCTCTGAGCCATATCCATGGGCTTGCAGGGAGAAGTGGCTGTCAACAGTTCTGTTGATGTGAAGTCTTATACCTCCTTACACACCCTTGTCAATGACATGTTTCCACCAACAACTCTGGTTGAACAGGTCAGTTGTCTTCATAGCTGCTAGTGGTATTTTACTTTCACCCCAGGCATGGACTGGAATTATGTTCTACTTAGGACATATCTAAACATTTTAACACCTAATAAAAAAATCACATAGATTGGGTCTAGAAGAGTACATTTAGTACATTTTTTTCTCATCCAAATGCAACATGAAAAGTTGAAAAGTTCACTAGCTACATATTTGAACTTGGTGCCCAGAATACTTTTACCGAAGTTTTTTTTGCTGTACATTAGATAATAGTTGATTCCATGTACATGAACGCTGCATTCTGTTTCACTTACTAAAGGACACAAATTTAAACAATTACATTTCTACACATAGATAAATGGACACTTAGAAATATATGCCCATCAATCCTTGTGGCATATCTATGTAGATTACTCAAAAGATTCATGTGACAAATGCATGTTCATATAATTTTCTTGTGCTGATTATTGGCGATCATGTTATGCAGGAAGACTACAATAACTGGAATTACTGGAAGGTGCCGCTGCCAGATGTTGACTTGTAGTGTAGTTTCGACAGATACAGGCGTAGATACCAGTAGATCCTCCAAAGCATAGTAGCTGAGCTTTGTGTACACTAATTCTCAGTCACCACGACCAGTTAGATCCAATCTGTAAAGCATCTCAAGAGCCCCAGATGTGCGGTTTTGATAGCCAATGCAGATGTTGCCACTTTCTTTCGACGGAGCTTTTCCACGATCATACATCTTTTAGGTAGTGATCTGATTGTCTTCGTCGAACTTGTTGTGCTCATAGGTTTGGGTCCTGGCCTCCTAATTCATTAGAGAACTCCCAGAGCTGGTCAGTTCTCCGAGCTATTTTGTTCTGATAGCTGGAAATCCTTGGATGCCAAAACTCGCTGTATATTGTACATCAGTGCATGGAAAATAATCGACATTGCATTTTCTGCTTCATCTTCAACCTTTTCTGGTGCTGTAGAAGTTGCATTTGCTGAGGACTTCTGCCTGCCTGGGGGGAGTGGAGCTGTGGAGGTACTGATGTAAATGGGTCATGTCGTTTCAGATTGTAAGATGACATGGTTCAATCTCGCGCTGAGTTGACACAGTGGCTGTTTGCCAAATGCTGAAATGGTGAAGAAATTTTGACATTGCAGCTCTTACAGGCCCCCAGATAGAGGTAAGTTGGGTGGTCTGAGGCGGTAATGGTAGTCGAAGGGGAGAGGGCACACTGCATTATTTCAACTCTCAAGGCACTGAAAAGGGCTGTTTTATCTATATCTATCTATCAAACTAGTGCTGGCTGGATTAAGCTTTCTTTAAAAAAATATCGTCGGCACAAGCAGCACGTGTAAAAACACACACGAGATGGAGCTCTGGTGAATAACTTTATCATCATCAAGGCTTCTGAAGAAGCCACAAATAAAACACAGGAGCCTGATAGGGGAGAAGAAAATAGTGATGCGTTTTTTCTATGCGATTTAAATTTTTACTCAAATTATAAGCAACATGAAAAGCCACTTGTGAATCGTCTGTTTTCCATTTTGTTACGTGCGTCGTTAACCATGCATGGAACACCTTGGAGCGATGGCATGGGACCATCCCAACCCTTTTCACGACCGTACTCGTGTCCCCTCTCCTGATAAGCGAGAGAACACGCCCTTCTTGACTTCTTCTGAACGAAAGGGAAAACAAACACCAGCGCATGCTAATCACGTTGCTTAATTTCACCGGCCACGACCATCAGCAACAAAAGCACCGGCAGTATAGTAGTTAAAAAACAGAGCAATCGTGACCGAACGGCTGAACGATCAGTCCAGTCGGACGCCGCAGCGATCCACGCGAAACTTTCCTGCCCATTCGGCGTCCGTGGTGGCACCGGCATGGCAAGGACCCCAGCCGCAGGGCTGCTCGTGCTCGGGACTTGCGTTGGGGAGACGGAGACCCCTGCGGCCTTCTGCCCGCTTCCACCCGCGCGCGGAGCAGAGGAGGCAAAGCAACAGCCTCGAGCGCTGAGACCGCCCGCCCCTTGTACTCCTTTTGGGAGCCGGCGCTCTGTGCGCGCCCAAAGGAGACGCCCGGCTGTCTGCCGAGCCAGGGCGCATGGACGAGACCCCTTGGCTGCTCGCGGGCTTGCGGCCGTGCACGTTGCACCGGCAGCCGCGCAGCGCCACACAACCCGCCGCCACGCCACCCGTCGTTAGTTCGCACGTCGCAGCGCCTTGCGGTGCGCCTAGGAGGCAACAACCAGCCGTCGGACCTGACGAAGGCAGGCAGGTACCCCGGCATCACGACGCACGCTGGCTGCTCTGTTCCGGAGGTTGCTCGTTTCTGGGTAGCTCTAGCTCAGGCTGAGGATTGCCTGAGACACCGACCGATTCAGACGTACGCTGTCGGCTCTCCTTGTTCTCATGCTTTTTTTTTTCCGGATAAGGGTTCTCTAGCGTGTTGCGTGCGAGAATGTAAAAGCCTTCCATAAGATATAATTTTGGAACTTATGGACTTATGACCCTTTAATTCTAATAAGTCATTATATTTGGTACTTTAAGAATTTATTGGAACTAAGCTTAAATTTCTAAATATAAGTAAGTGCAAATCAAAGAGACCTTTAGTAGCACTCCAGTGTTTTAGAGTCTTGGTTTAGTGGGATCTGTAATCATTTGACTTTCCGCTGGCGTTTTTGGTGCGCGTCGCCAGTAATCCCTGCAGCATATTCTCGAATTATGTGTAGTTTGTGGAAAGGAAGTAGCACAATTTCTTTTTCGATATGCAACAATCAACGTAATAAAGATGGTAGCGAAACGTCTACAGCGCCTTCTCCTCCACTCCCTCTAGCACAGAGTCATGTCTTGGATTTCACAACAGGGGCGTACCGTTCTTTCCGCGTTACCTTTACCCTCGCGTCCCTCTCTCTTTATCTGAAATCCAAAAAACAAACAAAAAGATTACACGCAGCAAGCATACAAGAGCGAGCCTAAACGTGCTCTCGTAGGAGCTACCAACACACTCACTCCTAGCTAAGTAGCTCGCTCGCTTTGCCCACAAGATCCTTTGCTTAACCACCATAACCTTCTGGCTTCTATATACCACTAATATATTTGCGCTGCTGCAGCAAGAATCTTCCACGTCCCACCCACCGCCGACCGCGCTCTGCGGCGCTTCGCAAGTGGGCACGCCATTCCGCCCTGCAATCCACCGCAAATCCGGAGCTGGGGGCAGAGCTGACCTCGACCTAACCCTGCACCTCCCAAGTTTTTCAACTGCTCTGAGCCTCCGACTCAGCAGCAATCAGACAGCCTCGGCAGAAGAATAATCCCATGGATCAGCGGCACGACGGCCTGATTGCGACTGGAAAGTCAAGGGCCTTGTAGTTTGCGGCTCTCCGATGGAGCAGCTGCGCAAAGTCAAGGGCCTTGTAGTTTGCAGATGCAGCCTGTGTCGAAATGACAACTCGAGAGGTGTTTTAAATGCATCTATACGTCGTAGGTTGACAATTGACATGCAGGAGCACCAAGTAGGATTAGAGGTTGCTAGCCGCTAGGATTGGGACTGTACGTTGTCTGCAGAAATTCATGTCCCGTCGATTTGCTGATCCTATCCAACGTGACACATGCCTAACGAAGCTGAAGAGACAAGAGAGAAGTAGCTGCAGCAATGTCACCCTGACACGCTTCAAGTTCTTCCGGGATCAGTCCGGACTCCCAGGCATGGCATCGGTGCTCGGTTTTGATCCGAAGGTCAGTCACATGGGCATTCATTTATCCCTTGGAGTTGGATTTCTTAATCCGTGCTGCCAGCCTCTGATCGCAATACTGCTGACCTGAGAAATCTGAATTTTGGAATAAAACATGACTTAGAACTTAGCTTATTCAACATTTAGCACCTAAAGAATATGAGCTCAGCATAAAGAACACAAGTAGAGTTTAGATCTACACCGGGTGTGACCATTGATGCAGATCCGGCTATGGCTGGTGCTGGGAACGATGACAATATTTTCGTAGTTGTTCCCGTAGTTATTCTCGGCGTAGTTGAGGAAGGTCACAGCGGGTACCGTTGTTCTTCGGATCTCCACCAGCACTATAAAGGACGGCGGCGGAGGGCAATCGAGAGCCTTCAGATCGCTCCAGCACCGTCAGGGATTGGACGCTATGGTAGTGTGGCAGGATTTGGCTAAGTTAGATTAGAGTTCAAAAGTACCGTATCACACTATTTATTATGATTATGGCGCTGAACGATCCGGAGCCATCAGCTGGTTGCACCTCCGATCAAAATGCAGTACGAGCTTATCTATTTTTTTCTATTTTTTATCCTCTTATTTTTCAGCCGTTTTGACCACCAAAAATTCCAACACTGAACCCTACTACTCCTACAAGCAGAGGCCGGCCTGAATAGTGAATCCTGAGCGGCCGCGCTGCACTGCTCATTGATGAGCGAGTGATGGCGCCCTCACACACTTCGATGGACTGACGCCGCACAGACACGACAGTGGCAAACGCGCACGCCTACGAGGTCCCTGTAGACTGTAGCGCGCCACTGCTCGTCGTCTGCCCCTCGCTCGCTCCGTGCTCTGCCCTCGTCTCGTTTCGGGCCACGAGCGGATCAACGGAGCCGCTGCACATTTCGAATTCGAAAAAAACTGGCCGTAACATCAGCAGTTTAGCGTAGCATCCAAAGATTTGGGCACATTTTAACCGAGAGCTTTTGTTCAAAGAAAACATTTTACATTTTAGTCGAGAACATGCATGTCCAGCAACCCCAAGGGAAGGGGATCCCAGTACAGATCCTGCGTATCGTCCGTACCTGCTCGTAACTCGGCCACTCTCTGGGCCGGGACTCCGAGCGATCATTGCCAAAGATTGCACAGTACCCCGAGTGATCCAATTGTGACATTTTTCTACCCAGCACCAGCAGCGCATGGTGGCGCCTGTCCGATAGGAAGTGGCACGAGCGAGGCAGCCATGGAAAGACGAGACGCATGCACACCCTGCACTTCGTCAGAGAACGAGAGGGGGGGAAGGCCGTTCAAAAAAGCAAAAGGGCACCACCCCAATCAGTAGCCGCGCAGGGCAGCCGGGCACCAAAGCCGGGTTTCCTTCAGAAAAGAAGGCGCCAAAGCCAGGGATGGAGCAATGATATGGAGGGACAGCGACGGCCGGGGGGCACAGTGGCTGCCGCGCGGTGGCTACGTGCAGTAAGTGGGAGGTGGCCGGGACGCGAACAAGAAGCAGATCATGCGGGAGATGGTAGGGCGGGCCCCTGGAAAGCACGAGCCGGCGTAGCGAGCCCGGTTTATAAACCCCCCTCCATCGATTCGTCAGCCATTTTGGCTCTCAAGAATCATCGCACAGGCTCCCGGTTCCGGTGGCAAGCCAAGAAACACGAGCGATGGCGGGGAGGCGAGAGGAGGGGGACGGGGAGGCGCTGCGAGAGGAGGAAGGGGAGGAGGATTACATCGACATGGACCTGAGCTCGGCCGCGGGGGCGCCCGCGGCGCGGGAGTTCGAGTTCATGTCGGCGCCGCTGGACCGGTGGGGGGAGCCGCTGGCGTCGCCGGCGGACGAGCTCTTCTACAAGGGGAAGCTGCTGCCGCTGCACCTCCCGCCGCGCTTGCAGATGGTGGAGGAGCTCCTAGACGGCCGCGACGGTGGCCGCTTCAGGGGCGGCAGGGAGGTCCTCGGCGGATTCAGCACCGCACCCGCGACGCCGTACGAGTCATGCAACGCGTCGCCGGCAAACTCGTGCTACGTCAGCGGGGAGCTCAACGTCGAGGAGTACTTCCAGGAGTACGCGGCCGGCCTGGCGGACGCCGCGGCGGCGGCCGGGGAGAGGAAGCCGTGGTCCAGGAAGCTCAAGTTCATGCGGCAGCTCAACCTCGGCCTCAAGCTCAAGGCGTCCAAGGCCTACCTGAAGACGATATTCGCAGCCAAGCCGGGGAACCAGGATGACAAGAACGTTCCTGGAGCGGCAAGGGGAGTCCAGGAGCTCGTCCACGGCCATGGCCACCTCAGGCCGTGGAGGAAGAACCCGTTCGGCCAGGTCAGGAGCAACAGGTGCATCGCCTTGCACAGCGCCGTCGCCGGCGCTGGCGGTGGCAGCGGCCGTGCTACACCCACGGCAGAGCGGCACAAGGAACGCGAGCACGGCCACAGGAGGTCCTTCTCCAGCGTCATCGTCCGGTACTCGTCGTCGAACAAGATGTCCCCCGCCCCCGCCCCCGCGCTGCCGTCGTCGTCTTCGTCATCCTGCTCATCGTCGTCGAGCTCGTCGGCCTCCTCGTCGGTCCGGACCTCCAGCGAGTCCGACGACGGCGCGGGACCGGCGCTGAGGAGGAGCAGCAGCGCGAGCTCGGAGGTGGAGAACCCGATCCAGGGGCTCATCGCCTACTGCAAGAAGTCCCAGCAGCTGGCCTCGGTCAGGAAGAGCGCCAGCGACGCCGGGTTCCGGTTCCTCTCGTCGGCGGCGTCCAAGATCGCCGCAGAGTCCGACGGCCTCGACGAGCTGGTCGAGATTTGCAGAGGATGATAGCGCCATGAATCCTGATGATTGTACAATGATGCAACGCGTCCTGAAAATTTTGTGAAAACTGAAACTTCTGCTGTTGTTGACCACCGTGTCATGATGATATTGTTCAAATGAATGACATCTGAACTTTGAGCATTGGCTGTTTTCAGTACATTATCATTGTCTTAACCATGTCCGTAGGTATAGTAATTTCTTTAATTGCGTATACAGTTCATTACCGAAGAGCCGTATACTTTTCGGCATATTTCTAGTAAAAGTCAATAGCAGAGTCCTAGTTACTTCGATTACATCACTGAAGAATTGTCTCTGATAAGTACTGATAGACCAGTATTCTCGAAAAAGAAAAGTGCTATTGGATGCAGAGTATAAAATGAGAGAATAAAACCTACATGAAGTCAAGAGTCATGATTTGGTGAAGGGAGCAAATCTGCTTGTTGGCATATTCTTCTTAACTGAGAAGGCACTCAGGCAGAGCACAGATGTGGAAATGACGCTATTCAGTCCGGTCAGCTTGCTTTGCTTGCTTCTGAACTCTAGGAACTCAAAGTAACGCCAACCGGCGAGAGCAAGAAGATGAACTAAAGCAAGACAACCAAAGCTGTTTGACAAGACATGAAGATAAACATCTAGCAGCTTTACAAAACTGTATGATATCATCCCACATCTGTCTTTCAAAGAAATAAGGCATCTCACATTTTCAGAGTGCCCTGCATTACTGCATAGGCTGATAAACTGAATCACCACAACTTGACTTGTAGATAATCTGTTTTCTAACATTTGTTTGGATGTGCATGCTGATCTGATCTTCATCCAATCTACAATCTTATGTTTCTTATACTACCATGTGTATCATAGCAAACTAAAATACACCGAGAACTGGGACCCTCTCTTTCTTTTTGGTTTTAGGAACATCGAGTTTCAGTGGCCGACACCCAAAACTTGCAAGCTAAAAAGGGTTCAATTTCCAATATACCACACATTGGTATGCATTGCTTCACACTACCAGCACAGTGTCTACCTTTCAAGCTACGGATGATCTGAAAGCAAGCAAGAATTGGTTCTGTTGAGGGATTTTCTTTTTCCAAACAAAAAGTTAGAAAGAGTGAAACAAGGCAATGTGGGGGAAACAATGGAGGCAGCAACTTTTTGCTCCCATCAATGGCTGTCTAGGTCACCATGGATCCCCTGGTACGCATCGGCAGCCACATGGCAACATGACGCATAAACTAGCATATCTGAATATCCGGCTGATATGGCTCCACAAATTAGATGAGCACCTCTTTACATGCAGCAGTAGATTTGAGGGTGTCACTTGCATTTCATTGTCCACCTTTTTTATTTTTTTCCTTTTGAAGATTTGAGAGGGTAACTTTTATTTCATTCTTCATTTTTTTATATTTCTTTTCCTCCTTTTCTTGAGATAACTGGGGGTGAATCTGATCACGCGCAACTTAAAAATAAATGAGCACAGAAAACGATTGCTCAACACAAAAGGCAAACGTGCCATAAAAAACAGTGGGAAAAATATGGATGATATTTATGAATGAAATTTACGGAAGCTGAACGGGTCAACTAGACAACTTATACTGACCCCTAGTCATATGGTTCAGTAGCAGAATTGGCAATTCAGGTGTACCTAACTGAGTGACGGGTGGATCTGGGATAAAAGAAAGAAATCTAGTACTTCTACTGCTAGTTTAAGGGCACAAAGTCCAAAGCTGAAAACAAGGAGCAGATTCCTTATTCTACTCCAATTTGGCGTCCATGAAAGCTGCAATGCAACAGCCAGCAGACAAGATCAGCCCATCCAGCATCACAAACTCACAATTGCCCTTTTTTTTTTGAAAGGAAAAACTCACAATTGCCTGACAACGAAACCAAGTCTGCAAGACTGCACCCAGTTTCCCCTCCCATCTCACTTAAGCATCAAATGACGCTGAGACTGCACCAAGATAGATAGATAGATAGATAGATATATATATATATATATATATATATATAAATAAAGAAACCATCCGCACATCAGGCCCATGGTTTGCTCATAAACAACACTGCCTGTCAGCGTCCAACCCTGTCCCGAATCGGATCGGAAGGATCCCACTCGAGCGAAAAATAAGCGTTCCGCCCCGCCGCTTTCGCGCTGAAATCTCGTAAAGAAATTGCGACGGCGAGTAACCTTTCGAGCCGGAGGGCGGGCACGCGCGCGCGCGCCATTGCCGATCAGACGTGGAGCGAGATTAAAGCAAAGGCAGGCGGGTTTAGCCATCGAATTGGTGGAGCGGGGGTATCTTTTGTGCCGCCCCGGCATCTCCGGCACCCGCAATTCGCCGGAGATTCTCGCCTTGTTTATGCGCATGTGCTTTGCGTCTAGCATCCGGTTTTCGCATGGCGTAAGCTGTGGCTTTTGTGCTTTCTCCTGGCCCTACGAACTAGGATTCACTGCTCTTGTGGTTGCATGATCTGCCGTGGCGTCTATGGTTCGGCGGGGCAGAGAACATGGAGTGAACTGGGTGGTAAATGAGCGGATTTGGGTAGTGATAGCCACCTGAAGCTAAATCTCGCGGTTATGTTCTTCTAAGAAGTACTAGTAGTATAAGACGACAAGCCAACAGCTAAAAGTTCCACAAGGAGAGGAATGACTTTGTCCTAGTTACATGAGGTAGTCTATTTTTAACTTTTTAGAATCCTTTATCCAAGGCATCGTAAGAAGAATCCATTGTGATAAAAAAATGAGCAAGTTTTATTACTTAGACTGAGTCTAGTGGTGGGGGGAGATATCTCCCCGCTACGTATCTCTCCGCCACGTCAGCTCTCACTCTCACTCTCACCCCACCCCTCCAATGCACATGCTATAGTGCCAGCTCTCACTTCTCTCTCCTCCACGTCAGCTTTTCTTTTCCAGATTTAATTATTTCACTCTCTTTTGTTCGCGTACGCAAAATAATTCAATAAACTAATTTTATTCAACTAAAAAATTACCGATTACATCATAATTAAAAAAGAAATTACATCGCAATTAAAAATAGCAAAAATACATAATAATTAAAAGAAAATTCTAATACTCCTCCGCTTACACTCTCTTGGGGAGATGCTTGTGACCCGTCGGATTGCAAGAGATCGGTGAAGGTATGAAAATCTGGAGACCAACCGGTCATGGTGGAAGAGATTTCGGATTGTAGAGGAGAGAAATAAGCTCAAATGGGGTATGGAAGGAGTGAAAACCGGGTGGGGTATTTATAGGGGGGTTGGGGATGAAATTTGGGATTTTTTGCAAATTTTTTTTGAATTTTTGGAGTTCAAACGGTCAAATAACGGCTACTTCAACGGATAATCTACGTGGACCAATCGAAACGCGCCACGTCACTCCCGCCCCACCCCTCTCGCCCGCGCACGCCGACGCCCGCGAGCCGCCTCGCTCCCGCCCGCCTCCCGCCCCCGCGCGCCTGCCAACGCGGGCGAGAGCGGGGGCCGTCGGGATCCATCCCGCCCTCTTTATCCCACTCGACCGCCTCCCGCCCACGCCGTGCCGATAGGTGTGACACCCTAGATGTCAAAATTTTAAAATATTAGGAGAGAATGTGTAATGTATGTATTGAATTATGATGAATTGAGTGAATGTGTGGAAATAAGGACCTAGGTGTAATCTTTCAAAAATATGAGTCCTTTTATGCAAAATATTTGAATTACAAATGTAACTTTCAATTTTGACCAGGGGTCAAAGTGTAAAAGTGTTAGTCATCATTAAATTACATAAAACTTGCAATTAAGTCCAAGGTTACATGAAATTTACCCTAATAAGGATAAAAACTTTAGAAAGTTTGAAATTAGCCCAAGATTTTAAAATAAAGTTATATCCTTTGAGTTTTTAGTTTTAAACCCTAAATAGAAGTTGCAGGGTTTGAAAATTTCTACAACTTTATTTTGATCATATTCTCATTTGAGCTTTAGAATAGTGGGAAATTTGGTTTTACAGTGAGGTCCCTAAAGTTTTTAAAGCTTACAATTCAGCCCCTGGCACCCCCTTCTTCTTCCTCTGCCGCGTAGCAGCGCCGCCGCAGGCCGTCGTGCCGCGCCGCCCGAGGCCTCCCCCTGCCTCTCCTAGCCTCCACGCGTCGCCCCCGCGCCAGCCCACCGCCTCATCTCCTTCCCGTTGGCTTTCCCTGAGCATGCCACGCTGCTCTGCCACCCGCCCGAGCTGCCCTCTGCCGCCGCCGCTCACTGCCGCTGCAGCTGTGGCAGCGCCACCTCCTACTCTGGTAGCTCCCACACATCGCCTCTAAGCTAGCTGCTGCCCTAGCTCCTCTCTTCTGGCTTTCTCCCGCGCGCTCCACGTTGCCCCGCCTCTGCCTGAGCTCTGCCCGGCCGCCACCTTCCCGCCATCGTGGCTAACGCCGTGCGTGCTCCCCTTACCCTTCTTTGCTGGTCTAAGGCGTTCAGTATCTCCCTCTCCCTCCATTTCGCTCTCTCTCGCACTCGCATTTCACCCCGAGCCCCGGATCCACCGTCGCCGCTTGGGTTCTTCTCCGACGAGCCCCCTGTCCACCGTGAGCAGACCACCACAGCCCCTCCCAACCCACGACAACCCCTCCCGTAGCCTCACCTTAACCCTGCAAAGCTCACCGTCCTTCACTTGACTACTTTTAAGCTTCAATTTGGCCTCCCCGATGCTCGCCAGTGTTCATCTTCTCCGCCGTCGTCACGGTCGCCGTCGGTCACCCCCTCCCCGTAGCTGTTAGCCTCAATTGATTGCAGCAGTTCATCACCCATGGCTCACTGATGCTCGTGCGTAGGACCTTTGCCGCTGTTGACCACCGGAGCACCGTCGTCATCGTCAACCTCTCCGCCGCTGCCTCGGTCTGCCGTGGAGATCTATCCTCCCGACCACCTCGACCCTCGCCAAGGTGATCAATCGAACCGTCTTGCTTCCCTGGAGCTTTTCCCCTACCTCCGATCCACCGCCGGTGAGCCGCCACGCTAGAACACCGCCGCCCTGATCAAGCTCCATCTCCGCCGTCTCGGGTCGTCGCCGTTCTACCCCTCCGGTCGACCCCGACCATCACATCACCTCCAGCAGGGCCCACGCTAGTCCCCTGGTCCTCACTGGCCGGTCCCCCCTCGCCGCCGGCGACCACCGTCGCCAGAATTTGGCCGGCAAGTTTCGGCTTCTCTGTCTCGATGAGCCAAGAATCCAATTGCTTTGATATAAATCTTTCTAAGGGTCTGACTGCAAGATTTCAGTCCCTCCCCTCAATTCAAAATCAGTGATCTTTAGAAATTTTTAGAAATTCGTAGGAAATTCAGAAAAATGTCAAACCAGTTTTGTTTGAATCCTTGAAGTAAATTCTACAACTTTTGTTACTAGAGTTTAGTTTGAAACTAAATGATTCTATAGTTATTTAAAGTTTAGCAAAAGGGTATTTTGTTTATAACTTTTGTATGCTAGCTATATTTCATGTGATTTTTGGTATGCAACCTATTTAAGGTGTAAGTAAACCGGTGTGCAAATTTCACCTTGGTTGGTTCTGAGCCGGTGAAGTTCAGCGCACTTGAGCCGGTGAAGTTCAGGTTGGTTCTGCCACAGTAGGGGCGGTACCGCCCCCCATTAGCACTGCCTTTAGACTTGGGCTCCCTGGAGTGAGCAAAACGAAGTGAAAGGACTGGTCGAGGGACTTCGGGCAGTGGGCCGAGGAAAGCGAGCGCGTATGCTTAGATGGGCCAACCGGGCGGTACCGCGACGAACTTTTTGGCGCTGGGGCGCGAATTTTACCGGGCCTGGGCCTCGCGCACAGCGCACGCGGGGAGGAGAGAGGGCCCAGTGATTGCCGAAGGAGTCTTTATGCCAACCGACCGGAGATCAACGTCTCGGTGCTTGATGATCTGGTTCAGCTGGCATAGCTTCTGCCTCTAATCTGGTGCGGCCGTGTAGCTTTCATCACATTGCTGAGCCACACCCACGCAACTGTTTCCCGATAAGACCTGGTAACGATAGCGAATTCGTTTCGCCCCCTTCTTTTTGGAGCTTTTCTTGTTTCGTTTATCTAAGCAAATTTAGCAACAGCACCGGCTGGATACCCTTTGTGTTCACCCATCTGCGGGCGTGATCAGGCTAGCCCTCGCATGATGCCTTGACCGCCTCGCGACGCTAACAACAGTGAAGCGGCCTGTCCTCCGACAAATCTGGATGCATGGTTTGGTTTCATTCTCGCTGATGGGTGATTGTCGATCAGTTCCCAGACATCTGCTGCTTATCGGAAAGCGAGAGCGCTCCCTCTGTCGGTCAGTCATGTGCGGGGTCATCTCGGTTCCGTGTGGCAAAATAATCTACCGGCAGCTGCTGGAGCTTGATCGATGGAGTGTTCCTGCAATCCCTGTCTTTCTCCCATGCCGCTCCCGCAGTCCCAGCAGCAGTGCAGCCGGCGCGCGCGACCGGAAGCGCGGCCAGGGCGACGAGGAAGAAGAGGATCAGAGGAGGCGCGGTCGCCGGCCACCGGTCCACATCTCGCCGGTTCCACTATGCGTGTGTGACACTGACACGGATCGCATTGTTCAGTGGCTGATGCTGGTCCTGAGATATTAACGGCACCGTTGCCCAGCAGGTCAACACACAAGCTGGAGGGAATTACTATCCGCATGCTACTACTTCTCTCAATGCTTTGAAAGACAACAACTACCGACGAAATGACTGTCAAGGGAAATGAAATTAGAGATAGTGGCAGTGAAGAAATTTTAAGAATACCAACACAGCACTAAAGAAATCACTATAATCACTATAAGAGAATTACTCCTACAGCTAGTTAGCCACCGTTGTAAGTACTGGGCCTAGCTGTCAGCGACCCGTCAAAACAGTAGCGCAAAAACAGCTCCTAGCTTTGCACACATGAGAATAGGATGGCAACGGCACACATGGATCGACAGATCATCTCCACACAAGTAACAACTCATCATCGCAGTCGCAGCGACGGATCCAATTCAGAGAGAGCGAGAGGTGCAACTCCCACGCCGCGCCAATGGCCGGTCGGCCAGAAGCCGCCAATATACCATCATGCACGCAGCTCGCTACTAGGCCGCGCTGCAGCACACTACCGGATCGCGCTGTCCCTGACATGTCGGTTCTGTCCGTCGTCTGACGTTGCAAAGATATCGTCTATCTCTGGCCGCGCCGTACTCGCGGCGATCGATTCCCTCTGGGAAACGCGGCGCGGCGCCGATCTATCAGCAACCTGTGATCCAGGTTGCGCCGGATCGCGCCGCATCATCCGCGGCGGCGATGGGATAGGATCCGATCCGGATCGGATGATGAGATGGACGAGCTAGCGAGCGAGGCCGACGAACCGGCGATCGATCACGAGCCGGCGCCCGGCCGGCACATCGTACAGTTTCTAGTGGATCGCCCGACGACGACGACGAAACGCGACATGCCTCGTGCCCATCGATCGAGAGTAGTAGGTGGGAAGTCCATTCGGTTGATTCCCATGTACGGGCAAGAGAACCTTTCTTCCACAGTAGCAAGTCCCAGCCCCTGTGAGTATTAGTATATTTTAGGGTTTAGTGTATGGTTCTTGGCCTCCCTGGGCAATGTTCCACTGTGCACTGGGCGTTCGCACCATTATTGCTAATGATGAACTTCTTGTCTCCCAGAAATTAGGATAGTTTTGTTTTCTTCTTTATCCTCTGTATGATCTCTCATGTTTGTTTTCTGCTTAATTATACAAGAATGGGTTAATTGCATCACAACTTTAAAACAAAGAAGGTAAAAACTGACATACGATGCGTGCTTCTATGGGGAGATGTATAAATAAAACAAAACTAGGCTAATCACTGTAGAAAGTGCAGCATTCATTAGTGTAGAGATGATAGCGTCAGATCTTCTAACACTGGGCTTGTAAACTGCGCCATGCCCATTGCCCAGGGAAAGCAGGCCGCCGGCACACATGAGAGAAGCCAGGGCGTTCCGTGAGCTTCTGCAAGGGATGCATGGCAGTAGTGCAGCACTGCAGCACAAGGTTCAAACATTTGTTACCGGCCATGAGATGGAATAATCTCAGCATCAATTCTCTCTCTCTATTTAAAAAAATTCATTCTATCCGCGCTCGTAGCTATCATATATGTATATATATATAATGAGCCGCAAATGGAGAAAAAAAATAAGGAGAAGAGACTAGACAGAGTTATGGAATCCAACAGCTGATTTGTACGTAAGTAATTTTAGCTGCGGTATGAATTCCAACGCGAGCTTTTACCTAGAACAGTATATGTAATGAAAAACTCATGTGCAGTAAAATTCCTGTCGATCACTACTGTGTGAATCGAATCTACGGAACCAGCCAAGCAGCTAGGTGCCCATTTCCAAGCGACCGACGTGGGATGGTACATTGCTCCTGTACCATGCTCGGGTCAATTACTTGATTCCCCCATGAAATTTAGGGAGCCATTCAGCCAGCGCCACGTCACGTACGTTGCCGGGAGAGCTAAGCCGTGCCCGATGCGGATTACCTTCCGTACATTGCTTTCGACTGCAAGTAGTCAGGGAGCTCAGGATCGCTCGTAACCAAGTAAATTCGCAGTCTAATTCCGCCCGTAGACGATGCATCAAGACGGATATGAGGTAGCAGTGCAGTATTTTTTTCCTTTCTTTAGCACGTGTACATCATCACAGTTATTTCTGAGGAAACTACGACTCTGAAAATGCATGCGCGACAGGGCGGAGCCAACGGTGGTCCGCATGGGTCATGGCCCCTCCCAAGTCTGCAGATTTGCAGTAAACATCTAGCAATATATACTCAGTGAAAGGAAAAAAAATTAGTGAAGGTCTAACTACACACCACGTCCTCATAGGCTCAGGGTGTGTTTGGTTAGGCTGTGCCTTTTGGAAAAGCTGCTGTGAGCTGTGGGCTTTGGAAAAGCTGCTGTAGGAAAAGTAGAAGACCGTTTGCTTAGAGTAGCTGTGAGCTGCGGGAAACTGTGTGCCGTGGGAAACTGTGTGCTGTGTGCGACGTCGGGGCGGCCGGGGTGATGCGGCCTTGAGCGGGCGGCGTTGGGGTGGCGCGGCCGGGGTACTCTGGATCCGCGGCGTCGGGGCGGCGCGGCGGCAGGCCGGGGCGCTGCGGTGTCGGGGCGGCCGGGGTGGCGCGGCGTCGGGCCGGCCGTGGCGGCGTGGCGTGGGTTGCGTCGGGGTGGGGCGGCAGGGGCGGCGCAGCGGCGGGCCCGGGGGGCGGGCGGCGCAGCCTTGGCGCGGGGTAGCGCGGCGGCGGGCTCGGGGGGCGGGCGGCGGGGCGGGCGGGGCGGGGCCGGGGAGGCGGGATAGAGCGGATGGGGATGGGAGGTGGGATAGAATGAACCGTTTTTTTCATAATCAGTGGCAGGTGGGTAATTTTTTGCCCCAAAAGTCACTGAAAGAAGGAGGAGGTGCTTTTGCATTTATACTACGACAAAAGCTGCTTTTGGGCAAAAGCACCTAGGGCGTTTAAGCTCTTTGGTTGGCTTTTAGCTTTTGCAAAAGTAAAAATAGGTGCAAAAATCCAACCAAAGGTACCCTCACTTCGTAGGTTGTAGCCTCTAAGCCCCACAACCTTTCGTTTCCCATCCATCAAACAGAGCTAGCCTGCTCAACCCTTCTTATCGTTTAGATTGCGAACGGGATTATTCGTACTTGTACACCATCCTACTATCTAATATTACCACGGTATAAATAGTCACATATGCTAAGGGGTCTTCACTTGCGCCCTCCACCCCCCCCCCCCAAAAAAAAAAAGTTGAAATCCTACCTCCGCCCCTTGACAACGGCTTTTTGTCGACATCAACGGTTGATGAGTTCATTTTTGCTTCAAAATTAAACAAGGGGTTGACTATGTAGCCATACATGTATATCAATTATTTTTCCGTAGAGCAAAATAATGAGCATTGTCTTTTATTCTATCACATGACGGTACTCGTATAAGTGTAAAATATGGGCAATATAGGATTTGAACCATGACGCGCAGAAGTATGTCTAGAAATACATGTGCATGCATATATTCATACTTGTGAAGTATGAACGGCCACAGATCGAAAATTTAACTATCAATTCCCAGGTTGGGGAACCCCCCCCCTCCACCCCTCGTTCTCCTAGCGATCGACTTGCTGGAGGCTGCTTCGCCTCGGGTCACCGGGGGCTGCCGGTCTGCAGTGGCGCGGGGCGGGGCCATGTCAGCGCTCGCCCCGCCGGCGGCCTCAGGAATGCGGTCGTGCTGCTGCGCTTGCCCTGTGGTGGGCCTGTGGGTGTGTGGCCACGCGATTCGCTGTTGCTCTTGCCCAGCGGCTGCTTCGCCTCCCGGGCGCTACCGGTCTGCGGTGGCGCGTTGGGGGCTGGGGCCGGCTTCACCTTGGTGGCCGGCCTTTGGCGCGCCTAGGCGGTCTGCTGCTGCCTCCGCTGGCCACCCCTGCCGCTGGCCCTCTGCGGCGGGATGCCGAGGGGCGGCTATCCTGGACCTCGCTGTGCCGGTGATTTTCGGTCCCGCAGCAGTTTCTTCGGCTAATGGGAGGGAACGGGGTGACACCGGAAGACTTGGACCCGCTTGCGGGCTAATGACGACGACACCCTCGGGCGCCGTTTACTTTCTTGAAGGCGTCATTCTTCCCCTTGTTCCCTCCTTTCCGGTATGCTTTCCGGGTGAAAGCCTTGACCATGTTGGTCAGACGACGACGACAACTATGGTGTCGCCCCCTCCCTTGAGGCATCATTTTGGAAGCTCTGCTGGTTGTCGATGCCGTTGCTTGTGGCCTCTCTCGCTTGGCCTGGCGGTGGTCGTCTGCTCTTCACTTCTACGCCTGCCTTCGCTTTGTTTCATCCATCATGGTCCGGGTTGCATAGGTCGTCGTCTGGGGGATGCTTTGCCGCCGATTTCTTGCTTGCTCTAGCGGATGCTTTGCCGTTGTCGTCGCGTTGGTTGGTGATCGCTTCAGGCAGATGCTTGGCCATTTTAGTTGTACTTGTCGGGTGGATGCTTTGCCACCTTATAGACTTCTTGCATCCTTGACTATGTTGTATCTTTTTAGCACACATAGAGGTGTGGCCGTGTCTAGGTTTGTGGGTTTGTGTGTATTCCCTCCCTATTGTTCTTACTGTTCTTGTTCGGTGTTGGGGTCGCGGTCGCCTGCCACGTGCTTGGTGGTGCTCTATAATCGCCTTAAGAGCCTCTGCCTATTAAGGTTTGTAACGGTCGTATTGCTTTTCTATTAATGAAATACGTGCTCAGGCACGTTCGTGAAAAAAAAATCCAAGATTGACAAATTCACCAAGGGCACCTTGATATTAACAGGCACATCATTTACAATTGAATAAATAGCAATATGACTTAAAACTTTGGATTTGATATATATCCTGTTGGTTAGAATGAACAACCACCTTATACCTCGGCAACCATTTAATAAGTTTTTTTTGAGGGGTAACGGTGGGAGAGGATCCCCACCAACATACTGCTGGAGCCTCATGTAGGCTCATTAAATCAGGAGGGTTCAGCAGCGATTACATGGGAGAAAAAACATCAACAGTTTTCTAAGGGTTTACATATTGGAACAAAAAATAGTACACCAGGCCTCAGCGACATTCTTGTCTTGTCGCGATAGTCTACAGCTCCAGAGACGAGCTTCTTCCTTGAAACTCAGCAGCAAGCGTAGGAGGGATGGTTCTTGGTTTCTGAAGACCACATCGTGCCTATGCTTCCACAGTTGTCATGCACATAGTAGCAAGAAGATTAGTGCTGGGCTGCACTACTGGAAAACATGCCCTTGGTACCGGTTGAAAACCGGTCCAGGTCCCGGTTCTTCAACCGGTACTAGGAAACCGATACTGAAAGTTTCAGCTTTGTACACCGGATATTTTATCCGGTGCCTACAGCATCCTTAGTACCAGTTGGAAAGACCAACCGCTACTGCAAGGGCTGCCACGCTAACGCAAGTTCAATCTCGGCGAAACTGGGTATTTTACCTAAGACATCCTTAGGTACGGGTTAACCAGTACCTAAGGGTTTTCTCTTTTTTTTTCATAAATCCTATTTTATTTGAATTGTTTATTACTGTTTATATGTTTGCGTAATTGCTATACGTACCCGAGCTACACACTACTATAGGTCCATTAGTCACGTTCGTGTGAAAGTAATGTATGAACATAACTAAATATCGTTGACAATCATGTAATTAAGTTATCTAAACATAATAATATTTACAAATATACAAATATCACGATTACAAGTTCTAAGTCCTCACGATGTTGATGCAGATGCTACTCTATTAATAGGACCGTCGTGGTAGAACTCGCCTTTAGGATCTAGGATCTCCCTCATAATGAGTCCTATCAGCTGCGTGCCTAGATTGATCTCCTCATCTTCAGTGACGAAAGGTTTTCCATACTCGTATGGAAGACCTACAACTTGAGCTACTGGGATATCATCTTGCCCGGCTGCCTGCGCATAGGTAAATTGAAAGATATTTAGGCCCCTTAGTGGGTTTTGGTGGAAAATGACAAAGCACATGTATATCTAATTATGTTATCGAGCATGTGTGCAGGGGCTAAGAATGATGAAGCAAAGCGTACTACAAAAACATGACCCCTCAAAAAGGGAAATGAAAAGCGGTATTTCAAATTTACTTGAAGAATTAGATTTTATTTTGAAATTAAGTATAGGAACGCTGTACTATCAAGAGGGACTTTGATCCACAGGTGTTGATGTGGTAGTTGTGCTCAAAAGAACCTACAAAAGCCATGAGAATCAAACCTACCACTAAAAATAGCCTTCTTGTGAAAATCCATGTTTATCCGGAATGTCCGGTACAATGTCCGGAATATCCGGACATTGTGATCCGGAGTATCCGGACAGTAGCCCGGAGTCTCCGGGTAACTGTTACTCATCTGAAGTTTCTCTAGGACCAGAGTCTCCGGACCCCTAAGCTCTCTCACTTCCCCTCTTCCATTCTTGAGTGATTTTCTTAGGGGAATCAAGTGAGATAGTTGCAAGAGCAAAGATTCATGCTAGCAAGCTTCCATTCCATCTCTTGAGCACAAAACCCTTAGCCGGTGGATTCAAATTCATTACTCTTGGAGCTTCAAGCTACTAGATGGCTAGGCGTCGCTTGTGAGTGTTCAAGGAAGTTGTGAGCACCACAAAAAGTTTGTAATCTTCATTCCTCGTGGAGGAACTCATAGTAAGTATCCTCAGGTTTGAGCGTTGGTCTCACCCTTGGAAGAGGAGTATAGGAGTTCTTGAGCACCGTCTCTTGAATCCTTCCTCAATGGAGACGTAGCTCCTTTAGGAGTGAACTTCGGAAAACAAATTCTATCTCCTTCTTGTGTTTCTTACTAGTTTTATTATAAATTTGCTTGTGAGACTAGTCTTCTAGGGTTTGAGGTCGATCTACATTTATATTAGTCTCTAGAGCAAGACAACTGTTTAGAAACACTCCTAAGGTACTACTAGCTTGCCTAAATTTACTCAATCTAAATTGCAGCATCAATATCTTGTTAGTGCAAACATTGTTTCATACCCGGACTCTCTAGAACATATTTTCGGAAACTTCGAACACAAAACCCGGAGTATCCGGACGTATATCCGGAGTATCCGGACATCTGTGTTACTGACATTGTCTAATGTGCTTTAAGTTTCAGATTTGTCTATTCACCCCCCTCTAGGCATCTTGAGATCCTTTCATAAATCCCATTCCTTACATAAATTTCGCCACGTGTTTCTCTTATCCGTCTGCACCCGGAAGGGCACAAGGATTTTCTGTAGTGTGCCAAGCTGAGAAAAAGTCTTCCCACATTTCTTTATTTTCTGATGGGCCTTTATCAGCGTGCGATCGAAGTCCGAGGGTAGTTTTACCCATCTCTTGGTGGCGTCACTCAAGCTGTCGTACAACTTTGTTGCCAGCATTGCATCACCTCTTGGCGCGTATGCTCCGCCAGTTCCTCGTTGGTCATCTTGTATGCTAATTTCTTCTTAGGGCCTATTTTCTTCATGACAACCTTCCGCTTCTTGGGGGTTCCAGCCGGTGGGAGGGATGAGGTATGTTTTTCCTTTAGCTGGTGTTGGAGGAGTCGGAGTGCTCCTAGTCCTTGGCGGAGATGATGGTGAGGGAGCCCGTGGTGGCGAAGACGAAGGACCACCTAAGTCATCGTCATCATCATTATCTGGGCTTGGCGGTGAAAGAGGATCCACAGGAGCCGTTGTATTCCCAATAAGTTTGATGTGGGCCTTGCGCCATAGAATGGAACCATGGAGTGCCTATCCCAACATCTGTTCTCCGCCCCCTCCAACAAAATCATCCGCCGGCTTCGACGATCTGCTCCATGGTGACAATGGAGTAGCCAGGCCGTACTGCCTTCCATGAATCATACCACCAGGAATCACCGGTAAGGCCGACCCGTAGGCTACTAGAGCGGTGGTATTTTTTGCTTTCACATGTAGCTCACATGGTGTCTGCATGGTGATATAATCCACTGGGTATCTTTGGTTGTCGACCGCTGGCTTGTTCTCTTGGGGCTCATCCCAAGGCGCCGCCGTGGATGCGCAGCTACTACATCACTGAGAGGCTGGGCTAATCACAACATCCGGCCATGTCCCAGTGCCCTGCTGCTGACTTAGAGCAGCCACTACTGCCTGTTGGACCCTTGCGTCCATCTCACTTTCTAGTTGTTGTACTTTTCTGGTCATGTCATCTTTTAAGGCATGAAGTTTGTCCTCCTGTTCTGCCTTACTTTTGCGATGAGTCTTGTACGTGCTATCTTCGGCCCAAGCAACTTTCCATGGAACCATGCCGACGCCGCGGGCTCGTCCAAGGTGTTCTGGGTTCTGTAAGGCCCTCGTTAGCTCATCATTCTCCCTGTAAGGCTCGAATGTTCCTTCTTTGGCCTCTTGTATTGCTACGACCAAATTCCGGGCCACTTCTTTCATTACCGGGGGCACCACCAAACTGCCATCCTCTAGGTTAAGTGTGACACCATTAGCAAACAACCACTGCTTCGATCATTCCGGCCAGTCCCAAGTTATCAGCTGGATACCTTTATCCATGAGGTCCTGCTCCATCTTCTGCCATTTCTGAATCGCCTTCTTATATCCACCCGGCCCGAGGCGGTGGTTGTATTTCTTGGCGGCCGCATTGACCTTGTTCTTTTCAGATAGCTCCTGAGCTTCCTTGGACAACTTGTATTCCTTGAACTCCTCCCGGTAAGGTTTCACCTCAGGGAAATTGTCCCAGTCTGGTTCCTTGTCCTTCTTGACGTAGTTTGCAAATAATTTCTTCTTAAATGTTGAAAATACAAGGGCTATCTTTTTCAGGGCACATTTCTTCACAAGTTCTTCATCTACTCCTTCAGGAAGAGTGAACATATCCTTCAGTTCTCTCTATAACATCTCTGTTGGTACATACGTACAGGGGTACCTCCTGCTAGGGTGTCCAGACCCTTAGTGTCTCGCTATCGCCTCACAGGTAAGGGCGCGATGGTGTCTGGCTCCGGTGTGTGTGCCAAGCGCATCGTGGTGGACGCGCGCCACCACATGCTTGACCACCTATCCTCCATCATCGCCAAGGAACTGCTCAACGACCAGAAGGTTGTAATAGTCCACAACGAGGAGATCTGCATCTCCGCGGGCCTAGCTCGTCAGGGAGTCACCTGATAGTCTGTCTGCTATGATGGACACGAGGTTATCCGTGACCTCACTCTTGTCCTCTGGGAGACGGGACCTACGGCCCGGACCTGACAGCTAGGGTCGTGGTCCCCGGACCTCCCCCCCCCCCCCCCCGAGCTCATATAGGTCCGGCGCCCCCACGTGCCTATGAGGACAAGGCACTCGGGGATGGCCTCTACAGGCCCGGACCCCCCGGGGGTCCGGCGCCGCCACGTGTGGGAGCCAGACCCCTATGGGAGAGTGTACTCGTTAGAACACAAGTTTCTCCTCAGGCTTACACAAGGTCTAGACTCACAAGCTGTCCGCAAGCACACTCGAGCAGTACAACTCAAAAGTGGACGTAGGGTATTACGCTCCGGTGGCCCGAACCACTCTAAATCCTTGTGTCCTTCCTGTGTGATCCGCCCATCAATCAAGCGCTCATAGGTCTCCCCCAAACTCTTCCTAAACTAGGATTTAGCGGGTGCATTCCGCCACCCGGCTGGAGATTTTCTCCGATATTTGGCGCGCCAGGTAGGGGCTAGGTTTGGTTTGCGCTTGGTCGAAGCTTAAGACCGCAAGCGCGGGAAAATGGACCTCACGATCTCCTCTTGGGTGAGGAAGTGGCGTCATCCACGCCACACACCATGCACCGTCCCCCACCCAGGGCGGCAGCGCGTGCTGCTCCACAGCGTGCTGTGGTGCGGGCCTCCGTGGCCCAATCGGTGCCTTCACCGAACGGGCCGCTTCTGGCAGCCAGAGAGTTGCTCCGCAACCCTCCTGGTGTAGGATCAAGAACACCGACTAGAGGGGGGGTGAATAGGCGGTTTAGAACTAAAATCAACAACACTAGAGAAATTTAATTAGTAACAAAAGAAAGCCCTATGTCATGCTACTACTATGTCTAGAAAGGTTTGCAACCTAGGGTGACAAAATACAATTCAAGCTCTAGTAAAGTAAATTTCTCAAAATAACAACAATTAAAGAGAGCTAGAGAAATAACCAAGCTTGACACACAAATTTATCCCGTGGTGTCGATGACTTGCCGGTCACCCCTAATCCACGTTGAGGTGGATTCTAAGAATCAACCGCTCCTCTATCAAGAACCTCTTGATCTTGAGCCGGCTAGAAACAAGGAACCACTCCACACCTCGATTTCACTATAGTTGCTCTTCACCACTCCGGTGAGGTGAGCACAAAACCTCTCACAACCGAAATCGGGGCTTCTCAACAATCTCCTTCAAGAAGCTCCACGAAATCACCTTCTCCAAGCCATCTAGGGAGCGGCAACTCCCAAGAGTAACAAACCAATAATCCTTGCTTGAAGATTCCCTAGTGCCACAAAGCTCAAACTCTTGATGCAATGCACTAGGAAGCACTCTCACTCTCAAAAATGCAAATCCTTAGCAAGTGTGTGAGAGAGAGGGATGTCTTAGCTCTAGAGGGTCAAGAATGCAGTCCAAATGGCTAAGAGAGCGACCCAAAGGCCGGGCATTGGGTATATATAGACATCCCATCAAAAACTAGCCGTTACAGTCTTTTCTGCGAGATCGCGGACCGTCCGGTTTCAAAAACCGGACCGTCCGCCGTTATAAACCAGAGAGTCAGAGAGCATTTAATGCGTGTCAGAACTAGCCGTTACAGCCCTGGCGGACCGTCCGCTCCCAACCAGCGGACCGTCCGCAGTTAAGAGTTCCACAACTCCAGAGGCATGAGAGTCTCTGGAACAAACTTGAAATTAGCCAGCGGACCGTCTGCAACCAAAGGGCGGACCGTCCGCCGTTCATCCTAGAAGAACAAGCAGAGACAACAATGTTTCTGGATCAAGTTAACAGAGAGCCTGCGGACCGTCCGCGCCACATCCGCGGACCGTCCGCGGGCCACACAATTCAGACAGACCAGAGAACATCCTTTCTGGAGCGAAAAAGAGTTAGAGTGGCGGACCGTCCGCCCAGGAGAGCCGGACCATCCGCCAGCCACAAGATATTTCCACTAAGCCTTCTGAAACGGTAGCGGACCATCCGCACCCGAGGGGCGGACCGTCCGCTCTTGAGCAGTCAGCACTCAAACATGTTCTTTTTCAAAAACCCGGCAAAGCGTAGTTAGCCCTCATGCATGCACTTAGATATTTTGAGCAAAATGGCACTAGAGACCTGTCAAGCACGAGTACATGACCCCTCTTGATAGTACGGCTATCTATCCAACAAATCCGGTCACTTATCATCCACTAAACACCTTGTGACCGGTAAAATTCAAAAGACCCTATTTTTTACCTTTGCCTTGAGCCCAAACTTTTCTCATCATCTCCAAAAATCCACATGTTCGCAAATAACTCTCATTCATCCGTGGATCAACCTATACTCATTTTCTCAAAAAGAATTGTTAATCCACAAACCGTTATCATTAATTACCAAAACACGAATTAGGGGCCTAGATGCTTTCACCTGGTGAGGTAGCCTCGCCTGACACGCAGAGGCAGTGGCATGACAACGTCGATCGCCACCTTAACCTGGCACAGGCCTCCCCAGATTCAGCGGGGGGATCAGTGTCCAGACAGCGCCGTCGTCAGGGCAGCGCATCCGGCTCTGTGCACTCCCCATCAGTAAGGAGTGCACGGACCGAGGATCTCTGGGCAGAGCTCAACCGCAGATGTGCGGGAGAGGACGCCCATGTCTCCATCGAGCGAGCACTCAACCGCCGACTCAACATTGAGGGTCGGGATCTTGCGCCCGAGCTAGATGCGGCCGAGGCTAGGCCGCAGGAACTCGCTCAGGCGCCGGTGTTGGGAGTGGGCTGCACAGCGCTCGCAGACCACCTTCGCGCGGTCGCCTGGCCGTCCAAGTTTTGGCCCCACTTGCCGGAAAAGTATGACGGGTCCACCAACCCGTCAGAATTCCTGCAGGTCTACATCACCGCCATCACGGCGGCTCGGGGTAACGACGCCGTCATGGCAAGTTACTTTCATGTAGCCTTGATCGGGCCAGCCCGGACCTGGCTCATGAACCTCACTCCAGGATCCATCCAATCCTGGGGTGAGCTTTGCGCACAGTTCACGACAAAATTTTTTTCCAGTGCGTACCAGCAGCACGGTGTGGAGGCCCACCTGCACGCCATAAGACAGCAACCCGGAGAAACCCTCCGGACCTTCATCTCCCGCTTCACAAAGGTACGTGGAACTATTCCGCATATCTCCGATGCATCTATTATCACGGCTTTCCACCAGGGGATCCGTGATAAGAAGATGCTAGAGAAGCTGGCGACACATCAGGTGGAAACTGTCACCACCTTGTTTGCCTTGGCGGACAAATGCGCCAGGGCCGCAGAGGGCCGTGCGTGGCACTCTGCAACTCAGGCAGGACCTGCTCAGACAAGCGGGCCCAGTATCGCTGCCCTTGGCAGCAGCAAGAAAAAGAATAAGAGGAACCGTGGCTTCGATAAGTCACGAGTTGGGGGTCCGGTCGCAGCAGCAGCGACCGGAGGCCAGAACTCCCTTGGCAAACGCCCACGACAACAGCGCACCAACCCCAGGTCATGCCCTGTTCATCCTGGGGCTCGCCACAGCGCCACCGAGTGCCGCGAGATCTAGAAGCTCGCAGAGCGCCTTAGCAAAAGGCGTGACCAAGCCTCCATGGAAGGCTCCTCCTCCCGCGACGGTCCGGCAAGGAGAAGGCCTCCGATGCCGCTGCCGCGACGAAGAGGGAGTTGGGGTATTAAACCCCAAACAAAGACCTCAAGGGTCTCTTCCACCAGTACGACTCTGAGTCCGGTGGTGACGAGCGCCGCAAGAAGCTGTACGTCATGTACGGCGGCAGTTCGGAGCTCGTCTCTCGGCGGGACGTAGAACCTTCGCCGAGAGGTCCTCTCGATGAAGCCGGGGACGCCAAAGGCGGCGCCCCACCAGCGGTGGAAGAGCACAACCATCTCCTTCGGGCCATCTGACTGCCCGGAGAACATGGCGAGCGCTGGTGTGCTGCCGCTCGTCACGGCACCCACCATCGCCAACGTCTGCCTCCACCACGTGCTGATCGACGGAGGCGCAGGCCTCAGCGTCATCAGCTATGCAGCATTTAAACGCCTGCAGATCCCGGAGTCCAAGCTAGCTCCCTCGCGCCCATTCTCCAGAGTAGGCGCGAATCTTGTTTACCCGGTAGGGACCATCTCCCTGCCGGTCACATTCGGGACGGAGGTCAACTTCCGCACAGAGAATGTGCAGTTCGAAGTTGCGGAAGTTAACCTCCCCTTCAATGCCATCATGGGTAGACCGGCCCTGTACCGGTTCATGGCCATTGCCCATTACGGGTATTTGGTCCTCAAGATGCCGTCCCCAGCAGGTGTCCTCACCGTGCAGAGCGACCGGACCGCCGCCGTCGTGGCGGTTGAGAAGCTTCATGCGCTGGCAGCAGGGTTTGCCCCAGCAGCTGGCGCAGAGGGGTCTGACCCCTCATCCTCACGTGCTATGCTAAGGCTCCAGCCAAGGCACCCAAGGTCCGTCCGTCCGATACGGACAATGTTCCCGTGAAGACCATCCAGGTCTGAGCGGAGGCCTCCTAGACCACCCGCATCGGTGGGAATCTGGTAGAGAAATAGGAAATCGCGCTCATCGCCTTCCTCCGGGCAAATGTTGATGTGTTCGCCTGGGAACCGTCACAGATGCCCGGGATCCCTAGGGAGGTGATTGAGCACCATCTGAAGATTCGGCCCGACGCCAGACCGGTCCGACAAAAGCCACGGAAGCAATCCATCGAGCGGCAAAACTTCATCCGTGAAGAGGTCCGTAAGCTGCTACAGGCTGGCTTCGTCGAAGAGGTCTACCACCCAGTATGGTTGGCCAATCCAGTCATAGTCCCAAAGGCTAACAGGAAGCTTCGGATGTGCATCGACTACACCAATCTCAATAAGGCATGTCCAAAAGACCCCTATCCACTTCCTCGAATAGATTAGATTGTAGACTCTACCTCCGGGTGCGACTTGCTGTCTTTCATAGATACCTATTCCGATTTTTATCAAATCAAGATGGCTAGAGATGATAGGAAGCATACTGCTTTTGTAACAGTGGATGGTCTTTATTGCTATATTGTAATGCCGTATGGACTGCTTAATGCTTTACCCACTTTTGCTCGTGCAATGAACATCACTTTAGGTGATTTGGTTAGAGATATAGTTGAGGTGTATGTTGATGACATCGTAGTCAAGACTAGAGAATCGGATTCCTTACTAGAAAATTTAGCTCAAGTCTTCGACAAGCTGCGCGTGACCTCTACAAAGCTTAACCTCGAGAAGTGCGTTTTTGGCGTTTCGGCGGGAAAGCTCCTTGGTTTCCTGGTCTCCACCGGGGGATCGAGGCAAACCCGGACAAGGTCCGGGCAATCGAGGCAATGAGGCCCCCTGCGCATCTCAAGGACGTACAGAGGTTGACGGGGTCCCTTGCAGCCCTCAGCCGCTTCATATCGAGGCTGGCAGAGAGGGCCCTTCCCTTCTTCAGGCTGATGAGGGGGCCCGGTCCATTTGTATGGACTGAAGAGGCAGAACAAGCCTTCCAGGAGATGAAGCAGTAACTCACCTCCGGGTAGTCCTGATCGCACCGGACCCAGGTGAGACACTATTTCTTTACCTAGCAGCGACGACTGAAGTGATCAGCATGGTGCTGGTCACTGAGACGTCCGAACAACTCCTACAGGGGGCCCCCGTGGTCCCCCCTGTGGGGGATGGAGGTCCGGCCTCCACCAGTGTGACAACCGACCCTGCTTCGGAGGGCTCGGCCGGGTCCGGACCCAGAGACGCATCAGGAGACCTGGGGTCCGACGCGTCCCCAGCTCAAATAGAAGGACCCAGTCCAGCAGGCAAAGTCAAGACTGTCCAGAAGCCAGTCTACTACGTCAGCGAGGTCCTTCATGAGGCAAAAGCCAGGTATCCTGAGATGCATAAGCTCCTTTATGCCATTCTCGTTGCATCCAGGAAACTCCATCACTATTTCCAGGCCCACAAGATTGTGGTGGTGACCTCTTACCCATTGAGGGCCATCCTCCATAATTCCAACACCATGGCAATATCGCCAAGTGGGCAGCAGAGCTCGCTGGTTTTCAACTCGACTTCCAGCCACGCCACGCCATCAAGAGCCAGGTCCTTGCAGACTTCGTTGCAGAATGGACTCTGACTCCAAGTGTCTCAGGGGGTCCGGACCATGGGTCGGACCCCCACCTCAAGCCAGGGCTCCGGTGTTCACTAGACCCCACTGGATACTCTTCTTCGACGGGTCTGCACGCTGCAAGAAGGCTGGGGTTGGCGTGGTCCTCATCGACCCACATGGCGAGCAAGTGGAGTACATGGTGCACCTCAACTTTGAGGCCACCAACAACATGGCGGAATATGAGGCCTTAATCTTTGGACTCACTGTGGCTCTGTCCCTGGGGGTCCGAGAGCTCCTGGTCAAAGGAGACTCTCAACTCATCATCAAGCAGATCCGGGGGGAGTGTTGCTGCAACTATCCCCAGCTCGCAGCCTACCTCATCCATGTGAGGAGGCTGGAGAAGGACTTTGATGTGCTGGAACTGCAATATGTTCCATGCGAAGGCAACTCAGCGGCTGATGCACTCTCCGCGAGGGTATCGACTCAGGCATCCGTGCCGGAGGGCATTTTTCAAAGACGTCTGCTGAAGCCTTCCGCCCAACCTGCCGATCTGGGTGAAGGGGGCCGGACTAGCACCTCGAAGCTAGCGGTCCCAGCGGCGCTCCATCCGTGGAGCACGCCAAGGGTTGTGCGCGCCCTTGAGGGTCCCGAAGACCTCAGGGAGCCACGCCCAGTTTCTCAGGAAGGTCCCGATGCATGGATCTCCAAGGTCCGGAACTATCTGAAAGACAATTTCCTTCTTGAAGACCAAGCATCTGCTGAGCGTATAGTCCGGATGGCTAAGCGGTACATGATGATAGAAGGGGATCTCTACCGCCATGGCGCCAACGGCATCCTCATGTGGTGCATCACCCGGGAAGAGCGCTGCGACTTGCTCGCAGAGATCCATGGAGGCGAGTGCGGAAGTCATTCTTCATCCCGCACGCTGGTCGGTAAGGCCTTCCGGCATGGTTTTTACTGGCCGATAGCGCTCCAGGATGCACCTGAGCTGGTAAGGTCCCGCAAAGTGTGTCAATTCCATGCAAAGCAGATACACACTCCAGCTCAGGCCCTACAAATGATTCCACCCTCATGGCCCTTCGCCGTATGGGGGTTGGATATCTTGGGACCCTTCCCTAGGGTCGTCGGCGGGTACCGGTACCTCTACGTCGCCATTGACAAGTTCACCAAGTGGCCGGAAGCAACCCCAGTGGTCAACATTACCAAGGCGTCAGCAACAACCTTCCTCAAGTCAATCGTGTGCCGGTTTGGGGTCTCGAACCGGATCAGTGCCGACAATGGGACTCATTTCACAAGCTAATACTTCCAGGAGTACTGCGAGGACATTAGAATCCAGCTCTGTTTCGCCTCCGTGGCACATCCTAGGAGCAATGGCCAAGTCGAGCGGGCTAATACTGAGATCCTCCGAGGGCTCAAGATCCGGACCTATAGCGATCTTGAGAAACATGGCACAAAATGGGTTGATCAGCTTCCGAGCATACTGTGGGGGAACCGGACCACACCCAGCCGGGCAACTGGGGAAATCCCTTTCTTCTTGGTCTACGGGGCCGAAGCATGCCTTCCCCTGGAGATCGCCATGGGCTCTCCACGAGTCCAAGCTTTCGATGAGGACTTGCAGGAGCAGCAGCATCACCAAGACGTAGACCTCGTCGACGAGCGAAGATGGCGAGCAGCAGTCCAAAACGCACGGTAGAACCAAGCGCTCCGGCGCTATCATCAGCGGTTCATGCATAGTAGGGAGCTCCGGGTCGGGGACCTGGTCCTAAGGCGAATCCTAAACCGAGAGGGGCTGCACAAACTCTCCCCCAGCTGGGAGGGGCCCTTCAAGGTAATAAGGGTGTGCCAACCCGGATCTGTGCGTTTGGCTACGGAGGAAGGCATGCAGCTACCCAATCTGTGGAATATTGAACACCTCCGTAAGTTCTACCCTTAGGGGCCTAGTTGAGAGAAAATTCTTTCCTTTGTAATTGGTAGCATATCTGTGCGGACCAGGGCGGTGGAGGTCCGCACTCGTAAACCCGGCCCCTGGCGTACATCGCACAATCTATTGTACCAATTTACTGAGTAAAACTTTGTTCTCAGTATGTCCTTAAGGCTTATGTGATTCTATTTTTTCTTGTTTCTCGCTACACTAACCCCCCACGTGGTCCTCCACGCTCATGACGTGCCCGAGACCTATTTTGTGTTGCTACCCTGTGTCTCTGCCCCAGGACCTCTACTTCGTAGGAGAGAAGGGACCGGCTACCCGAGAACTGGCTTCAGGGAAACATGCTCGTCCTTTGCTGGGGTCCAGGGTTGTGTAGCCGCTTAGCCTGGTTCCGTACCCTAAGCCTACACGCCCTGCCCCCCTAGGATGAGTATCGTAGTACCTCGAGCCATAGACCTAGGAACCCGGACCCCTTTAATCCTAGAACCCAGGTCCTGGTACTCAGACTCGCTATGCAACTCAATGGGCCCTCGCCGGTGAAGTCCAGGACCTCATGGGGACGTCTACTAAGAGTCGATCTTAAGTCGTGTGCAGGACCTTGGTTTTATGGCAGCTAGTCCCGATCCATCGCGACTACCTCCCAGGGGGCCAAGGGACCTCGGTACGCTTGAGAGCACATCACAGGATCGCCAATCGAAAAAACAGCTAAGTTTTTTCGCAACAAATAGACACATGAAACACTTAAATCTTGCTTTTAACAAAGTGAATGCATTACTGATAATGTACACGGTATACATTACATCGCAAAAATTACATTGCAAAAGCAACAAAAAAGATGCTATTCCTATTATTCTGGTGGTCCGGAGGAGTCTCCCCTCCTTGTAGGTCCGGGACGGCGCCGAACGTGGGTCGCCACCATGTCCGCCGCTTCCTGCTCTCCTTCCTGCGCTGCGGCTGCCGTTGCCCGGATGGGGCCAACCAGAACCGGAGTCAGTTGCAAGGCGGGGTCGTGGCTCCGGAAGCAGGTAAGCATGTACTCCACCATTCGTCAGGCGACCGCCCGCCCCTCTGTCTCCAGGAGGTCGAAGATGGCGGACTCCAGGTGTCGCAGATGCTCGGTGGCGGAGTCCAGCACCGGGAAGACAGCGCCAAGTGGGGGTGGGCCTCTGCAACCCGGATGGGACTTAGCCCAAGTGCATCCAGGGAGGGGTTCACTTCACCGGCCCACCTCATGATCCGGTCGATGCTGGCGCTCCGCTCCGTCAGGTACTCCTCCACCTTGGCCTCCCTCGTCTGGAGTGATGCCTCCTGCTCCTGGAGCCTCCGGGTCCGGGCTGCCAGCTCCTCCTGGTGGATGGCGAGGTTGGCCTCCCCTTTCGCCATGGCTATCGCCTATTCCCCCAGGGCGGCGCGCTGCTCTTCGGTCAGCTTCATCGCCGCCTTGGCCTGGTTGGTCAGCTCGAAGGCGACCCTCGACCTCTCCTCCGCCACCAGCTCCCGCTCGACGGCCTTCGTCTCCCGCCGGACGGCCGCCCTCTCCCGCAGGGCAGCCACCGCCTCCCGCTCGAGGACCTTCTGCAGCTGCTCCTGCAGATCATCACGCTCCTACACGAGCTGGACGTGCTCCCCGGCATAGCGGGAAGAGACTATCTTGATGCGGTCTCCCAGGCAATGCTCCCAGTCAAAGAGGCGGAGGCGCTCCGCCTCCAGCTTTTCCCGCTCCCGGCGGAAGCCCGCCTCCATCTCCTCCAGCGCCTGCTGGGTCTTGATCAGGAGGCGGGGGAGAGGGACCTCTGCTGGGCTTGGAAGAAGGTGCCTCCCATACACCACCTCCGGCTCCTCCTCCTGCGCGGGTGGTGTGGCGGTGCTGGCAACCTCCGCGACCTCCGGCGCTTCTGCCTCTGCCGCCGCCGCAGCCTCCTCTGCTGCTGGCTCTGCTGGAGAGGCCTCCGCTGTGGTGTCCGGCGCCGCCGCCGCTGCTGGAGCCTCAGCCGTCGCAGCGGGATGGGTAGCCTCCTCCTGAGGTGCGGCTTCGGGCCTTGGGGGTGTGACCTCCGGGTCCGGACTCTACTGGTGCAGGCGCGGGCGGAGCCCCTGCTGGTGTTGTCGCCGACTTCCAAGCAGGGAGGATGGAGCTGGCTGGGGGCTGGACCCCCCAGCTGGTGGATCGCTGGCAGGCGCGCTGGGCATGTCTTAAGAAAGGGGCCTGGTACACATCAACGGGGTTAGGGCCAAGAAATTAAATGGAGTAAAGAAAAGCCCTAAGAAAGCTACTTACATGAAGTCAAACCACTCCCAACCTCCCTGAGCGATTGGGGGGATCTCCTTTCCCGCCGAAGACTCCCCAGTCCTCTGGTGGGGGCCTCCCGCTAAGGGTGATCCCGGCGGCGGGGGCGGGGCTTCTGGTTCTAGCTCCGATGGTGGTGGCGGTGTCGCTGGGCGCCGCGTCATTGGTGGCGGCGGTGGGATCTCCTGCGGTTGCTGCTATTGCGGCGGAGGCGGCGGAGCCCAAGCGCTGCTCTGCCCCTCCGCCTCCGCTGTCTTCTGGCGCTTGGGGGCTGGCTCCCCCACGAAGGAACCGTCACCGCGCTGGAGCCTCCGGGACCTGGACCCGTCCTCCTGGCTGCTCCCGGGGGGTGGCCGCTCCCCGCGCCTCGTCGTCTCTCCGGGCCGGGGTGCCGCCCACACTCTGCTTGTGGTGGCGCTCCGGCTCCGGTTCCTTCCCTTTTCCTTTCCCAGCGGGGGCCGGACCTCCATGGCTGGGCCCGCCGGGACCTTGGCTGGTGCGATGCTGACGGTCGGGGGAGGCGCCGGGGATATGGATACCACGATTGGGGTCCCCTCCCATCTGCCGGACCGCCAGGCCGCCCTCGTCGAGGGTCGGCATCCACGCCAGGACCGCTGAACGCAGCGCTTGGTCCTCGCACAGGGCCTTGATCCCGCTCAGGAGGACCAATGTCTCCAGGAAGAACGCCTCGCCGGTCATCTCCCGGATCGCAAGCTCCAGTTCTGCCCTGGTGAAATCGGTGCCGGGCCCGTGCGCGATCCTGTAGCAGTCGTTTGGCCCCGTGTACATACAGGCCATCCTGATCCACTGCTGCAGGGGGGCAATGCGATGCCTCAAAAAGTCGCCCAGCACCATCATGGATGTCAGGCCGCCTCTCGCCAGATTCTTGACCCGGTTCAGGACTGGGTCGAGCCCCGTCGGCAGCGACGGCTTGGCCTTCCAGGTGCTGCGATCGCTGAGGGGCCTTTCTGTCAGCAACTCCAGGCGGTTGTTAGCGTCAGTCTTGGCGATGACCCAGCCGTCACGCCAGTCCTCCCACTTGGCGCTGGAGAAGGCGCTAATGTAGGAGTCGGCCATCCCTTGCCGGAGCTGGAAGTAGTAGGCGCCGACCTCGCGCTTGCTCCTCCCTGACCCGACCAGGGCGTAAAAATGCCTGAAGATGGCGGTGCAGGGACGGACCCCCACGAACATCTCCATGAAATGGGCGAAGACCGCCATGAGGAGGACGGAGTGGGGGGTGAGGTGCTGAAGCTGAAGGCTGAACTCCTCCAGGAGCAGGAGAAAGAAGGAGGAGATCGGCGGCACTAACCTGCACATGGCGTACGAGTTGAAGAGGATGAACTCCCCCGCGGCCAGGTCATGGAGGGGGACTTTGCCAGCCCGGATCTTCCCGGCGAGCTCCAGCGTGGTCCACCCCAGAAGGCGAAACACTGAGTCCAGCTGGATCTCGCGCTGGAAGCGGCGTGGATGACGAAGAGAAGACATCATGATGGATGCTGTGATTGCGAGAGCTGGATCGCAAAGGAGCAGAAAGGAGAAGGAATGCCGTGTGCAAGAAAGCTGATCGCAAAGGTGCAAGCGGAGACGAAGGGTGCGGCGACTGTTGAAGGCAAGAGCGAAAAGGTAGCCGGTCTCTTCGGCGCCTACCTTTTATGTAAAAGCTGCTCGCCCTCTCGAGCTCCGCAGCGATCGAGGAGAAGCCGAACGGCTGCCTACACCAGGCCCCCTCCTCTCACACTCAATGACCGGTGGGCCCAGACCCGCCAGTCAAGGGAGTGGCTGCTGGAGGCAGGGGAAAAGGCGGAATCCGAACTGCCAGAGCCGCGGGACGGGCTCGAATAAGACAAGAATCTGAACCGCCTGACGCGCGCGGCGCGGGCGGAGGACGGTCCCCTCGAGGATCCCACCAAGGGGAAAAGACATTCCTGCCCTTTCCCGGCGAGAACAAGCTGTCCACCCGGCGCAACGCTGGGATATGGCCCCACCTGCGGGTTCGTTCCTCACTCGAGGTGGGCCCGGGGGCCTCTGTCGGTACATACGAACAGGGGTACCTCCTGCTAGGGTGTCCAGACCCTTAGCGTCTCGCTATCGCCTCACAGGTAAGGGCGTGATGGTGTCTGGCTCCGGCGTGTGTGCCAAGCGCATCGTGGTGGACGCGCGCCACCACATGCTTGACCGCCTATCCTCCATCATCGCCAAGGAACTGCTCAACGACCAGAAGGTCGTAATAGTCCACTACGAGGAGGTCTGCATCTCCGCGGGCCTAGCCCGTCAGGGAGTCACCTGACAGTCTGTCCGCCATGGACACGAGGTTATCCGTGACCTCACCCTTATCCTCTGGGAGACGGGACGTACGGCCCGGACCTGACAGTTGGGATCGTGGTCTCCGGACTTTCCCCCCGAGCTCATATAGGTCCGGCGCCCCCACGTGCCCATGAGGACAAGGTACTCGAGGATGGCCTCCACAGGCCCGGACCTCCCAGGGGGTACGGCACCGCCACGTGTGGGAGCCAGACCCCTATGGGTCTGTCTCTCCAACTGGCCTCGGGGGCCCGGACCCCCCTTTCCTCCGGGATGGGGTCCGGCGCCACCACGTGCTGCTAAGGTGGCAGCTCCAGGGCCAGCCCTGCCACGTGCCCGTGGCAAAAGGCCCTCCACGAGACGCCAGCCCAACAACCGCATTAAATGCGGGTAGGTGGGCTGGGTGTGCCCAAGTCAAAGCGTGGTCTGCCCAACTGACACCACGGTAAGCCCGCCTATTTCCAAGACGGCGTGTCATTGTGCTCTGTGCGCAGGCAGACGGCGTGTAGTCATATCATGGCGCCGCGCGTGGGTGATGATGGCCTGCTGCAGGTGAGCCGAGGCGTGCGCTGCAACAGTGTGCGCGGAGGCGACGGTGCGGCGGGTCAGTGCTGCTCCTTCACTTGTTAGAGGGTCCTGACCCAACAGTGGTAGCACGGCTTCCACTGTTGGGTAACACTGGCAGCAGTCACTATGTCCGCAAGGCGGCACACGGCCATATCTTGGCTATAGATACGCACATCAACTTCTCGATCGTGAGAACTACAGGAAGGAGTTGGAGAAGAAGATCACATATCTCTCATATTACAGGCTCCTGTTGGCCGAGCCCACCTGTCGGGGCCTCGTACAGTGTAAGCACTCCCCTTAGTTTATAAAAGGGAGAGTGCACTCGTTAGAACACAAGTCCCTCCTCAGGCTTACACAAGGTCTTGACTCACAAGCTGTCCGCAAGCACACTCGAGCAGTACAACTCAAAAGTGGACGTAGGGTATTACGCTCTGGCGGCCCGAACCACTCTAAATCCTTGTGTCCTTCCTGTGTTATCCGCCCATCAATCAAGCGCTCCTAGGTCTCCCCCAAACTCTTCCTAAACTAGGATTTGGCGAGTGCATTCCGCCACCCGGCTGGAGATTTCCTCCAACAATCTCCCTTTGGTTTGGAGGCACGGCGTAGCGTTCTTTGTCTGGATTCTTCATTTTCCAGAGTCTTGTGGTGATCGGCACACGTGCATGAACAACAACCCCACACTAGGTTGTAAACCTTTTACCAGCCTCCTCTAGAGCACATGGGCAGCCTTTACATCCACTTGTGTGACGAGCTGTCTTCCCTCCATCTTTTTGGTCTGCTGTCGTTTACCTTTGGACTTGCTATTCTTCGATCCGGAGGAGGACTGAAAAAAGATATATTAATAAAAAACTAATATTAATACAAAATGTAAATCAAGTTTCTGTGAACATATATATAAGATACGTACCCCGATAGGAATCTCGCTGGAAATAGGGTGCTCATGCCTCGGCGCAAAGTCATCATCTTCTTCTTCTATGCCATCTCCGGACATATTTAGGAAAGAATCAGCAGTCCGGGCCTCTTCTTCACCATAGCGCTCCTAGACAATTGTACTATCATAGTTGATTTGATCTAAAAGAAACCGTTTGGTGTCTGGACCATTGCCTTCACCATCCATCTTAACTGAAATCCTAAGACCTGAAAGATAAACAAATTATTAGAAAGTGTATGCGTGAGTATGTGAGTGTATGTGTGTGTGAGAGTGTATGTGTATGTGAGTGTTAATAAGTCTAGAAAATGGCACGCGTAATTTCATGGAACACTTTACCAAGAAAAATGTGTGTGTGAGTGTTATGTGTGTGTGTGTGTGTGTTATATGGGTGAGTGAGTGTGTGCGCATGTCTCAGAGTGTGCGTGTGTTATGTGCGCGCGCAATAATTAATAAGTCTAGAAAATAACACATATAATTTCCATAAACAATATTATATATATACATCTTTCAAATTACACATCTTTATAATAGATACACATGAAATTTCATAATTAAAGAACTAAAGAAAAACTAAATTTGAATGTAAACTAAAGAAAACTAGATATGAACCTAAACTAAACCTAATTTCATAATTAAAGAACATGTACCTAATCAATGTGATTTATAATCATCATAAACCTAAATAAAACATATAAAAAAATCTAACTAAACCCTAATAAGAAAAAAAATATAATAATAAAAAAGCCTAATGCGTTAATGCCCTTACGTTAGGGTGGCGGGTGGCCGAGCGTTTCGTACATCGTCGGAGGAGGGTGGGGCGTAGAGGGGGGTGGGGGGGGGCAACACACGAGTACGGGCTGACGGTGGCGGATCGGAGGCTGTGGAGGGGCCGGTGTGTCGCGGTGGCTGAGGCGCGGGCACGGAGATGGCGTGGACGAGGCCGGATTAGAGGAGGTGCGTGGGCGGAGGGGTGGGGGCAAAGATAGGAGGCGCACCGGCTCGAGGCAGCACGAGCACCGGGCGCCAGCGCAGGAGGCGAGCGATGGCGGGTGTGGCCCCGGTGCGGACAAGGAGGTGCACACGGGCGCGAGAGGAGGAGGCAGCCGCGGGCGCACGCGCAGACTAGAGGTGCGCGGCGGCGAAGAAGGGGGCGATGAGGAGGGTGAGCACGTCGGTGGCGGCTCGGGTCGGCTCGACGCGGCGTGGAGACGAGCAGCGGCGGAGGATGAGGGAGGCCAATGGCGGCGGAGGACGAGCGAGGGCGAGGAGCGTGGTGGCCGGCATCGTCGATCGGGCTGGACGAAGAAGGAAGGAGGAGGAAGAGAAGGAAGGAAGGACCTTTAGGTACCAGATGAAAATAAGAACCGGTACCTATAGAAGCCTTAGGTACCGGGTGGAAAGTTCAACCGGTTGAACTTTCCACCCGGTACCTAAGGGGGCACCAACGGGCGGGAACGAATTCCCCCCTTTAGGTACCGGTTCTTATTTTCACAGGGAATTCGTTTCCCACCGTTTTATTTTTCTTTCTTTTTGGTTTTGTTTAGTTTTTGTTTTTCTGCAGAAAGTCTTTTATTTCCCTAAAAAATCATATATGGGTGCAAAAGTTCACCCAAAAAATTATAAATATTATATTTTTTATATCTAATTACATGAAATTCATCCTAAAAAGAGAGTGTGTGCTAGTGAGTGAGTGTGTGTATATGTATGTGAGTGTGTGTTAGTCAAAATATTACATGATGACTAAAAATTATTCAAGAGGCTAAAAATATTACATAATGATAAAAAAATTATATGATGGCTAAAAATTATTCAAGAGACAATTAATCATCTAATGGAATATTAACGATAGTTTTCTATACAATCATCCCTTCATTATGATCATGGCGTACTTAGGGAGTGTCCTCCTGGGGTAAAAGGATACTTGTGTCAACATCCACTGCGAATGGAGTCCTATCCTCAGCTTATGTATTCTTCTTCATCCATGTCATTGTCGACTCCCACAATTTTTCTTTTGCCTGCCAGAACTATGTGGCTCTTTGGCTCATCATCTTCTGACTTGTCATTCATTGATTTTCTAGATTTGTCCTTCTTGGGTTTGCTGGACAGGTCCTTCATATAGAAAACTTGAGTAACATCTTTGGCTAGGACGAACGGTTCATCTCGATAGCCAAGCTCTTTGAGGTCTACGGTTGTCATTCCGTATGCGTCAATATCGATGCCTTTTCCAGTCAGCTTCACCTATTGGCAACAAAATAGAGGAATCTTCAAAGGCCCATAGTCAAGTTCCTAGATCTCCTCAATGTAACCAAAATATGATTTGCTTTGGCCATTAGTATCTATGACTTCTACACGGACACCACTATTTTGATTGATGCTCCTTTTGTCCTGGGATCTAGCTCGTGTAAAATGTGTATCCATTAATTTCATATCGTTGGTACGTCAAGATTGTATTGGATGGACCCCTAGCCAACCAGACAAGTTGTTCATTAATGTCCTCGTTAGCCATAAGTTCCGTGCGCAATTAGGTGGGAAAAGTTTCAATGTGATTCTTTGTAATCCAGGTTTCAGGCTTCCAGGGGTACTTGCTTCGTACGATCTGCTGTGCTCCTCAATGTACGGAGCCACCAAAGCTGACTGTTGCAGAACCGTGAAATGTACTTTGCTCAACGAAGCATGATCATTGCATTTATTGATTTCTTCCTAGTGTGCCCTTTCCAATCAGCCTCCCCTCATGCCGTGGTACTGGAACTCCAATTGGGCAAAGTTCATCCACATAGTCAACACAAAACTCAATGACCTTCTCTGTCATATAACACTTTGCAATGCTTCCTTCTAGACGAGCACAGTTATGAACCTATTTCTTTAGGATTGCAAAGAATTGTTCAAAAGGAAACGTGTTATGGAGGAAGACAGGTCCGAGAATACCGATCTCTTTGACAAGGTGAACCAGAAGATGCATCATAACATTGAAATATGATGGAGAAAATATCATCTCAAGACTAACTATACTTTGGACAGCATCTTCCTGTAGCTTCAGTAGACTCGTCGGATCGATTGCCTTATGTGAAATTGCGTTGAAGAATGCACATAGCTTTATGATTGTTGCTCGAACATTATCTGGTAGAATACCTTTCAATGCAACTGGAAGTAATTGCGTCATGAGCACGTGACAGTCATGTGACTTTACGTGTGCGAATTTCTTCTCTTTCATATTTAGTAGCCTCTTTACATTTGAAAGAGTAGCCTGACAGGACCTTTTGATACTGTTCAAACATTCAAACATACTTTTCTTCTCTTGCTTGCTTAGAGTATAGCAGGTAGGACCTAAGTAATGGCATCTTTTATCCCTCTTCTCTGGATGCAGGGCGACTCTTTGTTTCATACGTTGCAGGTCTTTGCGCGCTTTCGGTATATCTTTCGGCTTACCATACACACCAAGGAAGCCTAACAGGTTCACACAAAGATTCTTTGTGAGGTGCATCACATCAATTGCGTTGAGGATCTCTAAAACTTTCCAATAAGGTAAATCCCCAAAAATACTCTTTTCTTCCATGTAGATGCACGTCCTTCGACACTCGGCACTGATCTGCTACTAGGTCCTTTTCCGAAGACTACTTTTATATCTTTGACCATTGTAGTATCTTCAAAGAAGGCACCGTAGTAATCGTCCTCAAAGTGAGGAACAAAATCATCTTCTTTTTCATCATTCTCCAGTATAATCCATCTTTCTCCATGCTCAATTCAAACAATGTAGTTGGGCATGAAACCGTTTCCAAATAAGTGACTGTGAATGGTTCTTGTTGACGAGTAATCCTTCTCGTTCTTACAGATTCGGCATGGACAACGAAAGAAACCATCATATTTGTGATTGTTGGCCACATCGATGAATTCGTGCACGCCATTAATAAACTCCGTTGTTGGTACTTTAGGCCTGGATCTAAAGTACCAGCATAGGCATGGTACCGGCTGCTTTAGGCCTGGATCTTTAGATGATCCAACATTTGTAGACTCTATAGTTGGTCAGCTTTTAATTCTTATTTTGGTGGGTCTCAGGTCAAAATTTGTTTCTGGGCACTGCCTATGCTATATTGCAAGCTGTTCTCGCTCCATTCTTGGTTGCCCGTGGTATCCAACAAGTGGTCACATGATAAATGGGACCATTTCCCCCAATCCTCCGTATAGATGCCTGATCGGCTTTGGGACAGCGATTGGCCAAATTTCGGTTAGATGGGCCACCACGCGATCTTATGGGACATATCGCTGGTCACTGCAATGTGGGCCATGATATCTGCCCGCAAGGAAGGATTCGGTTCTTCTGCGGCTTGACCACCACATGTGGATCTTCCACCACTGCTAGATCTAGCCTTAGCAGTGGACCATCCTATAGTGCTAAACCGATGGCGCCCCACACTGCAAATTCACGAGCTGATTCGTGCCACGGGTGACACTGTCCGGAGTGCCAGGTGCTTGATTGAGCTCTCTCCACAGTATCATTATTGTATTCTGCTGTCACGCCGTGCCACTACTGTACGCACGTCAGTAAATTTACATAGTATGCGTAAAACAAGACACTCCATAGAACGTGATGGCTATCCAAATATACATAAACACGTGTCTATTTTAGTGCTGTGATTAGTTCCAATATTTGGATAGATTCATGCGTATGTGCATCACACAAAACAAAATAAAAGACTCTCGATCCCAATGCAAGTTTTGCGAACTACTACCTCCTGGTCATCAATAAGTATCGTTTTGGACATTTTATTGTAATATATATATTTCTAAGTACAGCAAAAGTAATATACGTTTATGAGACTACCTTTTAAGACAAATCTACCCGCATATCATGTTCAAATATCCAAACCCAACATAAAAAGTAATTCCTAATCAAATAATTAAAGTTTAGATCATGCATTTGCACACAAAATCAGACATGCATCATTTATTTTTTACTGGAGGGAGTACACTTTTTTTTCCCCATACGCATATATCACACTATAGTAATCAAGGCCATCAAAGTGTAAGTGGCACATGGTAATATTGTGTGGCGTGCGCTGTATGGGGACTAGGCGCATCATCGTCTAGCCTGCTAGATGACTGACATTTTGGTAGATTGGAGAAGAAAAGTCTTTCAGATGCATTACAAAGTTTGCACACTTTGCAATCATAAATGGTGCCACGAAGTAACGTGCACATTGACCTTATGCTTAAGTTCAATACTAATTACCAATGAAATAGACATAATCCCGTTTGTTCAAAAAAAATACACATTTGGTTCTAGCTTAGGAGGCCTAAGTTCAAGGAAAATAACTGCTGTTTTGCAGCAATGTATACGTATGAATCATCATAGGAAAAAGCTACAGCAAAAGTTGGCCAGTGCCCAATATATATAAGGACTACAGGAAAGTTAATTCTTTTGTTAAATCTGAGGAAATACATAAACGTCCATGGTACGTCGTCTTTCAGCAGATAGAATGAAAAGAAGAGCACGCACTCAACGTCGTGTAAAAGTAAAAGACTAGTAGACTAGTATGTCCCGCGGGCAAACACGCCAAAATATGAAGGCCCAAGCACAGTGAATTCCGCCTTAGCTGGCCGTCCATGCATAGCTTGCCGCTTCGGCCGCCCACACACTCCAGCCACAGAAAAGCATGATGGCTTGAGCCGAGAGCCTGAGAGCGAGGTGTGGGCCCGGAAAAATCTCCCCGGCCACCTCCCGGCCAATGAGGAGGCGGTGCCCACGTGGAATCCTCCACGTCCCCCTCTCCCCATTCCCCTATTTCTATCGCCTCGCCGGTGGTCGTTGCAGCTTGTAGAGGCACACACAGGCCGGGCGATCTTCTTCTACGCTACTCCCTGTCCAGTGTGCTCAAAGCAGCTAGCAGCTAGCTCTGAAGCTTTCCTTCGAAGCCCTAGCTGGTGGTGGTGTCCTACTCAGCTCACCATGGGCGACTCCTCATCCTCAGCATCTTACATCAGAATGGTATGCATGTGTGCTATATCATTTCTACATATGGAAGCATCAAATGATAAGCTTGGTTATTTTAATTTGCTACTGTGTCAGGTTCACCATCTGATAGAGAAGTGCATCTGCTTCAACCTGAACAAGGAAGAGTGCATGGACGCCCTGGAGAAGCATGCCAACATCAACCCTGTCATCACTTCCACTGGTATGCTTTAGTTCCTGCATGCCTCTCGGTTTATTAGCCACTTGTCGGTTTCGCATTCATGCTGCTTCAATTCCCGATCGATACTGTAATAGCCTGCAAGGTCGACTCATGCTTGCTGCGTGCGGATCATGTCGGCACCCTTTCTTGTGTTGCTCTCTTCTAGTCTGTCATTATCATTTCATGTGATCTGAACATTTTCATATATGAATTTATGCTATGCGCAGTGTGGAAGGAGCTGGAGAAGGAGAACAAGGAGTTCTTCGAGACGTACAACAAGGACCGCGCGGAGCGGAACATCGAGGCGGAGACGATGCAGCGGATCCAGAAGATGCTCGCCGAGGCGGCGGCCTCCAAGACCTCCGACGACGACGAGAGCTAGCAAGCAGCCAGCTAGCTAGAGCTTTAGATCAGCCCGTGCATGGCCTCATGTCCACTACACAGCAGCGCCTCCATTAGCTCCGTGGGAGAAGCCTACACACCGTACCTCACGTGAGACCATTCTGTGCAGCTAGCTTACTTAGCGCTACCAATAATTATATATGTGCCTTTTGCAAGAACACCATGCGTGCATGTGTCGTGCTTAAGATTATATTAGGAAGTCATCAAGATAAAACTATGTTTCATTCATGTATGTATATGTATTCATGTACAAAGAGGATCCATATTCAACCTATATATATAGGAGTACACACAAGGATCTCCACAGGCCTCCAAAGCTATAGGTACGGTGGATCTAAGCAGCAAGTAGCCAACAAGCAAGTAAGCTAGGCTTATCACTGCCGGTAATCTTTTCCGACACGTGGCGGTCGCCGCGCGTATCCGTCTGTGATGACGTGTAGCCGATCGGCGATGCTACTTGCTGGCGGTTCCGCGCGTGGGGATAGCCCGGCGCAGCTCGCCTTGTCGTCTTCCAACCCCCTCCCAGTAGTTAGCTAGCGTAGTGCCGGTCTTTCACGTGACGAGGGCCGGGCGCGCGATCGATCGTCTGGATTTGTCGTAGGGTTGCTTCTCGCCGTCGTTCTGGGCCCCCGCTTTGCAGGGTCCCTCGCCGTCGTTTCGGCCCCGTGGGGTGTGGGGGAGGGGGGGGGTGTTGCGGCGCGGGCCGCCGGCGACGCGACCCCCTGAGCTGGACGTCAGCGGCTGCCGCGCCTTTCCACAGGTGTGCGTCGACGCCAGCCGGTCGGCCGGCCGCTCGTGAGGGCGACGCCAGTCACGCCACCGCCCGTCTCGCTCGAGCTACAGTGTGGAGCAGGCGGGGCCGGCCGACCGGTATTAATGGCGCAGCGCAGGGAGGCTTTTGAGCTTTGCAGGTCGCAATCCAATCCCGTAATGAGTCATCCACTCGTGACAACGAGAGGATCGGAATGTCATGCAATCGACCGGGCTGGCATGCTCGAGCAGCTGGTTGGTGGTGCACAAACGGAAGAGCGGCCCAGGGCCTGCCCGGCCGATGTCGTGGGCCTCTTGAAGGGGCATGGCCCAGGGAAGCCCCCCTGTTTGTGCCCTACGATTAAACTGATCCTGAAATTTATGCGCGCTATGCCATTTGTCTGTATCAAAGCAGGCCAAGTATGGCCTATTGGCCCATGGACCTCAAATTGATCAGCTGAATGTTTAATTTCTTGTTAAGTTGTCGTCAATGTGTGCTGTAGCAATTGTTTTCGACCAATGAAATCAATTAACTCGCCCAGTGTCGTTTGGAAGTATTTAAGCAACCAAGAAGGCATGCATGAGAAAAAATTACAAGCGCGATCCTAGCATTCCAAGATGACATCTATTTCAGAAACGAGGCAGTAGTAAAGTTTTGTTGCTGTCAGAAAATGATGGTGGTATATGAGCATTTTCTTTTACAATACTATCTGACGGCTAGGAAGGGACTAGAACACACAGGACCCTAGCCTGTTAAATGTTGTTGCTGTAGTGAACCACCGGATGATCTGCAAGTGGATACTTAGGGTTCAAGATTTCTTTTCCTACTAAATACTAATACAGCTTGGATTGTACTAATTAATAAATAACCTGGGGAGTTGCCAACCTTATCTTGATCACCACATGCATATAGTTCTTAGGTCTACAGTTGAATTTGTCAAAGTCTCTACGAAAACCTCGAGGTCGCCTCTGCAATGTCAACCACTGCAAGAGGAATAGAATTGTTCGGGTGATCAGCGGATGCCTGTGTTGATCTCCAACCATGCAGTTAAGAGTTAATGCGGGTCGTCGTTTACTAGCACTACTGTTAGTATAATACTTACAGTATCCCTGATCAGAAAAAGTAAATCTTGGGTTTAACTACTGTGGGCCATCTAATTATCTTTTGATTGTCGTGTCACCAGTTGTTCACGTTTCACGGTGCTGGAGAGTATGGTCAAATGTATGACACTATGAGCAATGCAAAGTCACGAGCATTTATATATGAGTCACCATTTCCATCAAAAAAAAATATATGAGTCACTTACCTGTCCACGGTTCCCTTGCGTGTGCTTGTATAGCACATATAAATTTGCAGATATTTCATCCAAAACAATTTATCTCATGAGAAGTAGTCAAGAAAAAAAAATAATGTTTGATAGAGGGTGATCTACTAATCCTTCAAATTAGAGTAAGAAACTTTGTTCTCAGATCGGTTGAAATTGGAAATTTCGTTACAAATCGATTGGAAGTTACTACTATTATACTATCCATGAACATTTTAAGTACTTGTCCAAGAACACATCAAGGACAGAGACGACATTTTAAGTAAATTCCAAGCAACAGGTTATGGACCTTGACCCAGCTCTCAACTATTACACAAAGCAATTCAGACAACGAAACCTTTCATATATTTAGTAGCAGTGACAAGAAGTACGGAAAACGGTAATAACTATATGTATAACTTCACCATTGAGACCAAGAATACTAATAAACTGCCTACTTAGAAGTTAGAACGGAACAAACAGTTAGGTTTAGTTTCAATGGGCCTTTTAGACACACCAATCATCATATCAAATGCTAAACCTTTGCGCCAACGATAATCTGTGGGAGATGGGCTTTTCAGAAGCTAGAACTTAGCAGAGCATCTAGGTAGGCACTAGAGCATAATTAACAAGTACTAGTGTGAAGACAAGTTGTAAATTACAACCACACATTGCTACTTGCATGTGGTTAATCGTCAAGTCAAGAAGCTCCATTAATTCCAGTGGCCTTTAAAAGCCTCCACTTGGTCTCCTATGGGAACACCACTGCCGCTAACGTGCATGCAATGGCCTCAAGATCTATAAATACCCATGCATCCTTCATTTGGAACTCATCACAACCCATACTCACTAGTAGTAGCTCACAATGGCAGGCACCAAGCTAATAGCGCTGGGTTTTGTTGTCCTCATGAGCATGGGGTTAGCCAATGCCGTGAGGGTGGCTAGATACTCTAGTGCTGATGGAACAGGCACAGGAGGAGGAGGGGGTGGCGGATATGTGAATGGTGCGGGATCAGGATCTGGATCCGGCACCGGCGAAGGTGAGAGCAGTTCAAGTGGTGTCCACGCAACTGCTGGAGGGGGTGGCGGAGGTGGTGGAACTAGCCAATACGGTGGGTCTGGTTATGGTGGAGGGTCCGGGTCAGGTTCAGGATCTGGTACATATAACCAAGGAACCTATTCTGGTTATGGAGAATCTTCCAATGCTGGTGGTACGGGTGGTGGTGGAGGAGGAGGACAAGCAGGAGGTTCTTGGGGATCTAGTGCACAGGGGTCTGGTAGTGGCACTGGATCTGGCTCTAGCTACTCTAACCGGTATTGGTACGGACCTAGTTATGCAGGTGCAAATGCTAATGGCAATGGTGGTGGCACCGGGAGCAGTCAAAATGGTGGGGGAGGTGGTGGTCAAGGTTCTGGATCCGGGTACGGCAATGCCAACCCCTGATTACTGCATCAACTCCATCTGAAGTTGGAGCCCATCATCCTTTCTTGTTTGAAGTCGTGAGATTGTTTCGGTTTCTTTGTACTTGTGTTATGCTTTTGTTAGAATGAAATTAATAAAGGGCCCAACGTTTCTAGTAAATGCAGCCTACTTTAAGGTGCAGCTTATGAGATGGTGTAAACATGTCAGTTTAATGATAAAATTAATACTTCTGTCATTGTCACTGCATCTGGAGAAATTTCATGAGAGAACTGTTTTGTCTTGGGAGTTTTTAAGTTTAGATGCCTACACCCCATGCTTATCACATGGTTGTGTTCTACCTACTACTAAATAAAGACGTTAATTACAGGCTCCAAGCGACTCAGTTATTGTAATCTAACATCAATGAAAGCTACTAGAGTAGTTCTTGGCATTTTTTTTTCTTACACTGAAGTCAACTGAGTAAGGCAAGAAGTGCTGCCACGAGCCCAATAACGTTAGTGATGACGTCAAAAAAATGATTTTGTGCCTAGTCCTTTCTCAATTTCATTGTTGAATGAGCGGCAATATATGATCGGGAGAAGCTTCAAATGTCACTGATGAGAGCACAATTTCCTGCTCTTTTTGTCAAGTGGAATTCATTCCTGGAGCGAAGTAATCAATATTAATTGCTGGTGTAATATATAGGAACCAAAAACATTTCGAAATAATAAACAGTTGCAATTCCAATGTCAACTTTTCGAAAATATGAGTGTTATAGTTATTTTGGTGTGGCTCACACAGTTCATGTTGTAGTAGATAACGTGGGGTTTAGCAGGGAGATGAAGCCGTGCTCCTCCGATCCTTACGGAGGCTCGGGGGGGGGGGGGGGGGGGGGGTGTTTCCTTGCTTTACCGAGCTGTTCTGCTGTGCTGAATATATAGCAGCAGCACTATAAAGTAGATGCGCCCTTCTTCCCTTTCCTCGAGCGCTTGCTTGTATGTTATGCCCAGAAAAGCGTCCACAGCAGTTCATCTGGCTTCTATAAAGATTAAAGAATCAACAGTCAAGCAGTCTGATGCAGGTACGAACATAAAGTACGCCAAACAGGCAGGGGAACAGTTTCTTTTCTGACTGGCTGACTGACGGTAATCTTCCCCGATGAAGAACATGAAAAATTTCGTCCTTTTAGAGGCACCCAGAAGTGAGAAAGGATCACGTTTCGAGTTGCTCTAGTTCGTTGTAGCTCTTGACAGTCAATCCCAGCCGCTTATCGAAGCTTTGTCTTGAGTTGCTAGTCGATCTCCCAGCCGCTTCCAGTTGCTCTGGTTGTAGCTCTTGACAGTCAATCCCCTAGTGGAGTTACGACCAGGCCAGATCTCACATTTCCAACAGAATGGCCTGGTTGGTTGCTGTGTTCTCTGGAATGATGACAGAGCAAGGCTCGGAGGATCAGGCAGCCTACATGAGTACGTACAACGGCTACCGACTCTGCAGTAGATTACCCACCGTACCAGCAGTAACTTCCTGCTAAAGCTCAGCAGGCAATGAAATAAAATAAAATATATGCACGACTGAATCACGGACGTGCTGCTGTCACGTCTCACGTACTCACTTGCAATCTGCCTGCGTCCGGGCACATTGCTGTGCCTGTGCTGATAGCTCTGAAGTTCTGCAAACCTCACTGGATTTCAGCCAGCTACGTGTCATGCGTCCGGGCATGCTCGGGCAGTTGGGCTGGTGCATGGGTGAGCTCGTAGTCGAGGTGGACGAAGGCCCGCCAGAGTTCGAACACAGGAGCTTCAGGTTCTCTACAGGGCCTGCCGATCTCGTGGGCCTCTCGCAGGGGCCTCTCTTGCTTGCATACATGCTGGTATAAAAAGAAAAAAAAGGAAACAGGACTGGTACAAGGACTTATTAGTGAACTAAAAGAAAACGAAGTGCCAAAGGCAAAAAAATAGCGAACGGCATGAAGCAAAGCTAAGGAAAACAAAACTCCTAGCGAATTCCTTTGCCCTAAGCCTGAAGTAACATGTAAGAGGTAAATCCTTCCACCTAGAAGAGAAGCTGGGTCTTTTGTCGTAAAAATCAAACCAATTTTGACGCTTCCAAATGAAATGTGTTGTCTTATGTTATAGTTACTCTCATTGCAAGTAAATGTAGCCTATTTACATCTTCTACCTTCATCCATTATTTTAATAAGAGAGTGTTAAAATAAGCCACTATATTTGATGAGCGAGTCTATAAATTACCACGTTGATCTGAAAAAAAAGAGAACATGGACCCTTAGATTTTATGATGATCTAATGGTATACATTAAACCAAAGATTTAATATCTAATACAATCAAGAAATAGTAAATTCGGAATAGCTAATTATGTTCAAATAATAGTAGTATGATAGTATCTGAAGGATAAAAGGGTACTAGAAAACATAAAAGGGGTGTTATTGCTACGATGTACCAGACGATCTGCCTGCCTTGTGCCCACTTCGATCCAACTACTGCAAGTGGATGGGTTCAAGATTAATTTTGCAACTAATACAGGTTGCATTGTACTAATTAATTAAAGTTGTGACCTGCCTACTTATCATGATCGCCACATGCATATAGTTCTCAAGATCCCATCTGAATTGGTAAGTCTCACTACGTTAATTAATTAACATGTGACCTGCCTACTTATCATGATTACCACATGCATATGGTTCTCGAGTTCCCATCTTAATTGGTAAGTCTCTTTATGAAAACCTTAAGGACATCTCTGCAATGTTGACCACTGCAAGAGGAATAGAATTCGGGTGATCAGCAGTTAAGAGTAAATACTGTTCCTTGTTTACTGCTAGCTTTGATGTCAGTATAATACTAACGCCTGGTCACAAAAAAAAAACTTAGTATGGAAAACGGTAATAATTATATGGATAACTTCACCATTTAGACAAAGAATACGAACAAACTGCCTACTTAGATAGAAGCAAACAGTTAAGTTTAGTTTCACTGGGACTTCTAGACACCAATGATCATATCAAATGCTAAAACATTGCGCAAATGATAATCGACGGTGATGACTTTATTGAAGGACTTAGCAGAGCATCTAGACAGGAAGCATAACAAGTAGTAGCGTGAAGACGAGTTGTAAGTTGCAACCACTTTGCTACTTGTGGTTAATGGTCAAGTCAAGAAGCATCCTTCCCGTGGCCTTTAAAAGCCTCCAGTTGATCAATTATGGGAACACCAGTACCGTTAACTAACATGCATGCTACTAAGATAAAGAACCAGTGCATGGCCTGAAGCACTATAAATACCTATGCAACATTCATTGGAACTCATCACAACCCATGCTCACTAGTAGAAGGTCACAAGTCACAATGGCAAGCACCAAACTAATAGCACTGAGTTTCATTGTCCTCATGAGCATGGGGTTAGCCAATGCTGCAAGGGTGGCTAGATACTCTAGTGCCGGTGGAACAGGCACGGGAGAGGGAGGGGGTGGCGGATATGTGAATGGTGCGGGATCAGGGTCTGGGTCCGGCACCGGCTTAGGTGAGAGCAGTTCAAGTGGTGTCCACACAACTGTTAGAGGGCGTGTAACTAACCAATATGGTGGGAATGGTTACGATGGAGGGTCCGGGTCAGGTTCAGGGTCTAGTACATATAATCAAGCAACCTATTTTGGTTATGGAGAACCTTCGAACGCTGGTGGTGCTGGAGGACAAGCTGGAGGTTACTGGGGATCTAGTGCACAGGGGTATGGTAGTGGCACTGGATCTGGCTCTAGCTACTCTAACCGGTATTGGTACGGACCTAGTTCTACAGGTGCCAATGCTAATGGTAATGGTGGTGGGTCTGGGTACGGCAATGCAAACCCCTGATTTCTGCATCAAATCAATCGAAACTAGGACTCCATTGTCCTTTGTTGTTTGATGTCGTGCAATTTCGATTTCTTTGTATGTTTGTGATGCTTTTGTTGCAATCAAATTAATAAAGGGTCCAACTGTTCTTGTAAATGTAGCATTCAGCTCATGAAAAGATGTTGTAACCATGTCAGTTCATCGATACTCATTTGCCATTTGGTACTGTATCCGGAGAAATTCCATGTGGAAACGTTATTTTGCCTTGAAAGTTATTCATTAGATGCCTACACCATGCACATAGAGTGGTTGTATTCGTTTTTTAAATATATAACTTTTAGGACAAACTAATTATTTCAAAGTAATTAGCTTGTCCTAATTAAACGATATATATTAAAATTGAAAAGTGAGTGAGTACATTGAAGCCCCTAATTCCCTAAATGGTTTAATTTTTAAAATTTAATACTCCCTCTGTCACATTTTTACTTTTAGATTTGTTCTAAGTCAAACCATCTCAAGTTGACCAAGTTTATAAAATAATATTCACATCTATACACCAAATAAGTACATCATGAAAGTATGTTTCATGATTGTTTTAATAATAATGAATTTCCATAGGTCTTGATAGATTTTTCATATAAACGGTCAAACCTAAATAGTCTGACTTAGATCTAGAGCATCTCCAATAGATTACTCATACCTCATAGACAAAATACACTCCCTCCATTACCAATAACTATTTTTTATTTTTGGTAATGGTTACTAAAATTCAATCACCAAGAATAAGGTAGAGAGATAAATCTCCTTCATTTATGGTGGAGGAAGGTGTGTTTTGGTGATTGCTAAAAACTTTTAGGTATTGGGGATTAGATTGGTAATCTGCTAAAGCACCTCTAATCATCAAAATATCAATTTTTTGGTATTGGAATAAGGGATGAGTAATCTATTGAAGTTGCTTTTAGGATAAACTTAAAAGTAACTATATTTTAGGACGTCAGACATTTTAGGACGTCAGACAGAAGAGTATCAGACTAGTTCATGTCATATTACAGAAGTAGAAACAAAGATTGAATTACTTTTATACTTATAACGGCAGCACACCAACTGGGTCGATCCATGCTCCAGCAGCCTTTCATCATCACATAATAGTTGACGAAGTGCTGCCATAAGCTCAATAACGTTAGTGCTGACGTCAACAAAGTGATGCTGTATGTACATATAGCCCTTTATAATTTCTTTGGTGAATGAGATCGAGTCTATATATGGTCAGGAGAAGCTTCACCACTCTCACTCGGAGCGTAATATCCAAAGCCTACTTTTGCTTCTCTTTTTGTCAAGCGGAGCCCACTCCTCCCTAGAGCAAAAGTAATCAATATTATTTTTGAGAGGCACTCAAAAAGTGAGACGGGATGTCCTGATAATAATATCTATCAGAACTTTTTGAAGCTTTGTAACTTGCCTCCAGAGCTAATCTCCCAGCGAGGCTGATTTGCTTTGAGTTGCTCTAGCTGTAACTTGTGTCAGTCAATCCCCTAGTGGAGTTAGGGCCAGATCTCCCATTTCAAATGGGAACAAGAGCGACATGTATCCAGCAGAATGGCCAGATTGATTGCTGTGCCCTGTACGCTTGTGAGGAACATGGTTCCATTAGATTATAAGTGTGATTTTAGTAATTGTGTGATAAAATAGTTAATGGGAGTAATAAGTTTGTGACCTCAAGTTTATAGAAACCATATAGGATTTCTAGGTCTCATAGATGGAGTCCAATTCATATATAAAATGGTCCAATAATTCACTGTTAAGATGTCTAAGATGGTCCAATTCGCTGTCAAGATGGTCCAAATGACCACCAAGATGATTTGGACAAGATTTAGCATGACTACATGTGTCGGTTAAACCGAGAGCATAAACTTATAACGGGTCGGTGCTTTGGTGAGTTGATATGGTGGTCAAGTGAAGAAATTGCAATAGCACCGGTTGAACCGATGCTATAAGAATGAAGGCGTTGGTGCAATAAGAAGATGACATGGCGATAAAGTGAAGAAATGACACAGGCGCTAGTTAAACCGACGGTGCAAAAGAAGGTATCGGTGCAAGCGTGATATGGTTACTCAGTATGCATGTTTTGGTTCCATAAGGGTTTTAAAGTAAAGTCTTCAGCACCGGTTAAACCGACGGACGTCGGTGCATTGCGTCGGTGCAATGACGTCAACAGAGAATGGCAGTTGGAGTTCAACGCCTAGTAGGCAGGCTGAGTGCGACCGGTTAAACCGATGGTAACGACTGGTTCGGTATAACCGGCGTTTTATGCTTTTCTAGGTAAAAGCAAGCAACGGCTATGAGCTGCCCTCTAGTCTATATAAGACCTCACCTTGGATAATTCGAGGTTGCTGGAGTTCGTGAGAAGCTACCCATACTCTAAAGAAGTTCTCCAAGCCACCAAAAAGCTCATCGATCACATCTTTAGGTTTAGCATAAGCTTTGAGAGTGTTAGTGCTAGAATTAGCTCTAGAGAGTGAGCGAGCAAGGAGTTGCTGCCTTGTATAGTGAAGCACAAGTTGTATCTCAGTGCCAGCCTCTTGGAGTTTTGGTGGCTCGCCGGCAAGTCATCGACCCTCCGGCTTGGTGTGGAGCGGCGACGACAGCTTTGTGCGGAGGATGTGGAGACCCCCTTCATGGAGGCGAGAGCCTTGGTGGCGAGTCAAGAAGAGTTCCGGAAGAGACTCGGTGACCGGGAAGCAATACTCGGTGCTTCAACAACATGGACTAGGGATAATCTTGTGCCTACCGATATCACGGGATAAATTTTCATGTCGAGAGTTTGCTTCCCCTCATCCCTTCCTTTAAACTTCTACATTTCTTGCAATCTTGTGCGCCTTACAATCTTGTGCGCCTTTATATTCTTAATGTAATATCTTGTTAGGATTGGCTATAAGTTGAAAAAATTGGAATAAAGTTTTCATACTAGTTGAACCTTAATTATACATTTAGATAATATGTTTTAGGTTATATTTTGTGCTAACTAGTCTGAGCCATGTAGATTAAAATTTTTAAAATTATCTAATTCATCCCCTCCGCTTCGTAGATCACGAGCACGGATTCTTTCGTCGCTTCTCTGGAAAGACGAAAGAACAAGGCACGGATGATCAGGAAGCGTACATTAATCTAAAATTGCAGCTAAAGATATACTAAAAATAACTTCAGGATCAACGCCTAACAACTCTGTAGTAGACTATCCACCAGTAGTAACTTATTGCTAAAGATTAGCAGGCAGTCAAAAAAAATATGCACGGACTCACGTGCAATCTGCCTCGGCGCCAAAAACAGGTAACTCCCAGGATTCTCAAGCTGTGCTGATCCCGTTAGCATCAGATCGCTCTGAAGTCTGAAGTTCTGCAAACCGCAATGGATTTCAGCTGCTTGGGCTGGTGGGTAAACTTGCCGTGGTCAGGTTTCTGAAGGCCCGCTCGATTTCAGGCAGGCGCTCCTCCTGCGGAGCCTCGCCGATGCCATGGCCTCATGGGCCTCTCGCAGGGGCGTGGCGCAGGGGAAGGATGATGTCCACCTCAACGAAGCAGTGGGAACCCAATGTGTAAGCCGGTACTGGGTCGATTTGCCTCACCGTTTTATAGGTGAGCTTCCGGAGAAATCGACCAGGGAGTGGGGCTCCGTCGATGACCACGTCCTGATAGTGTAGTTTGCGAGCTGCAAAAGAGCAAAGGATGTATTTTTTTCTCTTTTTTTTGAGCAAGAACAACAGTAGGAAAACCATGCTGTGGTAGAAATATATTAGTATAGGAAAGAAAAAAGGGAACTGTAGGGGCTTGAAGCCACATATAAAACAAGCTGTAAGACAAGGAGAGGAAAATTAACCAAGCGGATTGAGCCATTAATTGCTAAGAAAATACTCATTGCGGGTGCCTTTACTCTATGACCCTGAAGTAGAATGACATCAGTAAATCCTTTCTTCCAAGGAGAGTTTTCGTTACTTCCAATTGAACCATGTCGTCTTTTATTTGTTACAGTTGTTATCGATGCAGGTAGCCCCTGTTTGTAAAAACCAGAATAGAGAACCTACGATTAAATTGATCCTAGAATCAATATATATGGTTTTGTGCTATGCCATTTGCATCAAAGCACACCAACTATGGGCCATATTAGCCCATGGACCTCACATTAATCAGCCCCGATGTTTTATTTTAGGATGCAAAACAGACCAACTATGGGCCATTAGCCCATGGACCTCATATTAATCAGCCCCAGTGTTTTATTTTAGGTTGTCAATGCTCAATACTGTGTGTTGCAATTCATTTAGACCAATAACATCAACTCGCCCAGTGCCATTTCACAGTAATTAAGCAACCGACATGCATGTACGAAAAAAATTGGAAGCAGGATCCCAGCATTCCAAGATGATATCTATTTTGGAAGGGAGGTAGTACTAAAGTTTTGTTACGTTAGCGATGATGGTGGTATAAGTACGTATTTCCTTTTACAATACTATCTGACTGCTAAGAGGGGATTGCAAGACATAATTCTGTTAAATGCTGTTGCTATGGTGAACCAGACGATCTGCCTGCCTTGTGTCCACTTTGATCCAACTTATTCTGCAAGTGGATACTTAGGGTTCAAAATCTCTTTTGCTACTAACAGCTTGCACTGTACTAATTAATAAACCTTGTAAGCTGCCAACCTTATCATGATCACCACATGCGTGTAGCTTATTAAGTCCACATCTGACTTTGTCAAGATCTTATGAAAACATCGAGGTCGCCTTGCAACGTCAACCACTGAAAGTGGAATAGAATTGTTTGGGTGATCAGCGGATGCCTGTGTTGATCTTCAAACATGCAGTTAAGACTTAGGAGTTAATACGGGTCGCCGTTTACTAGCTGTTAGTATAATACTAATAAAATAAGCTCTGGGTTTAATTACTGCGGGTGATCTCATTATCTTTGGATTGTCGTGTCACCCAATTGTTCACGTTTCACAGTGCATGAGAGTATGGCCAAATATATATGTAAGCAATGCAAAAGTCATGAGCATTAGTTTCTGAGTCTATTGCAGCAAATATGAATTTTGCAGGTATTTCACCCAAAACGATTTATCTACTGTAGAAATCAAGAACAAGTTTAATGTTCCAAAGAGGGCACATTGTCCTTCAAAGTAAGACACTCTGTTGTCAGGTCGAATGAAATAAGAGATTTGTTAAAGATTGGAAGCTACTAGTACTATCCTTGTGAGTTCAGTATCGTACTTGTCGATACTGAACTTATTTTTGTTTTCTTCTAATAAAACTTGCGGCAAAGCTTTTTCCATCCATTCGAGAAAAAGTTCAGTATGCACACATCAAGAAGAGACGACATTTTAAGTAAATTTCAAGAAACAGGTTATGGATCCGGACCCAAGCTCTCAACTGTTGGACAAAAGCAGTTCAGTTACCAAAACTTTTCACATATGTAGTAGCAGTGACAAGTATGAAAAACAGTAACAATACATATAAACTGCCTACTTAGGACGGAGCAAACAATTAGGTTTAGTTTCAATGGGCCTTCTAGACACCAATGATCTCAAAGGCTAAAAACTTTGTGCCAACGATAATCTATGGAGATGATTTTTAAGAAGCTACTAAGACTTAGCAGAGTGTCTAGACAGGAGAGCATAACAAGTACTACCAGCATGAAGACAAGTTGCCACTTCGGTCGCGACTAGCATGTGGTTAATGGTCAAGTCAAGAAGCTCCACTAATGACAGTGGCCTTTAAAAGCCTCCACTTGATATCCTATGGGGATACCACTACCGTTAACGTGCATGCTATTTAGATAAAGAACCACTGCATGGCCTCCAGCACTATAAATACTCATACAGCCTTCACTCGGAACTCATCACGGCACATACTCACTAGTAGTGGCTCACCATGGCAGGCACTAAGCTAATATCACTGGGTTTCATTGTTCTCATGAGCATGGGGTTAGCCAATGCTGTGAGGGTAGCTAGATACTCTAGTTCTGATGGAACAGGCTCGGGAGGAGGAGGGGGTGGCGGATATGTGAATGGTGCAGGATCAGGGTTAGGGTCCGGCACTGGTTTAGGTGAGAGCAGTTCAAATGGTGTCCACGCAACTGCTGGAGGCGGTGGTAGAGGGGGTGGAAGTAGCCAATACGGTGGGTCTGCTTACGGTGGAGGGTCCGGATCAGGTTCAGGATCCAGTACATATAATCAAGGACCGTATTATGGAGAATCTTCCAGTGCCGGTGGTACTGGTAGTGGTGGAGGAGGGGGACAAGCTGGAGGTTATTGGGGATCCAGTGCACAGGGTTCTGGTAGTGGCACTGGATCTGGCTCTAGCTATTCTAACAGGTATTGGTACGGACCTAGTTATGCAGGTGCAAATGCTAATGGCAATGGTGGTGGCACCGGGAATAGTCAAAACGGTGGGAGAGGTGGTGGTGAAGGTGCTGGGTCTGGGTACGGCAACGCCAACCCCTGATTTTTGTATCAAGACAATATAAAGTTGGAGCCCATCGCCTAGTTGTGGCACTGGGGTTATTTTTGTTTATTTGTACTTGTCTTATCAGAATCAAATTAATAAAGGGCCCAACTGTTCTAAGTAAATGTAGCAGCCCAGTTTACGAGAAGATGTTGTAAACATGTCAGATTCAATGAACTTCTACTCTTGCCATTTGGTCACTGTATTTGCGCCACAGCACTTTTACTGTATTTGCGCCACACCACTTTTGTCATAGCGGCCGTCTGGCTTGCCGTACGAGCCAAGGAATCCATGGTAGCAGGAGGCGGCGAACAGATGCATTCGTCATGTAGTTTGTTAGCATATCTCCTATAGGTTAGATTTGTTAGCCAGGCTGTTAGTTGGATAAGATTGTTAGCCGTAGGCTCCAGCAATAGCCCCTAAAATATACCTTCCAAATGGTAGATGGGGCTGCCTCAAACTTTTAGAAGTTTCTAAATTTATTTTAACTTCAGCAATAGCCCTCAATTCTAATTTATAATACCCCCCTAGAATGGAGGGTGGAGGAGGAAATTTAGAGACCTCCCAAAATAGAGGGTCGAGTAGAAGCTTTGCTGGACTGCATATTTTTGGTTTAGCCCTCTAAATTTTGAGATAGAGGTCAGAATCTACTGGAGTTGCTCTTGGAAGCTATATATATATGCGCCACCAAATCATCTATTGGGAATCAAGCAGGAATTAAGAAGGAAAAAGCCTTCTTGCTTGGTCATGGGCAGAGGCCCCCAGCCAGCGATCTCGCCTTCAATCCTCTCTCGCTCCCTAACCCTCACACTGATGAGCCCATTATAGCCCATGGGTCTCACATTGACCAGCCCAATGTTTGAGGTTAAGTTGTCATTACTGTGTGTTGCAGTAATTGGTTTAGACTAATGCAATCAACTCGTTCAGTGCAGCTGTGAAGTACTAAAGCAACCAACAGGGTATGTATGGAAAAAATTAGCCGGTTGATCCCAGCATTCCACGACATCTATTTCATGAGGGAGGTAGTACTAAAGTGTTGTTACATTAGTACCCTTACGTTAGCAACCAACGATGATGGTGTAAGCATTTGCTTTTAAATATTATCTGACGGCTAAGAGCAGACTGGAAGACGTAATACTCTGTTAAATTTTGCTGCTAAAGTGAACCAGACGATCTGCCTGGATTTTGTCCACTTCGGATCTGAAAGTGGAGACTAATTAATTAACCTTGTGAGCTGTCTCCCTTATCATGACCACCACGTGCACCTAGTGATCAAATGTACCTGAAGTCATGAACTGGAATCGGCTGACTTGGTTAGTCTGCGTGGCGTGAAGATTGAAGTGGGCTGATTGTTGCCACATAAAGACTATAGAACAGTCAACACATAGTTTGATAGTTATATACGCACGAACTCTTCTTCCACGGAGGAAAAATACATATAGAAGCTCCAGAGGCTACACCCGTCTATATGTGCGTTTCAACGTGGATGTTCAGACAGAGCTTACTCCAAATTGGCAGCCATCCAAGTTCAGCCTTACATGTGGATTCCTCATCTATCACCCCGCTGAAATCCAGACCAATAGGCATATGTGATATACTGATATGTGCAGTGGAAACATGGATGCTATTATAGGACGCCCCAAGAAATGAACCGGACTACAGCCTCTCTAAACTAAAATAATTCACCTCTACAGTGTGGTGCCGGACATGCCACTTTATGCCATAGTTTTCAGCCGAATCGGAAACAAAACCATCGACGGAGACCTGTAAATATGGAAAACGAAAAGGCAAAAGTTCAGCTGGTGCATGTAGTACAAATAAATCAGTTCAAATGAAGCATTGTAGCACATATAACTGAAAACAAAAAACTTGGAAGTACCGCAAAATATCAGTCAATTACATTGATGACCCATGATAGGCAAACTAAAGAAAAAGGCATTGCAGAATAGGAGGGTTTAGAAAATCAGATTTCTTCTGCAACCTTATTGATATCAGTATCAGACAATGTTGGCACACGAATCACAATATAGTAAAGAAGTTAAACTAATTTCTATTCCTGATTGTCAGAACTGGGAAGCAGGACAGGTTGTACACCTTCCTAGTTCATGACTCGACTAACATCTTAGCAACATTACCAACCTGAAATATTGACGAAATAGAAGACACAACAACATATATGTTCTGGTAAAAGAAAGAACAGAATTGAGTATGCAGCTTTAGGTAGCCAAGGATTAGACAGCGTGGAACCGTCAACTTTCTAATAATGACAGGCATACGGCAAAAGTAATGATCCCATCCCTCCAAACCAGGGCAAAGGCAACACCATCAGTCAGTTACCTCCTGACCACAATTTGTAGTAGACTGGTTCTTGGAACCTTCTCACTTTACCTGGAAATGAGGCCCCTGCTGCTGTGGCCATAAAACAGAGGCCTTTTATTCGCAGCCAAAGAGGAAAGAAACAAATGAAGTAGGCAATAATTCAGTGCACGTTCTCAGGTGGATAGGATCTATGGTATTGTTTCCAAATGACAAAGATTCATATATGAAAAGGCACATGCATAAAATTTGTTGTTAGACAAAACCAAGAGACCATTTATCAATTTATATGTCTTTATTATGGTCTTGCAATCCGTTTTGTCCTAATATGACTAAATGGCAGAAGTGCCTACATTGAACTCTAAGAATTGCTATTGCCCGGATGCCCTCACATCATGCTTGGAAGGAGATGCCGCATTCATCTATATAACCAGCATGACCTTGCACTGTATCTCTATCCCTCATCATGTATGTCTTGTTAATGTGCAAGATACCTTTCCAATCAAATGACAAAAAAAAATCTGATTAATCAACAGCATCTCTGCATATAAATATATAATCATGAAGGTAAAGTGATTTTTAGCATCAAAGAACAATGGGAAAATAGCTATAAGTAGTATATTTGGACGTATAAAGATGACATATACATGCATAACACAGACACCAAACAATGGTATGGATTATGAATAAATCAGAATTAAATTGCAACGCATAATGAAGGCTAATTTAACCATCATTAACCAGGATTTAGAAAAAACACCTCGGATTGTTTTTATGGAAATAGTCTACTCATTTACCAAAAAAAAAATGCATCACCACTTAGCATCTTGTATGTCAGTGCCCTAACGAAGTTTGCATCTGACTGACATATAGAACCCAGTCATGTTGCATTGCCTGGTTGACCATGTGGCTTCAGGATGGCAGGGTCTATATATAATAAAGCAAGAAGCAGAGGCCAGCAATCCATTTGAAATATAGAAACATACAAACCATGGGTCTTCAGCTTCACTTCCTGGAGAAGAGATTGAAATCAAAGAATAAGAAATGTAGAAGTAAGAAGACATGTATCATCCGGTGAGGCAAACAGTTCACAGCAAATTAATTTCTCATATCTGCAACAAAACAATTGCTCCTATTTTCTGCAGGATGTCAGCCAATGTAAAAGAAAAACAACTACAGAGCTTAAATTTGGGCATAATTTGGTAACCACTAACCACATCATGAACACACAGACATCATTTTCAGAATTCCTCTTGATATGAGGTAGCAATGAGATTAACCTAACTACGCCTAATTTATTCTGATGGGAAATTTGGACATGGGTGGGGGAGAGCAAAGGAAGGGCAATCATGCGATCTCCATTTCAACTGGCTCCTGCACTATTATTCCATTAGAGAGAGGGATGAAAAGAGAGGTACCTGAAGTTATGTTTGGCGTTGCCGAATCCATTGGAGGTGAGCAGAGGATACAACAGCTTCAGTCCCTAGAGTGCCAGAGCTGTTGGAGAGGACATTGGGGAACAGGCATTGATGCACTCGAGGTTAGGCGCGGTAGATGCCTCGGTTGCGGTGGCCACGGACAGGCTGGAAGTTGATGAGGTCGCCGCTGCCGGGGCGGATAAACCCCCACGGACGGCATCCCAGATCACTCCTCTGTCCACCTCCTCGGCAGGAGGCTCGGAAGGAGGAAGCAGCATACCAGCGCCAGGGCTAGGAGGACCCTATCCCTGTCCGCTGGAGAAGGGGCAGTGGAGGGGCTGCGTAGATTCCGGTGGAGGGGCTGCATAGATTCCGGAGAAGAGCAGTTCGGATGGGGAAAGGTGACGGAGGAGGCGAGGTGGGAGGCGGTGGCGAATGGAGCAGTAGAACCGAGGAGGGAGAAAGAGGACCGAGGGAGACGTGATGGCGTGGAAAGCGCTGGTGTGGCCTGTGGGCGATTTCTTTTGGAGGCAAGGACGAACCCCACGCAGACGCAGGCATGTGGCATGTCTTCATTTTCCACTGCGTTAGGGCTACCACGTAGATAGCACGCGAATGGGCATGCCTCGACACGTGTGCTTTTATCGTCCACGTAAGACAGATCGTAGCGGTGAACAGTAACGTGATATCCTGGGAGAGCTCCTTTTTCTTCGAGCATAAGAGATAAGTTATAATGCTAGTACCTGATAAGAAAAGATAAAGCCTGGGTTCAAATACTATGGGCGATCTCGTTATCTTTTGATCGTTGTGTCAGCAGCTGTTCATGTTTCACAGTGCTGGAGCCTGGAGAGAATGGTCAAATGCACGTAAGCAATACAATGTCATGCATGCAATATTTAAGCGTATTGTAGCATGCATGAATTTTGCAGATTTTTCAACTAAACAATTTATTCTAAGAGAAAGCCAAGAAAAAAAATTCATGTTCCAAAGAGGGCAAAATCCTTGTGAAAGTGACACGCTTGCTTTTGTTCTCAGGTCAGGTGAAATGAAATATATCTTAGAGTTTGGAAGTTTCTAGTATACTTGACAGATCTGTATGGTCCTTGTCCAAGTCTCCAAGAACCCTATAAATGCACACATCAAGAAGAGACGTGACATCTAAGTAAATTCCAGGCAGTCTGGTCCTAAAATCTTTCGCTCATTTAGTATCAGGCATGAAAAACTGTAAAAACTCAATAAATAACTTCACTATTGAGAAGAAAGTACAAATAAACTGAACTACTTAGAATCGAGCAAGCAGCTAGTCTTAGTTCGGATGGGCCTTCCAAACACCAGTGACCATATCAAATGCTGAAACTGTGTGCCATCGATATTCTATGAAGATGACTTTAAGAAGCTAGCACTTAGGAGATCATCTAGAGAGGAAAGCTTAGCGAGTACTAGTGAGAAGACAATCATAAATTTTCGACACTTGGCTTCTTGCATGAAATTGATGGTCGAGTCAAGAAGCTCCATTAACTCCAGTGGCTTTTAAAAGCCTCCACTTGGTCTCACACCGGAACACCAGTATTTTTACAGTGCATGCTATTGAAATAAAGAACCACTGCATGGCCTCAAGCACTATAAATACCCCTGCAGCCTTCACTGGGAACTCATCTCAACTCAAATACTCCCTAGTAGTAGCTCACAATGGCAGGCACAAAGCTAATATCACTGGGGTTCATTGTCCTCATGAGCATGGGAATAGCCAATGCTGTGAGGGTGGCCAGATACTCTAGTGCTGATGGGACGGGAACAGGAGGGGGAGGGGGTGGTGGATATGTGAATGGTGCATGATCAGGGTCTGGGTCCGGCAGCGGCGCAGGTGAGAGCAGTTCAAGTGGTGTCCACGCAACTGCTGGAGGGGGTGGAACTAGCCAATATGGTGGGTCTGGTTATGGTGGAGGGTCTGGGTCCGGTTCAGGGTCTGGTGCATATAATCAAGGACCGTATTCTGGTTATGGAGAATCTTCCAATGCTGGTGGTACTGGTGGTGGAGGAGGAGGAGGACAAGCTGGAGGTTACTGGGGATCTAGTGCACAGGGGTCTGGTAGTGGCACTGGATCTGGCTCTAGCTACTCTAACCGGTATTGGTACGGGTACGGACCTAGTTATGCAGGTGCAAATGCTAATGGCAATGGTGGTGGCACTGGGAGCAGTCAAAACGGTGGGGGAGGTGGCGGTGAAGGTGCTGGGTCTGGTTACGGCAACGCCAACCCCTGATTTTTGTATCAAGCAAATCTAAAGTTGGAGCCCGTTGTCCTTTCTTGTTTGAAGTTGTGGAACTTTTTGTTTTGTGTGTTTTTGTTAGAATTAAAGTAATAATAAAGGGCCCAACTGTTCTAGTAACAGTAGCAGTCTAGTTTAAGGTGCATCTTATGAAAAGATGTTGTAACCATGTAAGTTATGAAATATATACTTCTTTGTCAGTTTGTCACTGACTGAAGAAATTTCATAAGGAACTGTGTTGTCTTCGGAGTTATGTAGTTTAGATGCCTACACCATGCACACACATGGTTGTGTTCTATCTTTGTTACTAACTAAACATATTAATGTTTCTAAGCAACTTGGTTATTAAAATATATATATATATATATATATATCAATGAATTACTAGAGTAGTTTCTATCATAATACAGAAGTAAATAGAGATTGGATTAGTTTTGCTTACAACGATAGCTCCAACAGGGTCAATCCAGCCTTGAACATAATTAGCAAGAAGTGCAGCCACAAGCCCAATAACGTTGGTGATGACATCAAAAAAGTGATCCTGTGCATAGGCCTTCACTATTTCATTGGTGAATGCTCGGCAATATATAACCAGGAGAAGCTTCACCAGTGTCACTGAGAGCATAATATCAACAACCCACTTTTCCTGTTCATTTCTCAAGTGGAACTCATCTCTCTGGAAAGCAAAAATATTCAATATCGGCAGTACCAGTTACAGAAAAGATTCAGAAGTAAAAATTGCTATTACAAAACCACTGTTCATACAGAAACTAATTGCTTGATTCATTCGCTATGTTAATTGTGCCAGATAGGCAGGGAGGACGAGTCTGGGTCAAGAAGAAGTGCACGATAGAATAAGCACGAGAAGTGGACTTACATCAGGTACCAGTGAGCGTGTAGATTCTATGATAACGTGAAGGCCAAGCGTAGCCATGATAGAAGCGAAAACTAGTATTCCCTGAATCATATATTGTGGTAAAGTTGTCAAAAAGATAAATAGGCAACTATGGACAATTTAAAAAACATTTTATAAAAAAACTGATGGACAAAAAAGGTAAAAGGTAAAAAGTTTCATGAAACATGTTGAAACTGTGATTTTGGTTATAAGGATCAAAGCCTCAAACTGCCAGATGAGCGTACTTGCTGAAATTCCAGTGCTGTCCAAGATTGTTCTATGTGGTGTTTTGCTAAAATTTTGCTAGAGGTGTCAATCTTGGCATAACTTGCAAACTTCGCAAGTAATACTGTAATAGGACCAATTGAAATTCTAGTTCGCATAAATAACATCATAGATGAGCATAATTGTGCCCTAACATCCAGTCTCCCAAGAATGAATGTTAAAGACCTGAACAGGGAATAGAGGGCCATTTCTTCTATCCATTTGTTAGTCAGTTGTAAGTGCTTTTTCCCTTTTTTTTCCTTTTACATTATGTGCTAATTCACTTTGCTGAATTAATATATGTGAGACACATCATTTCTAACAATAATACACAGGGACTATTGAAGAAAGCAACGTACAATGAAAATACTTCGATTATTCTATCCAAACAGAATCAAATGCAAGAAATAAAAGTAGATAAGAAGCATATCCTACTTGATGTGGAACTCACCAGAGGTTGCAGGCGCCTTTTACCAATTGGGTATCTGTATGGGTTTGGTGTTTCCATGGAAAAGGCGGTAAACCACAATATAAACCCAGATAACAAGTCGAGTAGAGAATCCAAGGTGGAAGCAATAATAGCTAGGGAGCCACTCCTTACTGAGGCATAAACTTTTGCCAAAAAAGAATCATGTTTGCAATGTTAGATAATTGGATGGCCCATGTCTCCTTTTGGGCAACCCTCTCAAGCTCTTCTTGCAAGTAGGAAGTAGGATAATCTATAGGTGAAAAAGGAATTGCTTCATCTGGAAAGAAAAAAAAATGCTGCACATTTTATCCGCAAGGAAGTGTTTTCTCTTTCCTTTTTCCATGTCACGATCAGAGGAAGAGTACACAACAAAACTTAGACATTCCAGGAAGGAAACCACGGTCTGTCAGTGTATCCATTTCATTAAAACCTTCCAGCATTTCAGACTGTTGTTGGCAGTATTCTGCAACATCATCAGCAGGGCCTTGAGCTGCAGATAGAGTTAAAAATGGAGCATTAGGAGATGAACTATACCAACAGGATCCAAATAATTGTACAGCATTAGTCTCAGAGAAACTCAATCCACAAGAATAATATTCGTGGAGCAAATAGCAACATATGCAAATACATCAAAGGAACCAATTCGTTGGATTTCATTTGTGTGCGAACTATTTGCACATACAAAATGTGAACTTCCACCATCCATACACAATCTTTTTCCTTATGTAAACAATGAGATTTAATCAAGAGGTGAGCCTGAATGTAAGGTACCATAGCAAACAAACCTATTCCAGAAATTTTGTACAGATTTAATCACACAAAATGCTTATTGCAAGGGAGTACCCATGAGTAACTCTGACATGGATACATCAGGTTGCAAAAGGAACAAATAGACAAGATATTTGCTGAAACATACAAAAACATGATCCGTGTGATACTTCTGTTGTTAACAATGAGGGCATAAACCAAACATCAAAACTCAATGCTGAAAGGTGCAGCACGGTCTAAGCAACATTAGCCCGCAAAAAGGGGTCGCCGGAAATGAGTATTTACAATGCCATGTCAACAAAAACTCAAAGCATGGATGAAATAGGCCAGATAGGATGACAGGTACATGAGTGGAACTTGCTATCTGTACCTCAACCTGCTATAATTGATGGATGCAGGAGCACCCTCACATATGACCAATCGCCGAAGAAAGGGAAATAACACCATATAAATGCTGTACAAGGCAAAGCAGTACGAGTGGTCCTTCCTATCGGCCGTTCTCAGGCGGTACGGTTGTCTTGCTCACTATGCCCTTGCTAAAATAGTCCGCCACAACAGAAAACCCGTCCTTCGAACCCCTCAACTGCCTGAAAAATAGGTCATGGTCTCTGGTGTTTTGTTCTAGCTTCTGCTTTGCCTCCATAACAGATCTATATTCAGGTGCACATTCTGGGCATTCTTTTTCATTGTCCCCAAGGCAGCGGAGGTGGAAAGAATGCATGCACATGAAATGGACAGCTGGAAGATCAAGAGTGAAAGTACAAGCTGTACACTTGCTGAGTTGGAAAACCTTCGCGTTTGTCTTGAGACCTTCAATCTCCCTTTTCATCAACTCTGTCTCCTCCTGTAAAAAAAAATATTGATTCACAGAATGTTCGATTTCAATCGTTGTAGATTATTCTTGCTACCAAGTTTCAAATATCCGCTCACAAATCATGCTACATCTGAAAAAGATTATGGTGATCCCTCTTTCATACACAAGAAATACAAAAAAGATTCACTTGTGCATGTGCTTGTTATAGGACTGTTAATCTTTAGGCACACTCAATTTGCATTATCGATACAACGTCAAGTGAAAGTCAGGTGTGGGTCATCATCAATTTCAAGAATTTCATTGCTACAATGGAAATGATTTTTAATCAGTGATTCTGATTTCATTGTCAGACTCCCAAAATTAAAAGAAGGAAACTTGACGATGGAAGAAGACACCCCCCTTTGTCTCAAGAAAGGGGAGTACCGAACCATTTAGGGAGGTTCTCATGTCTCAAGAAAGGGGAGTACTGAACCATTTAGGAAGGTATTCACACAATTGCAAGCACCCAGGTTCCATTTGACCATGGGGAGAAGACCTCCCCCTTTGTCTCAAGAAAGGGGAGTACCGAACCATTTAGGGAGGAACTCACACAACTGCGAGCACCAAGGTTCGTGCCCACAACTGGAGGCTCTACCAACCAAGCTATTCTACCATAATTTTCTACATTAACCTCTGTGTGTTTGACATGAGAATCATTATAGTTCAGAATCATATTTTAGTATATTAGAAAAAAATGACTATGTCTAATCTAAGTATGAACAGTTCAACGTATTATGATGTATGATTAAATAAAAAGTAAAAAGAAAACTAGAACTCAAGTAATATTACCATGGTGCATGGTACACATAAGAGGATTTTAAAAATTCAGTGAACTGAGAGAATATGGTCCAATACATAGGTTCCTCACATGTAAAGGGACTTGGTGGTAAACTGAGAGTAGCTGCTGAATGTTGTGCTACTGCTACCTCCAGCTACTGCTGTATCATGATTGCAGGGTACAAGGGGAAAATAAAACCAATTACTAGAACTACATTTGAGGTAACATCATCTCAAATAACACCCTCATGTAATGTGTTAATGCCAACAGCCAAACACCAATTTGCCACGTACTTATTTTAAACTGATCCTGCATTGCATTGTATCTAAAACCATTATTTTTTCTATCTTCGATTTATCAAAGAACCAAGAAATATTAATGCCTTCCCCTAGAGATTTTAAAAGTACTAAGAATGGCAATGGGAAATAAATGTCACAATAACTTCACAAATAAATTACTAACCTTATACTTGTCAATGGATTTTCTATCATCTTCAATTAGCTTTGATTCTTGCTCAAGTTTGCGAGCAATGTAATCCCTGACAACTGAGAGTGTCAAGCATGGGTTTTTTGACAGTGTCTATAGCACAACAATGGGAGGCACAACATCGTCCTTTTCAATGTAGGTCAAGACCTCTTTAACTTCTTTAGAGCAATCTTCCCCTAGCTCCCCAAAATACTTCAACAAATCACCGCACAGAGATGGATCCCCTCCTTGAGATGAGTCCCCTAGCTTCTTGCAGCATGCAATTAAACCTTGATGATCGTGAGCTTGCTTGTAACAACTAATAACTTCTTTGCAAAGTTTTAGTTTCTCATATAAACAGAGCAATCCATCTTTGAATGCATGTGTATTACAAAGAATAAGAGCAAGATCAACATCATACAAAGGTTCTTGCATCTCAGATGTCCAAGCAGACTTGAGTAATGCAAGCCCTTTTCTTCTCCTATCAGCAATACTCTTTGCTATTTTAGTATCTTGTTTTCCAAGAATTGCTTTCTCTCTTGTTCCAGACTTATAGCCATTTGCAGTTTCCTTAGCGTTTATTTCTTTTATATTGTGATTCTCAAAGCCATTTTCTTGTGACACAGATGAGAAGCTCAAAGCATTTGAAATATAGAGCTCCAGAAGGGTGTTATGAATTTCTGTTTGTGCAGGTGAGTCCTTGACTGCTTTGATATAATTTTCCAGAAATTCCATAAGATATTGTGGGCTGTGCACAAATATATTCACAAAATCCATTGGCGATGGTATCATAAGCAAGTGCATGTTGTTTGAACCTCTTGTTGTAGGATCTCCAACATCAGTACAGAGCCTTAACAGTATTTCAACTGTTTCGGAAGGTCTACGTTCCACAAGAATTTTCCCATATTCTTTTACAGTAAGACCTGCTTGATTTGCCTCAAGGCCAGATACATATTGCAGTGCCTCATCATATCTACCCAGATCCTTAAGTAAAATTTTCAAGTACCTCCCAGCCTTTTTTGCCACAAACATGGCATGTTCATGATATCCAGCAGCACGGCATACTCTTATAGCAGTTTCCACATCGAACTTGATTTCACCTATCCCCTCTTCATCTTTGATGAAATTGTTAAGTTTCTCCACATCTTTCAATTTGGTATAGCAGTTCAACAGAAGGGTCATGTGGTCTTTGGATGCTAACCCTCTATCATGTAACTTCTCTAAATAATTTGTCAGGTTGTAGATGTGCTTTGCATCAAGGAACTTCTGTATAACATATGATGGTTCAAGATGACCAATAGTGTGGATATACTGGGACATAGCCTCATCATAATCCTGTTTCCCATACAGATGGTCACCATACTTCCGCAGCACCTCAGCAGTCGAAGCAGGATCAGCCTGCTGACTTTGTACAAGATTGATAGCAACTGTATAAAGATTTTTCTTGAACAACATGTCAAGCTTACTTTCCATGTCTTTCTCTCCAATGCACAGAATCTTTTTGTCAGCTATAATAAGAATAGTATAACCCCACTCACAGACCAAATGTGAAACATCCCCCACAGGCATGCTATGTGCAATCAGCCGATTCTTAAGGTCGTAAACATTAAGGGTACCCTTCTGAGTCCTCTGATCTTCAATAATGCAAAGTAAATAGCCTCGAAACCAACCTACGAACTTTTTCTCACCATCAAATGCCCAGCAAGGACCCCTACCATTGACTTCATAGAAATAGACAGCTTCAGGTCTACCAATAATTAGATCCTGTTGAGTGAATATGGAATAAATAAAGTTTGCAGCTAGAAATATAAATCTCTGATAACAAATGTATTAGAACAACACAGGCATGATAGATAAAGAAGTGTGTGCGCAAGAAAGTAACCAATTGGCCAAACTATTAAACTAGCCTAAAGTTTCCTAATATCATATACATTGTCTTGTGGACAAAACGTCAAAACCATACGATCAACATCTGTAGCAAATTGGATAATGATTTGGTAGATTGTGAGTCCCTTTTCAATATACTGAGAGACTATTTGGACAATTGACACACATTACCTGCCAAGAGTATCAGTTGCTGCAACAGCATTTTAGTTGGCAGGTTGCAGCAAATTTGAGGCTTACAATTAGGTGACAAATTAACCATGAACTTTCAGCTAGTAAAACTTCTTCGGGTCATGAACTGCACCCTAGCTTGCCTAAATTATTTGTAAGCCGTGCAACTAACCAAACAAGTAGCAGGTCCTAAAGCATATTGAATTACCCAAAAATTTACAAACAGAATCCATAAGCTATATGATCAGAAAATTAGCAGAGGAACATTTGTAATCCATCCTTACCATTCTGTCACTCATTGCCACAGCATTGGTCTGGCAACCAATCTGATCAAGTGTTTGCCTCCTTGGTGGTTGAACATGCAAGCTGAACAAGGATACAGAAATAGGAGTTACAGCAAAGAGCTGATGTGCTTGCCCCTCAACTCGGAAACCAAGACCAGTGATAGGCAAACTAGTGCTGCCATTTGAAGCAGCCTCAACCTGCAACTTGAAGCGTGTAATACACTCACGTGCAATGTCACCTTTGATGCAATAAATGAAACCATTGTCTAGTCCAATAGCAATCAACAATATAGGTGGTGCTTCTTCTAGAACCATAAATGATGTAATCTGCAAAAAGTCAGTAAAATAAGCCAATTAAACTAGAATCGCATGTTAACATTCATATAATATATGCAAATCTTCGTAATAAAAGAACATAGGAAATGCATTACATTGGGTTCAAAATGAATTAGGAGAATTTACCTTTGCTTGAGGAAAGTGATCGGTGAAGACCCGCAAAATTTGAACACAGAAAGGAGTTGTTGTACTTGATCCCTCTTCTTGTACTTTGTCAAGGTCGAAAACCTTGAGGCATATTGCCGATGACTGCAAAGATGATTGATCATCATCTCCAACTGTGACAAGAACATTCCTTTGCTGATCACACAGACAGATAAGTTGTTGATTAAGTATATGATGTAGCTGTAGTTATCACAATGATACAGTGCATACATGTTTCACAGTGCAGTAATAGGAAATACACAGATTAGCAAATGATCTATGGTACTGGCACCGCTACTGAAGCAAATGGTACTTTTGCCCCGAGAATAGGGAATTTGATAGGCTAACACAAATGAAACCGTTGATGATAAACATTGGCGTAATCAATCAATTCAGCAAGATACTTGTCCAAATTCAGATACAACTTTCTGGCATTGCTTCAGGACTCAATTGCTGTGCACAACTTATGAGTCCATCTAAGACTGGGCAGCCACACGTCAGTTGGTCATCATACGCTGCAGCTGATTCCGAGTCGTAAGAAGAAACATGTCATTTTTCTCTTTTTTCTTGTTTCTAATATAATGCACCCCAATTACGCACGACCCAGTAGCAGACGACGCTAGCTAGTACAGTAACAAGAAAACTATCGACAAACCCAACGAATTTCCGAGGCGGAGAAGAATCCCGCCCGCAGCATCAGTCAGATCGAGTCTGCGCGCCCGTACCTTGAGCTGCTGGAGGAAGAGGACGGAGGAGGCGTGGGCCTGGAAGCCGTAGGAGAGGCGGAACCCGCGGTCGAGGAGCCCCAGGGTGCCGTCATCGCACCCCACCGCGACGCGGCCGCGGCCGCCCGAGCAGCAGGTGACGCGGCCCGCGATCTCGGGCGCCGGCGGGGCGATGCGGGTGGGATTGGGCTCGGGGGTGGACGGGGGGAGCAGGAGCGGCTGCGAGCGTGGTGGGTCGTCGGCATAAACGACTTCTTCGGCAATCACTGGGCCGGAACCGAGGAGGAGAGAAGGGAGCCGCGAACTCTCCTCCCCCGCGCCAGCTATGCGGGAGGCCCAGGCCCGGCCCGGCAAAATTCGCGCCCCAGCGCCAATAAGTTTCCTCGGCCCACTGCGCGAAGGCCTCGATTAGTCCTTTCACTTCATTTTGCTCACTTCAGGTCATTGAGCCTACTAATAAAACTTGTTCAATTTTTTTAATCACAACGGATTCTTCTTGTGATGCCTTGGATAAAGAATTGTAAAAATTTAGGAATAGACCAACTCATGTAACTAGGACAAAGTGATTCATGAAAACAAGCAACGAACTTCTTGTAGAACTTTTAGTTGTTGGCTTCTCGTCTCATACTACTCCCTAGAAGAACATAACCGCGAGATTTAGCTTCCGGTGGCTATCACTACCCAAATCCGCTCATTTACCACCCAGTTCACTCCATGTTCTCTGCCCCGCCGAACCATAGACGCCACGGCAGATCATGCAACCATACACACCGAAGCACAGGCGTCCGGCGGGCACGAGCGCTAACCCAGAGCCGTGGTGTCTAATCAGGACGGTTAGCTTAGCTATCAGGCCGTCCCGTCGCGCCTCGCCGCGTGCATGCTCCGTCATGTGGAGCTGCTCCAGTCCAGATCGAGATCTGGGCGCCAGATACGGCGGAAACCACCCGAAGTCGACAGCCCGGAAAAGCAATAATTCCGAGGCGCAATTATAGGGGGCCTGCACACTAACCAACCGTACGTGCCAAGAGACGCAGGTGCAGGTACGTACGTACGTACAACATGATCCGTCCGGTATTCTGCAGCCAGCGCAATGATGCGTCGCATGCAACATACTCCGAAAGTACCCAACAGCCTTGCAACTTTATTATCTTTGCATATATGTTTTATTTATATATATATATAAAAATGTATAATTGCGGTTGCTGGAACGACATGCGCGGCATGGGCGAGGGGAAGGAGCCAAAATGCGGCGAACGTGCCCTGTTTCTCGAGCGAGGGACAGGGCGCCCCTACTTTAATCTTTCTTTGCTCGTACGTATTGCCATGGGAGATTGGGAATTTGGGAGCGCTGCAGCCAGCCGGAGTGTGGCTGAGAGACTTCACCCGATCGAGGAGAACTGCTCCAGGAACCTCCCGCGATTTCGATGCGCTTTTGCAGACGACGCTGTCCAAGTATAGAACGACAGGCGCTGGCCGCTTTCTCAAAGGACACGAATCTGTTCGAGGTACTGTGCTTATGCTGGGCTTGCGGCCACTTGCCATCTCTCGTCGTCAGAGCAACAAAAGACAGATTTGAACAGAGTCTGAAGAACTGATACGAGTTCTAGACTTCTAGTTCTAGCGAGGAGAACAAGATCGGTCACTGCGTCTAAAATCTAAACGCCAGTCGCGCGCTACTCAACAGATGCAAGATATATTGGTGATCGTTACTACCTTTTCTGGCTATCAAAACACAAGGCAGAGAAGTCCTCCTCTGTCGCAGAGCAGAGGTACTGATTGATCTTGGTATGCGATGAAAAGTTCAAATACTTTCTTCGTCGTGAGGAGAAGTTACATAGCAGTAATATTACATGCATGAGCCAAAAAAAAGAGAGAGAGCAACGGAGAACTTGAAACTTGAGCCACTAGTAAGCGTCGATCAAAGCTAGCTTCGGGTACGGTTCACCCACAGGGCTCTATACACACACGACGCGACGTGTGGAGGCGCACGGCCTCCGTCAGGCTCAAGCGCCGATCTTGTAGCTGCCGAGGTCCTCCTTAATCAGCTCCAGGTCCCTGGACGCCACGGCCACCGACATCGCCCGGCGGTGGCGCCCCACCGGCGGCCTCGCCTGCTGCTCGGCGCCGGAGCCGTCCGTGCCGGCCTTATTCCCGCCGGCCTCGGCCGCCGCGTCGACGTCGAGGGTGGCGAGGTTCTCCGGGAGCACGAACACGCTCTGCGACGCCCGGCGCTGGTGCCGGCCCGGCCGCTGCGACGACATCGGCCTTGCTCGGAGGTCGCGGAGGCACGGAGGGGTGTGTGGTACGGAGTGAGTGAGCAGAGGCTGGTCACTTGGCTTCGGTGCGTCTGGATTTGAGAAGAGAGCAGGGGGGAGTCGCGGCCTTATATAGGACGGGGTCCGATGCTGCTGCGTTGTGCTGTACTGCTGTGGCCAGCCGGCGAGCATTATTTTTCCATTATCTTTTTAAATTAAAGATTATTTTTACACTAGCTAAATACTTTAAATGTACGTTGCAGCAGTGCAACAATCAAGTAATTACATGTTCATACATAGCTGGTACGAAAATAGAAGAAATACAAATGACTTAGGTTTCACGCGCTTTGAATAAGTTGCTGAAGATGTGTGTTCAAGGACAGTAGTGGGTGGACAGGCACACCATCAGCACCAACTTAGAAAGTTCTTAAGCAGTAGAGACGGCATTGTTTGTCTGTCTAATGAGAATCACCAGCATCAGAAGCTATTCCAATGGTCGCAAAAGTAGCTCCAAATTACAAAGAATTATCACAACGAAAAAGAAAAGGAGAGAGAGAGGAGAAGAATTTGGTGAGCAAAGGGATATTGCTGCAGGAACGGAATAGATGCCCGCATCTTCGTGCATGAACTGACAGACGCGTACAGGGGAGGCGGAGCACTCTGCGATGCGCCAACGTTTAATAAAGATTTTGGATCTCCGCGACAGTACACGCATGCGGTTGCGGGGCGTGATCCATCACGATCCGTCCTTATCCTTTCGAGCCTCTCGTCGGGTTCCTCATCACGAATACTAGAAAGATGGCACGGGGATTTTGACGATTGATAGCGACCCGGCAAATCCTTCCTCGGCTGCTTATACTTAGTTAGGGCTTGTTCGTTTCCTACTCTCTAAACTTTAGACCCATCACATCAAAAAGAATCTTGCTATTTAGAAGTATTAAATAAAATCTGTTTATAAAACTTTTTGCACAGCTGGGTGCTAATTCGCGAGACAAATTTAATGAGCCTAATTAATCCATAATTTGCCACAGTGATGCTACAGTAATCATCCGCTAATCATGGACTGATATACCTCATTAGATTCGTCTCGCGAATTAGCCCCGGGGTTCTACAATTAATTTTGTAATTAGACTTTATTTAATACTTCTAAATGATAAGATTCTCTTTGATGTGACCCCTCTAATCTTTAGACCCCCGGAAACGAACACACCCTTAGAACGTTAAGCGCGTTTGGCGCGTCCTATCACAATTCTAATATTAGGTATAGAAATATCTATAATAAAATAGTAGTATATTTTGAAAGTATGCCAATACAGCCCTCAAAATTCTGTATAGTTATAGGTTACAAGTTTATATCTTATGACCAGAATTTATAGCTACCATACTGATCCAAATGGGGAGAATAGTGAATCTGTTTATCGCCATGATCTTAACAAACGCATGTATTTCTAAAAAAAACACATGTCTCGGTCTAGTTTTTTAAAATCATCGGACTTCAATCACACATGACCAGGCACATAAAAGGATGATTGAAACGGGTAAAGAATGGATGCTACCTTCAGCAGATAATCAAACCTAAAAAAGAAAACAGCCACAACTACTATGGGCAAACTGGATAAGACCACCCTTCTGACTATATATGCATCATCGCTTGGGCTGTAAAGGAAAAACTAAATGAATCACGGTTCTATATAATTAGAACATGCAGAAGACTTGTTACTCAGATCTCATCCAAAATATTAGAATATGTATGTAAATTAATGAGCAAAGACGGTGCAAGAAATTACCTAGTTTTAGTATAGTCATCTGCACTGTTATTATCATCATCATCTCCACCATCACCTTTGTTAGTTAATAACTTTCTGGCATTTTTTTCTAGAAGATGAGCGAGACCTATAAGTACATATATAAGTTTATGTTTTATTTATATTACACAATCGACAAAAACTTAAAAAATAGGATGTTAGTGGACCTAACTTTTCCTAGTAATATTTTTCTTTATCTTGTTTGTAGAATCATCAGATGCATTTGCATTGAAAGCAACAACAATGTCTTATGATAAAATACGTTAAAAACAAGCAATTAAGGTCACTACAACTTAGCTACTCGTGTGGCTATCACAGACAGACTACTGCACCATGCCTAAATTAGCTGCAAGATTTTTTCCAAGTTGACTAAATACATCAAGGGCAGGTCTAATCACATAATTTTTACTTCTTGTGCGTATAAGAAAAAAAACTCATTGGTAACTCAAAATTTGTCGTACAATATTCAAATGATGTGTTGGTATTTTTTTCATTAATGTGTTATCTAACCTGGTGGCAAGGGGCATAGGTTCGTAATTTTTTTTAAAACATAACAAATGATACATTATAAATATTGAACTAGATACACACGGCAACTGGGGCATGTCGTCTACGTCCGAGCAGCAGTAAAGCCGAGCGAGGGGTCCAACCGCCGCGTCATGAGCCCTCTGAAGCACGATGCACACCGATTCCGCGAATTGAGCTTAGCTCAGATGGTAAGATTTTCTTGTGGCGGAGTCTGCTCATCCGGATTTCATATCATAGACTCGATATGAGTGCTCGTATTTTACTGGACTATTCTAATATTTAACTGACGCTATTCTTTCAGTGGTAGGCGACGTACCCGTCGACAGCGAGGCGCTTGTGCTGACTTCCGGTTTAGTATTTCGGAGATGCTTATATGGGTAGAGTTGAGTAGGTGTTTTCTTGAAGTGAGTGTGCATTGTATATAAACACCTACATCTTTACTATATTTTAAAAAGATAAGCACTAATTCCATACAGCAGACCATCTCGGAGCTGATGAGTGGAACATCGTTGTGTGTCCTATTCCACTGTATCAAGCACTCTAGCCTGTACAATTGTACGGTTCTTGCATATAAAAAAGAGCATGCAATTTCTATTTTCTTTAAAGGAGTGTGCACTTCCTATTGGTTGCAGCCCTTTAGGCCTGCAGTTGCAGCGCTCGGAGCCGCAGAGCTCGCGTGGGGCGTCACGCGTCATGTGAAGTCCGGAGGTAGCTCCAAACGCCAGCATCTTTTAAGAAACCCGACTAGGATGAATTGCGCGCTTCGGCGCGCCCATATAGAGGCTGCCTGCGTGATTACTTCTGTTTGATGTATCCTATTTTTTTTTCTTCTTGTTCCTACCGAAATATGTTTGTTGGAATGTGCATAGGGCAGTGTTCGTGCAATACAACTTCCAAGCACACACCAAGGTTAAGGAACTAGTATGCAACTGAATTATTCTTAGGAAATAAAATACAAATGGCTTTGATATGCACGGGGTCGTTGCCTGATCCCTTGGGTCCATCTACATGCTGTTTAACTCCATGCACCAGGCAAACACCATTGTAGGAATGATTAGTTTCCCCTACAAAGATGAAAAGATTGTTTCCAGTATTCATAAATCGACCAAAAGAGCAATATATATCAATCGAAACAGCACAATTCAATAAGGACAATATGAAACTTTGCTTGCTTGTTTGGGCGCAAAGGACAAATGCTTGTTGCCATGGTAACAAAACATTTTGTTCGTTAAGCATGCACCACATCAAAGTTTAAAAAACAAAATTGAATCGCAGTGATGCCCAGGTTGTGCGGGAAAATGACCCAGGGTCGCTCGTGAGGGCGGCGCGGGAGTGACCGCGCGTCCAGCCGCCGGTCCCTCCTCGACCATGCTCTGACGCCCGCTGCCGCCGCCGCCACCGGCGACCGGCCGTGGTGGTGGCGACCCAACCCCCACCCGTCTCCCCCCCCCCCCCCCCGCGCTGTTTTCCTTCCCACTCTCACTCTCACCCTTGCAAACCCTAGGTCGCCGGTTGCCCCATTCCGCCGGCGGTCACCGGCCACCGATGGCAGATCCACCTCCCCAAAGCCCGGATCTACGCATCCCTTGCGGGGGGAGGGGGGTCTCCCTCGACAACTGCCTCGCCCTGGCCTTCCGCGGCTGCATCCCACCCCTTTTGCCGCCTGGTGTGCCGGGGCGCGAATGGGTGCCACGCCGCCCCTGGCCGGCTTCCCCGGACCTTCACCCGCCCCTCCGCCGCCTTGTGTATTGGGGGCACTGCTATGGTGCGGCGCCGCCGCCCGGCGGCCGGATCCGTGCCGCCCTATCGGCTGGGTTTCGCTCGCCCCATTCCTAGGGCTGGGGGAGCGGGTGGAGTGTGTCGCGGCCATGCCTGGGTCTGGCGCGGAGGCTTGGTGCTTCATCATCATGTTTGGCCGGGTGGCTGACACACCCATGGGTGGAGGCACCCTCTGCTGACGGCGGGGGTGTCCGGCCGGCGGTCTACCCCGATCCGCGTTGTGGCGACACTCCTCAGCCCGTGGCAAACGTTTCTGGTGGCGGCAGTGTATTCCGGGGAGGGAATAGGGAAGGTGAAATTCTAGGGCCTGCTTGCGGGCCACTGAGGGCGACGCTCTCGGGCGCGTTTACCTTCTTGAAGGCGTCATTCCCCCTTCTCCTTCCTCTCCGGTGAGTTTTCCTGGTGAAAACCTTGACCTTGTAGGTCAGACGATGACGACGCTAGTGGCGTCGCCCCTCCTTTGAGGTGTCGTTATGGATGCTTTGCCGGATGTCACTACCATCACTTGGGGAATTGTTGCCAAACGCCGTCCCCGCTTATCTCTGGCTTGTCATTGTCGTGGCGGTGGTTGTCAGCTCTTCTCAGGGAGTTTCCTCTTATGCGCCTGTCTTCGCTTTGATTCGGCCACTTCGTCCAGGTTGCTCAGGTCGTCGTCGTCTGGCGAATGCTTGGCCGCCCCTCTCTGCGCTGGCAGATACTTTGCTGCCGTTGATTGCTTATTCTGGTGGATGCTTTGCCGCCACCGTCGTGTTGGTCGTATCGCTTCGGGTGGATGTTTTGCCGCCTTGTTTCTGTTATTTGGGTGGATGCTTTGCCACGACCTTTGGCAACCTTGTCGTGGTAGTAGGTTCAGATGTTTGGTCTTATCTAGATTTAGTGAGTTTGAGTGTGTTCTGCCCGTGTTATTCTTGTTGTTCTTGTGTTGGGTCGCCTACCATTAGCTTGGTGGTGCTCTGCAACCATCTTAATACCACTAGCTTGGTGGTGCTCTACAACCATCTTAATAGTCTAAGGTTTGTACTGTTCGTATTGCTTTCCTCTTAATGAAAATACGTGCTAAGGCACGTTCTAGAAAAATGAATCGCATACTGAGAGAGTTCATGTGATTAACCAAGCACTCAACTGGAGATCTCTATAGTGAAGCATGTATGCAAAGGAAAAAAAAGGGGGCTTACCTGGAAAAACAAATAACACAATAATTTGGTATGCAATATCCAGAAAACCATCCTGTGACAATTTGAAATGGAAATTCGAAGGACAATATATAAATTAAAAGGGAGCATCGTCAAGAAAGAAAGGAAAATATATTGAAGGTACAGTTACTCTGTCAAATTTGTATGACTATCCTAGTGGATATTGATTCGCTAGTGTCCACAGGGTCTCAGGGAGAAAGTAAAACCATCTTTCTATTAGCTCAGCAACTGCTCTGTTACGGTGATGCACCGAATAATAAAGCATCAAACCAAGGGTTGAAAGTTTGTGTTATCTGCATGGAATTTTAATTCAACATTAACCTGATGAATTGTCACATGGAGAAGATGCAAACGCACTCAACAAATTGTGGTGGATAAATTCCAGATCCCAATTCACAATACTAACTAAAATTAGTCACATTCATTAAAAGAGGAATAATGTCAAGGAATCATAGGGACAATAAACGAACTGAATTGCACCTGTTGTCCACAATGTCATATCTACTCCATGTGTAAGGACATGCAGTGCCTCTTGTTCCAAATTTGCGTAGAAAAATAACCCAAAAGGAACGACAGCAGGTTCTCACTTAACACCGCAATGAGGACATCAGAAGGCAACAATTGTTAAGAAAAATATGGGGCTAAAACACCAAGGCGATTAAGGGCTGAAACCTAGTGTGGTGTGTGCATCTCAGGTAGGATTTGTTTCCCATACTGCTACGGCTTCACCAGATCGAAAATTGCATGTCCATGGAGATAGCTCATTTGGTTTAGGACACATGTCACTGTAACAGTAAGAACCAAAAAGCAACAATGAGCTTAATTCATACTACTGCTGTTGTGTAAACCTGAAAAACAGGAAGAAAACACCATATACAACTGAACTTGGCCATCCAAATGTGACAGGGTACATGAATTTTTAGTCAATATAAGCAAACAGGAAGAGGAGCTAACCTGACTTACAGTAGCTAATAAGAGGCGGCCAACACCAAAGGTTGCTAGTTAGGCTTATGAATTAGCCCCCAATAAAGAGAAGAAAACTAACCTATCATATTATCTTAGCAATTATTGGCAGACTATGAGGTCATTTCAATCCTAAATAAATATCTATCCCATTATAGTGATGCAGCTAGGTCTCAAAAGAAAAAAAAATTATGTGAACTTAATGTTTTGTAGCCTTGTTGATCCAGGCATACAACAGTTGTATTTTTGGATCTGGTCCTGCTTTCAGTAGAAGGTGAACAATATAGCTGAGAAATATGAAATATAGAAGATGCTTAATTTAATTATCTAGAGCATATTAGATATTTATATTACTATATAACTACTATCTCCTTCATGGTTATTTTTGGACATTTGTATAATCAAAATCCTCTCCGTTTCACTGAAAGGGATCATGACCACAGCCAATTACTGCGACAGAAGCAATCATCATGCAAAAGCGATGAGGAAACAAAAATAAGCAGGGTCTAAATAGCATCACCATTATGCAGGCCGGGGTTGAATAATGACAGCAGATTTCGGAATAATGATTCTATTTTTGCATATTAGTACCTATGAGGTATGTGATGTGCTCAGGAAACGGATTGCAACAACACACGGAAATACCAAAAGGTAAAAATTTGTGAAATTTGAGAGAAAAGGACTGTACAGGAAGCAACACTTGTAGAAGAATTCAGTAAGTTGAGAGGAAATCGCCGATTTTTCTCCCTCTGTAGATGAAGGACACGCACCTAGAACTAATTCATCACCACTTAATATACTGTAATCTATCCCCTTTAGGAGAGCTTAGCTACTATTATTTAGGAGAGCCACAGGGGTTAGGGGAAGCACAAAAGACGAAGACAGGGAGCCCTCTCACCGGATCAGGCTCGAAGGAGACGCTAGGTGCCTCCCTTAAATTCAGTCTCGGCAAATTGATCCGTGCAGCCGCTGAGGTGTGCAGCCTAGCAACACAGCGAATCCAGAATCGAGGAGCACTAGCATCAACGGAGGCAGCTAAAGTCAATCCCAAGAGGCTCGGAGTATCGGACGAGGTGAACACGAGAGGGAAACCGTAGCTTACCAAGGAAGACGAAGAGGAACAGCCAACCCGAGGAAAGGCGGCCGGCGAGACGCCGACGCAGCATCGACGGAAGGGGCGGTTCCTACATGGGCCAACAGCGGGAGGGCAAAACGTTGAGGCGGCACCGACGACGCGTACGGAGGCGAAGCCCAACCACAGGTAGAACAAACGGGCCAAGACGGAAGCAGATTGCGATGTGGCAGCCAAGAAAAAAAAGAGAGCAAACAGCTCAAGCGTCAGTGGCAAAAAAAAAAATTAGACACGGAAAGATACACGCGTCAGGAAGCAATACGGTTAAAACAGAGAGTTGCTCCCGTCGCTCGGATTTCTTCGGGCATAAGAGTTTACATGCATGTTTACCGTCCATTTTTATTCGCTGTCCGTCGGCAATCGGCATGAGCCTTTTGCTACGACAACTGAGTGACGCTTCTCCTGTATTCCAACTCTCTGGAAATTCTCTTTATTCGTATCTGAGGCCGTCTCTTAATTCGCCCTCCAAACTCTCTGAAAATTAGTACTGCGTCCTTTGAATTTCTTTGTAGATTTCGTTGGGCTCCTGGACATGTTTCGATGGAGTTTTCCGTGTTTGAATTCAGACCACTTAGGAAATGAAATGCAAGTACCACATGGAGTTCAGTTCGAACAGAGTTAGTACTAGTTCATTCCGGTTCTACGTCTGATCACCGAAGAGCACGTTACTCTCAGCAAATCTGATCTTATCGTTATCGCTCACCGGATCACGCGTGGTTGATACGCCTTGCATTGTCTTCGGGGTCTTCCGGACTCGCACAGCTCAGGAGACAGAGATTGCCAGTAGCTACACGTACCGGCGCACGCGTTCCCCACCGCTCGCAACAAAGCTCCGCGCGCGCCGAGCAAACGAAGCGGACGGCGTCGCGGCGCGCCACATGCGTAGGCAGGCACCCGGGTCCGCGAGCTTTTACTTCAGGGCGACCGGCACACATGACACATGGCCGCGCGCGGCCACCACCGACGGCAATCATCGCCGGCCACCACAGCTGAAGCGCCGGGAGGGACCGAGCCCCGGGCGACGCGAACGCGAGCAGCAGGGGACGGACACTTGCCGGGGCTGCAGCGCAGCCGCGCGTGCGGCGGCGGGGCACCCCCGTGTGAAGAAAGATTGAGCGGCCACATGCCCCCGGGAACCGCCCCACGTTTGCTGGTCCCGGGGCCGCGCCCGCAAGCACATGGGCACCGGCACCGGCTGCGCGCACGGGCGGGCGGGGCACCCGTGAGGCCGTCGCTGGCGCGCGATCGCCGCCGCGTGGTTGGCTAGGGGGAAATGGAGCGCGCTGCCGCCTGGCACCGGGCATATTTCATTGCGTCGTACGTCGTGAAATGGCCCGATTCGTGACCAGGCCCACCAAACTAGCCTACGTAATTCCAAACAGCCCAGCAGCAACGTTTGTTCATGCTGTGGGCTTTCTATGTCAAAGGCCCAGCCCATGAAGGCACAAAGCCACCCCCGGCTTGCCGCTGGCACCCCGGCTCCACATGGTTAATTGAATTATAAGCAATCATCCCACCAAAATTCATTAGATGGCACTATGATGAACTGTTGCATTCTAGACGAGGTAATCCGTCAAACCAAATATTATATTTATCCGTAACTCAAAATATCTCAAAAATTTAAGGTGAAACTCCCTAATTCATCATAGTAGTGCGTGATATGAATTACTAGTGCAAGACCAGACATTACAGAAGGGGGACGAGAGAGCATTACTAAGGACCTAGAGCTTTGACAATAGTTACGGAATGGGACATCTTCGCATCTCCTGGCATGGGAGACGGGTAATTGTGGAGAAATAAACGGTTGAGAAATCCGAGGAAGCATGTCGCGGTTGCATGTTACTAATAACCTTAATTGGAAAAAAAATCCTACCATCTCTCGTCTGACCTCGTCGTCTTCCTAATTTCAAGCAGAATTCATCAGTTTGGGTTCCAGTGCCATGCAAAGTGAAAATTCAAAGTTTCAAACAATCTCAAGATTAGAAATATCGAATTCGCAGAAACCTCGAGGGCTGAGGTGCACTTCCAACTTCCAACTTCCAAGAGAGGGGCAAAAATACAATAACACCCACGAGGAGCAATGAATCATGATCTCTCACCCCCTCCAACCTCTCTTTTCATTGGTCGGTTTCCCTCACCCACGGATCGCCGAGTCCCATCCGACGGCTCACATCAGCTGAGCCCGAAACGCCAGCACTCCAGATCGCAGCACCGCCCTCCTCCACAAACACCGAAAACACAAACAACGCACACAAGCACAAGGCGCAAAGAAAAACCAAAGAAATCGAACGCGAAAAAGGGTGACGAGAGAGGGAAGAGAAGAGGCCAAGAGGGGAGAGAAAGAGGCGTGGGGAGGGAGAGCGCGCGCGCTTCGATCGGCGATGGATGTCGGAACGAAGGTGCCGAGGAAGGCCGCGGCGGGGCGTCGCGGCGGCGGCGGCCCCAAGAAGAAGCCGGTCTCCCGCTCCGTGAAGGCCGGCCTCCAGTTCCCCGTCGGCCGTATCGGCCGCTACCTCAAGCAGGGCCGCTACTCCAAGCGCATCGGCACCGGCGCCCCCGTCTACCTCGCCGCCGTCCTCGAGTACCTCGCCGCCGAGGTCAGTGGGCCCCACCCATTCCCTACACGCCGCTGAAGACGCGGAATCCCTGATTCGTCTCGTCTCGACCCTGCCTTTTTTAGGTCCTCGAGCTTGCGGGGAACGCGGCGCGGGACAACAAGAGGAACCGGATCATCCCGCGGCACGTGCTGCTGGCGATCCGCAACGACGAGGAGCTCGGGAAGCTGCTGGCCGGCGTCACCATCGCGCACGGCGGGGTGCTGCCCAACATCAACCCCGTGCTCCTCCCCAAGAAGACCTCCTCTGCCGCCACCAAGGAAAGCAAGGAGGGTAAGGAGACGAAGTCGCCCAAGAAGGCCGCCACCAAGTCGCCCAAGAAGGCGGCCGCCGCGTAGGTCCCGGCAAATGGTGGTGCCCTGCCTCTCGCTCTCTCCCTGTCCGCTCTGAACTGGAACACTCCTAGTTGTCGTCGTCATCATGATCTTTGCTGTTTGTCGTGGTTGTTTGTGTGTAATTGTGTGCCTTTTGCTCAATCATCATGCACTGTGTAGGTTGACACTGGTCTAGGTTCGATCTGTAAGCCACTGGTTTAGGTTCGGAGGAGTGTATCTGTGAAGGGCAATGGAGGGGTGGGAACTGTGAATCATTAGGTGCTGTTTGTAATAAGATTGTGAAGATGTGTAAAATGATGGGCCTCCATTCTGTGCTTGATTGTCTGGATGTGGTTTCATGACCGTGATTATGTTTATCCGGTTTTGTTTGTGCTAATTGGTGACCGTTCTTATGTTTATGTGGTTGTGTCGGTGTTATTTTGTTTGCTGGGATGCTGTTTCTTATCAGTTCTTGTTACAATTTGAACTCATAAAGTTTATGGTTTGTACCCTAAATAAGTAGGCTACGGTTTGGTTTTGTTGTATATCATGTGAAGTGATGATTGCAAAACACTATCTGATGTTAACATCAATTGAATAGGGGGCTGTCGACATTTCTGTTAGCTGATCAATGACACTAAAACCCAATTGAAGGGATGGCTGAAAAAAATTATGTGGTGTTATGTTCAACCGAATAGGGGCTTGCCTTCTATTGACATTTCTGCTAGTTGATCAATGATGAATTGTGCTGTTACATCACACGCTTTCTGACACCCCATTGTAGATGGCGGAATATGATATCCAGCAAAGTTCATTCAAAATCCCAACTGTGAAATATGGCGGCTGGGTATCATGCTTCTGTAGATCTTTCAGTTTTCACTTGTGATTCATTCGGTAAATTATAGCAACATATGTAAGAATTGATACCTGAGAATGTTGTGCAATTTGTTCCAGAGTTATACAAGAGGTGCAAAGTTGAGTTTATGTTTTGTTTTGTGCAACATGTGGTCTCTGCATTTTCCGGTATGCACTTGGGGCAGAGTGAGTTACTGCTATAGGATTTAGCATACTAAACAAGCCATGTTTTTATGTCCAGGAAGACAGAATTTTAGGAGTTTCAGGTCAGTACTTCATTTTTCTATTGGTAGTTTGTTGGCTTCCAAATTTGTGTAGTAACATATATCTTTACACGTTAGGTTAGCTGTGAAGATGTTATTCACTTATTTGATGTGTATGTGTTGCCTATTAATTGGGGCAATGGTTGAATGTCAGGGTTGTTTCGTTGTTATCAGAATTTGGGAGCAGATGGATGGCATGGCATGTTATCTATATGCTTAACTTATTTTTTATTTATTTCTGTCACTGATAGTTTCACATTGCATTGGATGTCAGGGTTATTTCTTGGTTTGGTTTTTTTACAATATTTGAATTTTATATCGTTTTCATTGATGGTGATTGGTTGGATCTTTAAGATAAGAAAAAAAGGTTGGGTAAACTGCATTTAGCCTAACTCACAATTGTAGGTTTCTGTTGGAAACTCTTATCTATCTCCTTTTGACAAAGCTCTGGAATAACCAAAAACAGGTTTAGTCAGACTGCATTTTGGTAAATCATGTTCCAAGTTCTAACCGTATAACAGCTTAAAATCTGAATGCCTATTGCACACTTCAGAACACGTTGAGAGACATTAGAACCCCCTTTGGCTTTGATGCAATATCGCGGCAGTCGGTATGCCAGGTTTTGTTGTACTCTGTATTCATGTGGTCATGTCGATCAGTATAGTTATATTGAAATGCACTATAATTTTAGTTTGTGATGCCTATGTCAACATATCATGTGTGGATAGGGCGTCGCTAATAGTTTATGGTTGCAATTCTGGAACGATTTTTGTCAACATTCACATCATTATATAGTATAGGAAGGTGGTCGCTAATTTGATATTGCCTGCCTTGCCGTTCTGAGTTTGTCACCGGTCTTGTTCAACACCACGGATTCAGAATTCAGATGCTTTACCTGGTCTTGGAGTTGCACCGTGCACGGTGCGAGCACACAGAACTGGGTAATTGAATGTCATTTCCCTTAACCGACACCTCAAATTCTGCACAATCTCCAGTCCATTGAGGGCAGGGAAACATGGCAAACCGATCAGGACTCACTCTCCGTTTCAATCTCGCCTTCGCCCAATCTACAAATAGAATGCTCTGCACTGTACCAGACCAGCAGGCAGCAGCAGCACGTAATGCACGGACGGCACTCGGTGCGGCTTTCCGATTCCACAGTGACATTGTTGTCCAGGAAGAGAATGAAGCCGTTGTTTTCGAGGGAAGGGAAAGAAAAGAGAGAATATAGCCGTTGACCGCCGAAATAGAATTTTCCTCGTAGAAATTGATTGGTGCGGCACCCTGTATCTGAGCAGGATATATGAAAAATCTGACCTCCATATATTGCTCACTTTCAACCAATCTCTCCCGCATGCTCAGTCCAGCATCAATCATAGGCGTTGTCGTGTGGCGTGGCAGCACGGCGGCGGTGGCTCGCCGTTTACATAGAGCCTCTTTGGCAGGGTTTCTTGAGTGGCTCCAAAACCGGCTTCTTAGGGAGCCATGCCAAATAGTGGAACTGGGAAGGGTTTCGGCACCGGAGCCCACGGTGACCAGAGCGGTTTAGGCGAGCGGGAGCCAGAAGACGTGGCTCCGTCCGGTTCTGCGCGGCTCCTCCCCCTCACTTACTTTTTTAACCTTCGGATGGCGTGAGGGGAGGCCCGCGGCGCAAGCAGAGGCTACCGGTGCAAGGCTGATGCGGAGGCCTGAGGTGGAGGTGGCGGCCGCCGGTGCGAGCTCGAGAGGGGGGCGGCGGTGCGAGCATGCAGGAGGCGCGAGATTGGGGCGGGCCGATGCAGGGAAGAAGAAGAGGATAAGGAGGAGAGAGAATGGGAGGAAAGAAAATAAGAAGGAAAAGAAATAGAAAGAAAAATAAAAAAGAAGGATATTATGGACATTTGATCTATTTTAAGCAACTGAAGAAGCCGTTTTGCTCAATATTTTCAAAACAGCTTCAGCTCCACTAGAGAAGCTAAAGCCAGAGCTATTTTTAGAGAAGCCGGAGCCTTACCAAACAGGCCCATACATGTGGTTCTTTATGCCTTTTGGTCAACAATTTGTTTAAATTTCTGCTAAGCACATGTAGCGTTACCAACACACTACTTCAAAGCCGGACATGCGAATTGCGAAGAGCTACCCATACAGGGTTACCAGCACGACTTCAAATGCTATTTTGCGGTAAATGGCACGTGATGGTTGTGGTGTATGTATAATGTGAGGATTGTTATGATGCAAGTCGTACGAGCCACTAACGTACGTAGAGGGGGAAAACTTAAGTGATTGGACTATTTGGATGTCATTATTTCGAAAAACTATAGTAAAAAAATGATTTTATATTATAAAAATGAGCAGCACAGTGGCTCACGATACCATGGTTTTTGAAACTTGAAGATTTGTTGCATCCAAACACTCGACATCTTTTGAGAACCAAAGTATTTTTTGAAATCTTAGGGCATGTTTGGATGTTATAGTTTTAGAAAATTAATTAGGGCATCAAGGAACTACGGTTTAATAAGCCAAATATGTGCTTTTGGAAAAAGAGGTCTTTTGATTGATTGGAGATCCAGAAAATCTAAAAATAATATGGTTTGATAATACTATATGGGTTTAGAAGCTAGAAGATTTGTTGTATTCAAACAACCAGCAGCTTCTGAAATCAAATTACTCCAGTGTTCTAAGAATAATTTCCATCCAAACAGAACCCAATTAATCTAATAATTCAAAAAGAAATTGCATCCAAACATGGCTTAAATGATATTTAGAAAATCTAGTCTTCAAGCTAAACTAAAATATGTACACACTGTACATATTTTTTTGGATGAAGTGTGACATGCGCATGGATGACTGGCGTATGCCTAAGCAAAGTCAACGACATCCAGCTCATTGACTTTCCTCCTTTGATCCCTCGCCGGCACTCACGCCACGATGAGCTGGTCCGATCTGCCGGTCGACATTGCAGCTGCGATAGCCGACAGGCTCACCGAGGTCGCCGACCTCGCGCGCTTCCGCTCGGTGTGCCCGTCATGGCGCTCGGCTTCCAGCGCGCACGCGGCGCGCCGCCCCTCTGCTTCTCCTGCCCACCCAATACCACTGCATCGTCATCAGCCGCCGTGCCTGGTCCCTCGCCGACGGCAGCCTCGCGGAGGTCCAACTCCCCGCCGCGCGCGGCCGCTCCTTCCTCTTCGCCTCCAACCACGGCTGGACGCTGGCCGCCTCCGGCCGTGACCTGTCGGCGACCCTCGTGCACCCATTCACCGGCGCTTCCTCGGACCTGCTGGCGTTGTCGTTCTGCCACGGCGACCACCGCGAGGCTGTTCTCCGTGAACTGGCGTGGGAGTGGTCCCCACATGGCGTCCTGGTGTCCCCGCGCAAGGGAGCGTTCTTCTGCCGGCCCGTCGTGGAGGCCCGTTGGCTGCTCTTCCGCCTCTATCAGCAGCATCACCTACTGCGACGGCGTGTTCTACCTCTTCGACGGGAAGACCTGCAAGGCGACGGTCGTGGACGCCGAAACTTTGGCCGTTGCCGCGGTGATCGAGCCGCCTGCGCTGGAGATCCCCTGGTCGGACTTCGAGACCAGCCTCGTTGTGTCCCCCGACGAGCTCCTCCTCCTCGTCAAGAGTTGGTGCTGGGAGCGGCGGCACGGCAGATTCGTCAAGGCTTTCCGTGCCGACCGCTTGCCGCCGGCCGGAGGCCGGAATCCGAGCTGATCGCAGGTGGGCGACATCGGCGAGCGCGCCGTGTTCGTAGACCACCTCCGCGCCTTCTGCGTCGAGGCCAACGGCCTCAACGGGGTGAGGAGGAACTGCATGTACCTGGCGAGCTCGCACGAGCAGGTCATCAACGACTACTACGGAGTGGACGTCTGCAGGATGTACACTGTCTCCGTGCTCGACTGCTCCGATCCTGTCCAGGAGAATCTCGGGCATGAAAGGTTGCTGAACGTGGAGGGCAGCACCTTCTGGCAGTGTCCTCCGTGGCTGTTGCCAAACCCTCATTGCTGATGACCTATCACGTGCGAAATGATTCAGAGTGCGTGAGGCAGCGTGTTTGCGAGCCTTTGGAATTTGCATGATTTCGTCTTATCAGTAAGTCCAAATAATTTTTTTCAAAAAAAAAGTAAAAAACAGTAGAGGACGGAGACAGTATACTGTATTTCAGGAATGGCAAATAAATAAATGTAGTAGTGGTGCACAATTTGAATACTTAACTGGAGGTGCCAGCGTGTTTGTAAAAAGGTAGCTGTTTACGCGAAATCCAGTCAACACACTAAAAGCGTTAGAACGCGCGGATTATAAGAGGATTGAATAGCTGTGAATCTGTGAAAAAGCCGTTCAGCTGAGTTTTGCCGCAAGCGGTCGTCCGAGATGAATAACGATCACACTTACGCGATGGAGAACGGTGAGGTTTACAAGCAAACCAACAAAAAATAACCAACGCTATTATGTGACGAAGAACAATCAGTTTATGAGCAAACTAGCAAAAGTTCTTGATGCTCTCACCCAAGAGGGATCTTGTCGGGATGTGGATGTCATCGATGGTGATGGAGATCAGTAGATGAACATAAAAAGAGGTTGGAAGAAAGAATTAGGGCTTAGGAGGTAAAAAGTAAATGCATAATATATTTGTTAGATTAGATGTGTTTCAATCGTGGACACAGAGCGGGAAAATCTTAACTTAATAGGAGTCGAAACTTATACAAATTCTATAATAAAATACATATCCTAATTTATTGGATTGGGCTATTAAGACCGATCTGACCGGTCCTCCAACCGATCTCACCACCCTCGGATTGCTTTGACCTAGGTGTGGTCTTTCTGGAGCTATAACTTCCTCGTCCAGATTTTAAATTGAACATACTATATATGTATTTTGATGTCCTCTACAGATCTACGCAATGGTGCAGTCAAATTGATAATTTGACAATGTTACTCAGACCAATTTGATCGGTTTATAAGACCGGTCAGACCGGTTTGCTCAAATTGTCCAACAAATCTGATTTTTGCCAAATTTGATTGCCAACGGTAGACAAATTCAGGCAATTCACACTTGATTTGTATGTATTTCAGGACCATTTCTATGACGAAAATGTCAGATCTTCGCCCCCGTGTCACATCCCGAATTTTCAATTCTGCAATTACCTTAGAATTAGCTTAATTAATAACTATCCAAGTATTTAACTAGAAAAGATTAGTAAATAAAATAATAATAATAAAATAAATTAAACATTAAATCGAGCTGTACAATATATTGGCTCTCCAGACTTCATAAACTAATGACAAATACACAGACTATATTCATTCATGCACCAGACGCAAAACTCCATACGTGCGGATAGAACTCCGTATCGCGCTAGCGTCTCGCAGCACCAGCACCTTCTCGAACGAGCTCGCCCCTTCCCTCGCCACCGCCATTCTATGTCAGCCGTTTCCCCGACCGCACGCTGCCATCTGCCTGCCTCTCAGCCAGAAAGAGAGGAGGAAGAGATGAGGCGTGAGAGAGAGAGAGAAGAGAAAGAAAAGAAAGAGCGATGAGATGTGAGACACAGAGAGAGAGAGAGAGAGATGAAACCTGATAAGGAATGGAGAGAAATGAGACATGACATGCATGTGTGGTGCAAGTTGACTACTATGCCTTGATGTGAAATGGCGAGCTGCAGAGGCACAAGTAACCAGCCCTCTCTCTCGAACTATCCCTGCAGCATTCAACACAGAGTAACCAAAGAGAATAGTTCGCGCACGGTACGCGTCGTCGTACGCTCGCTGCAGCGCAACCTTATCTCCTCGCACTGTGCCGAACCGTCTTATCCCGTTTATAAAAAGACAGCGGCGCTGGTTTGCGATCTCTCGCCAAACACTGAAAAACCAATCGACCCTCTCCCAAGAATCACTGAGCTTTCTCCAACTCGCAGTAACAAGGTAGCCATTCCCGCTGATCTCCGAACTCGTTTTTCATTTCCGAAATTAATACACAGCCACACTGTAAATTTCATATCTCACCCATCCGAGCTCCGAATCACCCAATTCTTCTTCCTAAATTAATATAAATTCAAGTGCTATTTTATAATGATGATTGTGTGCTGAGCTTGATTGTCTGTGTGATTATTTGATGCGATAAAGAGGCTGTACCCGAGGAAGATCCCGTCGAGCAGAACGACCATGTGATGGGTGTTGAGAACGTTAGCGAGGACGAAGGCAAGTCTCACAGACCCTTTGATCATATTGATCCTATGAATGATTGCTTATAGTAGAGCCTGGATAGGTGATCATTGCATAGTTGAATGCATTGCCGTTGTGAACCTCATTGACTGCCTTGATTTGCATATTGTGATTTTGAATGCCTTGATATGAGTCTGCATTTAATATTTATTATTCCTTGTTATTGGATGCATGGTTAAATACTTGTCTATGTTTGAGAAGTGATAATGATTTATGGACAAGGCCGTGTAAGTACTACCGTTGGTGTAGGCTTACGCTCAAGCGCTATCGTGGTGATAGACTTGGGTAGGCGAGTTTTGTGATTAAGGATTTGTGGTTGTGGTGCCATCTCACCTAACCTTTGTTCGTACAACCACTCGATCCTGTATGGGCAGGGCATAGGCTAATCCCACTGGCTATTTCGGTGACCGTCCTGACATTGAGTTGATTTATATTTGAGACCGATAGTGGTCTGGATATAATGATGGTGCTGGACGGGTTTATCCATCCGGGATAGGCCATGGCTGGGTGTCGCCTATGTTCGGGCCGTGCTGAGCGGTTCCGGCTTGTGGGTAAAGTGTACAAGCTCTGCAGAGTCTGAAAATCCATTCAAATGGCCGTGTCCTCGGTATAGGACAGGTTACGGTGTGGACATCTGTGACGCCCTGAAAATTCGCCAAAATAAATCACGCGCTAGAGTGCTTTGTTTAAAAGTCATTCGTCGTCAAAACCCTAACCCTAACCCTTGACGACCCACAGCGGACTTGACCGCCGTCCCATCCCGCACCGCTCACGCACGACCGCTTTCTGCGATTAGCACTGGCGCGACTCTTTTCCTCGCGCAGCGCGCGAACGCCGCGCACGCGTGGCCGACCCGCACGCGATCACCCGCCGCGTTCGGCGCCGGCGCAGTCCCCTTTCTCGCGCAGCGCGCGAATCCCGCACGCGCGTGGCCGCGGCCGCCGCCGCGACCGGCGCCGACACGCCCCCCCTTCTCTCTCCCCCCCTTCCTTTTTTTCCCATTTCCCAATCTTTCTTTCTCTTTTCCTTTCTTCCTTTTCTCCTTTCTTCTCTCTTTTCCCTCTCTCTTTCCTTCCCGGCTTCCTCCTGCTTGGCTCCCGCACGCGCACCCCTGCCCCCCCCGTGCTGCGCCAGGCACTGGCCGCGCCACCCCTTTCTCCACGCTCGCGCGCCCCAAGCACCGCACGGCCGCGCCGCTTGCCGTGCCGTGCGCACGCGTGCCTGCGCGCACCGCGTGACGCGCCGCCCGGCACTGCCGTCCCGGCCTCGTCGCTCGCCCCATCGCGCCGCCCGCCGCTGCCGTGACCCTGCCCTGGCCCACGCCTCGCCGGACCGCTCGCGCACGCGCGCGCTTTCCCCCTGCGCGTGACCGCGCCGCCCGCCGCTGCCGCTTCCCTGTGCGCACCCACGCGTGGCACTGCCGCCCACGACACCGCGCTGCCCGCCGTCGCCGCGTCCTGCCCCGCCGCGAACGCCGTCGCTTCCTCGCTCCTGTGCCGGCACAGCTCCATGTACGGCACCTCGGCGCCCTCACCGCACGCCGCGTCGCGACGAAAGCAAATGGCCGAGCGCCATTAATGGCGCTCCGCGCCGCTCGCCGGCCTCCATCTACCTCCGGCCTCCCCACCGCCTCAATTCGCCTATAAATTGGCTCCCGCCCCGCTCCTTGCTTCCCCACGGCCTCCACAGCCACCGCCTGCCACCCCTCTCGCCTCCAGCGCCGCCGCCGCTCACAGCCTCGCCGCCGCCCTCGGTCCGCCGCCGCCCGGCCTCCGCACGCCACCCCGGCCCGAGGTGAGGCCGAGGATCGGTTCCCCTCCTCTCCCTCTTCCTTTCCCCCTCTCACCCGAGCCGCCCCGGGCCCTAGGCCGCCGGGATTTGGGCCGGCGCCGAGCCTCTTCTCCCCTCCCCTGTTTTCTGCTGGCAAGAGGAGGAAGAAGGGGCATATTTGCCCAAAACCCCCTGCCCTTTCCCTTTTTCCCTCAAGAACCTTTCACCCTTTTGCGTTTGTTTGCAAAAGAAACCCTGCCCTTTCTGGTAATCCAAATTACACCCTCCACCATATAAACTTAAACCTCCACCACTTTCTAATGAGCCTCAAACATATATAGAAATTACGACCAAGCCCTTTCCATATCATATACAATTACGAATAGGCCCTCGGACCCTAGTTTAAACCCTAAACACCCCGTTAACTCGTCATTTTATGTGCGAAACGACCTCCGATCGACCCGAAACTTTACCACGCCCTTTCTAGTGTAGTTTTAGCCGTGCCAATAAGAAACCACCCAAAGATATCACCCCTAACTCCGTAACTAAATTATTTCCGATTCAAGCCCAACGATAAAAGCTTTCAGTTCTTGTGCTTGATTGTGTGTCTGTTTGTTTGCGTCGTAGGACACGGAGTGAACGAGGAAGGCCTCGACTGCGATCAAGCGAACGAGAACCAGTTCCGTGACTCCGAGCCCGAGGGACAGTGCTACGATCAGGACCTTCCGCAAGAGTTTGACGATGGCAAGTTCAATTCCGCCCTTTGATGCATGTTTCTGTCCTAGTTTTTATAAACACAACCCAGTGGCCTGTTTTATAAAATTGCATGGTTTTGCGTGCTGAAAACATGGTAGGATAGCCACCCTTGTTTGAGATAACCCTACCTTGACCACCTGATTTTATAAAGAAAATGTGTGTGTGTGGGAAGGGATACAATGTGGTTTTGAAAGACGAGTTAGACGGGATGGATGGCATTTCTGTGTGAATTGCCGTTGGTGTGCTCGTACCTGTGTGGTTGAGCGAGGAAGGGAGATATCCATCCTGTCACCCCTAAGGACCGAGTTGATGTGACATCTCACCTAGCTTCTTGTCGTGCGAACCACTTGACCGTTGTATGGGCAACGGCTTAGCATAAATCCCACTAGTTAGCCTGATAGCCATCAGGAGAGCTGAGAGCAACGGGTGATCAAGGAGACGGGATAAGCTCTGTGTGACTTATGCCCCGGTTAAACCTCGGTGATAGGTCGAATGACCCCTTGATGGATCCCGCGGTGGCTAGTCAGGTCTAGCTAAGGTGGGTAATGGCTTTGTTGGGATCTGCACCGGCACTAAGGTGTTCGTGCTGTGGTACCCCACCTGTGGGTAAAGTTGCACACCTCTGCAGAGTTAAAAATCTATTCGAATAGCCGTGCCCACGGTATTGGGTAAGTTACGGTGTGGTCACATAACTAGTGTTTATCTTGGGAATGGATGGGCTAGTGTGAGTTGTTTGGAAAAGTGTCCGGCAGTTGTGCCGTGTGCTACGGCGGACGGGGAGTCCGGTAGCAGTTTAAAACTTGGATCCTGTGTGGATCAACATCGTGTGCTCCTTGGTATTGGAAAACTTATTTTGAAAGTGTTTTCAAAATGAACCCTTGCATATAACTGAGTTTTCCGTAAATAAACCCTAACCGTATCCTTGGATTGCCCTTTGCATTAATTCCTGTATTACCCCCTCCGTGGGTGTGATTGGACTTGCTGAGTACGTTTGTACTCACCCCTCTCTTACTTTTACAGTGGAAGACCCAGACTACATCCCCGAAGACAACGAGTAGGGTTTCGTCCTGCACCCAGTCTTGCCTGTGGTTGAGGCCACCGTTGGATTCCGCATGGCGCAAGACTCTGATGATCCTTTGTTCGTCGCTAGTGTAGTTGTGTGGGTTCTGGTTGTAATCCTCGCGATAGTGGCGCTTCACTGCCCATTACCGCGTAGAGTTGTACGGTGATGTACCATCTGATGTAATAAAAGTGTTATCAGCCTTCTGGGACTGATAAATCAACACTTTTAAGTCTTCCCTGATGGGGGGACGCTTCAGGTGGTATCAGAGCCGTAGGCTGGCCGTAGGACGTGACCCTAGGAACGAGACCCCTTTTCAGACCCTAGAACTTGTCCCGGTTTAGAAACTTTCTGCACAAACACTCACCACTGGTCTTTTGCCTTGTTCCAGATGGCTGGCAATGGATGGGTTAGCGGAATCTGCCACGCAGAGCCCGGCCTCCCCAAGTTACTATTGCTCAGCCTGGAACGCATTGGGGTCATGGAAACGCCGGAGTACGCCTTCCGAGAATACATCTCCGGTAGCACCCTTCGGTGCGACACGATGATTTTTGTGGAGAGGAGCACCCGCTACCCTGATGTGGACCCTTGGTTTATCTCCACCACTGGCTTCCGATTCCCCGACACCTACCGAAAGGCCGCCCGTAAAGCCCTGCGCCGACTACGTGTGCTCTACAGGCACCACCTTCAGCGGACTCCTATGGGATTTTTCCCACCCGCTGAAAGAAATGGACGCACCTGGATTGCCCGGATGAGGAGACTTGGACGAGAAGAAGAAGGCTTAGAAGATGCGGTCTCCCACCTGTCCATCTACCTTACTGGCTTGGATGCACTCTGCAACGAGCAGGCGGCACAACTGAAGAAATTAATCCATGGGATTGAAAAGATAACCCAGGAGCTGGAGGAACAACGAACTAGGGCCGCAAACGCCGAGTATTCCTTAGCCGCCCTCCAAGCCCAAATGCAAGAATACGAGAACCGCAACGGGATAGGTGGATGGATCGAAGAAGAAGAGGAAGAACCCATGGAAACCCATTGGGATAAGGGAACTCAGACCGAAAACGAGATGGATCGGTTCCTTCCAATAAAGAAGCGCTCTATTAGGACCGAGGAAGAATCCCCATGATAGGATTAGCGCCCCTAGCCAAAACCCTACCCTGATGAGCACGTATCCATGAAAACTGTACCACCCTTGTTGTAATAATAAATATCATCTACTCCCTTTTGCACCTGTACCAGGTTGTTTACCCTGTTCCTGTTTCAGATGGCTGAGGAAGGATGGACCCAGGGCGATTGCCAAGCTGCACCTGGATTCCCCGGCCTCTTAATCAACACCCTGGAGGACCTTGTCGTTACAGAGCGCCCAAGGTACTACAGCCGAGAGTACGAGCACCATTGTACCCTCCGCTGCAGGGTGATCCTGGTCATCGCCAGGAGCAACCGCTACCCCAACATTCAGCCCTGGCGGGCGACCGCCACAGGGTTCAGACACCAAGACACCTATCCCTTGGCCATCAGGAAAGCACTCCGTTATTTGTGCCGGATTTTTGAAGAACACCTCGCCCCCACGCCAGCGAAGTTCTTCCCGCCGGCCATCAGAACCCCAGTCTGGGAAGCGCGCATGAGAAACCTGGAGCGACGTCGCCACGAAGAAGGCCCCCTATACCAAGTGGCTACTTACCTAGCCGCCCTGGACCAACTCTTTGACGAGCAAGCCAACCTTCTGAGGGAGCAGACTCACCGAGCCGAGCAAGCAGAGCTCGCGGTGAGGATACAGCAGATCCGAGCCGCCCATGCCGAAGCGAGAGCCGCAGCCGCGGTCAGTAGCGAAGCAGTCGCCCAAGAGAGCCTCAGGCAGGCCCGGGACCGGCGTATGCAAGATTGGACCCAAAGTGGAACACCAGTCCCGGCGATAGGGGAGGACCACGTTTTACTCGGGACACCCGTCATAGGGTGGGGATCACTCTTTGGGAGCACGCGAGCCCCACCCGAGAATCCTGAAAGTTCTGCTGCCGCCGACGAAGGGGATGCTGCAATGCAGCCCCTGACCGATGGGAACCCAAAAGACGGCGAGCAAGAACCCCTCACCCTGTCCGCCCCGGAAGAGGACACACCACGCAAGTAGAGTGACCGACGCCATCCCAGTGATGCCCCTCCCCAGCCTTTCTGATTACGCCGTAACCTTAAGACAAAACCCTGGCCGAGTAGCACGAGACCTAGTCGTACCCCCAAGCTGTACCCTCCTTGCAGTAATAAAATGGTTTGTGCTTGTTGTTTGTGATGTTGTGTGCTGGTTTGTTGTGTGCTGATTATTTATATGAGTACCGGCAGGAGGTAGATTCTGCCTTATATACATATACGAATTAAACAACTTAAACATCACATAAACGTAACCCCAACCTACCCGATCAACAGGTGACCCCCCGGAATGTCGCGAGGGCCTCCCGTGGCCGGAACCCCGTAGCCGCTAGTGTCGGAGCACATCCCGTTGAACAAGATCTTCCCCAAGGAGAACAAGAAGTAAGCCAGAACCGAGGGGGAAGTCAAGAAGGAGAACAACTACCACCACCCCCACCCCTCGGAGACCTGGCGCAGATCATCCATAACCAGACCCTCATACTGGAGACTCTGGCCAATGCCCTCATTAACCGGCAGCCACGAGGGCAGAATATGAACGACAAGCTGACGGCCTTCCTAAGGACCAAGCCACCTACCTTCGCCGGATCCTGCAACCCGTTGGATGCTGACGACTGGTTGCGAGTAATTCAGAGGAAGCTCGAACCATTCGAATGTCAGGACCGGGATAAAGTCCTTCTGGCAGCCCACCAGCTCACCGGAACAGCGTTATCCTGGTGGGAAAACTATTGTGCCGCAGCCGAAGATGCCTCTACCATCACCTGGGCAGAATTTGTAAGGGAGTTCCGCCGCTATCACATTCCTTCGGCTACCATGAAGCGCAAGGCGGATGAATTCCGCGCACTACAACAAGGAAGCATGTCGGTGGAAGAATACACCCACCGGTTCATAGAATTGGCCCGGTACGCGCCGGAAGAGGTGAACGATGACGACAAAAAGCAAGATATGTTTAAGAAAGGATTGAGCCCAGAACTCCGGACCCTGCTCACCCCTCAGATCTACCCTGACTTCAACACTCTGATGAACAAGGCCATCCTTACGGAAAGGGCCAAGGCTGAAGAAAGAAAGGACAACAAACGCAAATTCCTGGAAAGCAAGGCCCGCCAGCAGGACCGTTTCCAAAAGCCGAGAAACTCCAGCTACACTGCACCAAGATCACAGGCCCCGATGCAGTATAGGACCCAGTCTCAGGTGACAGGATCACAGGCCCCACCCAGGAGCCAGAATACCACAAGGGCCCCGCAGAGCAATACAAGCCAGGTCGCCCCCGACAATAACAATGTTAGGGCCTGTTTCAACTGCCGTGAAATAGGGCATTACATCGCCAATTGCCCTTATGCCAAGAACAAGCCGGCCACATCCGCCTTCTCCAACTCGGTGAATGGACCCAGACCAGCCCTGACCGGTGCCAACCGAGTGCCTGTCCGCAACAACGACAACAGCCAGCAGACAAAGCAGCCCCAGCAATCCTTTGGACGAGCCCGCGTCAATCACATCGACGCGCAGGAGGCTCAAGAAGCTCAGGGCGTAGTGCTCGGTGAGTACCTAGTCAACTCAGCTCTGGCAACAGTACTATTTGATTCTGGAGCATCGCACTCATTCATATCCTCGAGCTTTGTGGAAAAACACAAAATACCCACGGTACTACTAAAAACACCCCTATTAACCCGGACGCCTGGAGGCGACATCAATTGTCAATTAGGCTGTCTACGGGTAAGAATCAATTTAAGTGGGGTAGAATTTCTAGCAGACTTGGTAGTACTTAAGTCAGGGGGAATAGACGTGATCCTTGGGATGGATTGGTTAAGCCGACACAATGGTCTCATAGGCTGCACTAACAAAGTGGTACATTTAACAAACCCCGAAGGAATACAAGTGATCTGCCATACCCAGGATAGTAAGTTTGATCCAATGATGTTCAGCATGGAGGCCAAGCCCTTAGAAGGAGTCCCGGTAGTAAACGAATACCCAGATGTGTTCCCCGAAGAGCTCCCAGGTATGCCGCCAGATAGGGATATTGAGTTCGTCATAGACCTTATCCCCGGAACATCCCCTATAGCCAAGAGACCCTATAGGATGGCGGCCTCTGAGTTAACAGAATTAAAGGGACAACTGGAAGAACTGCAACGAATTGGCTTCATTAGACCAAGCTCGTCGCCGTGGGGAGCCCCAGTGCTGTTTGTCAAGAAGAAAGATGGAAGTATGAGGTTGTGTGTAGATTACCGAGCTCTGAATGAGGTTACCATTAAGAACAAGTACCCCCTCCCCAGGATTGATGACCTTTTCGATCAGCTAAAAGGAGCCAAGTACTTTTCCAAGATCGATTTAAGGTCGGGGTACTTTCAGCTCAAAATTAGAGAAAGTGACATCCCTAAGCCAGCTTTTGTCACCCGCTACGGGCAATTTGAGTTCACTGTAATGTCCTTCGGACTAACCAATGCCCCTGCCTATTTTATGAACCTCATGAACAAAGTATTTATGGACGAGCTGGATAAGTTTGTCGTAGTTTTTATTGACGACATACTTATCTACTCTAAGAGTATTCAGGAACATGAGCAACATCTGCGGGTAGTATTGGAAAAGCTGAGGGCACATAGGTTATATGCCAAGTTCAGCAAGTGCGAATTCTGGCTGGAGAGAGTAGCTTTCCTTGGTCACATCCTGACCGCGGAAGGCGTAGCAGTGGACCCAGAGAAGGTCGAAGCCGTTTCCAATTGGCAGCAGCCAACTAACGTTAGGGAAATCAGGAGCTTCCTTGGATTAGCTGGGTACTATCGGAGATTTATTGAGGGATTCTCCAAAATAGCCCGACCCATGACGGAACTTCTTAAGAAGGAGAAGAAGTTCGCCTGGACAGAAAGTTGTGAAAGAAGTTTTCAAGAGTTGAAACAAAGGCTGACAACTGCTCCAGTGCTGACCCTACCGGACATTCATCGGGATTTTGTCATTTACTGTGACGCATCCCGACAAGGATTAGGATGTGTACTGATGCAAGAAGGGAAGGTCGTTGCATACGCTTCCCGCCAACTCAGGACTCATGAGCAGAATTACCCGACCCATGATTTGGAATTGGCAGCCGTAGTGCATGCCCTTAAGATTTGGAGACACTACCTAATTGGAAATAAGTGTGAGGTTTACACCGACCATAAGAGTTTGAAGTATATATTCACCCAACCAGATTTAAACCTAAGGCAAAGGAGATGGTTGGAGTTGGTTAAGGACTACAATTTGGAAATCCATTATCACCCCGGAAAGCGAACGTGGTAGCCGACGCCTTAAGCCGGAAACCCTATGGACCCAAGAAGGACAACCTGTGCGAGGAAATGGCACGATTAAATGTGCACATTGTTCCTCGAGGTTCCAGCCATGTGCTAAGCGTCAAATCAACCTTAGAGGATAGAATTAGAGAGGCTCAAAGCTCGGATCAGGGGTTAATAAAGATTTGCAAGCAAACTGGAGAAAACAAAGCACCGGGCTTCAGAGTAGATGATAAGGGAACGTTGTGGTACGAGAATAGGATTTGTGTGCCCCAGGAAGGAGACTTCCGGCAGATAATCATGGACGAAGCCCATAACTCAGCCTACTCCATCCACCCAGGATCCACTAAGATGTATATGGACATAAGACAAAAATATTGGTGGAATGGAATGAAAGCGGATATTGCGCGATTTGTGGCGCAGTGTGATACTTGCCAAAGGATCAAGGCCGAACATCAAAAGCCGGCAGGATTATTGCAACCCCTACCCATTCCAGTTTGGAAATGGGATGAGATAGGCATGGACTTTGTAGTGGGACTGCCCAGAACACAGAAAGGACACGATTCCATATGGGTAATAGTGGATCGACTCACTAAGTCGGCTCATTTCATACCTGTACGAACCACTTACGGTGGAGAAAAGCTGGCAAAGCTTTATGTGGAGAATATAGTAAAGTTACATGGAGTGCCTAGCAGAATTGTCTCAGATAGAGGGACCCAATTTACGTCTAGGTTTTGGAAAAGCTTGCATAAAGCTATGGGTACTAAGCTAGACTTTAGCTCCGCATACCACCCACAGACGGATGGTCAAACCGAAAGGGTGAACCAAATTATGGAAGATATGCTGAGAGCATGTGTCCTGACCTATGGAAATGATTGGGAGCAAAGTCTACCTTACGCAGAATTTTCGTACAATAATAGTTACCAAACCAGCTTGGGCATGTCGCCATTCGAAGCCCTCTATGGAAGGAAGTGCAAAACCCCTTTGATGTGGTCAGAAGTTGGAGAACGTACCCTAGTTGGACCCGCGCTCATAAAAGAGGCAGAGGAAAAAGTAGCGGAAATCCGCGAGAAATTGAAAGCGGCTCAATCCCGACAAAAGAGCTACGCAGACAAGAGAAGGCGAGAAATAAGTTTCAACCCAGGAGATTTTGTTTATCTCAAGGTCTCGCCTATCCGAGGAACGCGGAGATTTCAGGTACAGGGAAAATTGGCCCCTCGGTACATTGGACCGTATCGAGTTCTGAAGAAAGTCGGAGCAGTGGCATACCGACTGGAGTTACCAGAAGAAATGTCAGATATACACCCAGTATTTCATGTCTCGCAATTAAGAAGGTGTTTAAGAGTACCCGAGGGAGAACACGTGCCGGTAGAAACAATAGACCTGCAACCGGATCTGCGGTACCAGGAAGTGCCGGTCAAAATTCTGGACACCGTCACCAGAAGGACAAGAAACTCCGAAGTACGGATATGCAGAGTTCAATGGAGCAGGCACGGAGTAGAAGAGGCAACCTGGGAACGCGAGGAGGCTCTAAAGAAGGAATTTCCCCATCTATTTAGGAGCCAGCCGAATCTCGAGGACGAGATTCATTTAAGGGGGGTAGGTTTGTGACGCCCTGAAAATTCGCCAAAATAAATCACGTGCTAGAGTGCTTTGTTTAAAAGTCATTCGTCGTCAAAACCCTAACCCTAACCCTTGACGACCCACAGCGGACTTGACCGCCGTCCCATCCCGCACCGCTCACGCACGACCGCTTTCTGCGATTAGCGCTGGCGCGACTCTTTTCCTCGCGCAGCGCGCGAACGCCGCGCACGCGTGGCCGACCCGCACGCGATCACCCGCCGCGTTCGGCGCCGGCGCAGTCCCCTTTCTCGCGCAGCGCGCGAATCCCGCACGCGCGTGGCCGCGGCCGCCGCCGCGACCGGCGCCGACACGCCCCCCCTTCTCTCTCCCCCCCTTCCTTTTTTTTTCCCATTTCCCAATCTTTCTTTCTCTTTTCCTTTCTTCCTTTTCTCCTTTCTTCTCTCTTTTCCCTCTCTCTTTCCTTCCCGGCTTCCTCCTGCTTGGCTCCCGCACGCGCACCCCTGCCCCCCCCGTGCTGCGCCAGGCACTGGCCGCGCCACCCCTTTCTCCACGCTCGCGCGCCCCAAGCACCGCACGGCCGCGCCGCTTGCCGTGCCGTGCGCACGCGTGCCTGCGCGCACCGCGTGACGCGCCGCCCGGCACTGCCGTCCCGGCCTCGTCGCTCGCCCCATCGCGCCGCCCGCCGCTGCCGTGACCCTGCCCTGGCCCACGCCTCGCCGGACCGCTCGCGCACGCGCGCGCTTTCCCCCTGCGCGTGACCGCGCCGCCCGCCGCTGCCGCTTCCCTGTGCGCACCCACGCGTGGCACTGCCGCCCACGACACCGCGCTGCCCGCCGTCGCCGCGTCCTGCCCCGCCGCGAACGCCGTCGCTTCCTCGCTCCTGTGCCGGCACAGCTCCATGTACGGCACCTCGGCGCCCTCACCGCACGCCGCGTCGCGACGAAAGCAAATGGCCGAGCGCCATTAATGGCGCTCCGCGCCGCTCGCCGGCCTCCATCTACCTCCGGCCTCCCCACCGCCTCAATTCGCCTATAAATTGGCTCCCGCCCCGCTCCTTGCTTCCCCACGGCCTCCACAGCCACCGCCTGCCACCCCTCTCGCCTCCAGCGCCGCCGCCGCTCACAGCCTCGCCGCCGCCCTCGGTCCGCCGCCGCCCGGCCTCCGCACGCCACCCCGGCCCGAGGTGAGGCCGAGGATCGGTTCCCCTCCTCTCCCTCTTCCTTTCCCCCTCTCACCCGAGCCGCCCCGGGCCCTAGGCCGCTGGGATTTGGGCCGGCGCCGAGCCTCTTCTCCCCTCCCCTGTTTTCTGCTGGCAAGAGGAGGAAGAAGGGGCATATTTGCCCAAAACCCCCTGCCCTTTCCCTTTTTCCCTCAAGAACCTTTCACCCTTTTGCGTTTGTTTGCAAAAGAAACCCTGCCCTTTCTGGTAATCCAAATTACACCCTCCACCATATAAACTTAAACCTCCACCACTTTCTAATGAGCCTCAAACATATATAGAAATTACGACCAAGCCCTTTCCATATCATATACAATTACGAATAGGCCCTCGGACCCTAGTTTAAACCCTAAACACCCCGTTAACTCGTCATTTTATGTGCGAAACGACCTCCGATCGACCCGAAACTTTACCACGCCCTTTCTAGTGTAGTTTTAGCCGTGCCAATAAGAAACCACCCAAAGATATCACCCCTAACTCCGTAACTAAATTATTTCCGATTCAAGCCCAACGATAAAAGCTTTCAGTTCTTGTGCTTGATTGTGTGTCTGTTTGTTTGCGTCGTAGGACACGGAGTGAACGAGGAAGGCCTCGACTGCGATCAAGCGAACGAGAACCAGTTCCGTGACTCCGAGCCCGAGGGACAGTGCTACGATCAGGACCTTCCGCAAGAGTTTGACGATGGCAAGTTCAATTCCGCCCTTTGATGCATGTTTCTGTCCTAGTTTTTATAAACACAACCCAGTGGCCTGTTTTATAAAATTGCATGGTTTTGCGTGCTGAAAACATGGTAGGATAGCCACCCTTGTTTGAGATAACCCTACCTTGACCACCTGATTTTATAAAGAAAATGTGTGTGTGTGGGAAGGGATACAATGTGGTTTTGAAAGACGAGTTAGACGGGATGGATGGCATTTCTGTGTGAATTGCCGTTGGTGTGCTCGTACCTGTGTGGTTGAGCGAGGAAGGGAGATATCCATCCTGTCACCCCTAAGGACCGAGTTGATGTGACATCTCACCTAGCTTCTTGTCGTGCGAACCACTTGACCGTTGTATGGGCAACGGCTTAGCATAAATCCCACTAGTTAGCCTGATAGCCATCAGGAGAGCTGAGAGCAACGGGTGATCAAGGAGACGGGATAAGCTCTGTGTGACTTATGCCCCGGTTAAACCTCGGTGATAGGTCGAATGACCCCTTGATGGATCCCGCGGTGGCTAGTCAGGTCTAGCTAAGGTGGGTAATGGCTTTGTTGGGATCTGCACCGGCACTAAGGTGTTCGTGCTGTGGTACCCCACCTGTGGGTAAAGTTGCACACCTCTGCAGAGTTAAAAATCTATTCGAATAGCCGTGCCCACGGTATTGGGTAAGTTACGGTGTGGTCACATAACTAGTGTTTATCTTGGGAATGGATGGGCTAGTGTGAGTTGTTTGGAAAAGTGTCCGGCAGTTGTGCCGTGTGCTACGGCGGACGGGGAGTCCGGTAGCAGTTTAAAACTTGGATCCTGTGTGGATCAATATCGTGTGCTCCTTGGTATTGGAAAACTTATTTTGAAAGTGTTTTCAAAATGAACCCTTGCATATAACTGAGTTTTCCGCAAATAAACCCTAACCGTATCCTTGGATTGCCCTTTGCATTAATTCCTGTATTACCCCCTCCGTGGGTGTGATTGGACTTGCTGAGTACGTTTGTACTCACCCCTCTCTTACTTTTACAGTGGAAGACCCAGACTACATCCCCGAAGACAACGAGTAGGGTTTCGTCCTGCACCCAGTCTTGCCTGTGGTTGAGGCCACCGTTGGATTCCGCATGGCGCAAGACTCTGATGATCCTTTGTTCGTCGCTAGTGTAGTTGTGTGGGTTCTGGTTGTAATCCTCGCGATAGTGGCGCTTCACTGCCCATTACCGCGTAGAGTTGTACGGTGATGTACCATCTGATGTAATAAAAGTGTTATCAGCCTCCTGGGACTGATAAATCAACACTTTTAAGTCTTCCCTGATGGGGGGACGCTTCAACATCACACCTAGAGTGAGATTCTTGGAGATGAGATATGCTTCTGGATAAGATTTGTTTGCATATATAGTTATTGTTGTTGCATGGGTATATCCTGATAATTTGCATTACAGTTTCGAGATCATTCACCTTTGAGCATATTTATTTGATCATTGCATTAATTAATTGCTCTATATATCTCCCTCCCTGGCAAGGTGGGACTTGCTGAGTACCTTGTACTCACTCTTTTATTGTTGATGTTTTTAGCCGCCGATCCGGATTACGTGCCTGAAGACTGCGAGTAGTTCGCGTCCGCACCCAAGTCAAGCCTGTGGAGTTCAATGTGGAGTTGTGGTCGAGTCGTAGCGTCTAGTTAGTATGTCTGAGAGTGAAGACCAAATAAATGCCCTCGTGTTAACGATCATCGCTGCTTTAGTCGTTGTTATCATCTTGATGAGGTGTTGTGAATGTCATTAGTGTGTTATACGACTATGTACCACTTGTGTTATGTATTGTGCCAGCTACTGATCCAGAGACTAGCACTGTACTACATAATAAACTCCGATTTATTTGATTGGGGTACTTCAAGTGGTATCAGAGCCGTACTTGGCTGTAGGACGCGAACCGTAGGGTGTAGGAGACCCTAGGACATTGGTCTTAGGTCAAGAAACCCCATAGAAAAATTAGAAATCGTAGGAATCGCGTAGAAATAGGATTTGTTTGAAAATCCTGACCCTTATTTATTTTGTTAGTCAGATGACAAATGACTGGACCACCACCTACTGCATCCATGAAGAAGGTTTTCCCAAGGTGCTCTATGCCACCACTGTCTGACTTGGTATCCCGGGTCGCCCGGAGTACGTAGGTCAAGAGTACATGGAGCAAGGCACGGAGTACTGTGAAGTCACGGTCCATATTGGCACCAGTGACAAGTTCTTGGAAATGAAGCCTTGGTGCGTTACTGCTACAGGAACTCGCTTGACCGACACCTACCAGCTTGTTGCCCGCAAAGCCTTGAAGTATCTTTGCCAGATGTATGAATGGCATCTGGGACCCACTGCCATGAAGTATTACCCACCCTTGGACCGCAACCGACCAGCATGGGAAGCCAGAGTCCGAACCTTGGAGAACTTAGGATCCCAAGAGAATGACCCTACTTTCGTAGCCATGTCTGGGTATTTATTTGCCCTGGACGACATGTGCGATCGGCAGATTTTACAAGTAAAGTGCCTCACCGCACGCGCAGAAGCCGCAGAAGCCCGTTGGCGCAAGTTCCGAGTGGAGCTGGCTAAAGCCGAAGCACGCGTCGCGCACGCCGAAAGCCGTATTATCACCTTGGAAGAAGAGCTGATGGAGCAGGCCGACCGCCACAGCAAGCTTCTCAGAGGTGTATATTTAGTGGAGCGTGCTAAAAGAAAGGAACCCCATCCCGAGAATGCTGACCCACCAATTCTGGAGGGAATCCCACTGTTTCACAAGCCCAGCTCTCCTAAAAGAATATGCGAGCCTGTGCCACCCACTCCACCGACATCGCCTCGTGGTGAGGGAACCACCCAGAAGGAAGACCTTGGTGACCGTGCCAAGCCTGAAGATGAAGACCCTTAGGTGTCATAGCATTAAAGTTCGTCCCGGCCGACTTTATGCCAAGTATTGTATCTTGTGTTGTAGTAGACTATTGCCCTGCTTGGTTTAAATGAATGTATTGCTTGGGTGTCCTCGTTTGTGCCTGTTTGTTGGTGTGTGATTGACTGCTTAATAATTAGCCTGCAGTATAGCAGGAATATTAAAACATATACATAAATAATAATAATAATAAAACAATAAAAAATTATTATTAAGTAAACAATAACAGTAACATTTCATACAAGAGTCTAACCTCCTATCCCCTCCTGGTTAGCAGATGGTGAACTTGGCTCAAAGGGCCGAGAGTGAAGTCCGTCGAGCTGCAGGAGCAAGGGGAGCTTTCTCTACCCTAAACCCACTCCTAGCCGAGCACTCTAGGCGAGTGATCAGGAGGACCACGTAGAGAAAAACAATCCAGAGTTACCACCACCCCCGGCTGTTGACTTAGCCACCATTCTGGACCGCCAAAACTGCATCCTGGAGCTGCTAGCCAATGCCATCCTGACCCAGAACACCAACAGAAATGGTAATGAAAATGGAAATGGTCATCATGCCCTTTCATCATATACCCACAGGATTGTGGACTTCCACAGACTTATCCACCAAAGTTTGGAGGATCTGACAATCCCATTGAAGCTGATGATTGGCTAAGGGAAATCGAGATGAAATTGGAGGTTATCCATGCTGACGACAGAAATAAGATGCTCTTAGCCGTTCAACAGCTGACTGGGCCCGCACTAGCATGGTGGCAGAGTTATAAGGAAATTAATCCTGAAGCACGCACCATGCTCTGGGATGATTTTTTTAAACTATTTAGGGAGCATCACGTCCCTATTAGTGTGATGAAGTTAAAAAGGTAGGAATTCATGAGCCTTCAGCAGAGGAACTTATCAGTGACAGAGTACTTGCATAAGTTCACAGAGTTATCCCGTTATGTCCCGTACGAGGTGGACACCGAAGAGAAGAAGTAAGATGCTTTCCTTCGTGGCCTTGACCCTGAGCTGAGGACTTATATTGAAGCTTCTGTCTATCCTTATTTTAGCACCATGGTGAATAAGGCCATCACCACTGCAAACAACAAGTAGGATGAAATGAGGGACAAGAAAAGAAAATTTGAGGCAAAGAAGGCTTATTCCCAAGAGAAGACTTTGAAGGTGCAGCAACCTACCTTCTCTGGACAGAAGAACTATAGTAAAAATTCTTATCAAGCCCCCACCAAGACCTACCAACCATCCACTTACAAGCCACCCACTTCTCCCGCAAAAACCCAAGGATCTTTCCAGAAGCAGTAGACGGGAGGAAGTCAAGTGACCAATCCGAAGGCTTGTTTCAATTGCAGAGAGGTTGGACACTTCATTGCCAATTGCCCTTACAAGAAAGCAACCCCATCGGTCTTCTCCAATTCTGTGAATGGACCAAAGCCAATGACTGGGATCACTCGTGGGACCACTGACAAGACACAACCATCCTTTGGAAAAGCCAAGGTGAAACATGTGTATACTGAGGAAGCCGAGGATGCACCAATAGTAATACTCGGTGAGTTCCTAGTCCAATCCTTCCTAGCTACGGTACTTTTTGATTCCGGAGCCTCCCACTCTTTTATTTCGTCGTATTTCCTGGAAACCCATGATATACCCACCGTAGCCTTGAAAAAGCCATTAATAACTAAACCCCCTGGAGGCCACATCCCATGCCACTTAGGAGTGATCAACATTCCTATTAATCTAAGTGGGGTAGTATTCCTCACCAACCTAGTGGTCCTAAATTCCCACGGAATAGATGTAATCCTTGGAATGGACTGGCTATCCAAACACCGAGGGAACATCGCCTGTGCGGAAAGAACTGTTACTGTCACAAACCACCAAGGAAAAACTATCACTTGTCACATCAGACCAAGCCTATCTGACTCCTTTGTCCACAACCTAAAAGTTGAAAACCCTGAAGATGTCCCCATAGTAAAGGAGTACCTTGATCTGTTCCCTGAAGAGTTGCCTGGAATGCCACCCAAATGAGAAATTGAGTTTGTAATAGACATGGTCCCTGGGACCGCACCTATTTCCAAGAGACCCTATAGGATGGCAGCCACTGAGTTGGCAGAACTTAAGAATCAACTCATTGAGCTTGAGCAGAAAGGATACATAAGACCTAGCTCGTCACCGTGGGGAGCACCAGTCCTTTTTGTAGCAAAGCAGGATGGAAGCAAGAGAATTTGTGTGGACTACCGAGCCCTGAATGAAGTAACCATAAAGAATAAGTACCCACTGCCAAGAATCGATGATCTATTTGATCAACTAAAGGGAGCCAAGTATTTCTCAAAAATAGATCTGAGGTCGGGGTATTATCAGCTAAGGATTAGGACTGAGGACGTGCCTAAAACAGCTTTTGTGACCCGTTATGGACAATACAAGTTCACAGTAATGTCGTTTGGACTAACCAATGCTCCGGCCTACTTCATGAACCTCATGAACAAGGTGTTTATGGAAAAACTAGATAAATTTGTCGTTGTCTTCATCGATGACATATGTCTATTTTCAAAGTGCAGAAGAGCATGGTCAACACTTAAGGATTGTCCTTGGGAAGTTAAGGGATCATCAACTGTATGCCAAGTTCAGTAAATGTGAATTTTGGCTACAGAAAGTAAGCTTCCTAGGACACAACCTGACCGCTGAAGGAGTGGCCGTGGATCCTGAGAAAGTGACAGCAGTGGCAAATTGGAAGAGGCCAACTACTGTCACAGAAATTTGGAGTTTTCTTGGACTAGCTGGCTATTACCGAAGATTTATTGAAGGATTTTCTAAGATAGCCAGACCAATGACAAAGCTACTCCAGAAGGACAGGAAATTCGAATGGACCGGTGCATGTGAAATAAGTTTTTGTGAGTTGAAGAGGAGGCTAACTACCACCCCGGTGTTAGTCCTACCAGATATTCGCAAAGACTTCACCATATATTGTGATGCCTCTAGACAAGGCTTAGGCTGTGTGCTTATGCAAGAAGGAAGAGTAGTAGCCTATGCCTCTAGGCAGTTGAAGACCCATGAGCAAAATTACCCAACCCATGACTTAGAATTAGCAGCCGTGGTCCATGCTCTTAAGATTTGGAGACATTATTTAATTGGGAACAAGTGTGAGATTTATACGGACTACAAGAGTCTTAAATATATCTTCACCCAATCAGACTTGAATCTGAGACAAAGAAGATGGTTGGAGTTGATCAAGGATTATAACTTGGAGATCCATTACCATCCTGGTAAAGCCAATGTAGTGGCCGATGTCTTAAGCAGAAAAGCTTATTGCCACCACCTGGTGACCCGAAAGCCGGAGTTGAGTGAAGAAATGAAGAAGCTAAACCTGACCATTGTGCCCCAATCCCTCAATTACAACCTTAGTATCCACCCAGTCCTAGATGACCAAATTAAGGAAGCCCAAAAGGATGACGGAGAGTTGATGAAGATTAAGAACCAAACTGGAGAAAATAAAGCCACAGACTTCAGAGTGGACCAATATGGAACCTTATGGTTTAAGAAGAGGTTATCTGTGCCAGAGCAAGGTCATTATAGGAACACCATCATGGATGAAGCTCATAACTCTGCCTACTCTATCCACCCGGGAGCCACTAAGATGTACGTGGATATTAGAGAAAAGTATTGGTGGAGAGGAATGAAAGGTGACATAGCCAGATTCGTGGCACAATGTGATGTATGCCAGCGGGTTATGGCCGAGCACCAGAAATCTAGTGGATTACTTCAGCCATTACCTGTACCTGAATGGAAGTGGGAGGAAATAAGTATGGATTTTATTAATGGACTCCCAAGGACCCCAAGAGGTAATGACTCCATATGGGTAATTGTTGACTGCCTTACTAAGGTCGCGCACTTCATACCTATGCGTACCTCATATGGCGGGGACAAATTGGTAAGGTTGTATGTCAACAACATTCTAAGGCTACGTGGAATTCCAAAAAGGATAGTGTCTGACCGAGGAGCACAATTCATATCCAAGTTCTGGAAAAGTTTACACAAGGCACTTGGAACCAAATTGGATTTTAGCTCAGCATATCACCCTCAAACAGATGGACAGACTGAGAGGGTTAATCAAGTATTAGAGGATATGCTAAGGGCATGTGTCCTTACTTATGGCGAGAACTGGGAAGATAGTTTGGCCTTTGCAGAGTTCTCCTATAACAATGGATATCAAACTAGTCTAAAGAAGGCCCTTTCGAGGTGCTTTATGGAAGGAAGTGCCGCACGCCGCTAATGTGGTCAGAAGTTGGGGATCGTATTGTCGAAAGCCCTGACTTTATCAAAGCTGCAGAAGAAAAGATAGCGGAGGTGTGAGAGAATTTAAAAATAGCTCAGTCACGCCAGAAAAGCTATGCTGACAAGAAAAGACGAGAGCTAAAATTTGAAGTAGGAGATCATGTGTATCTCAAGGTTTCACCAATTCGCGGGACACAAAGATTCCACGTGCACGGAAAGTTAGCCCCGCGGTACATTGGCCCATACCCCATCACAAAGAAGATAGGTGCCGTAGCCTATAAGCTGAAGCTACCAGAGCAACTGTCCGACGTGCATTACGTCTTCCATGTCTCCTAATTAAGAAAGTGTCTACGTGTGCCACAAGAGCAAGTAGTACCTGACACTTTGGACCTACAAGATGATCTGAGATATCAAGAAGTACCCATTAAGATCTTGGACACCATGGCCAGAAGAACCCGGACGAGGACCATTAACATGTGTAAGGTTCAATGGAGCCGGCATTCCGAGGCAGAAGCAACATGGGAAAGAGAAGATGCGCTTAAGGAGGAGTTTCCCTATCTGTTCAAGGATCACACCGAATCTCGAGGACGAGATTCAATCTAAGTGGGGTAGGTCTGTCACATCCTGAATTTTCAATTCCGCAATTACCTTAGAATTAGCTTAATTAATAACTATCCAAGTATTTAACTAGAAAAGATTAGTAAATAAAAAAATAATAATAATAAAATAAATTAAACATTAAATCGAGCTGTACAATATATTGGCTCTCTAGACTTCATAAATTAATGACAAATACGCAGACTATATTCATTCATGCACCAGACGCAAAACTCCATACGCGCGGATAGAACTCCGTACAGCTCTAGCGTCTCGCAGCGCCAGCACCTTCTTGAAAGAGCTCGCCCCTTCCCTCGCCACCGCCATTCTGTGTCAGCCGTTTCCCTGACCGCGCGCTGCCATCTGCCTGCCTCTCAGCTAGAAAGAGAGGAGGAAGAGATGAGGCGTGGGAGAGAGAAGAGAAAGAAAAGAAAGAGCGATGAGATGTGAGATAGAGAGAGAGAGATGAAACGTGATAAGGAATGGAGAGAAATGAGACATGACATGCATGTGTGGTGCAAGTTGACTACTATGCCTTGATGTGAAATGGCGAGCTGCAGAGGCACAAGTAACCAGCCCTCTCTCTCGAACTATCCCTGCAGCATTCAACACAGAGTAACCAAAGAGAATAGTTCGCGCACGGTACGCGTCGTCGTACGCTCGCTGCAGCGCAACCTTATCTCCTCGCACTGTGCCGAACCGTCTTATCCCGTTTATAAAAAGACAGCGGCGCTGGTTTGCGATCTCTCGCCAAACACTGAAAAACCAATCGACCCTCTCCCAAGAATCACTGAGCTTTCTCCAACTCGCAGTAACAAGGTAGCCATTCCCGCTGATCTCCGAACTCGTTTTTCATTTCCGAAATTAATACACAGCCACACTGTAAATTTCATATCTCACCCATCCGAGCTCCGAATCACCCAATTCTTCTTCCTAAATTAATATAAATTCAAGTGCTATTTTATAATGATGATTGTGTGCTGAGCTTGATTGTCTGTGTGATTATTTGATGCGATAAAGAGGCTGTACCCGAGGAAGATCCCGTCGAGCAGAACGACCATGTGATGGGTGTTGAGAACGTTAGCGAGGACGAAGGCAAGTCTCACAGACCCTTTGATCATATTGATCCTATGAATGATTGCTTATAGTAGAGCCTGGATAGGTGATCATTGCATAGTTGAATGCATTGCCGTTGTGAACCTCATTGACTGCCTTGATTTGCATATTGTGATTTTGAATGCCTTGATATGAGTCTGCATTTAATATTTATTATTCCTTGTTATTGGATGCATGGTTAAATACTTGTCTATGTTTGAGAAGTGATAATGATTTATGGACAAGGCCGTGTAAGTACTACCGTTGGTGTAGGCTTACGCTCAAGCGCTATCGTGGTGATAGACTTGGGTAGGCGAGTTTTGTGATTAAGGATTTGTGGTTGTGGTGCCATCTCACCTAACCTTTGTTCGTACAACCACTCGATCCTGTATGGGCAGGGCATAGGCTAATCCCACTGGCTATTTCGGTGACCGTCCTGACATTGAGTTGATTTATATTTGAGACCGATAGTGGTCTGGATATAATGATGGTGCTGGACGGGTTTATCCATCCGGGATAGGCCATGGCTGGGTGTCGCCTATGTTCGGGCCGTGCTGAGCGGTTCCGGCTTGTGGGTAAAGTGTACAAGCTCTGCAGAGTCTGAAAATCCATTCAAATAGCCGTGTCCTCGGTATAGGACAGGTTACGGTGTGGACATCACACCTAGAGTGAGATTCTTGGAGATGAGATATGCTTCTGGATAAGATTTGTTTGCATATATAGTTATTGTTGTTGCATGGGTATATCCTGATAATTTGCATTACAGTTTCGAGATCATTCACCTTTGAGCATATTTATTTGATCATTGCATTAATTAATTGCTCTATATATCTCCCTCCCTGGCAAGGTGGGACTTGCTGAGTACCTTGTACTCACTCTTTTATTGTTGATGTTTTTAGCCGCTGATCCGGATTACGTGCCTGAAGACTGCGAGTAGTTCGCGTCCGCACCCAACTCGAGCATGTGGAGTTCAATATGGAGTTGTGGTCGAGTCGTAGCGTCTAGTTAGTATGTCTGAGAGTGAAGACCAAATAAATGCCCTTGTGTTAACGATCATCGCTGCTTTAGTCGTCGTTATTATCTTGATGAGGTGTCGTGAATATCATTAGTGTGTTATACGACTATGTACCATTTGTGTTATGTATTGTGCCAGCTACTAATCCAGACACTGGCACTGTAGTATATAATAAACTCTGATTTATTTGATGGGGTTACTTCACCCTGGCCCCTTCATTTTCTGATTCCGCCGCTGCCAAAGCAAGTCAACCGCATCTTTCCCCATTGCCTTGCATCTCCTGCCTTCGCCGGCACGGAGGGGCACACAAGATGGACTGGTCCGATCTGCCGGCCGATCTCGTCGCGGCAGTCGCCGACAGGCTCGGCACCGAGCTCGCTGACCTCGCGCGCTTCCGCTCGGTGTGCCGGCCATGGCGGTCGGGATCCGCGGCGCACGCCGCGCGCCTCCGCGTCCCTCTGCTTCTGATACCGATGATGTCCTACGACACCAGCGCGGAACGCCTCGTCTGGTCCCTCGCCGACGACCGCCTCCGGGAGGCCCCCCTGCCAGAGGCGCGCGGCGGCCACTCCTTCGTCTTCGCCTCCCACCACGGCTGGATCCTGACCGTCGTCGCCGGTGACGGCGGCTTGAAGGCCACTCTGGTGTACCACTTCACCGGCGTCTCGGAACAGCTGCCCCGCCTGCCCTCCTCGTTCGGTGGCAAGGGCGGACGGAGGGTGACCCTCGATGGCCTGTCGTGGGATCGGTCCCCGCACGGCGTCGTGGTCTCCCCGGGCAAAGGCGCGTTCTTCTGCCGCCCCGGCGACGGATCGTGGAGGAGCGTCGGCTGCCCTTCCGCCGCAGTCACCAGCGTCACCGCCTGCGACGGCGCGCTTTACCTATTCGACAGGAAAACCTGCAGCGCGACCGTCGTGGACGCCGAAACCTTGGCCGTGGTGGCCGTGATCGAGGCCCCCACGCTGGAGGTGCCCGGGTGGGAGCGGAAGGAAATTGAGGCCAACCTCGTGGTGTGCCCGGACGAGGTCATCCTCCTCGTCCGATCGAAGCTCCATCACCCGTGGTGCAGCGGCTGGCCGAGTTTCTGCAAGGCCTTCCGTGCCGACCCCCGCGCGGTGACTGGCGGCCGGAGCCCGAGCTGGTCGGAGGTCGCGGGCATCATCGGCGACCGCGCCGTGTTCGTGGACAACCTCCGCGCCTTCTGCGTGGAGGCCAATGACCACAACGGGCTGAGGAGGAACTGCGTGTATGTAGCGAGCTCGTACCATGCTGTCGACGACGACTGCGACTACACTTTGGATCGATACGGGCGGATGTACTCCGTCGCCGTGCTCGACTTCGCCAACCACACGACGGAAAGCCTCAGCTTTGGAAGCCTGGTGAAGCTCTGGAGCCCTGGAGACGGACAATGCTCTTCGTGGTTGATGCCTAGCTGCTGCAGTCTGCACTGATGGATCGCAAAATGCTTCACAACAAGTGGGAAGAAGTAATAAGTAACAAAAGGTGAGTCTCTTCTTGGTGCCTCTCGGAACAAATGAAGATCAGCATGCTCGTGTTTTATTCGAAGAAACTCGGAGTAAGTAAGAATTGTACGTGAAACAATAATTTTTGCAAATCGATTCGAAATAGCGGATCGAGACAGCTTGCTTTAGTTCAAACTCGTATGTGCTAATAAGTCCGTGAAGGCATCTTGGGTATGGATATCCTATATTGTCTCGTTTGAAATCTTAGACTCAAAATATTAAATTTTGTGTGATTTTGAAATTTTTGTTTTTTGTTTATGTTGAATAAACAGGATTTGAGAGAAGTAACTTGAAGATTCAACTAGTAATTTCAATTTTTTTTACCCAAATTTGACAATCATGATCCATCATTTAATATCTCTTTGATAAACTAAGGCCACATCATCGACCAAGTGATAACCGCAGTGGCAAAACCATTTCGTCCAAGTGATTATTTGCATGGCATCGAATAGTTCAAGGCCCTCGATCCTCGCCCCAAAAAAGAAGGAATGGTTCAGGGGCTCAAGCTCAACTGACGACCCATGTTTTTGCATCAGTTTCATTTGAGCGCCTCTCCCTCAACACAAGTCCATACTCCCCAGAGGGAACTGCGGCACAATGCGCGGAAGCTGATCGTCTAGCGCCATGGCCCCACAGAGCTCATGAGCTTCGATTGCCACACCACTCCGCCACTCCATATGTCACCGTCGCCACCATGCGTCAAGGTCCAGACAGCAATGGTGAAACTAGGACCAGGCGCCATCGCTGCGGACAACTTTGACGAACTTCATCGTTTCAGCCTTGGTTACGCACACAGCCTGCGGCAAGTCGCTGCGGAAGGGATGGATTTGTGGGCTTTGCCAAGGCAGATGGCCCAATTCTTGCGCACAGCAAGCCCATATAACCATCGACCACTCTCCTATTATAGCGCACGTGCCCCATAAACTTAGGCTCTGATTTGTAGGCTGCATAAGAATTTATTGTACAGTGCAGGTTTGGATGTTTGATAGTCTGAATAGATTCGTTAGTCATTCTTCGGTTGTGCAAATAGCCCAATACAATCTGCATAGTGGGAAACACAAATAAGATTCGTCTCCGATTGTGCAGGCTGCACAGTCCTCGGCTGGCTAAGTTTTAGCCTCAGTCTAGCTACAACGGTGCAGCCCTGGGAGCAATAGTCATTCAAATAAAATCTTATGCGAGTCAAGACAAGATATACAACCAACCAAATAAACCCACAAAATACTACATAATCTTAGTTTGAGCTGGCCTGCGTAACTCCTGGCCAGATGAGAAATAGAGCAGGTGACCAATCACGCTTGGTTGGACTTGCTCGAGAGTTGAGACAGCGACACAGGCCGGCGTTCACCTCCTCCACCAGAAGTAACCGGAACACTAGCAATAAGCTAGCTCTCTGCTCTCGGACCAAAAATGGCAGCACTCAAATATCAAGCTAACTACGGCAGATTACATTAGCTGGTACTATTCTGGCCCGAGTCTAGATCCATCCCGGTGCTTGAATTTTTGGCTAATGATCCTTTTAGTGACGCTGACGTTCCTGACAACAATGACATGATGCTTATGGTAACTTTATTAATCTTAGAATCTACTAAGAGCCTCTTAAAATATATAAAAAAGCATACCGCTTTTCACAATCTTAAGCCGTTAGCGTATGCTAATCAGTTCTGCATTTTGCCAGCGATGGCGACTTGAGCTTAAGTAATGCTAATATCTACGGAATTTGCTAGTAGAGTACTGCCATCTGAAAGAGTCTGGCACTTCTGTCATTTTGCTCCGCAGATAACATATAAAAACAGAAACGGAGCATTGGATGCAATGCAATTAGAGCTGCCCTGGCAAATCATGGTTGCAAGAAAAAGTGCTGGTCCTGGCTGGACACCACCCACCGTTTAGGCATTTTGCTGCGATCGCTTCTCGCGCGCACTGTCCGGAGCCTGCACGTGATTGGTTAGCGATTTGAGGCTTTTGGAGTTACCAGCTACGGCATCAGCGCGGTTTAGAATCCTGATGGTGGCATTAGCACGCTTGAAAATGCCATCAAGCCAACCCTTTCTCCCACCATTGCTTGCACCGTCCGGCTCCGGCCATCCTCTTTCGCGTGCTGTAACTGCACCGAGAAGCCACTGACGAGTGCAGTTTCCAAAGGGAGCAGGGAGGGCGGCATGGAGGCTGCGTGACCACACGGATGGCATTTGTGGAGTTGAAACCTGAAGACTCGAAGAAGCACACCACCGATCTGCTTTCCGTTTATCCCTTTCTTTCACGCAAATGTTGCTACCACTTTAGTCTTGTACCACCAGTCCACCGCATAGGGCAACTGCTAGGTACACTTGGTGATTGTTGGGTTCTTGGGGAAAAAAAACTTCATTGATTGCCCACGTAGTCGAGTTTGAAATGCTAAATACTTGTACCTCTGGTTCAAAATAAGCACCAACTTGTACCTCTGGTTCAAAATCGACACCATCTTTTGTAAAACTAATTTTTTAAAACTACAACATAAAACCGTACACGCCAAACGATTCGTATGCAATGTCTACCATAGAAACCAGCAATCTCCCACATAATCCCTAGGCTGATGATATTCTACAAGGAGCATATATATCCACCATCCAGTACAATTTCTCAATTGAAAACTGGAACGGTCTCCCTCCCCTCACACTGAAAAAATTGGCAACGATCTTGCATCGCCATTAGCGCAGGATACCACCCGGTGTCAGGCTTAAGCTCACCGGTCGGTGGCTGCTCGCCTCGGGTCGCAAACCGCCGCAAGTCACCCAGCCGGCCAGCCCTTGTGTCTTCCAATCCAAGTGACCCGCCTGACCCCATCATATCACACGCTCGCTCACGCGCCCGCCCTCCGGCCGAATCAAACCACCACCGATTGGTTTTAACCCCCCACGAATTTTTTCCCCCGTCTCGCTTCCCCACCCTCCGTCTGCGCAGCCCCCAGATCCGGCGCCGCCCGCTCCTCGATCCCCGCGCCCCGTGCCCGCAGGTGAGCCCGCCGATCCGCCCCCCGCCGTCCGCCGCCGCCATCCCCACGGGGTCGCTCACGCCGCGGGTTCCTCGTCCGCCCTCTGCGTGCAGGTCGGGGGGTTTGCGCGCCCCGGGCACCGGAGGAGGAGGAGCGGCATGGCGGCGCCGCCGGCGAGGGCCCGGGCCGACTACGACTACCTTATTAAGCTGCTCCTCATTGGGGATAGCGGTGGGTGCCACTAGATCTCTCTCTCTCTCTCTCTCTCTCTCTCTCTCTCTCTCTCTCTCTCTCTCTCTCTCTCTCTCTCTGGATGTGTTTGTCTGTACGCGCGCGCGCGTTCGGGGGATCGGGGGTTGGGCTTGGCTTACACGTCATGTGGATCCCGCTCCTGCTGCCTGTAGCCGTATTCGTGCGAATGATCCGTGTTCAGTTTCTACTTCGTAGTAGAGAGCGGAGTAGATGTTGCTTGCTGGTTCCTGCTTTCTGCCTAACTTACCGTTCGTTCATCTAGTAGCCGCTTTGCTGCGTTAGTTTGATCTGCGAAATTAGGGGGCTGTGAAGGGAAGGATGGTTTGTGCCTTGCTATGTTTTTTTTTGTTTTCTTCTTTGGATGAACACTCAGTTGTGAAATTGCTGTGAGTTTTTTTCCCTTCATTGACGAACATTCAATTGTAATTGTTTGGTTCAAGGAATATGCACACTGGAAACAGTCCGATTTGTGGAAATGTGTTTTCAAAGTTCCTTGCTCAGCAGATTAAGTTGGTAGACCAGTTCAAAGGTTGACGTGTTGAGCTGATACTTCCTGGTTAAGCAATTGTTTCTTTTACCCATTCTTACATTGAGCAGACAGACTAGAAAAGAATATGTTCAATATAGGTGCTTTAGATGATGAAAAAAATCATTCATAGTTGATGTTCTGTCTTTTATTAAAACCATGAAACAATTGAATTTGCTGTGTAAGTGGATAGAGAGAATTGCTTGTTTGTGGGGTATGGATAACTTGTGAAAATGGCAGCTGTTGGATATTAGTTGGAGCAGTGAAACTAATTTATCGGCACTGGTAAAACATTACAATTTTTCTTTAAAAAACTTAACCACAAAATATGCCTCAACAAAACTAGGTAAATTGCTGTGTTCCCTACGTGATTCATTTTAACCATATTTCACTCTTTACCTAATACAGCGTTACTGATGATCATCTAAGTCGTTCTTGCTACACAAGGGTGTCTGTGTGTTCTATGCATTGATTTGGAGCATTTCTGGTATTTGCTTGAAGTCCATTAGTTTCTGGCATAACCTTGGTATTATGCTAATGTCTGAATCTTGCTCTAGTAGCTATGTCGTTATAATATGTATAGTTTTGGACAGTGACCATACGAAGTTTTGTTTTTGACTGAAAAGTTAATGTGTAGCTACGTTCATGTTCATTTGTTAAGTTTTCCATTGTGTCAATTGCCTGACAAGCCCTCTGTTACTTGTTTCTAGGTGTTGGCAAGAGTTGCCTCCTATTGCGGTTCTCCGATGGTTCCTTCACTACAAGCTTTATTACCACAATTGGGTAAGTCTCTTCGGTGTCATGAAGACTGTTTAACTGCTCATCATGTCTTCCCACGTCCAAAGGGATTGTGGTATTTGTTATGTACTCCACACTGATTTCAATGCTTGTTTTGTGCAGTATTGATTTTAAGATAAGAACAATAGAGTTGGATGGCAAGCGCATCAAGCTACAGATTTGGGATACAGCAGGCCAAGAACGCTTCCGTACCATTACCACTGGTATAATGTTTTATTTCATTTCCGATGGTCTACTTCCTTGAAATTATATGATAAACATTTTGATCCAGTAAACTTTATTTTATCTCAGCATACTATCGAGGAGCTATGGGCATCCTGTTGGTTTATGATGTCACTGACGAGTCCTCTTTTAACAGTACGCTCTTAACAACACACTCTATTCCCTAATGCTTCCATTTTGAACAATTTTAACCATTTGTTGACAATTGTTTTACCTAACATACAGACATCCGAAACTGGATTCGGAACATTGAGCAACATGCCTCTGATAATGTCAACAAAATATTGGTCGGCAATAAGGCAGATATGGATGAGAGCAAAAGGGTAGAGATCCCTGAAGTCATCTTTCCCTTTAATTGTTGTAATGTTCTATAATGTTGACCGATTTCACCCAGTGTCCTTTGTTTGAAATCACTAGTTATCATGCTTAAGTTTACTGTAACTGTTGCATCAGGCTGTACCTACTGCAAAAGGACAAGCGCTTGCTGATGAGTACGGGATCAAGTTCTTCGAAACTGTAAGTTTCTGCCTGAATCGGACCTTTTCAGTGACAGTCGTCCTAGTCTGACAGTAGCGTTCTGTGTTTTGCAGAGTGCCAAGACAAACCTTAACGTCGAGCAAGTGTTTTTCTCGATTGCACGTGACATCAAGCAGAGGCTTGCGGAGACTGATTCTAAGCCTGAGGTACAGATGGTTGCACCATTTACATTTGGAATTTTATCTCAACCAATGATCTGAGCAATATATCCTTGCACTGTAGGAGAAGGCAATCAAGATTAACAAGCCAGACCAGGGTACCGAGCAAGCAGCTGGTCAGGGATCTGCTTGCTGCGGTTCATAAGCGATGTGCGGTGTCCATGATCATTGGTTATTTGACGTTATTTATTTCCCGCTTGGCTGTTATAGGAAGAATTTGAAGAAGCCACTTATGATATACTGATGTGGTTGTACTCGTGTTTGCTTCCATTCTTTGAAGCAAATCACCTCTTGCTGTTGACGTAGCTATTGCTACTGCTGGGAGCTATTGCACTCTGGATTTCGGTCCTTTGAAAAAAACTCTCCCCTCCCCACAGTGTGTAATGAATGAAATCCATGTCGTTGGGTTTGCATTTTATCGATCAATGCATGGAATAACGTGATGCTCTGGCGTGCATTGTGGCATTGTATTTTGCCTTGCAATCTGTTTTCTTGGGAAAACAGACTTGCTGTTCTTTTGTTGCTGTCAGGTGTGCTTCCTCCTTTTATAAAATGTGGTTTGACATAATATGATCACCATCGACATATTTTGACCGTTAATGTCAAATTGTCCATGGCTATAAAATTGATAACATCTGAGAGTGATTTCAAATATTATTGTAATGATTACCGAATTTATATAGTATAATATAATTAATGAATTCATAGATTTGGCGTTTCTCAAAGATTAAAATGGTTCAATCTCAGATTTCATGCGCATCTTTGAAAATAGGAGTGCTCTTTATACCAAGGGATGTTACTGTGCAGTATAATTCTGTTGATGAAGAAGGCCCGGTAGAAAATAAGACCAATATACTTTTTGAACTATACGGGAAAGAATGGAAACAAACACAACTTATACATTTGATGGCTGCTTCTCAAAGAGGGCTGTCCAGTATCAAAGTTTTCTGCACGCCTTGCACCATGTCGCCAAGCCCAGCGTTCTTGCGGCACTTGGCGCAGTTCTCGGACGGCGCCAGGTTCAAGTCCAAGCAGATGCCACCGGCGGCGCAGCCGGTGCCAACGTCTTCACCTTCCACCGACGTCGCGTCCCCGGAACGGAGGGTCCCGGCAGCCGCCGTGGTCCGGTGCCGCCGCATGTGGCCCCCCAGCGCCTGCCCGACCGCGAACTCGAGCCCGCAGACGGGGCAGCCGTGCACCCTGGGCCCGGCCGCCGCCGCCGCGCACTCGTCATGCGCCTCCAGCGTCGCCCGGCGCGGCCCCGGCGCGCCGTGGTAGGGCCTGGGGCGCCTGTGGCTGGCGCGGTGGCCGCCCAGCGCCTGGAACGTCGGGAACCGCCGGCCGCACGTCTTGCACTCGAACACGCGCCCGCGGGTGGCGAGCCCCGCCGTCCTCGCGCCGCCGGTGCCGTGCCGCCGCTGCTGCGAGAGGAGAACGAGGACGCCGGCCGTGTCCACGCTGGTCTCCATCGATCTCCTAGCTTGCTTGCCGCTCCGATCCGAGCTACTCGATCGATGGCGCAAGTGCAACGGTGTCCAGGAGGCCTGCGGCGTCCACGGCTATATATAGCGCGACGCCCGACTAGCTTTACCTCAGCTCTAGTAGTAGGAATTCGACTAGCGAGTGTAAAAAGTTTCTAGAAATCTAGATGTCGGTACGCTTTTTCTACGCTGGTGTTTGAAGGGATTAATTGGGCTCGGTAACAAGAAACGGCACGTAGCCAGCCTCAGTGCCCCAAGCTGCCCCAATTAAAGCTTCATCGGGAAAAAAATGGCGTAACGGCGGCCGGGTTGTTGCGAGCTGGAGTGCGGGCGGGCGTCGGCAGCCGTCGGATCGCCGAGGTTTCGCGTCCGCGCGGCGCGGCGGGCGCGACGTCTGGACCGAGAGCGAGCCGCGGTCGTGGTAGCTCGGCGTCAGGTGGTTGAACTGGGCGCACTGCCGGAGTGGCTCAGCGTTTCACACCCAGGTTCGGGTTGGTGGTTGAAACTGGACTTGCCGGAGTGGCTCGCTTTGCCGGACCCTGACCTGAATCCATGTCTCGGAAAGTCAGAGCTCACATTCAGCACGCGTCAGAAACAACTTCTATCTGCACGATCTACTGACTCGTACCGGGTTGGTGTGGTTAAAAGGCCCCAGTCTGGACGGCTAAGCATAGTGTTTGACCAATTGTCCAGCAGGGGACACCGATGTTATGTAACAATGTCCACCAACCACTGTGATTTCAACCCTGACCAATCGAGAGGTGACGCGAGCAAATTTTATTGCGCACACTTCTTTGAACCAGGCAGGTTCTAGGCGCGTACTCGCTCGCACAGATCGGACGGCACGATCCAGCACGTCACGTTCAGCTGCTTGAAACGGATCCATGCTGAATCGCTGATTCTGAGTTCTGAGTTCTGACCAGGGTCCAGTCGTGCCAAGTTACCAACCCCATCGCCGAGGCAGGCGGGTGAGGCTAAAGGCTATCCATCACTTCGTGATGAATCCATCGCCTGAAGACAGCCTATAATGACCCACGAGTGCTTCTTTTTCCTCCTCTCCGACCGCCACACTCCTCCGCCCTTGTGCCGCCCTCCAGCTCTATCTCCAGCTCCCGCTGCTGGATTCGCCTCCGCCACCCACCGCCGTCCTAATCCAGCTCTCGCTGCCACCAGATACGCCTCCACCGCCCACCTCCGCCGGACCTCGCTGTGACGCCTCCGCGCCGCCCTCCAGCTCTGTCTCCGGTGGCTCCCGCTGCCAGATTCGCCTCCGCCACCGACCGCCGCCCTAATCCGGCTCCCGCCACCACGGGATGCGCCTCCACCGCCCACCTCCATCGACCTCGCCATGACGCCCCCGCCGCCTCCACCGCGCACCGAGGGTCCTCCACCACCCGCGGCTGGCGGCGCCTCGCCGCCTCGCCGTCCCGTCCACAACTCGTTGCCACCGCTGGTCCACCACCGTCCAAGACCTTCCCTCCGTACCCGCAGCTCACCGGAGAAACCAGCCCCCGGCAGCCCGAAATCCGAAGCCCTAAACCCTGAACCTAACCCTAGTGCGGCGGCGGTGGCAGTGCGGAGCCATAGAGAAGAAGCCAACGACGAGATGGAGGTGGAAGAAAGCTTCAGGGCTGAAGTTGGGTCGCAAAAGGTCGAATTGGCTGTTGATGCGGCTTCAGGCGATGGATCCGGATTTTGTAATATATGCGATGTATATCCACCGTGGAGGCAGGCCGATCGCAAAAGTCAGGAGGAGCACTTGGGACCCGGCTGGCTTTCAGTTCTGAACCCGAATGAACTGAAACTGCGCGACGCCGGCTCATCGCTCGATGCCACGATCAGGCGGGCCGGCGCGCCGTGCGAACGAGATCCGGCAGGCCGGCGACCACGCGCCAGCCACGTAGGCCGCCGCCGGTCAACCAGCGGCAGCCGCGCGACGCTCTCTTTTTCCTGACCCGGCTACTGCGCGGTCGCTGCCAGGTGGTGGCAGTGTGGAATCATCGAAATGAGGCCCAAACTGCACGTCAGCCCATCCTGACACCACGAGAGGCAATTTGGGCCGGACCCGCAAGCCCAACAACCAAGCCTTCTAGTTCCACCACTAGCCTCCTAGTCTCTCTGAACAGCGTCTTCCCGGTCCGCGCTGCGCTACCGCCGGCTACCCCGACCACCGTCCCCTCTGCTGCCTCCCCTGGCGCCCGCCGCGAGCTCGTCAGCCTCTCGCCATGGTAGGCGACCCCATCCCCCGCCCTCGCCCTTCTCCGCTCTCTCTCGCTCCACCGCGCGCGCTTGCGGCGCTGCCGGTCCCTTGATCTGCCCCGATCCGTCCCTCCGAGATCCGGCCCCTGTGACGTACTACCTCGTTCTGTCCTCTCTCGTGCCACCATATTGGGTTATTCCTTCTCAGTTTGCTGCAAGCGCGGTGGGATCTGCGGATGGTGGTGGTGGCCTCGATTTGTTGGTCGTTGTGGTAATAGGATTGGGCCTTTGTTGGTGCAGGAGACCTGCCCGTCGGTGAAGAACATCCTCTTGCTGGACTCCGAGGGGAAGCGCGTCGCCGTGAAGTACTACAGCGATGACTGGCCCACGCTCTCCGCGAAGCTGGCCTTCGAGAAGTCGGTCTTCGCGAAAACCCAGAAAGCGAATGCTGGAACGGAAGGTAATTTGCATCTGAATCTTTCTTATACGGGAGGTGTTACTGTGTTAGCTTGTAGTTCCAAAGCATGCGCTTGTTATTATCTCGTAATGAAATCATAAATCTCATATTGAACTCGTGAATCTGATGTGTGTAACTGTTAGAATCCGTTCCATATGTTCCGATGCTGGTAAGGCTTAATATATTTGTGATGGACTGATCACCAATTGCCATAGACCCATAGTTAATTACTACAATGGAATATGACTTTCTGCATTCATGGGGATGTGCTGTACATCCGAGAGGGGGTAGAGCCGCTTCTCCAATGTTAAAATGCACCATTCTTGTTTTCAGATTATTTTCCTCGGCAAATTATTACGCATTAGCCAGTGGTGGCTATGCCATTTTATTGTCAATCATATTATCAATTGCTTCTTTCACACAGCATACCTACCAAATCACAAAGAATAATATTACTCATCTGTATTTTTTTTTTCATGTTCTCCCTTGTATCTTCGATTAACCTCAGTAGGAGCGCTGATTTTATACAGATCCCACTCACAGAATCAATCTGAACATGAGCTTGGGCTAACTCTACATCTGACTGGCTTTAATTTCTCCTTAAACATGTAGATGTGACTGCCTGAAATTTTCTGTCTGCTTCTTCAAGTATTTAATATCTGTATTTGTTCCTCTTTAACAGCTGAGATTGTAATGTTTGACGGTCATATTGTGGTATATAAGTTCATCCAAGACCTGCACTTTTTTGTTACTGGAGGAGAAGAGGAGAATGAGCTTATTTTAGCATCAGTTCTTCAGGGTTTCTCTGATGCTGTTGACCGACTTCTCAAGTTGTTCTCTCTCTATTAAAGTTTATCTTTTCAACCACTGTTTGTTCTGTTACATTTTATGCTGATTGCATATGGATGTGTCTCCAATTTTGGTGGTTTCAGAAACATGGTCGACAAAAGAACAGCACTCGAGAATCTGGACCTGATCCTATTATGCCTCGATGAAATTGTTGATGGAGGGTAAAGCCTTTACATGATATTAGGGTTCTATTCTTTTGTTCCTTGTATTGTGTACATTTATTATCATTCCATTGCTCTGAAATCACCTGAATGTCATCTCCCCTATGTTTCATTTTTGGAGTGGAGCCATGGCAATATAATTCTATTAGGCCTCAATTTTATAAATGGTTGCATTCACTGGATAAAAGGTTTAGTAGCCTGGTGTTATGCACCCCAACCATGCCTCTAGTGGGTGGCACAATTTGATACGTGAAACAATGGCTTTTTGTGAAATACACACATCTTCTCCCCATTGTTTGTTTTGAAATGGAACAAAACTGAGTATCAACATAATGAATTGTGTATATTTGATTTTAAGGAGTTAGGTTTTGAGTTCTTGACAGCAGCTACCAGTCTACCACACCTTTGTGCTCTACCTCAATGTGACTTAGATAACCCCAATACTGTCTGTAATTTGAAAGTGAATCCCTAATTGGTGTCAAGCTCAGTGATATGGATAACAGAGCAAACTGTAATCAGCCTGTATTATATGCTCCATCACTATACTTAATGTTCTTGTATGGCTGCACAGGATTGTTCTTGAAACAGAAGGGAGAGAGATAGCTGAGAAGGTGACAGGTCATGGATTGGAGAGTGCTTCATCTGCCGAGCAGGTAGGCTGCAGCTGCATCCACTTTAATTTTGAACTGAAGTAAACTGGTTGCTTTTAGCTTACCATCTATCACTTTTTCGTGCAGACTTTAGTCAATGCCCTAACGCAAGCAAGAGAGCACTTTGCCAAGTCTCTTCTCATGTGATGCTGTGCTTTCTATTTGGGGGTGAAGATGGTGTATCATCATATAGCTATGTTTAAGGATATAATATATTCTTTTAGCATTTGAGAATGAAATTTTCTGAAGTCTATTGATGTGTAAAATGGCAACATTCTCTGCCCGTTCAGTTTTGTAAGCCTTCGAAGTTTGTGTAACGTGATTGTTCCAATTATGGTTGGTTCAGTTCCTGGTCGTTTTGCTTAACCTTTTGCTGTTTGACAACTGAACTGGCATGCTTATGGAGATAACTTGGCATGTCCTATGTCCTATCTTAACGAAGTTGGGCTACAATCTTCAACATTGTACTGTCTCGCTGAAACCAGCATTACCGGATTCTGCCAAAATTCACATTACAATTTTGTATCCATCGTTCTATATAAATGGGGTGCAAAAAGCACAGAAAACAACTGCGAAGCTCACGTTGTCTACTCGCTGGCGGTGACATGATGAGACAGGTCATCTCTCTGCTTGACTGCATTGTCATCTGCGACGTTGCTGAACTGCTGCTTGTAGCCATGGTCATGGTCGCCCGGAACCAGCATCTCTTTGCTTGGAGTGCCTTCCATGTCGATGATGATGTTCGTGATCAAGCAGCAGACGAAAATGATCCTCGGCAGCCGGTGCTTGTCAGGCCTCCACAGCTCTCCCTGGATGACCCGCCACCTCCCCTTGAGCGTCGCCAATGCGGTCTGCACCACCTTCGTGGCCGCCGTGTGCCTCTTGTTGAATTCCACATTGGCCGCAGGGAGACCCTGTCCTTGGTATGGGGTCATCAGCCAGGGAAGTAGAGGATAGCTCGAGTCTCCAACGATATATTCCCTGACCGCTGAACCTCCAGGAAGCTCCATTTGCCCGTCCAGCCTGATGCCTTTCTCGCACAGCCTATACAAGCCTGAAGTGCGCAGGATGCATGAGTCATCCAAGCTCCCAGGCCAGCCACTGACAATGTCTCTGAACCTCATGTCGGTGTCGACAACAGCCTGCAGCACCATGCTGTTTTTGTTCTCATTGTCCAACCAGACCCTGCTGTTGGGCTGAGCTGAGGAACACATGAGAATGTGTGTGGTGTCAATGGCACCGCAGCAGTTTGGGAGGCCATAAATCTTCTCAAATCTCGCCTTGATGGTTGCCATCTCCTCAGGGCTCGGCCACTTCAGGTGACAGATGGCGCGCTCCTCCATGGACTCAATGAACCGCCATGTGATGTTTGAGATGGCTGAGTGATTCATGCCAAACCATATTCCTATGTTCTGCAGTGACTCCCCTGTTGTCAGCCTCATCAGAGCCACTGCGACCTGGTCCTCCACGTCTAGTATTGTCTTGTCACCAAACCTGAAGTTTCTGAAACCATATGTCTTCGTTGTCAGATCCTTCTTGACAAGCAAGCAGATATAGTCGAAGGTCTTTCTTGACATCTTTAGGACAGACTCTATTGTCTGGTATTCTCTTGGGAAAGAGGAATGTCCTGTGGCAACAACAGAAAAAAAGATGTAGTAGTGTTACTAGGCAAATACATAATATATATGTTATGCATCAGGAACATGAGGGCTCTATCTACGGAAGGCGAATAATTTAAAATGTAGAGAAAAGGATATCTATCAGAAAATGCTAGGCACAACATGCTTTACATCTAGAGTGACACAGATGATAATGGCTATGTAATTATGAAGCAATCTAAAATGTAACCCTTTGCAAACAATATTGCATAGATGTGTGCAGCATTGTCCAACGAAACCAAATGTTTAAGGCAGATATATTGTTGATCATAACATACATATCCAGATAAGTGTATGAATTTGAGGGTATAATTTCGTTACATAATTTTGCCCAAGAAAATGCAGGAGATATGCATGCCTTGGAGCAAAAAAACTGAGGACATAGTTTTAGGTTTAACCCTTCACATATTCATTCAACAAAACTTTGAATTTTGAGTTTCAGGCTCAGATTTTGTAGTCAATGAGGCCATTTAATTTTAATAACATCTAAATGACCCTACTAACGCCTGGCATATCTTCCAGTTTACGAGTCGAGATAAGATCTAACATCTGTGGAATTGTGGTATGAACCCTCCTGCATATTTTAGAAAAGTAAAAGAATTGTGGTCTGCAATAATTTTCTTCAAAAATAAAGGAGTTCTAAACAAACTTCTGGTTGCCACAATTGACCTCTGAACTTGACTAAGTCACACCAAACACTGAGGATATATTACAACGAATAGTGCACAAGGATGTTGAAACTATCAGATTGCATTACAATTCTCCATAGAAGCCCGTTTGTTGGAGATCCACTCACAATACACCTAGTTCCGAAGTTCTTGTGAATGATGCCAAGTAACTGCACGTTCTTCAAGTACAATGCTCGTCACAGTACTAGAGAACTCGAGCTCTCAATGCTTGTATAAATACACTAGTTGACTCCGAAATTGCCACTTGAAAAAGCATACCCAAACTTTAGCAAAAACAATAACATACCACAAGTAACAATCATACCACTAATATTTACAACTGACTTTCAGTTTCCTAAGACCTTTTCCTGTAAAAACCCACTGTCTAATTGGGAGAACCTACTCATAAGTCATAATGAAACATCTTCAAATTTTCACAATATCACAGAAATACTGATACAGTTTCAAAACTGCAAAATCACTGTTGGAATGTTCAGTCAGCAGTCCATCAAAATCAAAGAATTACAGGATGCAGACGTTCCTTTCCCCTTGAAGCTTAATGAACATAACACTCCGTTTAGGAAAGGAAAATTTTCAAGGCATTGTTGTGTAAATCGTCGATTGCCGGATCGAGAATCAGCTTTCAGCCTTTCACTGCAGCTGGTTTTGGATCGAATCAATACAAGTGCGCAAAAACTGCCGCTGCCTAAATTCAGCTTCTGCTCAAATTTGTGATTGCAGCAGGTTTACAGATCTGGGTTCCAGAACAAACATGACCAAACAGCAAGAAATGGAAACCAAATGCTAAATTCCCAAAATATGCTCTACTGAAAGGATGCAACAAAAGCCACGAGCAATCGCGTCAGCAGCCACGGTTCCAAGCTCTCAATCCACAACGCACCACTCCAATGCATCAAGCCCCTACGCACCGGCATCCTCAAAGTCCATCTCGAGCAATCAATCGATTAAGCTACACATCGACGCTCACAGACTGCAATTCCAACTCCCTCCAGATCCACCCACGAACTATCTCAATCTTTTGAGGCTCACGCGCATTACCCAGAACTAGATACTTTCTACATGCGACGGTGATCAAGCTTATCGCAACAACAGGAGCAAGTAGGCGGACATGGTAAACTCTAAAGAGCACAGCGATGCAGCCAAGGAAGGAGGGGAGGGAGAGGAGAGGCGACCTGCAACCCTGCGATAGAAGGCGCCCCACCAATCGCTGCCGTCCGGCAGCGGCGGCAGCGGCAACCTTGGAGCCGGCGCCGGCACGGGCTTCTCCGGCCGCTTCCTCTTCTTGGCACCCCGCACAGGAGCCATGGACGCCGAGGAGATCAAGAAAGGCACAACGAGAACTCGAAGACTGGAGGTGCTAAGATGTTGTGCCCCCGAAAAAATAAAGTGTTTTCCAGGACGGGTTTCTTTGGGTGCTATGAAAGCGCTGCGCAGCAGGGCATGCAAGAGAGCCTCCGCAGCCTGTGTGCTCCGGCGCTGCATCTGCGTGGAACATGAGACGGTCATGCAAGGCACAAAGATTTGTCCAGGGGAGATGGGCTCACATTTTGGATCGATGGCCTGGATCCATGATTTAGGGTGAAACCGTATCCTAAAGTTCGCGGTATGCGTTGCGGTGTACCTTGACACACTGTATGAGTTGGGGTCAGATGTGACACGCGATAGACGGTTTCACTTCCATCTGTATGAGCTGCAGTATAAAGTTTTGAAATACGACATGCTATTTTACTTGTAGATCCATTATAAATGGGATATGGCTAAACAGGTTATACTACAATGTTAGGCAATGTGCCATTTTACTTCTAAATCCATGTTATATCAGACACCTCCAAACTACTCTAAGATATAATTGTACGCGCAGTTAGGTTCACCATTTAATTTTGTGCTTTTTGAATTCCAAAGAATAAAATCGTTCAGGAACCAACAATTTGCGTAAATATGAATAGTAATTCATGTGAATGTTTGGAGTTGCTTTCAGCCAACTAGTTTGTATGGGGTCAACTTATGTGCTATATATTTCGCAAAAAAAAATTATGTGCTATATGATAGTATATTGATTTCAACTAATAGTATGGAATCATTGTGAGTGATAACATTGCTACAAGTGAAGTAAATATCTATAATAATATCTTTATATGCATGTCTGGATGTCCATACTGTGATGTCCTTGGTAAAACCACAAACAAACAAGTGGGGACAAAATCAAGGCAATGACCCATCTTTACCTTCTCCAGTTTTGCTTACATTGCCGATTGTGAGCCATTATATGTTTAGTGACGGGAGTATCCCGCTCCCCGCTCGTGTCGCCCCCAAGGGGCGACCCGAGGGGACCACCGCCCCCCCCCCTTTTCGGCGACACGAGGGGACCACCGCCCCCCCCCCCCTTTTCCTCCTGCCTCCTCCCTCCACCTCGCCGCCGCCAGAGGGCCTCCGCGCGGAAGCCCGCCGAGGCTCAAGGACGGCGGCGGCGGAGCTTCTTCCTCGTGACCTTCTCCCTCCCTCCCACTGTCCCTCACACTTCCCTCTCGACGGCGCGCATGGCGGGTGGCTTTAGCTCCGGCGGCCGGCGCTACGGCTCGGTGGTGGCCAGATCCACCTCGTGCCAGGTCGGATCTGCTCCTTCCCCACTCACGCTGGCAAAATCCAGGGCAGCGCGGTCGGCTCGCCGCTGCCAGCGGCTGGCATGCCATCCCGGTCTTGCAAGTCGGCCAAGTGGCCAGATCCGGCACCATGGCGGCTGGATCTGGCACCTTTGAGCACGGTGCGGTGCTCGGCCGTGGCGTGCGCCTGCAGAGCGGCGCCTGCGCGGCAGGGGCAGTGCTCGGCTGCGGCGCGAAGAAGCATAGCGGCGCCCCGGCAGCGTCGGATGCCCAGGTGCCGCGGGTCCCGGCGGCGGCACGCCGTCCAGTCGTGGCTCCGCGTGCACACGCACTGCCTGTTGGCCTAACATTGCGGCCGAGCCTGGTGGCTTCGTGTGCGCGGGCTCGGCGGAGGCGGAGGCTACGGCGGCGGCGGCGGCTCGCGCGGGTGCTCCGCGCCTCTCAACGCGGTGGAGCCTGGTCTGAGGAGGTGGCGGCCGACGCAGCTATGCGGCTGCCATATGCAGTCGGCGCATCGATGCCTCTCTTCGTGGGCTCGCATAGGGCTGAATCGGTCATGGATCTGCGCTCCCCCTCTGGTCCCGCTGCTCCTCGTGGCTCTGGTCTTCCTTGTTCAAGCTCGGTGGTAGCCATAACCATAGCTGTATACGGCGGCGGTTCTAGGCGAAAGCTCAGTCTAGCTCATGCTTAGACCAGCGATGGTAGCGTCCTCAGACATCACATCTCTCGCTGGAGGCGTCATCGAAGAACCTCCCAACACCCTTGGCCATGGATTCTCTTTCTCTAGGTGAACCAAGATCTGGCTTGCCGGATCGAGCAATGTTGGCGTCTTGACGTCAAGTTCTCGTTGGAGGCATTATCTCGAAGACAGGCATCTCGAACTAGTGCATGGTGCGGTGCTATGGTTCCTGCTACAATTTAGAGCTTGTGTTGTGTTTAGCGTAGTTGTGTTATTCGCGATTAAACCGCATTTTCATCCTTGTGCTAGGACATGGTGTTCATCCATGGTTATGCCGCAATCTGCCTTTAGGATAGGGTGTGTTGTATGAGATCTAGTTTATCTAGGTAGGTTATCATATTTTAGCCTGATTTTTCTAAATTAACTTAACATTGTAGAGTTTTGTCTTATTTTCTCAAAATAAGACCTTTAATTTATGGTTTGCCACACCATTTGAATACATTCAGGTGGGGGTGCTCTTCCCCGGTGACCATTCAAAAAAAATATTTCCAGTGACTTGTGAGGTCAATTCCCAGAGTCAGGATCTGTGCACCAGTACAGAATCGGCTGCTATGCACCAGTACAGAATCGGCTGCCAGTAGTCCCAGTTCCTAACCTTTTTAATCTCGGTTAGTAACTTGCGAGGTCAATTCCCAGAGTCAAGTATGGAATCTGTGCACTAGTACAGAATTGGCTGCTAGTAGTCCTGGTTCGTAACCCTTTTTGATCTTAGTTATGGAACTGGGACTATAAATCCAGGACTAAAGATCTAGATTATTAGTTCCGGTTCCCACACTCGGAACTAAAGAGTCCGTGCAAGATAAAAAAATTACTCCGCAACTAGGACTCAAACCCTCGTGTATAGCTTCCTTTCCACCCTACCTACACATCACATATGACTCTAGTTGGGGTCCTATCCTTTTGAACTAACCCGTAGAGAACCTTTTATTCCGGGTTGATTCCGGGTTGGTAACACCAACTGGGACTAAAGATTTGGACTTTTAGTCCCGTTTCGAGCCACCAACCGGGACTAAAGATAGATTTTTAGTCCCGGTTGATGGCTGCAATCGGGACTAAAGAGCCCTCCCGCCCCCAAACCATTGGATACGGGACTAATATTAGTCCCAGGTCCAACTATGGTCGGGATAAATATCAAAGATCAAAGACCATTTGTGTACTAGTGGTGGTATAACCAAGCTGCCAAGCTCAAACCCTGAAAGGAGCAAATAGTCCAGTCAAATTTGATTAATACTCGTATATATAGTTACCCAATACTTTCCAAGGACTATTCATGGAACTATCTACTTAGAAGATTAACTTTTATTAAATTTTATCAAATACGTACGGCATAAGATACTATCCAAATGTAATGTGAACTCAAATCAGGTTTACTGGTGTATTTCAAAAAACTTATGTGGGTACCTTTGGAGTGAGTTTGAGGAACTCTAAATCTAATGTAACAATTCTGAAAGGAAGTCTTGGTTTGCCTAAAGCATTAAGAACAATGCATGCTTCTCACAGGTTGGCATGCTGTTGTTTGAACCCTGTAATGAGAAGAAATACAATTATGTATATATTGCAAAAATTTCAAAAAATGGGCCACCCATTTTTTAGTAGACATGGTACTTTTTTTTTCAAGTCTAAAATCCCACTCCAGATTGTAAAGCTAATCAATGGCAGGTCATGCTGGAACACGAAGGTGTGACTACTCGCACCCTTTGGCCGTCCGCGACTAATGGGGGTATGTTGAAATAAATAATTATTATAAGGAATATTTGTTGCTCATGGCTGAGATAAAAGATTTTGTATTGATTAGGATGTATTGATTTGGAATGAAAACCGCATTTTGCTTTTAGATCCATTCTCTTTGTACAGAAATTTAGAACTGCGGCCTTTGGAATGCAATTTTCTTTAAGATCCATCCTCCCTAAACCGCGGTACAAGGCTCATTTTACTTTTAGATCCCACCTAAATTGGATATCTCTAATCAGGTTAATAGTGTAGGGGCACATATATATGATTTTGCTTCTAAATCCATCTAAGTCGGAACAAAATTAGAATTAGATGGCGGTCGTTCCATATTTTGTTGGTTCTACTTGCATTGGCAATCATTGAGATATAATATATCTAATGGCGATAATTCCCAATATCAAGATCATGGTTTCCAAAGGTCAAAAATAGGATTTAGGATACCCAAACGGCCAAGCCCGCAACCTCAAATGGAGCAAAAATTGGAATTTGATTCGTACTTATATAGTTGCTCAAATATTTTTTGAGGTCTATTCATGAAATTATGTATAAGAAGGTTACACTTTTGTCAGATGTCATCAGATACTTATGTTCTATGGCATTATACACTATCCAAATCAAACTGGTGGTGTATCTCAAAAAGTTATGTGGAGTGAACTTGAACTGTTATATAATTTGTGAACTAAGAACTCCGAAAGGAAATTTTGGTTTGCAAAAAGATATTGTGTGAGAAGAATGACAGTACATTATGAATAATTATTGTGAAGAAGTGTAAATTACTCCCCTCAACTATAGCAAAAGTCCGGATAACCTCTTAAATTATCGTATTGGTTCATTTTACCCCAAACTATACCCTTTGGTTCAAATTACCCCCTAATACAATTTGTCATTTTCATTTCTCCATGCATAGGTAGAGTTTTAAGTTAAAATTTTACAAGATGATAGTACATATCATAACACATGTTAAAAAATACATTATAATTTCTATCATTATTTTGATAGGTTAGGATATTTAATAATAAATTAATCGTTGGAGTTCAAATTTTATAAAATATAACGATGAAAAATTATAACAATTTTTTAATATGCATTGTGATGTCCACTACTACCCTGCAAAATTTAAAATTAAAATTCAACTTGTGTATGGAGAAACAAAAAAAACAAATTGTATTATGGGGTAAAATAAACTAAATGGCATAGTTTAGGGGATGAATTGAACTAAGTTATAGTTTAGGGGTTATTCAGACTTTGGCTATACTTAGAGAGTAAATTGAATTTTTTCTAATTATTGATAAGAAAGGCAGAAATAACTGAATATGAGAAATAGAAAAAACAAACACATCGATGTCGTATACGTTAACTACTCAATGAATTGACAAGAAATTTCTGAAGTTGTAGTCCGAATCTCTAAAAGAAACTTTTGGCTTTCACAAATATATAATGTAATGAATGGAAATTTTATTGTTCACATTGCAAAGACAAATGGATGTGCTAAAATATTTCCCTTTTGCCACTAATGAACCTTGTTGAAACTCCGGTAACCGGTGCTCTCTCTTTCTTACGAAGCTAGAAAACCATCTCTATTAACATATGACAATTGCTACTAATGGCAGGTTTTAGAGGGAATTTCTATCCTTGCGGTTGATGATGCGATTTGTAATAACCTATCCTCTTTCATCATCGGTGAGGTCCACTAAATCCAACAAACTTAGGATTTTCACCTCTTCCATCCACCGGCACATCCCAAAGTAGCCCACAACCAAGCAAGCACCATCTCGCACCCTCACATGCAACTATTGTACTCAGCAGCACCGGCAACCCCTTTAAAAGTCCAGACGCTATTGGTAAGCTCATTTTCTGTCACTTCGGTGCCCCCGCTATCCGCCTAGCTCGGACATCGTCATTGTTATTGGTGCCGCCACCCTTTACCATCTCCAACCCTAACTACCCGTATGCAGGAGTGGTAACGGATCATGATCCTGATAATCTCTTCACAATCTAATTTGATCCTTATATATTTTTAGCTTAAAATTAAATAAGATTAGAGCCCGATCTTTAGATTATCTAGACTAAATTTTAAAATTTTAAGACTCTTTACCACCCCTACTCATATGAGAATGCCCCTATTAGCATCCTCGTCCAATCACTATCCACCACCACCGCAACGACCAGTTTTCTTTTATAGCCTCATCGTCCCGCTCATTGCTTGTTTCCACCGCTAGACCAACAACCTCTGCGAGCATCACTGCATGCAACTACCTCAAGTCACACCTAAACTCTAAACTTCTAACCCTAAACCTCGCCGGAGTTAATGAAGGTCGTCGGATATGAAGAAGAAGATATCCAACATTGAATCTCATTATCACATCTTGAGACAAGAAATTCGATAGATTCCCTTTTAAAATCTGATGATAGATAAATGGTACTATTCATGTCTTTTCCAAATTTTATAGAGTCATTACTTTTTTTCGAGAAAGGACCCAAGTCCCTGCCTTTGCTTGAAGACATACAGGATTGAGGTTAAAGCTCCGGCTGGCTGGCTCCCAGCTCTCGAGCTCAACCACCGAGCTGCAATCAAATCTGCGTAAAATATGCCATTCCTTTATACGTCTTTCACGTTGCCGTAGACGAAAACGATGATTATCGTTCAAAGTATGCCTTACACATAAGTTTTGCTCAACCGAGATTTGAGGTCCGATAATGCTGAACGAGTGCACTGCGCATGCGTATCGGATACACAAATTGGCGTGGCATATACTTGCCTCCAGGCCTAGCTAGCGGAGTGGACCGGACCGATCGACCCGGAGCAGGAACCAACCCGGACCAAGTACCGAACCGGACCGGACCGGACCGCTCATTGTTTCTGTCGACGCCTCGGCGGTGTCGAAACCACAGCCACACAGTGACGCGGGCAGCCGCCGCTGGGCGTCCGGCGGCACACTGCGGTAGGCCGGCAGCCATGGCTCGCCCTTCGAAGCTCTACCTCGTCTGCTACAACTCCCTCCAAGCGCTCGGATGGTAGCCACCTGCAATCAGCGACGACCGGCCGGTGGCCGTTGCTTCCACTACTAATGTTTCTTTTCGTTTCCTTGGTGGATTCAGGTTCGTCGCCCTCCTCCGCCTCCTGCCCTGCCTCGCCCCTCCCGTCTCCGTCCACTCCGCGTACGCGGTCGCCGGCGACCTCATCTGTACCCTCCTGGCCTCCTCCCCTCCTTCCCTCCCGTTGTCTGCTGCCTCATCTGAACTACCTGCGGGGTCTGATACTTTCTCTTTTCTTCTGGTTCAAAGGCGTCCTGCAGACCTGCGCGATTCTTGAGACAGTCCACGCCGCAATCGGTGCAATGAATTGTTTAACACATCTCTCTTGTTTACTGAATTTCTTCTATTGTGATGCTTGTTGTTTGAATTGACGATGGACTGGTGCCGTCTTGATTCAGGATTGGTGCCCACAGCGCCGCTTCTTGCCTTTTTGCAGTGGGGTGGGAGGACTCACTTCGTTCTCGCTGTTGTCCGGCAAATCCCAGAGGTGAGATTCTTTGATGGCCTTAGAAGCGATCAGAGGGCTTCAACTTTGCTTGGTTTCATCACCTGGAGCTGAAATGCTTAATTCAGTTCACGTTTGGCAACTGCAGGTTCATAGCAGTCCGTCTGTGCTCATAACGTTTATGGCTTGGAGCATATCTGAGGTGCGGATGTATGGCCTCTTAATATTCTTTTTCATCTTCCTATGTCCATCTATTACGCACTATTGTTTGGATTGAGATAGGATGCAATGTCCTGCAATAACGATTTAGCTTGGAAAATATTTTGCAGTATGCAGTAATGGTCAATCTCAATTTGTGATGTGTTATTCTTAGTACCCCTATGTTTGTTGTGGTTTTATTGATAGGCTAGGTTATATTTATTATGCATGTCTGTGGAGTTATTTTCACACTAGGTTCAGAACTATTAGTATGGATATTGAATTGTAGTGGATTATATTATCTGATAATACTAACTAGTTTGTTTGAGTCAAGATGAATGACAGTGTTAACTGGTGATTACATATTGAGGAATAAATATTACATTGATATTATCCTTCAGGAGGTAAACGATACTGAAAAAGTTATAGCAAGTAGGCTTGAATGAAATGTGTCATAATTAAAAATGTATATACATGCACCATGGAGAAACTCTTGAGGGTCAACCATGAGTTTGCAACCTGTCGTGTATCGGACTATATGTGAATGTACCGTATTGCATAGGTCTGTGTAGGTACTTGGATCTGTATATCTTATTCTAGATACCTTATGTTCAAATTCTCCAAAATATGCGTTCATCAAGTTGCATCTTTTATGTTAGGTTTGTTTTAACCAAGTACAATCTGCTGCATGTTTATAATACAGGTCATCCGCTACTCCCACTATGCTCTGACTACCTTAAAAGTTTGTCCATCTTGGCTGACTTATCTCAGGTTCCATCCCATGACAATCTCAGTGTCACACTTCTATGGCAGTTCATTTTGGTTCCAATTTATATGCCGTTGCATTTTACATGTTGTTACCTTGTAAACAAATCCACAAGGTAAACCCAACTGATTGGCAGAAGTATTTATCTTTTTTGAACGCACGAGATCTTTCTAATTATAAAAAGGAAAATATACTCCCTGTAGGTACACTGCTTTCATCCCGCTGTATCCAATCGGGGTTGGACCAGGAGAAAGTAAGCTCAAAAGGTCTTCCCACAATAGTGTCACTCTTGACTACAGTTAAACTAAGCTTGTTCTTGCTATCCTTGCAGTGTGGACTATGTACCAAGCCCTTCCATTTGTGAAGAAGAGGAACCTCTACTCAGGTTTCTTCAAGAAGTTCTCCATAAGCTACCATTCATTCTTAGTTGTACGTCGGCTCTGTGAATCTGAAATGTCTTGAGTTACTATTGCGTTCTGTTCGACCATTTGATTGTTTCTTAACAAAATATTCAGCTAGTTCTTGTTCCTGATATGCTCCTGGCGGTTAAACAGGGCGTGCTGGTGTGCTATCCGTTCCTGTGGCTGAAGCTGTACATGCATGTGTTCAAGCAACGCAAGTCGAAGCTGGGAAAGGGGAGCAGGAAGAAACGAGCCTGAGAAAATTTTAACTCAGCTCAGCTCAGGTGTAAGTGTGTAACTTGTCACCGGCATGTGATTATGTGAAATGCAAACGGTCATTGAAGATTATTTAAACAAAGTCATTGTGAATTGTGGGGGGTGTTGCAGCTGATGCAATGGTGAAGGCTTTGCTGAATCGACCAGCAACTGAATATAATACTAGCAGATTACTGCGTTTTATGTTTATTTCAGTTGCTCTGCATTTCGTTATTGTCTATAAGATATGTTGCGAGTCCAAAGCACTAACCAATCAATCTGATGACCCTGAGCTGCTTGTTCAGTTGCTACATTCCGGTAGCCACACTGAACCTGATGACGCTGTTCTCCGAGTCTAGAGCACGCGGTTGTCATATAATTTTACAAGGGATCAGTGTCAGATTACTAATCATCGGCAGGGCAGAGTCATAGACACACTTGTTCATGTGATGGATGATTGCTGATTTACTGACGTTTTTGAGCCATCATCACCTACCTTGTCAGTCTGCCACCTTAATGTAGAATTATCACATCAATTCAAATCGCAGATTTATCCTTTTTTTTCTAAATACGCAGGAGAAGCTTGTATTTTTGCATTAAGAATTCCTAATACTGAAGTAATCATGTTTTTTTAGATGGGAGTAATCCCGCTGCATTAGCATTTACGGTCTGAAATTCTGAATATGACCTGCTAAGCCATCAAGGCGTTTCCGTTTCCCAATCCCCAAAACGCCAAGCCAAGCGACCGGACGGCTCCCGACCTCACCGCCGCCGGCCAAGCCCCCCGCACGGCCGCACCCTCGCCGCGGCGGGACCACCGCGCCGTTCCTCTCTTAGGCCGAATTATTCCTGCCCTTGGCCTCGCCCTTGCTTCATTTGGGCGCAGGCTACCTCTTGGCCACCGTGCTTCCTGCGAGCGCGACCATGCCTCAGATCACAACCGCGGCAGCCTCTTCCCTACCGGCTGCTCACTCCCCAATGCAAGCGACGTAGCGTATATTTGCTGATCAGGAGAAGAAACGGCGAGCTAGAAGGACCTGAAGGCGATTGATTTACAGGTTCGCAGCTGGCCAGGTGCCTGATTTGTTCTAGGGATCGTTCAGCTACTTTTCAGTGCAAATCCAGACACTTTCTAATTCAGGAAACTCTCGGTCTCACATGTTGCTTAAGCATCTAGATCCTTCAAGGAAAAAAAAAGGTCACCATCTCTTCAGATGGTCTACTACTCTACTGTAAGTCTGTAACTGATGACATTGTTATATTTTGCAATGTGGTGGGTATTTGCCGGCTCAAAAAGAAGGGAAGTGGCAAATCTGATTTCGATGGAAATTGACCTGAAAGAAGTGCTATTATCATGTGAAACCATCCAAAAGATGAGATCTGCAAAAATATCGTTTGCCTGTCATTGTCATGTGCAACTTATATTACATTTGACCCACAACAAAAGGCATTCAGGGGGTGATATCTTGGCACCACCTAAGTGCGCGATGTGTCCATACGGCTGCTGCTATCTTGCAGCTCAGAAATATGTGGTCAGCTTTACTCCACCTTGTGGGATTTTCCTTCCGTTATCTGCATGAGCAGATAAGTCCAAGTGATAGGCTGAGAGGTGTTGTGACACTGCACAGGGATAAAGATATATAAACCAAAGAAATTTTGGAGCTGTGAAATCTGAGTAATAGTAAACTGGAAGTCTGGGATCACCAAATGGATTGTGTTCTGCTGAGCTCTCACTTGACACCTCACAATTTTGTTAACACAAGGTATGATTTTTGCACTTGCTTTGTCTGTGCAAAAGGTCTTTGGAAGTTTCCAAGGACCATAAGTTCATGGTTTTATATCCTTTTTTTTTCAGTTTGTCAGCTCACCTGATCTTCTTTCAGGTTTCAGCAAGGCTGTAGTGGTCTCAACAGTATAGGAATTGCAGTCATCAGAAAGGGATGCCTAAAATTAAGATGCTATGCTATTGGTGATGAACTTGGTGGTTCAGGGCAAGTAAATCAACCGTTTAACAAGAGCAATAATGGATCTGTTTTCCAAGGACTCAATGCATCAGGTGCTTCTTTTCGAACTGTTGGTGCGGAAATCACTCAGGAAACAGGAGATTTCTTTGTCAGTGATGCAGAGGGTGACCCGGACAAACCTACAGACGGTTTCTCCTCAATAGATCAGGCGATAAATGCTTTGCGTGAAGGAAAGGTGGGTGAATGACTATATTAGGATTACCCTCCTTACACATTGGTACCTTCTTATCTCTATATTGCATTCGCACTTTATTTTGTATCATGGTTTCAGTCTGATCTTGCGATCTTGGGCGTGGAACCTATATTCTGTGGCATTATATTCAGACTTTCCGTCTGTACTTTCATCTCTGTATTTTGTTCCATTCATGGGCATAGTCATGGAGCATGCATGATCAAGGCTAACTGGACATCTCTACTTGAACATCATATCTCATATGTACCGTGTACTATATGATTCTTAAAAATATATTAGTAGTTCCCAGTCAAGCATGATCCATGAATTGTACAACTTAACTAGACAGAACAGATGCAATTGCCCATTCTTTCAGTTATAAACACCACATTGTGCTATGGGTTCATTCCCACAGTGAAAAACTCTGCTGTTCCCATTTCCCAAAGACCAAATCTATTGTCTCTAAAAATGATAAGACTTGGTGGAAAATTCAGGACAGGACCTTAAAATGATACTCACATTAGTAATGTTTCCATAGGACAGTTGAATTTAGCTGTAGAGTTAACTATTCATTCTTCTCCAGTTTGTCGTTGCTGTAGATGATGAAAACGGTGATATCGAAGGGGATCTTGTCATGGCAGCCACTCTAGTGAACCCGGAGTCAATTGCATTCATGATCAGGAATGGTTCTGGGATTATCTCAGTAGGCATGAAAGAAGAGGATTTAACAAGACTGATGATTCCTATGATGTCCCCAATCACCGAGATCGAAGACATTTCGACTGCTGCTTCCACAATAACAGTGGTAAAGATCTGTCATTTAATAGCCTTTGCAACATTAGACAATCCAGAATCCAAAATTTCTTGTTCATTTGTGCCAAACTTTAAGCGTTGTTTTAATTCTGTTCAGGATGCCAGAGTGGGTATAGCTACTGGTGTCTCTGCTGCAGATAGAGCAAAAACCATCCTTACTCTAGCCTCCCCTGATTCGAAGCCCAGTGATCTCAGACGACCGGGCCATATATTCCCCCTCAAGTACCGAAATGGAGGCGTGCTGAAAAGAGCTGGGCATACAGAAGCATCAGTTGATCTAGTCGCATTGGCGGGTCTGCGTCCTGTATCTGTCCTGTCCACGGTCATGGACCCAAAGGATGGTTCGATGGCAGGCATTACTGTGCTGCAACAGATGGCTATGGATCACGACATACCGATCGTTTCAATTGCTGATCTCATCCGGTTAGTATATCTTAAGGTGAATCCTTTCTGAACCTAGCTTCCTTTGTTCTGCTTTTGATTGTACTGCTTGCCTAACTCACCAAGAGCAAACAGACACTCAAAACTGAAATGTATTGGTTTTGTGTTAGCATAGTTCCAGGTTGCAACTATCGTTTCTGAAGGTTTCGACAAAACAATTGGTTTGATTCAGGTATAGAAGAAAGCGGGAGAAGCTGGTGGAGCTGATTGCGGTGTCTCGCTTGCCAACGAAATGGGGCCTCTTCCGGGCTTACTGCTACCAATCCAAGCTCGATGGAACTGAGCACATTGCTGTTGTGAAGGTAATGCGATTCAGTTCAACCACGTCTCCGTCTTCCAGGAAGTTGACTGGGCAGAATTGTCTCCGGTGATCTCAGCGTTCTTCAACGTCTCATGCTCGCAGGGCGATATCGGCAACGGTGAAGACGTCCTCGTGAGGGTGCACTCGGAATGCCTGACGGGCGACATCCTCGGCTCTGCCCGCTGCGACTGCGGCAACCAGCTGGACCTGGCGCTGGAGCTCATCGAAAAGGCCGGCCGTGGCGTGCTCGTGTACCTCCGCGGCCACGAGGGCCGCGGCATCGGCCTGGGCCAGAAGCTCCGCGCCTACAACCTGCAGGACGAGGGCCACGACACCGTCGAGGCGAACGTCGAGCTCGGCCTCGCCGTCGACGCGCGCGAGTACGGCATCGGCGCCCAGGTACCCAGAGCCCTCCATTAACATGCGCTCATTTCGTCAGGTTAAGGGGGAGAGTGATGTGCTAAAATTTAAGCGTTTTCTATCCAAATGTCTGTTCCAGATACTCCGTGACATCGGCGTGCGCACGATGCGGCTGATGACCAACAATCCTGCCAAGTTCATCGGGCTCAAGGGCTACGGCCTCGCCATGGTGGGGAGGGTGCCGGTGATCTCCCCGATCACCAAGGAGAACCAGAAGTACCTCGAGACGAAGCGGACCAAGATGGGGCACGTCTACGGCTCCGACCTCCCCGGCAGCCTGCCGGAGTTCGCCAATCCGCAAGACACCGCCGCTGACGAAGACGACGATACCCAAAACTGATACCAATACGATTGCAATAACAAATTCTCATTTCTTTTCGGTTATTCGTTCCAAACCATGATTCAGATTGAGAACGAGATTTTTTTTTTGAAAGAGAACAACTCTGCTTATATTGAAAGCAATAAATTGAGAACGAGAATTGCAGAGTATTATCAATTGCGAGCTTATTACAGTGACAAGATATTCAGATACCAAACGTGGCACTACCATTCATTTCATCGTTTCGTAAACCAGCATCACCAATTACAAAATACAAACTTATCATCGACCCCCTAACTAGGGGGAAGAGGCGAAGAACAGATAAGGTCAAAGGGGGCGCATCATCTAGCAATCTAGGAGGAGGTAAACTTGGTGACGGCCTTGGTGCCCTCGGAGACGGCGTGCTTCGCGAGCTCGCCGGGGAGGACGAGGCGGACCGAGGTCTGGATCTCGCGCGACGTGATGGTGGGCTTCTTGTTGTACCTGGCGAGGCGCGCCGCCTCCTGCGCGAGCTTCTCGAAGATGTCGTTGATGAACGAGTTCATAATCGACATGGCCTTGGAGGAGATGCCGATGTCCGGGTGCACCTGCTTGAGCACCTTGAAGATGTAGATCTTGTAGGTCTCGACGCTCTTCTTGGCCTTCTTCTTGCCCTTCTTGTCGCCGCCCTCCTTGGACGCCGGCAGCCGCTTCTCGGCCTTGGGCTTCTTCTCCGCCTTGGGGGCCTTCTCGGCCTTCTCCTCCGCGGGCTTCTTCTCGGCCGGCTTCTTCTCCGCCTTGGGCGCCATGGCGCACGGATCGAAGCGTACGGGAGGTTGAAGGAAACTCGAGGAGACTGGAAGAGTCGGTCGGGTAGGGTGGTTGCGTAGTGATGCGGCGGGGAGTCGGGTTGGCATTTATAGAAGGACTCGGTGGCTCGTGATTGGTTGAGAGGGGGAGGACGCGGATCTCTGACATGGCATGGTATCCAGAATGTTGGAAGGATCGATGGCGCCACTTGAGACACGTGGAGGAGGCTGAATGGGCAGAAGTGATGGGTCGGGGATCCTGGGACGGGACGGTTCAGGGTGGGCCCCAATTCTTTCATTTTTTTATCCTTTTGTTTTCACGTCACTAGCCAAGCAGAGAGGTCCTATACTGGTCTAGTAGGGAAAAAAAAGCAGAGGTCCTACCTATACGGGGGTATTACCTGTCAGTGATCCTATCAAAGAAAGAACGAGATAATAGGATGGGCTCGGAACAGAGTGCAACTAAGCGTGCGTTCGTTTCCTGGGGTTTAAAATTTAGAGGAGTCACATCAAAGAGAATCTTATTATTTAGAAGTATTAAATAAAGTCTAATTATAAAACTAATTGCAGAACCCTAGGGCTAATTCGCGAGACGAATCTAATGAGGTATATTAGTCCATGATTAGCGGATGATTACTGTAGCATCACTGTGGCAAATTATGGATTAATTAGGCTCATTAAATTTGTCTCGCGAATTAGCACCCAGCTGTGCAAAAAGTTTTATAAACAGACTTTATTTAATACTTCTAAATAGCAAGATTCTCTTTGATGTGATGGGTCTAAAGTTTAGAGGGTAGGAAACGAACAGAGCCTGAGAGAAAGATTCACTTGCAACATTCAAAAAATAATATCTTTTAACACAAACATTAAAATAAAAGTCCGATCACATCACTGTGTCCTTTATGAGACCACCTTAACTATATTTTGATAGTTTTTATACTGGAATAATTTTATTGGAAAAGCGGAACAATTATTCTTCTTCAAAAAATGTTCCGAACAATTTTTGGATAATTTTTATACTGAAAAAAAATTATTGGGAAGGTGGAACAATTGTTTTTCTTTCAAAAATTATTCCATACTATATTTGGATAATTTTTATACTGGAGCAATTTTATTGGGAACACGGAACAATTGTTCTTCTTTCAAGAAAAATTGTTCTGGAAAAAGGATCATTAAAATATAGTCATATGTGATCTTGTGTGATCTAGTTTTGAAGATCACGTTGTCACGAACACAAGGTACAATCAGAATTTTATTTAAACATTTGATCCAAAAATTATGAATGTTTTTCCTTAAATCTTTGTTTGCATGTCCACATCAGCGTATAGCTTGTCAACTTATATGGGCTATGGGTCAGAAAAATTACACTTTCAACCTTCTATCGGTGTTTCCTACCACCGACCGACCAGTGAATCTGTGTTAGCGCATCTGGTCCGGATGGTGTGCAAGAAAGATACATAGATTTATACCGGTTCGGAAGGAGTGTCCCTATATTTAGTTTGAGCTGCTCGTGTTCTTGCACTAGTTTGCAGTAGGAGGTTACAAACGGTGAAGAGAAGGAATGGGCTCCCAAGTCTCTGGTGGTGAAGTACTGTGTGGTTAAGTGAACGTTGTTCAACAAATGCCCCCCCCCAACCATGGGGTCCTCCCTTCCCTTTTATATGCTATGTCAAGGGGCAGGGGTCGGGTATGAGAGAGACAGAAAGGTCGCCAGGATCCCACTTTTCCTTCTCCTAGCGTGTGGTCCCCACTGGTCCTGTAGATAACGATGGGGGTGTCCCTGCGCCGCTCCCTGGCGATGTGCGATGTATGTCTCAACAAGGAGGGCGGCACAGGCTCCCCGACGTGTTTGGTGGGCGACGTGCGTCCCGACAAGATAGGCGACGTGAGATCCCGATGCGTTTTACGACTTGATCTCCGGTGCGGCAGACGATCGGAGCTTGCGGTAATAGCCTATCCTCTCCAGGAGTCGTGTCGAGGCACGTCCTTACCTACCCCCGTGCAAGAGGTTTGACCGCCGGCACGACCTGTCATTCCGTGAGACCCCGAGGCGTCCCTGCGATGGGTACGATCAAATCCGTTACCCCAGGATCGGACGAAGCGGAGCTCCCCCTCGGGGTCCGGCGAGGCCGAGCCCACGCCCTCGGAGTCGGGCAAGGCGGGGCTTCTCTCACGGGGTCGGGAAGTTGGAGCCCGTCCTCTAGTGGTCGGACGAGGTGGCTCGTATCTTTCTTCTAGGCTTGGTATTAGGCCGTTGGTGCCTTTCCTTCCGGTGGGTCATCGTGGTCGTGCGACAGTCTTAATTAGACTGAGCCGCATATTGCGGAAGAGTTGGTTACGTGAGGAACATGCTTTTCGGGGGATCCGTGATATTGGCCCCCGACAGCGACCAACCGTCTCCTATCCGCGCTCACGTCCTCTAATATTGCTGACCTGTACTCGTATCCAGAAAAATAAAAGCAAAGCAGAATTGTGGGCGTGGCATTTGCAGTGAAGGGTCCGATGCCATAGCTTAGAAAGCATTTTCAATTCACCTTACTTTGCAAATGGTGTTTGAAAAAAAAACAATACAGACTATGTTTAAACCTGAGTTTCTGCCAACGGATTTTCCCTTGCCAATTAAGGTACTCTCATATATTAAATTGCAAAGGATGGTTATATATTAAATTGCAAAGGATGGTTTAAAGTGAGGATGGAGCACATGGTTCACCCGATAATTCGTTGGATGTGCCTATCAAGAACTAACTACTCCTCTGAGCTGAAACATATTTATCCCCACTATTTGAAAATTTCTCCAAATAAAAAGAATTTGAAGGAACTAAGACTAATTTTATTAACTAACATGTGCTACCTGCGAAGTGAGTTTAGCTCAACTGGTAAGGTTTCCTGTGGTGGTGGAACCTGCCCATCCGGGTACGAGTCCTCGTTTCGGGCACGGCTGCTCACTTTTTTCTGAATTTATTCCAGAATTTAACCGGTGCTATTTTTTCAATGGTATGCCCATCGACAGCGAGATGTCTGTGGTGACTTCGTCTTAAGGATCAGCCAGCTCAATCATTCGGAGGTGGTTATAGAGATAGAGTTACGTGCGTGTATTCATAGGGTTGGGTATGTTTGTGAGCATATGCATATGTGTTGTGTTTCTTAAAAAAACTAAGGTGTGCTACCTTGGAGCCAATCGAAACAAGTGCATTGGTCTTTAATAAGGGGCGCATCTATATTCCTTAAATTCTCCTATAAATCCTAGGATCCCTTACCTTACATTTGGGGATAAAAAGGAGTAGCGATTTATATAGCTGAAAAATCTCTTGCTAGGACGAGTATGGTAATGTTCCTTGACTTTTGACATCCTTGTAATCCATATGGCTCATCCCCCATGCCATCTTCTTGCCACATTGTACGTGGTGTAACTCCTCTCATGAGGCGGTGGTTGTGCCTAAGATTGCAATCGAGTTTGACTGGACTAGGAGCGTATCATGTATTGATGCCTAGGTATTCCTCTTCTGCTAAAAATAAAGTATATTGGTACCTTTGGATTTTAATGCATGTGTCATCTTGAAGAGGCTCCCACTGGCTCGTTTAACTCACATGACACATTGGAAATAAAAAAAATGGCGTCGCCCGGACTCGAACCGGAGACCTTCAGTGTGTTAGACTGACGTGATAACCAACTACACCACGACACCTGATTTCTATTATTGGTTCAGTGGATTGTTTTTATTCTGTTGTTGAATAATGGTCCAACGGCGCTCGTACTTGACTTTAATTTGACGCCGCCGTTGCCACTGCGGTACTACCACCACAAGTGAGGCGGCATTTTGCTACCTGAATGTTCTGCACTTCTGCTACTGAGTCTTGGCCTCTTATTACCTCACAGTATTAGCTTTGCTTGTACGTGGCAAAATGAAAGAATGTACAACGACATATGGGCATCCAGAGCAATGTGATGGATTTGGTACTAGTTGGCGCCCCAACTCCCAAAACATTGCGTTTTGTTGCGGTGTTTTCCTTAGGCATCCTCTTCTTTTCCTCTCCCGTCGGTTCTTCGTGTCCTCTTTGGATATTTGAATTCTCACGAGAATATGCATCTGGATGTGTGCTCTTTGGATGATTTTGCTAACAGAGAACATCGCTGAATGATTTTTGCCAGGGTCAGGACCCAGCTCGGATATTTTTCAACCCACCTCCGAATTTTCTTTACTCTTCCTCTCCTTCCAGCCCGAATCCTAAGAAACCTCACCAGAAGGACCTTTTCAGAGACATGGAATAAGAGAGTGCCGGGCACACCCGAGGATCACATCGCACGGACCAAAATGGAGCTAATTACCCGAGAGGCCGAGAAACATTTTAGCATTTCCCTTCTGCTGACACAGGGCATACCCAGGTTATGTATCATTCACACGAAGTACAGAGGATAGTGGATAGAACACATCCGGAAGCTAACTAAATGCATCAATCACGCATAACTTAAGATAGTGGACAGAACACATCCATAGACCTAGAAAAGTCAAACTAAGATGCATTAGGCAACCATCACTTCTTTTTTATGATGTTCATCACGAAAATTATGATTAGGTGGCAGCATGTTCAAAACATTTTCGACATCGACACCCCATGCCACATAATACAATCAAATTTTAAGGATAAGCAACATTCCCGAGTTTCACTGGCGAAGAGACCAACACCACCATACTAATGACACTGAATGGAAAATATACAGGGGAGAAGCCGAAATGCGGGCGTCGGGTGATTGATGGTGAGTCACAGCACCGGTTGCAGCACTCGTTACTCCCCAGATGATCCTCTTTCAGAGCATTTCCTGAGATTTGCGAACAATGCGCCTAACCTTTTTCTTGAACTCGTCCCTCTTTTCTCTCCAATCCTTCTGCAAGAAAAAAATCAAATGTAAAAAAGAGCAGAGCTCATCTGATAGTTCACTACCCAACAACAGCAGAAGTGCTATGTTCCAATCCTTAGCTCAAGAAGAAAATGATCTCAAATAATATTCACTAGATGAATATGCAGATAATTACTCAAGGAGCGTGTTGAATGACAGATTAATACAATAATGTATTCATCAATCAAAAAATTGACTGTTGCAATTGGAAATCAGATAAGAGGATGATGCTTTTACGTTGCACTGGAAGCATCAGAAAAGAATTAATTTTGCAGTTCCTTTTCTTATGCAAAGAAAGCGAATAATGTCGAGTGCACTTACAGCCGCTTCAATGTTCGCTGGAGACTCATCATTTGGACTAGAGAGCATCGAAATGATGCTCAGAACTATACTTTCAACCTGCATGTTACAAAAGCACAATAAATTAGAAAAGGCAACAAAACTATGGATCATTGTCTGAAGAAAGAAAAGGTCCAACAAAATTACACCTGAACACACACACACTAACCAGAACATCACCAAGACATCCACCCACCCACCCACCCACAAGCAACACACCCAGACACTCAGACACACACCACACAATGCAGGGTTAATTGATTGAGTCTAACAGTATAAACAAAAGGATCACACAGAAAAAACCCTGCCCTGTAGAAGAACAAAGAGCGGGAGAAACATTTATGTGCCTTATAAGAAGCCTACCGTGTGCACTGGTGTCCACCGCTCACTTGCAAGTTCATAGCCATTAGGATCTTCACCAGGTGGATGAAGAATAGAAATGCACACACGCCCATCAGGATAAACTGACAATTCAAAATAACGCATACTCAGAAGACATGATCAAATCATAGACATGAATATCAGTCAGCTAGTGATGAGCTTACCGTTAGGATGCCACATCTCAGAAGTAAACCTCACTGATGGCGGGCTATTGGGATAATTCTGGGGGAAGGTCATTATTGCATTGAAGTAGCCTCCGTCACTGCAAAAATAAAAGTTTACCCTTTTAATTTCATGAAAACCCAGGAACTTTTTTTCTCAAACAAGCAAATTCACAGAAGCACATATAAACCATCAGATAAGAGAGAACAACACATGCACGCGCACTCATACAAAGACACATGGGTGCATGCACACACACGCACACATGTGTGACACACACGCACACGCACGCACGCCCACACGCATGCACGCACACGCCCACACACGCGAGCGCGGACGGATATCTTTATTTTTGAAATTCACACATGCTAGCAGTAGCAAGAATTTTGTTTTATCATTGTTGAGTAAACTGGGAGAAAGGGGTAATGTCTGCAAATTCTATTTGGGCCCTATGTGTTGACCCCTATGTTTGGTTGACAAATAATGATTTCAAAATCTGAAAGAACTTTTTCTTCTCTACAGAGAAGTAGGTACAATATTTTAGCGAACATTCTTTTCCAAAACATATACATAGTTCCTAAGCCTTTTCCAAAGCACCATTATATCTGATGACGAAATCACAAAACATATGTTTGGTGTGTGATCTCAAATTTGACCCCACAAAACCTTGCCAAAAATTTGATAACCAATTTGCCAACCCACGGGTTGCCCAAACATTTGCAAGAAAATAAACTATGGTAGCAAGTGGGTGGAGAATCTTGCCAAAACATAGGAGCCTGCTCAGCCAAATTTGGTCAGCACTATTAGCAAACATCAGCTGCAAAGCAAACAGACTCGTACATCCCAAGATCCAATGAACAATAAAGGGAGGTCAAAAATTCTGATTAATATGGTACTTCCCTGTTTGATATGGTCTAGCAGTGTAATAAAGATACGCACAATTGGTATTCCTTTACAATTACCTCAAGTGTGCATAAGCCTTACTGATCCTACATTCCATCCATGTCTGCACCTGAACTCTAAACAAATCAATTTCTTACTGCATATTGGTAAGCTAACTAAATCTGTTCTATTTTTTACAACAAGATTATCTGCTCCATTCAAGTAAATTACATCTATGCATTTGTCCTGGCATTGCACGAAAACAGCTGAAAGTGAAATAAACATGTACATGTGAAAGCTTCCCACAGTTTAGACCATCGGAAAACTTCCAAATCCTGTGAGCCACATGATCTTAACATGTGGGAAGTAGCTGGATTTATCAGCAAGCGATCTGAATCAGCATCAAAACATGAAATCCGCTCTATTGCACCATAGTCCATCAACACATGCTACGCATGACATCACAACACATAATTCCCACAGTTTAGACCATGGGAAACTAAACAATCACAAACCAGAGGTGAGAATGCACAAGTGATACGGACCGGCATCAAAGCACAGAATCTGCTCGGTTAAACCACAATTCATCAATACGGGCTGCGGATCGACACCGCAACACAGAATCCCCACAGCATACACCATGGAAACCAAACAATTGGAACTGGAGGCGACTACGGATCGGCATCAGAACACAGAATCAGCTTGACTACACCACAATTCATCGATACAGGCTGCAGATCGAGCAAAACGAAATTCTCATAGATATTAGAGGGCAAACCAAACAATCGGAACCGGTGTCAACTACGTGCACCCATCAAGCATGCAATCTATATCCGCTAGGGCAATCGTGCAGTGATTAGAGGGCTGGCAACATTCGAACTCACTATAGGGTGTCAGGCGGGCCGATGATGGTGACCTGCCACTCGAAGACGTTGCTATCGTCCACCAGCCCGGCGGAGAACCCATCCACGGGGTTCTTCGCGAGATCTGCGACAATCAACAAACAAGGCGCAAGAGATCAGGAGCCGATCGCGGCGAATCGGGGCGATAAAGGAGAGAACAGGGGTGCGTTCGGATCCGTACCCTTGAGCTGCTTCTGGAGCAGGAGGCTCGCCTGGCTAGCGGTGCCGGCCATGGGAAGGAAGCAGCGCTCCTCGATCGGATCGGGGCTAGGGTTTTGGCGATGGGGAGCTGTTCGCCGCCCCCGGGAGGAGCTGCTTTATTTCTGGGGGCGAGAGCGGCTTTGGAATCGGGAGGAAGAGGGGAGAACGGAACAGGCTGGACGATTTATAAGAAGCTTGAAGAGAGAGTTCCAGGTTGGTTTGGTTAATAATGACAACCGGGTTAATTTCCGCGGCTAATCACCACGTATTTTAGGTTGTAATTAATATTCACTCGTAAAAAAGTTGCCATTATTAACAACTAATTGTTGCTTCTTTGGTACACCTAAAGCAAATAATAATTCTATGCTGGAATTCTGTTGGATATTTTTTATGCTAATATAAATTGTATTTTAATATAATTTGCGAGCCAAAGTTTAGTGAAGACCGCTTGATATATTTATCTGCAACTAGCAAATATGCTCATAGGTTGCTACGGGAAGCCGAATAAATATATTGATTAATATATAAAAATATATATTATACATCATATATATTTTATAATAATATAGTACGGTTGATGATTTTAATATTTATCTATTTTACTCGTCAGGCGCTAATTTTAAATGGTTTCGAACTCTTAACTCAACATACGGTCATCTTAATTCTGATTAGGACTCCGATTGACAGAACAAGAAACATTTGCTTGCTTTAATAGTAGAGATATAGACAGAGATGTAGAAGAACTTTACTCGCCGTGATACAATCATACTTCATGACTACCCCGCTGCTAGTAGGTCTAGGTGGATGCCAGTAGAGGGCTAAGCTGCTAGCTAAAGTCACTCTAGATCCATCCTGTTGTAGCGTCAACATAGCTGTGTAAACTAACTTACATAATTGTTTTCATGCACGAGAGGATTCTGCATGTCTTTTGTGTTGCCTATATATTTTTGCGATCCAGTTTGATGTCAGGTGAGCTCTAGCTAAACTCACTCTTAATACACTCTGTCACAATTTTAACGTAGCTTAAGAGAGAGGTAATTTTTTTTAGAAATCATAGTCTTTTGAACACGAGGTCTTTAGGTGTGTTAGATCACTATACGTCACTGATAATTCTTTGATTAAACTTTTCTTCCATTCAGTTCGATGCTAATAGAGTACTCCCTCCGTCCTAAATTATTAGTCATTTTGGATTTTCCAGATACATAATTTTTGCTATATATTTACATATATACTTATATCTAGGTGCGTAGTAAATTCTATAAATTTGAAAAAGCTAAAATAACTAATAAATTGGGACGGAAGGAGTACTTGTTAAAATCAATGTGGATCGTGTTGTTGCAATGTCAACACGGAAGGGAGATAGGGAGAGAGATATTTGGTGTAAAACATTTTACATGAGTGCCTTCTGAGTACTTAGACTTATTCCTCTTACTACCCATTGTATGTATGTAAATACTAATCAATTAGCTACGCGGCGGAACCGAGGGAGGGCTGGCAGGGGCCACGGTCTCCTCAACAAAAGAAAAACAATATATAGTATATAATTTGTTGATGAAATTAGATCAAATTTCTATAGGAAATCAATGCAAAACCAAAAGAAAAACTAGTTTGTTTTTGACATACTAGCCTATTTCGTCCTCGAACTTTTAATCGAGAGTTAACTTCATCCCTAAACTTTTAAAATGAACGTTCCAGTCCTCAACCTTCTTTATGCATCTCAATTTAGTCATTTGTTTTAAGTATCTTGCCACATTGACATACCAAGTCAGCACCCAATTATTCCTATTTTTTAGCCGTAACATATATTGGTTCATACATACTTAAATATGACATAACAAAACTTTAACATGTGTCTACATAATTTTTTTTCAAAAAAGAACTTTTGTGCATGTATAATAAATATGTTCGTATCAACTCCCTTCCTTAAAAATTGTACATCATTTTAGTTTTGTCAAGGTAAAACTTTATAATGATCAAATTTATAGAAATGTTGATTTTTTTTTATGAACAATAGTTAACTAGATGTGCAAGGCTTGCTACCATAGCATGCTACGCAGGATGAAAGATTAAATTGAGCCGGATGGAGAAGTCTGAGGATTAAAATGATTGTTTTGAAAGTTTAGAGATATTTCTTCAAAAAGAAATTTAGGGATGAAGATGAGCTTCGGCTGAAATTTTTTTTGACAAAATTAACTATTCCATAAGTTCGTATAGCTCCCCTTTGGTTTTCTCTCCAGTTCCGTCACTGATTAGCCAGTGGTCTTAGGTCTCTAAGATCCTGTTCAACGGCAGCTTAGTGCTAGTTGAAGTCACTTTAGATATATTTTTGTCCTAGCTTTAACGTAACATGGCTTCAGGCGAGAGATAAATTCAGTGCTAACGCCATGCCACATTTTATCCATGGTAATTACTATAATTAAAGAAACTTGCAAAGTTTTTGTAAATTATCCAGGGCAGAAGCCCATTAAACAGCCAAAGCCTTTCCCATTTTCAGCATCCAGATCCGCACATAGAAGCTCCAATGACCTAATAATACATACGCTAGATTAAATTGGAAAATGAATATTTCATGGAATCTTGAGAGTTACACTTGTAGTGAAAGTCTTACTTTCTTTTTTATGATGAAATCAGCTAGAGCTAGAGCTGTTCGTCTTCCCAACGGGAAATCTGCGGATGCATTAACCCGTGTGACGCCCACTTTACAGCGACAAATGAGAGATGCAATAATGGCAAACTCTCATGGATGGAAGAATCGTAATATACCTTTTTCTTCTATACTGATATGCACGAAGACTATTTGCTAGCCTTGCCAAAGTTCAACAGCAGATTTGCAAGAAATGCATGGAATATAAAAAGGGAGCGTACAGTTGCATTCAGTAACCATCCAAAAATAAGGAGGAATATAGGAAATGCATGTATATATGGAGAAATCCCAACAGTAAACGCCATATTTTCTCAGGATTCAAAAAGAACACTGTCATCAGCATAATGAACTCGATAGACCTATGTAAAAAAGGTAAATTACCAAAAGATTGAATCAAACCAGAATGCAAAATAAATAAGTACGACTAAACACATGTACTTTATGGGTGCCGATTCGATCCATAGGGAGTTCATTGGTTCTATCAGCCCATAGAATTCGGGCTTATACTGACCATCCTCCAAATCATAGAATGCACTAGCTTTGCGGTCTTCCGCTTCGCTAGATCCAAAGAACGGCAAGTATATTCTGCTGTGGCACCCAAACTCTTGAGCCGACTTGATAGTTGTATTCTGATTATCTGAAAACAAAACTGCATCATCCAATCGCAACACTTTTTCCCATGACATATGAGATCGGTCAAGCTTGAAAATGTCAATTGGGTTGGCATCATATGGTCTGAAAACTGCAATTAAGTCCCCTTTACATTCAATAAGGTGACCAAATCTATCACCAATATTTCGAATGGGCTCCGGTTTACCAAGGACTCTCCACATCATTTCATTTGGGTTGAACACACCAAGATTCCCATGAATTCCTAAGCAATAGAATCAGGTTGATTAAAACCTACTCCGTTTTGCTGCTTCCTCCGCGCTCCACGCGAAAGAAACGCGTGTCAATCAGCACTAGCGCTAATGCACGCCGATGCACACTCTCCTCTCCACCTAGGGGCACGCCGAAGAAAAAAACACGTGGAGCCCCGTGCTGACATTTATCGTAGTGGTCCATAACTCTTCCTTTCCTTCACCACAGCTCTCTCTCTCTCTCATTGGAAGCGAGAAAGGTGGGACAAGTATATTATAGCCCCACGTGCCAGCGAAAAATAGCAGACGAATTGTGGTGGGTAGACAGAGATGCTGGGCACCAGAGCCTCGTCTCGCACGCCCACTCCCTGACCAGCAGGCCACTCCTCTGCTGCGTTAGCAATTATGACGGTAGCCTGCACTCATCCTCTCTCTCAGCGCACCTCCGTCGTTGAGTGGTGGCCCAAGTCTATCGTGGCCCCGCGTGTAGCTGGCGAACCAAAGGTCTAGAGGGGTGAGGACCAACCAAGTGTCATGTGCCGTGTGCTTCGTCTTGCGAGTCATGGATGCTGCCGCTAGGAGCGAGAAGCCATCCCGGCGCCGTCGTCCTCGCCGCGCTCGGCAGCCATGCCCTCCGTCGAAGCTTCGTCCTGCTGCTCCGGCGCAGAGCTCTTCGTTTAGCTTGGCAGCCATCCCAGCAGAGCCCCCACGTCGTGCGCGCCATGCCGAGCCGCGAGGGCCCCGCTAGCTGCCATCCGGCCTTGCGTGCCCCGCTTCCGCTCCACTGGGCTGCAACCCCATGCGAGCAACATCGCCGGCTGCAGTTTCGTCTAGCCGTCGAGCCACGGGGACCACGCCGCCGGCCGCCACTGCCCCGCCTAGCCACCGAGGAGCGAGGACAGCTAGGCCGGTGCCCTCTCGGCCCCCGCGCTGAGCTGAGTGCCGCCGTCGGGTGAGGCGGAGCGTACTTGGGATCCGCTATGGCAGCACCGGTGCCGCCGATGGGCGCAGCGACCGCGGCCGCGGCAGACAGTATCACGTAGCGTTGCCCCTTGGCCGCCACCTGTGCCTCGTGTCCTTATCTACTCAGCCTGGTTCAGAACCCCCTCGCTCCCTCTCCTAGCCCCAATCCCTAGCCAGATGTTCCATGTTCGAAGCCTACTCCCCGTATCGGTGGTGAGCTTCTTGCCATGACGTCTATTGTTTTTCTTTTTTTATACTTAAAACTTTCGGATTGTTTTGCCTTGGCCTGACACAGAACTGTTCGTACTGTTTCAGGCGTGCTGCCAGTCACAATGGTGTCGGCGATCTCAGACCACGAAAGGGGCTCTCTACGTGCTTCCTTGCATCTGACGTCCGAAACGTACATGTTCTCATTCTCATGTTTCCTGCTTCCTTCGGCTATGCTTTGTGTGCCAATAAAAATCCTCCTTTTGTGAGTAGAGCCAGTCTTGCCTCGGTCTTGGAAATATATTTTTTGATTTAGACTTTTTTCCTTGTGCCAGATGGGAGGGTCGTGAACAGGAGCAGCTGGATTTAAACCTTTTCAGAAAACTCTGAATGTTTTTGAACAGCTGGTTACACAAGAGTGGTAGAGGCACTGCTGTGGATGCGGTACCATCTTTCTTGCAATCTATGCGCTCATTGAGAGCTACCCTAGGTTTTGCTGCTGTTCGAGCAAACAAGCGGAAGCAAACGAGAGAAGACGACGACGGTATAGGTTGTTCTGCTGTGCGACCCTCCTCTGCCTCTCCTCTGATGCCATCGTGCTGCCCCTTCCTACAGCAGGCGTGAAGTAAGAAACTGCTTACACCACCATGCATCTCCAGCCTCCTTTTTTTCTTCTTTTATGTTTCACTTGGTAAATTGTACCTGATGTTATTAGGCTTCATGTTTCTAATGCGCAATTTGCTCCATGTGGTCATGTGAACAATCTACGTAGAAAGATGATTGCCATATACACAATGTCAAGTACTGTTACTTCCTTTTGTTCAAGAATGCAAAACAAGTATGATTTACGCAATACACGAGTATATTTCATTTTATATTATAAAACAAAGAGAGAACTACAAGGATACACTTTTATTTTTCTGTTTCTTCTTCTCAACATGTTTTTCTTAGTACTAAGCAGTGATTGAAGCCATAAAAAAATATATCCTTATTCCCTCTGAATTAGAATTTGAATTATGGACTTATGATGCTTAGGTTTGGATCAGATCAAAACCATGTTACAAATCAGTTTTTTTAATCCCAGGGCTTCATAAAATTAGCCCGCCCTCTACTTTTCTTGCCCAAAGAGGTTATGGTAGGATTGGGTTATGTACAGTTCTACATCCAGATAGAATGTGTGATTACCCATAATACTTAGAAATACTGTTGTATAATGCTTTGACTGAATTTGACTTTGAATGAATTTTAAGTGCAGGCAAATTCAGTCTTAGAAACATATCGATGCATTCTATTTTGCTGCAAATTTAGTCGAGCTTAAATCATAAACATTGGATATAAGCACATCTATGATATTATAATATCTAGCAATGCAGTCCGCAAGTGCAATGCTTATCATCTATTCTTTTTTCCTTTCTCAAAGCCACTTGTTGTAAGTGAGATAAAGCAGAAGGGTCTTTGGCAATCAAATACTTTGGGGAAGGTAGCCTTGGTTGATTTTTGGGCAGGCAATAGCAGTTCTGTTTCTTTTTCGATCTAATTTATTTTTAGGAAGAAGCAATTTGTAATGTTATAATTTTCAGACAAATATAACTTCAATACCATTCATGGTGGAACAATGAGGTTTAGTATATTGTATTTGGTGATTGTGATCCTATTCAATATGAAAAACAACTTTTTTTAGAATTTATATTGTTTGTATTTACTCGAGCATATGATAGAGTGCACATCGTGCGTCGAATGTTCTAGTTCATTATCGAAGAACACTGGATTGCAACGCGACATACGAAGCAGGTCATCACAAAGTAATTCTTTCCTGGTCCATCGGTGTCGGAGGAATTCTCCAGCCGGGTGGCGGAAAGCACCCGTCTAATCCTAGTTAAGGATGGGTTTGGAGGGGACTTAGGAGCGCTCGATCGGCGTGCGGATGAACACAGGAGGGACACAAAGATTTTAGAGTGGTTCGGGCCGCCGGAGCGTAACACCCTACGTCCACTTGGGAATTGTATTGGGTGCGTGAGCCTAAATGGAAGGCAGCATAAGCTTGTGTGTGTGCAACCTCTCTTCTAACGAGTGCACTCTCCCTTTTATAGTTCAAGAGGAGTGCTTACACTGAGCGGGGCCCCGACAGGTGGGCCCGGCCAACAGGAGCTGTTCTATGAGAGGTATGGAGGTCATCTCCTCGAGCTCCTCTCCGTAGTCTTCTCGATCGAGAAGTTGATGTGCGTATCTTTAGCCAGGATATGGCCGTGTACAGCCTTGTCTTGTACAGTGTCCGGCGTCAGCGTTGCATAACAGTGAAGCCGTGCTGTCACTGTTAGGATGGGACCTCCCGTCAGGCGGTGAAGCAGCGCTGACCCGTTGCGTGTGCACTGTTACAGCGCACGCCTTGGCTTTGCCTATTGCAGACCATCATCACGCGCGCAGCGCCGTGACGGGACTGTACACAGTCCGCGCACTGTGCACGGTGATACGACGCGCCGCATTCAGATCAGGCAGGCTTACCGTGGTGTCAGCCTACCTGCCCCGTGTGTCAGTGGCAGGCCGCTCTTTTTGACTTGGGCGCGCCCGGCCCAGCTACCGCATTAAATGCTGGTAGGTGGGTTGGAGACCCACGAAGGGCCTTCAGCCGCAGGCACGTGGCAGGACCAGCCACGCTCCCTCTATAGGACGGCACGTGGTGGCACCGGTCCCCTTCCCCGGGGGGAAGGGAGGTCCGGGTCCTCCGAGGCCGGTTGTAGCAGTCTGGCCCGTGATGGTCCGGCCATCACACGTAGCGGCCCCGGACCCCCTGGGGAGTCCGGGTCCGTGGGGGCAACCCGAGAGCCCTCCTGCCCTCCTGGGTGCGCAGAGGCCCCGGACCTCTTAGAGCTCCGGGTGGGTCCGGAGACCGTGGTCCCAGCTGTCAGGCCCGGGTAATGTGCCTCGTCACCCAGAAGGCGAGGGGGAGATTATGGATTATGAGACGCCAAGGGCCTGGACACCCTAGCAGGAGGTACCCCTGTCTGTATGTACCGACAGAGGCCCCCGGGCCCACCTTGGGTGAGGGATGAACCCGCAGGTGGGCCAAGTCCCAGCTTCGCGCCGGGTGGACAGCTCGTTCCCGCCGGGTAAGGGCATGGATGTCCTTTCGCCCATAGCGGGATCCCCGAGGGGCCCGTCCTCCGCGCGCACCGTGCGCGTCAGACGGTTCAGATTCTTGTCTTATTCGAGCCCGTCCTGCGGCCTGGGCGGTTCGGATTCCGCCTTTTCCCCTTCCCTCCAGTGGTCACACCTTTGACTGGCGGGCCCGGGCCCACCAGTCATAGGGTGCGAGAGGAGGGGCCTGGTGTAGACAACCGTTCGGCTTGTCCTCGGTCGCCGCGGGCGCGAGAAGGCAGCGGCCTTTTGCATAAAAGGTATGCGCCGAAGGGAGCGGCTACCTTTTCGCTCTTGCCAACAACAGACGCCGTAGCGCCCCTTCGTCTCCGCGCCCCTTCTCGTGATCGGTTTCCTTGCGCTCGGCTCCCTTCTCTTCCCTACTCCTTTGCAATCCACTCCCAACAATCACCATGGCTTCGCTTCCTTTCCCGCGCCGCTTCCAGAGCCAGGGTCAGTTGGACGCGGTGCGGCGCCTTCTGGGGTGGACCGCGCCGGCGTACGCCGGGAAGGTCAGCGCCAGCAAGATTCCCCTCCGCGATCTTGCCGTGGGGGAGTTCGTCCTTTTCAATTCGTACATTATGTGCGGGTTAGTTCCTCCGATCTCCTCCTTCTTCCTCCTGCTCCTGGAGGAGTTCGGCCTCCAACTTCATCATCTCACCCCCCACTCCGTCCTCCTCGTGGCGGTCTTCGCCCACTTTATGGAGATGTTCGTGGGGGTGCGCCCCTGCACCACCATCTTTAAGCATTTCTACTCCCTGGTTGGGACCGGGAAGAAGCGCGGCGAGATCGGCGCTTATTACTTCCAGCTCCGGCACGGGATGGCGGGCTCCTACATCGCCGCCTTCTCCAGCTCCAAGTGGGAGGACTGGCGCGAAGGCTGGGTCATCGCGGCAGTCGAGCCCCACGACCGCCTGGAGCTGCCAACAGAGGGTCCCAGAGCGACCGGAGCACATGGAAGACCAGGCCATCGATACCAGCGGAGCTCGACCCGGTGCTGTACCGGATCAAGAAGCTGGCAAGGAGCGGCCTGACTTCCATGATGGTGCTGGGCGACTTCCTGAAGCGGCGGATCGCCCCCCTGCAGCAGCGGTCCCGGATGGCCTACGTGTACACGGGGCTAAACGACTGCTGCAGAATCGCGCGCGGGCCCGGCGGCGACTTCACCAGGGCGGAGCTGGAGGCGGCGATCCGGGCGATGAACGGCGAGGTGTTCGTTCCCGAGTCCCTGGTCCTCCCGAGCGGGGTGAAGGCCCTGTGCGAGGACCAGGCATTGCGGTCTTCTGTCCTGGCGTCGATGCCGACCCTGGACGAGGGTGGCCTGGCGGTCCGGCAGCTGGGAGGAGACCCCAACCGCGGGCTCCAGATCCCTGGCGCCTCTCCGGACCGCCAGCAACGCCCCAGCGAAGGTCCCGGGGAGCCGGGACCCAGAGGTCCGGCTCCCAGCGGAAAAGGGAAGGAGAAGGTGCCGGCGCCAGCGCACCGGGAGAAGGATAATGTGGGTGCTGGCCCGGCCCAAAGGAGCAACGAGGCTCAGGGGGCAGCACCCGCACGGAGCAGCCAAGCCGAAGGGAGCAAATCCCGGAGGCTCCAGCGAGGCGACGGCTCCTTGGTCGGGGAGCCGGTGCCCAAGCGCCAGAAGACGGCGGGAGTGGAGGAGCAGAGCGGAGCTCCACCACCTCCGCCACAACACCGGCGGACGGAGAGGAGTTCGGAGGGAGTGCGACGGCCTCCTCCGAAACAACAGACTCCTCCGCCGCCACCACCAGAACGGCGTCCGGTGACGCCACCACCCCCGCTTGAGGCCAGGTCACAGTCCCCACTGCCGCCACCAGAAGCTCCGATGGCCGGGGACACCCATCAAAAGTTCGGGGGGTCTTCAGCAGGGAGGAAAGTCCCCCCAGCCGCCCTGGGCAGATGGGAGTGGTGCGACTACGCGTAAGCATCCTTCTCATAGCTTTTCATTATCTCTCTTGGCTTCTGGTTCTTAACCATACTGATGGTACGGCAGGCCGCAATCTTCATATGCACCAACTGGGGGATCCGGCCCCCAGCCAGCGTCGGGACCCTCGGCGCCGACCCCAGCAGGTCCCCTGCCAGAGACAGCTCCAGAAGCCCCCGGACCCATGGGCCCGGAGCCGGAGGTCACCACACCGCCGCGACCCGAAGCTGCCCCCCAGGAGGAGGGCACCAGGCCCGCTGCGACGACCGAGGCATCGGCAACAGAGCCGGGCATCGAGGTCGGGCCCTCTCCAGCTGAGCTAGCAGCAGAGGGGACCGCTGCCACGGCGGAGGCTGCAGCGCCAGAGGCAGCGGAGGTGGCTGCACCGGAGGCGACAGGGGTGGCGGCACCGGAGGCAGCAGAGACAGCGGCACCGGAGGTCGACGAAGTTGCCAGCAGCGCCGCCCCACCGGCAGAGGAGGTGGAACCGGAGGTGGTGCTGGGATGGCGCCTCCTCCCAAGCACAGCGGAGATCCCTCTTCCCCGGCTCATAGCCAAATACCACCAAGCTCAGCAGGAGCTGGAGGCTGGCATGCGCCGAGAGTGGGAGAAGCTGGAGGCCGAGCGCCACCGACTCTCCGACTGGGAGGTCCGCCTGGGCGACCGCATCAACTCCGTCTCCGCCCGCTACGCCGAGGAGCGCGCCAAGCTCGCGCAGGGGCGCGAGCTTCTACAGGAGGAGCTGGAGCAAGCTCGCGCCCGGGAGGCGGCGGCGCTCCAACGGGAGAAGGAGGCCAGGCGGCGGGAAACTGAAGCCCTTGAGGGGCTGATCGCCGTGGAGGAGATGAAGGTGGCGTTAGCAGACAGGGAGCGGGTCGCCCGGGAGCTGGCGGCCCAGGCCAGGAAGGCGTCAGCAGCGATCGAGGCGGAGAAGTCCGCCCTCGCAGATTTGGCGGCGGCGGCAGCAAAGAAAGAAGAATGGCTGGCCGCCCGTGAAGCAGAGGAGGTGGCCCGGCTTCAGGAGCTCCAGAAGCGGGAAGAGGCCGTGGAGGAGGAGCTGGCAGCCGGGAACCGGAGGCTCCAGGAACGCGAGGCAGCGCTCCAGGAGAGGGAGGCCAAGGTGGAGGGGCTCCTAGCAGAGCAGCGCGCCGGCACCGACCGGTTAACAAGATGGGTCGGTACGGTGAACCCTCTGCTAGGGGCACTCGGAGCCAACCCCATCTGGGTACCGGAGGCTCCTTCGCCATTTGGCGCCGCACTCCAACTGCTGGACTCCACCGCCAGGCGGCTACTGGACGCGGAGGCCGGGATGCAGGACCTCCTAGAGACAGAGGGGAGAATAGTTGCTCGGGGGATGGCTGAGTACATTCTCACCAGCTTCCGGAGCCATGACCCCTCCATCCAGCTGACTCCTGTCTTGGTCGGACCCCTCCGGGCGTCCGCAGCCACCGCGCGAGAAGGGGTCCAGGAGGCGGTGGACATGGTCGCGGCCCGCCTCCGGCGTCGTCCCGAACCTGCAGAGAGTGGGAGTGCCTCCGGACCACCAGAGGAGTAGTGCTAGTATCTTTTTGTTATTTCTTTTGTAACATAACTTTTGTTATTGTAAGATAGCTTTAAAATGTTGTGCACATTATTAGTAACGCGTTTAAGTATTTGATGTGTCTACTTTTCGCGAAAAACTTAGCTTTTTTCCTGATTGCCGATCTGCAAAGTGCTGTTGGGCACACCGAGGTCCCGTGGCCCCCTGGGAGGTAGTCGCGATAGGTCGGGACTAGCTGCCATAAAACCGAGGTCCTGCACATGACTTAGGATCGACGTTTAGAAGACGTCCCCACGGATCCTCAGTCTGGCTAGCGAAGGCCTCCTAAGTTGCGTAGCAAGCCAGAGCACTAGGACCTGCGTTCGGGGATTAAAAGGGGTCCCGGCCCCCGGGTCCACGGTTCAAGGTACGACGGTACCCACCCTAGGGGGGCAGAGTGTGTAGGCTTAGGGTACGGAACCAGGCTAAGCAGCTAGACAACCCTAGACCCCAGCAAAGGGCGAGCACGTCCCCCTGAAGCCAGTTCCCAGGAGTCCGGTCCTTTCTCTCCCGCGAAACAGAGGTCCGAGGCAGAGACGTAGCGTAGCAACTCAAGGGAGGCTTTAGGCACAACACAGACGTGAAGAACACGTGGGGGGTTAGCGTAACAAGAAGCGAAAAAATATAAAATCGCATAGACTTCAAGGACGCATTTGAGAACAAATTTTCCCTTAATTAATTGGTACAGAAGAGTTGTGCGATGTACGCCAGGGGCCGGGTTTACGAGGGCGGACCTCTACCGCCCTGGTCCGCACGGCAATGCTACCAATTACAAAGGAAAAATTTCCTCTCAACCAGGTCCTAGGGATAGAACTTACGGAGGTGCTCAATGTTCCATGGATTGGGTAGTTGCATTCCATCCTCCGCAGCCAGGCGAACAGATCCGGGTCGGCACACCTTTGTCACCTTGAATGGCCCCTCCCAGCTGGGGGAGAGCTTGTGCATGCCTTCCCGGTTCAGGATTCGCCTTAGGACTAGGTCCCCGACCCGGAGCTCCCTACTTCGCACGAACCGTTGGTGGTAGCGCCGGAGCGCTTGGTTGTACCTTGCATTTCGGACTGCTGCTCGCCATCTGCGCTCGTCGACGAGGTCCACGTCTTGGCGACGCTGCTGTTCCTGCAAATCCTCATCAAAAGCCTGGACTCGGAGAGAGCCCATGATGATCTCCGGGGGAAGGCACGCTTCGGCCCCGTAAACCAGGAAGAAAGGGGTTTCCCCTGTTGCGCGGCTGGGTGTGGTCCGGTTCCCCCATAACACACTCGGAAGCTCTTCAATCCACCTTGCGCCATGCTTCTCAAGATCACAGTAGGTCCGGATCTTGAGTCCTCTGAGGATCTCAGTGTTGGCCCGCTCAACTTGGCCATTGCTCCTGGGGTGAGCCACTGAGGCAAAACAGAGCTGAATACCCATATCCTCACAGTACTCCTGAAAGTATTGGCTCGTGAACTGAGTCCCATTGTCAGTAATGACCCGGTTCGGAACCCCGAACCGGCACACAATTGACCTGAGGAAAGCAATTACCGACGCCTTGGTGATGTTGACCACAGGGGTTGCCTCCGGCCATTTGGTGAACTTGTCAATGGCGACATAGAGGTACCGGTACCCGCCTACTGCTCTGGGGAAAGGTCCCAAGATATCCAACCCCACACGGCAAAGGGCCAAAAGGGAGGGATCATCTGCAGCGCCTGAGCTGGAGTGTGTATCTGCTTTGCGTGGAACTGGCACGCTTTACAGGTCCTTACCAACTCAGCTGCATCCTGGAGTGCTGTCGGCCAGTAAAAGCCATGCCGAAAAACTTTACCAACCAGCGTGCGGGATAAAGAATGACTTCCGCACTCACCTCGATGGATCTCCGCAAGCAAGTCGCGGCCCTCTTCCTAGGTGATGCACCGCATGAGGACGCCGTTGGCGACACGGCGGTAGAGATCCCCTTCTACCACTGTGTATCGCTTAGCCATCCGGACAATGCGCTCAGCAGATGCTTGATCTTCAGGAAGGTAATTATCTTTCAGGTAGTCCCGGACCTTAGAGATCCATGTATCGGGACCTTCCTGAGAAACTGGGCGTGGCTCCCTGAGGTCTTCGGGTCCCTCAAGGGAGCACACGACCCTTAGCGGGCACCACGGATGGAGCGCCGCCGGGACCGCTAGCTTCGAGGTGCTAGTCCGACCCCCATTGCCCAGGTCGGCAGGCTGGGCGGAAGGCTTCAGCAGACGTCTCTGAAAGACGCCCTCAGGCACGGGTGCCTGGGTAGATGCGCTCGCCAAGAGTGCATCAGATGCTGTGTTGCCTTCGCGTGGAACATGTTGCAGTTCCAGCACATCGAAGTCCTTCTCCAGCCTTTTCACATGAATGAGGTAGGCTGCGAGCTGGGGGTTGTTGCAGCAACACTCCCCCCGGACTTGCCTGATGATGAGCTGGGAGTCTCTCCTTTGACTAGGAGCTCCCGGACCCCTAGGGACAGAGCCGCCGTGAGCCCAAAGATTAAGGCCTCATACTCCGCCATGTTGTTGGTGGCCTCAAAATCGAGGTGCACCATGAACTTTAACTGTTCGCCACGTGGGTCGATGAGGACCACGCCAGCCCCGGCCCTCTTGCCGCGGGCGGACCCGTCAAAGAAGAGGGCCCAGTGAGGTCCGGTAAAGACCGGAGCCTTGACCTCCGGACGTGAGGGGTCCGACTCATGGTCCGGACCCCCGGAGGCGCTTGGTGCAGGCGTCCATTCCGCGATGAAGTCTGCAAGGATCTGGCTCTTGATGGCGTGACGCGGCTGAAAGTCGAGCTGGAACCCAGCGAGCTCTGCTGCCCACTTGGCGATGTTGCCTGTGGCGTTGGAGTTGTGGAGGATGCCCCTCAATGGGTAGGCGGTCACCACCACAATCTTGTGGGGCTGAAAGTAGTGGCGGAGCTTACTGGACGCAACAAGTATAGCATAAAGAAGCTTATGCGTCTCAGGATACCTGGCCTTTGCCTCATGAAGGACCTCACTGACGTAGTAGACCGGCTTCTGGACGGTCCTGGCTCTGCCAGGTGGACTAGATCCTTCGGGTCCAGCTGGGCACCCGTCGGCCCCTAGGCTGCTTAGCGCTTCTTCGGGTCGGGACCCGGCCGGATCCTCGGAAGTAGGGCCGGTTACTGGAGTGGTGGAGGCCGGACCTCCCTCTCCAGCAGGGGGGTCCGCGGGGGCCCCCTGCGAGAGAGGCCCGGACCTCTCGGCGACCAGCACCATGTTGATCTGTGGCAGAACCAACCTGAATTATACCGGCTCAAGTACGCGAGTCCAATCCTGAGGGCTCCAACGTGCTTCAAACGGTATAATTCCTTGGCCTGTCGGGTAACGTCCCGATAAACCACCGATACACAGGATCAAATAAGGCTACCTCACACGAAGGTGAGTCCAGAGATACATTCACCATCACATTTTACATCATAGGGAATTACATTACAAGGGTTTCCAAAAGAGGTACGATAATTTAAATTCAGAGAAAAGATTACAAATTGTTAAAAACTATGGTTGTTAGCAGCGGAAAACATACGCGATGATTACCATACGACGTTAAGACGAATGTCATGCTAAGCCCGAGCACGACATCGCTCGATATCACCAGTGCTGGCCGGGGACGGGTCCCATTCCACGGACCAACCTTCTGGGAGAGCACAGGGCCAAGGCAAGGGAAGAGTAGGGTCTTCAAGACATCATCTGCAAAACATATAACTAGCAAGGCTGAGTATACTAATACTCAGCAAGGCTTACCCGGGATTGGGTATACTTAGCTCATAACTAGACTTATGAAAGCTTATAATGGTTCTAGGTTTAGTTTCAGCTGAAAAGCAACAAAGAGTAGATCCTTAATTTCAAGTTTTAGCTTTCAGATTCTAGTTAATTATCCATTCTAAGTAAGCACCTATATCTAAGCAAGCATGGTATAATCTTTGGTCAAACATCATCTTTGATAACCATAATATTGCTCTTGTTACTCTATGTGGAAAAGGGATCAAGCAGTCTCAATCTTCGTGAGAAGCGGACGATTCAGAATCGAATTTTTCAACCTTGCAAGGTAAACCTAACTCACACGCTTGGAACACCAAAGGGTCATTCCAAAGCAACCGTTTGCCTTTCATTCCGACTCGTGGACAGGTCCACCACAAGCGACTGTAGGAACATACGCACATCACCCGTGCAGGACATACGTCTGTAGCGCGACTACAAAACCCGTATTCCTGGTTGCCCTTGCAACACGTATTTCCCCAATCGAACCAAGTAACCAAAAGAAGCAAATACATGTGGTGGGAGGTATGTCCACTCCTCGGTCCGATTGGCTACTAGGCTTACCGCTTACCCATAACTCACGGTATGTGGCTAGTACTTTCAAACACTTAACCCGCACTTCCACACGCTGCGACCTTAACAGATTTATCAACACAGACGGGGTATCACCTCAACCATGATACCGCACAAAACTCCCGTCCGGCATCCTTATAGTGGTAACAGGAATGTAAACATTACAACTCCTATATCGCGCGAGTGACAGGAAATCACCCGACTTTTACCGGCCCTATTAGCGGAGCATCTATCCGTTAAGGACTCGGGAGCATTACATTGGATTCCTAGAATTCATGCATCTAGGGTTTCACTTCAATTCCTAGACTTAATGCAAGATATAATATGGATAGACATAGATTGCAGTGTAAATAAAATAGTGGGATATGTCCGGGGCTTGCCTTTACTGGTGGGACTGAAGTCAGAAATATCAATATCTTCCGAACTTTGGTTCGGGGCTTCAGTTAATTCCTTGGTGACGTTCATCTGGTCTTCAGGAACATCCTCCGTAGACTCCGAGGAGATCTCGTAGGTACCATTGCCGAAGTAATCGTATCTACATGCAATGCGACATTACATTCAAAGCGTGCACATAACACTACCTTACGTCACAATACAATTGCAACCTAGCATTCATATAACACACTATTCACATATTAACCGAAAGATCTGAAACTAAATTTAGATAGAGTTTTAAGAGGACATCTAATTATGATTGGCTATTTGTTGAAGATTGCAACAGAGCCGATTGGAAACAACGAGGGTTTAGCCGATGGAAAGGTGCATCAGGTTCCTAGATGATCGATGAAAGCATCGATTACCTTGGCAGAAGGATGATCCCTCAAGCAATGGTCTTAACTAAGATGTGCTTAAGTGTTATTCTAGGTAACTAAGTGTGGTTATATCGACTCGACTACGTCAGCACAATAATTGAGTGACGTACAGCCGATTGGGGTGTGGTTAAGGGTATATGATCGATAGGTATAAAACCGACCTCTCAGTCGATAAATCGACTGATAGAAGTGTGTGGATAAGGATAGAGAAACTAAGGATCGATTGGCCGTGTGTGACCGATATGGAAAAGCAATCAAAATCGGCTTGGGTCGGCCGATGGCAAGAACCCTAAGATCATGGGTGTCTCTCCGATACATCGTCTCCGTGCAGTCGATGTAGGACGGAACAAAGGACTGTATCGGCAGTAGCCGATACTAGAAAGGTAACAACCGTATCAGCTAACTGATCGACGGTAGAAGCATCGACTGATAGCTGTTACACAGGGACGTCATCAACTCAAGGAAATGGATGCTTAGCAGCTGAACTGATAGCCAACGCTGAAGCATAGCCGTAGAGATGTATAAGTTAAGCAGCAAAAACACATAAACTATTAGGGATCTTTTTACGAGAAGGATCTTAAGGAAACGGCAATCAAGACAAGGATAACATCTTGACGGTAAGGATATGAGTACTAGGGTGATAGGATTAACTAACTGTTACACTTCTCCACTTAAAACATACACCCTATAATTTATATCTCAGCTATAACACATGCATACAATATAAGGTACAAACAAAGCATTCATTCCCTAACATTTGACCTAGACTACACATCAAAGACCTCAACTCAAGATTATAACATAAAACTTGTAGATTTCGACCTAGGGTTTTCAAACAAAACTGATTTTGCATTTTTATGAACTTCCTGCGAAAATCTATGAAATGTAGAAGTTCATCGATTTGAAATACAGCAAGCTTTGGAACTTTTATAAAAGACACCCTAGAACTTCCTAAAACCTAGCAATCAAGTCCCTGGTTCGGGAAAAACAGATAACAGGAAGTTAACGGCGACATTCCGGCAAAGGAATCGCCGGCATTAAAAAGATCTAGCAAAACAGGGCAAACCTTGGGTAGCCTTGGTTATGAAGAGGAACACGCGGAACGTGAATTCCCGCGGTGAACAGGTTTGGCGATAAGAAGAGCTCGACGGTGATGAGATCCCGTGGTTGATGAAGAAGTTCGTCGGGGAGGGTTGCCATGGGTGGAAGAGGGCCGAAAGGGTAATCCCCGTGGTAACTTGTGGTCTTGCTTGGCGATCGACGAGAGAAAAGTGCTGCTGGATGTCGTGGGCTCCTGGGACAAGATGATGGAGCCGAATGGGCTCGCTATGCCAACTCCTCCACGAACCTCCAGGGTCCATCTGCTCACAGGCTAAGCCTTCCTTTGCTTCCGCATCCTTGGCCCTCAACCTGCTCGCGCGTAGCCTGTTGCCTTGCTCGCGTATACGCCAGGGCCATCTCCATATCCTCCACGAGTAACTTGCAATGCCACCTGACTTCGTCTGCTGCCTTCACTTTGACGGCTTCCGACGTTCCCCATGCATGGCTCTACTGCTCCCTGGGCGGGTCCGCCCCAAATCATCACGCTGCATCTCCTCCCGCACTGCGTGCGACTTTCCTGTATATCAATTCGATCACGGCGTCGCCACCCTGTACGTCGTCGCTCTACATAGCTCCTCTTCCTCCTTTTGTTGCTGTATCCGCGCTTACTCTGGTCTTGTCACTTTGCTCCTGCGCACGCCCGAACTGCGTGCATTCTTGGCCCGTGCTACGTCTGCTTACTCCGCCCATCTTCTGCTCGCACGCTGCCATGCCACAGCCGCAGCTCTGCTCACACGCGCGCCATTGCTTCCTCGGGCCACCTGTTCCAGCGCCGCCAATATCTGTGCCCGCTCTGCTCTGCCGCGCACACGCTCGCCCTGCACTCCAGCGCCTGGGGCCACTCACGTCCGTGCCATCCGCTCCCATACGTCACCGCGTGCACGCTCGCGCCGTTCCTGCACAGCGCCCGCGTTCACGAGTCCATACTTCAACGCCACCCGAACCGCCCCCGCGTCGGCTCGTTCCCGCGCGCCTCCGCACCTGCTCGGGCGCCAGGGCCTGTCCGCGCCGTGCGCTCACGCCCAACGCTTGCACTGTCCGCGCACGCGCCCCATACATTCCTGCCCAGCTCCACGTCCGCCGCCAGCACCTCATCTGAGCCGTTCGTGCTCCGTTCACCATCGTGCTCCAGCTCGCGAGCCACCGCGCCACGCCTGCCTCCGCGTGCTGCCGGCCTCACCTGCACGCCACTTGCCTCCACCTGCGCTCCAGCTTCTGCGCCGCCACCAGCGCTCGCACGAGCCGGCCTCCACACACGCCCGCACCCGCCTGGTGCCGCGAGCCGCACACCTCGCCAGCTCGGCCTCCGCTCGAGCCCGCTTGCGCACTGCCCCTGGGTCCGCCCGCGCCGTCGCGTGCCAGGGCCCGCATCGAGCCGCCACCGCCTGGAATCGCTCGCTCGCGCTCAGGCCGAGCCTGCTCCGCACCGCGCCGGCTCCGCTTCCGCGCGCGCCACGCCAGCGCCCCGCCAGCACGCGCCGCTCCCTCCGCTCGGCCGCTGCCGCCTCGGGCCTGCACCGCCTGCTGCGCCGCGCGCTGCTCTCCGCCTGCGCGCCTGGGCCGCGCGTCCGCGCGCCGCCGGCCTGCTGCAGCCGCCCGCGCGCGCCTGGCTCCTGCGGCCGCCGCCCTGGGCCCGCCAGCCCGCCTGCTGCTTGGGCCGCCTGCCTGCGCCGCGCCCGTGAGCCGCTCGCCCAAGCCGCCGCCAGCTCCCGCGATTGGAGAAAGGGGTTAACGGGAAGAGGAACAGAGGAAGAAAGAAGAAGAGAAAAAGTGTTTTACTGCTGCTGCTGGTGGGACAGGATAGGGCAGACGCCAGGGGAGGAGATAAGGCAGAGGGAGAAGAAAGGTTGATGGAATTCCCCAAGGGCTTCTGCATAATTTCTGAAAACTGCAGGGACCTGTTTGTAAAACTTAAAATTTCCCGTTGATTTAAAACCCTAATGAAGAAATGCCCAAAACGGAAGTTGGAGAGTTTTTCAAGCTCTACAACATTGCTTTAGGGCTCAAGTTCAAAAACTCAAAATTTATATTTTTATACGTGAAGTTTTGAATAAAAGTTGGATTTGTATTGTGTTTGTCCTAAAGAATGAAATTTTATAAAATTCAGGATCTAAATGCAAGCATTTATGACATGTCATGATGACTTGCACTTTTACACTTTAGTCCTAAGTAAATTTGAAAGTTACTTTTGTAAATCAACATTTGCATAAAAGGACTTGTACTTTTATAAAATCACATAAATACCCTTATTTTTACCACTTTATCCAAAAATTTTACACAATTCAACACTTGCATTTCCAATGCAACTTTGGATAAATATATATTTTTTTACAAGGAATAAAATAAGAAAAACATGTTTACAAAACCACTTTTCACTTATTTTGAAATTACTCTTATCTAGGTACATTTTGCAAAAACAACCCTAAGTTTTTCTATAATTACAAAAATACCCTTTTTACTTGTACTTTTAAATTTTCAAAAACTTCACATAAACACACATAAACTTTATACAAACAAACACATATTTCACACTAACAAAATATATGTCTAGTTTACAAACACATGAACTGTCACAGCCCTCCCCCCTAAAAAGAATCTCGTCCCGAGATTCGGACGAAAGACTCTTAAGGGAAGAGAAGCAAATTACACATCAAAAGTGGAAAGAAGCAATCACACCAGAGAAGATTGAGATTGATGACGAGAGCATGACGAGATGAGTATAACGAGAGCATGAAGAGATGGTACATAGATGAGTTTAACAAGATAAGAGATTATACATAAGGACGATAAATGTCGATGACATTCATCGCAAAACTCATGGATAATAAGTAAGGATAGTACAAGGGATTAACAAAGTGATGTTTGAAATATTCTTGCTCAGAGTTTGTTACCTGAATAATTTTAGATGATGTTATTGCAAAACATGCCTATTTAGACCGATGCAATCAAGGGATAATAATAAAATGCTCTACTCCGAGTGCAATGCTCAATATAATTATGAATATGATGCACTGTTGAGATGTATGATTGTATTGATAGTGCAACATGAGGATGAGGGATCCCATGCACGATCGAGATGATGCATATAACACAATGCAATTACCATGATGCTGACCAAATGATGCATACAACATGATGCAAGGATGATGATACTTGCAATGTATGCACGTATGAAGTGCATGAAATATGATGCATATTGCTATCATAAGTTGATGATGCACACGACTCGCACCCTGCAACCGTTCTCTTGTAACTAACACCTGGGTAGTTCTATATCCTTAAGCGAAGATCAAAAGTTAGGACACTAGTAAGGTTGCATAAGAAGAGATTGCAGTGGGGTTACGTCACATAGAGACCTAGTCACCAGTGCGCTCCTAATGGCTCAATCATATGGCTGCAGCACACATGAGGCCTTAGGTTCCGACACGGCATCATGGTCATGTGATTAAACACCACCACAAAAGAGGAATAGCAACCCCGTAGTGCCAACAGCAGCAGGATAGGTCTTAAGAAACCCAAGATAACCCGAAGTTGCACTAGAGGCATACCCGTTAGTCAATCTACGGATTTCCGATGATGATGCAACACCATGCACTGACCAAAGATGGTATATGTTATGATGCATAACTTTTGCCATAAATCTTTTTATTTTACTCAAAATCATCTGAGCAAAAATTGAAGGTACAGCTCTCAGATGTTGTAACCAGATTAATCAACGATATAAGGTACAACACCAAGAGAGGATAGATAGATCACTAGATGATGGATTGAAGGGTTTGATGATAACCATCAAGGTTTAACCATCAAAGGAGGAGTTCAATGGTTCTGCCGAAACAGATTTAAAGCAAAATCAAGGATTTGATTTGGCTGTCAAGCTAAGATTGGTGATAGGGTCCAAACATAACCCAATCCACTTGAGTCACCAAAGACTGCTTTAACTCTAAGTTAGTCTAGCATATTACGTTAACTCCTACAACACAAGGTCTAGGCAGGCATTCAGATACAAACATATGTTTCAGTACATCAACATAACAAACAAGACAATCAAAGCAATCCAAGATGACATGATGCATGCACGTTTCTACACGTCCTCACAAACAAAAATAACTGCCAAGTAACCTTGGTCTTACGTGGTTAGTTACGGTGGCATAACATAAATACGTCTCTCCCTATAATAGCTAGTCGTTCTTACGTTCAAGCTTACGCAACAAGGTTAGTGTACCTGCAGAAAACCACAAGATATATGTATACCGAACCTTTCATGCCAGCATATCATGAAAGCGTCCCCAATAATTATTGTTCACTATAGAAACAGCATCTGTACAATTACCGTCGTACAGACAACGTTAACATACGTTATCGAGATAACGTATTCACGGGGGTACCGCAAAATGCGGGGGTATGAACTGCGATCGCCATACCCTGCGCCGAACCATATACTCCCAATGTAGTCAACCGAAGTTGGTACATTGGCAGCATCTCAAGTAGGCCACTGCTTGAGAAACAGCGTTCGGTTCGCATCACCGACGGGAAGGCCAAGCTCCCTCAGTTGGCTGAGGATCCTTACCTTCTTACCTCACCGTCGAAGATGTCGTTACAAAAAGTAAAGTTGGGTTGTGCATGAATTTAAGTTTTGACAGAAAAGTAATGCTGGTAGTTAGGATTATATATATATAGCCACCTCTATTTCCCTCATAAACATTACCCTAGGGCTTTACGTACTAAGCATAATCCTTAACGAATCCAACGTGACTTTTCCAAACATTTGGTGGGTCAACCTTTTATACTGAAAGCATTTTTAAGGTAAAGTGTATCTCCAGGGTAACCTTATAGCTCTGATACCAGCTGTGGCAGAACCAACCTGAATTATACCGGCTCAAGTACGCGAGTCCAATCCTGAGGGCTCCAACGTGCTTCAAACGGTATAATCCCTTGGCCTGTCGGGTAACGTCCCGATAAACCACCGATACACAGGATCAAATAAGGCTACCTCACACGAAGGTGAGTCCAGAGATACATTCACCATCACATTTTACATCACAGGGAATTACATTACAAGGGTTTCCAAAAGAGGTACGATAATTTAAATTCAGAGAAAAGATTACAAATTGTTAAAAACTATGGTTGTTAGCAGCGGAAAACATACGCGATGATTACCATACGACGTTAAGACGAATGTCATGCTAAGCCCGAGCACGACATCGCTCGATATCACCAGTGCTGGCCGGGGACGGGTCCCATTCCACGGACCAACCTTCTGGGAGAGCACAGGGCCAAGGCAAGGGAAGAGTAGGGTCTTCAAGACATCATCTGCAAAACATATAACTAGCAAGGCTGAGTATACTAATACTCAGCAAGGCTTACCCGGGATTGGGTATACTTAGCTCATAACTAGACTTATGAAAGCTTATAATGGTTCTAGGTTTAGTTTCAGCTGAAAAGCAACAAAGAGTAGATCCTTAATTTCAAGTTTTAGCTTTCAGATTCTAGTTAATTATCCATTCTAAGTAAGCACCTATATCTAAGCAAGCATGGTATAATCTTTGGTCAAACATCATCTTTGATAACCATAATATTGCTCTTGTTACTCTATGTGGAAAAGGGATCAAGCAGTCTCAATCTTCGTGAGAAGCGGACGATTCAGAATCGAATTTTTCAACCTTGCAAGGTAAACCTAACTCACACGCTTGGAACACCAAAGGGTCATTCCAAAGCAACCGTTTGCCTTTCATTCCAACTCGTGGACAGGTCCACCACAAGCGACTGTAGGAACATACGCACATCACCCGTGCAGGACATACGTCTGTAGCGCGACTACAAAACCCGTATTCCTGGTTGCCCTTGCAACACGTATTTCCCCAATCGAACCAAGTAACCAAAAGAAGCAAATACATGTGGTGGGAGGTATGTCCACTCCTCGGTCCGATTGGCTACTAGGCTTACCGCTTACCCATAACTCACGGTATGTGGCTAGTACTTTCAAACACTTAACCCGCACTTCCACACGCTGCGACCTTAACAGATTTATCAACACAGACGGGGTATCACCTCAACCATGATACCGCACAAAACTCCCGTCCGGCATCCTTATAGTGGTAACAGGAATGTAAACATTACAACTCCTATATCGCGCGAGTGACAGGAAATCACCCGACTTTTACCGGCCCTATTAGCGAAGCATCTATCCGTTAAGGACTCGGGAGCATTACATTGGATTCCTAGAATTCATGCATCTAGGGTTTCACTTCAATTCCTAGACTTAATGCAAGATATAATATGGATAGACATAGATTGCAGTGTAAATAAAATAGTGGGATATGTCCGGGGCTTGCCTTTACTGGTGGGACTGAAGTCAGAAATATCAATATCTTCCGAACTTTGGTTCGGGGCTTCAGTTAATTCCTTGGTGACGTTCATCTGGTCTTCAGGAACATCCTCCGTAGACTCCGAGGAGATCTCGTAGGTACCATTGCCGAAGTAATCGTATCTACATGCAATGCGACATTACATTCAAAGCGTGCACATAACACTACCTTACGTCACAATACAATTGCAACCTAGCATTCATATAACACACTATTCACATATTAACCGAAAGATCTGAAACTAAATTTAGATAGAGTTTTAAGAGGACATCTAATTATGATTGGCTATTTGTTGAAGATTGCAACAGAGCCGATTGGAAACAACGAGGGTTTAGCCGATGGAAAGGTGCATCAGGTTCCTAGATGATCGATGAAAGCATCGATTACCTTGGCAGAAGGATGATCCCTCAAGCAATGGTCTTAACTAAGATGTGCTTAAGTGTTATTCTAGGTAACTAAGTGTGGTTATATCGACTCGACTACGTCAGCACAATAATTGAGTGACGTACAGCCGATTGGGGTGTGGTTAAGGGTATATGATCGATAGGTATAAAACCGACCTCTCAGTCGATAAATCGACTGATAGAAGTGTGTGGATAAGGATAGAGAAACTAAGGATCGATTGGCCGTGTGTGACCGATATGGAAAAGCAATCAAAATCGGCTTGGGTCGGCCGATGGCAAGAACCCTAAGATCATGGGTGTCTCTCCGATACATCGTCTCCGTGCAGTCGATGTAGGACGGAACAAAGGACTGTATCGGCAGTAGCCGATACTAGAAAGGTAACAACCGTATCAGCTAACTGATCGACGGTAGAAGCATCGACTGATAGCTGTTACACAGGGACGTCATCAACTCAAGGAAATGGATGCTTAGCAGCTGAACTGATAGCCAACGCTGAAGCATAGCCGTAGAGATGTATAAGTTAAGCAGCAAAAACACATAAACTATTAGGGATCTTTTTACGAGAAGGATCTTAAGGAAACGGCAATCAAGACAAGGATAACATCTTGACGGTAAGGATATGAGTACTAGGGTGATAGGATTAACTAACTGTTACACTTCTCCACTTAAAACATACACCCTATAATTTATATCTCAGCTATAACACATGCATACAATATAAGGTACAAACAAAGCATTCATTCCCTAACATTTGACCTAGACTACACATCAAAGACCTCAACTCAAGATTATAACATAAAACTTGTAGATTTCGACCTAGGGTTTTCAAACAAAACTGATTTTGCATTTTTATGAACTTCCTGCGAAAATCTATGAAATGTAGAAGTTCATCGATTTGAAATACAGCAAGCTTTGGAACTTTTATAAAAGACACCCTAGAACTTCCTAAAACCTAGCAATCAAGTCCCTGGTTCGGGAAAAACAGATAACAGGAAGTTAACGGCGACATTCCGGCAAAGGAATCGCCGGCATTAAAAAGATCTAGCAAAACAGGGCAAACCTTGGGTAGCCTTGGTTATGAAGAGGAACACGCGGAACGTGAATTCCCGCGGTGAACAGGTTTGGCGATAAGAAGAGCTCGACGGTGATGAGATCCCGTGGTTGATGAAGAAGTTCGTCGGGGAGGGTTGCCATGGGTGGAAGAGGGCCGAAAGGGTAATCCCCGTGGTAACTTGTGGTCTTGCTTGGCGATCGACGAGAGAAAAGTGCTGCTGGATGTCGTGGGCTCCTGGGACAAGATGATGGAGCCGAATGGGCTCGCTATGCCAACTCCTCCACGAACCTCCAGGGTCCATCTGCTCACAGGCTAAGCCTTCCTTTGCTTCCGCATCCTTGGCCCTCAACCTGCTCGCGCGTAGCCTGTTGCCTTGCTCGCGTATACGCCAGGGCCATCTCCATATCCTCCACGAGTAACTTGCAATGCCACCTGACTTCGTCTGCTGCCTTCACTTTGACGGCTTCCGACGTTCCCCATGCATGGCTCTACTGCTCCCTGGGCGGGTCCGCCCCAAATCATCACGCTGCATCTCCTCCCGCACTGCGTGCGACTTTCCTGTATATCAATTCGATCACGGCGTCGCCACCCTGTACGTCGTCGCTCTACATAGCTCCTCTTCCTCCTTTTGTTGCTGTATCCGCGCTTACTCTGGTCTTGTCACTTCGCTCCTGCGCACGCCCGAACTGCGTGCATTCTTGGCCCGTGCTACGTCTGCTTACTCCGCCCATCTTCTGCTCGCACGCTGCCATGCCACAGCCGCAGCTCTGCTCACACGCGCGCCATTGCTTCCTCGGGCCACCTGTTCCAGCGCCGCCAATATCTGTGCCCGCTCTGCTCTGCCGCGCACACGCTCGCCCTGCACTCCAGCGCCTGGGGCCACTCACGTCCGTGCCATCCGCTCCCATACGTCACCGCGTGCACGCTCGCGCCGTTCCTGCACAGCGCCCGCGTTCACGAGTCCATACTTCAACGCCACCCGAACCGCCCCCGCGTCGGCTCGTTCCCGCGCGCCTCCGCACCTGCTCGGGCGCCAGGGCCTATCCGCGCCGTGCGCTCACGCCCAACGCTTGCACTGTCCGCGCACGCGCCCCATACATTCCTGCCCAGCTCCACGTCCGCCGCCAGCACCTCATCTGAGCCGTTCGTGCTCCGTTCACCATCGTGCTCCAGCTCGCGAGCCACCGCGCCACGCCTGCCTCCGCGTGCTGCCGGCCTCACCTGCACGCCACTTGCCTCCACCTGCGCTCCAGCTTCTGCGCCGCCACCAGCGCTCGCACGAGCCGGCCTCCACACACGCCCGCACCCGCCTGGTGCCGCGAGCCGCACACCTCGCCAGCTCGGCCTCCGCTCGAGCCCGCTTGCGCACTGCCCCTGGGTCCGCCTGCGCCGTCGCGTGCCAGGGCCCGCATCGAGCCGCCACCGCCTGGAATCGCTCGCTCGCGCTCAGGCCGAGCCTGCTCCGCACCGCGCCGGCTCCGCTTCCGCGCGCGCCACGCCAGCGCCCCGCCAGCACGCGCCGCTCCCTCCGCTCGGCCGCTGCCGCCTCGGGCCTGCACCGCCTGCTGCGCCGCGCGCTGCTCTCCGCCTGCGCGCCTGGGCCGCGCGTCCGCGCGCCGCCGGCCTGCTGCAGCCGCCCGCGCGCGCCTGGCTCCTGCGGCCGCCGCCCTGGGCCCGCCAGCCCGCCTGCTGCTTGGGCCGCCTGCCTGCGCCGCGCCCGTGAGCCGCTCGCCCAAGCCGCCGCCAGCTCCCGCGATTGGAGAAAGAGGTTAACGGGAAGAGGAACAGAGGAAGAAAGAAGAAGAGAAAAAGTGTTTTACTGCTGCTGCCGGTGGGACAGGATAGGGCAGACGCCAGGGGAGGAGATAAGGCAGAGGGAGAAGAAAGGTTGATGGAATTCCCCAAGGGCTTCTGCATAATTTCTGAAAACTGCAGGGACCTGTTTGTAAAACTTAAAATTTCCCGTTGATTTAAAACCCTAATGAAGAAATGCCCAAAACGGAAGTTGGAGAGTTTTTCAAGCTCTACAACATTGCTTTAGGGCTCAAGTTCAAAAACTCAAAATTTATATTTTTATACGTGAAGTTTTGAATAAAAGTTGGATTTGTATTGTGTTTGTCCTAAAGAATGAAATTTTATAAAATTCAGGATCTAAATGCAAGCATTTATGACATGTCATGATGACTTGCACTTTTACACTTTAGTCCTAAGTAAATTTGAAAGTTACTTTTGTAAATCAACATTTGCATAAAAGGACTTGTACTTTTATAAAATCACATAAATACCCTTATTTTTACCACTTTATCCAAAATTTTTACACAATTCAACACTTGCATTTCCAATGCAACTTTGGATAAATATATATTTTTTTACAAGGAATAAAATAAGAAAAACATGTTTACAAAACCACTTTTCACTTATTTTGAAATTACTCTTATCTAGGTACATTTTGCAAAAACAACCCTAAGTTTTTCTATAATTACAAAAATACCCTTTTTACTTGTACTTTTAAATTTTCAAAAACTTCACATAAACACACATAAACTTTATACAAACAAACACATATTTCACACTAACAAAATATATGTCTAGTTTACAAACACATGAACTGTCACATGATCACTTCGGTCGTTGCTGCAAGATAAAGAAACAGTGTCTCACCTGGGTCCGGTGCGACCAGGACCGGCAAGGAGGTAAGGTACTGCTTCATCTCTTGGAAGGCACGTTCTGCCTCTTCGGTCCATGCGAATGGGCCGGACCCCTTCATCAACTTGAAGAAGGGAAGTGCTCTCTCCGCCAGCCTCGAAATGAAGCGGCTGAGGGCTGCCAGGGACCCCGTCAGCCTCTGTACATCCTTGAGGCGTGCAGGGGGTCTCATTGCCTCGATTGCCCGGACCTTATCCGGGTTGGCTTCGATTCCCCGGTGGGAGACCAGGAAACCAAGGAGCTTTCCCGCCGATACGCCGAAGACGCACTTCTCGGGGTTAAGCTTGGTGGAGGTCGCTCGTAACTTGTCAAAAACACGAGCTAAATTTTCCAATAGGGAACACGACTCTCTAGTCTTGACAACGATGTCATCGACATACACCTCTACAATATCTCTAACCAAATCACCTAGAGTGATATTCATTGCACGAGCAAAGGTGGGTAAAGCATTGAGCAATCCATAAGGCATCACTATATAACAATAAAGACCATCCACTGTTACAAAAGCTGTATGCTTCCTATCATCTCTAGCCATTTTGATTTGATAAAAACCAGAATAGGCATCTATGAAGGACAGCAAATCACACCCGGAGGTGGAGTCTACAATCTGATCTATTCGCGGGAGTGGATAAGGGTCTTTTGAACATGCCTTATTAAGATTGGTGTAGTCGATGCACATCCGAAGCTTCCCGTTGGCCTTTGGGACCACAACTGGGTTGGCCAACCATACAGGATGGTAGACCTCCTCGATGAAGCCAGTCTGCAGCAGCTTGCGGACCTCTTCACGGATGAAATTTTGCCGCTCAATGGACTGCTTGCGTGGCTTCTGCCGGACCGGCCTGGCGTCGGGGCGGATCTTCAGATGATGCTCAATCACCTCCCTGGGGATCCCGGACATTTATGACGGTTCCCAGGCGAACACATCAACATTTGCCCGGAGGAAGGCAATGAGCGCGCTTTCCTATTTCTCTCCCAGGTTGCCACCGATGCGGGTGGTCTGGGAGGTCTCCGCTCCGACCTGGACGGTCTTCACGGGAACATCGTCTGTGTCGGACGGACAGACCCTTGGTGCCTTGGCCAGAGCCTTGGCACGTGAGGTCGAGGGGTCGGACCCCTGGGCGCCGGCTGCAGGGGCAAATCCTGTTGCCAGCGCATGGAGCTTTTCAACCGCCACAACAGCAGCGGCACGGTCACTCTGGACAGTGAGGACGCCTGCCGGAGAAGGCATCTTCAGGACCAGGTACCCGTAGTGGGCGACGGCCATGAACCGGTACAGGGCCGGTCTGCCGATGATGGCGTTGAAGGGGAGGTTAACTTCCGCAACCTCGAACTGCACGTTCTCGGTACGAAAATTATCCTCCGTCCCGAATGTAACCGGTAGGGTGATGGTCCCCACCGGGTACACGGGATCCGGGCCCACTCCTGAGAATGGGCGTGATGGAGCCAGCTTGGACTCCGGGATCTGTAGGTGTTTGAACGCTGCATAGCTGATGACGCTGAGGCCGGCGCCTCCGTCAATCAGCACATGGTGAAGGCGGACATTGGCGATAGTGGGTGCCGTGATGAGCGGCAGCACTCCAGCGCCCGCCATATTCTCTGGGCAGTCAGATGGTCCGAAGGAGATGGTGGTACCCTTCCACCGCTGGTGGGGCGCCGCCCTCGGCACCCCTGGCTTTACCGAGAAAACCTCCCGGCGAAGGGCCTTGACGTCCCGCCGAGAGACGAGCCCTGAACTGCCACCGTACATAACGTACAACTTCTTGCGGCGCTCGTCCCTGCCGGACTCGGAATCGGACTGCTGGAAAAGTCCCTTGAGGTCTTTGTTGGGGGCTTGATACCTCAACTCCCTCTCGGTCGCAGCTGCATCGGCATCGGAGGCTTTTTCCTTACCGGACCGCCGCGGAGGGGAGGTGCCTTCCATAGAGGCTTGGTCACGCCTCTTACTGAGGCGCTCCGCGAGCTTCTGGATCTCGCGGCACTCGGCGGCGCTGTGGCGAGCCCCTGGATGAACAGGGCACGACCCGGGGTCGGTGCGCTACTGTCGCGGGCGCTTGCCACGGGAGTTCTGGCCCCCGGTTGTCACAGCTGCAACGGCCGGACCCCCAATCCGTGACTTGTCAAAGCCACGGTTCTTCCTGTTCTTCTTCTTGCCGCTGCCAAGGGCAGCGACACTGGGCCCACTCGTTTGAGCAGGTCCTGCATGGGTTGCAGAGTGCCATGCACGGCCTTCTGCAGCCCGAGCGCACCCTTCCGCCAGAGCGAACAGGGTGGTGACGGCTTCCACTTGGTGGGTCGCCAGCTTCTCTAGCATCTTCTCGTCTCGGACCCCCTGTCGGAAGGCCGTGATGATAGATGCATCGAAGATACGTGGGATAGTCCCACGTACCTTGGTGAAGCGGGAGATGAAAGCCCGGAGGGTTTCCCCGGGTTGTTGCCTCACGGCGTGGAGGTGGGCCTCCACGCCATGCTGCTGGTAGGCACTGGCGAAGTTCGCCGTGAACTGTGCGCAGAGCTCACCCCAGGACTGGATGGATCCCGGGGTAAGATTCATGAGCCAGGTCCGGGCTGGCCCGGTCAAGGCTACATGAAAGTAACTTGCCATGACGGCTTCGTTACCTCCAGCCGCCGTGATGGCGGTGATATAGACCTGCAGGAACTCTGACGGGTTGGTGGACCCGTCATATTTTTCTAGCAGGTGAGGCCGAAACTTGGACGGCCAGGCGACCGCGCGGAGGTGGTCTGCGAGCGCCGCTCAGCCCACGCCCGACACCGGTGCCTGGGTGAGTCCCTGCGGCCTGGCCGCAACCGCATCGAGCTCGGGCGCAAGGTCCCGACCCTCAATGTTGAGCCGTCGGTTGCGCGCTCGCTCGATGGAGACCCTGGCGTCCTCTCCCGCATGCCTGCGGTTGAGCTCCGCCCGGAGGTCCTCGGTCCGTGCACTCCTCACGGATGGTGAGTGCACAGAACCGGATGCGCCGCCCTGGCGACGGCGCTGCCTGGATACAGACCCCCCCGCTGGGCCTGGGGAAGCATGCGCCAGGTTGAGGAGGCGATCGACGTCGTCACGCCATTATCTGTGCGCGTCTGGCGACGCCACCTCACCAGGGGGGTTGCGGAGCAACTCTCTGGCTGCCATGAGGGGCCCACTCGGTGATGGCACCGATTGGGCCACAGAGGCCCGCTCTGCTGCACGTTGTGGAGCAGCGCGCGGGGCCGCCCGAGAGGGGGGACGGCACGAAGCGTGTGGCGTCGTGGACGCCACTTCTTCTCCAACCATGAGGTCGTGATGACTGTTCTCCTGTGCCATCGCAGGAGTCGAGGAGGTCGACCGAGTGCTATCCAAACCTAAACTCCCCTACCTGGCGCGCCAAATGTCGGAGGAATTCTCCAGCCGGGTGGCGGAAAGCACCCGCCTAATCCTAGTTAAGGATGGGTTTGGAGGGGACTTAGGAGCGCTCGATCGGCATGCGGATGAACACAGGAGGGACACGAAGATTTTAGAGTGGTTCGGGCCGCCGGAGCGTAACACCCTACGTCCACTTGGGAATTGTATTGGGTGCGTGAGCCTAAATGGAAGGCAGCATAAGCTTGTGTGTGTGCAACCTCTCTTCTAACGAGTGCACTCTCCCTTTTATAGTCCAAGGGGAGTGCTTACACTGAGCGGGGCCCCGACAGGTGGGCCCGGCCAACAGGAGCTGTTCTATGAGAGGTATGGAGGTCATCTCCTCGAGCTCCTCTCCGTAGTCTTCTCGATCGAGAAGTTGATGTGCGTATCTTTAGCCAGGATATGGCCGTGTACAGCCTTGTCTTGTACAGTGTCCGGCGTCAGCGTTGCATAACAGTGAAGCCGTGCTGTCACTGTTAGGATGGGACCTCCCGTCAGGCGGTGAAGCAGCGCTGACCCGTTGCGTGTGCACTGTTACAGCGCACGCCTTGGCTTTGCCTATTACAGACCATCATCACGCGCGCAGCGCCGTGACGGGACTGTACACAGTCCGCGCACTGTGCACGGTGATACGACGCGCCGCATTCAGATCAGGCAGGCTTACCGTGGTGTCAGCCTACCTGCCCCGTGTGTCAGTGGCAGGCCGCTCTTTTTGACTTGGGCGCGCCCGGCCCAGCTACCGCATTAAATGCTGGTAGGTGGGTTGGAGACCCACAAAGGGCCTTCAGCCGCAGGCACGTGGCAGGACCAGCCCCTCTCCCTCTATAGGACGGCACGTGGTGGCACCGGTCCCCTTCCCCGGGGGGAAGGGAGGTCCGGGTCCTCCGAGGCCGGTTGTAGCAGTCTGGCCCGTGATGGTCCGGCCATCACACGTAGCGGCCCCGGACCCCCTGAGGAGTCCGGGTCCGTGGGGGCAACCCGAGAGCCCTCCTGCTCTCCTGGGTGCGCAGAGGCCCCGGACCTCTTAGAACTCCGGGTGGGTCCGGAGACCGTGGTCCCAGCTGCCAGGCCCGGGTAATGTGCCTCGTCACCCAGAAAGCGAGGGGGAGATTATGGATTATGAGACGCCAAGGGCCTGGACACCCTAGCAGGAGGTACCCCTGTCTGTATGTACCGACAATCGGTTATCTCCAGCTCGCCACAACATAGTATTAACTGAATCTTGACATGGATACTTACGGATAGCAAAAATTATACCATGGAGATTTTGGAACTGATGAGAATGATATACCATTAAACCATTGAGGATCCATCTTCGGAAGATTACAGACTTCTTTGGTGAATGGGCTTGCTGCATACATGCACCTCTTGCCCTTTGTTGCTAGAACCCAACCATACTTTGAGAAACGAAGGGTTTGCCAATTACCATGTAATGGCATGCAGTCCTTCACAATGTATTCCTTTTCAACCATGGGATCGTAAAATCTGCACATACCACCTGATGTAGCATAAATGCTCATAAGCATTGGTTGTGCTCTTGCATGTTAGATGGGCTTGTCTATCAAACTCCATTCCTTGCAGACAGCTCGTGTTCGCAAATAGTCAACAAATGACAGCTTAGGAATAAGTAGCTCTATCAACTCAACAGGGAGTCTTGACCATGGTGACGCAATCTGCTCTTTGTCTTCCATCAATACAACATTTTCATTGATCTGCACGCACAAAGCCAATTTGAATATCTAAGATCCAGACCCCCAAAAAAACACATGATTTAATTTCAGCTACATAAAATTTTCAACAAGTTATAAGAAATTCCCTACAACCATGTGTCCTTTTTTGCAGCATATTTTCTATATGTACGTGTTTAAGTGTATAGTCCCCATAGAAATGTCGTTATCACTATATAAATGATTAAGATTAGCGTAGGATAATTTGTAAGAATAAACAATTGGAAAAGGGATGCTAGGTGCATGTCATGGTATATTTGTGGTTACAAAATGGACTTGCGTGTAAGGCCTATTTGGCAAACTGACCACAACTCACAAGTTTGAACCTTTTTTTTTAACCTTCGGACTTTCATATTATTACATACTTTATTAAAATAATGCGATGAAGTTGTAACGTTGCAATTTTTCTTGGAGACTTTGCTGCAAGCCTGAAATGATGGGCTGCCCGTTTCAAAAAAAAAAGAAGAGAAATGATGGGTTGCACATCATTTTAAGTCGTTAGTCGTTACCATATAAGCACCTAAAATTTTACACATTTTACTTAGTTTGTACACAAAGCATCCATGATATGTACAAGACTTGTGGACTAACCTTGCCCGTGATGGTGCTCAAAGATTTAGTTGGTTCCTGACAGTAGTAGCTGTAGATAGGAATCCGGTGAAATAAGAGAACTGTTAATGTATATGAAGTGAAATTTGGATAGGAAATTGAGCGTAAGTTTGCGATTTCTTACCTTGGAGGAATTACCCAGAATAGATTATACCATGTACCGGCCCAATCGTCATCAGGATCAGCAGTACATGCAGGTACCAAAACGAAGCTTATACTCCAATCATCCAATCGGATGGAATACAATCTAATACCGTCGTAGGACCATAGCAGAAGATAGATACAATCAGCCAGGGTTCCTCCAACTTGAGAAGACACTGCCACACAATTTTTTGCACCAAGGAAAAATATCTTGAGGTATCCATTTGATAAACCTCAATGTCGTCCACCCCTTGTGCTTGATACTTGATAGGCATGGAAATAGACCCGCACCAGGAAGATATCTCCATTTGACTCAACCCAAAATGTAGTATACATGCCATGCTCGGTGGATGTGTCGTGGTCTGCCATACCAATCTTCTCGATGTGATAAGCACCTGAAGTAGTAGTGTTGATCACAAAGCATCGTCTCCTCCACCAGCAAGTTTCGACATACATTTTCTCATGGCTATTGTCAAGATCAATGCGATGCCTTTTCCACTCTTTATCGCCGGGGCGACAATACAAGACAAACCTTTCATCTGGTGTGCAGGAAAACATTACAGTGCAATCAGGGGGGAGTTTGTGACGACAAGGCACATCGGCCAAGTGAATCTATTGGGTCGGGTAGTGGAGGAAGGGCAACTGTTGAATCAGAAGCGATGTTGGCTAGAAAGCACTCTTGGGATCCCTCGTCAAACATCAGCAACCAACTTCCCAAGCATCTTAGGCATTGTTTTCCCTCTAAGATTGGCAGACTTGCTTCGTTGAAGTGTCCATTGAAAGGATTAATGAGTAGAGTTTCAGTTTCGTTGAAACTAATTATCCATGGGCTTGAACAAAAATCCGGGAGAGGACAATCCATGGCGTAGACTTGTTTGTTCGAATTGACTGCCGTATGTCCTTGCCAGATACCAGCAATCCTGCTGGTAAGAACAAAGTAAAAGGCGTATTTACCAGCCCACAAGCCAATGCGTGATTAGTAGTCTATCTGGTTAGTGGATTACTAAAAGGTCAACAAGTGAAAGGTCACCAGAATTGAGATGGATGGATCTTCTTTTCGTCTAGTAGGTATATGTCCGATGCGCCATATTACTAGAGAATGAAGCAACTAATCCTTGAAACAGACAAGAAGAAGTGAGAAGCATACGTCGGACTTGGGTATCAGGATCTGTACTGTGCAGGGGCGCGTGCTCAATGTACTCTTGGCCTGCGCAGCTGATGACGATGATTTCTGGAAACGAAGGAGATCGAGGTTTAGTTTTGATCGGGAAGCAATTAAAATCAATAGCAATGGAGTCCGCTTGCCCAAGGGCAAGCAAGATGGGGCCGCTCGCCTACAGATCGGCGGTGGAAGTGGAAGAACGTACCGGCGGCGGGTGAAGCCGCTAGCCGGTGATACCACAGCGGCGGCGTGGCGTCCGCGGTAGCGAGAATCTCTCTTCCAGTAGCTAAAGATCGTCTCCCCGCGCTGGCTGCGCGTGGCGGAGTACGTTCAGCTCTGAAGCGGACAAAATTAATACCCGATCCGCGAGGGCAGAAATTAAACAACCCGGGCCAATATTTTAGGCTCTGGACGAGTTCCCGGAGTTCTTCTCCGGTGGTTGGGAAGTCGGGAAACATCATGTCTCGGTCTTGCTGTGCTGGCTGGGGAGGTCGGAAACATGGCAGGGAGCACTTGAGCTCTTGTTTCTTGAAGGACACGAGGACGATGGACTGGCCGGATCAGATTTCACCGTCCCAGAAATCCTCCAGACTTGTAAAAGCTTGTCGGTGTGGGCCACAAAATCGAACTACTTGGAAAGCCCGGACTGTATTTGCAAGCAGAGTGCACATCTCAGAGCAGCCAGCTTATCGGCTGTTTTCTGTCCCTTTCAAACACACACCGGATGTGTTGATCTTGGCTAGGTTTGGTTATTACAGTGTTTATTATAAGTACTGTCACATCAGATGTATATGTTTGAGGCTAATTAGAAGTAGTAAATATAGATTAATGATAAAACAAATTCCATAACCTTTAGGCTTTTTTCGAGACAAATCTATTAAGCCTAATCAGTCTATGGTTAGCCCATATGATGCTACAGTGTCTAATTATGGATTTAGTAGGCTTAATAGATTCGTCTCGCGAATAAATTCTAAATTTATGCAGTTAGTTTTATAATTAGTTTATGTTTAGATTTTTTAATTGGTATCGAAATATTCGATGCGACAGAATTTATTATAAGCCTATAGAATCTAAACAGCCCCCTAGTTGGATCGGACTGACGGACATGCAGCTCTTGAACGTGTTCTCGGATGGCTGGAGAGTTACGCCATTACGCGAGCATTTGCGTTGGTTGGCGATGGCTACAGGCAAATCCTTTCGACCGGTACACATGCCTACCTCTCGAGGCATGGTGCACCGTGCCCAAGCATGGTATGGCTCATGCAAGGGTTTGGGCACGCGACATACACCTCACTGCACCGTCCCTCGTGCCACGGCATCGTTCGTTCCGGTATCAAAGTTGGAAGTGCGCTATTTTTGAACTTCAGGTCACAAATATTTGATGTTTTAGATTACCAAGTAGTTTCAATTGAATATACTTATCAAAAATAAAAACACGAACAATTCATGACCAGAGGGAGCTAGCCAAATTTTGGTGGACCGGTTTACATTTTACCCTAAAGCATGGGTCACATCAACTCTAGCACAGCACTGCGTCCACGACGGATGAGTCTCCACCCCGGTAATGCAGAGGGACTCACCCGCTGCCGTGTGGGCCTGAGAAACAACAAGAAGAGTAAACAAACTGGAGCGCAAAATAAATAGTACCAAGTAATAATCCCTTTGTTCATTCAAACGCAATTGCCAAGTCTAATATTCAAATCCAAAACTCAGAACTTCCCAAGGAGTCCGGTATTGGCAGTATAAAGTATATATGGGGCCACTAGCTTCTTACACAACCAGAAATTAAAGTTTCAACTGGTGAGTGAACCTGGAACCCCTACCCTGTAGAATACCACATCCAAAGATGGCGATCTTTGTTAGTCTATATCAAAATGCAATAGCTGCACTCAGGCCAACGCTTCATTTTACACCATCATTTGTTCAATCAGTGATCGCACAATCATGACTCTGGTTCGCATGGTCTCCATACTGTACCAGTAGGCTCATCCATCAGGGCGATGCCCTTGGTAGCAAGATTTCTCCTGATTCCGTCAGACACCTCAAACTGCTTGTTCTTTCTTGCAACATTCCTCTGCTCAATCAGCTCTTGCAGTTCTTCTTCAGTCAATCCTGCTCGTATCAATGCTTTCTCCTTCAGTTGCTTCAGTACCTGATGGGTAGACATTTTGCTCGTTAATTATGCACTAAAAATTAAGTAACCATAAATGGAACACATGTTAAGGGGAGATTTATTTTATTTCTAGAAACGTGCAGTGGGTATAGTACCTCTGCCAGAGAGGATGGTGGCATCAGACCAAGTATTGATAGTTTGTCTTTGAGTTCTGCTTCCAGTGCGATCAGAGCTTGAATGTGATCTGCTGGCTGTTTTTGTGATTGTTGTTGCTTCTGTTGCTGCTTCTTCTGCTGTTGCTTCTTCTTGTTTTGCTGGTCCAATTTTTGCTGCAGTTTCTGGTTGTAGAAAAGGTGCAGAAGTTAAAGGAATTGATAGTGTCTCATGAGATTTCAAAACATTAAAACCATGGAACTTTGAAGCATAAGAAACAGTAACATAGTGATGCAACCTTCAAATCAGTCAGATTGCTGTTTATGGCCTTCAGCATATTCATGAAGGCATCCAGAACATCTGTAGTTTTAAGGTCATCTGACATATCATCCAAGAAATTCTTATGGTGTTCTTCAATCATTTTTTGCTCCTCAGCCAGCACCGGGACAGAGATACCATCTTCACGATATATAGCTAACACTTCCTCGCAGTCATATAGAGTCTACACATAATTCAATTGGAGTGAATTGGAGGATAGGGATAATAATGTTCAAATCTGATAAATCACAAACTGCTAATATTTCAAGTAAGTCAAATACCTGGTAAATATAATATACACGATCAGATGCGATCTCAAGTGCTTTATCAGAGTGATTCACATCAGATCTATAATGTGTGCGCATCAAGAAAAATCTTAAAGCCATAGGATGATATAGGGCAATGATCTGAAAGAAGTCAACTGTTAGAGATCTCAAGAGAAACCCAAAAGTTCGAAATCATCCAAAGTAAACTAAAAGGAACCATGTGTTCACCACTTACATCTCTGATCGTGAAAAAGTTATTATCTGATTTAGCCATCTTCTTATCATCCTTGTTAACGAAGCCATTGTGCATCCAGCACTTGACTTCGCTCTCAGGATAAGCCGCTCGGCTTTGAGCAAGCTCGTTTTCATGATGAGGAAAAATCAAATCTTTCCCTCCACCATGAATATCAAATACATGTCCTAAATAGTGAGCACTCATTGCACTGCATTCAATATGCCATCCTGGTCTCCCACGGCCCCAAGGGCTATCCCAAAAAGGCTCACCCTCTTTAGCCGCCTAAAACAGTGATTAATGAAGAATTAGAAGAATGTGACAAAGCATTGGAGTAAGTAGAAATATCAATACTTCAAACTTACCTTCCATAGTGCAAAGTCTGCAGGGTTGCGCTTCCTCATATCAAAAGCAACCCTCGCACCTGCCTGATTTTGATCCAACTTTCTTCCAGATAAACTGAGATACTCAGGAAAACTATCTACTGAAAAGTAAACATCTCCTTCCATAGCATAGGCTTTCCCATTCTCCATTATCTGTCCATAAACAATGACAACATTGCTGAGTACAGAATCGCATGTGGTATAAGAGCTAAAAGGACCCCATTTTGTCTGATCAGTATTATATATTCATCATGCTAGAACTGGATATGATGTGCGAAAGAATGGTTTTAATTTGTATGGTGGCAAATAATGCAATCATCAGTGTTGCTTTTGTTTACAACAGCTGCACAGTACCATGAACAATATAAGCAAAATGTATTTCATCAGTTAGGTTTGCAGCAATACTGTACCTTTGTTATCAACTCTATGATATGCTCAATGTGATCTGTTACACGTGGCTCCCGAGTAGGAGGCAAGCACTGGAGCTCAGTCATATCAAGAAGAAATTCATTTATAAACTGGCTACTCAAACTTGTAACTGTTTCACCACGTTCATTTGCACGCTTGATAATCTGAACAAAGAAATAAGGAAATATGCTTATCTGATTTTTGGCCAAAAGATTTTTCAGAAAGAAAGATAACATGACATGCAGCACACTGGAAAATGGAAAATACTTTCTAACCCTGGTCTCTGCTCTATGAACTATGCCAACAAAAGGAACTGATGTTTGGGTGAGGGAATCAATGGCACTGTTGACAATTTCAGGTTAAGAGGAATGGACAAGATAACTAGTTGATCCCAGAAACAAATTAACTTACAGATGCCACTCTGTAACAAATCAGATTATTCTCTTCCATGTTGGAACCTCAAAAGGTTATCCTTCCTTTTCAACTACTAAAGTGTAACTGTAGAATGAAGTGGACAAACTATTACCTTGTCATCGATGTCTGTGAAATTACGAACATATTCAACTTCATACCCCAGAAATTTAAGGTACCTACATGGAATGTGAGACCAGATATAGAATAAATATATTATCAAAATGTCAGAAGCAACAACAGATCCCAATATTATGCTTCGAATCAGTACTAACAAAAAAGCCCTTTGGCAAATGTATTAAAGCATTTAATTTATGCAGACAATCGTAGGTATAAAATTCAAAACAGCATGGCAGTACTGCAGTACCAATATACCACCACACTAATGTTAGCTTATCTCATATAGAAGCACTTAATTTATAGAAACAGTCATAGGTTTAATTTCAAAACAGCACAGCATTACTGCAGTGTTCCAACTTACAAAGGATCACACATTTACTGTGATAAAATACAGTGAAGCCAAATGTCAAGGGTTTCATCTGTCGCAGTAACCATCACTATATCAACATGTATCCAGATGTAGATGCAGAGGTAACAACAAACTAATACAGTTCAAACATCTCCTGGCTCCACCTAACAAGTGCTGAACATCCAAGTCCAGCAAGACCAACAACCCATAAACCCACGACACTACACTAGAGCAACTACTACTAGACTATTTCCCAGTTGCAAGCTAGTCGATCAATCCCATGTGAGCTGGCGAACTGCAATCGAAGGACACCGAATTCTAGAACTAAATCCTTATTGTTCCTCACATTTTTATTTTTAGAGCACAAACAATGAGCAGAATTCCACCCCTAGTAAACGCATCGTGTTGTAACAGCAGATCCCGCCAACTGCGCATCCACGAAGAGAAAGGGACGCCAGATCCGAGGGGGCCTGGGGTCGCTACCTGTAGAGGACATCGAAGGCGACGTAGGCACGCGCGTGGCCGATGTGGCTGAAGTCGTAGGGCGTGACGCCGCAGACGTACATGGCGACCTTCCCCTCCACAAGCGGCTGGAAGGGCTCCTTCCTCTTCGTCATGGAGTTGAACAGCTCCAGCTGCGGCGGCGCCTTGGCCCCCACCGTGGTGGCGGGCAGCGGCGCCTCCTGGACCTCCTCCGCCACGGCGGTGGGCGGCGTCGCCTGGGCCTCCTCCGCCATGGTGGTGGGACGGAGGGGAGAGGGCTGCACGCGCTAGCCTCGAAGCCCCGGCGGCGGGGCAGGCGCGGAGGGGAGAAGGGGGAATCTGCGACGGCTGCCTGCTGGATTGCGATGCGGCCGAGCTCGAGGGCGTGGGGGTACGAACGAGTACTCGGGGAGTCGAGCGGCCAGTGCGAGGTCAGGTGGAGGTGGGCTCGAATGGGTCAGCAATTGGCGGCCCGTCTCACACTTAATAGTCGGGCTTCCATCCCAGATGTTATGTTAAGCGCAGAGAGAACTGTTGTCTTTCCTTTTAAACGTGTCCAAGTTTCATTTTCTCCCTTAAAAAAAATGAGAGGTTACTTGCCTCCCAAGCAGGCCTATAATTAACAATTCCAAAAGAAACTAGGATCCTTGTGTCCCAAGCTTTTGACAATTCCAACCGCTCGGATACAGGAAGATACAAAATCGAAATCAAAGGTAAAAACAGAATGCTCACAAAATTTAGTAAAGCGAGAAATTTAGTGCGATATCCAAATGGAAGGGTTAAAAAAACAGATTGCTTCTTCATTTACTGAGGCCTTCAGTTTCCAACGAGGAGTCGTCGGTACTCAGTAATAAAAGTAAACAAACTGAACAAAAACGAGCGCAAGAGGTGCTGTGATGAGCCGGCTCTATTATTCTGAGTGCCCCGAGCGAACCAGGCTTTATGGACCCTTTAGACTAAATAATTTTATTAACATGATAAAGAAGATAATAATACTTATATAATTCTTGAGAACAATGTCTATATATAATACAAACTAAAGAGTGAAAAATAAAACGAGTATGATTACCTCAAATATAGCTAAACCCCATGACTCCATTGGACGATCTTCATTGTCCTCATCTTCTGCATTTAAATTATGATCATGTTCCTGCTGCTCATGATCAGATTTCTATCCTTGAACTTCGTTGACATCAACATCCATTACTTGAACCAACAAAAAACTTATGTAAAGCACCCCTTTGCGATTCAACCAATTGATCATCATATTTTTCTCTTTTTCCTTTTCTGAGAACCTGAATAATTGTTTCTTGGCAACATCTAAGATCTAATCAGAAAAGAGCATGTAATCTGCCTAGCTGGAATTGAAAATTTAGAACTAAATATCTCAGACACTAGACAAATATTAAATAGGAACAAAGAATTACCAATCAGCCGATCAGGCAGGAGCAATCCACGATCGATGGCAGCAGCACTAGAGGCAATTAAGAGTGGTAGAGGATCTTAAATTTTAGGCTACATAATCTAAGGCCTGGACCTTAAATTTTGCAGCTCCCAGCAACCAAACCAGCTACCTCACTTCTCGAGGTTATGCCCATACGAGCTAGCTTTCACCTGGCCTACCTAGCTCGGCAAGGTGGATAGGTGATCCAAACGCACCCGTAGTGGGCACCGTGTCGACCGCATTGTGTGCCTCTGATCCAATGCCGCACGATGGATGAAACGATAGTCCATCCACCTGGAGTTTGTTTTGATTTGCGTCAAGAGAAACGACCGTCCGGAATGATCCGATCCTACACCGAACTTGACGTACTTTGTGCCGAGCCATCAACTTGTCCGGCCGGCACCAAGTCATTCCGCGTGGTATATTTTCATAGGCCAATGGTAGGCAATCTCACGGATGAACTTGATCACATGCCAAAGCCGGATGAATTAATTCCGCAACTGAAACACTCACTGCAAAGATTTCGGAGGAAGAACTATCAATCTATCATGATGCATAGCGGCCGCCAAGAGACTTCACAACTTATTCATTGAGTTTAAAATGCGAGATTCTTTTTATCGGAAGAGAGAATATATTTGGAGGCAGGGGCGGAGCCAGGGCCCATGCTGCGCGTGCTGCAGCACGGGCCCAGCCCAATTTATCCCATATAAATCTCTATATTAATTAGACCTAAAGCAATATTATTTAATATAATTTTGATCAGTTTAGCACTTGTCCATTGGCTAAGCCTGAGCTGGGCAGCCTTTCTGGCTCTGCCGCTACTTGGAGGACACCCCCTCATCCCCAGCCGGCTCGAGGGGGCAATCCCGTCTCACCGCCCGCTCCCATCCCCTAGGTCACCTCCGGCCGCCGGCCAGCCGGCCAAGCGGGGGCGGCGGCCCGTGGCTGGGCCAAAGCGGGCCCTGCTTGCTTCTTCCCTCCCTCCTCTTTCTCCTTCCCCTCAAGTCTACAAACCTAGGTTGCCGCCGCTAGCCTCTGGCAGCCGCCGTGGGGAGTGATCTAGACGTCCTTTCGCTGGATCCAGGCACCTCCTAGCCGGATGCGGTCGGGGCACTCCTTCTTCGGCTCGGTCCACAGGCTACCGATCGAGGGCGCTGGCGCCTCGGCGCCGGGCTGGTGCTGAGGCCGCCCCACTCGGTGTCCTCTCCCGCCGCCTGGTGGGTCGGTTGCACAGCTCGAGTGCACCGCCAAATCCCCGGCCGGTTCCGCACCTCCCCTAGTGGTCCTGCACCTCCTTTCACCGTTTGGTGGGATGGCGTGTGGCTTGGATGCGCCGCTGCCCCCCAACGGCTATGGCCTTGTCGTGGGGCTTGGCCTAGGTGCCCTGCTCATGGGATTGGTGGGTGGGTTGTCCCAATCCGCGCTGTGGCAACGCTTTTCCGTCCCATGGAACATACTTCGACTATTGGGAACTAACAAGGTGAAGGCGAAAAGCCTTGGACCTTCTTGTGGGTCATCAACGATGGCGACACCTTTGGACGCCGTTTACCTTCTTGAAGGCGTTATTCTTTCGCCTTGTTCCTTTCTCTTCAGTGAGCTTTCCGGGTGAATGCCTTGACCATGTTGGTCGGACGACGACGGCACCTGCGTCGCCCCCTCCCTTGAGGCGTTGTCTTGGAAGCTTTTTTGTTTGTTGATGCCGTCGCTTGTGGGATTGTTGCTGTGCGCGCTTAGCCTGGCGATGGTCGTATACTCCCCTCAGGGAGTTTCCGCTTCTGCGCCTGCCCTCACTTTATTGCGTCTATCTCGTCCGGGTTGCATAGGTCGTCATATGACAGATGCTTGGTCGGCGTTCTCTGCTTGCTCTGGTGGATGCTTTGCCGCCGTCGCCGCGTTGTTTGGTGATCGCTTCAGGTGGATGCTTTGCCGCCATGGTTGTGTTGGTCAGGTGGATGCTTTGCCACCTATGATGTGTTGCAGACTTTTTACGTTGATGATGTTGTATCTTTTAGCAGGTTTTGAGATGTAGTTGTGTCTAAGTTTGTGTGTTCCCTCCCCGTTGTTCTTGCTGTTTTTGTTCGGTGTTAGGGTCGCCCGCCACTGGTGCTCTGTAACCGCCTTAGTAGGCTCTGCCTATTAAGATTTATATTGGTCATATTGATTGTAACTGCTTAATAGCCTCTGCCTATTAAAATTTATATTGGTCGTATTGATTTGTTTTTAATAAAATATAGGTTCATGCACGTTCGTGAAAAGAATATCTTTTTATCACCTCTTTATTGTGTTGTTGTTTATTTTTGTCGATCACTTGGTTTTTTGTATTTTTTTGTTGCCACGGCTCCGGTGATGTAAGCACGATAATGCTCTTTGAACGTTGAAGCCATAGTGAGTTTAGTGACTTTTTAGTCCTAAAAAAATGGAATTATGACTTTGTCACTAACACATATACTTAGTCCCTGGCTCCACAAAGTGATGGATTGGGCACAATGAAATGTTGAATTTGGATAATTTAGGATTACCCGAAGCCCAAAAATGATAATCGGGTAGCAAATCGTTAAATTTATGTTTGTTCGAGTCATTCTCATATATATCAGTTCTAAAGCCTGAAGTTTAAAATTGGAATAATTCTTATCCAAACTAATTTTCGGGATAAAACGAAGGGAAGTGGGCCTTCATGGGCCGCCTGGAATAGCACCTAGTGGGCTGTTCACGGCCCACTACAAACTTTTTATGTCCGCCCCTTGCAAAATGAAAATGCAGCACCGCCCATGCCATCCTCGTGCACAGTGTAGAACCTACCAGAGGCGACCGGCTCAAAAAGCGCGCGCGAGTGGTCCCACCTCCCCCCGACTGTCCGGCTGGCTACACACACGCGCCACCCGGCAGCGTTGGCCGCCTGCCCTGCCCGCCTCCCCACCACCAGCTCGGAACCAGCACCCTCCGGAGCCTTCCAGAACCCCGATCCAACGGCCCAGATCGCCCGCTCCCGAACGTTCTAGACCCGCCACCTCCGCAATAAAACCTTCCCTCCCGTCTCCACCTTCCCTCGTCTCTCGTTTGAGAAAAAAAAAAAAGGTTTCCCACGCGAAGCCATCTCTTCTCAATCAACCAGCAGCGCTCGAGAGAGGTTTGGGTTGAAGGATCTGCGAGGGCTTTCCGTTCGTGAAGGAGGAGGAAGAGATGGCGAAGGGGGAGGGGCCGGCGATCGGGATCGACCTGGGCACGACCTACTCGTGCGTCGGCGTATGGCAGCACGACCGTGTCGAGATCATCGCCAACGACCAGGGGAACCGCACCACGCCGTCCTACGTCGCCTTCACCGACACCGAGCGGCTCATCGGCGACGCCGCCAAGAACCAGGTCGCCATGAACCCGACCAACACCGTCTTTGGTACGTGCCAGGCGCCCTCCTCTTCCCTTCCCTTCGAGCTTAGAACGCCAATTAGTGCTGTTTGAATCCTCAAGCTTGCGCGCGTAGTGTATTTATCTAGTTGTATGCTTCGGAGTTTCCTAAGATGTTTGCAGATCTGCTGGATTAGCATTTGTTTTACTGTGAGCATTAGCTGCTCCGTTTTATGGGAGACACGAGTAGCGTAGCAGAAACCATTGGGAAGTGATGTGTTCATTGTGAGTAGTAGCTTGTTTGTGTGCTCTACATGAGTAGCATTAACCATTAGGAAGGCGAACCTATTTGTTGAAATCTGTAGGTCAGAATTAGATGCTGGCATGCTGCCGTTTTCGTGCAATCCTCTGTTTCTGGAACTTAAAAAGTAAATTGCATTCAGATTTTTCGATTAGATGTGCAATCAGTAATTAGTCAGTTTCCCTTCTGGCATAGATGCTTCAGATCTGCTTAGATGGATAGCACCGCGTGCCATTACATTTTTTCACTAAAATTTTATTGGAATGTTGTTTAGCTTAAGTAAAATTTCCTATCATCGGTTGTAATTTCAGATTAAAGTGGTGGAACTCGTTGATTTCTGAAAGCTGAATGATAAGTTTTTCTTCTGTGATTTGACGGTCCAACTGACTGTTTTTGCCCGTCTCTTTGTATGCAGACGCGAAGCGGTTGATCGGCCGGAGGTTCTCTGACCCGTCCGTGCAGAGTGACATGAAGCTATGGCCGTTCAAGGTCGTGGCTGGCCCTGGCGACAAGCCGATGATCGTGGTCAACTACAAGGGCGAGGAGAAGCAGTTCTCTGCTGAGGAGATCTCCTCCATGGTGCTGACCAAGATGAAGGAGATCGCTGAGGCCTACCTCGGCTCCACCATCAAGAACGCCGTGGTCACCGTCCCTGCCTACTTCAACGACTCCCAGAGGCAGGCCACCAAGGACGCCGGCGTCATCTCCGGCCTCAACGTGATGCGCATCATCAACGAGCCCACCGCCGCGGCCATCGCCTACGGGCTCGACAAGAAGGCCACCAGCACCGGCGAGAAGAACGTGCTCATCTTCGACCTCGGCGGTGGCACCTTCGATGTGTCGCTGCTGACCATCGAGGAGGGCATCTTCGAGGTGAAGGCCACCGCCGGCGACACCCATCTGGGTGGGGAGGACTTCGACAACCGCATGGTGAACCACTTCGTCCAGGAGTTCAAGCGCAAGCACAAGAAGGACATCAGCGGCAACCCGCGCGCGCTGCGGCGCCTGCGGACGGCCTGCGAGCGCGCGAAGCGCACGCTGTCGTCCACCGCGCAGACCACCATCGAGATCGACTCGCTGTACGAGGGCATCGACTTCTACACCACCATCACCCGCGCCCGGTTCGAGGAGCTGAACATGGACCTCTTCCGCAAGTGCATGGAGCCCGTGGAGAAGTGCCTCCGCGACGCAAAGATGGACAAGAGCACCGTGCACGACGTCGTGCTCGTCGGCGGCTCCACCCGCATCCCCAAGGTGCAGCAGCTGCTCCAGGACTTCTTCAACGGCAAGGAGCTGTGCAAGAGCATCAACCCCGACGAGGCCGTGGCGTACGGCGCCGCCGTCCAGGCCGCCATCCTGAGCGGCGAGGGCAATGAGAAGGTGCAGGACCTGCTCCTGCTAGACGTCACGCCGCTGTCCCTCGGTCTAGAGACCGCCGGTGGCGTCATGACCGTGCTGATCCCGCGGAACACCACCATCCCCACCAAGAAGGAGCAGGTCTTCTCCACCTACTCCGACAACCAGCCGGGCGTGCTGATCCAGGTGTACGAGGGCGAGCGCGCCAGGACCAAGGACAACAACCTCCTGGGCAAGTTTGAGCTGTCCGGCATCCCGCCGGCGCCTCGCGGCGTGCCCCAGATCACCGTGTGCTTCGACATCGACGCCAACGGCATCCTGAACGTGTCGGCGGAGGACAAGACGACGGGGCAGAAGAACAAGATCACCATCACCAACGACAAGGGGCGGCTGAGCAAGGAGGAGATCGAGAAGATGGTGCAGGAGGCGGAGAAGTACAAGGCGGAGGACGAGGAGCACAAGAAGAAGGTGGACGCCAAGAACGCGCTGGAGAACTACGCCTACAACATGCGCAACACCATCAAGGACGACAAGATCGCCTCCAAGCTGGGCGCGGACGACAAGAAGCGCATCGAGGAGGCCATCGACGGCGCCATCAGCTGGCTGGACAGCAACCAGCTCGCGGAGGCGGACGAGTTCGAGGACAAGATGAAGGAGCTGGAGGGCATCTGCAACCCCATCATCGCCAAGATGTACCAGGGCGCCGGCGCAGACATGGGCGGAGCAGCGGGCATGGACGAGGACATGCCGGCCGGCGGCGGCGGCAGCGGCGCTGGCCCCAAGATCGAGGAGGTGGACTAAGCTGGATGCTTAATCCATGGATGGGGTCCGTGCTGCGTGTGATGCTTCCACCTGTGTTACGCCGCTCGTGTCGGTTGGGTAGTCTGTCGTTTCGTCATGTTATCGTGGTAGGAGTTTAGTTGTGGAAGCAGGAGACATTTTGAAGTTCGTGTTTAAAAACTTGGATGCTGAGCCCTGCTCAGCCTTTGGATATGCAGTGAAATGATGCTTCCTTAATTGTTTTCTTCATGCTTTATTAACTGATGAAAAACGACGTTGGTTGTGCGCAGAATGACTTCTGCATCAGGGGTCAGACTCGAATTATCTTTCCTAAGTCTGATTTTGTTGTGGAAGAAGAACGGTTGTGTTTGTAAAAAACTGCTCGGCCATATTTACAGTGGTGTTGCTTCCTTGCCTTATTCTCTTGACGAAAATGATGCTCCCTTACTTGTTCAGTTGTCTGTTATGATGGTTCAAAAAGATTTTGTGAAATTGTCGTTCGTAAAATACACTATCCTGAATGTAAGATGCCAAGCCCGTCCACGATCACGACAGATTTCCGGTTCAGAGCCGCGTGCTGCGAGTTAGTACATAGAGATGATGAGCCAAAGCTAAGCTGAAGCCATTGCTGTCAGGAAGCAGTTTCCTTTGCCTTACAGTCTCCGGATAGTTATTGTAGCCTCTCAAACGGACGAACTGTTATGAACAAAAATTCATGTTGATAGATCTCATGTTGGAGTAGTTTAGGAATTAGGATGCTAGAAACTAGAAAAAAGTCCATTTTACTTCTCTCAACAATTCATTTTATCCACTTAACCCTCTAAACAAAATTTAGACATAAACTACTACCCCGACCTATTTCAATTGGTCCAATTATTTTATTTCTCCACTTATAAGTGGAATTTGAACTTTAAATTTTACAATATAACTTATAATATAATGCACTATGCTAGAAAAATATATTATAATTTTTTATAAATATTTTTCATGCAGAATTGTATTTTTTATAAATTTTGTATTAAATGTTTCCAAATTATGAAAATAATTATAAAAAATTCTTAATGTATTCTTTAACATATGACATCATGTTCTCTGTCCACTCACAAAATTTGAACTTAAAATTTAATTTGTACGCAGAGAAACAAAAAAGAGAAATATCAGTAGAGGGTAGATTAGACTAATTGAAATTGTTAAGAGAGTAAATTCAATCTAAATTTTGTTCGGAGGTTAAGCGGACAAAGTGAATTATTGAAGGGAGTAAAATGGACCCTTTCATAGAAACTAAACCGAAAATCCCGCTGTATCACGGTGTAACGATGCAGCTCATCTTTTAGCTATCTGATCAGTTGCAGATTTTTAAACCGAAAACCCTGGTCTACTTGCCATGCCGGCTTGCCACCGAGCAACCCGATAGGACACATTCAGGCTAGCGGAGTCGCGGTCCGGCGTCCGGCGGTGCCACCGTCTAACTCGTTAGTGCCAGACGCCGGAGCTGGATTTCACTACTTTTTTGTTCCGTCAGCAGCCAGACGTGATCGTCTACCACCGCTAGCTCCCCGAGTCCCAGCCTAGATCGCGGGCCGCAGGGAAGCAAACTAGAAGGGGGAGCACTTCTCTTGTTTGCACTGCAAACTGTTAATTCGGTATGACAATGAGCTAATTTTTGGGACAATTTGAACTGGATAAGTCTCCCGATACTAAGCAAATGTTGCTCGCTTCGAAACAAGAAAAACAACCGTGCTTCTATCGTGGCAATGTTTTACAGGAATTTCATCTCCTATTAACAGCCCACACGATGACTAGATTCAAGAGACCACAAGTATAACAAATGGACAACGACCCTGCCGTAGCATAACCACTTGGCAACGGGGAAGTAAACCAAAATCACGAATGAGTAAACCACAGCAAAGCAAAGGGTAGACAAACCATAGATAGATGCATTCAAAGTTGGATCAAAAACTCATGGGGTGGTTCGACACACATAACTAACAACACAATGTTTTGCTGGCAGGTACTTCGACAAGTCTATTAGGTTCTACAGGTAGGAAAAACAGACACAGGAGAATGTCACCGCCAGCTTCACAGACTTGGAGATGCTCTATTTCTTCTTATCAGTGTGAGTACCAGCCGATCTGCACATCCCAACAGTAAGCTTAGATTAGAGATAAAAAATATCTTTACTATGTCTAACAAGACGATGCTTCCCAAACCATACGAAGTATACTCAAGCCAGGTTAGAAGTCTGTCTAGTAAGACTGTAATAACAAGGCAACAAAATGTTAAGTATGCAAAGTCAAATTAACTAAGACAAAACATCCAGCATATATGGTAGAGAACTCATTATGACAAGGATAAACCAACCTAGAGTGTAGTAAGGTAGCATACCAGCAGTTTTTATACACAACACTCATTACTTGCAGGATTATATGTATAAATGAATTAGCATTTCACAATCATTATTTGGTGGAGCAGATCATTAAAAAGGACAAAACCCAATGTAGTATAGAAGAATAAGGTTTCAAGTTTACACACCTCATCTTCCTGAGGACATTGGCCATCTCCTCTCTCTTCTTCTTTGCCCTCTTGTGAGTTCCGAGCTTTCTTTTAGCAACCTTCAGAGCGCGCTTGTCCTTGCCAACCTTCAGAAGCTCAGTGATACGCTTCTCATAAGGAGCAAACCCAGCAACCTCTCTGATCAGGCCCCTAACCATGGTCACCCTCTTCGTTGCTTTCTGCAAATCATCATATGAAGTTGTGAGGATAAAATACAAATAAATTCAAAGTCAAAAGAATAGGTAAATCTAACCAATAGAAAAAGACACTGCTTGCATATTAGTGTTACTTCCTTGTGCAGATGCAAGACAAAAATAAATCAACGTTTCTCAATGCAAGGCACACCTCAGCAAATTCAACACATCAGGAGGTACACACTAAAAACTTTGAATTTCTTATTTCCATAGCACTAAGATAATAATAATAATAATAAACACTAAGGGGCAACACCGACCTTAACTTCATATTAAAAGAACCGTTTATGAATAATTTTTTATTAAAAAAAGCTAGAAGAGAAGGCAAAACCTGTGACACAACAATCTCCCTAACATTACTATTAGCAATCAACACAAAACATAAACGAGAGCTCCATGTTGGTATTGAAGATCTGTAACATTGTATTATAAAAAGGTTGGAAATTGAAAGGACAACTCAACACACATGGTCTGAAATGGTAAATAGCCACTCAGGTTCATCAATAGAACTATCAAGCACGATCCAATGCTCAAACCCGCGTGCTAGAGAACCGCATCCAACCAAAGCTTCTACCGCACGATCGACTAGTAAAATCTATTCAGCATGCTAAACCCAAAAGATCCAAGGCCTAATAACAGAGACACTACCCGCATCATCAACAGCACATCGCTAAGAGGGGTCAGAGTCGGCTTACCCCCTTGCGGTGGGACGGGCGCGGCGGCAGCTCGCGCTTGGTGACGACATGGCCCTTGTTGATGCCCACGAAGAGGCCGGACTTCGGCTGCGCCGGCGCCATGAGGACCAACCCTTTCCTGCGCACGCAAAACGAGCGGATAGATCAGGTCAGGCGGAAGCAGAGAGACGAGGATTTCAGATCGGCCGTGGCGGCGGCGGCGGCGGAGGCGGGGGAGAGGAGGGGGCTTACCTTACCTGGAGAAGTGAACCGGCTGCTACCGAGGCGAAACCCTAGCGGAGGGGAGGGATTATATAGGCGGCGAGGGGGTGGCCTCGCGACCTGTGGGAAATGGGCTGTTCCGGGCTGAGGTGAGATTTAATTGACAATGGACTCTTTTTGGTTTGGGGCCTTTTATGTTATAGGCCTTTTTTTATTAAGAGGACTGAGCTGGGCTCATATGGGCCGTTCTGAGTCTCATTTGTTGTAATTCCAGGAGTTTGGCTGTTTGGCTGGACCGGGCTACTTTGCATTCGTTAGCTATTGGTTTGGCTTTCCTCAAAAAAAATAAAAGCTATTGGTTTGGCGTAATCCTGCAGTTTACGTCTGCTTGGATCACTCAGAGTAACTTCACAGCCAGCTTGGCAAGTGATAGGCGTGAGCGCCGATCTCAGTCTTAAGAACATGACACCACTGAGAGAAAATCATGGAAATACCTGGTTTCTTCAAGAACTTTGATCCGAAACTTTGAGCTCGCTTTCGTTGACAAGAACGCTGCGTTTCTCACCTCACAGTAACGCGGTAATTACCGTTCAGAAGCAACAGGGGTGAAAAAGGGGCGTGGGGGCAGCAATGAAATATACTCCCACCTGCACAGACGGATTACGGTTCGGCTACACGTACGCGCGTAGGATCCATTCATGGCGCCCCCGCTCCCGCTCGATCGGATTTTAACCTGCGCCAGAACAATTTAGTTAGCTCCTATATATATAGTCCGTACGCATCGAGCTCCCCTGCGCGCCTACACTTTGACCTACTGCGATCCCCATGGCAGGTGACGTGCTCGCCGCCCGTACCAGCTCACATCATCCGTAACCTTTCCGCGTACGTGGCACGTGCTACTGACCTACTGTTGTCAACTCGTAGTAACAGTTTTACTCTGGCTGATGAGCTGATCCGAGTGCTGCAGGCCGTTACTGGCTCGCCGCAGCGCCGCAACGCAGGTGATCCAGCTGCAACTGCAAGTCCTCTCATCGCCGTTACTGCCGCACCCACGGTGCCCACAGTGACAAGGCAGGCGTGTGGACATGTGGTACGTGAGAACGAGCACGGAGCGACGGATCAGACATTCGGACGTCCGAGCGAGCGGGATCGTTCGTTCCCCTTGCACACGAACAGATCGACCGATTTTTCTTTGTTAGCACGGGAAAGACAAACGAATCAGCGGCCGCATCGCCGGAGGAACATGTCCGTGTCCGTGGGCGGATGTGCGTTCGAGCTGGCGCACGCCGCGACCGACAAAACACGGGTCCAACGCACAGCTCCTTCCAGTGCCTCCACGAGCCGCCCTCCCTATCGGCAAGGCTCCAGACGGATTTGCTTCCCGGCGGAATGGACCCCATGCCCTGCCCAGCTCACCCCGCGGCCGCGCCGGCGACGAGCCGCCAGGAAACACCTCGTTCATCAGGAAAGCTTCCATTCCATGTGCCCCTCGCCCGCTGATGTTAACATAGCATGGACATCGGCCGCACTGGACTCGGCTCAAACTCGAGTCACCGCGAGCTTTCCCGCCGCGTGTGAAACTCGCCTCTCGTTGTCGTAGGCGAGGAGGCCCCCCATGTGGCCGGGCTCTTGTCTCACCGTGGATGTCCCCGGCGGTGAGGGTATGTAGGGATCGTCTCGTCCAGATGCCAGCGCGGTAGGGAGGTCCAGCACCACGGCAGCCGTCAGCCGAGCGAGAGAGAGGGTGGTGCCCGTCTCAGGTAGCAACTAGGGAGGGAAGTTATATATATATTTTAGTTATTAGATCGATCTATAAAATTTAAAAAATAAAATAGAATAATATTCTACGTAAATAATTTAAAAAAATAAGTAAACACTGTTGGATATCTTACGCCAGTCATCCGAGCATGACGGCCGCCGCAAAAGCTTTTAGCGCAGGAAGGATCAATCCGCTCGCAGGTAAACGGAGGACGCGCGGCGGAGGGCGTGGACAACTCGTCCCCGGCCGTCGGGGACGCTTTCGCTTCTCACAATGGAAGCCCGGCAAGCCGGCAAGGTGACCGCAACCTCCCAGCGCGTCCGGCAGGGTCCCAGCCTACCGGGAGGCCGGGTTCTTCTCTTTCCCTCGCCGTGAAAAATGTGGGGGAGAAAGAGAAATCCATCACCGTTCCATCCACCACCAACACCAGCCTTCCAATCAGTATTGGCCCAATGATGAGCAGGCGCGGCAGCCGCAGAAAGACGGGAGGGGCTTTCGCTTTTCACCGCGGCCGCCCTGGCTGGCTTAAACTGCGCGCACCAGGCACGGGGAGGAGGAGCCCTGGACCTGCAGCCGGAATTCCTGCCGGCCCGGGCCGTGACGCGGCGGGGCGACAAGAAGCAGACACGCGCGGGCGGGTGCCAGAGCCGGAGGGGTGTGAGCGCGTCGCGTACGTCCGGCGACGCGACGCGACGCGAGCGGGGAAGGCGATCGAATCTAGCCGGGGGCGCGCTGACGCATGCAAGCCTGACGGCCGCGTCCCCACCCCCGCCCTCCGCCAGCTCACTGCCAGCCATCCACCACCACGCCACTCCTCCGCTCACCGCCCGGTGAGCGCGGCAAAACGGAATTCGAGCAGCAGCAAGGAAGCCCGCAACGCGGCCGTGCCGGCGCCGAGGAACACGGTCATGGCGATGCAATGCGGGTTGCGACGAGCTCAGGATCAGAGAAATGGAATGGATTTGACTGGATTTTTACATGGCGGTACTATTATTCCCCTTTTTTATGGTGAATAACCAGCTCCTTTTTCCACCTTAAAAGGATGCCGCATTTTCTGTTTTTGCAGCCCAATCATCTTCTTGAATCTTCACCTCCCCCTCCCCCCTCCCAGTGTACAGATTCTAGCAAACCCCAAATCCAAAAGAAAAAAAAAGAATAGAAAACAAAAGCAAGAGCGAGGCAAAAATTGAGCAGAAGAGGAATATGGCAATGGGCTAGCGGCCGGCCGGATCTCATACCAGGCGTAGCGGGAGAAGGAGTAGGTACACCAATGCTATACACCGCCACCCGGTTGCCCGCACCGGCGCCGACGCCGTGTCGTAGTCCTGCCCGCCGCCCCGGAGCGCGGGCGGGGAGGAGAGCTTCGTCGGCGGCGTCCGCGCGCTCTCGGCGGCCTCTGGGGCTGTCGCGGCCGGCGGGGGCGAGGACGCGGCGGCCGTGGCGGCGATGACGGAGGAGGAGTCGGAGCCGCCGGGGGCCTCGGTGCGGGTGAACATCTCCTTGGGGAGGAGCACCTTGGAGACGGCGAAGACGGCGACGGGGTTCTGGTCGAAGACGGTCCGCGTGATGGTCGCCTGCACGACGCCGGTGTCGATGGCGACGGAGCCGTTGGCGCGGGTGATGTTGAGGGTGAAGCGGCCGGCGTTGCTGAACTCGGTGGCGAGCGTGGGCTGGACGGGGTTCACGATCGACTCCAGGGACCCCAGCGGGTAGTAGGAGTGGAGCACGTGGAAGCGGAGCACCACGGCCTTGCGCTCGGCGGGGAGGGACTGGAGGCGGTCGCCAGCGGGGAGCCCCGCGAAGGCGTCGTCGGTGGGGGCGAACACCGTGATCCCGGCGCCGCGCTCGTCGGCCTCGAACTCGCCCGCCACGCCGGACGCCTCCAGCATGGACGCGGCGACGTTGAAGGCGCGCGCGTCGGCGAGGATGCGGGTGATGTTCACGGCCACGGGCGGGCGGGTCTCGGACGCCGCGAGGTCGAACCCGGAGGGCGCGATGAGGCCGTCCACCGCGAGCACGCTCAGGTTGTACGGCACCGCGGTGACGGCGCCCAGCACGGTGGCGTTCGACCCCGGGAACGGCGCCGGGGACCGGACGACCGCGAGCGTGGCGCCCGCGGTGGTGACGTTGACGGCGCCGAGGTCGGCCGGGGCGCGGCCGGTGGTCTGGAACAGCGTTGTGACGAGCTTTCCGGAGGCCGGAAGCCGGCGGAGATCGGCGGGGGCGAGGTACTCGAGGAGGACGTGGTACCGGAGCACATCGGCGAGGTCGGCGCCCGACGCGGCCGCGTACGCCGACGGCGACTGCGGGAGTTTGCCGTTGGGCACGGCGAGCAGCGTCAGCGACGACCGCCCCGCGAGCTCGGCCAGCACGGGGCTGGACGCCAGCAGCCGCGTGAAGTCGGCGAGTTCCGGGAACGCCGAGAGCACGCCCGTCACGTTGACCGCGACGGGCCCCGGCCGCCGCGACGCCGCCTCCGCCGTGGAGGCGGCGAGCAGCGCGATAGCCACCGCGAGGTATACGAGGCGGGAGACGGGAGGGATCTGTCTCCGCATCTCGCCGCCAGTGGAGCTGAGCGGAGCCGCAGCCGCTCGAGGGTGGGAGTGAGGAGCGAGCGGGGTGGTGAAGCTCGTCCGAGATGCGGTGGGGTGGTGAGCGGAAGGAAATAATATTTTATTAGTTTTTGTCAGTTCAGCGGCCCCTTTTTTTTCTTGAGGAAAAATCGTGGAAAGTTTTTGCCTATTTTATCCGGGGATATTTGGGGCTCGTTGGCAAAGGTTTCTGTGCTGTGCCGCTAGCCAGCGCGTTGCGAGGAAATTAATGGCGGTGGGGGCCCGGCTCGGGTGGGTGGCTTGGGCTGTAGCGGCAGCGGGCAAGGCTGGCCAGCTCGAGCGCAGCAATGCACGACGCCGCGGTTCCTGATATGATAACTAGCTATTTTCCGTTTATGCTCAAACAGTTCTTGGAATAAAAAGACGTACGTACCAGTTAACCCTAGGTCGCCGGAACTATAATTTGATCTGAACGCAGATGCGTAACCAAGCTCATCAAACCTGGTGCTTGCCGGTGGTTTTTTATGGCTACTCCGTGTTGCATCGACTTGTCTAAGGAAAATGGTCCAAATCAGGGCGGAGGCTGGAACCAAACTTAGGTAAGCTGATTCAAACTATATCAAATTAATAAATAATAATTCTATTTATAATGGTGTCTAGAATGTTGGCGTCCGTAAAAAGCTACGCCAGATATATTTTTTCATACTGATCAACGATCATGATGCGAGCTCCAAATGATAAACACGAGAAGCCACGCCAGATATAGATGTGCTGCCGCATGACATAGTTCCAAATAAGTGATAATAGTTGTGGTTGCAGAATATATAGTATGATAGAATACTTATTTATATTGTAATATAGCATGGATAATTATATTTCACCGATATCAACGGATGGCCAAAAGATGAATAAACTGACAGTGCTTTTATAGTTTTAACATAATGTGTAGCTTATCTATAGAAAAAATAACTTGTATGCCTGATAAATAAGATAGTAGAATATGATATTTATATAGCAGTGCTTGGTTCTAATGATTAGAAGTTCTAATTATTAAAAAAATGATTCATAATTACTCTAAATCTCTAAATCGGTTAACCTAAGCAAGTTTATCTGGATCCATGCACCCCCCCCCCCCCCCCGGCCCGGGCCACCGGGCCAAAAGTTGCCTTGGTATGCATGCTCTATGTTTTCTTTTTTACATGGAAAACTAAACCCGCTCGAGCATTTTAGGCAGCATCATTTGCATGCTTCGAGCTGTGTAACCTAGTTCCAAACTGTAACTAAAGCCGGCGAGAGTTTGAGTGCGTCGGAGGACAGGTAGAGTTGACGGTCGGTAACGGTGAGGAACGAGGTGGGTAGCAATGAGGCTACCACAGAGAGCTACCCTAGCCCGGCAAGAAAGTGGCCCTGGTAGACGATAGGTTGGTGGAACATTGGAGCCAAGAGCGGAGGAAGAAGACAGGAGAGCCAAGAGCCAATGTTTGCTTGTGACCTAGAAGAAGAGACAAAGAGGGGAAAGAACAATGGAGATTTTTAGAAGTGATGGCAGGGAAGAAAAATAGAAAATCACATTGGAGCTGCAGGGGGGGGGGGGGGGGCGGAGGAGCTGACGGGGCGCAGTGCCACGCGGATGTTACGTAGGGGACCAATTATTATCGAATCGAATGATAGATAAGGGTTATACAGTGACATGGCATATGAGATTTTTCCTATCGTTCTCGCAGAAATTCCAGTGACAGGCGAGCCCGGGCCATGTGGGTCTCGCTGACAGGCAGGCGTGTTGGTCAGGTCACTTCAATCCAGCACGAGAATGGTTAGCATACTGTTAGGTTAACTAAAACTGGACAGTACTTGATCCCAACAGTGCCCACCTCAGTGCCTTCGTATGACCTATGACGCAAAAGAAACGGAAAAAAGAGGGGCCTGCCATAACTGCTTCGTTCTAACTGGATGCAGTGACGTCAGCAAACAAAGTGGACTAATGATCATTCCTAATCAGCTAGGCTAGGGAATCAAGCATGACAAGAAATCCGCTGCTTTATTTGGATGAAAGCGTTGTGACATAGCACAGCCAAGCATTCATCAGTCATAACGATGTTCAACGTTAGAATCAAATCATGCACCTGAACAACCAATCATCAAGATAAAAAGGAAAACCTACGTGGGAGAGATTAATATTAGATGACGGGAACTTGGTTATTCAAAAACTTGTATTTGCAGTAGACAAGGATATACTCCATGCTCATGCGGCCATGCCTACTTAAAATCATTATGTATATGCCCTCTCGAATGGTCACTATTTTAAAGTATCCTCAAGTATAAATTTCCAAGTTTGTTCAAACAAATGCCACATATTGCACCTTGCAGGGTCATCTGGTGAAGTTTACCAATTAAGTTATTACTTCCTCCGTTCTAAAAATGTAGGTCGTTTTGGCATTTTTAGATTAATAGTATTTGCTATGTATTTACATATAATATATATCTAGGTGCACAGCAAAATCTATGAATCTAGAAAAGTCAAACGAACTATATTTTAAAACGGAGGGAGTAACATTGGTCAATTGCTTGACATGAGAATGTTGCAATAATTCTTTTCAATAAAGAGAGTGGAGCAAGAAAAATCAAGCTTACTTTCCCAGATTGTATTAGAAAATGCGTAGACTATCAACCAACTTTAGTAAATTTTGCTGCATAATGCTACAAATCTGCAATACATCGTAAAATAACATCCAATGTAAGCGAGCAGCAAGGTTTCACCCAAACGTATAAATTCACTAATGCACAATTAGTGAAAATAAAAAATATGCTGTCATGAACCTGCTGGGAACTAATGCAGAACCTGATTTCAATTGATGTTTTCCTTCAAAAAATGTTTGGCCTAATGGGTTCCTTCATGATGGGTCAAGTAAAACTGCCAAATTTTGAAACAGAGATTTTTCCTCTCCTGTACTCATTAGAGCGAGTATAATAAGGCTGAGTCAGCCGGCTAAATAGAGTCCACGTTGAAAGAAAAGATGATGTGGCAATAAGAGAATAGAAGAGATGATGTGGCAGTAAGAGAATAGAAGAGAAAGAACGGGCCGGCGCTAAACTTTTCGCCCAGTTGAGACACACCACACCGCTCGTTCCCAGTCGGTTACGGGCGATAAGGTCGACGCTTGGCTCCCCACCTCCCTCCCTTCTCGATCTCCCGCTCATATGCAAAGCATTAAATACTAATATTTGATACAGCCAACCTCTCAACCAGTTTGTTATATTCACAGGCTACATATGATATGGCAGAAGTTCTTAACCGGCGGTTGGCTGGCTTAACCTCTCAGCCAGTTTATTATATTCACAAGCTATATGACATGGCAGAAGTTCTTAACCGGCGGTTGGTTGGCTTATGAGCCATGCTCTTAGCTTCCTTCCACTGAGTGAAAAGGTGTTGCCTCCATACCAGATTCCCACCCCACAATGATCAAAGCTTGCAGAGCTGCTGCTGCTGCAGTTAACGTTGTGCCTAAAACAGAATGAAATCAGAAATAATAGCACTTCAGACCAGGATTGATGTACCTTACCAGCTTACCTAAAGGTCATTCTCAGACGCCTGATCATCATAATGACATTAACAAAATCACCAATAAGCAAATTCCGAAAACATACTGCAAATAAGCAGATAACTTGTCGCTATAATGACAAAGCAAGAATCAAGTGCCATTTGGCAGCTTCCATTGTTATAGTTGTGAATAGAAGTGTCAGAGACAGTTACAACAGCGAGGAACTAGCTAAAAGTATACAAGGAGACTATTGAGCAGGATGATTAACAAAGACATTTACATTGTCTGTCTTCCATTCAAAATTTGTACATGATGACAGACTGCTAACGAACCATGTACAAGAGCAATACTACCCTAAACCGTGTGATACTTCCTTGACAATGGACAGTAGCCTACTGGTGTTAGATCTGTTGTTGAGGTTATAGTCGGTCAATGTACTGTCAGAATCTGGGGTTTCCACGTTGGCACGTGCTATATAAGGAAAAACCGCCACCTAGGAGAATGAATTGCTGTTTAATGCTGTGGCAAGTATGCCTTGCAGATGAAGTAATGAAGGACCACGCATCACATGAAGAATGATCAAATTAAACTGAATACCAGAAATAATAGGGTTAGTCTATGGAATTGCGATTATGAAGTACTATCTACTGTGTTTGGGTTTTGAGTGTTCTGTTCTGTTCAGCCGGCACATGCAGTCAGGACATGGAAAGGTATATATAGATTCGTTTGGTCTTTTCATTTCAACTCCTTTGATATCACTGTGTGCTCTCATATTAAGCAAGTGCCTTTTCAATGACTTCCACCTGCACATAAATGGAAATTGTGACTTTAGCGACCTAGAATGTGGGTTCCAGTGCTTAGGATCCCAAACTAAAGCAAAATAACACTATGTGCATAGAGTATCATCATACCCGATACGTGGGTTATCAAAGAGTACGGCAAGCCTTCTTTTGTCTGGTTTAATTGTTTTTGAATGCCCACCATACAAGTATCTCCTGTGACCCATAAGGAAATGTGGAAAATTTCCACCTTGTGTGGTCACAAAAGCTTCACTTTGGGCGCAAACACTATAGTCAATAGCAGCCATCCTTGAGGAGAAATTCTGGTAATAATGCGTCATTTCAGAACAATAAACATATAGAAATATAGAACAAGAAAATTTAGCTAATCCTATAATCCCTACCTTGAATGGTGCAAGTTCCTCTTCTGATGCCAGAGTCTCTTTTGTCTGTAGGAGAGGAAACATTTCAAGAAGAGGAGCCATGTTCTTCTCTGCTTTGTAAATCTTTCCAGACGCCAAAAAGATTGCAGTCTTATTGCTGAAACCCATTCCACGAAGCATCAACCCGACCTATCATAACATAAGCATCTAAATCCTCAAGACATTCTGCTGTGATCCTAAATGAATCTGTCTTAAACTGAGTAGAAGACATGAACAGAGCATAGAGCAGCAAAATGTGCTTGAAAACAAATTTCTGAAATGTCCTTAAGAGGACATTTTCAGCTTCTGATATTACATACGGATATACCTCCAAAGGTGTAAGAGGGCATTTTCCATTCATTCTGATCACTCCTGGCCTTATTACCCGTCCTCTCTTAGTAAACTTCCCTCTCCAACCTATTTCTCTGGCCGCATCCATTTCCTTCTTCTCCTCATCACCACCATCATAAACGCAGCACGAGAAGGCAACCATATCCTGCAAAATAATAATTAGAGATGCCATAATTATTTCAGAACACTGGCAGCATATTAATATATTTATGCATCAAGAATTAAATGCACGATGCTGGATCCCTGGTCCCAAATATTATAAGCATCAAGGTTCATGAAAGAGATCCAACCTCCTCAAAACGAAGATGCACTGAGATATATTTTCCATCGCTTTCAAAACTTTTCTCTCTCATTCTATAAACTAAGGTTTCAGACAAAGACACAATTGGCTTAGAGAATTTTAAGGCTTCAAAATTTGCCAAGCATCTAAGCCGTTGAACAGCAGGAGGTGCATCAAATGAAAGTCGGTTGGCAAAAGGAGAAACCCTGATGAATCTGCACTATAGAGCATAGCATCAGAAAGAATCGTATCATAATTGAATTGAGCACCTCATGATACTTAACAATATAGAAACGGCACTTCCAATTGGATGCAATCAGCTCTACTCCTACCTAAACAGCAGTGTCCTTGTAAACAGGGAAATGGTTTCGCCAATGATGGCATCTATTTGCATAATTAAAAAAATATTTGTAAATGTAAAAGGGAGTGTCAGCAATTCAAACTTCCTTGAAACTTGGCGTCCCACAAGCCACAGGCCACAGAAACTTTGATGGCAAAGAAATGAAAGAACTGATCAAGTCTAGAATAAATTTAACAGGATACAGTTGAAGAGAAACTATGAGCAACATTAATGATTTTTAATATAGGATGTCCTACATGAATTAACTAATACAATAGCGAGAGTAATAAATAGGCTGCAGAGGTTACAAACACAGAGGTTCATATTTGGAGTACTAGCAGTGCACTCTTAATTCTTCAGTAAATGATAGTAATCAGATAAGGGTCTGTCCTTGCACACAGCCAGTGCTGCTGTAGTTTAGCGGGTGTTGTGGTCAGGTCTTTCCTGACAAGCATAGGTGATTAAGTTCTTGCAGGTTTAGTGGGTGTGTGTGTGTATTTGGGTCTATGTAAGACTCCTTCTCTTCTATTAATACAATGATACGCAGCTCTCCTGCGTGTTCGAGAAAAAGATAGTAATCAGATTGTTCGAGGAAAAAACATGATAGTAACCAGATAAAGATGTTCTGTTAGCAATTATTTTTTAGATCAAGATTGCATTAACAATTAAAGCTATAAAATTTGGAATAGTAAACTAGTTAAACCATATGGAAGGCAAGCAGCTGATGAGTAATGACAGGATATAGAATGAACTCACAAATAATAATAAAGCACTATATAGTCACGATCAATATAGCAACTGTGAATTGAAGAAACAATAACTGAACTGTATTTAAACTCACCTTTCTTCAATTAATTTTGGAAGAACAACATCTTTGTAATATTGAATACGTGCCCAAGCCTTTATCTTGAAATTGAAAACATTGCTGAGATTGTGACCAAACCGCTCCATTATGAAGTCAGGAATCTTGTCAACTACTCGAACATCATTTTGTAGATGTTGTACAAAGTGATCTTTATCATAGATATCACTGAATTTGCTGTATCCAAAATGAAAGGTCAGTTGTTAACACAATCTACAAGTAGAAAAGTTTAGTACTGGTAGGCGGTCTTTTCATCAGCTCACAAGAAGCTCAATCTCATAGTGCACAGAAATGATCAATTATATTTACACAACCACCAGAGTTGTCAAAAACCTGAAGAAAGTGGAACAACTCAATAAAAGGCAGAGTCATCCAACCAAGCACAAATGTATATGACACCCAACAATAGGTAAAGTAATACCACAATTGAAAATACTGCTGCAATTTATCCTCCTAGAATTCATTTGATATAATTATTTTAGAAATTTCTCAGCAATAATAACAAGAAACTGCAGTTCAGTTACTGAAGCCAAATTTTCCCAATATGACATGCAAACAAGGATAATAACCAATACCAGCTTTCGGTCCTTTATGGTGTGATACTTGTGCAGTCAATAACTAGCAACAGAGTGCACGCGTAACTTCAGATCGACATGATTTTGTGCATTGTGCAGGGAGATGAGTAGCACAACTCCCTAAGGCTTACTTGACATTATACAGTAATAAAAAAACTACATTCAAAATGAACATAGAGAGATTATAATGAAGCATTTTCTTAAAAAAAAGAGCGAGTTCAACATTCTAGAAAACTTAAGAACTCAAACATTACTACTGCAGGAGAGTGTTTTTCAAAGGTAAAAGGAAAGATGATCTCTAACATTAACAACAAACAAGATCACCATGCATACTATAAGAAAATGATATGTTACGGTTTTACATCATGAACCGAGGGAAATCTATTTATTTACAGGAGTTCATGATAGAACTTAATGCAACTGTGTAGCCAGTCAAACAAAATTAGAGAGTTGAGAGAGAGAGAGGGAGGGAGGGAGGGGAGGGAGGGAGAGAGGGAGAGAGGGAGAGAGAGAGGGAGAGGGAGAGAGGGAGGGGGAGAGAGAGAGAGAGAGAGGTGTTGAAAACAGACCTAGGATCCCTCCAAATGCTATGGAAATGGAAATTTGGGATGATAAGAGTAGCATTCAGAAAACCAGCAATGGCGACTGCATTGCATATCTGAAAAACAAAAGAATGAGAAGCATTAGTTATTAACTCAAGATATTTATAAATAAATGATTGTAAAATATAAGTAGTAACAAGGAACCACTGAAGTAAGGCGACTACCGATGTCCTTTGTTGATTTAAACCACCATTTGCCTCAACATATAAGTAGCCATTTGATTCAGGTAAACCTAACAGAAGTTGCGGAATAAGTTATGAGTGAGAGAGACAGATAGGGAGACATACAAGATGCAAGTTTTCTAAACGCAATTCCCTCCAGTCACAAATGAAAAAGGAGATGTTTCTGCCTTTACAGAGTCATATTATGGCACTTTCACTAACCACTAAATTGTAGCATGTCCCGAAAAGGTTTTCAAAATGTGATACTATTAGGGTAAATTTTATGAGATATTTACTCATCATTTCCATTTATCCAAATAACCTGTCCTATGCAAAATTAATATGGTTTGAATAGTCTCTACACATTGACCTTAATAAAAGAAACACTGGAGGTAGTAAGTAGTAACCCATCTGATTCTTCCCAGTGTGAACTTATAGTAAAACCCAAATCATAGAAGGAAGAAAGCTATTCTTATATTAGGATGATGGTCAGTTAACCATCGATAAACACTTGTCAATCGTATGCAAGAACCATAGCCCTAGTATGTGCTGCTTGTAAGTTTTATGATAAAATCATTACAGTGGAGCATAATAAGCAGTAGCAGATCTCATGTTTGCAGTTTAATAATAACAATGTAACTGTGCACGACAGCAGGCCATTTTCTAAAAACAAAAGATAAGACCACATCAAAATAATTTGAATTATATCAAAGACACATTATTAGTACCCTAAATGAAGACATATTAGAAGCAACAAACAGCATTAGAAATAACAAACGCGCAAAATCTGCACTACTGATGTATCATATTTTGTCAAGAGTCAGGACAAATGGAAAACCAGCAAGAAAATGGCATACCATTTGTCCCATTTTTTATGCAGGGCCGCCATGTGCCACCTTTGTAAGTGTGCCTCCATACAGTTGCTAGCTAGAAAAATACGACAATGTGAGAACAACAATACACAAATTAATAGGCAGAAAATTACGTTGATGCTCCCCCCCCCCCAACACACACACCCACCCATAAAAACACAAACACAACCACCACACTCACAAGAAGCAAAACGAAAAAAACATGCAGCAGAACATGACCTTTTTCTATTTCATTCGTGGACATTACCTTGCCATACAGTTAGGATCCTTTGTAGGGTGTTGCAATGAACTGTGTAAATTCAGATGCATATACATACTCGGTGTTTATTCCAATGTTCTTATTTTTATTCCACTTGATATGAGAAAATGGATTTGATGTTTTTGAAGTTCATTTGCTTGGTCTGTTCACCCATGCTTTACATCAGAACAATTGAATTTCATTTGTTTTGTACGTGAAACCACAGTATACATTGATTCATTTGAGGACACAGTAAATGGATGTTACAGGGGCTTGCAGGTGACATGAGTAGATATTGGTGAAGATGACAGTAAAAGAGATGTAGAACACTTAAACACCAGAAATGCAGGTGAAGTTTGCCTGTTGTGTTGTCAGTGGAGCCTCTTGATCATGAGAGTATAATGTTTGGTTTCAGGCGTCACATTATTTTCCTTTTGTAGTATCCAATCATGCATGTGAATGCTACTTTTTTATTAGGAGCAATGATATTCTCCATGACAAACGAAATCAACATCACTTATGAGAGCTGGTTTAATAGATACAGAAACTACATTATTCCTATTTCAAAACTAAACTAACTCATGTATTGCCCTAGTTTGACTAATAAACTAACTCATGTTACAAGGTAACAAGGATCGATAATATTCTACGGCATCTGATAACCTGAACCAAGTTTCAGAAGATGAGGGTAACTGTTTGTTCCTGTCACCCCGAGAAACCAGAGGAATAACACAAACAAGTAAATAACCACACAGCCCCCCAAGTTTCAAGCATATCTCCACTGTCATTCCATACTATTGGACGAAGACCAGGTTCCAACCCGAATTGATCAACACAATTTAAAATAATCAAAACTGTTACCAGTCACTAGCTACGCGCACAGTACACCATGTCAGCTCGACCAACACATCTGCAGAAGCATTGCACATTTGCACACAAAGTCCAATCGCTACGCAGTTAATGATCAGTACGGCCAAACATTGGCACCAAATGCGAGCCCCACAAACAAAATTGAGACGCGGCAGCGAACGTGTAAAGAGGAGGGAAGGACTGACCGCGTCGGTGGAGTTGTCGGCGTCCATGTCGGCGCGGAGCCGCGCGTACAGCTGCGGGCTGCGGTACACCGACCCGGGCGGGCGGCGCGCGATGATCCGCGGCACGGCGTCGAGCGGGAGCGAGCCCATGTACAGCAGCATCGCGGCGACATAGAGCAGCGGCGCGAAGAGGAACACCGCCTGCCTCCGCAGCAGCGCCGCGAGCACCCCCCTGGCCGCCCTCCGCGCCACGCCGCCGCCCCGCCCGACCCCCGCCCGCGCCGCCGCCGTCGCCGAAGCCGCGGTCCCCGGGGCGCCCCTCGCCGAGCCTCCCCCCTTCGTCGGCGCCCGGCTTCCCCCGCCGGAGCCGCTCCCTGCCTGCGCCGAGGACGACGACGGCGGAGGCGGGGACGGCGCGCCCGCCGCCCCGCCGAAGCTCCCCAGGCGGCTGTACGCGTGCCCCGGCATTGGGTCGGGGGCCCCCTTCCGTAGATAGGTTTAGGGCTCTCCCGCGCGCGATCGCTGCCGCCCGCGCCGCGCCGCGCAATGGGGGGCGGGACGAGGAGGTGGTGGCGCGTGTGCAGGCGAGCGAGCGAGCGGGGAGGAGGGAGTGCGCGGCGCGTGAGCGTGACCGACCCAGCTTGGGGTGGCGAGGTGGCGTCTCGGTACGATCCCGGCGGGGGGGTGGGGGGTGTTGTGGGGTGGTATTCGTTTGGCTCTGGGCTTTCAAAAAGCGCTTGGGTTTTTGCCGTTTGACGCGGGCGCTAGCTGATGCTGCTGATGGAGAAATTGATCTTGACGGCGATACGACGATCACGTGACGTGCGGCGCCGATGGAATGACCAGAACGTACGGCGAAATTCGGGGGCCTTGATAGGAGAAGCCGTGGACTTTAAGCAGGAGGAGGTACGTGAATTATGGTGTGCGCTTGTTCTAAAGAAAAAAATAATTATGGTGTAAGCTCAAGCATCAGTTATATCATACTCCTATAGCCGTAGGAGTAGGCGAAGATAACGGAGGTTCATGTCAACATCATGGGGCTTTCAGGTTTTGTGTTGCAGGATGTGCATCATGTGCCTTGGCTACTTCAGAAATTTAGTATCTACTGGATCTATGGATGAAATTCTTTTTTTTTTCTAAACGGCATCACATCGAAGGATGTAGGCACTACACTGAAGGAAAGGATTGATGTTTTCTTTGTGCCTCAAGCTGCCTCCCTGCATAAACGGCAAAGGTGCATTGCTGGATTCGTAATAAACGGTGCTACTGCAAGCGGTATTATCTGTGTGCTCTTTCTACGTTTTCCTCGATGGTGGCATCAAGATTGCAGAGCATCCTAACGGCTTGAAATGAAACTATATAACGGACACAACAAGTTCTAGAAACACAAGATTTATGATTACTAATTGATGTATAACTCATCAAATAGTAAAAGTAGTAGGTCACTTGGCTACAAGCAGCCCGTCTAGCTCAGTCGGTAGAGCGCAAGGCTCTTAACCTTGTGGTCGTGGGTTCGAGCCCCACGGTGGGCGCTATGTTTTATTTTGTCTTTCCGTTTTAAAGTCACTGTAGGACGCATGTCCATTCAATGGTCAGTCAGCGCTGTGAAATTGTACTATATGAGCAAAACTGACGCGCTTCAAAATTCATTTAAATTGTTCAGCTCGTGAACTTCACAGTACTCGAGTACTTAAATAAGGAAAAAGTTTATTTTACTCTTTTCAACAATTCACTTTATCCGTTTAGCCTTCTGAAGATAATTTAGACTTAATTTACTTCCTAAACAATTCCAGTCAGTACAATCTACCCCCTAATGCTATTTTTATTTTTTTTCTCCGCATACAAATTAAATTTTAAGTTCAAATTTTATGAGTGGGCAGAGAACATGATGCCCTATGTTAAAAGAATACATTAAGAATTTTCCATGGTTATTTTCATAAGTTGGAAACGTTTAACACAAAATTTCTTAAAAAATACAATTCTGCATAAAAATATTCATGAAAAAATCATAATGTATTTTTCTAACATAGGCATCATATTGTAAAAGTTACATTGCAAAATTTGAAGTTCAAATTCCACTTGTATGCGGAGAAATAAAAGAGAGAAATCTCAGTAGGGGGTAGATTGGACCAGTTGGAATAGTTTGGGGAAGTAAATTAAATCTAAATTTTATTTAGAGGGTTAAGTGGATAAAATGAATTGTTGAGGGGAGTAAAATGGACTTTTTCCTAAAATTAAAGGCAAGGCACAAGAAGACATTCCCAAGCTTCATATGCAGCCATGCAGGCTTGTACTTTGGGAAGTTTCGTACAGAGAAAATTCAGAAATCGCTCTCATAGTTCCACAACAAAGAGGAGCGGCAGATGTTCCCAAACTTCATCAAACTTGTGGTGCATCCTACGGAAATTTCATCACAGAGTGCTTCAAAAAGAAAGAGAAAAGAAAGTACATCACAGAGAGCATTTCAGAAACATGTTCCCGTAATATTCAGCAACAAAGACATGCCGAAATTCATTGCTCCATGTAAAGTGGCAGCACAACTCCTATAATTAGCTGTTCAACTACAATTCTACAGACATGCCGAAAGGCGAAAGGTACACGATCTAGATGAGAGAAGCAGCAGGACATTGCCTAGTCACCAAACGCAAGACTGAACTAACTTTACCGGCAGCCCAAGACTGTAACGCAACATCCATTTTGGTGATCATTTTTAAGGAAAAACTCAATGCTGTTACTTCATTACTCTGGAACATCAATTTTGGTCATCATTTGAAGATTCCAGAGGCCGTCTTCCTAAGGATGTCTTGGATCTGCAAGTGCAAAATGACCAAGAAAGCCAAAAGGAGTTACAGGTGACAAAAGAGCACACTGTAAGAAGTCAGAGATGCATGCATAAGTGATGAGCACAAAAAACACCTGTTTTGATGACAGGCCGATGTTTTCCAAATCCGCAAGCTGGACAATCAAATTGTGTTAGAAGGTCATTTTCAACATCTAGGTTCCTTTTCCATTTTTTCTTTGAAAAAATAACATCTGGATTGTTTCATACTCTACAAATCTTACAGTTTTGAATGGTGTTGGTGATTCCTCCCGTAATTCAAGAATATATTCTGCTCTCCTCACGCCAATTCCCTAACAAACAAGCAGGGAAGTTAGTCATAGGAAAAGGATGAAACAACAGTGATCAAAATGCTGTAAGATGAAAGGATCATACTTTCAGCTGCTGTAACTCTTCCCTGCATTCATAGGTAAAGGAGAAAACATTAGAAAGAAAGACTGGTAAAAAAAGTTGAATATTTTTGGAGACATAAATCAGTGTAAGCACAGAAAGTTCATGTATCATACTAGATTAACAAGCCAATAGTCAGAGTTTCTTTGATGAGAAAACTATAAAGAACGGCAGGATTCCTGCTGAAGTGTCATAATGAGAAGAAATGTAGCTTGGCCTCTCATTCGAACCAACACCTAGGGGAGCAAATTACTGGAGCTAAAAACTAGGAAATTGCATAAGCACCCCCAAATGTCAGTCCATGTTTGCAAAGGATCTTTAGTTAATGTGTGGTGTTCACTCCTCACAAGGCCACAACTGACATGTCCATGTTGATTTGTAAAGGTTGAAGCAAGACCATGAGCATAGAAGAGAGAGATAGAGAGAGAGTCATCACCATTTGGGCTATTTGATGGTGGCTATTTATTATGTTTCTAACGCTTTTTTGTGTAAATTATGGCCTTTTTAGAACCAGGGAATTTTATGCAATTTAGATCATTGCCTTCTCTCTCTCTCTCTCTCTCTCTCTCTCTCTCTCTCTCTCTCTCTCCCCCCCCCTCTCCCTCCCCCTCCCCATCCCCCCGCCCCCCCCCCCCCGCCCCTCCCTCCCTCCCTCTCTCTCCCTCCCTCTCTCTCTCTATCTCGTCAGTTTCTCAACAATAAGTAACAGCATCAGCCATGTTATGCATGACAGTTTTTCAACAATAAGTAACAGCATCAGCCATGTTATGTAAAAAAAGCCAAGACCATGTAAGAATCTCGAACACTGGGGTGCCAACAAAAAGGCTGTAGAATTGCACTTACTTGTTTGCAACATTTAAGAAGTCAAGGTACTGCTGGACAAGAGCTTCCTGAAAATTTGTAACGCCATTTGCTAAATGTTAAACTGTAGCAAATTGCTCGTCTATGGAATGGGAAGGGTAACCATACAAACCTTTAAGTTAGAACCTAGCGCATTGAATTTATCTAGCAGTGTTGCACCGGGAATCTTCTCGATTTTAGATGTTTCTTTTGGAGTTTGGGGCTCCAATAAAATGGCGCGGTTAACATTATCAGATATTTGCTGGTTCGTAGGCACCACATTTGAAGAAATTGGCGAAAGAGCTTTCCTGAGAGAAGCTTCATGCTTTTCTTTGCATTGAGTTACTGAAGGAAGCACTGCTGCATAAGATATTACACATCAGACTCATACATGAAACCACAGGTAAAAATCTCAGAGTTTGCTCCGAGTAAATTACAAGTAGCTTTCGTATTTTTAGTGATTACAGATAGTCTTTGTTCATTATGTAATCACTATTTCACACAAATAGTTTTGTAAAGTACCTTTCTTCGGTGTATTTACTTCATTTTGCATGTGCTCTCGTGGTATTTTTTCAGTGGGTACATGGACTTCTGGATCGAAAAGAATCCTGTGCAGCAGAAGATAAAGAAATAAGAAGTTAAGAACTATGTGGTTCCATGTAGTATTTAAAGGGGAAATGGTCAGAAATACTAACTTCTTGATTTTGCCACCATCTTGATCCATTGCCTTAGATCTACAAGAGATTCTGGAAGATGCTGGTTGCTTCATATGGCTAACAGAAAACGGAGTCTTGCTGGCAATTGGGGAGAAAAGACCATCCATTCTTTGAATGCTCTTTGTTTTCCCCTTTGATTCCAACCAGGCCCGTAATTTTGCTTCCATGTCAACCTTGACCTTGGGGGTTTCTTGCTTGCTTGCTGAACTTGTGAAATTCCCAATGTGGCGTGAACGAGCAGCCAGACTTACTGTATTGACAGACTCCTGGTATTCTGCAGGATTCTGAAACAACAAGAACAATTAGCACAGTTCTACAAGATGAAACATCAATTGGGAAAAGGTATGGAAAAGTCACCAGGCATGCTATCATCACAGCACGACTACTGCCTCCTAGAGAATCTTGTAGTATGCGGGTCAATTTGCTCTCTCTATAGGGTATGCGGAGCTCATTCTTGTTTAGAGCTGAAATTACATTGGACAATGTAAACAATGACTGGTTGATCTTAGCACTTTCTTGAAGGCGGATCCCCTCATTGAAAGTCCTTCTATTGTCCTCGCTACCTAGAAACGACAATCAAGCACACTATTTAAATTAGAAGGATAAAGCTTAAGCATGTATGGCTCAATCCAGAGAGACGTACCTGCCAAGTCAATCAGGTTAATCCTCCCTTTCACAACATCAGCGCTGACCCTGAGAGAGAGCACAGCATGGCTCCGACTGGAAACGTCATTCAGTCCAGTGTGGGCAACTTTTCTCCTCTGCACACCTATGGAATAGAGCTCCTGGAATTCCTCCATAGATCGCACAGGGACCTTGAACCATCAACGGACAAAAATAAGCAATAGGTTGAATTTCAAAAAATACATTCAATAATCACCAACTAGCATCACATTACCCAGCTCAAGCCCTTCAGCTGCATATTACCGTCTTTGTCATCCAAGGCCATAATCTCCTTGGCTTTGGGCTCCAGCAGGTCATAGCACCGCTCCATGTACACCTCATAGTACGATATCTCCACAGAACACCATGTGCCTGTGCAAAGTGCCAGTACTGTTGAAGCAGCCAAGGGTATGAGCCCGGGAAAATCCTCGGTGCCCTGCGTAACAGCCACTCAGCCAGGTTTCAGTAGCAGGTTGTTTTGCCAATAGCGTCATTTCGTCAAACAAATTGCAGTCAAGATAATAGCAGGCACCTGCATCGTGTATGTCTTGCCGCTGCCTGTTGCCCCGTAGGCGAAGACCGTGGCATTGACCCCCTCGAATATGCCCTGGATCACTGCGCTGACCTCCCGGTCAAATATCTGGCTGATGCTGTCCTCTTGACCGAAGAATGCATCCAGCTTATAATGCTCGCTCCGGCTGCATAAATGGACCAGTAAACCAACTAAGCACCATGAAACAATGCTCGCTCCGGCTGCATAAATGGACCAGTAAACCAACTAAGCACCATGAAACAAGCTAGAAGGCTCTCCGCTGAATTAGCAATCAGTTCCCTTGCAGAGGACCATGAAACAAAAGCTAGAAGGCTCTCCACTGAATTAACAATCACTTAGTAGCGGAATGACAACTTGCAGTTTTTTCCTGGAGCACACTATGTTAGAATGAATTTTCCCTTAGTACTTCACTAAAATGAATTTTCGCTTAGTACTTCACTAATTTCTGGCAATTTTGCTTAAATGGGTGCCAAACGTGATGATCTGAGATCAGCGCAGGAACTACTCCCAAGGGCTCCAACTCGTACGCTGATGATGGGGGCTGGGGAGGCGTACCTGGTGTGCTGGTCCTTGAGTTGGACGGTGACCTCGCCGCCGGGGTGGCTGCCGAGGAGGGAGACGCAGGGCGCCGCCGCAGAGGTGGCCTCCGACGGGAGGAACGGGCGCACGCGCAGCACGACGCGCACCGGCTGCGAAGAGGGCGCGGCGGATCGAGCGGATGTGGCGGCGGCCGCCATCGGAGAGAGGATCACGGCGAGGGTTGCGCGAGCGGCGAGGCGGCTGGAGCTCGAATTAGGTATTCGGAGTCGGGGTGTGGGTGTGGTTCGACGAGACGAGCGGTGGGGGATTGGGGAAGACGGCGACCGTTGGGGCCGGGGACCGGGAGGCGGTTCGAATTTGAACACGGGAGGCGGTGCGAAGGGGATCAGGTGGAATTGATGACAGACACAGTCGCCACCTCGGATTCCCTTGCACTTTATCAAGCCAAATCCGTGGCAGCATGGCAGTTCCAGCATGGCAGAGTGTTAGAGATGGGATTATTGGTGGAAGTCAGCGTTCATCGAAGAATTTGAACTAGTGATTTTCGAAACCAAGTCCTCTATAAGAAACATTTTCTTCATGATTGCCTAGCTTTTTTTAGATAGTTTTCTTTCTCACTTCTTTTGTTTTTTTTGTATATAATACCGTGTTCAGTTCCTTTTTCTTTTAAAAGGCAGCTCAGTAGGAGTTCTCCTCTCTTATTTCGTCATTTTTTTTTGAAAACTTCTTTTGTATATGGACCAAAGAAAGTAAATACTTGCAGGATGGTCAATGCATATTACGAGCATATATTTGCTCTAGGGATCAAGTGAGATATGATGGGAGTGGGACTATCCTCTTTTGAAACGGTTTCATCGTAGGGCTTCCTTGGGACTTGGGAGGGTTTGTACTAGCTCCGGCTTCACCCGTTCTATGAAACTGTTTTGTAAATCGTGAAAAAAATAAATTAGAAACTGTGAAACCTTTTTTTTAGTTCACACTTGAAGTCCCGAAGAGGGAAGCTCTCCTAAATAAATTCCTCGTGGTCACGCCGCCCCTCACCACGCTCCTCCGCGTCGTAGCCGGCGCCGCGGCGGCCGGGACCAAGATGAAGGTGGCCACACGGTACGGCCACAGCGCGCCCAAGCTGGCGTGCCCCGGCGGCCTCGTCATCAGCACCAACGCCCTGAACCGATTCGTCGGCGTGGACGCCGCCAGGAGGGAGATCACCGTCAAGAGCGGCGTCACGCTGAAGCAGCTCATCGACGCCGCGGCGGGGGCCGAGCTGGCGCTGCCGCACTCGCCCTACTGGCTCGGCCTGACGGTCGGCGCCTGCTCTCGACGGGCGCGCACGGGAGCTCCCTCTGGGGCAACGGCTCCGCCCTGCACGAGTACGTCGTTGGGATGAGGATTGCAAGGCTGTCTCCAACGGGAGACTCTAAACCGTTCTCTACCCTATATATAGAGAAGATTTCGTTCTCTATATGCTCCAGCAGCGTTCTCTAAATGGTCCTCTAAAATAGAGAACGCTACAAGTTTTCTCTATATACAGAGATTCTCTCTACTCTTCTCTATTTTTTCTTTACGTTTTAAACACTGGATTAAATAAAAATAAAATATGTCCATAGCATTTGAGGTATGATAAATACGTACGTACAAAAATTTGGAACAAAATACGTTTCTAATATAGGGTTTAATGTATAGAGAACGAGATTTAGAGAACGTTATTGGAGAGAAATGAGATATAGAGGAGAGAATCTTGTAGAGAAGTGTGTAAATGACGGATATAGAGAATGACGGTTGGAGATAGCCTAACGCTAGCACCAGCGCGTGAGGGGTATGCCAAGGTCCGGGTGCTCGTCACCGGCAACCCTGAGCTGAATGCGGCCAAGGTGTCCCTCGGAGTACTTGGGGTCATTTCTTAGGTAAAAAGGATCTGGACCACCATCTAACTTAGTAACTTTAAAGTTAAATAGGCTTATAGGCGTTCTAAGGTCCTATTTGTTTCCGCTTATTTTGGATTTTGAAGGCTCGATTTTAGAAAATTCAAAAGTCAGATGACTCCCAGAATCGAGAATCGAGAATTCATAATCAGCTGGGAGTCTCGATTCTCGATTCTGGAAGTCATCCGACTTTTGGATTTTCTAAAATCGAGCCTTCAAAATTCAAAATAAGCGGAAAGAAACAGGGCCTAAGTCCAGCCTAAAAACCAATCACATTGGTGATATGAACGTAGTAGGGTTAAGTCATAGCTAGCAAATCTTTTATTTCAGTGGTGAAGCTAAGAATTTTTCTTTCGGCAGACAATAGAAATTTAAAATGTGAATCAGTAGAACTAGCCCATCAACCCGTGCGGGAGCACGGACTAATTATAATTAATATAAAAATAAGACTTATAGCTAATAATTATAATTATCTATCTCACATCTTCTTTCACCTATTAAATATTCTAACACATACACTAGAATATATATATATATTTATCATTATCCAGTTACAATAGATTTTATTTTGCATCACAACTACACATGTGTTTGATATATATTTAATTAAACTATTTATTTATGAATTGTTATTCTTATCTCTTCCGTACGTGAATATATGGTGACGCATATTGGTATTGTTATCTCGGTCGGGATCACTCCCTCAGGCATTGACTTCGTAGGATCACTCCAATGCTTACAAATTTTTCCCTGCTTTCGGTCAGGTCACTCTGGCACTGCAACTGATGTTCAAGCGTTCAGTGACGTACCGGAAGGCCTCCGACTCCGACCTGGCGGAACGAGCCGTGTCCTTCGCCAGCGAGCACGAGTTCGCCGACATCTGGTGGTACCCGGGCCACCGCGTCGCTGTCTACAGGATCGACAACCGCGTCCCCGTCGGTGCCCCCGGCGACGCCGTGAACGATTTCGTATGCTTCCGGACCACCCCCACGCTCGCAATTCAGACTGTTAAAAAAGCTGGTACTCACGCCGCCGATCATCCTTGATCGTAATCTCATACTGATATGATACTAACAGCAAGTGTTCTTCATGATCTCCTTGTCACACGATGAAGAGGATACCGCGGAAGCCACAAGGGACGCCCAGCTCAGGTGCGCCACCGCCACCACGGAATCGGCGCTCATCACCACCGCGAACTACGGCCTGACGATGGCGCACGGCCTGCTGCCGACGCTCCTCGGCCAGACGGCGGTCGGCTACCAGAACCGCATCCAGTCCTCGGGGAGCTGCCTCGACGGCCCCGACGACGGCGCCCTGCTCACCGCCTGCGTGTGGGACCGGCGCGTCCCCGGCGGCGTCTTCTTCTTCCAGGCCGCCATCAGCGTGCCCGCGTCCAGGGCCGCGGACTTCATCCGCGACGTGCAGCGGCTGCGGGACCTGGACCCGGAGGCGCTCTGCGGCCTCGAGGTGTACGGCGGCGTCCTCATGCGCTACGTGCGGGCCTCGGCGGCGCTGCTCGGGAAGCCCGAGGACAGCGTGGACTTCGACATGACCTACTACCGGAGCCGCGACCCCGCCGCGCCGCGCCTGCACGAGGACGCCCTGGAGGAGATCGAGCAGATGGCGCTGCGCAAGTACGGCGGCCTGCCGCACTGGGGCAAGAACCGGAACGCCGCCTTCGAGGGCGCCGCCGGCAGGCTCGGCGCGGCGCGCGCCGGGGAGTTCCTGAGGGTGAAGGCCGCCTACGACCCCGACGGGCTGTTCTCGAGCGAGTGGAGCGACCAGGTGCTGGGGGTCGGCGGCGCCGGCGGCGTGAGCGTGGTGAGGGGCGGGTGCGCGCTCGACGGGCTGTGCGTGTGCTCCGAGGACGCGCCCTGCGCGCCGAGCGAGGGATACTTCTGCGAGCCGGGGAGGGTGTACACGGAGGCCAGGGTGTGCCGCTACCGCGGTAATCACTATTAGACGGCTTGTGACCGCCGGAACTGGCAAACTCGCCGGAGTTGCCGGCTTGCCGCTGACTTGTGACTTGTGAGTTCCTCGTCCAGTCGTGTTTTCGTAACCTATATTTATATTTGGTCGCTGTTTCTGTAATCGAAAATTAGTGTTGGCAGTTGTGTTATCACTTATTAGTAGGGAGATCGATAAAATTGCTGGTTTTGGTAATATTCCGTACCATGCAGAGAGCTTAATTAAAACACGGAAACTTTGAACGCTTGCTTGTTCTGCACTTGTAATTTCGTTGCTTAAAAAGTAATGAAATTAGGAGTAATCCCCCGGAGTGTAAAAAAAAAATGAGAGCTTAAATACGAAATGTCTTTATGCTGAAATGTATGAAGTTCCAGGGCGGGTTAGATTCGTGTTCTCTCCTTGTAATAACGTATCCAAACCTGGCCCACCGCCTCAATCAAACTCGCACAAAAGTACAAAACTGAGCTCGGCCCTTTGAGCCCAATACGGCGTGCCTTTTCCTTGTTTTTTCAAACTAAGGCTGGTCGGTGGGCCGCTTCAATTACAGCCCATTTTGACTAGGTTCCGAAAGTTTCAAAGAAGCTGCTGGCTCATCTGAATTTGCCAGGCGCTTTATTAGGCTCCTCCAAAGTGATAGCTCTAAGCCAGCAAGAGAGAAGATAGAAATACATATGAACAGAATAATATTTATGCTAGCTCTAAGCCAGTCCGTTGGAGGAGGCTTTATGTGCTCTTTTGTCAGAGGTAGGCACCAGGATGCACCGACTTCAATTTTCCATCCGAGTCTCTAGTTCGGTAGGAAGGGTCAATCAGCTTTGACCCAGAAATCCATTGGGAACATTTTTGTGAATGGAAACTGAAAACTGAAAGCGAAGGACGGAAAGAGCGAGTCAAAAGCTTCTGTTAAAGCCCTGGAACGGACAAACGATGGTGCCAGTACGCATACGAAGCATCCACCCACTGTCTGTCATCCGACTCATCCCGCCGCTCGTATAGATTCCCCTTTAATCACCGATTATAGAAAGTTAAACAAAGCCTAAACACTGTTTGCCTCCACCAAAAGAAGCCCTCGCGATCACCCTGGGCGCACTGCCAGCCTGCAGACTTGACACTCCACCATCGTCGCTCATGGAGTCGCGAGCGGCGAACCCCTAGGGCCTAGGCTGATGGCACGGGCGCGCTCGAGATTTTCCCAATCCTCTGGCAGACGCAGACCGCAGACGGTGTCCGGTGCTAGCTCACCGTCCCAACCCGACCGCCCCGCAGTGTACCAGATCGACCACGATCCGCCGGGAAACCGGACCACTTCCATGACATTTCGCGCCCACCTGTCCCGTTCCGTGCCATCACACCAACGGTGCCAGGACTCGCTGCCTTGCCTACCCCCGGAACAGCACGGGAACAAGGAGGAGCAGAGCAGGCAGAAAAGTCCCCTCTGCGACGCGCAGGCAGGGCGCGCGCCCCCGCATCGGGGCCGAGGACCAGCACCAGAACATGCGCGCGCCAGCACCAACTGCCACGGGGGGCATGGCATGGGGCTCGCGCTCGCCGAGCCTGCCGGCAGGCGGGTCGCCCATGCACCGCCACATGAGCGCATAAATACGTCTCGATCTGCTTGCTCCCCGTGCCCGGTCGCCCGGCTCGCGCCCGGCGGGGCCCCGGCGGCATGATTGGAGCTCGCCCGTCGCCGCGGTTTGAAGGCGACCGAGCGCGCACGCGGCCGGGCGTCGGTCAGGTTAGGTGCCCGTGTTCTCTTTCCGCATCGTTTGTTTTGTTTCGGCAGCAACGCACGCGGCGGCGCCAGAAATCAGCTGGGCGGGCCGGGGGTGGCTCGGCGACGGCGACGAGACCAGCCAGCAGCCTCTCTGCGCGCGTGACGTCGAGAGGACCCGTCGGCCAGCTACCGATCGGCTGCAATTACACATGGGCCGCCGAAACTTATTGTGATGCTTGCATGTCTAGGTGCGGTTGCTGGAGGACTAGAAGAAGAATCCCCTTGGCTTACAATAATCTTGATCCGGTAGATGCAGTTCCTTGCGAACAGCGATCAGATGATCGGATGGTTGCTATAATCTCCATCTCTTTGCAGCCACGCCAGCATCTTTCTACAATTCTACCCGTGCGTAAACGCTCGTCAAAGGAGGCTACTCCTGCTTCTCAGCACTGCACTTGCCTACTCACAGAACACTGCAGATCCTATCGTTAGGTACCACTTCAGCTTTGAATAAGCTTAACAGAAGTTGAGGTACGCAACCATCTTTCAGAGAAAAAAAGGTTATGGTACACAACGATTTAGCAGTACATCTCGGGGGGGGGGGGGGGGGGGGGGGGTTATTGACACCAACGAGATCCAAGGACAAAATAAAGGGATGATCCGGGAGGCAGGTCGCAGGAGTAGGGACTGCACCGTCCTTCGGCGCCGCGCCCGGAAGACGGCTTTTGTTCCTCATGATTCAAGGGCGTGGTGGGTGGCCCATGCCGCTCAACCACTCATCATGCACGTCACTGAACCCAGTGTCCTGCCCAACTAACTTTTACCTCCCCCATGATCACGGCGGCAGCGCCCCCATCGCAGCCCCCCTGCCACCTGCCGGGCGTATTTCTATCCGGACTCTCGGTCAAATTTCTGCGCCGCAGGGGGAGGATGGAGCAAATGCCCGAAAAGATCGGTGTCACCCCCCTCAAACAGGTCAAAAGATAGCATACATGCATCTTTTTTCTACCTGTGACATGATGGCTACATCCACATAAAAAGATAAGACCTGCTTATAAAAGAGAAAAAAACAGATAACAGCAACCACTTCCTCTGAGATCCTGCAGCGTTCACTTTCCTCTCTCGAGTCCTGACTGACAGCTCCATTTTTCTTCGAAGTGAATACCGACAGCTCCATTTTGGCAATCCTAACAAGCAACAGCGTCCCAGAGAGAAACAGCTGGGCGATGTGCAATTGGGTGCGATCCTGGTACAAAAAAGGGTGCTCGCAATTCTGTGGAACAATGAGTGTAGGGAGGTAAAGGGACTGTAGGAGCGGAGGATATCCAAAGACTGTACTGTACCGTAGCTACAGCAGCGAGTGCTGTCCAGTACGGCCAGAAAGTGCCATAGAACAGATGGCTTCATTGATGGATTATTTCAGGGGACAAAGGCTACAAGAGTATAACGAAATGTAAGATCCATGGAAGGAAAAATTGCCTTTGGAAAAACCTATGCTTGATTTGCTGAAACACTTTTTGTTCAACAGATCTATACAGCTGCTCCCAGAAGCAGAGGAGGTGAACGCTTGCACCGACACTGACCAAACGAATCCATATCCAACCGAGAAAGAATTAGGACCTCTGAAGATTAAAAGTCCGCGTACCTGTACTTCTGCAGCGCTGAACCGATCGAGATTCTCGTGGTTCCATCAGAGATCGATGCTCTGCGGTCTCAGTGAGCCACCGCGGTCCGGGACTGCAGGGTGATACTCTTCTGGCTCGGGATAGCGAGCATGGTGGTGTGGTCCAGGAAGTCCTTGAGGTCCACCACCGACTGCAGGATCCGCCTGAGGTCGTCGGCGCGCATGAACCCGGCTGCGCCCAGCCGGCGCACGGCGTAGACGTAGATGGTGAGGCAGCCCTTCCGGAACTTGAACCGCGCCATCTCGCTGCCGGTGAGCCCGCGGATGAGCTTCTTGTTCACGTCCCCGAGCGGGATCATGGCCGGCCACAGCTGGTCCACGGCCGCCTTCATGCTCTCGGACTCGAACACGAAGAGCACCACCTTGGACTTCTTGGTGCCCAGGCCCAGCGTCAGCGTGTGCCACGCCTGGTGCGCCAGGATGGTGAAGCTGGTGGGCATGTAGGTGGTGGTGGACGGGAACGGCAGGCTCTGGCACTCGCTCAGGTACGACGGCGGGATGTCCAGCAGCCGCAGCAGCTCCAGCGGCGACGCCCGCCGCACCGTGAACGACTTGACGATGAACTGGCCCCCGAACCGGATGCCCTTCACGTCGGCGCACGGCTTGAAGTGCGCCGCCTGCTCCGTGCCGCCCTTCTCCTTCTCCTTCTCCTTGTGCTTGTGCTTGTGCTTCTTCTTCTCCTCTGCCATGGCGTGCTTTCGGCTGGAGTGAGCTGTGCTGCTGGGATGGTGTCCGGGGGAAAGGCTGTAATGACGAGTCCCACAGCTCCCCTCCCCCCTCGCTGTGTTGTGCCTGCTGGTACCATATCACAAAGGTGCTGTCAGAGTGAAGGGCCAGCCGCTTGGGCATTAAGGAAGAGCTAAGCTTTACCATTTTTGTGGTGTAATCGGTCGGGTAGGTTGGTCAGACAACGCGGAGGCGCTGTTGGCAACGCTCCCCATCTTTGCCATAGATATGTATAATAAACGTGCTAACACTTGTTTATTTCAGAATCTTTGTACACGCACGCATGCGTGTCTACTTCTGTGTTGTTGTATATAGTTTTGCCTATTCCTTTTCGTGTAGTGTAGCCCTACAAAGTAACCCAACCAAGATGATGCTTCTAAGTGCCTGCTCAAAAAGGCAGCACATGATTGCAGGTTCTGCTAAGGAGCAATGAGGCCCCATGGTGTAAATCTAGTTCCGAATTTCTTTTTCAGATGTTCCAGTACTAAGTTCCGAGATGATCAGTAAATTTCTTGGAGCAATACCACGGAACTATGGGGACGAAGAAGATGGATCTAGAGCTGCCAATGAGACAATCCAAAATAACAGCTATACAACATAGGTCTTGAAACGTACCTGTTCACGCAATTGATCTCATAAGAAACATCCAATACTCCAGAGTCTTGACGGCGGTTTACAGAAGCAGCAGCAGCAGCAGGTCTCAGCAGATCAGGTGAACCATTGCTTTAGCTTCTGCTGTCCTCTCCACTTCTCTGGTCACAGCAGCTATGAAAGCGAGTGGTCTCGCCGATCTGTCGGAGACCTCAGGTGAATATCTTGACATATAAGATTATCACCACAGACAGCTGTTCCTACACTTGGAAGAATGCTATGCTTAAAAGAGAATCCATTGAGGAATTACTGCAACAACGACAGCACAACAACTTATGTCTAGCCCAACACAATTAGATCATACTGAATATTGACACTGTACAGAAAGCTCCCGAATCTGCAACCAATCCAAATTTGTATTGAATGTCTCATATTGATATATTATGTATCTGTAAGGATTCTTTTCAAAAGGGGATTTGCCATATTGTTCTTGTCAGTACATGTGGAAAGATTCAGATTTATCAACCTGGTAAAAGGTTTACGTCTCAAATCAATCCCTATAAACAACAAAAACCATAGAACGTCAGTCAGGATGACAGACAGCTGAAGCATTAATTTACTGCCAACTCTGTTTGGAAACTAGCTGTTTCAGATGTTATCCCTTTTGCTTTCTCTCAGCTTGGATCACAGAGGGGAGTAAAGCACTAGAGTGAGCAAACAGAAGTACCTAGTGGCTATCTGGTGGTTGTTTATAAGCTAAGTACATCACAATGGTACAGCTGGATAATGATTTCTCCAGTGCAACAACCAACCAGGCAACCAGCCTTAACATATAAATGCTCTCGTCTAAAGTTCAAAATCAATCTGCATTGATGCTTACCTTAATGAATCAAGGTAACAGAAAGCTCATGATTAGAAAGCACGCCAGCTATTCGCAACTATGGATACAAGAGCAGACGTCACAGTGTCAAATCAGAATTCAGAGCTACGTGTCTACTAGTAGAATGGAAGGAAGTTGTGAATTAAGCCTGAGAGAGTTGGCTCACCAACAAAAGAGTCAAGTCTTTACATACTTGGCCTTGATTTGAGGTATCACTGTAGAAATGATGATGACCAACAGGGGAAAAAATCAACAGCATGTACATAATACATCTAGTGTAAAAGTAAAATATCTACCAATACAGTTGTTCATATGTGCCTTCTAAGCTAAGAATACGAAAAAAGTCACCAGGACGTACATGAATACATCAAATCGAGATGCAAAACTTCTCTAAAAGAAGTTCATTATGTTCCCTGCACAGAACCGCTCGCGCTTAAATTGCTTTGGATTGAAATCCAGTGTCCTAGTTGATATATGGAGACCACTTAAAACACCTAGGTGAGCACATAATGTACACAAAACGAAATCAAAAGGAAGAACAAGAAGCAGGTCACTCAGTGCAGATCATTGATTCGCTGGCACCAATGAGAAGTAATAATTTTTTTTCAAAATCCTGGGTTAGCAGGTCATCAGTGCCTCACACGAGATGCTATAGCTACTGTGCAATCGATTTTTCAACTATCAGCATTTTTTAAGGAAAAGAAAACATGATAGAATCAAACTCTACTTTGTTTCAGAAAACAATAACAAAACATATTCTGGCTTTTGATTTGGACTCGAAACAAAATTTGGCTTGTAACACTGTTAAACTGTCTCCCATGTTCCAAATGAGAAACATGAATTCAGTTGGACAAAATACCAGGCTAACAGCTCGTTGCATTCACAGCAGGAATACACCTCCATCAAAACGCAGTAGGCACAACACGACCACCATTGCCTAGAATTGGTTCTGGAACCCTAGGGGCGATCATACGGTTGCACTTGCACCACGCAAGCAAGCAGATAAACAAGTCAATCGATGAGCATGACGAAGAATCAACTACAGGAAAGCAAGAGACTTCGATTCTACAGCTGTTGTATCGGATTCAGAAGGGCGCGAGTCACCTCCAAACGGAAGACCGAGCGGAGCAGCAGGCCTCTTCTCACCTCAGGCGAATACCATCAAACACCTAGCCTGCAGCCTAACGCAAAACCTGATCGCCCAACACGGACTCCAGCGACCCTGCTTCCCTTGGGTTGGGAGCAAATGGCAGGTTGCTCCAAGGAAAAGGGAAGGCGATCGGGGCGTGTCGAGGAGAATTGGAGAAAGAAGGGGGAAGCTGTCATCCTGACACGAGTCCGCATCTGGTTGGCTGACGCAGCCCGGCGTGAGGCGAGCCGACGCGGCATCGCGGGCACCAGCACGGCGCAACGGGTCAAACCCGGAAGAAGCCTGAAAGGCCAGGGGGGAGACCGGGGGCCTCTGCGGCAATTCCCGCGGGCTCTGGCCGGAGGGGCCGCGCGCAAAAGAATGTCGCCTTCGTGACTTGGCCCGTGTTGGCTAGGCCCGGGTGGATGGCCACGGCGGACGGTGCGCCCTCTCCGGTGGCAATGATGGGCAACAGGTCTGGGCCGCGGTCTGCGTCCCGGACCTGCTGATGGGCTGACGACTTTTTTTTTGATACAGATGGGCTGACTGACTCTAAATCATCACAGTATTTGAAAACCCATCTCCATTGAACTGGAGGTTTGCACTTCACGGTACGAGAGACCTTAAAAATCTGAGAACGGTGGTCCCAACCATTAATATTGGTGTTCGTACTTTTTTTTAATATCCTTTTCTAGCAAAAAGAAAAAAATGGAGATAAAGCCTAGTGGTCCTTCACAACCTAACACGGCCAGTGGATAAGTGAATGCGCCCGACTAAACACTAAAATCGACCGGCTGGATATGCTCTGCAAGGTTGTTCTGAAGATACACGTAAAGAAAAAGAAGTTGTTCCGAAGATGTAACGACGCTCTTCCGCAGCTTGGTCTGCTTTGGAGCTATTTTGCGTGCCTTCCAACATGCTCATGATGCAAGGAGCCATGAGCAGATCCACACACGTGTTCTGAAACATGAATTTGCTTCATGTGAATTGGTGTCAACTCCATTAACCAAAGCAAAGGTTGGCTCTTGGCTCATTTCAGAGTTCACCGATGCGAGGATAGCTCTCGCCCACCGTGTGGCCGCAGTTGATCCTCTTAAGCATCTCGGCGTCGTCCACCCCCACCACTAATGCCATCTCGTCGCCCTCACGCAGCTCCGACGCCCTCTTCTTTTGCCCCTACATACGCTATTGGATTGAACTGTCTACGGCTGCTACTTTAATTTTCACAATGACGATGAACACGTGCTTGACTCGATCTTCAATGTTGGACTTAAGGGCGCTGTTCTACAATGACGATGACATACAAGTGGCTCGACATATATATAGATGCGTCTGTTGGTCTATATCCTTACCGTCCTCAGACTCAAACTCCAGGTCGGATTCAATTCTATCTATCTGCTGGTTACCTACTTGATCATATTTATACTGAGTCTTGATCCATCCCCTCCTAGCTACCTGCGGACCCGTTGATCCGTGGAGTTTGCGTCATGCTGCCTCTGTTTTGTCTAACATATCATGCCATATTACTTTGCCATTTTTCTTCTTCTTCTTTTCTTTTTTATTACTTAGTTCGCTTGCTCAGCCGATTGTGGTCTCTTTCCGGCCTAAGTCGCGACGCAGGACCAAGAGCTATTGCAAGCCGGTCGGTTCAGAGTCTCTTGCCCCGCAACGGCAAGTGCCGGATCGGGCAGTTGACGCATCGTGAACTGCCGCCACTTTTGCGACGAGACCCCGAACGACACCGCTGTCGCGTCGTGAAATTCCTCCTACCGTTCCTCGGTTATGTTTTTTTCGTAGTCTGCTATTTCATTTTAGTACTTGATCCCTTCAAGATCCATGAATCACATTATGGTCCTCCGGATGTAGAACTGCAGTTCCTCGATTGAAACAAGTAACCAACCAACCACGGAAGTACGCAACCAGTTCAGTCGTTCTGGAGGAGGGGATATAGTTCTTTGCATTCCCCTTGTAAAACGATAATTAAACGGATCATAGAACTCTACTAGAGATTCTATGTACTTGGTATTTAGAGAGGCATCCCTCATCCGGAGGGATGGAGAGAGGTCTACACTATCATTCCGGAGAGAGGCATCCCAGTACAATGGGATGGTTGGTATTAATCGGAATTTCTCCCTTTGGTCGGATACTTGGGTCATCTATTTTAGTGGTTCCTTTGGTCACCTCTAAAATTATAGGATTGGCAGGTTAAATAACAAAAAAGGGATTATCTAGAAACCCAACATGGTTTCTAGCTCTATTTATTAGGCGATATGAGGGTTTTCCAACTTAAGATACAAACACCTTAAGACCCCTCGAAACATGCGATAGAGAGCTCGCTAGAGCATGGCCTTTTTCATGCGGTTTAACCTTTGTGAAAATCCATTTGACCGAGAACTGGCAGTGGATATCCAGAAAAGTGGATAAATCAATGATTTGAGGCCTTTCCTATCGTTTTTTCTGGACGGATTGTTCATGAATCAATAACTTAAAGTGGTCTGTGAACCCGATGATGCAACATGAGTTGTTTCCTCAATGGGATAACATGCGTTAGTGCTGGCCATCAACTTTTCACAAACCGGTAAGACCTACCGAGAGGGGTTTTGTCGGTACATACAGATAGGGGTACCTCCTGCTAGGGTGTCCAGGCACTGGGACTTCTCATAATCCACGCTCCCCCTCGGCTCTGGGACACATGGATTACGGCCTCCGGGCCTGACTGCTGGGGCCACGGTCTCCGGACCCTCCCCGAGCTCCGTGAGGTCCGAGGCCTCTGCACACCCACGTGGGCAGGCGCGCCCTCGGACAACCCCTGCGGACCCGGCCTTCCCTGGGAGGTCCGGGGACGCCATGTGTGATGGCCAGACCATCACAGGCCGGCCCGCTCCGACCAACCACGGGGGCCCCGGACCCCCGTTCCCCCGGGAAGGGGTCCGGTGCCGCCACGTGCTGCGCTGCGGGAGGAGCGGGGCTGGCCCCGCCGCGTGCCTACGGCCGGAGGCCCCTTACGGGTCTCCTCCTCACCTACCTGCATTCAATGCAGTAGCTGGGTCGGGCGCGCCAAAGTCAAAAGGTGCGGCCTGCCACTGACACACGGGGCAGGTAAGCTGACACCGCGGTAAGCCCGCCCGTTCTGAGGGCGGCGCGTCGTATCACCGCGCACAGTACGCGGACTGTGTGCAGTCCCGTCACGGCGCTGCGCGCGTGATGATGGCCTGTAATAGGCGACCCAGGGCGTGCGCTGTAACAGTGCGCGCGCCACAGGACGGCCCCGTGTCGCCCACTGACCGAAGGTCCCATCCCAACAGTGACAGCACGGCTTCACTGTTGGGTGACGCTGACGCCAAACACTGTACAAGACAAGGCTGTACACGGCCGTATCCTGACTGTGGATACGCACATCAACTTCTCGATTGAGAGGACTACGGAGAGGAGCTGGAGATGGAGGACTCTGTATCTCTCGAAGAACAGCTCCTGCAGGCCGGACCCACATGTCGGGGTCCCGCGCAGTGTAAGCACTCCCCTTGAACTATAAAAGGGAGAGTGCACTCATTAGAACAGAGGTTCTGGACACACACGGGCTTATGCTGCATTCTATTCAGGCTCTCACGGCCAATACAATTCCAAAGTGGACGTAGGGTATTACGCTCCGGCGGCCCGAACCACTCTAAAATCCTCGCGTCCTTCCTGTGTTCTTGGGCATATCGACTCAGCGCTCCTAGTCTCCTCCAAACCCATCCTAACTAGGATTAGGCGGGTGCATTCCGCCACCCGGCTGGAGATTTCCTCCGACATTTGGCGCGCCAGGTAGGGGACCTAGGTTCGGTTTTGCGCTCGGTCGATTCCCACGACTTCAATGGCGCAGGAAAATGGTCACCATGACCTCCTGATCGGTGAAGAAGTGGCGTCCACGGCGCCACACGCCTCGCGCCATCCCACCTCCAGGGTGGCCCCGCGAGCTGCTCCACCATGCGCAGCGGCGCGGGACTCTGTGGCCCAATCGGTGCTCCCACCGAGCGGGCCCCTCATGGCAGCCAGGGAGTTGCTCCGCAACCCCCCTGGAGAAGCGGCGTCGCCAGACGCGCACAGACAATGGCGTGACGACGTCGACCGCCTCCTCAACCTGGCACAGGCTTCCCCAGGTTCAGCGGGGGGGTCTGTATCCAGGCAGCGCCGTCGCCAGGGCGGCGCATCCGGTTCTGTGCACTCACCATCAGTAAGGAGTGCACGGACCGAAGACCTCCGGGCAGAGCTCAACCGCAGGCATGCGGGAGAGGATGCCAGGATCTCCATCGAGCGAGCACGTAACCGACGGCTCAACATTGAGGGTCGGAACCTTGCCCCCGAGCTCGATGCGGCTACGGCCAGGCCGCAAGGACTCACCCAGGCGCCGGTGTCGGGCGTGGGCTGCGCAGCGCTCGCAGACCACCTTCGCGCGGTCGCCTGGCCGTCCAAGTTTCGGCCTCACCTGCCGGAAAAATATGACGGGTCCTCCAACCCGTCAGAGTTCCTGCAGGTCTACATCACCGCCATCACGGCGGCTGGGGGTAACGAAGCCGTTATGGCAAGTTACTTTCATGTAGCCTTGACCGGGCCAGCCCGGACCTGGCTCATGAACCTTCCCCCGGGATCCATCCAGTCCTGGGGTGAGCTCTGCGCACAGTTCACTGCGAACTTCGCCAGCGCGTACCAGCAGCATGGCGTGGAGGCCCACCTCCACGCCGTGAGGCAACAACCCGGAGAAACCCTCCGGGCATTCATCTCCCGCTTCACTAAGGTACGTGGAACCATCCCACGTATCTCCGATGCATCTATTATCACGGCTTTCCGACAGGGGGTCCGAGACGAGAAGATGCTAGAGAAGCTGGCGACCCACCAGGTGGAAGCCGTCACCACCCTGTTCGCTCTGGCGGACAAGTGCGCCCGGGCTGCAGAAGGCCGTGCATGGCACTCTGCGACCCAGGCGGGACCCGCTCAAACGAGTGGGCCCAGTGTCGCTGCGCCGGGCAGCGGCAAAAAGAAGAACAAGAAGGGCCGTGGCTTTGACAAGTCACGGATCGGGGGTCCGGCCGTTGCGGCTGCAACGACTGGAGGCCAAAACCCCCGTGGCAAGCGCCCACGACAGCAGCGCACTGATCCCGGGTCGTGCCCTGTCCATCCAGGGGCTCGCCACAGCGCCGCTGAGTGCCGCGAGATCCAGAAGCTCGCGGAACGCCTCAGCAAGAGGCGTGACCAAGCCGCCAAGGAAGGTTCTCCCCCTCCGCGCCGGTCCGGTAAGGAGAAAGCCTCCGATGTCGACGCAGCCGCGGCGGAGGGAGAATTGGGGTATCAAGCCCCCAACAAAGACCTCAAGGGACTTTTCCAGCAGTCCGATTCCGAGTCCGGCGGGGACGAGCGCCGTAAAAAGCTGTACGTAATGTACGGTGGCAGCACGGAGCTCGTCTCCCGACGGGACGTCAAGGCCCTTCGCCGGGAGGTCCTCTCGGTGAAGCCAGGGGCGCCGAAGGCGGCGCCCCACCAGCGGTGGAAGGGCACCACCATCTCCTTTGGGCCATCTGATTGCCCAGAAAACATGGCGGGCGCTGGAGTGCTCCCGCTCATTACAGCACCCACCATTGCCAATGTTCGCCTCCACCATGTGCTGATCGACGGAGGCGCCGGCCTAAGCGTCATCAGCTATGCAGCGTTCAAGCACCTGCAAATCCCGGAGTCCAAGCTGGCTCCATCGCGCCCATTCTCAGGAGTGGGCCCGGATCCCGTATACCCGGTGGGGACCATCACCCTGCCGGTTACATTCGGGACAGAGGACAATTTCCGTACCGAGAACGTCCAGTTCGAGGTTGCGGAAGTCAACCTCCCCTTCAACGCCATCATCGGCAGACCGGCCCTGTATCGGTTCATGGCCGTCGCCCACTACGGGTACCTGGTCCTGAAGATGCCTTCTCCGGTAGGCGTCCTCACTGTCCAGAGTGACCGTGCCGCGGCCGTTGTGGCGGTCGAAAAGCTCCATGCGCTGGCCACGGGCCTTTCCCCTGCAGCTGACGCCCAGGGGTCCGACCCCTCGACCTCCCGTGCCAAGGCTCTGGCCAAGGCACCGAAGGTCCGCCCGTCCGATACGGACGACGTTCCTGTGAAGACCGTCCAGGTCGGAGCGGAGACCTCCCAGACCACCCGCATTGGTGGCAACCTGGGAGAGAAATAGGAAAGCGCGCTCATCGCCTTCCTCCGGGCAAATGTTGATGTGTTTGCCTGGGAACCGTCACAGATGCCCGGGATCCCTAGGGAGGTGATTGAGCATCATCTGAAGATCCACACCGACGCCAGGCCGGTTCGGCAGAAGCAGCGTAAGCAGTCCATTGAGCGGCAAAACTTCATCCGTGAAGAGGTCCGCAAGCTGCTGCAGGCTGGCTTCATCGAGGAGGTCTACCATCCTGTATGGTTGGCCAACCCGGTCGTGGTCCCAAAGGCTAACGGGAAGCTTCGGATGTGCATCGACTACACCAATCTTAACAAGGCATGTCCAAAAGACCCTTACCCACTCCCGCGAATAGATCAGATTGTAGACTCCACCTCCGGGTGTGATTTGCTGTCCTTCATAGATGCTTATTCTGGTTTCCACCAAATCAAAATGGCTAGTGATGATAGGAAGCACACAGCTTTTGTAACAGTGGATGGTCTTTATTGTTATATAGTCATGCCTTATGGATTGCTTAATGCTCTACCCACCTTTGCTCGTGCAATGAACATCACTCTGGGTGATTTGGTTAGAGATATAGTCGAGGTGTATGTTGATGACATTGTTGTTAAGACTAGAGAGTCAAATTCCCTCCTAGAAAATCTAGCTCAAGTCTTCGACAAGTTACGAGCGACCTCCACCAAGCTTAACCCCGAGAAATGCGTCTTCGGCGTGTCGGCGGGAAAGCTCCTTGGTTTCCTGGTCTCTCACCGGGGGATCGAGGCCAACCCGGATAAGGTCCGGGCGATTGAAGCAATGAGACCCCCGGCGCGCCTCAAGGATGTACAGAGGCTGACAGGGTCCCTAGCTGCCCTCAGCCGCTTCATTTCGAAGCTGGCGGAGAGGGCGCTTCCCTTCTTCAAGTTGATGAGGGGGTCCGGCCCATTTGCATGGACCGAAGAGGCAGAACGCGCCTTCCAAGAGATGAAGCAGTACCTTACCTCCTTGCCGGTCCTGGTCGCTCCGGACCCAGGTGAGACACTGTTTCTTTATCTTGCAGCAACGACTGAGGTGATCAGCATGGTGCTGGTCACCGAGAAGTCCGAGATTCTCTCGCAGGGGGCCCCTGCGGACCCCCCTGCCGGAGAAGGAGGTCCGGCCTCCCCCGCTCCAGCAACCGGCCCTACTTCGGAGGGTCCGGCCGGGTTCCGACCCGGAGAAGCACTAGGCAGCTTGGGGGCCGGCGGGTCCCCAGCGCAAATTGAAGGACCCAGCCCACTTGGCAGAGCCAGGACCGTCCAGAGGCCGGTCTACTACGTCAGTGAGGTCCTTCATGAGGCAAAGGCCAGGTATCCTGAGACGCATAAGCTCCTTTATGCTATACTTGTCGCGTCCAGGAAGCTCCGCCATTACTTTCAGGCCCACAAGATCGTGGTGGTGACCTCCTACCCATTGAGGGGCATCCTTCACAACTCCAACGCCACAGGCAACATCGCCAAGTGGGCTGCAGAGCTCGCCGGCTTCCAACTCGACTTCCAGCCGCGTCATGCCATCAAGAGCCAGATTCTTGCTGACTTCATCGCGGAATGGACGCCTGCACCAGGTGCCCCCGGGGGACCGGACCAAGGGACGGACCCCCCAAGTCCGGAGGTCAGGGCTCCGGCCTTCACCGGACCTCACTGGACCCTCTTCTTTGACGGGTCCGCTCGCAGCAAGGGGGCCGGCGCAGGCGTGGTCCTCATCGACCCAAGTGGCGAGCAGTTAAAGTACATGGTGCGCCTCGAATTTGAGGCCACCAACAACATGGCGGAGTATGAGGCCTTAATCTTTGGGCTCACGGCGGCTCTGTCCTTAGGGGTCCGGGAGCTCCTGGTCAAAGGGGACTCCCAACTCATCATCAAGCAAGTCCGGGGGGAGTGTTGCTGCAACAACCCCCAGCTCGCAGCTTACCTCATTCATGTGAAGAGACTGGAGAAGGACTTTGATGCGCTGGAATTGCAACACGTTCCACGCGAAGGCAACACAGCAGCTGATGCGCTCTCCGCGAGCGCATCGACTCAGGCACCCGTGCCTGAGGGCGTCTTCCTGAGACGTCTGCTGAAGCCTTCCGCCCAGTCCGACGACCTGGGCGAGGGGGGTCGGACTAGCACCTCGACGCTAGCGGTCCCGGCGGCAATCCATCTATGGCGCCCGCCAAGGGCTGTGTGCTCCCTTGAGGGTCCCGGAGATCACAGAGAGCCACACCCAGTTTCTCAGGAAGGTCCCGATGCATGGATCTCTAAGGTCCGGGACTACCTGAAGGATAATTACCTTCCTGAAGATCAAGCGTCTGCTGAGCGTATTGTCCGGATGGCTAAGCGATACACAGTGGTAGAAGGGGATCTCTACCGCCGTGGCGCCAACGGCGTCCTCATGCGGTGCATCACCCAGGAAGAGGGCCGCGACTTGCTTGCGGAGATCCATGGAGGCGAGTGCGGAAGTCATTCTTCATCCCGCACGCTGGTTGGTAAAGCTTTCCGGCATGGCTTTTACTGGCCGACAGCGCTCCAGGATGCAGCTGAGTTGGTAAGGTCCTGCAAAGCGTGTCAGTTCCACGCAAAGCAAATACACACTCCAGCTCAGGCTCTGCAGATGATTCCTCCCTCTTGGCCCTTTGCGGTATGGGGGTTGGATATCTTGGGACCTTTCCCTAGGGCCGTTGGCGGGTACCGGTACCTCTATGTGGCCATTGACAAATTCACTAAGTGGCCGGAGGCAACCCCAGTGGTTAACATCACCAAGGCGTCAGCAACTGCTTTTCTCAGGTCAATTGTGTGCCGGTTCGGGGTCCCGAACCGGGTCATCACTGACAATGGGACCCAGTTCACGAGCCAGTACTTCCAGGAATACTGTGAAGATATGGGCATCCAGCTCTGTTTCGCCTCAGTGGCGCACCCCAGGAGCAATGGCCAAGCTGAGCGGGCTAATGCCGAAATCCTCAGGGGGCTCAAGATCCGGACCTACTGTGACCTAGAGAAGCATGGCGCAAGGTGGATTGAGGAGCTCCCAAGTGTGTTATGGGGAAACCGGACCACATCCAGCCGGGCAACAGGGGAAACCCCTTTCTTCTTGGTTTACGGGGCCGAAGCGTGCCTTCCCCCAGAAATCACCATGGGTTCTCTGCGGGTCCGGTCTTTTGATGAGAAAATGCAGGAACAAGAGCGTCGCCAGGATGTGGACCTTGTCGACGAACGCAGATGGCGAGCAGCAGTCCGAAACGCACGGTACAACCAAGCGCTCCGGCGCTACCACCAACGGTTTGTGCGTTACAGGGAGCTCCGGGTCGGGGACCTAGTCCTAAGGCGGATCCTGAACCGAGAGGGCATGCACAAGTTATCCCCCAGCTGGGAAGGGCCCTTCAAGGTGACAAAGGTGTGCCGACCCGGATCTGTTCGTTTGGCAGCGGAGGATGGAATGCAACTACCCAATCCATGGAACATTGAGCACCTCCGTAAGTTTTATCCCTAGGACCCGGTTGAGAGGAAATTTTTCCTTTGTAATTGGTAGCATTCCCGTGCGGATCAGGGCGGTAGAGGTCCGCCCTCATAAACCCGGCCCCTGGCGTACATCGCACAACTCTTCTGTACCAATTCGTTAAGGAAAAATTTATTCTCAAATGCGTCCTTGAAGTCTATGTGACCCTGTATTTTTTCGCTTCTTATTACGCTAACCCCCCATGTGTTCTTCACGTCTGTGCTGTGCCTGAGACCTCCTCTAAGTTGCTACGCAACGTCTCTGCCCGGGACCTCTGTTTCACAGGAAAAAAGGAACCGGTCCCCTGTGAACTGGCTTCAGGGAAACGCGCTCGCCCTATGCTGGGGTCCAGGGTTGTGTAGCCGCTTAGCCTGGTTCCGTACCCTAAGCCTGCACGCCCTGCCCTCCTAGGGTGAGCGCCGTTGTACCTCGAACCATGCTCCAAGGGACCGGGACCCCTTTTAATCCTCGAATGCAGGTCCTAGTGCTCTGGCTTGCTACGCGACTTAGGCGGACTCCGCTGGCCAGACCGGGAACCTGTGGGGACGTCTACTAAGCGTCGATCCTAAGTCATGTGCAGGACCTCGGCTTTATGGCAGCTAGTCCCATCCTATTGCGACTACCTCCCAGGGGGCCACGGGACCTCGGTGTACCCAAAAGCGCTTTGGCACTTTGCAGATCGACAACCAGGAAAACAGTTAAGTTTTTCGAAAAAAAAAAAAAAGGTAGACATATGGAATACTTAAATGCATCACTGATAATATACACAGCATTACATAAGTTATATTACAAAAGAAATAACAAAAAGATGCTAGCACTACTGCTCTGGGGGTCCGGAGGCACTTCCACTCCCTGTTGGTCCGGGGCGTCGTCGGAGGCGGGCCGCGACCATGTCCACCGCCTCCTGGACCCCTTCCCGCGCGGCGGCCGCTGTCGCCCGGAGGGGCCCGACCAGGACGGGAGTCAGTTGGACGGCGGGGTCATGGCTCCGGAAGCTGGTGAGGATGTACTCCGCCATTCCCCGAGCAACCGCTCGTCCTTCTGTCTCCAGGAGGTCCTGGATGCCGCCCTCCACGTCCTGTAGCCGCCTGGCGGTGGAGTCCAGCAGCTGGAGTGCGGCGCCGAATGGTGAAGGCGCCTCCGGTACCCAGATGGGGTTGGCTCCGAGTGCCTCTAGCAGAGGATTCACTGCACCAACCCATCTTGTTAACCGGTCGATGCCGGCGCGCTGCTCCGCCAGGAGCCCCTCCACCTTGGCGTCCCTCTCCCGTAGGGCCGCCTCACGCTCTTGGAGCCTTCGGGTCCCGGCGGCCAGCTCCTCCTCCACGGCCTCTTCTCGCCTTTGGAGCTCTTTGAGCCGGGCCGTCTCCTCTGCTTCACGGGCGGACAGCCCCTCTTCTCTCCTTGCCAGCGCCGCCGCCAGATCCGCAAGGGTGGCTTTTTCCGCCTCGACCGCCGCGGACGCCTTCCTGGCCTGCGCCACCAGCTCCCGGGCAGTCCGCTCTCGGTCTGCCACCGCCTGCTTCATCTCCTCCACGGCAATCAGCCCCTCCAAGGCTTCCGCTTCCCGCCGCGTGGCGGCTTTCTCCCGCTGGAGCGCTGCTGCCTCTCGGACGCGCGCTTCCTCCTGCCTCTCCTGAAGGATTTCGCGCTCCAACTCAAGTTGGGCGCGCTCCTTGGCGTGCCAGGCGGAGGCGGTGTTGATGCGGTCCCCCAGGCGGACCTCCCAGTCGGAGAGCCGCTGGCGCTCCGCCTCCAACTTCTCCCACTCCCGGCGCATGCCAGCCTCTAGCTCCAGTTGAGCTTGTTGGCATTTGGCTATAAGCCGGGGGAGTGGGACCTCCGCTGTGCTCGGGAGGAGACACCTTCCCAATACCACCTCCGGCTCCTCCTCCTCCGCTGGTGGTCCGGCGCTACTGGCGACTTCGGGGGCCTCCGGAGCCGCAGCCTCTGCAACCTCCGGAGCCGCCGCCTCCGCTGCCTCCGGAGTCGCCACCTCCGCTGCCTCCGGTGCCGCCGTCGCCGCTGCCTCTGGTCTTGCAGCCTCCGCTGAGGCAGCGACCCCCTCAGCTGCCGCTTCGCCTGGGGAAGGCCCGACCTCGGCGCCCGGCGCTGTTGCCGGGGCCTCTGCCACCACAGTGGGCCTCATCGCCTCCTCTTGGGGGGCGGCTTCTGGACGTGGCGGCGTGGTAGCCTCCGGCTCCGGACCACTGGGTCCGGAGGCTTCAGGGGCTGCTTCTGGCGGTGGCCCTGCTGGAGCCGATGCCGAGGACCCCGGCGCTGGCTGGGGGCCGGGTCCCCCAGTTGGAGCATCTGAAGGTTGCGCCCTGCCATACCACCTGTTTGATTAAGCCCCTGAAGCCGAGAAATGAAATGGAAAATCCTGACAAAGCCACTTACGGGAAGTCGTACCACTCCCATCTGCCCTGGGCTGAGGGGGGGATCTTCCAACCAGCCGAGGACCCCCCGGACCCCTGGCAGGTGTCCCTGGCCGCCGGAGTTTCTGGTGGCGGTGAGCGGGGTCCTGGATAGGCCTCGGGCGGTGGAGGCGGTGTCGCCGGACGTCACCCTGGAGGCGGTGGCGGAGGGGACTGTCGTGTCCCCCCCCGCCCCCTCTCCGGTTGTCGGTGTTGCGGCGCGGGGGGTGGAGTTCTTCTCTGCTCCTCCGCCGCTGCCGTCTTCTGGCGCTTCGGCGCCGGTTCCCCGACATAGGAACCGTCGCCGCGCTGGAGCCTCCGGGACTTGCTCCCTTCGGCTTGGCTGCGCCGCTCAGGTGCCGCCCCCTGAGCCTCATCGCTCCTCTGGGCCGGGGCAGCACCTGCACTTTCTTCTTGCCGGCGCTCTGGCGCCGGCGTTTTCTCCTTTCCCTTTCCGCTGGGGGCCGGACCTCGGGGTCCCGGCTCCCCGGTACCTTCGCTGGGGCGTTGCTGGCGACCGGGAGCGGCACCTGGGATCTGGAGCCCACGGTTCGGGTCTCCTCGCAGCTGCCGGACCGCCAGGCCGCCCTCATCCAGGGTCGGCATCGACGCCAGGACCGATGACCGCAGTGCCTGGTCCTCGCACAGGGGCTTCACCCCGCCTGGGAGGACCAGGGACTCCGGAATAAACACCTCGCCGGTCATCGCCCGGACCGCCGCCTCCAGCTCCGCCCTGGTGAAGTCGCCGCCGGGCCCGCGCGCGATCCTGCAGTAATCGTTTAGCCCTGTGTACATATAGGCCATCCGGGACCGTTGCTGCAGGGGGGCGATTCGCCGCTTCAAGAAGTCGCCCAGCACCATCATGGAGGTCAGGCCGCTCCTCGCCAGCTTCTTGATCCGGTTCAGGACCGGGTCGAGTTCTGCTGGTATTGTTGGCCTGGCCTTCCAGGTGTTCCGGTCGCTTTGGGGGCCCCCCGATGGCAGCTCCAGGCGGTCGTGAGGCTCGTCAGCCACGATGACCTAGCCTTCACGCCAGTCCTCCCACTTGGAGCTGGAGAAGGCGGCAATGTAGGCACCGGCCATCCCGTGCCGGAGCTGGAAGTAGTAGGCGCCGATCTCGCCGCGCTTCTTCCCGGTCCCGACCAGGGAATAGAAATGTTTGAAGATGGTGGTGCAGGGGCGCACCCCCACGAACATCTCCATGAAGTGCGCGAAAACCGCCGCAAGGAGAACGGAGTGGGGGGTGAGATGGTGGAGTTGGAGGCCAAACTCCTCCAGGAGCAGGAGGAAGAAGGAGGAGATTGGAGGAACCAACCCGCACATGATGTACGAATTGAAAAGGACGAACTCCCCCGCGGCAAGGTCGCGGAGGGGAATCTCGCCGGCCCTGACCTTCCCGGCATTCGCCGGCGCAGTCCACCCCAGAAGGCGCCGCACCGCGTCCAACTGATCCCGGGTCTTGAAGCGGCGCGGGCTAGGAAGTGAAGCCATGGAGATTGATGGGGACGGATCGCAAGGGAGCAGGAAGGAGAAAGAATGCCAAGTGCAAGGAAGCTGGATGCAAATGTGCGTGCGGAGACGATGGGGCGCTACGGCGTTTGTTGTTGGCAAGGGCGAAAAGGTAGCCGATCCCTTCGGGGCTTACCTTTTATGCAAAAGCTGTTGCACTCTTGAGCTCCGCGGCGACCGAGGAGAAGTCGAACGGTTGCCTACATCGGGCTCCTCCTCTCACGCCCAATGACTGGTGGGTCCGGGCCCACCAGTCGATGGCGTGGCCGCTGGAGGAGGGGGAGAAAAGGCGGAATCCGAACCGCCCGAGCCGCACGGCGGGCTCGAATAAGACAAGAATCTGAACCGTCTGACGCACGCGGTGCGCGCGGAGGACGAGCTCTTCAGGAACCCCGCGATGGGTAAAAGGACATCCATGCCCTCACCTGGCGGGAACAAGCTGTCCACCCGGCGCGATGCTGGGATTTGGCCCCACCTACGGGTTCATTCCTCTCCCGAGATGGGCCCGGGGGCCACTGTCGGTACATACAGATAGGGGTACCTCCTGCTAGGGTGTCCAGGCACTGGGACTTCTCATAATCCACGCTCCCCCTCGGCTCTGGGACACATGGATTACGGCCTCCGGGCCTGACTGCTGGGGCCACGGTCTCCGGACCCTCCCCGAGCTCCGTGAGGTCCGAGGCCTCTGCACACCCACGTGGGCAGGCGCGCCCTCGGACAACCCCTGCGGACCCGGCCTTCCCTGGGAGGTCCGGGGACGCCATGTGTGATGGCCAGACCATCACAGGCCGGCCCGCTCCGACCAACCACGGGGGCCCCGGACCCCCGTTCCCCCGGGAAGGGGTCCGGTGCCGCCACGTGCTGCGCTGCGGGAGGAGCGGGGCTGGCCCCGCCGCGTGCCTACGGCCGGAGGCCCCTTACGGGTCTCCTCCTCACCTACCTGCATTCAATGCAGTAGCTGGGTCGGGCGCGCCAAAGTCAAAAGGTGCGGCCTGCCACTGACACACGGGGCAGGTAAGCTGACACCGCGGTAAGCCCGCCCGTTCTGAGGGCGGCGCGTCGTATCACCGCGCACAGTACGCGGACTGTGTGCAGTCCCGTCACGGCGCTGCGCGCGTGATGATGGCCTGTAATAGGCGACCCAGGGCGTGCGCTGTAACAGTGCGCGCGCCACAGGACGGCCCCGTGTCGCCCACTGACCGAAGGTCCCATCCCAACAGTGACAGCACGGCTTCACTGTTGGGTGACGCTGACGCCAAACACTGTACAAGACAAGGCTGTACACGGCCGTATCCTGACTGTGGATACGCACATCAACTTCTCGATTGAGAGGACTACGGAGAGGAGCTGGAGATGGAGGACTCTGTATCTCTCGAAGAACAGCTCCTGCAGGCCGGACCCACATGTCGGGGTCCCGCGCAGTGTAAGCACTCCCCTTGAACTATAAAAGGGAGAGTGCACTCATTAGAACAGAGGTTCTGGACACACACGGGCTTATGCTGCATTCTATTCAGGCTCTCACGGCCAATACAATTCCAAAGTGGACGTAGGGTATTACGCTCCGGCGGCCCGAACCACTCTAAAATCCTCGCGTCCTTCCTGTGTTCTTGGGCATATCGACTCAGCGCTCCTAGTCTCCTCCAAACCCATCCTAACTAGGATTAGGCGGGTGCATTCCGCCACCCGGCTGGAGATTTCCTCCGACAGGTTTGAATCCCCTTAGTGAGATGCATGGCCATGGAATTACAACCTCTATGACTGGCGCAAGGTTCCCTATCTTGTCGATTGCCTAGCTTAGGAAGCGCCATAAGAACCTTTCCGCAATCAACCCCCTGGGGATAACGGAATAACTACCCTCCAAGGAGGACACCACATTCCCTGGCAAGAAAAGGTAAAAGACTTGAGCATTTATCGGACAAGAAGGCACACACTGTGGCATATCTTACCAACCTTCACTTAGTCTTTATATAAGATTGCTTCATATCTTCAAGGATTGGGTGGAGGTGGCGTAAAAAGGAAGGAAAAAGGAATTTGAAATCCGTCCCTTCCCATAGAATCATTGAGCTTGACTTTCCTTACTTTCCCAACCCCGCTACTGTAAAAAGATTCATTCCCGTAATGATTATAACAAACAGCAGACTCCTTGCCTTATTTTTAGGATGAGTGATACATCCGGCGAGCGCCGGTGAAGAACGCAAGCAAAGCTGGAGCTCGGGCATTGAACTATTCCATCAAGCAAGAGAAAGGAGGCAAACAGGGTTGAAGGCCTGGGGAGCGAACCGAAAGCTCAGCTTTGTGGACTCTTCCTTTATTTAGTATAGGCAAGTCAGTACCCTCAAGTAAACTCCCTCTCCCCATACCGATCGAGTACTAAAGCTCTGTCCTATTTCTGTTCGATCACAAGCGAAATAGTGGCTTGGCTGTCCGACGCTTGATTCTCCGGGTTCGGTTTATCCACGCTTTGTTTTTAGATATTGATGCTCAATGTTTGTGACCGCCACTCTTCATAAATAGCTTTAGCTCGGGTTGACTGTGTACCCATAGGCTTGTTTATTAGGCTCATACAGATAAACTGGACATCTCGCCGACCTATAACCATACAAAGAAGATCCCTTGATTCTGCTTCGGTCTATCATTCTTCTGTAAGGAAGTAAAAAATCGGTTTGGTTAAGCAATTGGTAGCCCCCGGATGAACGGTAGAATCCATCCATAGATTCACTGAAATATACTCATCAGGGCTAAAAAAAGAAAGACTAGTAGAAAGAATATCGAACCCCCTCGTAGAGGATTCAAAAAAGAAAAAGAAGACACCTCGAGTCAGCGCATAAAGAATGGAATGGTACATTACCACCATTATTAGTTAGAAATCATACCATTCACTGAAGCACAGGCCCGAGATCGAGCGCCAGGGTCAAAGCCTTGATGACCGGTAAAGAAAGGGGTCGGCATAAGATTCTATAAGACTCGCTTGGTCCATCAAAAATAGAAAAAGAGAGAATTAGGCAGAACCACCTATCAGCATTCTGACTTAAGAAGACAAAAAGTTCATACCAAGATGAGGCATCTTTAGATGGAGAAAGATAAAGTCTGGCAATGACCAGGCTTATACATCTATCAGTCGTAAGCTCAAGGCAAGACGAACAATTCTGCAAAGCCTTCGTCCAATCCGCAAAGGAGTCAGGAAGAGCCTGATTTGAAGTAGGGGCAAGGGGGAGCTTGGTTGTTTAGGATAAGCATGACGTTGACTCATTTTATAGAAATTCCACATTTCGAACCCCGCCTGTTTAAAATAGATACAAACAAGCTACCTACATGTCAGTCAGGTCTGAAAAAGCGATATATATATATATATATATATATATATATATATATCAACTTGCTTGTTACATATAACAGTGAATATTTGTTGGGTCTCTAGGAACGAGATCCCTTCTTTCATTTTGATGAAATGCACTAAGTTGTTCTTTCATGGGCGCATACCAAGGAGGGACTCTTTAAAGCAGAACGGTTCAGAAAAAGATGAGTGAGCAAAATGAATAAAACCATAGTGCAGATCCCTTGAACTTTGAGGATTGATGGTACCAGTTCAGTCTCTTCTCTCTGGTGGCTGCAACAACAGCAACTCAAGTTGTTTAACCATGGGCCTCTTCTTCTTTAATACGAGTCAACTACTGCTACTCCAAAAACTTGAGGAAAAACATCTTGTCCAACTCCTACAAAACCAACCCCCGAGGAAGAAAGGTAAGTTAGAAGCACCAATGGAACATGAAAACACCTTTTTTGCTTCGCCCATCTCTATATGCCACGGCGAATCGATCGGTTGAATCCGCTGCAAGCCCATCTTCCAAATCCCCACATAGTAGGAAACTAAAGGAGCTACTAAGCGAGGAAGCCCAATTTCTAGAGGACTAGAGAGGAAGGACTAACTCGGAGATAAATCATTCAATAGCGGATAAGAATCGGGTTCATAGAATGGATCAGCTGCCCCAGAAAGAGGTGCCTAAATGGGACTAGGGTTCTTATGAGCAAGTATAAAAAAAGACCTTTTTTGTTATTTAACCTGCCAATCCTATAATTTTAGAGGTGACCAAAGGAACCACTAAAATAGATGACCCAAGTATCCAACCAAAGGGAGGAATTCCGATTAACACCAACCATCCCATTGTACTGGGATGCCTCTCTCCGGAACGATAGTGTAGGCCTCTCTCCATCCCTCCGGATGAGGGATGCCTCTCTAAATATCAAGTACATAGAATCTCTAGTAGAATACTAGAGTTCTATGATCCGTTTAATTACCCTTTTACAAGGGGAATGCAAAGAACTATATCCCCTCCTGGGCGAGGGCTCGGCTCGGGAAGTGTTCAGTTCTTTCTACTCAGCCTTTCATGGCCGCAGAGCTAGAACCCCGAATGAAAATACTACCTAATAATCCCAAAACAACTCCCCTAGCGAGGGGAGGTAGGAGGGGTGACCCTAAGAAAGGCTTCTTAGATGTCAAAACCTAAGTCCCCTTGAGGGGGTTTGGGCGTGGGGCGGGAGCTGCAATGATATGTTATTGGTGTGAGCAACTACATTGCTACATATCGATTGTTTCATAGGTTATCTCGTGCAACGTCACATATAATTTTTTATGATATGATTGTGAGAAATGAAGGTGAGAGAAAGAAGTGATTGTTTTGTCGAACAACTGCCTCCTAAGCTAAAATTTAAGATTATAAGACTACCAACCATTATATGGTTTTTGTTGTCGTGAAACTCATAATAATTTTTTTCGTTCACAGACTGAGAGATATGATACTAGCATGAATAGAAAAATTACAACCTATTGGATTTTAGAACGAAATCAACATGAAGAATCGCATAGAACAAGATCTAGAATGAAAAAGGATTGGCACATTAGGGAACAAATTCTCAGAAGCTCTCTCCTCAAAAAAGATCCCACATACAAATACGCCCCTCTATTAATAAGTCTAGGAGCTTGGTAAAGTTACAACCCGACCCCCTTTGGCTTATATGGATATAAAATATCTAAAGGGCCATTGTGGTCTTTTTACAGCAGTAGGAAACATAATGATCACGCAAACTCTCCCGATCATGGGCTCATGCATAGGCCTAGATGCTCTGCTTCACGGGACGGTTCGTCTTGATGCACCTAAGTCCTTCATCCCTGAATGGTTCTGGCCTTCGGCGCCGGATTTTTGCTCTTGAATCTTCGTGCATGAGCCTTCACTGCCGTTGAAGCCTTTGCCCACGGTGTCCGCTGCGTCCTTCGAGCCTATCGACGCCCAACACAACCTATTGTAGATATTATCTTTCAAGTTGTTGTAAGATTATGTGTTAATGTATGAAATCAACTATTAGACAGTATTAACGTACTTATCCTATTTATCTTTAAATATACATGCATGAACAAATATAGAATTTGTGAGCTGCGGCGAATATTTTGAAATTTTGTTCCTTTAAATCCTTAAATATATTCGAGTCGGTGGACTTGGTGCACCATAACTACTTTTCGCACACGTCATGCACTTTTAAGTAATGGAGTAGGAAAAATTATCCATTCAAATCTTTGAAGCACCCAAAGCTTTATTAGTTGCTCACATTATTTGAGACAATGTCAAATAACTGAGGCTAACAATGTATATTGGTATTCATTGGTGGCATCTAATTTACTCATTTCACTATGTAGCCTAATATAGTTTCTATAGAATTCCAACTTGGATTTTTTTTCTAGTTTCCTCATTCCAAATGCAAATGGAGTTTTTTTACAGTCTTGAGAATGTGAATTTGTTACAAACCATAATGAATCATGATTAAAAAGTGATAGACTTCTATAGATACCTCTAACTTGGTAGACAATCTTCCTCCTTAAAATTTGCTATAAAACCAGGCCGATCCTTCTACATATATAAATCATGATTAAATATAGTTATATATTTGAATCATGATTAAATAGAGTTTTTTATACATATGAATCATGATGATTAAATAGATTTTTTTATGTCTCGTAGTTCGACGAAAATGGCAGTCGCTCGTTGGCAGTACGTTGCACAAATGTCTACAACAATGACGAAAGGTTGAGGGTGCTAAGTGCAAAGCACTCGAAGTAAATTATTCCTCGCCGCTTTTGCTCAACGGGCAAGGTTTTTTGAAAGCCGCCTCCTTCCTATCTTCCCCTTCCCCGGCTCTTCCTCTCCCCCAACACACAACCGAAGCCGCCAGCGACGCGGTACCCGGCAAAACGCTCGCGCTTTTACCCCGCCTAGGGTTTCGGGCCGCCCCCGCCTCGCCTCCCCTCGCGCTCCCTTCGCACCATCACGCGCTCCCGGTTCGATCCTCCCCGATTCCCCGATCTGGGGGTTATCCGGTTCGTAGAGCGTCGGCGTCCCCTTTGATTCTGTCTTTCCAGCCATTTCTGTGGGGAATTTCCACTGAAAGCTTGTCTTTTCCTCCATTTCCTGTGCCGTTTAGGTGTCTACGGCGTTGATGAGGTTGTTGCGGCGGTAGATGGGCGCGATGGCGGCGGTGAAGGTGGAGGAGCACGAGGGGAGCGCGGGGAAATGGTGGAATCTGGCGGCGTCGAGCCCGTCGACATCGGTATCTGAGGCGGGAAGCTATGGAGGCGGCGCTCGGATGTCGTCGGTGGTTTCCAGCCCGGCGGACTCTGTCTCTGGTCGCAGGTAGTGTGCTCTCGGCGGCTGTGAACTGTCCGAGACTCTGTTGCCGGATACTCGTGGTTGATTACTTCATTCGGACGCTTGCTTGCTTAGTCGATCAGGCTGTGGAACGGATATTTTTTTTTGCCTTGGATAAATTTTACTTTTTAATGGTCTGTTGAGTTAGATGATGAGGTTGACCTGTTCATTTTTAATCTCGAGAATATGTTGCCTTTTGGATACCATTCCTGAAGGAAACATAACGATGGTGCTACGAGTTGACTGTTGGGACAGCAAGGTGTAAGCTTTTGCAGGTAGCATAGTGTTGCTGAGGTTAATAGCTGTAACTTGCTTCCAGTTATGAACGATATATATCTCACATTTCTCTAATGTCGAGAAACATGGTCTTGCGAGTAGACTAATTCGTGGTATATCTGTTCTGTTAGGAATTAGTATTCACAGTGGGTTATCTGGTTTGGATGTTACATATTCGAGGTGCTGGGTTGTGGTGGTTTGGAAAGGACACATCACACATGTAAATTCTTTTGATTTAAATGCCATTTCTAGTCTCCCTTTTGTGGATATGGGATGCTTGCCTTCTGCCATCTTGTTGCTGGTTCATCAAAAAAATTTGTTGATTCACCCTAGGGAATGCGAATCATTTTCTCACCTGAGGCATGCTGAAGGTACTCTGCATCAATCCTTAACATTGTAGAGAATGGTGATTTCTATTGGTTTTAAAGGTGGTGCAGTGAATGGGTGATGAATCAGTTTTGTTGAATTACTTTTGCGAAGGCTATCATATTCAGTATTCAGTCAAAATGTTCCTTATGTTACATTATGATGATTTATGATGAAGGCATTGTTTAATATATTGTTGATGATGTTTAATGGCTCAACTTTGCACAAGTGTGTAGACTCATTATTTGCTTTTGCCAATCGATATTAGTCTCTACAAATTTGATAGCATGAAGTTATGCATCTTTAGATAAATGGTCTTCTATAAGTTTAATTTTACGCAAATGATTTTATTACTGCTTATGTTTACTGCCCCTAGTTGTGTATGGATGCTTATCTTTTGGTTTACCTTGCACTAAATGTGAGTTAAGGACCATCAAGATGAATATATAGGAACAAAGTTTCGAACAAGATGACTCCTTCTAAGGTCATTTATGGATATTTGGGCAAAATTTATGAAGTTTAAAATAAGGGTTTCACAGGAAGAGACTCTGACAGTAATACTATAGTTAATTTGCATCTATTTTGAGGCCCACACTCAAACCATCATGTGAACTCCACATATATCTAGAAACCATTTCTTTTCCCAAAGAGAACATGTTTGTCTCCAGAAACCATTTTTCAAATGAGAACATGTTTATCTTACAACTCCCCAAAAACAAATGACCATGTCAACACATATTAAGTTGTTTTAAATATCTCCTCATATTTGAAATCCTGATAAACCATTTCATTGTTGTAAGCTATTTGCTGAAAAAAAGCATCAGTTGCGGCCAAGACTTGAGTAATGACTGAGAAATTCAGTTCATGAGAATCGATTTCTCGACTGTGCTGTCTTGGATGTTGCTTTCTTCAATTGGCAGTTTGTATATTGTAACTTGTACATTATATAGTCTATGTAGTTTCTCATTACATTACTGTTTATATCTTATTTTATTGTTGCTGATTAAAAATCTTACATATATCAGGCGAACAAGTGGCCCTGTAAGGAGAGCTAAGGGTGGCTGGACAACAGAAGAGGTACATGATATTCTTCTAACTCATTTCTACTTCATTTCCTGTTAATTCAGTGTATCTTAAATAAACCGTATCTGATGTCCCTATATTTCCAGTTAAATAAACGGTCCATTTTCATTTTATAGAAAATTTTATATATAGGAGACAAGAATCAGAATTAAATATCAACGATCATTACAAATAAAAACGAATATGGACATTGGTTCTGCACCAATGCTGGGATTTTGTCTTTTCTCTTTGAGGTTTTTAATCTTTGCTTCCAGCACAAATGCTCAGCTGTTGCTTATCTTCTTCTTCTTGTTTTTTTTAAAGAAAGGGCAGGAGCGCTGCCAAATCATATAAGAAGAAGAAGCAAGTCCGATCTTACAATAGGTCTAATACATAGGAAATAAATTAAACTCGAACTCAAACGCAAAAAAGCGACTAACATTAGAAACTAAAAGGACTCTGGGTTTTTTTTATGTCTCTGCAGGATGAAACATTGCAGAAGGCAGTGGATGCTTGTAATGGAAAAAATTGGAAGAAGATAGGTTTGCTTTCTGCTTTATGCTCTGCATCCCTTAGCATGCATTCGACAGGCAATTCTGAGAAAACTATTAACCATGCATTTTTTTTCTTATGCACACTATTCTTGTGTCCCAAAGTTTATCTACTTATTGGGCGTAGAAATATTCAGCATATTGTATTTTCGTGGAAGAGACTAAGAGTGTCCTTAAATTGTTGTTTCACCTCTGAAGCTAGTTGCCTATTCGCTCTTACGCGTGCATAGAATAGTCTTGAGTCGATTACTACAGCAATAATTGAGGTAGTTTCAGATTTTTATTTGAAGGTAACAGAAGCAGATAATCATGAATCTGAAGATAATGTCAATAAGTTCTGTCTTGGACATTATATTAGAAACAGGGTTGGTGACTGCAGTTCCAATGAAGTCTTTACTCTTTAACTTTGTTTATAATGTGTTGTTTTATATATTCATAGTAGGTTTACAAGGTATGCTCAAATCATATTCATTTATCCTTATTTTAAATGTAAAGGCAGAACTCATGATGTGCCCCCTATGCCAAGGGAATTGGAAGACCCTACTTACAAAGTGTAGTTCACTACTTAACTACTGAGTAGCCAGGAAGGTTTCATTTCATGTTAAGCTAACTTCTGATTCGTTATCTGTATGCAGCTGAATCTTTCCCTGATAGAACAGCGGTACAATGCCTGCATAGATGGCAAAAAGTTATTAATCCTGAACTTGTAAAAGGGCCTTGGACCCAAGAGGTTTGCCCAATTCATAATTTCGGTCTCACAAAATGAATGCTTCTAAATTCCTTAATGTAATTTGTCTATTGGGTTCTTAAACAGGAAGATGATATCATTATCAATATGGTAAAGAAGTATGGTGCCAAAAAATGGTCCCTGATAGCAAGGTCACTAAATGGTCGCATTGGTAAACAATGCCGAGAGAGGTATTCATATAATGACATACCAAGGGTGCTGATATAAACAAATTATTAGTGGAATGCTTCATTCATATTTCATAGACCTCCATGTTAGTCATTCTTGTTTTTCCTTATCTAACAACTGACATCTTTTGCATCTTTATTTTCCCTACAAATTTGAATTCAATGATCTGTTTTTTTCTGAGATTTTGCAAAAACGTTTAAGTTTCTTGGTGATGTCTTTTTTCCCCCTCTCCATCAGATCTTATCCCTGGTAACTACATAGTGTCCAAATCGCTTGGCAGTTTGTTAGATTTTCACCAGCATCACAATAACTGTGAGCAAAATATTGAATGTCATCCATGACCCATAGAAGTTTACATCCCATTTCCTATTTCCCAATCACGAAAATGAAGTCTAGATAAAAACCTTCCTGCCTTTTGGTCCTCAAACTCCGATGCTGCAGCACTCTTGTGCAGTCTCGTCCTAGTTTAACATGGGGGACATGGAAACCTTGAAGGGATCTGTCGGAGCCATGATTTTCTGGTGTTGTGTGGAGGTAATAAAGTATGCTGCGATTTGCCCACAGCTGCAAAATCATGTCCTTGGGATGCTTAGCGGCACATCTCTTATGCACATTTTTTTTTCTGGGTGGGGAATAGACTGAAAGTAGCATGGTTTTCGTGGTTAACCATTTTAATTAGAATATCATTTCTTACACAAGATAAAATGGGTGCCTGCTTTTTTATTTCCGAAGGGGAGGGGGGGAGAGTGGGTTGATATTCCTCGACTGTGGGACTAACAAATTTGAGCTATTAGTCCAACAATAACCAATTCACATATAACATGAATTTCCTTCAAAAAAGCATATAGCATGAATGAGCATTGTAAGGTTCCATGCCTTTGTCTTTTTTTTTTGGGCCAGAATAAAGGACCTAAAGACACTTCATTTTTCATGCTACTCATATAATTTAGGTGGCATAATCATTTGGATCCTCAAATAAATAAAGATGCCTGGACTGTTGAGGAGGAGCGTGTGGTTGCTGATGCTCATCGTTTGCATGGTAACAAATGGGCAGAAATTGCAAAACTTCTTCCTGGAAGGTATTACTTAATAGTTCCATCCCTCTGAAATATTTGTTTGTTTGCTTATGTTATAGCTCTAGCCAAATATTTAAGAAGCAATATATTCATTATAGAAACCCAGGAAGTGTACTAGTCATGGAGACTTCATGTACTTGCTCCATAGAGATGTGGATCGACCACTGGAAGGAAATAATAGGACCTTTCTTTGTGAACATGACTACTTCGTGCTTGCCCACGGTTGATGCACATGTTATGTATGGGAGTGTTTTCAGCCGAGTTTTGTAGTGAGGTTAAGTTTTTGGTGGATACTTGTGTGCTTTCAATGTTTAGTTATGTTTCATTTTAAGATTATGAATCTGAATCCTTATTTTGGTAAATCATCTAAACCTTTTGCAATTTAGTTTCTGATGTGTAAGTCACTCTGCTTTATTCGTGTCAAAAACATGATATTAATAAGTTGAATCAGTCGGAAAAATAGCTTTTCTTTGTCACAAGTCCAGTTAACATGTTAAGAAACCACCGCCAAAAGCTATTGGAGATTTTCCTGCTGGATTTGAGTTGACAAAATAGTGAAATACATTTCTGTAAATCATCTTTCTATATTTTTTTCACTTGCATAATTTATCTCACTGTGTTGAGCAACTGCTTATACTTTGAGCCTGTGCTAATGTAAGTTTGTTCTTGTTTCCAGGACTGATAACTCGATAAAGAACCATTGGAATAGTTCATTGAGAAAACGGCTAGGTGATTACAATGCAAGCAGTCCTCTGCCAGTTTCTGTGCATATGGTTCGTAATAGTTTGAAACATGAAAAGGCAAAGCTAACTAATGGGAACCATATTGACTTGAACAAGGAGCCCAATATCAATTTGAAACACCCCCCAGAAATAGCTGATCATTCTGAACATACAACTGATCTGCGCGCTTGCAGTTTAAAAAATATTAAGAGCTGTTCAGATTTCCTTTCACTTGTCATCCCAACTGCTCAGCCAGAAACTCATGGGGCATTAGAAGAAGGTGACTATTCTGATGTTGCTTTAGCAGCAATACAAGGGCTGAAAATGGATTCTATTCATGACAAGGGCACAGAAATAAATTTTGTTTGTAAGGAGCGTTCGAAAATTGACTCGCTCAATGTGGAGGTACTGAAACTTGATCATGTAACAGATACAATGGGGTATTCAGGATCAGCTAAGGTAGAAGGCAAAACTGTCAACAATGTGTGCACATTATCCTTGCCAAATGAGTCTAACTCCTTTGGTTCTCTTTGTTATAAGATACCTAAGCTAGAAGATGTTGTCCCTTCCCACTCCCCTGTTTTTTCTACACATCATGTACAACAATGCTGGGGGGATGGATTCCAATCACCCGTTGGCTATACTACCTCCCCTGGGGTTGAAGACATATATCAACTAAGTGCTGAATCAATATTGAAGAGTGCAGCTGAAAACTTCCCAGGTACTCCTTCAATTTTAAGGAGAAGAAAAAGGGAGACAGCAGCACATGCTGAAGATAGTAATTTCAAGATTGATATATTAAACAGTGATAGTTATCATACTCCCTTGGGAAAGTGCACTGCAGAAAGCCCGCATTCGTTCAAGACAGCAACATTTTTGTCCCTGGGTCCTCCAAGTAATGAAGGGTTATCTGCTGCATTAGGGAGTTTCGATGTTTCTCCGCCAAATCGTCTAAGGTCCAAAAGGATGGCTATCTTGAGAGTCGTTGAGAAGAAACATCTAGATTTTTCATTAGATGGGATGGACAATTTTGATACTCCTGATACTACGAAGAAGACTTCCTCGTGTACTGAATGCACCAATTCCTGCACAGATGTTTCAAGTGAGCATATGGTTGGCTTGGAAATTTTAGCCAAGGACTTTGCACGCACAACCAAGTTAGATGTGATTTAATTCTACAGCATCCAGGTATTATTTTCAAGTCATCTGCGCTCGCTGCATATCCTACGAGAAAGATGACATCTATTCATTCAAGCTATCAAACATACCTGGGTTTTTAGTCTAATTTAATCTTTTCTTGCAGAGACAACTGACAGTATGCTGAAGTCGGCAGGAAAATCTGATGTGTCTTAACTGAACGAATGTTCCTAAATACAAATAGGAAGCATTACATGAGAAACGTAATCTCTCTGGTCGGATCGGTCTACCCAAACCTTCTCTCGGTGTGGGGTGTACAAAGCCTTCTCTTCTCTTAGCAATATTTTTTCTTTATACATATGGGATACATCTTGTGGGTTCACAGGTAGTACTCCAATATTAGGAAAAGCACAGCTTTTGAAACATACAGGTGAAAAACAAAAATATTCTGCGTAGTCCCCAGACAGTGTTCTTTCTCCAACTTCTGTACTCTTATAGTGACGGTGAAACGAGGCTTCCGTGACTGCTGAACCAAGTACATCTGGGGGATACACGCATAATTGACTGCCATCGTGCGTCTTGTTTCTGTTCTGCCTTGTTTGGATTCAGTCATCCAGTGCAGTGTAGCGCCAATTCGGGTTATGCGTAACCAGGCTGAATCACCACCAACTGCCGTTGCCAGGTAGTAGAACTGTACTACCGGTTTCGTAAGCTCTAGTTATAGCAGGTAATTTATGGGAAAAGTTTTCTATATGTCTGTGGCTTTTGTAGATATCTACAAGGCGAGCTGAGCTGAGCTGAGCTGATGCGTACTGACTCGTATCAGGAAAATTAATATATTGGACTGCAAGCAAGTAGAGGGGTAAAATTAGCTTGACAGACGAGCTGGCCGGCGTCTAGCACGTTGGCAGATCGGCCGCCGCCGGTGGCGGCAGCAGCAGCTTCTGGTCCGGCAGGCTCCCGTCCAGCACCACCACCCACGCCATTTCCAGGCCCCGCTAAGGACGATGCCGCTGCTGTCCTGCATCAAGCAAGAGCTCCACCTTCTTGGCGAACGGCAGCACCACCACCTTGGTCCCGTCCATCGCGCTGGTGTTGTTCGGCGGCGTGCCGGTACGGTGTAGTTGAACGGCACTACCGGCGGCACGACGGGGAAAGGCGGGGCGGGGGAGCGCGCGCGTTCGACACGCTGGGGGCCGGGGAGTCGTGTGCGCCTGCACTGCAGCGGCGCCGCCTTGCATGGGCAGCACCAAGGAGATGCTGTTGACGGACGCCGCGAGCCCGATGAAGCGGAACACTGCCTGCGAAACCGGTGCACGATCTGTCCCTGTCCGTCTTCTTTTTTTTGTTCTTTTCTCCGACGGCTCTCCCAGCCCGGCTGCGCGGTCTGTGCGACTCACTATCGTCGTTATGCATACTCAATAACGAGTTCGGATCGATCCACGTTTAGAGACGAGCCTTGCTACCGAATTTCAGCTATACCACCCAAGAGCTCGAGCCAACAGGGCCGCACGCCACAAGAATGGACGATGACGCGGACGGACCAGTCGGTCTCTATCTCTGTCCTGGAGGGTACGAGAATTGGCAAGGTTAATTCACCATCGATCAGCTACTCAGTCGTCGATCAGCAAAGCGCGCGAGCGTGCGTGGCCAAGAGAAGCAACGGTCGACGACGAAGTGTACACGTCCACCGGTCGAGCCATTGGCTATGGAAGTGAAGCGTCGCCGTCGTCGACCGCCAATAAAAGTCTAAAAGGGACTGGTCTTTCCTTACGCAGGAATTGCTTGCGCGTGCAAGTGTGACGGATATAGATGCATTGGGGGTGTTCGGCCGTCGTGAATTCATGACACCGAGGCACCTCTCTCTCTCTCTCTCTCTCTCTCTCTCTCTCTCTCAGAGATATATATATATATATTATTTGGCCAAATAAATATGGAATAATATCAGCTAAGCATCATCTACTGATCAAACCGTACCGAATGTCCCTATCCATTAGTTGATTGAGCTGTACGGTTTGGTGGCTGTACATTTGTTGCATCAAAGTGAATGTCAATATCAACTGTTATACATCCATTTGCTGATCACTACCAACGACCTAAGCACTGGAATGATAAAATCATTGTTCTAAAAGCATTTTACAAGGATGCACGTGCTACTGAAGGAGGTCACCTGTCTGAAAGTTACTATGAATCAATAGTTGGAAAGTGACAAAGTACGTCAGAAAAGTTGGTATAGTCTGTGGAGTATATATGAAATTTGGAACTGATAGGTATGTAACCGTGTAGTTCAACAACACACACTATATGTGTTCACCAAAACCATTAAAATTCGCACTCTTTATTAATTACGGCGGCAAGTAAGATCAAGGTTACATTGAATTAGATACAAAAGACACAAAAAGCTGCAGGGCAAGCTTTTGAGCTACAAGAAAGGTGACAACAATGCCGCTGAATGGAACAAAAAGAAGGAAACACTTATCTGACATGGTCAGTCGCCTGAGGAATAATCAATTACTTTGAAAAAAAAACCACACCAACAAGGAATTAATCATGAGATACGACGAACACGATCGATCATATGTAATAGCAAAATGAACGGCATTGAGGCAGTGTGATTTGGTGGGAAATGATGCAAGTGAACTTGTGAAGCGAAGAGATCATCGATATGGGCCATTGGTGTTGAGATGGGGGATGAGTTCGTTTTGTTGCTAGCATTGAGGCAGATCCGACGGTGGAGGCGGCAGCTTCTGGTTCGGCAGGCTCCCGTCCTGCACCAGCCACGCCATCTTCAACCCCCAGCTCATGTGCACCTCAAGGTGGCAATGCATGAACCACACGCCTGAACAATGTGCCATCGATCGATGAAGAGTTTAGCAAAAGAACGCGAACGTGTACACATGATGCAGGGCGTGCACGGCATTGCTAGGAAAAATGAATTTAGCTGCACGGACCTGGGTTGTCGGCACGGAAGCGGATGGCGACCCATCCGCCGGCGGGCACGCCGACGGTGTTGCGCTCGACGGGGTCGACGAGGTTGAACTTGGCCGGGTCGCTGGCGGGGTCGAAGTTGCCGAACCCCTGGCCGACGACGTAGAAGTTGAAGCCGTGCAGGTGCAGCGGGTGGCTCTCGGCGCCCAGGATGCTGGTGTCCTGGAGCACCAGCTCCACGGTGGTGCCGAACGGCAGCACCACCACCTTGGTCCCGTTCATCACGTTGGTGTTGTTCGGCGGCGGGCCGGTGTAGTTGAACGGCATCAGCGGGACGGCGGGGAAGTCGGTGGCGTAGACGCCGTTGGACCTGCCGGCGAAGTGCGCCTGCAGCAGCGCCGTCGTGGGCAGCACGAAGGAGACGTTGTTGATGGACGCCGCGAACCGGGACCCGTTGGGGCCCTGGCAGGTCCCATTGACGGCGCACGGGTGCGTGCCGAGCCCCACGGTGAAGAAGAAGCGCCGGTCGATGCTCTGGGGCACCGCCGCAGGGTACGTGGCGCTCGCGAGGCTGCGGAGCTTGGCGGTATAGTTGGCCACGAAGTTGGTGTCGTTGATTTGCGGCAGGGTCGGCGCGAAGATTGGGAGGTTGCTGCTGCTGGCGGCGGCGGAGGAGGGGTCCTCGTACTCGAGGATCCCGGCGACGGTGGTGTTGTCGAAGGTGCCCTGCGTGTTGGTGTAGGGCCGCGCCTCCATGTAGTATCGCGCGCCCGGGTACGCCGGCTTGGCGGCTAGGAGCACGTTGCTGGTCTGCCCCGGCGCGATGACGAGGGTGTCGATGGTGAAGGGCTTGACGTAGAGCGCGTCGACGTCGACGACGGTGAGCGTGTGGTTGGCGACGGAGAAGAAGAGCTCGTCGTTGAGCGCGGCGTTGATGAGCCGGAGCATGTACGTCCTGCCGGGCCTCACCTTCAGCCTGAACGTGTCCTGCGGCGCCGAGCAGTTGTAGAGAGGCCCGGGGAGCCCGTTGATGGTGTAGGCGTCGGAAATGTCGGGCCCGCCGCCGGTCCGCAGCGCCTGCGCGATGACCGCCTCGGTGTCGTTCCTCCACCACTCGCCGAGCATGAGGGGCACCTCCTCGTCGGGCTTGGGGAACGGGTAGGGCACGCCGGCGGGGGGCAGGATGACGATGGGCCCGTAGAGGGTGGCGCGGAGCCAGGAGATGTGGGCGTGCCACCACAGCGTGCCGCGCTGCCCCACGATCTGGTAGCGGTAGACGTAGCTCCCGCCGGGCTGGATGGGGCACTGCGTGATGTAGGAGGGCCCGTCCGCCCACCCGCTGAGCAGCTGCCGCACGCCGTGCCAGTGGAGGCTGACGTTGTAGGGGGAGCGGTTGACCACGGCGACCTCGACGTGGTCGCCCTCCCGCGCGAACAGCGTCGGGCCCGGGTACTGCCCGTTCACCGTCACGATGCTCTTCGTGCCGCACAGCCGCGTCACGCTCGCCATCCGCACCTGCATGCCATTGGTCGCGTCGTCGTCAGCATGGCCAGTCAAGGTCGAGGAGATACATGGAGACTCGTGATGATGAGCTGAACTAAACAAACTTACATCGAACTGGTACTTTCTCGTCTCGGCCTGGGCTCCGATGGCGGCGAGCAGCAGCACCGCCGCGGCGACGGCGACGGCGGCGGCGGCGGACGCGCTGGAAGGGACAGCGGAGGAGGACGCCATTTCTCCGCGCGCTTTCAATTCCCCTCCGATCCCTCTGCTACCTGCCTGCACCGCTAGATCTCCTCGAGCTAGCTCCTTCGCCAAATGAAGCAAGAAGGCAAGCTCTCCGCTTCTGCTGTGCTGCGATGCTATGGAGGCACGGCGGGTGTCCTATATATACACCAGTGCTGGGGATCGGCCGGGGCACTCGATCGCGTAGGATCGACAGGTAAAGGTGGGGGCCAAGGCATGCAGACGAACGATGGGTCTCGGCGATCGGCCAATATAATGCATGGCTTACTCCTATCCACACTCGGCCGGGGATCCTGCTGCGTGCGTGCACTGTTGTTGCTTCACGATTGCGCTTGGGGCTTTTGCTCCGTGTAGTAGCTTTCGGTTGCTGTTCGGCTTCAGGCGATCGGTGGACTCTCGGACTCTCGGTCTCTAGGCGCGTCGCGTTCAACGTCGGTCGCGGCTAGCGGCTCGGCATGCTGGTGATACACCAAGGCGTTGGCCCATGCAAGCACTCTTTGTTTTCTGTAGCTAGCTTTGGAGTGCGGCCAAAGTCAACCTGCCTGCTCTCTACTGTGTTTATGCTGAGCTGTTCTTCATGTGTGTCTACTGTGTGCTTACGTTGACACGCAGCAATTGTCTCTTCTTCCTGCTATCTGCAATCATGCCAATAACGAATACAGTGAGCTATACATGTGTTAATTTCAACGGAAGAAAACTTGTTTCAGCAGAATGTGACATTAGTAAAAGAAAACGTAATATGTTCACAAGAAATTTGTACTAGCTACACCCGAATTTTTCCCTTCTCTTTTCTTTTCTTTTCTTTTATTTTTCTTCTTTCTAATTAGCATGCATGGAGGAAGGTAAACAAAATTTGGGAGTTTACATGCCTCTGACGCCTGAAGGAGTTTAAATGTGTTTATGTTAAGTTGATTTGGTGCACCTAGAAGGTACTCCCTCAAGATACCTGAATTTTGCAACACCGTACCTGCTAAACACCTAAATGATTTTTTTTTCTGAAAATAAGTTGCATATATGCGTGCCACATGTTTCAGGTGTAGCTAGTAGAAGCAAATACCCAGGTGGGATGTAGATCTTGGTTTCCTAATTTTGGACAACAGCAAGATTATTAGAGTGTTGCTTGTTCAGGAGTTGAGAGGAGCCAAGGTGTGGGGCTCTCGTAATAAGTCATAACCTTGATAACAAAATCCCCTTGCTTGCAAGATCTCCTGTCTGGTCTCCTTGTCCTGTTTGAAGGCTTTACTTACTTTCGTCGTGTGGTCTGTCTGTCCAACTGCTCTATATGTTTTTTCTTAAAAAAAACTGCTCTACAAGTACTCGCTCAAGGTAAGGCAGAGACACTTTGAGGGCTGCTCATCAGTTCAGAGCCGAGGTATAAGAACGACATCAATTTGGTCGGATATCCCTTGAAAGCGATGATTTAAGTGTAACCAACATCATTACTCGCATCCGTTTCCTCGTCCCGGGTACGTTCCGGAAACGATTATGTCCTAGCAACAGTAATTACATTCCCCTATATCCTAGTGCAAAAACCACCTGTATGTAAGTACCATTCTACGATCCTAGATCCCATCATTCCGAAAACATGGCTGCTAAGTGCCGTCATAAAAAATGCTACGTCGGCGGCTGGATCGGCCGGTAGGTGAACTCTCGATCGTCTCTCGGCGTCGCATCAAAGCCGGTCGTGGGCTCGTGGCTGGTCTAGCATGCTGCTGCTGCTGATAAGTGGTAAGCCGGGAGCGCAGGCAGGCTGGCTGGTCCATGCAGGCACTCTCTGTAGCTTTGGAGTGCGGCCAAAGTCAACCTGCGTGCATGTGCCCACGGTTTGTGTTCAGCTGTTCGAAATTCCGCGTGCGTTCATGGCTTGGTTGGCACGCGCGATTGTCTCATCTCTTTGTCGCTGCAAATTTTACTAAAACATTTAAACTGAAGCATATCCATCTTTGAAATGGTGGTTAAATTCTTGGTTAAACGTACAGCTCACGAGATGATGTAGACATGTTTCGGTAATCGACAGAGGCTCACACTCACTGATCAGTCTCCCATCTTGGCCGAATTTCTGACAAAATTTGACTTCCTAGAACATCTAGTACAATTATTAACCAGTTGACAGACGTTTTATCGGGGTTTTCAGGCCTCCAGGGCTCCACCAACCCTTAAAAAATGTGTTAAATCAGCAGTGGTTGAGTTCTTCGCTTTATTCTTTCAAAAAAAAAGAGTTCTTCGCTTTGAGTGGCATGTGACCTTGAGCCCAGATATCCACTCCAAGTCTGAACCTTTTTAGCCGATTCAGGCCTCCTAACCCTTACCCTTACATGCCAAGGGACTGCGTGCGCAAGCAAATAAAAAGGACTTCGAAGACGGAGGCATGACCTATCATGCTGACGTTTCCTGATAGCCTTGCCACTGGTTCAGAAAGGCTGGACACAATCTATCATGCCACGATTACGTGTGCCGATCTTTTGCCCTTCCAATTCTCCTGGGGAAGCAGAGAGGGACGGCTTAACCGACCCGATCGCTTGGATGAGATGCCTGCTTTCCTCTGAGTTTGTACATGGGTTCAGAGTTCAGAGTTTACATCGGAACAGATAGATGACCAAGTCGCTACAGTACATTGCATACCTTTTCTTTCTTGTTCCCTTTCCATTGTCCCTTATCTTCTGTTCGGTATGAATGAATACTGACACATTTCAATCTTCTAGAGAGCATGTCGTAGGAGTCTGTTGAGTGATTGCAACACTCTGTCGAACAAAGCAGACTCCACAGGTTCTCTGATCAAAAGGCTACAGACTTTTCAGCATTTTTCACATAGGTTCTGATGTATGTAGACCCCAGACGCGTCATTCATGAAGGATGCCAGTTTACTTCCAACCGAAGATATATGGATAGTAAGCATACTGGATACAGGGCCTGTTTAGTTCCGGCTGTGTAAAGGCAAAAAATTTTTTTTGCAAAAAAATCTTATCAATTTGAAGTACTAAATAAAGTCTATTTATAAAACTTTTTGCACAGATGGGTTGTAAATCGCGAGACGAATCTAATGATGCTAATTAATCCATGATTAAGCAATAATTAGCGGATGGTTACTGTAGCATCACTGTTGCAAATCGTGGATTAAGTAGGCTCATTAGATTCGTCTCGCAATTTACATCCCATCCATGCAAAAAGTTTTGTAAATAGACTTCATTTAGTACTTCAAATTAGCAAGATTCCTTCAAAAATTTTGCGTTTACGACTTTTTTACGTTTATATGCTGGGAACTAAACAGGCCCACAAGTAAACGGCTCATTTGGCTCAAGGTAGCATCTAGCATGTCAGATGGGACTAGCTCTCTTTTGCGGTATGTCATCCGTGCACGAGTCCGTAAAGGAACATCAGAACGTTCGGTGATGCCTTGAAAAGGGGAGGGGGGTGGTCCCAGGATTTCTTTCTCAGGCAGAAATAATGAAATATGAGGTACTTGCTCCTCATGCTACTTTATCAGTTCAGCTATTTCTTATAGGCCTCACCAACTCATCCCCTGACCTCATCGTCGATGTTGCATGCTTCCCGATTGCTGCAAGATCTGGCCATTTCAAAGCCATCATCCCTCTGGGATAAGGATACAAGCCCTACCGTTGCCTTACTGGCCCTACCTACCTACTCAATGCCGTTACAACTTATGAGTACCAGTCGAAAATTTTCCAATCAGAACCTGAAAGGCTGAAACAAACTGTGAATTAGAGATTTTCCATTAATATGGCCATAAAAAAATTCCACTAGTAGTATTGTGGTAACGGCTCAACATAACATGAAACACATTGATAAAACAACATGAGGCATTGGCTTTTTACTTGTTAAATTGGTGCAAGGCAAACAATAAGAACCCTTGCCAAACAAACCAGAATTTGTTGCCAAAATGCAACAGCATTGTCCATATTCAGGAAGCGGTCATGATTTAAGTGGCAAAGTATTAGCTTAGCAAACTATAGTCGTGCACCAAGTTAAAATAACCGTTGATCCATTCTAATAAAACCATACTTGAATTCGTTACAGTAAAATACAGAAATTTGGGAGACATATCCATGAATCCTTGCTATTTGACACAAAGCGCCAGATAAACGAATGTGGTGTGTGTGTGGTGTGTGTGTGTGTGGGGGGGGGGGGGGGGGGGGTACGGACCTCCAGCCACCTACCTAGCAAGTGATGAATGGAAATATAAAAGAAAAGAAGGGAGGCATAGGGAAAAATATTTAAAGATCAGCAAGGGACAGCCTTCCTACCCTCTTTCATGCTCCTTCCTTTCTCCCTTTGAAGTACGCATGGACTGTTATTGTTCCTGATATGTGATGTTGTTAGTGTGCAGCAGGAGAGGAGGAAGAATGAAGCAAGCCCCGGAAAGCTCCATTTCACCTCTCCACCAAACGCTTCTTGGTAGGAAAATTGGCACAAAAGCTTCCCCCTTGCCTTACACCTTTAACTACCACTGTGACTATTACAAAGCTCATGAGAATGTGAGACCAGACAAGGGGAGGCTTGGGAAGGAGACACAGCTGCTGCCAAGGGGCTTGTGAGGATCATGAAGATGAGGCCAGTCTTGGCCATCGCCATTCTTGGCACTGCTGCTGCAGCAGTGCTCTTCCGTGGGTCCCTGGCGCAGGAGGTGAAGCAGGATCATCATACAGAGAGGATATCAGGTGCGAGGCGGGTTTTCTTTTCCTTGTGCTATTTCCTTCGCGCTTTTCTTCTTGCCTAAATGCTGTGATGCGCCTCCTGTATACTTCTGCAAAGAGTAAAACCTCAATTGCTTAAAGATGACATTAGCAAAGGGGAAATGTTTACATTCCCTTTGTTCAGTATTCAGTACGCATAAACCGCAAAGAGTAAACCTCCACTGCTTAAAGATGACATTAGCAAAGGGGAAATGTTTACATTCCCTTGTTCAGTATTCCGTACGCATAAACTGAAAGACGAAGAAAGAAATTCCATTTTTTCTAAGGAAATGTAGGTTTTGGCTACTGCTTTAGAGAAGATCTGAAGGCAATAGGCTACAAATTAAAACAGACATTTGAGATCTTCCAGTTTGTGGTGATGTGGAAGCTTCAAATTTACATGAGTAGAAACTTGGACCTAAAAAATACATCCTTCCTGTATGAGACAACTGGGGAGCAATACATCATATTTTGCTCTGAAAGTTCCAATAATGGTACCTCTACAATTTAATTATGACCTATGCCTAGAGAGTTAATGATGGCTTATGTTGCACGACTATGGATAAGGCAAGCAATCAGGACACCTGTTCATAGTTCATATCCTATAGCTGTGCTGTGTCCATCAGCACATCCTTCTCCATGAATGGTCTTCCCAAAAAGACTCTGTAATTCAGGAACCAGTAAGGAAAAAGAAAAGCTGGTACTGAAAGAGAAAACGAAATATGAATAACAATTATAAGATGGACTTATTCATTTGTGCATAAAAATAAACATGACACCCGTTTCATCACTTTCATGTCAGGATTAGATTTGAGCGGAAGCCTGCTTAACTTGTGTCTCCAACTCCCCGACTTAGAACCTTCAAGCTATTAGTATATCCAGTAACAGTAAGTGCTGAGCAATCCAGATTGTCATTATCCTAACAATTAGAACCTTTAAAATTAATAAAATTGATTAGTTTTGACTTTGCAAGCTCTATGGACATAAACAATGTCCAGACTCTTACACTACCAAGGAATTTTGAACTTAGCAATTAATCTCCTCCAGTTTAACTGTGAAACCAAATCAAAATTCCAAGTTGAAGAGTCAAGGGAAACGATAATAAAAACTTAACACCAGTGTATCTAGGCAAGCATTGAATGTATACTAGATCTCAGGATGTCCTGAGAACTTGAACCAAAGCAGAAATCTTTCAATGCTCACCAAACCCTGTCGCCATAGGCACTCCATTTCCTAGCCCGATGGTGCCAGCGCCAACGGGGGGTGCCCCACGCTCTTCTGCACAACCACTGCCGGCGCGGCGGAGGTGTGGTGGCAGGAAGGGAGCCGCGATGAGAGGTGCGTGGAGGCGGCGCGGTGTGTGAAGGTCGCGGACCGGAGGCCGCCACTGCGGGGAGGAGGCGGCGCGGGGAAGGGAGGGCGGCGGCGGCGGAGGGCGGAGGCGGTGTGGGCGTGTCCGCGTGTGGTCTGTGGGGCTGCTCCTCTCTGTCGAAAATTAGATCGGTTGTTCACCTTCATCAGTTTACTAAATCAAACAAATTCAGATGTGCTCATTCGATCAACCTGGCCCAGCTGGCTCAAACAATGGTTATTTGGAATATGAATTTCTAAAGAAACTGTATAATTCTTGCAAAAGATCCTCAAAAATTCACACGTTGCAAACGATCGAGGCCTCAATTCTGCGCCTAAACTAAAAGATGCGTCGTATACAGTATGCCATCATTCTGAACCTGATGAAATGCAGGCAGTGCCGGTGATGTTCTGGAGGACGACCCTGTCGGCCGGCTCAAGGTCTACGTCTACGACCTCCCGGCCAGATACAACACAGCGCTGCTGGAGAAGGACCCGCGGTGCCTGACGCACATGTTCGCCACGGAGGTGTTCGTGCACCGGTCCCTCCTCTCCAGCGCCGTCCGCACCCTGGACCCCGAGGACGCCGACTGGTTCTTCGTGCCCGTGTACACCACCTGCGACCTCACCGCCTCGGGCCACCCGATGCCCTTCGACTCGCCGCGGATGATGCGCAGCGCGATCCGCCTCGTCGCCGAGCGCTGGCCGTACTGGAACCGCTCCGAGGGCGCCGACCACTTCTTCGTCACGCCGCACGACTTCGGGGCCTGCTTCCACTTCAAGGAGGAGAAGGCCGTGGCGCGCGGGATCCTCCCGCTGCTCCGGCGCGCCACGCTGGTGCAGACGTTCGGGCAGAGGCGCCACGCGTGCCTCAAGGGCGGCTCCATCACCGTCCCGCCGTACGCGCCGCCGGCGCGGATGGAGGCGCGGCTCCTGCCCCCCGGGACCCCGCGCTCCGTCTTCGTCTACTTCCGCGGCCTCTTCTACGACTCCGGCAACGACCCCGAGGGCGGGTACTACGCGAGGGGCGCCCGCGCGTCGGTGTGGGAGAACTTCCGGAGCAACCCGCTGTTCGACATCTCGACGGAGCACCCGGCGACGTACTACGAGGACATGCAGCGGGCGGTGTTCTGCCTGTGCCCGCTGGGGTGGGCGCCGTGGAGCCCCCGGCTGGTGGAGGCGGTGGTGTTCGGCTGCATCCCCGTGGTCATCGCGGACGACATCGTGCTGCCCTTCGCCGACGCCATCCCGTGGGCGGACATCGGCGTGTTCGTCGCCGAGGAGGATGTCCCGAGGCTGGACACCATCCTCACCTCCATCCCGGCGGAGGTGGTGCTGAGGAAGCAGCGGCTCCTCGCCAGCCCGGCCATGAAGCGCGCCGTGCTGTTCCCGCAGCCGTCGCAGCCCGGGGACGCGTTCCACCAGATACTCAACGGGCTCGCGCGCAAGCTCCCGCACGGCGACGGCGTCTTCTTGAGGCCCGGGCAGACGGTACTCAACTGGACTGCTGGCCCGCCGGGGGACCTCAAGCCGTGGTAGCTAGCTGGTAGCCGTCGAATTGCCATGGCTGAATGGTGATGGGCTTGCTGGCCATCAGCCAATTGTACATTTTTTTTCTTTTCTTCCACCATAGTAGAAGATAGCTGCGAACTGTTGTGATGCACGTATATCTACAGGCGTTTTAGGACTTGTCCTGCGTATGTGAATGTCATACCCAAATTTACAGAGATTATTACTCCTGGTGCATGACTTCACATAATGTCCCTGCAACAACCTTGTCCGATGTGTACGTGTTTCTGCTTATCTATGATTAGAGGCAAAATTTGCTGCCAGACACCGTTAAAAGGTGTCCTTTGCTCCAAACCACTAAAAAGAGTGTCTTTCTGGGAGACAATAAAATTACATCCCCTTGCGAGGAGACACTATAAAATTACATCCCCTTGCTGAGAGACGGTGGACTATAAAATAACGTTTTCGCTTAAATGAGCCCCAAAATACTAAAATCTGGACAAATATACCCTTTACTCCACACCCTGTACCGTCTCGTGGGGCCTTGCTGAGAGAAGAGGGATCAAGGGGAGTGAAAGAGACAGAACGAGAGAGAAGAGGGAGAGCAGGCTGAGCAGCAGAGCCGCACCGTAGCAGGCTAGCAGCTAAGCGCGGGCCCCACCGCTCCTTGCCTCCGCACCACAGCCACATCCTCCTCGCATTGCCTCCGCTGGTCCGGCCGATTTGACGACGGGAGCTGCCGTTGTTGCGCTTTTCCTCCAGGACCGCCACCGAAGTGGCATCAGCGGCACCACCTCCGGGAGCGGGCACCGCCGGGGCCAGTAGCCGGACTGTCGGGGCCGCGTGCCTCCCGGAGTGAGTGCCGCAGGAGCGGGCCTCCGGGACTGGGCGGCAACGCGGGCGACTCCCTGGGAGATGGTGCGGGCTCTGCCTTGCTCTGGAGGTGAAGCATGCTGCTGCAATGGAGGTGAGTCACGCGAGAGGATAAGGCCTGCCACGTGCTAAGGCTGAGTCCAGCGGTGGGGCAGATATTCTCACCCTCACTCCCACCCACTTTCATCCTATGCCTCCAATACACGGGCTACGGTCTACAGTGTTACCTCTCACTTCTCTCTCCTCCACATCAGTTTTTTTTCAGATTTAATTATTTCACCCTTTTGTTCATGTACGCAAAATAATTTAATAAACTAATTTTATTCAACTAAAAAATTACCGATTACATCATAATTAAAAAGAAATTACATCGCAATTAAAAATAGTAAAAATACATAATAATTAAAAGAAAATTCTAATTCTCCTCCGAATTCTCGTCTAGCTCTTTTTCCACCGTCTTGGCGACCTTGAAATGAGTACGTTTTTCTGCTTCGTCCATAACTGCGGTTGATCGGGATTTCATTATATTCCATTGCTTGAATAGTTTAGTCTTCACTAAACCACCCTACATGTTCTTCATTGCAAATGCTTTACTTGCTACCGCACTGCTTGATGAGGATTCCTTCCCCTTTTCCTTCCCCTTAGCCTTCTCTTTCCGCTTAGCCGCCTTGGCCCTATCACGGCCTATTGGACGAGTCTCATTGTTTTCCTCGGTGTCTTCTGTTCCGCTGGAGCTGTACTCATCCGAAACTCCGAGACGGGTTCTCTTGCTACTCACATCGGATCCACTGCCAGGACCATATTTTGCTGCCCACTTGGGTTCGTGGCGAACAGCTCTCCACCAATGATGGAGCTTGAATGCTGTCGTCACTTTCGGGTCGTTCTCGTACCTCGCCATTGCCCCCTCCATGACCATTGCATCGTCTGCTCCACTCTGACGTACTCTTTCTTCTTGGATGTAGTATCCATTAAACAGGGTCACCTCGCGGTTGTACACGTTCCAATGATCCTTCAGTTGCTTCGCGGTGCGACGACGGGACGGCTCCGCGGTAGAGTTGAAGGTCTCCGCTATTTGGCCCCAAAAACTCAAACCGGTCTGGTTGTTGCCGGTGATAGAGTCATTCGAGTGATAAATCTAAACATGTACCTAGCCCGAACATATTGTTAGTAATTTAAAAAAAACACGATATTTAAATAGATGAACACTAATTAAATTACCAGTTTTTTCTCCTCCGCAATCGTCCAGTCAAGTCTCTTTGGATGCTTTGGTTCGGTCGCTCCCGCTCCTTCATTTTGAGACTCAACGGAGACGGGGCTTGGAACCGTGGGTGCCGCGTGCGGAGGTGGTGAGTATGGACCATATGGAGGTGGAGCGTATGGAGGTGGAGCATATGGAGGTGGAGCGTACGAAAGTGGTGGGTACGGACCTTCAGTCCCGCTCCTTGTGCCTGGAGGTGGAGCATATGGAGGTGGAGCATATGGAGATGGTGGGTATGAGTACGGACTGTACGGATAATGATATGGCGATGGAGGTGCCCCCGGAGCCGGAGGTGCAGCAGGGGGGATAATGCCCGGGGTTGCGGCGAAGAATTGACATCAGAGCGGTGATGCATCGGAGAAGACTCATCTTGGGGAGATGCTTGTGACCCGTCGGACTGCAAGAGATCGGTGAAGGTATGGAAATCTGGAGACCAACCGGTCATGGTGGAAGAGATTTTGGATTGTAGAGGAGAAAAATGAGCTCAAATGGGGGTGTGGAAGGAGTGAAAACCGGGTGGGGCATTTATAAAGGGGTTGGGGATGAAATTTGAAATTTTTTGCAATTTTTTTTATTTTTTTGGAGTTCAAACGGTCAAATAACGGCTAGATAGTCCGCGTGGACCAATCGAAACACGCCACGTCACTCCCGCTCCACCCCTCTCGCCCGCGCACGGCGACGCTAGCGCGCCACCTCGCTCCCGCCCGCCTCCCGCCCCCGCGCGCCTGCCAACGCGGGCGAGAGCGGGGCGATAGCGCTCCCGCCCGGCGGGATCCATCCCGCCCTCTCTCTCCCACTTGCCCACCTCCCGCCTGCGCCGCGCCGATAGGGGGGCGGTACCGCCCCCCATCGGCACCAGCCTAAGGGCATCCGCAGTAGCGAGTTGAATCCTCGATGAGAGAGACAGCCACGTACGCAAAAAGGAGGAGTCGAAGGAAGAGTCGACTCCTGTGGCAAAAGAGTTGTGGGCCCTATGTAAAAGAAAAGGAAATCACGACCTCTGCTCAATCTCCGCTCGTTCCTCACCGGCTCCGTCATTTAGCTTCCATCCGCGCTCGCTGCATTCGCTTGCTCCGGCAACCTGAGGCTCCGGAAAATGCGAACGTGAAGGCTCTGGCGAGCGTGGCGGCAGCTCCGGCGACTCTGTGAGTGCGACAGTGCTACCGCGGAGGCTCCGGTAGTCCGGTGAGCGTTGTGCAAAGCGTGGTAGCCGGTGAGCGTCGTGTGCGGCCATGGAGGCTCCGGCGAGCATCGCGGCAAGCGTTGTTGAATAATACTTGTGCTTGCTAGTCGATAGTGAAAGGACCTCAAGATGCCTAGAGGGGGGGTGAATAGGCTAATCTGCAACTTAAAAATACTTCGAGCACGGTTAGCAACACAAGTGTCCGGATACTCCGGATATATGTCCGGATACTCCGGATACAGTGTCCGGAGTCTCCGGATATAATGTCCGGACTATCCGGATATGAGAGAAAATGCTACTAATCACAGATAGAGATGCTGTAAATTGAATCCAATAAATTTAGAAGGACAAGTGATACTTTTGAAGTGTTTCTCACCAGTAGTTTTACTCCTGAGACTTGTACAATGATAGATCGGCCTCAAACCCTAAAAGGTTAGTCTCACAAGCAAACTAATGCAAATGTACACTAAAATTGCGAGAGAGACACAGAATTTGTTTCCCGAAGTTCACTACCAAAGGAGCTACGTCTCCGTTGAGGAAGAATTCAAGAGATGGTGCTCAAGAACTCCTATGCTCCTCTCCCAAGGGTGAGACCAACGCTCAAACCCTAGGGACACTTTACTATGAATTCCTCGGAAAGGAATGAAGATTACAAACCAGCTGTGATGCTTACAAACCAATCACGCAATCACAAGCGACGCTTAGCCGTCTAGGAGCTTGGAGCTCCAAGAGTAATAAACTAGAATCCACGGGCTAGACTTGGTTTGATGTGCTCAAGAGATGAAATCAAGGCTTACTTGCACAATCTTAGCTCTTGCAACAATCTCACTTCAAACCCCAACGAAAATCACTCAAGAATGAAACAAATGGGGAGTGAGAAGGCTCTCTTTGGGTTTTCTGCAGTTCTGGTCGAAAATGAGCAAGAGAGAGAGAGAGTGAGAGGGGGGTATGGGGTATTTATACCCCCTCTCCCAGAAACTAGCCGTTGGGAGAGCGGTACCCGGAAACTCCGGGTATATGTCCGGATACTCCGGACATAGGGGTCCGGAGACTCCGGACCAAACTGGTTTTGCAGACCGGTAACAGTAACCCGGACACTCCGGGTATACGTCCGGATACTCCGGACATTCTGTCCGGACATTCCGGACTGGGACCCGGACACTCCGGGTTAGACACTGAATTTCACATTTAAGTCCCCTTTTGAGTGTTGAGATGGTTTCTTATGATTTTTGTGGGTTCTCTTGAGCACAACTACCATGTCTACACTAGTGGATCACAGTTCCCCTTGATAGTACGGCGTTCCTATACTCAATTTCAAAAATAAAATCTAGTCTTTAAGAACACTTGAGGACGCCGCTTTTCATATCCTTTTTGAGGGTTCACGCTTCTCTAAAAGCTTTGCTTAGTCACCATTAGCACCTGCACACATGCTTAATAACACGATTAAATATACATGTGCTTTGTCATATATCACCAAAACCCACTTAGTGGCCTAGATATCTTTCAATCTCCCCCTTTTTGGTGATTGATGACAACCCACATGTATCTCATTTGATAACCATAAAAATGTAATCTTAAGCATGTAAAGAGCTCCCCCTTAATGTATGCCATGAATTTGAATTTCAAATTGACTTCTCTAAAGTCAAGATTGGCATATTTAGAAAAAGATATGGAAACTCTTTATACATTCTACAGTGGGGTGAGCATGTGTGTGTGCTGAAAAGTGTGTGATGCAAAAGTCATGTCATATAATCAAGAAACACTAGTGTTTGATCAAGATAACCCGGAGACTCCGGGTTTCAATCCGGAGACTCCGGACCATGTGTCCGGAGTATCCGGAAGATTGTCCGGAGTATCCGGACCATCAGGTCAGAACACAGAAAAATAACATTGCATCATAATCAAATTAAGATCACACTATCAGCTCATCCTTAAAAACAAACTGAAAAACTAGTAGACAACAGAGTAGCACACATTACAAAGTTTACACCACATAGTCCTTACATGACAAATTGTTCAAAAGAAACGCATAAAGTTGATACAAAGCCCAAATGAGTGCATAAATGACATCTTCACTCCCCTTTGTCATCAAGTGCCAAAAAGGAGAGGAAAAATGGCAAGAAGGTCTTCTACTCATCATCATCTTGGGCATCCTCATCGGAGGTGTCCTCATCCTCATCCGAATCGGGAATTTCGCGGTAGTTTGGAGGTGCTTCTTCCTCGGTCTCTTCCTCTTCATCAAATATCTCTTGGCCACGAGGAGGAGAGCGACGGGATCGTGTGGGGGCACGTGTGCGCTGACGTGGGCGAGGAAGAGGAGCATGGGCAGCAGCAGTGGCGGCCTCATCCGCAGCATCCCATTCGGCAAATGGGTCATCAAACTCGGGCAACTCATGGTATGGATCCGCCGGAAGCCCCAAGTGACTCTTAATCTCAATAATATCACGGCGGTTTTCATTGATCTCTTGAGTTGCAGTCTTGCACATGTAGAATATGCTCTTTAGAGCTCTCTTGATAAAAGAATCATGATGACCACGACGAGAGGAAGAAGGACCCGAATAAGATGGAGCTGGGTCAAACCGAGGGTTCCTTGTGGCACCGGCATGAAGAGGAGGGGCGTGCGGTGCATCACCGGATCGAGGACGAAGATGCAGTGCAGCATGCTTGCAATCCTTGGGGAAGGTGACCTTTGTAACCCTCTCAATCATATACATAATGTAAGGAGCAGATGGTAGAAACTTTTGTGGATCATTCATCGTCCTCCTTAACTCATTCCAAATAAAGTCCATAATAGAGAAGGGTCGCCCACCGGGCATAACACGGGCAAGGAGATTGCAAGCAAAGTACCTAAGAGCAGTGGCATCACCATCCTTTGCATCAATGGTGGCACGAAAAAATTGGTTCATGGTGTAGTAGAAAGGTTGAAGAGTGCTTGCATTGCCGGCTTCCGCTAGAATAGGATTGTAGAAAAGAGCCGGTAATTGACTTGGTTTCAACTGATGTTCCACATGAATGGGATCTCTCTTCTCATCCTCTGAGCCAAGTCCAACGAGTCTAGAGAATGTCATGTAATCAACTCCGTACTTCACTCCCTCGGTAGTCCAAAAGAAAGCAACTTGCCTTGCATCATAATATAAAGAGGAGTGAAACTGAGCAAGAATTTCCTCATTCCAATCATACCGAAAACCCATGATGTCATAAAGATCAAATTCCTTGCACTTGGCAATAGCTTGATTGAAGAATGGGTCATTCATCCTCTCAAAATATTCCCAATCAACATACTTGCAAGGAACAATGGGAGCTTTGCCCTTGCGCATGACAACGGAGGAGTAGAAATCTTGATGCAACTGACACCAAAATCTCCTTTCCAAATTTTCAGCCTTCTCATACTTGTAAACATCCTCCTTGCGTGCATCCGTAAGAGCCACAGTCTACTTGAAATAGTTCCGTCCCATGGAAACAGTAAACTCAGTGAGAATTTGAGGACGGTGAAGCTTTGGGCACCTAGGATATTGGCGTTGATCTTGTGGATATTCAATTTGAAGACGAGGAGGAGTGCGAGGGCAGATATCCCAAGCAATTCCCCGTCTTGATGGATTTGCCCGAGAAGGAGGAGGCACTGCCATGCTTGGCATCATGTAGGGAGCTTGACGAGGTGGACGGGCTTGTGAGCTGCTTCCTGCAGGCTCTTTGCCCGGACGGTGGCGAGGACGAAGTTCTCTTGGAGGAGGACTAGGAGGTGAAACTTCCTCCTCTTGGATTTGAGGATCATGACGGCGCTTTTGCCATCTCTGACCGGAAGAAGCCTGTGCACGCTCACGTCCCATAGCCTGGACATATGATATATCGATTAGGAGCAAACTAGAAGCAATAGGGATGAGACACGTAGGCTGAGATGCTAAGAGTCCGGAGAGTCCGGACATATGTCCGGATACTCCGGACAATCCGGAGTATCCGGACATTAAATCCGGAGTCTCCGGGCATCTCATACAAACCCTACTTTCATGAAATCTAGAGATTTGACCATGGGATTTGAATGAAATTTGGGGCACAAGCTGCTGCACATGAGGGAAGATAATGCCCCAATGGATATCTAGTTTGACCACTACATTGAGAGATCGGGCGATTTGAAGTTTGAATACCTTAATGAAGAGGGAAGCGCGGGAAAGTCCGAATCCAAAGCGTTCTCCGGAGATTCCGGACGAGAGAAAGCACTCCCTTCAAAGATTCGCAAATCTCACGGGAAAAAGTGGTGAAAATCGCCCCTTGGGTGAGTGGAGGGCAGTGGAGAAGAGGAGAGGCACGGTGGAGGTGAAAATAAGAGATAGAACGTTTTTGACCGACCCCCCCTGCGGTATATAAAGGATGGTTTACCATCCGGAGTATCCGGACGTATGTCCGGAGTATCCGGATGTGTCCGGAGTATCCGGACATGGATCCGGATTATCCGGCTCCCCCTAAAACTGCGATGAATTCCAATGAGAATCGGATTGAATTTTGATAAGAGAGATCTAGTGATGTGAGAGGCTTACTTAACTTGAGACTAGCAGCAATCAACAATGGGAACAATAGTCTCAAGCAAGTAAGAAAAGATTCAAATTATTTTCAAAGTCACACTCCTACTAATTCTAGTAGATTTTTCAAAATAATTTCTCTATAGCACTCAAACATGTGCATGATATCAAACTAAGTTACGAGAGTCCAAAATATTTAGCTCACTCCTCAAGGTACAAAACCTTTGCTCATCAAGTGGTTTAGTGAAGATATCGGCTAGTTGTTTATCGGTGCTCACATGACTTAAAACGATATCTCCTTTGGCTTCATGGTCTCTCAAGAAATGGTGCCTTATGTCAATATGTTTGGTTCTTGAGTGATTAACGGGGTTGTTAGCTAGCTTGATTGCACTCTCGTTGTCACACAAGAGTGGAATCTTGCTAAACTTACAACCAAAGTCTCTCAAGGTGGATTTCATCCAAAGTAATTGTGCACAACAAGCACCTGCAGCAACATACTCGGCTTCGGCAGTTGATAAGGCAACGGAATTTTGTTTCTTGGAACTCCAAGACACAAGGGACCGGCCAAGGAATTGGCACGTCCCCGATGTACTCTTCCTATCTACTTTGCAACCGGCATAATCCGAATCGGAGTAACCAAGTAGATTGAAAGTGGAGCCCTTGGGATACCACAAGCCAAGGTACGGAGTGAAAACTAAATATCTTAGAATTCTCTTAACAGCCATAAGATGACATTCCTTAGGATTAGCTTGAAACCTTGCACACATGCACACACTAAGCATGATATCGGGCCTAGATGCACAAAGGTAAAGAAGGGATCCAATCATGGAGCGATATACCTTTTGATCTACGGCCTTGCCATCCTCATTTAGATCGAGATGTCCATTAGTCGGCATGGGTGTCTTGATGGGCTTGGCATTTTCCATGTCAAACTTCTTCAACATATCTTTGGTATACTTGGTTTGACAAATAAAGGTTCCTTCCTTGAGTTGCTTGATTTGAAATCCAAGAAAGAATGTCAACTCTCCCATCATGGACATCTCGAATCTCTTCGTCATGATCCTACTAAAATCCTCGCACCAAGATTGATTAGTAGAACCAAATATAATGTCATCGACATATATTTGGCACACAAAAATTTCTTTGTCAACTTTGCAAGTGAAAAGAGTAGGATCGGCTTTGACTATCTCAAAGCCTTTTCTTAAGAGAAAATCCTTAAGGCATTCATACCATGCTCTAGGAGCTTGCTTAAGCCCATAGAGCGCCTTATGGAGCTTGTAGACGTGATTAGGTAGCTTGGGATCTTCAAAACCCGGTGGTTGCTCAACATATACCAATTCGGAGATTGGTCCATTAAGAAAAGCACTCTTCACATCCATTTGGTATAGCTTGAAATCATGGTGAGTTGCAAAGGCAAGCAAGATACGAATTGACTCAAGCCTAGCTACGGGTGCATAAGTTTCACCAAAATCCAAACCTTCGATTTGTGTGAAGCCTTGAGCAACCAACCTTGCCTTGTTTCTTGTCACCACGCCATGTTCGTCTTGTTTGTTTCGAAAGACCCACTTTGTTCCAATGACGTTTTGCTTGGGTGTTTCTACCAAGGACCAGACTTCATTCCGTGTGAAGTTGTTCAATTCTTCTTGCATGGCCATCACCCAATCCGGATCATCCAGAGCTTCTTCAACCTTAAGTGGTTCCAAAGAAGAAACAAACGAGTAATGTTCACAAAAGGTTGCTAAACGAGAACGAGTAGTTACCCTTTGTTTATGCTTCCAAGGATGTTATCCACAGGATGATCCTTTTGAATAATTTGATGAATTCTTGGATGAGGAACTTGAGCTTCATGTTGTATAGGCTCGACTTCTTGTTCAGCCTGAGGTTGATCTTGATGTGGAGATGATGGTTCATCTTCTGTAACCCGGATACTCTGGCCCTGTGTCCGGATACTCCGGACAGGGGATCCGGAGTCTCCGGACATATTACCGGAGTTTCCGGATTGCGCCGCGGAAGTCGATGTAGATGACCCTTTGAACATCAGCACATCATCATCGTCTTGATCCTCTTGTTCTTGTGGCTTTATTTCACCAGTGGCTAGCTTCTTGATCGCCTTGTTTGGTGATTCTTCCATGCCTACAACATCATCAACTTGCTCTTCTTGAGAGCCATTAGATTCATCAAATGTCACGTCAGACGCAACTTCAACACAACCGGAGGTTTTGTTGAAGACACGATATCCATGAGCATTTGAGGCATAGCCAAGAAGAAAACCTTCATCAACTTTAGATGCAAATTTAGAGTTCTTGGGCTTCTTGTTGAGAATGAAGCACTTACTTCCAAAAACTCTAAAATATGACACGTTAGGCTTTTTACCAAGTAGAAGCTCGTAGGCCGTCTTGTTCAAGATCTTGTGAAGATAAAGACGGTTGATAGCGTGGCATGCCGTGTTGATTGCTTCCGCCCAAAATTGATCCGAGACCTTGTATTCATCAAGCATTGTTCTTGCGGCTTCAATGAGAGTTCTATTTTTCCTTTCAACAATTCCATTTTGTTGTGGAGTATATGGAACGGAGAACTCATGCCCAATGCCCTCTTCTTCTAAGAATTCTTCAATGTTGGTGTTCTTGAATTCGGTGCCATTGTCACTTCTCACTTTCTTGATCTTGGTCTCGAATTCATTTTAAGCTCTTTTTGCAAATTTCTTGAATGTCTCTTGCACTATACTTTTGTCATGCAAAAAGAATACCCAAGTGAAACGAGAATAATCATCAACAATAACAAGTCCATATTTGTTACCCCCAATGCTTATATAAGCCACCGGACCAAAGAGATCCATGTGTAGTAGTTCAAATGGCTTGACGGTGGTGATGATGCTCTTTGACAGATGAGGGACACCAACTTGCTTTCCGGCTTGACAAGCACTACAAATACGATCTTTCTCAAAAGAAACATTTGTTAGTCCTAGAATGTGATCCCCCTTTAGGAGCTTGTTAAGATTTCTCATCCCAACATGAGCTAGTCGGCGATGCCATAACCAACCCAAGCTAGACTTTGCCACCAAGCATGTATCAAGTTGAGCCTTTTCTTGTGAAAAATTCACTAGATAAAGCTTTCCCTTGAGTACACCCTTGAAGGCAACGGAGCCATCGCTCCTCCTAATGACGGTCACACCCTCGTTAGTGAATAAACAATTGAAGCCCGATGCACAAAGTTGTGATATGGATAACAAATTATACCCAAGAGATTCGACTAAGAGAACTTTTGAAAGAGAGAATTTTGAGTTTAGATCAATGTTACCGGTACCAAGCACTTTTCCCTTTTGATTTCCGGCAAAAGTAATGTAATGATCATCATTTGATTCTTTCAAACTCTCGAATACGCTTCCTTCTCCGGTCATATGATTTGTGCATCCGCTATCAATCACCCATGTTGATCCACCGGAGAAGTATTCCTACAAAACAAGATTATTCCTTTCTTTTAGGTACCCAACAATACTTGGGTCCTTGAGTGTTAGTCAAAAGCATTTTGGGTACCCACACATGGCTTTTCACCTTAGTGTTCCATGAGCGGTGACCCACAAATCTAGCAACCACTTTACCATGGTGGTTCCTAGTTAAAACATAATCCGCATAAAATGACATTTGAGGTAATATTTTTGGTGTCTTGTGTGTTTGGAATTTGTCTTGCTTCAAAGAGGATGCAACAATTTTGGCACCTTCATTACATGTTGTGCCTTTCTTGACAAACTTGATTTGACTTAATCCTTGCTTCTCACTACTTCTCCTATGGATGGGAGTCGTCATGTTCACTAGGCCTCCTCTTGCCCCTAAGGTGGCCTTCTTGTTATTCTTGACATAAGGAGTGGTTTGAGAAGTGCCATCTTCATACTTTCCTAGTCTCTTACCTTTCTCAAATCCATATTTGCTTAAGTACCTTGAACCAAACCCCTTGGTGTGCTTCTCAAACTCACCTACCCTAGGTGAGATATTTGTCTTGAGTACATCCTTGTGAGATGGTGCATCTTCTTGCACCAATTGGGTGAGTCTACTAATCTCTTTCTTCATAGCTTGCACTTCGGCATGGTTAGTCACATAGGTTTGAATATTAGCATTAAAGCATCGTGCACAATCATTACTAGTTGAAGGACTAGATGACTTTGATGCCTTACAAGTGTTAGAGGAATTTATTGAGAGAGTGCTAACTCTAACTTCAAGTGCCGTGTTCATGACTTGCAAGCTTGTTAAGCTTTCTTGAAGTTTATCATTGTCTCTCTTTAAGTTAGCATAAGTGTCTTCAACTAAAAGAAGTTCTTTAGTTAAGTCATCCACTTTCCTCTTCTCACTAGTAAATGACTCTTCCACCTCAAGAAGCATGTTATACTTAGCTTTTAGAGATTCTCCAAGCCTCTTGTTTTCCTTCCTTTCGTAGGTAAGGTGCTTTTCAAGAGTTTCGGATTTTTCTCTCTCAAGCCTAAACAATTCCTCTTGTGATTCAAGAGTCTCATCTAGATCATCTTGTTTCATTATTAATTTCATTATTCTAGTTGCCGCACTCTTGCCATATTGTTTAATAAGACTAGCAACTTCATCATCATCATCTATTTCATCATCCGATGAGTTCGGAGATATTACCTTTGAGTTCTTTGCCATCAAGCATATAATTGGATCTTGATCTTCATCATCGGTGAGATCTTCAAACATGCTTGGTTGATGTGAGGATAAAGTCTTGAATGCCATGGTTGCAATATCTTCATTGTCGGAGTTGCTTTCTTCATTTGAATCCCATTCTTGACCAAGATGAGCTTCACCAACATGCTTTTTATATCTTGGCTTGTCCCTCTTGGATGAACTCTCCTTGGTATTCTTGTTCTTCTTCTTTTCTTCCGGACAATCCGCAATGAAATGCCCGATTTTCTTGCAACCAAAGCATGGCTTGCTTGATCTTCTTCTTGATTCATTCTTGTTCTTGCCAAAGTTTCGAAAGTTGCCCTTCCTTAGAACTCTTCTAAAGTTCTTGATGAAAAAGGCCATTTGCTCATCATCAAGCTCATCCTCTTCACTGTCACTAGAGTCTTCAATCTTTGAGGGTTGGGTCACTTTTTCTTTGCCTTTCAATTTAGCTTGAAGAGCCAACCCATTATTCTTTGCAGCTTGCTCTTGTAGATTGGCCAAATCTTGATTTATTTTGACTCTCTTCAATTGATCATGATGAGCCTCAATTCTTCCAAGAATATTTTCAGCGGTGAAATGCTTGAAACCCCTTTCCGCTCTTATCAAACTAGGTAATGTGACATCTCTAGCCATGTAGACGGTTAAGAGCTTATCCACTATCTCATGATCACCCCATTTGTCTCCACCAAGAGACTTAATTTGATTGGTGACCTTTTTCATGCGGTTATACATCTCCTTAACGGTTTCATCTTTCTTCATGGAGAATAGACTTAGTTCATCTTCCAAAGTCTTGATTCTTGATTCTCGGACTTTCCTTGACCCTTGATGATTTACTTGGAGAGTGTCCCAAGCATCCTTGGCGGTAGAAGAATCTTCAATTTTGTCAAACTCTTCCGGACTCACGGAAGAGTGAAGAATGTTCAATGCTTGATAATTTCTTTGTAAGACATATGCTTGAACGGGTGTTGTGGCTTCTCCATCTTCCGGGATCTCACACCCAACTTCAATGATTTTCCAAAGATCCTTGTGAATTGCACTCAAATAACCAAACATTTTGGTCTTCCATTGATTGTACCCCGTCCCATCAAAATAAGGGGGCTTGCCCATGTGAATTGAAGCATTGTGATCACTAGGAATTTGAAATGTATAGTCATGACCAACTTGGTGATAGTCGGCTCTTTTCTTCACCTTTGAAGAGCCTGAAGATCTTCTCTTGTAGTCATTGTCCGAGTCATCACTTGACTCGATTATAACTTTAGTGCTTGATTTCTCTTTCTTTCTTTGCAATTTCTTCTTCTTCCTCCAAGCCTTCCATTCTTGAAATGACAACTCATCGTCGGTTGTTTCCAAATCTTCTTCATCTTCTTGTAGCCTGTTCTTTTTCTTATCTTCTGATTTTTCAAATGACTTCTCCTTCTGAACTTCAACCATTGGATCGGCTTGACCCTTGGATGAAGCGTCACTCGACATCTTGACTCTCCAAGCGGTTAAGCTTCAAATATGGAGAACCTCGCTCTGATACCAATTGAAAGGACCTCAAGATGCCTAGAGGGGGGGTGAATAGGCTAATCTGCAACTTAAAAACACTTCGAGCACGGTTAGCAACACAAGTGTCCGGATACTCCGGATATATGTCCGAATACTCCGGATACAGTGTACGGAGTCTCCGGATATAATGTCCGGACTATCCGGATATGAGAGAAAATGCTATTAATCACAGATGGAGATGCTGTAAATTGAATCCAATAAATTTAGAGGGACAAGTGATACCGTTGAAGTGTTTCTCACCAGTAGTTTTACTCCTGAGACTTGTACAATGATAGATTGGCCTCAAACCCTAAAAGGTTAGTCTCACAAGCAAACTAATGCAAATGTACACTAAAATTGCGAGAGAGACACAATTTTTTTCCCGAAGTTCACTCCCAAAGGAGCTACGTCTCCGTTGAGGAAGAATTCAAGAGACGGTGCTCAAGAACTCCTATGCTCCTCTCCCAAGGGTGAGACCAACGCTCAAACCCTAGGGACACTTTACTATGAATTCCTCGGAGAGGAATGAAGATTACAAACCAGCTGTGATGCTTACAAACCAATCACGCAATCACAAGCGACGCCTAGCCGTCTAGGAGCTTGGAGCTCCAAGAGTAATAAACTAGAATCCACGGGCTAGACTTGGTTTGACGTGCTCAAGAGATGAAATCAAGGCTTACTTGCACAATCTTAGCTCTTGCAACAATCTCACTTCAAACCCCAACGAAAATCACTCAAGAATGAAACAAATGGGGAGTGAGAAGGCTCTCTTTAGGTTTTCTGTAGTTCTGGTCGAAAATGAGCAAGAGAGAGGGAGTGAGAGGGGGGTATGGGGTATTTATACCCCCTCTCCCAGAAACTAGCCGTTGGGAGAGCGGTACCCGGAAACTCCGGGTATATGTCCGGATACTCCGGACATAGGGGTCCGGAGACTCCGGACCAAACTGGTTTTGCAGACCGGTAACAGTAACCCGGACACTCCGGGTATACGTCCGGATACTCCGGACATTCTGTCCGGACATTCCAAACTGGGACCCGGACACTCTGGGTTAGACACTGAATTTCACATTTAAGTCCCCTTTTGAGTGTTGAGATGGTTTCTTATGATTTTTGTGGGTTCTCTTGAGCACAACTAACATGTCTACACTAGTGGATCACAGTTCCCCTTGATAGTACGGCGTTCCTATACTCAATTTCAAAAAATAAAATCTAGTCTTTAAGAACACTTGAGGACGCCACTTTTCATATCCTTTTTGAGGGTTCACGCTTCTCTAAAAGCTTTGCTTAGTCACCATTAGCACCTGCACACATGCTTAATAATACGATTAAATATACATGTGCTTTGTCATATATCACCAAAACCCACTTAGGGGCCTAGATATCTTTCACACTGTACCTTTGGCATTCCTTTCCGTATCAGCCAATTTGACCCCAAGTGAACTCAAATCGGCTAATCTCTTCTGCTCATATACAAAGACCGCTCCTGCCGATTTCTCTTCCAAACAAAAATCAGCAGATTTCATAAAACTGTGTAGATAGCTCCCTTCTTTACCAATTCTATCAGCTGAACCCCTATTGTTTCCAATCGGCTCTGTTGTAATCTTCAACGAATAGCCGATTTTAAACTTAATGTTAAAAGGTATATTGTGCATAACTTCTACATACTAGCTTATTTTCTTGTGATCTTTGGTATAAAACATCTTTAGATCATGTGTAAGCTAATATAAAAAGTTCATGCTCATTACTATTTTGTAGTTTGAATTCTTTTGAACTTGTGCAACTCAAATTTAAAGGAATTTAAATTTGATTAGGCTTGTTTCTAAGGCTTATTTGTTTAGATCTTTTTATCATAATTTAACATGTTAATAATTAGTTCATAATTAGATTTTCAAGATTTTATAATTCTATTTACCTAAGATTTGAATTTACACTTGAAGTTTGAATTCAAATTCAGATGTTTTAGTTCCTATTTCAGTAAATCCAGTACTATAACCATAACTTAAATGTAAATGGTAATTTAAGACTAAACCCCCTTGTTTCATGAGTTCATGTGTGTTAACTATTGGATTGAAACTTTATCGTGAAATAAAATCTTTAACTCAAGCACCATCTCACTTAAATCATTGGATACCATGTAGAATCGACGACGCTCGACGATGGAGACTACGAGCTAGTCTTGGAACAAGATCAAGGGTTTTCTGAAGACCCGACAAATGTCGCTGAAAATCTAACTGAAGCCCTGAACAAAAGTTCAAAAGTCTTTGACACTCCTGCCCCCAACCCCACTCAAGAAGGTAAGCCCTGATGCATATCCCAGTATTTCAATTTATTATAATTTCATTATTATATTATATATCTTGCATTACGTCTAGGAGTTGAAATGAAACCCTAGTTGCATAAATGCTAGGAATCCAATGTATGGTACCCGAGTCCTTTTCGCTTAGGCGCTCTGCTAAATAGGACCGGTAAAAGTCGAGTAATTTCCTGTCACTCGCGCGATATAGGAGTTGAATGTTTACCATTCTGCAGTCACTATAAGGTTCATGGACGGGGTCATGTGCAGTAACATGACCTGGAAGTGTACCCCATCTGTGTAATAAATATGGATAAGGTCGAAGTGTGTGGTAGTGGTGGCTAAGAGTTTGAAAGTACTAGCCACGTGCCGCGAAATATGGTAAAGCGGTAAGCCTAGTACCTGAATGGCCCAGCAAATGGACATGTCTCCACCACTCGACTTTTATTTTATGTTTACACGCACTGACGTGTGGGAGTACGTTCTGCATGGCAGACACGAGTACGATCATGTAGTCGCGCTACAGACGTATGTCCCGCACAATTGGTGTGCGTACGGTCCTGCAGTCACTTGTGGTGGCCCTGATCCATAACCCGAAAAATGAGGGAAACGGTTGCTTTGGAACGATCTTTGGATATTCCAAGCGTGTGAGTTAGGTTTACCTTGCAAGGGTGAAATTCGATTCAGAATCGTCCGTTTCTCGCGGAGATTGAGACTGCTTATTCCTTCTGCCACATAGAGTAAGAAGTGCAATTATTAATGGAATTATCTTGATGAATGTTAAGCTCAACCTTGCTTGCTTAGTGTAGGTGCTTACCGAGAATGGATAATCAACTAGAATCTGGAAAGCTAAAATTTGAAAGTAGATCATACTCTTTGTTGCTTTTCAGCTGAAAATAAACCCAGAACCTTTACAATGCCTTCATGAGTCTAGTTACCTGGCTAAGTATACCACGAAGCGGGTAAGTCTTGCTGAGTATTAGTATACTCAGTCTTGCTAGTAAATTTTTCAGGTATGACCCTCGAGAACCCCACGGACAACCCTGCATGGCCAACTTCCGTTCCTTTTGGCTGGTCCGTGGAGTGGGATCCGTCCCCGGCTGGCACTGACCCTCCTGAGTGACACCAAGCTTGGGGCTGAGCACGGTGTCAACCTTCGCGACGTGTGTAGTCGCGTGATTATGTTTCCTTCCGCTGTGAACCTGAGAAAGCTTTTAGCTTGTTACTTTTAACAATGTTTGTATAAATTTACTTAAAGTTTGAAACGGTATATAATAACGTTCTATATGTTGTAAATTATAAATTTGGTGAGCTATGGCGTTGTAAACTCGCCTTCATGCGAGGTAAACCTACTTCGATCCTGTTGAACCGTGGTTGTATCGGGCGAAGACCCGACAGACCAATGGATTGTTCCGTTGAAGTGTGTTGATTTAATATCGGCTACTTAGCGATAACTAGCGCACTTGAACCGGAATAATTCAGGCGGTTCTGCCACAATTCTTTGCGTTCCAGGCCGCCTCGCCTCGCCCCGCACCTGCTCCGCTTCTCCTAGAGCCAAGCTGAGCCCCTGCCCGCGCTCCAGTGGTGCCACCGTATGCCATGGCCGCCGCCGCCCCTTGCTCGTCGTGGAGCACCCCTCCCCGACCTTCCTCGGCTCCAATCGACCCCACAGCTAGTTTCCCCACGGCGCACGGAAGCTCCCCGACCCCTTCCCCGCCGCTCACGACCGCCGGAGCGCCACCGCCGCCACCCACCGCCGCTCGGAGCAGAGCTCCGTGGCTGGCCCGCTTCCGACCACCCCAGCTCCACCCGAACGCCGCCCGAGGTTCTTCTCCACTTCCTTGTGCTTCCCCACCCCTGGCCCCTCACCGCCGGCGACCGCCGCCGCCGGAAACACGGCTGCCGCCGGCTCCTCTGTTCCCAAATCCAGCCAAGGGCCCAATTGCGAGCCCCCAATTCTTTCCAGGGTCCCCGGTGCTAGTTTCCAGGGGCCTATCTGTAATATTTTGCTTCAGCTCTAGTTTTCAAATCAGTGAACTTCTAAATTCCATAGAAATTTGTAGGAAATCCATAAAAATGCAAAACTAGATTTGTTTGAATCCTTAAGTCAAAATCTACAAGTTTTATGTTGTGATCATGAGCTGAATGTGTTTGGATTGTGATCTTGGTTAAATATTAGGAAATGAGTGTTTTATTTGTATCTCATGTTATATGCATGTGCTGCAGTTGAAATTTGAATCATAGGATGTGTGTCTCAAGTAGAGGTTTATATAAAATTTGTAGATCTAGTGCTGATGCCTAGGTAAGGATTTTAAATACCTTTGTGATATGTTGCTTGAATCTCTAATATTTATTCTAGAATGATCCTGTTAGAATTTATGGTTAAATCTTTTACAGTAATTTCTGCTTTGTAGAATTTAATCCATGATAAAATTTTCAGAATCAGTAGTACTGCCTAACTTAAGCTATGAATTTATGTTTTAGTTCTAAGGTTAATTAATTTGTGCTAGATCCAATTCGTGAAAAATGATGAAAATATTCTGGGGAGTTAATCTAAGGTAGTATAGTATTTCCATGAAGTTTCATAGATAAATCTTCTCTGAAACTCAAGTTATTAATATAGTTTGATGGGTTGTTTTCAGTTTTGTTTATTCTTGTGACTATGTTTCTTTTAGAGATAAATTATAAAAACATTACAGTAGCTTAGTTGTGGATCAATCAGTACCTAGTAAAACTTTCAACCCTAGTATTGCAGTGGTTTGATCTATAAAAATGAGTTATATTTTGCACCTGATTTACTTACCATATTTACCCTAATTTAGTTGATGCATAAAATATACTGGAAAACTTAATATAAGTTTGTTTTTGATAACTCCTTGTATCCTAATATTGATGGTATTAGAATCCATTGCTAACTTAGGACTTGTCTAATTAATCAAAAGCTATAATTCTTCATTTGTAATAATCTAAGTTCTTTTAAGAAATAAATTAGCTGGTTTTGCAAAATTAATAGTGATGTTTAATATAATTAGTCTGGTTGTGTAGGGTAAAATGGTCTATGTTGAATCTGTGTAGCATGATAATTTTAATGCCAAACTTTGTCTGTAGATTAGTAGTTGTTAGTTATAAATCATATCTATTAGGTTAAAATGAAACCAGCCCTAGTTATTTTACATAGTTAAACCTGTTGTTTAGTGTAGCTAATTAAGTTAGTCTATACTCGATAAATGACTGCCCAGTAGAAGAGTGAATGATATATTTGGTAAATAGAATGTTCTTTGTTTTGCATTGTTGATAAGTTTGATAGTCTTAGCTCATATTTTTGTGGTAGATCTGTGTAATATTTAGTAACCCTTTTACATGAAAGCTCATGCCCTGCTATCGCGACCTTGTCCTTGTCTGGTTTGCAATCTTTTAGGGCCCCTTTCTATATCAAAATGCTTAGTTACCCTCTCTGTCAACATATTTCTATCGGCCGATTCATCGGCTGAGATATTTGGCCACACACCCCTCAGCTATACACCCATAGAACACACCCCTATCGGCCACATGCCTTTTGGCTGCGCGTCTATAGAACACCCATCGGCTATATGCCTACCCACCACACGCCCTCTTTAGCTACATATCTATCGGCACAAGCCCATCAGCCACATCCTTTTTAGTCTAGTTCCATGCTTGTGGTCTCATCAGCCTAGTCCGATATTAGTGTTCTATTCCACCTGGTTCTTGTAGCGAGTTCGGTTTAAATGACCCCATCAGCTGTACGTCAATTGATTGTTGTACTGACGTAATCAAGCCGATACAACCACACCTAGTTAGCTAGGATAACACTTAAGCACATCTTAGTTAGGCACAGTCAGTGCAAAGTAGGACAATCAGCTACATGGCTGATATGCCCCAGTAGATATAGGAGAACATTAAGGATGAAAACCGGCTACACAGCTGACCCACCAATCAGCTGAATACACCGAGACACAGACCGTACGGATACATAGTTCAACTAGTCTACCAATGCACCATCGGCTAGTTACTCGCACTAATCAACTAGCTATGCCGATACATCACTCGACTAGTTCTACCCGATGTGTAAATCGGCTTATGTGCCGATGCACTAAATCGGCTAGTATGCCGATTCACAGATCGACCAGTACACGTACACAAATCGGCTCAGCCGATGTTCACTAATTAGCTAATTTTGCTAAAACATGGATCGGCTATGACGATACACACGCGATCGGCTAGATACACCGATACTCACACAGATTAGTTAAGACACAGCTGCTTTAGGAAACACCCCTCTTCTAAAATAATCGATACCTTCGTCGATCAATTAGGAAGTCGATGCACCTATCAATCGGCTACACGGCCAAAGTACACAACCCTAGATCAGTAAGATAGCATAGTCGACACGCCTCTATTAGGCACAACTAAGGCACATCAATCGGCTAAACCTGATGCACCCTCATCGACTAAGGCAAGCCAATGCACCAACCAATCAGCTAAACAAAAACATGCTGATAACTAGATCCAATCAGCAAGATCCTTCCTTGTTCTATCCTTGAAGCACTGTACCTTTGATATTCCTATCCATATCAGCCAATTTGACCCCAAGTGAACTCAAATCGGCTAATCTCTTCTGCTCATATACAAAGACCGCTCCTGCTGATTTCTCTTCCAAACAAAAATCAGCAGATTTCCTAAAACTGTGTAGCCGATTGATAGGTCCCTTCTTTACCAATTCTATCAGCTGAACCCCTATTGTGAAGCGTCCCCTCATCCAAGGTGACTTAAATGTGATATAAACATTAGTCCCAGGAGGCTGATACACATTTATTACATCAGATGGTACATTACCGTACAAACCTCCGAGGAGGCGGACACTCGATACAGACGATAATCAGTAATAAAACAGCTATGGTGATACACCAAAGCACGACCCACATGGGATCCAGCTCGGGCTCAGAGTAACACACTAGTAGAAGCATCTTGCGGAGGGCTAACACCACAGGCAAGGTTGGGTGCGGACGCAACCTCTATTCAACGTCTTCAACAACGAAGTCCGGGTCTTCCTCTGAAGAAAACCACAAATATATATCGGGTGAGTACAAAGGTACTCAACAAGTCCAACCACACCCGCGGAGGGGAAATAATAAAGATCATGCACGGGTATATCAAGGATGAGGCTAGGGTTCATTTGTGATAAAGCGTGGTTTTACACATGCAAGGGTTCATTTAATAAAAGAGTTTTCTCAAGACATTTTTATAGTAATCGAATAATAAGTGGGGTTGATCCTACACAAAGGATCCTAGTTTTACTGCTACCGGACTCCACGTCCACAGTAGCTTACTGCACAACTGCCGGGCACTTTCAAAACAACTCACGCCACAAAACCAACTATCCCAAGATATCTATTGAAGTGACCATGCTGTAACGCGTCCAATACCGTGGACACGGCTATTCGAATAGATTTTTCACTCTGCAGAGGTGGTACACTTTACCCACAAGTAGGGTACCGCACTACGAACACCTTAATGTCGTGGCGGATCCTAACAAAGCCATTACCCACCTTAGCTGAATCTAACTAGCCAACGCGGAAGCTACCATGGGGTTAATGACCTATCAACAAGGTCATAACCGGGACATAACTCACACAGATCATATTCCTTCTCCATGGTCTCCCGTTGCTCACCCGCTCTCCTTTTGGCTAGCAGAACAACTAGTGGGGTTCATGCTAAGCCATTGCCCACACAACGGTCGAGTGGTTGTACGAGAAATGGGTTAGGCAAGATGACACTTCAGTTCATCCTTATATTGACCAGACGGACATCTCCTGACCATGCTCAACCACAAAGGTACCAGCACACTAGTGGCATTTCACATAGAAAACGCCGTCCATCTCATCAGACTATATCTTTCCTTTATTTTCCCAAAATCCCGTTTTATCTTTTAAAACACTCGTACCCTTATTTTTGGTAAAGGCTTGTGGTCATGGTTCAAAATATAATAAAGGGAATAACAGGTAACAAGCACCTCTAGCAGTAGCTAATGTCTTGCAGAGCAATTCCTCGGTCATCAAGGGATGGTCATAACAATCAGGGGGTGGCTATCCAACCATGTCTTGCAATAAAATGATGCATTTTATAAAACAGGCCAATAGGTTGCGTTTGTAACACTGGGATAAATATGCATCAAAGGATGGGATTGGACTTGCCATTCACAAAGCCTTCCGGGAAGTCCTGATCGAGGTACTGTCCTTCAGGTTCGGGCTCGCGGTACTGGCCCTCGGGCTCTTGCTCGCAGTACTGCTCGTCGACGGGTTCTCCCTTGGTCACTTCGTGATCTACGGCGCACCCAAACAAACATACAATAAAGAAAAAGAATTAAAGGTTTTATCTTCGAGCCCGAATCAGGGATAACTTAAGAAACAGTGGTAGAAAGAATATTTTTGGGAGATTTCTTGATGGCATGGCCGACATTATGTTAGGAATGGCGTGATAAAGTTTCGGGGCAAACGGAAGGTTTTTGGCGCATGAAATAATAGGCCGAACGGGGTTTAGGGAATGAATAAGGGTCCAAGGGCCTATTTGTAATTACTGTTGGGAGGGGAGGGCTTGATTAGAATTTTTGGGGATACCTAGGGTACTCTGAAAAGGGTCAAGGGCTTATCCGTAATTATTTTGTGTAGTGGAAGGGTTCATTTCCTAAATAGAGCGAACATGGGGTTTATTTGGAAAAAGGGATTTGTGGCAGAACCAACCTGAATTATACCGACTCAAGTACGCGAGTCCTCACTGGAGGGCTACCTCGTACTTCAAACGGTATAATACTATTGGTCTGTCGGGTAACGTCCCGATAAACCACCGAACTCAGGATCCAACAAGGTACCTCACACGAAGGTGAGTCCAGAGATATAATGCCAAAATATCTTACACCACAGGCAGTTATATTACAAAAATGTACAAAGCAGCATTAGCTCCCACGGAGGAGAGATTATTACAAGACAGGTTTTAGTTTTTAGACAAAGCAGCGGAGTTTGAAAAGCGTAGTCATTATACACGTCGTCATTACAGATATTATGCTAGCCCTGGCATAATATCACTCAGCGGAATCTGTGTTGGCCGGGGACGGATCCCATTCCACGGACCAACCATCAGGCAAAGGGTAGGGCCACGGTGTAATGAAAGCTGGCTCATCAGGAGGATTACCTGGAGTAAATCAACAAAAGCAAGGCTGAGTATACTAATACTCAGCAAGACTTACCCGGAGATGGGTATACCTTAGCCCATAACTAAACTCATGATGGCTTTTAGCTTTAGGTAGAGTTTTCAGCTGAAAAGCAACAAAGAGTAGATCCTTAATTTCAACTTTTAGCTTTCAGATTCTAGTTGATTAACCATTCTAGGTAAGCACCTATAACTATTCAAACATGGTAGAATCTTTACTCAAACATCATCTTTGATAATCACATAATTACTCTTGTTACTCTATGTGGCAAAGGGAATAAGCAGTCTCATACATCGTGAAAGGCGGACGATTCTGAATCGAGATTCAACCCTTGCAAGGTAAACCTAACACACACGCTTGGAACACCAAAGGGTCGTTCCGAAGCAACCGTTTGCCTTTCATTCCGACTCGTGGATCAATGCCACCACAAGCGACTGCAGGTCATACGCACTTCCAAAGTGCAGGACGTACGTCTGTAGCGCGACTACAAAACCCGTACTCCTGGTTGCCTAGCAACACGTCTGCCTACACGTCGAACAAAGTAACCAAAAGAAGCAAATACATGTGGTGGGTGGTATGTCCACTCCTCGGGCCGATTGGTTACTAGGCTTACCGCTTACCATATTTCACGGCATGTGGCTAGTACTTTCAAACGCTTAACCACCGCTACCACACACTGCGACCTTATCAAATTCATCAAAACAGACGGGGTATCATCTTGACCATGATACCTCATAGAACTCCCATCCGTCATCCTTATAGTGATAACAGGAATGTAAACATTACAACTCCTATATATCGCGCGAGTGATAGAAAATCACTCGACTTCTACCGGTCCTATAAGCAGAGCAGCTATTCGGACTCAAGTTCTAGTGTTCAATACATTGGTTCCTGGAATTATGCAACTAAGGTTTACAAACAACTCCTAAAAACTTAATGCATAAAGATATACGTAAATAGTATAGGTTGCAGTGTAATAAAGTAGGGGTTATGTCCGGGGCTTGCCTTCGCTGGTGGGGTTGGGGTTAGTCAAATTTATATCTTCCGAACCTTGGTTCGGGGCTTCAGAGAAATCCACGATGAGATTCCCGGAGTCTTCAGAATAACCTCCTTCTTGATCCGGAATCAGCTGATAGTCCCTGTCAGCGAGAGTGGTCGAGTCTACATGATATGCAAGATGAAGTTTAATGGATGCATACATTTGTATTTCAATTCACGATAAAGTTGCAATTCCATGTAAAGGATGTTATATTTCGATAAATAACTTAGTTACCCTGTACTGGGCAGTCATTTATCGAGCATTATATGTTTTATCTAAACCCATTAAACAACAGGGTTAGTTACACTACATACCTAACTAGTGGCATGGAGCAACCATTGGGGTGATTCCTAAATATATGTAAAGGCTTTATACGATGACGACACTAATTATTTATATTAATTTTAAGTTACAATTATACTATAGATCAATTATATTATATCCAATTTATTTAATACCTAATTCGTAGTTGAAAACTTAATAATAGGTGGCAATAATACAAAACAGAACTTTAATATATTTTTCATGATTTTTTTAAACCATTAACATATATGAAAAATTAATTATGTAAGATGAACTATATACTATTTCTATTTAAACTTGTACATTAAGGAACTAATATTAGAATACTAAGATAATTATTTTTCTTCAATTCTACATGTTAAAAGAAAATTATCATCACTGGTTTTACCATTTTATCATTTTTCTATGAATTACTATGCATTTTCTAAGCCTACAAGCAATTAAATTTGATATTTAGATTAGATCATCAAAAATTCGAAAACTGAAGTTGACCCCTTAAGCAAAGTTGCAGACCTTTATCTAAAGATTCCAACAAAATTTAGTTTACAATTTTATGATTTTTCCTTGAAGAGATATAGCATTTCTAAGTTGGCAGCAATATTTACATAAGGAGGTCCCTCGGCACTATTCATCTGAGTCTACTCCTTTGCACAAACCCCCCTGGACTTCTATTCCTTCTAACCCGAGGTCCTTAGACTGGGAACCGAAGCAGAGCAAGGCGGGGCGGCCGTGTTCCGGCGACGATGATCACCGGCGGCGAGGTCCAAGGTCAGGGAAAAGCTCAGGGTCCTACTGTGGTCTAGTTGCACTACTTGTCGTGGACGGGGATGGCCGGAATGGTGAAGTTCGACTTGAGCCCGAGGTGACGGCGGAGGGGTCACCGTCGACGGCGGAACTCCGGTGGCGAACGTCGACAAGTAACCTGCGCACGAGAACCACTGAGTCGTGGGGAACGTGTACGTGCCATCAATTGTATGAACACATGCTAGATTGATGGGACTCGACGGAGACCGATGCGGCGGCGGCGAGGAAGAACGCCGGTGAGCGTCGGAAAGGCACGGTGGTGCACTAGAGGGCCAATGGATGGGTCGTACAGCTTCAGGGTGATGATGTGGTACTGGCTAGGGGGTTGTGGTGGTGTGGGAGTACCTGGAGCGAGCTGCCCACGGTGGAGGCCGAAGGCGGCGGCGGCGGCGCTCGTCGGGGACAAAACTTCAGTAGAAATTGAGGAAGAACAATGGGTCGTCGAGCACGAGCAAGTCACGGGAAAGCTTGTGTAGGCGTTGATTGAGGCGGAGGAGGTCCGGTGTGGGCTGCCCACGGGCGTGCTGTGCGCGGCCGGAGCGGAGGAAGACGGCGGCGAGGAAATGCGGCTCGGTTCCTCGGAATTGGGCTCTGGAAGTAACAGAATAGGCTGTGTGTGTTGAAGTGGTGCTGTTGCGCGCGAGAGGGAGGAGGTTATGGCGCTGCAGTGAGCTGTCCACGACGGCAAGGAGGTGGCGGCCGGAGATAGCTGGGATATCGTGGCGCGCGCGCGTGCGGCCAGGAAGGGAGAGGAAAACGGCCGGAACCGAGGGAAGGTGACGCGTGGATGGTGTAGCAGCTGGAGGTGGAGCTCTGGAGGTCTGCGCTGGCGGTGAACGGCGGTGGCAGGGCGGAGCAGAAGGGGGAAGCGGCGGGTCAGAGGAAGACGAAGCAGACTGGAGTCAGAAGGACTAGTTTGTGATTTCTAAAAAATTCAGGGACTCCTCTGTAAACTAAAATTTTCCCACTGCTACAAAGGTCAAATGAAAAAGTGTTCAACATGAAAGTTGTAGAGTTTTTCAAACTCTACAACTTTGCTTTAGGGCTTAGGTTCAGAAACTCAAAGTTTACAGCTATTTGGATTACATTTTGAAATAAGATGGAATTTAAATTAATTTGTCTTTGCCCACCTAATTTTGATCAAACTTTGGGCATGTTTACAAATTTTCTGACCTGTCATGATTACTTGTATTTTTACACATTAACCCTTAAGCAAATTTGAATTTGACTTTTATATTCCAACCATTTCATAAGTAACCCTTATATTTGTTTTAATTTCATATAAATCCTTAGTTTTATACAAAGTCTATTTCTCTTAGATTTTTAACTTCATATTTGTACTTTTCTTTGCTATAGTCAATTGAATTTGACATTTAAGAATATTTTCACACAATTGTACACAAGAACTTATAAAATTCATACTTTACAAATACACCCTTAGTGCTTTGTACTAATCCTACTATACATACCACACACTAATACCTAGAGTCTAAATTCTAGTTACAGGAATGTTACAGCCTTCCCCCCTTAAAAAGAATCTCGTCCCGAGATTCTAAAGCTGAGCAGAAACGGATGATTAAATTTGGGGATTGGCTTGAAGAAAATCTGGGAAATTCCGTTGAAGATAAGACTCAGTTTCCCAAGTCGCTTCTTCTTCGGTGTGATGATCCCATAAAACTTTGTACATCTTAACTGCCCTTCTTCTGGTGAGTCTTTCCTTGATATCCAGGATTCGAAGAGGTTGTTCGATGTATGAGAGATTGGTTTCAATCTCAATGGCGCATGTCTCAACAATTTCCGTGGGTACTTTGACACACTTCTTAAGTTGAGAAACATGAAATACATCATGAATAGCAGCCAATTGAGATGGAAGGCGGAGTTTATATGCTACTGGCCCACAAACATTAAGAATTTCGAAGGGTCCGACGTATCGAGGTGCTAACTTCCCCTTAATGCCGAAACGTTGGACACCTTTGGTAGGAGATACTCGGAGATAGACAAAATCTCCTACTTGAAATTGCAGAGGCTTCCTCCTCTTATCTGCGTAGCTCTTTTGTCTGGACTGAGCGGTCTTAAGATTAGATTGGATAATCTTAACCTTATCTTCGGCTTCAATGACTAGGTCTGGTCCGAAGATTTTACGTTCACCGGTCTCAGACCAACTCAAAGGAGTTCGAGATCTGCGACCATATAACGCTTCGAAAGGAGCCATTTGAAGACTAGCTTGATAACTGTTGTTATAAGCAAATTCAGCTAGAGCAAGGCACTTGTCCCAACTTGTACCATAGTGAATAATACAAGCTCGGAGCATGTCTTCAAGGATTTGGTTAACTCGCTCAGTCTGCCCATCAGTCTGGGGATGATACGCAGAGCTTTGCATCAATTTGGTCCCTAGAGCTGATTGCAATTGCTCCCAAAATCGTGTGATAAATTGGGGCCCTCGATCAGAGATGATAGTTTTTGGAACCCCATGTAATCGAACGATTTGGTCCAGATAGATTCGGCATACCTTTTAGCAGAGTAAGTGGTATGCACAGGGAGAAAATGAGCTGTTTTCGTGAGTCTATCAATGATCACCCATATGGAGTCATGCTTTTGAGATGTGTTGGGAAGACCGACAATGAAATCCATGCTAATGTCTTCCCATTTCCATGACGGTATGGGTAATGGCTGAAGCGTACCAGAGGCTTTTAAATGGCTAGCTTTAACTCTCTGGCATGTATCACACTCGGATACATATTTGGCAATTTCTCTCTTCATTCTGGTCCACCAAAAATGTTGCCGAAGATCTTGATACATCTTGGTCTACCAGGGTGAATAGAGAATTTGGACAAATGTGCTTCGTCGAGGATTTGCTTACGAAGTTGATGATCCTTAGGCACAACAATACGATCGTTGAACCATAGGACTCCTTGATGATCAGTATGAAAACACCGATATTTAGCTTCTCCAAGAGATAGCTTGGATTTAATAATCTTGATACCCTCATCATAGAGCTGAGACATGATAATTTTATCTCGAAGGGTAGACTCAATAGATAGCTGATTCAGACTACCTTGAGGAATGATCTCTAAATTGAGTTCCCGCATTTGATTGCAAAGAGTGTCACGGAAAGTTGCTACGGATAAACAGTGACAGTGTGCTTTGCGGCTAAGTGCATCCGCAACCACATTGGCTTTGCCTGGATGATAGTGTACTCAAGGTCGTAGTCTTTAATCAATTCTAACCAACGCCTTTGCCTCATATTTAGATCAGCTTGGGTGAAGATATATTTGAGGCTCTTATGGTCAGTGTAAATATTACACTTAGCACCCATAAGATGATGTCTCCAAATCTTGAGAGCATGGATAACTGCGGCTAATTCAAGATCGTGCGTTGGATAGTTTTGCTCATGAGTCCGAAGTGCTCGAGATGCATAAGCAATAACCCGGTTGTTTTGCATAAGAACACAACCAAGGCCAATTCCAGAAGCATCACAGTAGACATCAAAAGGCTGGGTATTATCCGGCTGAGCTAGTACTGGAGCTGTCGTCAGAAGTTTTCTCAAGGTGTGAAATGCTTCCTCACACCTATCATCCCAACGGAACTTAACTTCTTTCTTAAGTAGCTCAGTCATTGGTTTGGCTATCTTCGAGAAATCCAAATGAATCGGCGATAATATCCCGCCAATCCAAGGAAACTTCGGATTTGATGGACTGAAGTTGGAGGTTTCCAGTCCATAACCTCTTGGACTTTGGTTGGATCAACCGATATGCCTTGACTAGAGATAGTATGTCCTAGAAATTTTACACTATCTAGCCAGAATTCACATTTGAGAATTTGGCATAAAGGTGATGATCACGTAGTCGTTGAAGAACGACTCGTAGATGATTAGCATGGTCTTCATTAGTCTTGGAGTATATTAAAATGTCGTCAATGAAGACCACGACAAATTTGTCTAACTCCGGCATGAATACTGAATTCATGAGATACATGAAGTATGCCGGTGCATTAGTAAGTCCAAATGACATAACCAGATATTCATAAAGTCCATATCTGGTCGAGAAGGCCGTTTTTGGAATATCACAAGGCCTAATCTTGATCTGATGATAACCAGAGCGTAAGTCAATCTTGGAAAAGACCTTAGCTCCGGCTAGTTGATCGAACAAGATATCAATGCGGGGAAGAGGATACTTATTTTTAATAGTAACCGCATTGAGTGGACGGTAATCGACACATAGCCTCAGACTATCGTCTTTCTTCTTGACAAAGAGAGCAGAACAACCCCAAGGTGAAGCACTTGGACGTATATACCCCTTATCAAGAAGATCTTGAAGCTGAATTTTCAGTTCTGCTAATTCATTTGGAGGCATGCGATACGGCCTCTTTGAAATAGGAGCAATGCCCGGTTGAAGTTCAATGATGAACTCGATGTCTCTATCTGGGGGCATTCCAGGCAAGTCGTCTGGAAAGACATCGGGATATTCACATACTATCGGAATATCCTTGACTTTGATATCTGTGATAGCATATGTGCAAGGGTGTAGACATTCTGGCGAAGGCAGAATAAGAGTAATGGCCCCACAATATGGTGAATCAATTTCGATAACTCGGGAAGATATATCTAACCGGACTCGATGTTTAGTCATCCAATTTGTCCCAAGTATAATATCAATACCCTCCAAACTTAGTAAAATCAAATCAGTTTTGATTTCAATGTTACCTAACTGAATTGGCACATATCTACTTATTCGGTTGGAAGTGATATTTCCTCCAGGGGTAGTGATCATATATGACCCCTGGATAGGACAAGAATCAAGTCCTAGTCGGGTACCACAGTTGTTACTAATAAAGCTATGTGTTGCTCCAGAATCAAATAAAGTAACAACTGGTTTGTGGTGAATAGAAAATGTACCCGACATGACGGGAGCTCCATCTGGAAGTTCTGTCAAAGTGGTGAAGTTAATCCGTCCTTGCCGGACTTGCATCACCGGCTTCTTGCCCTTATTCTGGTTACCCTGGGTAGAACCTTGTCCTGGATTAGGTTTCTTGGGCCGCGGACAATCCCGGATGAAATGATCCGCACTTCCGCAATTGAAACAGCGATAGTTGCTGCCTCTCTGTGGTACTTGTTGAACATTTGGCCGTGGGCCAGATGGTTGTGCTTGTTGCGGAGGAACGGGAGGTTTATACCTTCCCTGCTGTGGGGGCGGCCTGAAAACCAATCGGCCTGTTGGGGCATTCCGCTGCGGTGCTCTGAATGGTGTATTGGGAACAACTCGATACCTCGGTGATTGAGCACTCGAGGGTCAAGTAGGAGTCTTCCGCTTTTTCTCGGCATAATGCGCCACGATGCAATCTTCTTGAGTTAAAGCCATATTAACCAGCTCGCTGAAAGTATTTGCCTTTACAAGGTTCAGGCGTTCCTTGAGCTTGGTATTAAGGCCTCGACAAAAACGATCTTGTTTCTTGGCATCATTATCTGCATGATATCCCGCATATTGGCACAGATGATTGAAATTCTGTGCGTACTGCAGAACTGTATTGGCACCTTGAGTAAGAGCCAGGAACTCATTAAGTTTTCGTTCCAATAGTCCTGCGGGAATATAATGTGCTCGAAAGGCGACCCGGAATTCATCCCATGTGATGACATGCCCTGCAGGTTGCATGGCATAGAAATTGTCCCACCAGATTCGAGCAGCACCACGAAGTTGTTGAGCAGCAAAGGAAGCTTTGCTAGAGTCCGCACAAGGTATGGTCAGGAGAGCGAACTTTGATTCAATAATATGGAGCCAGGCATCGGCATCCAATGGTTCTTCCGCCTTACTGAAGAAAGGCGGCTGGGTACTAAGAAAATCTTGGTAACTAGCCACAGGAGGATTGCGATCATCACGGCCTCCTCGGAATTGATGCTGCTGGTTTTGCTGGGCTTGTACCAGCAGGTTGAGCAGCTCCGTTTGCCGAGCCATGACTTCGGCAAGGTTGGGAGGAGGTGGTGGCGGTTGTTGGGAACCGCTGGCCTGATCAGCCCGGAAACCTTCCGGGGTTCCACGTGTGGCTCCAACCATCTGAAACAAAGGAGATGTCCATCATTAACCATATAGCCTTACTCCCAATTTCAGAAGATATAAACAAAGCACATACTCCATTCAATCATCTCATTTCAGAATCATAAGGATAATGAACAGGATGATAAAACAGGAAACTTATATTACAATATTGGTTCTTTTGTTTTCCGCATCGTACATCCGAAAGATCTCTACGCAGGCCATCTATGTTACAACAATTGGCATGAGATCTAGCTAAGTTACATACTCCTTAAGTTATTACACTCCTCATAGGTTACATCTAGATAGTCGACGATTTGCTAAACTAAAAATCGTCGAAGTTGCCTACAGAGGATTGACTGCCAGAAGAAGAGTGATGGGGACTAAGAACTGGATCCCCATGCTCAGAGTCAATCTCTGAAACACCCTCAATCTCTTCTGGGTCTTCTTCTTCTTCAGGAATTATGGGTATAGCATGAAGTATCGGTTGCTGCTGCAATTCCTCAATGTGAGCCTGAGCATCATCAGCCACAAGTATCAGATCATGAATTTGTGCCTGTAGGAACTCAATAACAATGTCACGCTGAGTGATAATATGATCACTCTCATTGATCTGATCTTCACGATGGAGGATTGTCTCATCTCTTGCTGCAATAATTTCATCCTTCTGAGTCACCAAAGCTTGTAATTCATCTATTTGGGTCACCTGATGGTCAGCATTCCGATAGTGACTTTGAGCCACACCAGTTATCTGATTCACACCGTGACGCAGTAGAATCTGGTAGTGATGTTGCACATCCATGAACCTGGTAAGGATACGGACGGTTTCTTCAGCCAGATCTCCTAGCATATGACCAAGATGCTCTGTCCGAAAATTCCATTCCGAATTATCAGGGTCAATGGTAGGAAATAACCCAATAGGATATGCGGCAACTTCAATTGGATGTTGATTGCAGAAGAGTTTGATAGCTTCTAAAGCAGCAGTTTCAAGAGTATCCACTAGACGATATCCAACCACTTCCACTTCTATGGGAGGCCATAAGGAGCGGAAAGGGTGTTGAGGAATTATCATCTTAACCCTGCAGCGGGAAACTCCTTCTTCACGATACTCTACCCCATCATACAGAGGAGGCTCTGTATAATGAAACATATTCAAGGATTCCCACAAAAGACGAGGAAACCCTTCCCAATGTAAACCATTGGTGTGAAAGTGCCCCTCCTGATCCCAAAAGGTATTAGCAGGAGCAGCCATCTACGACAACAATGCAAATGGTAAGATATTTTTACCCTGTTGAGAAAATTTACAAGGTAAAATGGATTAAGATAGCTAATTCTGATAACAGCAAAAGCTGGAAATCAGATGGATGCCTAAGATACCCAACTAAAGATTCTTACTTACCCAAATTAAGAAATACCAACATGTTGCCTATTTCTTAGGAAGCATCAATTTAAGCATTCAATTTAGTTGATTAATGGATTATGCATGCACGCACTAATCGTCCTCTCAACCAGAAATAATTGCCAAGTAATCTTGGTCTTACGTGGTTAGTTACGGTGGCACAATATAATTACGTCTCTCACTATTAACTAGTCGGTAAACCCTATCCGTCCTAGTTTCGTATTCGTGGTTAGTGTACCTGCAGAAAACCACAATATATATAACCAATGAACCTTTCATGCCAGCATGTCATGAAAGCGTCCCCATTCATTACTGCTCACTATAGAAACAGCATCTGTACAATTTCCGCCGTACAGACAACGTTAACATACGTTATCGAGATAACGTATTCACGGGGGTACCGCAATATGCGGGGGTATGAACAGCGATCGCCATACCCTGCGCCGAACCATATACTCCCAATGTAGTCAACCGAGGTTGGTACATTGGCAGCATCTCAAGTAGGCCACTGCTTGAGAAACAGCGTTCGGTTCGCATCACCGACAGGAAGGCCAAGCTCCCTCAGTTGGCTGAGGATCCTTACCTTCTTACCTCATGGTCGAAGATGTCGTTTCATAAAGTAAAGTTGAATTGTGCAAGAAATTTAGGTTTCAACAGAAAAGTAATGCTGGAAGTCAGAGTTATATATATATATATGTTACAGCCACCTCTAATTCCCTTAATAACATTACCCTAGGGCTTACGTACTATACATAATCCTTAACGAATCCAACTTACCTTTAGCAAAATACTTTGTTGGTCAAATTTTATATCGAAAGTATGTTTAAGGCACTTTATATCTCCAGTGTACCTTGTTAGCTCTGATACCAGCTGTGGCAGAACCAACTTGAATTATACCGACTCAAGTACGCGAGTCCTCACTGGAGGGCTACCTCGTACTTCAAACGGTATAATACTATTGGTCTGTCGGGTAACGTCCCGATAAACCACCGAACTCAAGATCCAACAAGGTACCTCACACGAAGGTGAGTCCAGAGATATAATGCCAAAATATCTTACACCACAGGCAGTTATATTACAAAAATGTACAAAGCAGCATTAGCTCCCACGGAGGAGAGATTATTACAAGATAGGTTTTAGTTTTTAGACAAAGCAGCGGAGTTTGAAAAGCGTAGTCATTATACACGTCATCATTACAGATATTATGCTAGCCCTGGTATAATATCACTCGGCGGAATCTGAGTTGGCCGGGGACGGATCCCATTCCACGGACCAACCATCAGGCAAAGGGTAGGGCCACGGTGTAATGAAAGCTGGCTCATCAGGAGGATTACCTGGAGTAATCAACAAAAGCAAGGCTGAGTATACTAATACTCAGCAAGACTTACCCGGAGATGGGTATACCTTAGCCCATAACTAAACTCATGATGGCTTTTAGCTTTAGGTAGAGTTTTCAGCTGAAAAGCAACAAAGAGTAGATCCTTAATTTCAACTTTTAGCTTTCAGATTCTAGTTGATTAACCATTCTAGGTAAGCACCTATAACTATTCAAACATGGTAGAATCTTTACTCAAACATCATCTTTGATAATCACATAATTACTCTTGTTACTCTATGTGGCAAAGGGAATAAGCAGTCTCATAGATCATGAGAGGCGGACGATTCTGAATCGAGATTCAACCCTTGCAAGGTAAACCTAACACACACGCTTGGAACACCAAAGGGTCGTTCCGAAGCAACCGTTTGCCTTTCATTCCGACTCGTGGATCAGTGCCACCACAAGCGACTGCAGGTCATACGCACTTCCAAAGTGCAGGACGTACGTCTGTAGCGCGACTACAAAACCCGTACTCCTGGTTGCCCAGCAACACGTCTGCCTACACGTCGAACAAAGTAACCAAAAGAAGCAAATACATGTGGTGGGTGGTATGTCCACTCCTCGGGCCGATTGGTTACTAGGCTTACCGCTTACCATATTTCACGGCATGTGGCTAGTACTTTCAAACGCTTAACCACCGCTACCACACACTGCGACCTTATCAAATTCATCAAAACAGACGGGGTATCATCTTGATCATCATACCTCATAGAACTCCCGTCCGTCATCCTTATAGTGATAACAGGAATGTAAACATTACAACTCCTATGTATCGCGCGAGTGACAGAAAATCACTCGACTTCTACCGGTCCTATAAGCAGAGCAGCTATTCGGACTCAAGTTCTAGTGTTCAATACATTGGTTCCTGGAATTATGCAACTAAGGTTTACAAACAACTCCTAAGAACTTAATGCATAAAGATATACATAAATAGTATAGGTTGCAGTGTAATAAAGTAGGGGTTATGTCCGGGGCTTGCCTTCGCTGGTGGGGTTGGGGTTAGTCAAATTTATATCTTCTGAACCTTGGTTCGGGGCTTCAGAGAAATCCGCGACGAGATTCCCGGAGTCTTCAGAATAACCTCCTTCTTGATCCGGAATCAGCTGATAGTCCCCGTCAGCGAGAGTGGTCGAGTCTACATGATATGCAAGATGAAGTTTAATGGATGCATACATTTGTATTTCAATTCACGATAAAGTTGCAATTCCATGTAAAGGATGTTATATTTCGATAAATAACTTAGTTACCCTATACTGGGCAGTCATTTATCGAGCATTATATGTTTTATCTAAACCCATTAAACAACAGGGTTAGTTACACTACATACCTAACTAGTGGCATGGAGCAACAATTGGGGTGATTCCTAAATATATGTAAAGGCTTTATACAATGACTACACTAGTTATTTATATTAATTTTAAGTTACAATTATATTATAGATCAATTATACTATTTCTATTTAAACTTGTACATTAAGGAACTAATATTAGAATAGTAAGATAATTATTTTTCTTCAATTCTACATGTTAAAAGAAAATTATCATCACTGGTTTTACCATTTTATCATTTTTCTATGAATTACTATGCATTTTCTAAGCCTACAAGAAATTAAATTTGATATTTAGATTAGATCATCAAACATTCAAAAACTGAAGTTGACCCCTTAAGAAAAGTTGCAGACCTTTATCTAAAGATTCCAACAAAATTTAGTTTACAATTTTATGATTTTTCCTTGAAGAGATATAGCATTTCTAAGTTGGCAGCAATATTTACATAAGGAGGTCCCTCTGCACTATTCATCTGAGTCTACTCCTTTGCACAAACCCCCCTGGACTTCTATTCCTTCTAACCCGAGGTCCTTAGACTGGGAACCGAAGCAGAGCAAGGCGGGGCGGCCGTGTTCCGGCGACGATGATCACCGGCGGCGAGGTCCAAGGTCAGGGAAAAGCTCAGAGTCTTACTGTGGTCTAGTTGCACTACTTGTCGTGGACGGGGATGGCCGGAATGGTGAAGTTCGACTTGAGCCCGAGGTGACGGCGGAGGGGTCACCATCGACGGCGGAGCTTCGGTGGCGAACGTCGGCAAGTAACCTGCGCACGAGAACCAGTGAGTCGTGGGGAACGTGTACGTGCCATCAATTGGATGAACACATGCTGGATCGATGGGACTCGACGGAGACCGATGCGGCGGCAGCGAGGAAGAACGCCGGCGAGCGTCGGAAAGGCACTGTGGTGCACTAGAGGGCCAATGGATGGGTCATACAACTTCAGGGTGATGATGTGGTGCTGGCTAGGGGGTCGTGGTGGTGTGGGAGTACCTGGAGCGAGCTGCCCACAGTGGAGGCCGAAGGCGGCGCTCGTCGGGGACAAAACTTCAGTACAAATTGAGGAAGAACAATGGGTCGTCGAGCACGAGCAAGTCACGGGAAAGCTTGTGTAGGCGTTGATTGAGGCGGAGGAGGTCCGGTGTGGGCTGCCCACGGGCGTGCTGTGCGCGGCCGGAGCGGAGGAAGACGGCGGCGAGGAAATGCGGCTCGGTTCCTCGGAATTGGGCTCTGGAAGTAACAAAATAGGCTGTGTGTGTTGAAGTGGTGCTGTTGCGTGCGAGAGGGAGGAGGTTATGGCGCTGCAGTGAGCTGTCCACGACGGCAAGTGTGACAGTTCATGTATTTGCAATGCTAGGCAAATATTTTGTTAGTGTGAAATATGTGTTTGTTTGTATAAAGCTTATGTGTGTTTATGTGAAACTTTTGAAAATTTAAAAGTACAAGTAAAAAGGGTATTTTTGTAATTACAGAAAAACCTAGGGTTGTTTTTGTAAAATGTATTTGGATGAAGGTAATTTCAAAATGAGTAAAAGATGGTTTTGTAAACATGCTTTTCTTATTTTATCCCTTGTAAAAATATATATTTATTTATCCAAAAGTTTCATTTGAAATGTGTATGTTGAAGTGTGTAAAAATTTTAGGTAAAGTGGTGAAAATAAGGGTGTTTATGTAATTTTATAAAAGTACAAGTCCTTTTACGCAAATATTTGATTTACAAAAGTAACTTTAAGAGTTACTCAGGACTAAAGTGTAAAAGTGCAAGTCGTCATGACATGTCTATCCAATCATTATGATGAGTCTATCCCGTCACTATGACATGTCATAAATTCTTGCATTTAGGTCCTGAATATTTTAAAATTACACTCTTAGGACAACAGTAATTCAAATCCAACTTTTGCTCAAAATTTCACGTGCAAAGATGCGAGTTTTGAGTTTTTGAACTTGAGCCCTAAAGCAATGTTGTAGAGTTTGAAAAACTCTCCAACTTTCGTTTTGGGCATTTCTTCATTCGGATTTTAAATCAACGGGAAATTTTGTTTTACAACCAGGCCCCTGCAGTTTTCTATATTTGCGCATAGGTCCTTGGGGAAAACTGTTCCTCCTTCTCCTCCTCTGTTTCCTTATCCTGACGCTTCCCTTCTGTTCTTATCTCCACCGGCGGCATCCTTGTTTTGGCCCTGTCCTTATCTCCTCCACCTCTCTTTTTCCTCCTCCTCTAGCTTGGGCAGCCACGGCAGCAGGGCAAGGCGGCGCCACAGGTGCAGAGCAAGGCAGGCCCGAGCGGCAAGCGGCCAGGACGGGCGCTGCACGGGTAAGCCGGCGGCTGGCGACGCAAGCGGGCTTGGGCGGAGGCCGGCCCAGGACGGCGCGGGAGCACGCAGCCCAGGCGCGGCTCAGGCGGCCGGCCGCAGGAGGGCGAGCGGCGGCTCGGCTGGGCGCCGGGGCAGCGAGCGCACAGGAGGGCGAGCGGCAGCTCGTGGGCGCGGCGGCTCGGCGAGCGCGACGCAGGAGCGGCGGCGCGCGGATGGCAGGCGTAGCGCCGAGCCGAGCGAGTGGTGGCGGGCGACTCAGGCTAGTCGCGGCTCGGGCGCGGGCGCTAGCGGGCGCTAGTGCGCGTGCGCGGAGGGGCCGGATGCGGCGCTGGTTCGGCGCGCGGGTGAGAGGAGCGAGCGGAGGCGGCCTGGGCAGAACGGTGGGTGGCGCGGCGCAGGAGGCAGGCCAGCAGGCGGCGCGTGCGTTGCGGGGATTGGAGCGCAGCAGCGGGTGCGGGTGGCTGGCGTTGGTGACCCGAACAGCTGGAGCGGCGGCGAGCAGTGGGTCACAGCGCGGCGGATCCAGGTGACGTGGCGACGCGTGCGTGAGCTGAGCGGCCCGGCGTGGGAGCGCGGTGGCGCCAGAGCGAGGCGGCCGTGGGTGCGCGCGGCTTGGGAGGAGCACTGGCGGAGCAGAACGCGCGAACGGCTCAAGCGTGAGTTGATGCGATGTGACGTAGGCGAGTTGGCGTCAGTCGAGCACGGGAGCTGGAACGGCATGGTTCAGGCGGTGCAGGAGCTCGCGTGCTGGAGAGCCGGTGTAGGCGCTGGAGCGGCAGGAACGTGGGCGGCACCGAGCGAGTGGCGCGAGCATGCGCGCGGCGACGTGCGGGAGTTGGCGGTGTGGGCAGCTGTTGAGCGACCGGAGCAGAGCAGGCCTATGGGCATGAGCAGGTGATACTGGAGTACGACATGCCGAGCAACGGCACGCGCAGGAGGAGTTACGGTGGAGGGTTTCTGCGCGAGATGTGGGAGCACGGTGACATCGGCCCTAGCTACGCCACGGAAATATCTGATGACGCAAGAGTGGCCGTGTCGAGGACGCGAGCTCGCTCGCTCGCGAGATGTGCGAGGGGCGGCGAGCCAGAAGAAAGGATGGCGAAGCAAAAGCGATGGTTATAGCGCAGCGAATTCGGAAGGAGTAGTCGTACAGCGGCCAGGTGATCAGGGCAGAAGTAACGCGGCGCGGGTTCGACGCGCAGCGTATGACCGGCGGCGGTGGTAGACCGGTTCTGAGGGCGTCACAGCGGATGGAGAGGACGGCGGAGTTACAGAACCCGGGGGTCTGAGCGAAGTTGAGCCAGCGCGTTCGCGAGTGCGAGCGGAAGCGTTCTACCGGTGGCCGACTCAGCTCGTGAGCAGGAAAACCCTAGGGTTCACGGAGAAGTCAGTATAGCGAACCCATTCGGCTCCATCGTCTCATCCCATAAGTCCACGACGTCCAGCAACTCCTATTCCTCGTCGATCGCCGAGCAAGACCACAACACCTCAAGAAAGCTCGTGAACCCTCTCATCGAGCTCTTCCCATCGCCAATCTTGTTCGCCACGGAAAATCACTTTCCGTCTGTTCTTCTCCACAACCAAGGTCTGCCCTAATTCTTTGAATCTTTCTAATGCCGGCGATTCCTTTGCCGGAATATCGTCGTTAACTTCCTGTTATCGGTTTTCCCGAACCAGGGACTTGATTGCTATGTTTTAGAAAGTTCTAGGGTGTTCTTTGTAAAATTTCCAAAACTTTCAGCACTTCAAATCTATGAACTTCTACATTTCATAGATTTCCGTAGGAAGTTCATAAAAATGTAAAATCAGTTCTGTTTGAACCCTTAGGTCAAAATCTACGAGTTTCATGTTGTGATCTTAAGTGAAAGTCTTTGATGTGTGGTCTAGGTCAAATGTTAAGGAATGAATGTTTTGTTGTGCTTTATATTGTATGCATGTGTTTTAGCTGAAAGATAAATCATAGGATGTATGTTTCAAGTGGAAAAGTATGGTAATTAGTTAATACATCACACAAACGCTCATATGCCTGCCATCAAGACATTGTTCTTGTCTTGATTGCAACCTTCTTAAGACCCTTTTTCGTATAAGGATTCCTGTTAGTCCATGTGTATCTGCTGCTTAGCTAATACGTCTCGACAGCTATGCTTCAGTGTCAGGTTTTCAACCCAACCGCTAAACATCCGTTTCCTTTGAGTTTAGAATACTTCTGTGTAACAGTTATCAGCCGATGCATTTCTTTTGGTATGCTTCTACCATCGGCTGGTTAACTGATACGATTGTTATCTTTCTAGTATCGGCTATTGCCGATACAATTCTTTTGTTCTGTCCTACATCGACTGCACAGAGACGATGTATCGAAAAGACACCCACAATCTTAGGGTTCTTGCTATCGGCCGATCCAAGCCGATTCTAGTCGTTTTCCGTATCGGTCAAACACGGCCGATCGATCCTTAGTTTTCCCACCCTTATCTATACACTTCTATCAGTCGATTTATCAACTGAAAAATCGGCTACATATCTATCGGTTCTATACCCTTAACCATACCCCATCGGCTATACGTCACTCAATAGTTGTGCTGACGTAATCGAGTCGATACAACCACACTTAGTTACCTAGATAACACCTAAGCACATCTCAGTTAAGACAACTACTTTAGGAATCATCCTTCTGCCAAGGTAATTGATGATTTCATCGATCACCTAGGAAACCGACGCACTCATCAATCAGCTAAACCCTCGTTGTTTCCAATCGGCTCTGTTGTAATCTTCAACGAGTAGCCGATTCTAGTTAGTTGCCCCCTAAAGCTCTGTCTAGGTTTAGTTCAGATCTTTTTGGTTGTTATGTGAATAGTGTGTTAGATAAGTGCTGGATTGTAACTTTGTTGTGAAATAAAATAGTTTTGTGTGCACGCTTGAATGTAATGTTGCATTACATGTAGATACGACTACTTCGGCAACGATACCTACGAGATTTCCCCGGAGTCTACGAAGGATGTTCCTGAAGATCAAGTGAACGTCACCAAGGGATTAACTGAAGTCCCGAACCAAAGTTCGGAAGATATTGACATTTCTGACTTCAGCCCCACCAGTAAAGGCAAGCCTCGGACATATCCCACTACTTTATTTACATTGCAATCTATGTCTATCTATATTATATCTTGCATTAAGTCTAGGAATTGAAGTGAAACCCTAGATGCATGAATCCTAGAAATCCAATGTAATGCTCCCGAGTCCTTATCGGATAGATGCTCCGCTAATAGGACCGGTAGAAGTCGAGTGATTTCCTGTCACTCGCGCGATATAGGAGTTGCATGTTTACATTTCTGCAATCACTATAAGGATGACGGATAGGGTCATGTGCTGCATCATGACCTGAAGTTTTACCCTGTCTGTTTTGTTAAAAATTGATAAGGTCGATCCATGTGGTAGTGGTGGCTAAGTTTTTGAAAGTACTAGCCACATACCGCGAAATATGGTAAGCGGTAAGCCTAGTACCCGAATGGCCCGGCAAATGGACTTGTCTCCACCACTCGACTTTTATTTTATGTTTACACGCACCGACGTGTGGGAGTACGTTCTGCAAGGCAGACAGGAATACGGGTTTTGTAGTCGCGCTACAGACGTATGTCCTGCACACATTGGGTGTGCGTACGGTCCTGCAGTCGCTTGTGGTGGCCCTGATCCATAACCCGGAATATGAGGGAAACGGTTGCTTCGGAAACCCCTGTTGGTATTCCAAGCGTGTGTGTTAGGTTTACCTTGCAAGGTTAAATTCGATTCGAATCGTCCGCCTCTCACGAGGATTGAGATTGCTTATCCCTTTTACCACATTGAGTAAGAAGTGGAACTAATGATGGATAATCTTGATGGATGATAATCACTACCTTGCTTGCTTAGTGTAGGTGCTAATCTAGAATAAATACTCAACTAGAAGATGAAAGCTAAAACTTGAAAGTAGTTCATACTCTTTGTTGCTTTTCAGCTAAAAATAAACCTAGAGCCTCTACAATGCTTGCATGAGTCTAGTTATGGGCTAAAGTATACCCAATCCCGGGTAAGCCTTACTGAGTATTAGTATACTCAGCCTTGCTAGTTTTATGTTTTTCAGATAAAGCCTTTGAAGATACTACTCTTCCCTGTCTTGGCCCTATGCTCTTCCAGAAGATTGGTCCGTGGAAAGGGATCCGTCCTCGGCCAATACTGATGATCTCGAGTGATGTCGTGCCCGGGCTTAGCATGACATCCGTCTTGACGACGTGTTGTAATCGTCGCGTATGTTTTCCGCTGCCAAAAACCATAGCTTTAATGGTTGGTAATCTTTTCTCTAGATTTGAAACTTCATACTTCTTTTGGAAACTCTTGTAATGTAATTCTCTGTAATGTAAAATGTGATGGTGATTGTATCTCTGGACTCACCTTCGTGTGAGGTAACCTTATTTGATCCTGTGTATCGGTGGTTTATCGGGACGTTACCCGACAGGCCAAGGGATTATACCGTTTGAAGCACGTTGGAGCCCTCTGGGGTGAACTCGCGTACTTGAGCCGGTATAATTCAGGTTGGTTCTGCCACAGCAAGGAGGTGGCGGCCGGAGATAGCTCGGGATATCGTGGCGCGCGCGCGTGCGGCCAGGAAGGGAGAGGAAAACGGCCGGAACCGAGGGAAAGTGACGCGTGGATGGTGTAGCAGCTGGAGGTGGAGCTCTGGAGGTCTGCGCCGGCGGTGAACGGCGGTGGCAGGGCGGAGCAGAAGGGGGAAGCGGCGCGGTCAGAGGAAGACGAAGCAGACTGGAGTCAGAAGGACTAGTTTGTGATTTCTAAAAAGTTCAGGGACTCCTCTGTAAACTAAAATTTTCCCACTGCTACAAAGGTCAAATGAAAAAGTGTTCAACATGAAAGTTGTAGAGTTTTTCAAACTCTACAACTTTGCTTTAGGGCTTGGGTTCAGAAACTCAAAGTTTACAGCTATTTGGATTACATTTTGAAATAAGATGGAATTTAAATTAATTTGTCTTTGCCCACCTAATTTTGATCAAACTTTGGGCATGTTTACAAATTTTCTGACCTGTCATGATTACTTGTATTTTTACACATTAACCCTTAAGCAAATTTGAATTTGACTTTTATATTCCAACCATTTCATAAGTAACCCTTATATTTGTTTTAATTTCATATAAATCCTTAGTTTTATACAAAGTCTATTTCTCTTAGATTTTTAACTTCATATTTGTACTTTTCTTTGCTATAGTCAATTGAATTTGACATTTAAGAATATTTTCACACAATTGTACACAAGAACTTATAAAATTCATACTTTACAAATACACCCTTAGTGCTTTGTACTAATCCTACTATACATACCACACACTAATACCTAGAGTCTAAATTCTAGTTACAGGAATGTTACACTTTTCCCTGGCCCAAACCGACCCCAAGGCCCAGCCCTCCCATCTCCTTTCCCTCCTTTCCCCCGCATGGGCCGCCGAGGCCTAGCTCCCTCAGCGCAGCCCAGCTCCCTCTCTCCCTCTCTCCCTCTCTCTGACCAAGCGGGCCCACTGGTCAGACTCCTCCCCTTCCTCGCGCCCCCTCCTCTGTTTTTCCCCTCCGCCGGTCCGGCCGCCCTGCCGCTGACCGTGGCCCCGCGCCACCGCACCCCGGGCCCTCTTCCCCGTGCCACATCCAGTCCGAGCCGCGCGTCGGTTCCATCCCCCGCCTGGGTTCTTCTAGAAGCGCACCGCGCTCGGATCGGGACGGGCCGCAACGATCCTGTGAGGATCGGGAGCTCCGTTGCTCGGTTGATCCCCACACCGAGGCGGCCATCCCCCCCCTCTTCTTATCTGCAGCTACCCTCGGGCCACCCTAAGCCGCCGCAAACCTCCAGCACACCCGAGCCCGAGCCTCTACGCCGGATTTGACCCGACATTGCCGCAAGTGAGGTCGGTCCGCCGCCGCCGTCGTCGACCATCGCCCTCCGCCGCGCCTCCGGCCAAATTCCAGCCCCGGTGAGCATCCCCTCGTCCCCAGGATCGTGTTGCGCTGATCAGGAGCCCGGAGACCCTCGGCAGCTGCTCCTCCCACGGACCCCTATCGCCTCCGTCGCCTGCCCGCCGTCGAGGTCACCACGCCGTCGCGTTCCAGCCTGTTCTGAACTTTGGTGAGCACCACATCTCTCCCCCAAACCTTTAGCGCTAGCTATCGCAGTTTGTAGACCACCGTAGGCTCGGGAACGCGCGCGCACCGGCAAGCTCTGCTGACCCGAGGCGTCCATGCCGTGGCGCGAGCTGTAGCAACCCCCGCAGACTTGCGCCAACTGCCCAGATGGATTACACGTGCCGCCAGCATCCTCCAGGGCTTGACCTTGTCTCAGATGGAGCCCAAACGGTCACGTTTGCCCAGCGCCGGCGAAGCGCCGCCGCGGGAACCGAGCTCCGGCGACCCAGCGCCGCCACCTCGCGTCCCTTTGTCCCGGGCCGTCCGATCCGCTACTAACGCCTAGGATTAGATTGGGAACTTGTTGATCAGGACCGTGTGATCGAGATCCGAGCGTCTGAGTTCGCGCGTACCGGTTCGGGTTAAGTGTGAGGCAGAGCCGTCAGATCTGAGTTGAACGGTTTGGATTGAATCCGGTTAAGTCAGCGGCTGATCCGTTAGATCTAGATCCTACGGCTGTTAGGCACGCGTACCGCTTCGCGAGATGGATCTAATCTGGACCGTAGAAGTTAGATCCAGTGGCCCAGAACAGCGCATACCCCTTCAGCCCGTTTCTTTTGCTAAAGAGCCCCTGTCCTTTTGAGGAATCAACCCGCAGTACCCTTTAGTTCAAAAGTAATTGCGGTTAAGTCCTGTTTTATGCTTTTAGGCCCCTGAGCTTCCTGGAATTAGTACCCGCCGTCCAGCCCTAGGGTTTTAGCCAGCTAGCCCCCGTGTCTAGGGTTTAATTACGTTTAGGTCCCTTAGTTTTTGCACAGAAACCCCTGGTTTTCCTATTTTCTTACAGAAAGGTCCCTGGACCTTGTTTTAGCCCCAGATTTCGCGTTTTAGCTCCGTTTTAGGTGATTCTCGCGCTCATGCGATCGTTGTAACACGTAGAATAGTTCTAGCATAGATTTGTGTGCTGTTCCTATGTAATGTTGTACTGTTTCTTATATTTTGTCCTCGTTTGCATGTATGTGTATGTGCTGGACCATGTTTTGGCGTTGCGATCGTGAGTAGACGCGGAGCCATTGGACTAGTACCAGGAGCCGCCATCTTCTGAGCAGTTTGAGCAGCAGCAGGAGAGTTTCGAGGAAGGCAAGTACAACATGAACCTCCTATCACTTTTAAATACATTCTTCATACTGCATTTTAATTCTGTACGCCTATAAGGACTTTCCTAGCCACTTTATATTCTATATATATATATATATACCTTGGGTTGCATTTTGGTTAGTTGTGCTAGGTGCTGCGCTCTCACACACCTCGGTGCTTTTTAATTAATTTGATTAATGGTTCTATGCAATTTAATCCCGAGAGTGGCCCTCTGTGCTGTGTGCTTGAGTGACTCACGTCTCCGTAAAAGATGTTTTGTTAGAAACTTGGTTTAGGGGGCCAGCACGGTGCTTAGTGCTTGGTTGGCCACTCTCCATAAGGACCGGTTCATAGAGCGACAATCTGGGACAACCGCGCAACCACAAGACTGGAATGGGACAGTCTTGACTTACTAATTAGGTCGTGTTGGTTCAGGAGTAACTTACCTGCGTGGGCAAGAGGGGTGGTAAGCTTCAATGGTCCCTGCTCCTCCGGCTTGGTCTGTGCTGTGTGTCTTGTACCCCCGGAGGTGGGCCCCATCGTCGCTGATCCAGAATACTTAGCGGTTACACCTTACTAACGTGATCCTTTGTAACGGTCTCGTAGCGTGCTTGCTAGCCATCTCACCTAAGGAAGTGTGATGAACAACTAGTGTAGCTTACGACTTGTGGGTAAAGTTGTGCAACCTCTCGAGAGTGTAAAACTGATATATTAGCTGTGCTCACAGTCATGAGCGGCCCGGATCCTCCTTTTGATTAGTGGGGTTATCAACCTTTGGTTAGGGAGATTCCCCGGGTGGTTTTGGTTTGGATAGTTCTCAGTAGTTCTTAATTAATATTGATTAATTTATTATGCAATCGGGTTTATGGTAATTCATCCACTTGTAGTAAATAGCTCTAATAAAATTTGCCAAGACTAAAAGCTAATGCAGTTGAGTCAGCCAACCTAGAGCCTCATAGTTTGTGTTATACTTGTAGAGTACGAGTTTGTACTCACACTTGCCTCTCTACTTTTCTGTTCTCTTGGATATCTTCGACTGTTGTTCAGTGCCCGGCAACGTGGAGGACTACGTCAGCGGCTTCGACGACTTCTAGTCGTTTGTCTCCCAGTCGATGTCCCTGTGGCGCCCTACTCTTCATGAATTCAATTTTACGCTTCTGCAACTCTTGAACCGATTCTTGATTCGGTTGTAATAAAATAATTCATTTACGATTTATAGTATTGTTATTCGTGGTATGTGTTATGATATCTTGATGATGCTGTTGTATATATGCGTGACTTGATCCTGGCGCATATATGATTGCTCGATTTATGTTCTTTATAAATCGGGTGTGACAGGATTGGTATCAGAGCCATATCGACTGTAGGACGAAGCCTAGATAGATCTGGATGAGTATAGGACTTCTCTTCCTTTGCTTTGCTTCCGCAAATATCCTAAAATCATTTCCTGCCTCTATTCCTTGAGTCCTAAGCCCTTTGATTTGCTATCTCTCCTGTCTTTCCTGAGAAATAGCTTGAGTTGTCCGTAGACGTTGGTCTGGGTCGTCTAATCTTATAAGCTATAAATTAGGCTATCCCTATGAAACTATGCTAGAACGAGTGTGTTGGTCGAGTAGTGTGAAAAACTCGACTAAGTTGTGAATATTGAATGCTTGTTATTGTGCAAATGTTTGATTTGGATTTTTGGTTGACTGCATAGTCTAGTAGTTAAACTTGTTCATGCAAATCGATCCTAACCCAACTTGAACTAAATAATAAAATCGAGTTAGAACGTTGGGGGTAAAACCTACATTCTTTTTCTCTCTGTCATATCCTTTCGAAGTTTCATTTCCTCAGCTGCACAAAATCTCGTTCTCATAAAAATTTCGTTTGTTGCAATCAGATGGCGAACACCAGGCGCACCGGTTCCGGTTCTGACCAGCAGGAGCAGAACAACCAGAGTACTGGTCAGCCGTTGCCGATGCCGCCACCACTGACCCCGAAGCAGTTCTTCCAGCTCCAGATGCAGATGATGGCGACCCTGAACAACACCGTTCAGGCTCTGCAGCAGATCCATGCTCAGCCACCGCCTCCACCGCCGCCTCAGCCTCGTGATCGGCGTGCGGATTTCCTGAGAGGTCATCCTCCGACCTTCTCTCACGCCACAGATCCACTCCAGGCGGACGATTGGCTTCGTTTGGTGGAGCACCAGTTGGTTGTTGCATAGTGCGACGACCGAGAGCGGGTTCTGTACGCAGCAGGGCAGCTGCGAGGTTCCGCTCTTGACTGGTGGGAGTCCTACCCGGCTCGGGACCGTGATATTCTCACGTGGGACCAGTTCCATGAACGCTTCAGGAACCACCACATTCCTGAAGGCATCATGAAGATGAAGCAGAAGGAGTTCCATACCCTTAAGCAGGTAAATTTGAATGGAATTCCCTGCAAATTCCTTTTGAGCTTCGATCTATCCTTGATCTCTTTCGCAAGCCTGGCATATTGAGCAATTTCTATCCTTGTTATCCATGTTCGCTATTTCAGGGATCGATGATGGTGACGAAGTATCGTGACCGTTTCCTTCAGCTTGCCCGCTACGCCCCCGCCGACGTCGCCCGTGATAGCGACAAACAGGAGTATTTCAAGGAGGGACTGGATGATCATATCCAGTATGCACTGCTGAACCACCGCTTTGATAGTTTCAACCATCTGGTTGATGCTGCCCTCAACACCGAGCGTAAGCGCCGGGAGATTGAGGATAAGAAGAGGAAGATGGCTCCATACTCATCGGGCAGCAACACTCGTCCCCGATATCAGCATCCTCAGCAGCAGCAGCAGCAGAGGCCACCCCAGCAGTACCAGCAGCGGCAGCAGTTTCCTCCTTGTCCTCAGCAGCAGGCAGGATAGGGTCAGAGGCTTCCAGCGCCTCCGGCTCCACCAGCTCAGAGGCAGGGAGTGCCCACTCCTCCTCCTGGGCAGCAGGCCGCTGCACTTCCTCGAGTGTGCTTCCACTGTGGCGAGCCGGGACACTACGCCAATGTCTGTCCCCGGAAGGCGTAGGCAGGACAGCAGGGGCGTGCAGCACCGCCCAAGGCCCCAGCTCAGGGCAGGGTGAACCACGTGACGGCCGAGTCAGCGGTCGAGGCTCCCAACGTGGTTATTGGTACGTTCATGGTTAATGCCCATCCTGCTACAGTGCGTTTTGATACTGGTGCTACGCATTCTTTCATCACTCAGTCTTTTGTCGAGCATCATGGTATTCCTACTAGCACATTAAAGAGGTGCATGTTAGTATCTTCACCGGGAGGGCAGTTGAGGTCTCATGTCTTCTGTTCCAGAGTCAGTGTGGCCATAAGGGGGTAGAGTTCCGTGCAAATCTGATGGTGCTAGACACCAAGGGCATTGATGTGATCTTAGGGATGGAGACTCTTGCTAAGTGGGGAGTCCGGATAGATTGTGCTCAGAGGACGGTTCTTCTGTCCGCACCGGATGGTCAGGAGGTTACTGTTGGTGCCACAGAGCCTTCTGGATTTCTTCATCAGATGGAGGCTAGACCCACGGATGGTATTCGCGTGGTGTCTGAATTCCCGGATGTCTTTCCGGATGATTTGCCAGGTATGCCGCCTGATCGCAACATTGAGTTTTCTATTGATGTCTTGCCTGGCACAGCTCCTATTGCTAAGCGGCCCTATCGTATGGCACCCGTTGAGCATGAGGAAGTTAAGAAGACTATCGACGAGTTGCTAGCCAAGGGCTATATCCGTCGTAGTTTCTCTCCTTGGGCTTTCCCTGTATTGCTTGTAGAGAAGAAGGATGGCGCAAAGAGAATGTGCGTCGATTATCGGGATCCGAATGCAGTCACTATCAAGAACAAGCATCCATTGCCGCGTATTGAGGATCTTTTCGATCAGCTTCAGGGCGCTTGTGTGTTCTCGAAGATTGATCTGCGTTCGGGTTATCATCAGCTGAAGATTCGTTTCGAGGATATCCCGAAGACGGCATTCTCTTGCAAGTATAACATGAACATCCTACCACTTTTTAATACAATATCATACTGCATTTTAATACTGTATGCCTATAAGGACTTTCCTAGCCACTTTATATCCTATATATATATCCTTGGGGTTGCATTATGGCTAGTTGTGCTAGGTTGCTGCGCTATAACAAACTTGGTCCTTTTTAATTAAATTTGATTAATGGTCTTATGCAACTTAATCCTGAGCGTGGCCCTCTGTGCTGTGTGCTTGAGTGGCTCACGTCTCCGTAAAAGATGTTTTGTTAGAAACTCGGTTTAGGGGGCCAGCACGGTGCTTAGTGCTTGGTTGGCCACTCTCCATAAGGACCGGTTCATAGAGCGACAACCTGGGACAACCGCGCAACCACAAGACTGGAATGGGACGGTCTTGACTTACTAATTAGGTCGTGTTGGTTCGGGAGTAACTTACCTACGTGGGCAAGAGGGGTGGTAAGCTTCAATGGTCCCTGCTCCTCCGGCTTGGTCTGTGCTGTGTGTCTTGTACCCCCGGAGGTGGGCCCGATCGTTGCTGATCCAGAATCCTTAGCGGTTACACCTTACCAACGTGATCCTTTGTAACGGTCTCGTAGTGTGCTTGCTAGCCATCTCACCTAAGGAAGTGTGATGAACAACTAGCGTAGCTCACGACTTGTGGGTAAAGTTGTGCAACCTCTCGAGAGTGTAAAACTGATATGTCAACTGTGCTCACAGTCATGAGCGGCCCAGATCCTCCTTTTGATTAGTGGGGTTATCAACCTTTGATTAGGGAGATTCCCCGGGTGGTTTCGGTTTGGATGGTTCTCAGTAGTTCTTAATTAATATTGATTAATTTATTATGCAATTGGGTTTATGGTAATTCATCCACTTGTAGTAAATAGCTCTAATAAAATTTGCCAAGACTAAAAGCTAATGCAGATGAGTCAGCCAACCTAGAGCCTCATAGTTTGTGTTATACTTGTTGAGTACAAGTTTGTACTCACACTTGCCTCTCTACTTTTCTGTTCTCTTGGATATCTTCGACTGCTGCTCAGTACCAGGCGACGTGGAGGACTACATCGGCGGACTCGACGATTTCTAGGCGTTGTCTCCCAGTTGACGTCCCTGTGGCGCCCTACTCTTCATGTATTTATTTTACGCTTCCGCATTCCTTGAACTGATTCTTGATTCAGTTGTAATAAAGACATTCCTTTTATAATTTATACGCTTTTATTCGTGATATGTGTTGTGATATCTTGATAATCTGTTGTATATATGCGTGACTTGATCCTGGCGCATATATGATTGCTCGATTTACGTTCTTATAAATCGGGTGTGACAACTACCAGAAACAAGAGGATCAAGATGTGCCGTGTTCAGTGGAGTCACCACACGGAGGATGAGGCTAATTGGGAGCGAGAAGATGAGCATAGGAAGACGTATCCCGATCTCTTTGCTAGCTAGCCTATTCGAATCTCGGAACGAGATTCCTGTAAGGGGGGCAGGTTTGTAACACCCTAATGTAATTTTCCCTGATTTTTAAGGAACTTATGCGAGCTTAAATAAAATTTCCAGGTTTTTCTGTAATTTATCATGCATTTAAAGTAATTTTATAACACGAGGAAATAAAATTAATTATAAGGTCAACATGTTTGTGCATTCATGCTGGAGCATTGTTTTCCTTGTGTTGAGTTTATAGGGTTTGAATTTAAATTTATTTGAATTCAAATAGATTTGTTTGAGTAGTTGAGTGTGGGAAAGAAAAAGAAAAGAAGAAGAAAAGAAAAGGGCCCAGCAGCCAGCAGCCCAAACTCCCTCTCTCTCTCCCCCCTCGGGCCCCCTTTCCTCTCCCCTCCCCGCGTGGGCCACGCTTGGCCCAAGTCTTTCTCCCTCTCTCACGGGCTCTCTCTCCTCTCTCTTTTCCCTAGCCCAAACCGACCCCAAGGCCCAGCCCTCCTATCTCCTTTCCCTCCTTTCCCCCGCATGGGCCGCGGAGGCCCAGTTCCCTCAGCGCAGCCTAGCTCCCTCTCTCCCTCTCTCCCTCTCTCTGACCAAGCGGCCCCACTGGTCAGACTCCTCCCCTTCCTCGCGCCCCCTCCTCTGTTTTTCCACTCCGCCGGTCCGGCCGCCCTACCGCTGACCGTGGCCCCACGCCACCGCACCCCGGGCCCTCTTCCCCGCGCCACATCCAGTCCGAGCCGTGCGTCGGTTCCATCCCCCGCCTGGGTTCTTCTAGAAGCGCGCCGCGCTCGGATCGGGACGGGCCGCAACGATCCCGTGAGGATCGGGAGCTCCGTTGCTCGGTTGATCCCCACGCCGAGGCGGCCATCCCCCCCTCTTCTTATCTGCAGCTACCCTCGGGCCACCCTAAGCCGCCGCAAACCTCCAGCACACCCGAGCCCGAGCCTCTACGCCGGATTTGACCCGACATTGCTGCAGGTGAGGTCGGTCCGCCACCGCCGTCGTCGACCATCGCCCTCCGCCGCGCCTCCGGCCAAATTCCAGCCCCGGTGAGCATCCCCTCATCCCTAGGATCGTGTTGCGCTGATCAGGAGCCCGGAGACCCTCGGCAGCTGCTCCTCCCACGGACCCCGATCGCCTCCGTCGCCTGCCCGCCGTCGAGGTCACCACGCCATCGCGTTCCAGACTGTTCTGAACTTTGGTGAGCACCACATATCTCCCCCGAACCTTTAGCGCTAGCTGTCGCGGTTTGTACACCACCGTAGGCTCGGGAACACGTGCGCGCCGGCAAGCTCTGCTGACCCGAGGCGCCCATGCCGTGGCGCGAGCTGTAGCAACCCCCGCAGACTTGCGCCAACTGCCCAGATGGATTACACGTGCAGCCAGCATCCTCCAGGGCTTGACCTCATCTCAGATGGAGCCCGGACGGTCACGTTTGCCCAGCGCCGGCGAAGCGCCGCCGCGGGAGCCGAGCTCCGGCGACCCAGCGCCGCCACCTCGCGTCCCTTTGTCCCGGGCTGTCTGATCCGCTACTAACGCCTAGGATTAGATTGGGAACTTGTTGATCTGGACTGTGTGATCGAGATCCGAGCATCTGAGTTTGCGCGTACCGGTTTGGGTTAAGTGTGAGGCAGAGCCGTCAGATCTGAGTTGAACGGTTTGGATTGAATCCAGTTAAGTCAGTGGCCGATCCGTTAGATCTAGATCCTACGGCTGTTAGGCACGCGTACCGCTTCGTGAGATGGATGTAATCTGGACCGTAGAAGTTAGATCCAGTGGCCCAGAACAGCGCATACCCCTTCAGCCCGTTTATTTTGCTAAAGAGCCCCTGTCCTTTTGAGGAATCAACCCGCAGTACCCTCTAATTCAAAAGTAATTGCGGTTAAGTCCTGTTTTATGCTTTTAGGCCCCTGAGCTTCCTGGAATTAGTACCCGCCGTCCAGCCCTAGGGTTTTAGCCAGCTAGCCCCCGTGTCTAGGGTATAATTACATTTAGGTCCCTTAGTTTTTGCACAGAAACCCCTGGTTTTCCTGTTTTCTTACAGAAAGGTCCCTGGACCTTGTTTTAGCCCAAGATTTCGCGTTTTAGCTCCGTTTTAGGTGATTCTCGCACTCACGCGATCGTTGTAACGCGTAGAATAGTTCTAGCTTAGATTTGTGTGCTGTTCCTATGTAATGTTGTACGGTTTCTTATATTTTATCCTCGTTTGCATATATGTGTATGTGCTGGACCATGTTTTGGCGTTGCGATCGTGAGTAGACACGGAGCCATTAGACCAGTACCAGGAGCCACCATCTTCTGAGCAGTTTGAGCAGCAGCAGGAGAGTTTCGAGGAAGGCAAGTATAACATGAACCTCCTATCACTTTTAAATACATTCTTCATACTTCATTTTAATTCTGTACGCCTATAAGGACTTTCCTAGCCACTTTATATTCTATATATATATACCTTGGGTTGCATTTTGGTTAGTTGTGCTAGGTGCTGCGCTCTCACACACCTCGGTCCTTTTAATTAATTTGATTAATGGTTCTATGCAATTTAATCCTGAGAGTGGCCCTCTGTGCTGTGTGCTTGAGTGGCTCACGTCTCCGTAAAAGATATTTTGTTAGAAACTTGGTTTAGGGGGCCAGCACGGTGCTTAGTCCTTGGTTGGCCACTCTCCATAAGGACCGGTTCATAGAGCGACAATCTGGGACAACCGCGCAACCACAAGACTGGAATGGGACAGTCTTGACTTACTAATTAGGTCGTGTTGGTTCGGGAGTAACTTACCTGCGTGGGCAAGAGGGGTGGTAAGCTTCAATGGTCCCTGCTCCTCCGGCTTGGTCTGTGCTGTGTGTCTTGTACCCACGGAGGTGGGACCCATCGTCGCTGATCCAGAATCCTTAGCGGTTACACCTTACTAACATGATCCTTTGTAACGGTCTCGTAGTGTGCTTACTAGCCATCTCACCTAAGGAAGTGTGATGAACAACTAGCGTAGCTCACGACTTGTGGGTAAAGTTGTGCAACCTCTCGAGAGTGTAAAACTGATATATCAGCTGTGCTCACAGTCATGAACGGCCCGGATCCTCCTTTTGATTAGTGGGGTTATCAACCTTTGGTTAGGGAGATTCCCCGGGTGGTTTTGGTTTGGATGGTTCTCAGTAGTTCTTAATTAATATTGATTAATTTATTATGCAATCGGGTTTATGGTAATTCATCCACTTGTAGTAAATAGCTCTAATAAAATTTGCCAAGACTAAAAGCTAATGCAGTTGAGTCAGCCAACCTAGAGCCTCATAGTTTGTGTTATACTTATTGAGTATGAGTTTGTACTCACACTTGCCTCTCTACTTTTCTGTTCTCTGTGATATCTTCGACTGCTGTTCAGTGCCCGGCAACGTGGAGGACTACGTCAGTGGCTTCGACGACTTCTAGGCGTTTGTCTCCCAGGCGATGTCCCTGTGGCGCCCTACTCTTCATGAATTCAATTTTACGCTTTCGCAACTCTTGAACCGATTCTTGATTCGGTTGTAATAAAATAATTCATTTACGATTTATAGTATTGTTATTCGTGGTATGTGTTATGATATCTTGATGATTCTGTTGTATATATGCGTGACTTGATCCTGGCGCATATATGATTGCTCGATTTATGTTCTTTATAAATCGGGTGTGACATCATGTCAGCTTGAGTAAAGATATATTTGAGGCTCTTATGGTCAGTGTAAATATTACACTTGCCGCCCATAAGATGATGTCTCCAAATCTTGAGAGCGTGAATAACATCTGCTAACTCAAGATCATGGGTTGGATAATTTTTTTCATGATTCCGGAGTGCTCTGGAAGAATAAGCAATAACCCGGTTGTTTTGCATAAGCACACAACCAAGTCCGGTTCCGGAAGCATCACAATAGACATCAAAAGGCTTGGTACTATCTGGCTGAGCTAATACTAGAGCAGTGGTTAGAAGTTTTCTTAGTGTGTGAAATGCTTCTTCACATTTATAATTCCAATGGAATTTTATCTCTTTCTTAAGTAGCTCAGTCATGGGTTTGGCTATTTTGAAAAAGTCTGGAATGAATCGGCGATAATATCCTGCCAATCCAAGGAAACTATGGATTTGATGAACTGAAGTTGGAGGCTTCCAATCCATAACTTCCTGAACTTTGGTTGGATCAACCGATATACCTTCACTGGAGATAGTATGTCCTAAAAATTTCACACTATCGAGCCAGAATTCGCATTTAGAGAATTTGGCATAAAGGCGGTGATCACGTAATCGTTGAAGAATGATACGTAAATGATTGGCATGGTCTTCTTCAGTCTTAGAGTATATCAAGATATCGTCGATAAAAACCACGACAAATTTATCAAGCTCCGGCATGAAGACTGAATTCATAAGATACATGAAGTATGCCGGTGCATTAGTGAGTTCTAAAGACATAACTAGATATTCATAAAGTCCATATATGGTCGAGAAAGCTGTTTTTGGAACATCACTAGGCTTGATTTTGATCTGATGATAACCAGAGCGTAGATCTATCTTTGAAAAGACTTTGGCTCCAGCTAGTTGGTCGAACAAAATATCAATGCGGGGAAGAGGATATTTATTCTTGATAGTGACCGCATTGAGTGGACGATAGTCGACACATAGTCTTAAGCTATTGTCCTTTTTTTTACACAGAGAGTGGGGCATCCCCAAGGTGAAGCACTTGGGCGTATGAAACCTTAGTCAAGAATGTGACAGTTCAATTATTTGTAAGCTAGGCTTATAAATTGTTAGTGTGAAGTATGTGTTTGTTAGTGTAACGCTTGTGTGTGTTATGTGAAATTTTTGAAAATTTAAAAGTGCAAGTAAAAAGGGTATTTTTGTAATTACAGAAAAACCTAGGGTTCTTTTTGCAAAATGTATTTGGATTAGGGTAATTTCAAAATAAGTGAAATATGTTTTTATTACTTTATATCTTGTAAAAGTATATATTTATTCAAAATTTTAATTTGAAATGTGTGTATTGAAGTGTGTAAAAATTTTGGGTAAAGTGGTGAAAAATAAGGATGTTTATGTAATTTTATAAAAGTACAAGTCCTTTTATGCAAGCATTTGATTTACAAAAGTAACTTTCAAAATTTACTCAGGACCAAAATATAAAAAGTGCAAGTCATCATGACATGTCTATCCAACCATTATGACGAGGCTATCCCATCATTATGACATGTCATAAATGCTTGCATTTAGGTCCGACAAAAGCGATTCAAATCCAACTTTTCTTCAAAAATTCACGTGTAAAAATATAAATTTTGAGTTTTTGAACTTGAGCCCTAAAGCAATGTTGTAGAGTTTGAAAAACTCTCCAACTTTCATTTTGGGCATTTCTTCATTTGGATTTTGGATTGATGGGAAATTTTGCTTTACAAACAAGTCCCTGCAGTTTTCTAAATTTGCGCACAAGTCCTTGGAAGAGTCCCACTTCTCCTTCTCAGCTTTCGCTTTCCTGCTGCCCTTCTTTTTCTTCCCACCGGCAGCACAGCCTCGGGCGCTGGGCGGCCCGAGCGAGCGGCAGCGGCCCCAAGCGCTAGCTGCGGCGCGGCTGGCGCAGGGCCGGCGGGCGTGCAGCAGGCGAGCCGGCTCGGGTGGCTCGGGCCCTGCAGCCGGACGCGGGGCGCACGCAGATGCGGACGCCAGCGCGGGGGCCCGAGCGGCGAGCGGCCCACGCGAGCGGAGGCGGGACGCGAGCGCAGCCCCAGGCCAGGCACGTGCAGGTGGAGCGAAGGCTGCGCTGGGTGGGGCCAGCTCGAGCGCGGTGCGGCCGTGCGGGGCACTGGCAGGTGCTCGGGCGGAGCACGCGGCAGGCGTGCAGGCGCTCGGGCGGAGCACGCGGCAGACGTGCGCGGTGCAGCGTGGTTCGGCGTGGCGCCAGAGCTGGGCGCTAGGGCGAGCGAGCAGGTGCGGCAGGTGCGGGCGCAAGCGACAGTGCACGGGCGGCAGCGTGAGCAAGTGCTGAGACGCGGGCGCCAGCAGAGGCAAGCAACGGCGGCGTGCTGGCACAAGGGTGACACAGGAGCAGGAACAGCGCGCGACGGCGTGCGCAGGAGTGTGTGCAGGCAGCACGAGCGCGGTGGAGCAGCAACGCGGGAAGGCGCGGCTGATGGCGGCGCAGGAGGAGTTAAGATGGAAAGCTTCTGCGCGGGATGCGGGAACGCGGTGACCGTATCGAGGACGTAACCAAGGTGTTCGACAAAATGCTAGCCACGGGAAAAGTGAAGCCGAGCCTGCGAAGTAGGAGCGGGTCAAGGATGCACGCGGCTCGGACATGTGCAGATGTGACACGACAAGGCCGAAGGGAGCGCGTGTCCAGAAGCAGGAAGAGGAGGAGTAGTTGCGCGGCGTGCAGATTGACTGTGTGCAGGGAGGTCACGCGCGGTACGGAAGGAGCTACAGTACGGCGGATCCGGGCGGATCCGTACGGGAGCAGCGGGGTCACGCGTGATGGACGTTGGAGGCCGTCGAGGAGAAAGCAGCGGAAGGCACGACCCTGATGCGGCAAATCACAGCCCTCGCGGAGGCAGAGGTGGCAAATATGACGCGCCAAGCTCGGAAAAAGAAGTTGTGCACCGGCACGAGGCGGTCGAGGCGAAAACAGCGTGACGCGGGTTTGACATGCAAAGCAAGACCGGCGACGGTGGTAGGCCGGCCTTGATGGTGTCCCAGCAGGTGAAAAGGGCGACGGAGTTGCAGGAACCGGAGGTCCGAGCGGAATCGAATCGGCGCGTTCGCGAGTGCGAGCGGAAGTGTTTTGCCAGTGGTCGACTCAGCTCGTTTCTGCAGGCGCGTGCGTATGCAAAGCAACCAACCACGCGCAAGCAAATTGGAGGCCGATGGTGTGGAAGCAGAACAGGAGCGGCGGCCTTGCGAATGGTTGTGCAAGTATGCCAGCAGTGCACGCACCGGAGCAGTCAGGTCAAGGAGGGTTTCATCCTGTGCGAGCAGAGGTGTTCGGTCGGCCATGCTTTGGCATCGCATGTGCATGGGCAGAGGAAGTTCAACCCGTGAGCAGGAAAACCCTGAGGTTCGCAAAGGAGTTGGCATAGCGAACCAATCCGGCTCTATCGTCTCGTCCTAGGGGTCCACGACACCCAGCAACTCCTATCTCTCGTCGATCGTCCGAGCAAGACCACAACACCTCAAGAAAGCTCGTGAACCCTCTCATCAAGCTCTTCTCATCGCCAATCTTGTTCACCGCGGGAATTCACTTTCCGCGTGTTCTCCTTCATAACCAAGGCTACCCCAAGGTTTGTCCTGATTCACTGAATCTTCTTAATGCCGGCGATTCCTTTGCTAGGATATCGTCGTTAACTTCCTGTTATCTGTTTTCCCGACCAGGACTAAAATATAAAAAGTGCAAGTCATCATGACATGTCTATCCAACCATTATGATGAGGCTATCCCGTCATTATGACATGTCATAAATGCTAGCATTTAGGTCCGACAAAAGCGATTCAAATCCAACTTTTCTTCAAAAATTCACGTGTAAAAATATAAATTTTTAGTTTTTGAACTTGAGCCCTAAAGCAATGTTGTAAAGTTTGAAAAACTCTCCAACTTTCATTTTGGGCATTTCTTCATTTGGATTTTGGATTGATGGGAAATTTTGCTTTACAAACAAGTCCCTGCAGTTTTCTAAATTTGCACACAAGTCCTTGGAAGAGTCCCACTTCTCGTTCTCAGCTTTCGCTTTCCTGCTGCCCTTCTTTTTCTTCCCACCGGCAGCACAGCCTCGGGCGCTGGGCGGCCCGAGCGAGCGGCAGCGGCCCCAGGCGCTAGCTGCGGCGCGGCTGGCGCAAGGCCGGCGGGCGTGCAGCAGGCGAGCCGGCTCGGGCGGCTCGGGCGCTGCAGGCGGACGCGGGGCGCGCGCAGATGCGGGCGCCAGCGCGGGGGCCCGAGCGGCGAGCGGCCCACGCGAGCGGAGGCGGGACGCGAGCGCGGCCCCAGGCCAGGCACGTAAGGGTGGAGCGGAGGCTGCGCTGGGTGGGGCCAGCTCGAGCGCGGTGCGGCCGTGCGGGGCGATGGCAGGCGCTCGGGCGGAGCACGCGGCAGGCGTGCAGGCGCGGGATGGCGGCAGCTGGGCGGAGCGCGCGGGCAGTAGACGTGCGCGGTGCAGTGTGGTTCGGCGTGGCGCCAGAGCTGGGCGCTAGGGCGAGCGAGCAGGTGCGGCAGGTGCGGGTGCAAGCGACAGTGCACGGGCGGTAGCGTGAGCAAGCACTGAGACGCGGGTGCCAGCAGAGGCAAGCAACGGCGGCGTGCTGGCACATGGGCGACACAGGAGCAGGAACAGCGCGCGACGGCGTGCGCAGGAGTGTGTGCAGGCAGCACGAGCGCGGTGGAGCAGCAACGCGGGAAGGCGCGGCTGATGGCGGCGCAGGACGAGTTAAGATGGAAAGCTTCTGCGCGGGATGCGGGAACGCGGTGACCGTATCGAGGACGTAACCAAGGTGTTCGACAAAATGCTAGCCGCGGGAAAAGTGAAGCCGAGCCTGCGAAGTAGGAGCGGGTCAAGGATGCGCGCGGCTCGGACATGTGCAGATGTGACACGACAAGGCCGAAGGGAGCGCGTGTCCAGCAGCAGGAAGAGGAGGAGCAGTTGCGCGGCGTGCAGAACGACGGTGTGCAGGGAGGTCACGCGCGGTACGGAAGGAGCTACAGTACGGCGGCTCCGGGCGGATCCGTACGGGAGCAGCGGGGTCGCGCGTGATGGACGTTGGAGGCCGTCGAGGAGAAAGCAGCGGAAGGCGCGACCCTGATGCGGCAAATCACAGCCCTCGCGGAGGCAGAGGTGGCAAATATGACGCGCCAAGCTCGGAAAAAGAAGTTGTGCACCAGCACGAGGCGGTCGAGGCGGAAACAGCGTTACGCGGGTTTGACACGCAAAGCAAGACCGGCGACGGTGGTAGGCCGGCCTTGATGGTGTCCCAGCAGGTGAAAAGGGCGACGGAGTTGCAGGAACCGGAGGTCCGAGCGGAATCGAACCGGCGCGTTCGCGAGTGCGAGCGGAAGTGTTTTGCCAGTGGTCGACTCAGCTCGTTTCTGCAGGCGCGTGCGTATGCAAAGCAACCAACCACGCGCAAGCAAATTGGAGGCCGATGGTGTGGAAGCAGAACAGGAGCGGCGGCCTTGCGAATGGTTGTGCAAGTATGCCAGCAGTGCACACACCGGAGCAGTCAGGTCAAGGAGGGTTTCATCCTGTGCGAGCAGAGGTGTTCGGTCGGCCATGCTTTGGCATCGCATGTGCATGGGCAGAGGAAGTTCAACCCGTGAGCAGGAAAACCCTGAGGTTCGCAAAGGAGTTGGCATAGCGAACCAATCCGGCTCTGTCGTCTTGTCCTAGGGGTCCACGACACCCAGCAACTCCTATCTCTCGTCGATCGTCCGAGCAAGACCACAACACCTCAAGAAAGCTCGTGAACCCTCTCATCAAGCTCTTCTCATCGCCAATCTTATTCACCACGGGAATTCACTTTCCGCGTGTTCTCCTTCATAACCAAGGTTACCCCAAGGTTTGCCCTGATTCACTGAATCTTCTTAATGCCGGCGATTCCTTTGCCAGGATATCATCGTTAACTTCCTGTTATCTGTTTTCCCGACCAGGGACTTAATTGCTTCAATTTAGAAAGTTCTAGGGTATTCTCTGTAAAATTTCTAGAGCTTTCTTTATTTTCAAATCAGTGAACTTCTACATTTCATAGAATTTTGTAAGAAGTTCATAAAAGTACAAAATCAGTTTTGTTTGAAACCCTAGGTCAAAATCTACAAGTTTTATGTTGTGATCTTGAATTGAAAGTCTTCGATTTGTGATCTAGGTTGAATACTAGGAAATGAATGCTTTACTTGTACCTTGTATTATATGCATGTGTTATAGCTGAAAAGTAATTATAGGATGTATGTCTTAAGTAGAGATGTGTGACAGTTAGTTAATCCTTTTACACGAGTGCTCATATCCCTACCATCAAGACCTTGTCTTTGTCTTCATTGCCGTTTCCTTAAGGTCCTTTTCTTATAAGGATCCTTGTTAGTTCACGTGCATCTGCTGCTTAGCTTATACATCTCTGCAGCTATGTTTTAGCATCAGCTTTTGGTTCAGCCGCTAAGCATCCGTTTCCTTTGAGTCTATGATATTTCTGTGTAACAACTGTCAGCCGATGCATTTCTTTTGATATGCTTCTACCATCGGCTGATTAGCTGATCCAGTTGTTATCCTTTTAATATCAGCTACTGCCGATACAATTCTTTTGTTCTGTCCTACATTGGCTGCACATAGTCGATGTATCGGAGGTGCTTACACAATCTTAGGACTCTTGCTATCGGCTGATCTAAGCTGATTCTAGTTGTTTTCCATATCGGTCAAATAGGGCCGATCCATCCTTAGTTTTCCCCATCTTCATCCACACACTTCTATCAGCCGATTTATCAACTAAGAAATCGGCTATATACCTATCGGTCACATATCCTCAACCACACTCCAATCGGCTGTACATCACTCAATTGTTGTGCTGACGTAATCAAGCTGATACAACCACACCTAGTTACCCAGGATACCACTTAAGCACATCTCAATTAAGACACAACTGCTTTAGGAATCACCCCTCTGCTGAAGTAATCGATGCTTTCATCGATCAATTAGGGAACCGATGCACCTTTCCATCGGCTAAACCTCTGTTGTTTCCAATCAGCTTTGTTGTAATCTTCAACGAGTAGCCGATTCTAATTAGTTGTCCACCTAAAGCTCTGTTTAAGTTCAGCTTCAAATCTTTTTGGTTGTTATGTGAATAGTGTGTTATATAAGTGCTGGATCGCAACTGTATTGTGAAGTAAGATAGTTTCATATGCACACTTTGAATGTAATGTCGCATTGCATGTAGATACGATTACTTCGGCAACGGTACCTACGAGATCTCCCCGGAGTCTACGGAGGATGTTCCTGAAGACCAAGTGAACGTCACCAAAGAATTAACTGAAGCCCCGAACCAAAGTTCGGAAGATATTGACATTTCTGACTTTAGCCCCACCAGTAAAGGCAAGCCCCGGTGCACATCCCAATATTTCAAGTTATTACAATTTCATTACTATATTATATGTCTTGCATTAGGTCTAGGAGTTGAGATGAAACCCTAGCTGCATAAGATCTTAGGAAACCAATGTATTGTACCCGAGTCCATACCGTTTAGATGCTCTGCTAAATAGGACCGGTAAAAGTCAAGTGATTTCCTGTCACTCGCACGATATAGGAGTTGTAATGTTTACATTCCTGTTCTCACTATAAGGATGACGGACGGGAGTTTTATGAGGTATCATGGTTGAGGTGATACCCCGTCTGTGTTGTTGAAATTGATAAGGTCGTGGTGTGTGCCGATCGGGGTTAAGCGTTTGAAAGTACTAACCACATGCCGTGAGTTTTGGGTAAGCGGTAAGCCTAGTAGCCAATCGGCCCGAGGAGTGGACATACCTCCCACCACTCGTCTTGCTTCTTCTGGTTACTTATGTTCGACATGTGGGAATACGTGTTGCAAGGGCAACCAGGAGTACGGGTTTTGTAGTCGCGCTACAGACGTATGTCCTGCACTTTGGAAGTGCGTATGGTCCTGCAGTCGCTTGTGGTGGATCTGATCCACGAGTCGGAATGAAAGGCAAACGGTTGCTTCGGAACGACCCTTTGGTGTTCCAAGCGTGTGAGTTAGGTTTACCTTGTAAGGTTAAATTCGATTCAGAATCGTCCGCTTCTCACGATGATTGAGACTGCTTGATCCCTTTATCACACAGAGTAACAAGAGCAACTATATCATGAGTAATACTGGTGGTTGAGATAAAGAGCTCTACCTTGCTTGCTTAGTCATAAGTGCTTATCTAGATGGATAATCACATAGAAATTGAAAGCTAAAAGTTGAAAATAAGGATCTACTCTTAGTTGCTTTTCAGCTGAAACTAAACCCAGAACTATTATAAGCCTTCATAAGTCTAGTTATGGGCTAAATTATACCCAATCCCGGGTAAGCCTTGCTGAGTATTAGTATACTCAGCCTTGCTAGCTATATGTTTTGCAGGTAATGTCTGGAAAACCCTACTCTTGCCTGCCTTGGCCCTGTGCTCTTCCAGAAGGTTGGTCCGTGGAATGGGATCCGTTCTCGACCAACATTGGTGATACCGAGAGATGTCGTGCCCGGGCTTAGCATGACATCCGTCTTGACGACGTGCTGTAATCATCGCGTATGTTTTCCGCTGCTAAAAACCATACCTTTAACAGTTTGTAATGTTTTCTCTGAGTTTGAAACTTCGTACTACTTTTGGAAACTCTTGTGATGTATTTCCCTATGATGTAAAATGTGATGGTGATTGTATCTCTGGACTCACCTTCGTGTGAGGTAACCTTATTTGATCCTGTGTATCGGTGGTTTATCGGGACGTTACCCGACAGGCCAAGGGATTATACCGTTTGAAGCACGTTGGAGCCCTCGGGAGTGGACTTGCGTACTTGAGCCGGTATAATTCAGGTTGGTTCTACCACAAAGAAGATCTTGAAGTTGGATTTTTAGCTCGGCCAATTCATTGGGTGGCATTCGATATGGCCTTTTGGAAATAGGAGTTGTGCCAGGTTGGAGCTCAATAATGAACTCGATATCCCAATCTGGTGGTATTCTAGGCAAATCATCTAGAAAGACATCAGGATATTCACAGACTATAGGAATATCTTCTAATTTGATGTCTGTGGTTGCATAAACACACGAGTGGAAATACTCTTGTTGGGGTAGATAGAGGGTAGTGGCTCCATTAGATGGTGAGTCAATCTCAATAACTCGGGAAGAAACATCTAATAACACCTTATGTTCTGTCATCCAATCCATCCCAAGTATGATATCCATACCTTGTAAAGGGAGCAAAACCAAATCAGTTTTTACTACCTTACTACCCAACTGTATCGGTACATGTCTAACCAGTTGATTGGAACCAATCTTTCCCCCAGGGGTAGAGATTATGTATGACTCCTTGGTTTGATAATAGTCAAGTCCCACTCGGGCAACACATTTGTCACTAATGAAGCTATGAGTTGGACCGGAATAAAATAAGATAATAATGGGTTTATAGTTGATAGAAAATGTACCCGTCATTATGGGGGCTCCTTCTGCAAGGGTGGTGAAGTTAATTCGCCCTTGCCGAACTTGCATTACTCGCTTCTTTCCCTTGCCCTAATTGTTCTGATTAGAATTCTGCCCTTGAAGAGGCTTCTTGGGCCGAGGACAGTCTCTGATGAAGTGATCCGCACTCCCGCAGTTGAAACAACGATAAATGTTGCTTCTCTCCTGAATTTGTTGAATATTTGGCCTTGTGCCAAACTGTTGCGGTTGTTGAGGAAGCACTGGAGGTCTATACCCTCTTTGCTGTTGGGGTGGGCGGAAAATGAATCTACCAGGTGGGGCATTCCGCTCCGGCGCTCTGATCTGTGTGTTGGGAATAACACGATACCTCGGTGACTGAACACTCGAGGGTCCCGTAGGGGTCTTTCGTTTCTTCTCGGCACGATGTGCCATGATGCAATCTTCCTAGGTTAGGGCCATATTAACCAACTCACTAAAATTATTAGCCTTAACAAGGTTCAGGCATTCCTTGAGCTTGGTACTGAGGCCACGACGAAAACGATCCTATTTCTTGGCATCATTGTCAGCATGATAGCCTGCATACTGGCACAGATGATTAAAGGTCTATGCATACTGCGTACGGGTGCCTTGGGTGAGGGCTAGGAATTCATTCAACTTCCATTCCATCAGTCCTTCAGGAATATGATGTGCCCTGAAGGCATTCTGAAATTCCTCCCAGGAGATAACATGGCCATCAGGCTGCATGGCACAAAAATTATCCCACCATATGCGGGAAGCACCATGAAGTTGCTAGGCGGCGAAGTGAGCTTTGCTCGAGTCCACACAGGGTATAGTGAGAAGGGCGAACTTCGATTCCATGGTATGAAGCCAGGCATCGGCATCCAAAGGTTCTTCAGCCTTACTGAAAAATGGGGGCTGAGTACTAAGGAAATCCTGATAGCTTGCCACTTGGGGGTTGAGGTCATCATGACCTCCTCGTGATTGCTGGCGGTGCTGGTTCTGTTGTGCCTGCACTAGTAGATTGAGAAGCTTAGTCTGCTGAGCCATAACCTCGGCTAGATTTGGGGGTGGTGGTGGCGGTTGTTGGGAACCGCTAGCCTTGTCTGGCCTGAATCCTTCAGGAGTTCCGTGCGTAGCGCCAACCATTTGAAAAACATGGAAGATGTCCATCACATCAGATTATCCTTGCTTCCATTTTCAGAATATACCGCACAAAGAGAGTATAGCACAACAGACTGACAGATCGATAGATGACTTGAATAGAAACTTGAGTTTATAGATAATAACTGGTGGTCTGTATATTACGTCTTGGTAATCTACCAATTACCATTCAACCATACCTACTCTTGCCACATATAGAACAACAAGTGGCCCTTAGGTCAAGCTAGCTTACACACTCCCTATGTCACACCATGGTACACTAAACACATCTAGGATATCGACGACTGGCTGCCTGTAACACCCTAATGTAATTTTTCCCAAAATTTAAGGAATTTATTTGGGCTTAAATAAAATTTCAGGGTTTTCTCTAATTTATCTTGCATTTAAAGTAATTTTATAACACAAGGAAATAAAATTTGTTATAGGATCAACTTGCTTGTGCATTCACGCTGGAGCATTGTGTTATTGGTGTTGAGTGTATAGGGTTTGAATTCAAATTTATTTGAACTCGAATAGTTTTGTTTGAATGTTTGAGTATAGAAAAGAAAAGGGAAAGAAGAAGGAAAGAAAGCAGCCCAAACCCCTTGGCCCAGCCCAGCTCTCCCTTTCCCCTTCCTTTCTCCTGCATGGGCCACGCCGGCCCACTCACCTCTCCCTCTCTCTCCCCCTCAGCCCCGCGCCTCTCTTCTCTTTTTCCTGGGCCGCAGCACCTCCCTCGGCCCAGTCCAAGCGCCTCCTCGCTTTGCCTTTCCCCCTCTCGCGCGCAGCCCGCCTGGCCCAGCACGAGCACCCTCCCCTGTTTTTCTTCTCTCTCCGACATCCGGGACCCGCACGTCATCTCCCTTCCCCCTTCTCTTTTCCCCTCCCCTGTTTCTTCCCCGCCGGCCCGACCACCGTTGCTGGCCGTGGCCCCGTCCCACCGCACCTTGGGGTCGCACCTCGGCGCCGCACCCTGGCCAAGGTCTGAGCCTCCTCTTCTCTCTCTGGAAGTCCTGCCGCCCGAGCTGTTTTCGCACGAGGCCGGTACGCGCGATCCGTTTTCTCCATGCGCTGAGGTCGTCATCATGACTTCTGCGTCAGCCCAGGGCACGCACGCCCAGCAACCGCCTGCCGCCCTTCATTAGCTCCGCGCACGCTCCTGGAACCTAGACCACCGCAGCACCCGCCCGCGAACCCTCAAGTCACCGCCAAGATCCGTTCCGCCGCATCGAGCTTCGGCTCCGCCGTGGGCCGGTCGATCCACTGCAGCCCTGCCGCCTCAGACCCCCGTAGGAGCTCCGCCCAAGTACCAGGGTCGACCCCCGAGCCGTGCTCGCATCCTCCGCCCCTGCGTTCGCCGGAATTGGACCCGAGCCGTCGCCACCGCAGCGCCCGCCTCTGAGCAATTGCCGGCCACCATTGCCCCCCCGGGCCGTGCTGACCTCTTCCCTAGCTTCGCAGGATCTCCTCGAGCAGCACCGTGGAGCCAGGAGCCTTGAGCAACCCCTCAGCGACCTTCTTCACCGACGCCGTCCGTGCACCGCCGCTCGACGTCGTCGCTGGCCGTCCTGCGCCACTTAGCGGGCCCATCCGAGCCTAGGTGAGCAACCGCTCAGTCCCCTCTTCCTTTTGCGCTGGTCGTCGTGCACCTTAGGGCAACCCCTAGGCGGGGACGCCACGCGCCGGCGAGGCGCCACCGCGGAGACCGAGCTCCGGTGGCCACGCCGCCGCTCCAAGCGCCTGTGACCGAGCTGTGAAATTTGAGCTGCCCGATCGGAAGAGGACGCTCCCGATGAGATCCTAACCCTACCTCATCCTGGCCCTTGAATCCGCATCCAGCAGATCAGATCCTCCAATACCGTTTCGGCCTGGCGATATTGCTAAAGAGCCCTCGGCTTTTCCTGGAATCAACCCGCACTCCGGTGTATTTCAAAAGTAATTATGGTTGGGTCCTGTTTTATGTGCTTAGGCCCCTGAGCTCTTTGGAAATCAAACCCGCCGTCCATGCCCTGAGTTTTTGCGGGTTAGACCCCAGATCTAGCCTTTAATTATGTTTAGGCCCCTAGTTTTTGTGCAGAACTGTGGCAGAACCAACCTGAATTACACCGGTTCAAGTACGCGAGTCCTCTCTGGAGGGCTACCTCGTGCTTCAAACGGTATAATACTATTGGTCTGTCGGGTAACGTCCCGATAAACCACCGAACGCAGGATCCAACAAGGTACCTCACACGAAGGTGAGTCCAGAGATATAAATGCCATTACATTTTACATCACAAGCAGATATATTACAAAAATACACAAAGCATCATCAGTTCCCAGTGAAGGGAGATTATTACAAAACAGGTTTAAGTTTTTAAGCCAAAGCAGCGGAGTTTAAAAGTGTAAATATTGTACACGTTGTTACTACAGATATCATGCTAGCCCTGGCATGATATCACTCGGCGGAATCGGTGTTGGCCGGGGACGGATCCCACTCCACGGACCAACCATCAGGCAAGGGGTAGGGCCACGGTGTAATGAATGCTGGCTCATCAGGGAGATTACCTGAAGTAAATCAACAAAGCAAGGCTGAGTATACTAATACTCAGCAAGACTTACCCGCTCATGGTATACTTAGCCATGTGTCTAGACTTATGCAGGCTTTTCAGGTTTTGGGTAGGGTTTTCTGCTGAAAAGCAACAAAGAGTAGATCTTTAATTCAACTTTTAGTTTTCAGGTTCTAGTTGATTAACCATTCTAGGTAATCACCTATGTCTACTCAAACAAGGTAGAATCTTTAATCAAACATCATCTTCGATAATCACAAAGTTGCTCTTGTTACTCTATGTGGTAAAGGGATCAAGCAGTCTCAACCATCGTGAGAAGCGGATGATTCTGAATCGAATTCAACCTTGCAAGGATAAACCTAACACACACGCTTGGAACACCAAAGGGTCGTTCCGAAGCAACCGTTTGCCTTTCATTCTGACTCGTGGATCAGATCCACCACAAGCGACTGCAGGACCATATGCACTTCCAAAGTGCAGGACGTACGTCTGGAGTGCGACTACAAAACCCGTACTCCTGGTTGCCCAGCAACACGTATTCCTACACGTCGAACAAAGTAACCAAAAGAAGCAAATACATGTGGTGGGGGTATGTCCACTCCTCGGGCCGATTGGTTACTAGGCTTACCGCTTACCATATTTCATGGCATGTGGCTAGTACTTTCAAACGCTTAACCACCGCTACCACACACTGCGGCCTTATCAAGTTCCACGACACAGACGGGGTATCATCTCAACCATGATACCTCACAAAACTCCCGTCCGTCATCCTTATAGTGATAACAGTAATGTAACATTACAATTCCTATATCACGCGAGTGACAGGAAATCACTCGACTTCTACCAGCCCTATAAGCAGAGCAGCTATTCGGACTCAAGTACTAGTGTTCAATACATCGGTTCCTGGAATTATGCAGCTAAGGTTTCCAAACAACTCCTAAGAACTTAATGCATAAAGACATATATAAATAGTATAGTTTGCAGTGTAATAAAGTAGGGTTATGTCCGGGGCTTGCCTTTACTGGTGGGGCTGGGGTTAGTCAAATTAATATCTTCCGAACCTTGGTTCGGGGCTTCAGAGAATTCCGTGACGAGACTTTCGGAATCTTCAGAACAAACTCCTTCTGGTTCCGGAATTAGCTGATAATCTCCGTCAGTGAGAGTGGTCGAGTCTATATGAGATGCAAAGTTACAAGTTATGGAATGCATATACTTTTATGTTAATTCACAATAAAGTTGCAATCCAAACAAAAGAACATTACATTTCGACAATAACCTAACTACCCTGCACTGGGCAGTCATTTATTGAGTATTAATTATTTTATCTAAATACATTAAATAGCTAAGTTAACCCCACTAAGTGTCTAACTAGTGGCATGGGGCAACAGGTTGGGGGTGTTTCTAATAATTACATAAAATAACTTTAGTTATTTGTTATATTAATTACTTACAAGAACCTTAAGTTACTTCTAGTTATATTAGGTCTAATTTGTTTGATACCTAATCCTTGATTGGAAATTTAATAACATGTTACAATATTAAAGAACAGTATCCTAAAATATTGTCATGATTTTTTTTGGAGCATTTAATATCTATAAAAATTTATCATATAATATGAACTATATATTATTTCTAATTAAACTTGTACCTTAAGAAATAATACTTAAATATTGGGATAATTATTTTTCTTCAATTCTATATGCTAAAAGAAAATTAACACAACTGGTTTCAAAATTTTATCATTTTTCTATGAATTAATATGCATTTCTTAAGCCTACATGTAACTAAACTTAACCTTTAAATTATAGCACAAAACATTCAGAAACTGAAGTTTATCCCTTAAGTAAAGTTGTAGATCTTTATCTAGGGATTCCAACAAAATTTAGTTTGTATTTTTATGATTTTCCCCGAATAGATATAGCATTTCTAAGTTGGCAGCACAATTTACACAAGAGGTCCTTCGGTTACCATTTCCCTGAGTCTACTCCTTTGCACAAAACCCCCTAGACTTCTATTTCTTCTAACCCGCAGTCCTTCCCCCGGTCAAGGCAGAGGCATGATGTTGACCGGCTTGCTCCGGCGACGGCGAGCGCCGGCGGTGAGGACAGAGGGGCGGAGAAGCATCTAGGGCCCCTTGAGCACCTGTGCTAGCTCGGAATCGGGGAGAGATGGCTCGGAGTGATGGCGCGACGGAGGCTTGCGGCCGGCGGCGAGGTGGAGCGGTGGGGGCGGTACTCCGAGCGTTTTGGATGACAATGGAAGGGTCGAGAAGCTTCCTGGGGTTGTAAGAAAGCTCGAACCGGGATCAATTTGGGCTAGGGAAGGCCGGGAGAGGGAGCTCCACGGTGAGGCCGAGGCGGCGGCGGCGGCGCTCCGTCGGGAACTGGGTTCCGACCAGAATTAAGGAGCTCTGAGGGCTTGGCGAGTATCAGCAAGGCACGGGGAAGCTACTACGGGGTTCAATGGGTGCGTTGAGCGCTCGGTAAGGGCTGCCCACGGCGACCCGTACTTCACCGAAGAGGAGAAAGAGGCGGCGGAGACAAAAGGGCTAGCAGCGTATGTGGCAAAGGGGAAAAAGAGTGCAAATGAACTCTCTACGCTCTCCTGGTCACGTTGAGTAGAAGAAAGAGGACGGAGGGATAAGCGCGGGACGTGGAAACAGCGGCGACGACGTGGCGGCCGGCGAACCGCTCGGGTCATTATGGCGCGCACGCGAGAGGGCTGCAGGGGAGAGGAAATGGACCGGCAGAGGAAGTAGGCAACGCGTGGGCATGTGCAGAAGCTGGAGGTGGAGCTCGGGGTGCGGCATCGGCGGCGAGCGGCAGCGGCAGGAGCAGAGCAGAGGGGAAGCGGTGGTGCCAGAGGAAGACGAAGCAGGGAGGTGTCAGGGGGACTTGTTTGCAATTCCCAAAAATTTCAGGGACCTTTCTGTAAACTAAAATTTCTCACTGCTACAAAGGCCAAATGAGAAAATGCTCAATATGAAAGTTGTAGATTTTTTCAAATTCTACAACATTGTTTTAGGGTTTAGGTTCAGAAACTCAAAGTTTACAACTTTTTAAATTGCATTTTGAAACAAGGATGGAATTTAAATTAACTTTGTCTTTTCCCTCCTAAGTTTGATCAAATTTTGGACATGTTTGAAATTTGTCTGGTTTGTCATGATTACTTGTAGTTTTACACATTAACCCTTAGGTAAATCTGAATTTTACTTTTACACTTCAATCTATTCACATGTAAACCCTTATACCTTTGTGTTAATTACACATAGGTCCTTAGTTTTATACAAAGTCTATTTCTCTTACGTTTTAATCTAATATTTGTACTTTTCTTCTCTATGGTCATTTGATTTTGACATTTAAGAGCATTTTTACACAATTGCACATAGGGACTTATAACATTCATAATTTACAGATATACCCCTAATTCTCTGTACAAACCATAACATACATACAACTCACTAATACCTAGTGTCCATATTTCTAATTACATGAATGTTACAGCCTTCCCCCCTTAAAAAGAATCTCGTCCCGAGATTCCGAAGCTGAATAGAATCGAATGATTAGATTTGGGGATTGGCTTGAAGGAAGTCTGGGAAATTCCGTTGAAGATAAGACTCAGTTTCCCAAGTCGCTTCTTCCTCGGTGTGATGATCCCATAAGATTTTGTACATCTTAACTGCCCTTCTTCTGGTGGGTCTTTCCTTGGTATCCAGGATTCGAAGAGGTTGTTCGATGTACGATAGATCAGGTTCAATCTCAAGGGCACATGTCTCAACGATTTCCGTGGGTACTTTGACACACTTCTTAAGTTGAGAGACATGGAAGACATCGTGAATAGCAGCCAATTGAGACGGAAGGCGAAGCTTGTAAGCCACTGGGCCACAAACATTGAGAATTTCGAAGGGTCCGATATAACGAGGTGCTAACTTCCCCTTTATGCCGAAATGTTGGACGCCTTTGGTAGGAGATACTCGGAGATAGACAAAATCTCCTACTTGGAATTGCAGAGGTTTCCTCCTCTTATCTGCGTAGCTCTTCTGTCTGGATTGAGTGGTTTTAAGATTAAATTGGATAACCTTAACCTTATCTTCGGCTTCGATGACTAGGTCTGGTCCGAAGATTTTGCGTTCACCGGTCTCTGACCAACTCAAAGGAGTTCGGCATCTTCAACCGTATAACGCTTTGAAAGGAGCCATTTGAAGACTAGCTTGATAACTGTTGTTGTAAGCAAATTCAGCCAGAGCAAGGCACTTGTCCCAACTTGTACTATAGTGAATAATACAAGCTCGGAGCATGTCTTCAAGAATTTGATTGACTTGCTCAGTCTGTCCATCCATTTGAGGATGATACGCAGAACTTCGTATTAATTTGGATCCAAGAGCTGATTGTAACTGTTCCCAGAAGCGTGCAACGAACTGGGATCCTCTATCAAAGATGATAGTTTTAGGAACACCATGCAATCGAACGATTTGGTCCAGATAGACTTCGGCATACTTCTTAGCAGAGTAAGTGGTATGCACAGGAAGGAAATGAGCTGTTTTGGTAAGTCTATCAATAATCACCCATATGGAGTCATGCTTTTGAGATGTGTTGGGAAGACCGACAATAAAATCCATGTTAATGTCTTCCCATTTCCATGACGGAATGGGTAATGGCTGAAGTGTACCAGATGCCTTTAGGTGGCTGGCTTTGACTCTCTGGCAAGTATCACACTCAGATACATATTTGGCAATTTCTCTTTTCATTCTGGTCCACCAAAAATGTTGCCGTAGATCTTGATACATCTTGGTGCTACCAGGATGAATAGAGAACTTAGATAGATGTGCCTCATCAAGGATTTGTTTGCGAAGTGGATGATCTTTAGGCACAACAATGCGATTGTTGAACCATAGGACTCCTTGATGATCAGTGTGAAAGCATTTATATTTGGCTTCTCCCAGAGATAGCTTCGATTTGATGATTTTGATACCCTCATCTTGTAGTTGCGACATGATTATTCTATCTTGAAGAGTAGACTCAATGGATAGTAGATTCAGACTACCTTGAGGAATAATCTCTAAATTGAGCTTTCTCATCTGATGGCAGAGAGTGTTACTGAAAGTTGTTATGGATAAACAATGACAGTGTGCTTTGCGGCTTAGGGCATCCGCAACCACATTAGCTTTGCCTGGATGGTAGTGTACCTCAAGGTCAGCTTGAGTGAAAATATACTTGAGGCTCTTATGGTCAGTGTAGATATTACACTTAGCACCCATAAGATGATGTCTCCAGATCTTGAGAGCATGGATAACTGATGCCAATTCAAGATCATGCGTTGGATAGTTTTGCTCATGAGTCCGAAGTGCTCGGGATGCATAAGCAATAACCCGGTTGTTTTGCATAAGGACACAACCAAGGCCAATTCCGGAAGCATCACAATAGACATCAAATGGTTGAGTGCTATCTGGCTGAGCTAGCACTGGGGCAGTTGTTAAGAGTTTTCTCAAGATGTGAAATGCTTCCTCACACTTATCATTCCAGCAGAACTTAACTTCTTTCTTAAGTAGCTCAGTCATTGGTTTGGCTATCTTGGAGAAGTCTGGAATGAATCGGCGATAATATCCCGCCAATTCTAGGAAACTTCGGATTTGATGGACTGAAGTTGGAGGTTTCCAGTCCATAACCTCCTGGACTTTGGTTGGATCAACCGATATGCCTTTACTAGAGACAGTGTGTCCTAAAAATTTCACACTATCCAGCCAGAATTCACATTTTGAGAATTTGGCATAAAGGTGATGATCACATAGTCGTTGAAGAACGATACGTAAATGATTAGCATGGTCTTCTTTGGTTTTGGAGTATATCAGAATGTCATCAATGAAGACTACAACGAATTTATCGAGTTCTGGCATAAATACGGAATTCATGAGATACATGAAATATGCCGGTGCATTAGTGAGTCCAAATGACATAACCAGATATTCATAAAGTCCATATCTGGTCGAGAAGGCCGTTTTTGGAATGTCACAAGGCCTAATCTTGATCTGATGATAACCAGAGCGTAAGTCAATCTTAGATAAGACCTTAGCTCCGGCTAGCTGATCGAACAAAATGTCAATACGGGGAAGAGGGTACTTATTTTTTATAGTAACCGCATTGAGTGGACGGTAATCGACACATAGCCTCAGGCTATTGTCTTTCTTTTTGACAAAGAGAGCAGAACAACCCCAAGGTGAGGCACTTGGACGTATATAACCCTTATCAAGAAGATCTTGGAGCTGAATTTTCAGTTCTGCTAATTCATTTGGAGGCATGCGATACGGCCTCTTTGAAATAGGAGCAGTGCCCGGTTGAAGTTCAATGATAAACTCGATGTCTCTATCTGGTGGCATTCCAGGCAAGTCGTCTGGAAAGACATCGGGGTATTCACATACTATAGGAATATCCTTGACTTGGATATTTGTGATGGCATAAGTGCAAGGATGCAGACATTCTGGCTGAGGCAGATAAAGGGTGGTGATCCCATAGTATGGTGAATCAATTTCAACAACTTGGGAAGAAATATCTAGCCTTACTTGATGTTTAGTCATCCAGTCAGTCCCAAGTATAATATCAATACCCTCCAAACTTAATAAAACCAAATCAGTTTTGATTCCTATGCTACCTAACTGAATTGGTACACTTTTAACCATTTGGTTGGAGGTGATTTTTCCTCCAGGGGTAGAGATTATGTATGACCCCTGGGTAGAACCAAGATTGAGTCCTAATCGGGTACCACAGTTGTTACTAATAAAACTATGTGTTGCTCCCGAATCAAATAATGTAACAACTGGTTTGTGGTGAATAGAGAATGTACCCAACATGACGGGAGCTCCATCGGGAAGTTCTGCCAGAGTGGTGAAATTAATCCGCCCTTGCCGGACTTGCATCACCGGTTTCTTGCCCTTGTTCTGGTTACCCTGAGTAGAGCTCTGCCCTTGATTAGATTTCTTGGGCCGCGGACAATCTCTGATGAAATGATCCGCGCTTCCGCAATTGAAATAGCGATAATTGCTGCTTCTCTGTGGCACTTGTTGAACATTTGGCCGCGGGCCAGATTGTTGTAGTTGTTGCGGAGGAGCAGGAGGTCTTGAAGCGTCCCCCCCATCCGGGAAGACTTAAAAGTGTTACTTTATCAGTCCCAGGAGGCTGATAACACTTTTATTACATCAGATGGTACATCACCGTACAACTCTTCGCGGTAATGGGCAGTGAAGCGCCACTATCGCAAGGATTACAACAAAAACCCATACTACTACACTAACTACGAACAGGGGATCATCAGAGTCTTGCACCATGCGGAGCTCCAACGGTGACCTCACCCACAGGCAAGACTGGGTGTAGGACGGAACCCTACTCGACGTCTTCGGGAATATAGTCGGGATCTTCCACTATAAAAATAAGAATGGGGTGAGTACGAATGTACTCAGCAAGTCCAATCACACCCACGGAGGGGGACATAACAGGATTTGATGCACAGGATAATCCAAGGATAAAGTTACGGTTCATTTGCGGAAACACAATTATATGCAGGGGTTTGTTTTAAAAGCATTCTTCAAAACAAGTTTTCCAGTACCAAGGGGCACGCGATGTTGATCCACACGGACCCAAGTTCCAAACCGCTACCGGACTCCCCGTCCGCCGTAGCACACGGCACAATCGCCGGATACTTTCCAAACAACTTACACCAGCTCAACCATTCCCAGAGAGAAACACTAGTTATGTGACCACACCGTAACTTGCCCAATACCGTGGGCACGGCTATTCGAATAGATTTTTAACTCTGCAGAGGTGTGCAACTTTACCCACAGGCGGGGTACCACAACACGAACACCTTAGTGCCGGTGCAGATCCCATCGAAGCCCTTACCCACCTTAGCTAGACCTGACTAGCCACCACGGGTTCTATCAAGGGGTTATTCGACCTGTCACCGAGGTTTAACCGGGGCATAAGTCACACAGAGCTTATCCCGTCTCCTTGATCACCCGTTGCTCCCAGCCCTCCTGATGGCTATCAGATTAACTAGTGGGGTTAGGCCAAGCCGTTGCCCATACAACGGTCAAGTGGCTTGCACGACAGGAAGCTAGGTGAGACGACACATCAACTCGGTCCTTAGGAGTGACAAGATGGATATCTCCCTTCCACGCTCAACCACACAGGTACGAGCACACCAACGGCAATTCACACAGGAATGCCATCCATCCCGTCGGAATCACCTTTCAAAACCACATTTTATCCCTTCACGCATTTTCTTTATAAAATCAGGTGTTCAAGGTATGGTTATCACAACAAGGGTGGCTATCCTACCACGTTTACGGCACGCAAAACCATGCAATTTTATAAAACAGGCCACTGGGTCGTGTTTATAAAAACTAGGACAAAAATATGCATCAAAGGGCGGAATTGAACTTGCCATCGTCAAATCCTTGCGGGAAGTCCTGATCGAAGCACTGTCCTTCGGGTTCGGGGTCGCAGAACTGGTCCTCGTTCACTTGATCGCAGTCGGGACCTTCCTCGTTCACTCCGTCTCCTAAGACGTAAACAAACAGGCACACGATCAAGCGAACGAACTAAAAGCTTTTACCGATAGGCTTGAATCGGAAATAATTTAGTTACGGAGGTAGGGGCAATATTTTTGGGTAATTTCTGTGTAGCGTGCTTAGAAATGTACTAGAAAGGGCGTGGTAAAGTTTCAGGTCAATCAGAGGTCGTTTCGCACATAAAATGACGAGGTAAAGGAAGGTCTATGGGTTAAACAGGGTTACCGGGGGCTCATTTGCAAGTTTCTGTAAAGAGGGAGGGCTTATTTGTAAATCCTAGAAATATTAGGGGGCAGTGAAAAGTGTGAGGGGTCTATTTGGAAATAATAATATAGGGTGGAGGGATTAGATTTGAAAAGAAATAGTAACCAGGGGCTTTTCTGCAAGTTTTACAAAGGTGGGAGGGCTCTTAACAAAATGGGAAAAAGGGGAGGGGCTAGGGGGCAAAATGCCCCTTTCTTCTTCCTCCTGCCCGCAAGAACAGAGGAGGGAGGGGGAGGGCTCGGCGCCGGCTCGATCCGGGCGGCCGGGGCTCGGGCGGCTCGGGCGCGTGGGGGGAAAGGGAGAGGGAGGCAAGGGGGTTCGATTCCCGGCCTTACCTCGGGCCGGGGCGGCGTGAGGCGGCGGGCCGGCGGTGGCAAGCGGCGGCGGCTCGGGAGCTCGGCGGGGGCAGCGGTGAAGCGCGGGGGAGAGGCAGGGGCGGCGGTGGAGGCTTGTGGGGGGTGAGAGGCCGCGGCCGGCCTACTTATAGGCGGCCGAGCGGCACGGGGAGGCGGTGGCCGGCGGGGCGGCTCCACGGGCGGCCATTAATGGCGCCCGTGGCTTGCGGCGGGGGCGTGGCCGTGCACAGCTGTGCACGTGGGGGGGCCGGGCGGCGGTGTGCGGGCACAGGGGCGGCACGGCGGGCGAGGCGGCACAGCGGCGGGGGCGCGGCGAGTGCGGGCGGGGCAGGGCGGCGGCGTGTGCGCCACGGCGGCCGTGCGGCCGCGCGCGTGCGCCAGCGACGGGCGGCACGGCGGGCGGCGCGGCACGTGGTGCACGCGCGGGTACGGGCGGCCGGGCACAGGCGCGCGCGAGGGGAGGGGGGGGCCGGTGGCCGGCGCGGCGGGTGCGGCCAGGCACGCGCGCGGGAGCAGGGGCTCGGGAGCGGGGAACAGGGAGGAAGAAAGAAGGAGGGAGAAGGGAGAAAAGGGGAAAAAGAAGAGAAAAGAAAAGGGGAAAAAGGTGGGGAAGGAAAAAGGGAAAATAGGAAAAAGGAGAAAGGAAAAAAAAAGAAAAGAAAAGGGGAAGGAAATAATGAAAAAGGGAGGGATTGACGCGCGCCGGCGGGATTCGCGGCGGCGACCGCGCGGCGGAACTCGCGGCGGTGACCGCGGCTGGTCGGCCACGCGCGCGCGGCGTTCGCGCGCGGAACGAGGGAAAAGATGGCGTGACTGCGGTTGGATTCGGTTGCCGGTTTCGGGTCTCGGAAAAAATTAGGGTTTCAGGGGGGTTTTAGGGTTTTGGCGAAACGAAGATTTAGCGCGTAAACCCTGGGTTAGATTTTCGGGATGTCACAGGTCTATACCTTCCTTGCTGTTGGGGCGGCCTGAAAACCATTCTACCAGTTGGGGCATTCCGCTGCAGTGCTCTAAACGGTGTATTGGGAACAACCCGATACCTCGGTGGTTGAGCACTCGAGGGTCCAGTAGGGGTCTTTCTTTTCTTCTCAGCATGATGTGCTATGATGCAATCTTCTTGAGTTAAGGCCATATTAACCAGCTCGCTGAAGGTGTTAGCCCTCACAAGATTCAGGCGTTCCTTGAGCTTGGTATTAAGGCCTCGACGGAAACGATCTTGTTTCTTGGCATCGTTATCCGCATGATATCCCGCATATTGACACAGATGATTGAAGTTCTGTGCATACTGCAGGACTGTACTAGTGCCTTGGGTAAGTGCCAAGAATCCATTCAGCTTTCGCTCCAGCAATCCTTCAGGAATATAGTGGGCTCTAAAGGCTGCCCGAAATTCACCCCAGGTGATAACATGCCCTGCAGGTTGCATGGCATAGAAATTGTCCCACCAGATCCGAGCAGCACCTCGGAGTTGCTGGGCGGCAAAGGAAGCTTTGCTTGAGTCCGCACAAGGTATTGTCAATAGAGCGAACTTCGATTCAATGATATGGAGCCAAGCATCGGCATCCAAGGGTTCTTCAGCTTTACTGAAAAATGGAGGCTGGGTACTGATGAATTCCTGGTAACTGGCCACGGGAGGATTGCGGTCATCACGACCTCCGCGGAACTATTGATGTTGCTGGTTCAGTTGTGCTTGAACCAGCAAGTTGAGCAATTCAGTTTGCCGATCCATAACCTCGGCAAGGTTAGGAGGTGGTGGTGGCGGTTGTTGAGAACCGCTAGCCTGATCTGCCCGGAAACCTTCCGGGGTTCCGCGTGTGGCTCCAACCATCTGAAACAAAGGAGATGTCCATCATTAACCATATAGCCTTACTCCCAATTTCAGAAGATATATGACTTAGATAAATAATACACATACTCCATTCAATCATCTCATTTTAGAATCATAAGGATAATGAACAGGATGATAAAACAGGAAACTTATTTTATTACATTGCTTCTGATCGTTCTCCACATCACACATCCGAAAGATCCCTACGCAGGCCATCTATGTTACAACAAATGGCATAAGATCTAGCTAAGTTACATACTACCTAAGTTATTACACTCCCCACAAGTTACATCTAGCTAGTCGACGATCTACGAAACTAGAAATCTTCGAAGTTGCCTATAGACGACTGACTGCCAGAGGGAGAGTGATAGGGACTAAGAACAGGATCCCCATGCTCAGAGTCAATCTCTGAAACACCCTCAATCTCTTCTGGATCTTCTTCTTCTTCTTCAGGCATTATGGGTATAGCGGGAAGTATCGGTTGCTGGTACAGTTCCTCAAGGTGAGCCTGACCATCGTCAGCCTCAAGTATCAGATCATGGATCTATGCCTGTAGGAACTCAATAACAGTGTCGCGCCGAGTGATAATATGATCATTCTCATTGATCTGATCTTCACGATGGAGGATTGTCTCATCCCTTGCTGCAATGATTTCATCCTTTTGAGTCACCAATGCTTGTAATTCCACTATTTGGGTCACTTGACGGTCAGCATTCCGATAGTGGCTTTGAGCCACTCCAGTTAACTGACTCATACCGTGACGCAGTAGAATCTGGTAATGATGTTGCACATCCATGAACCTGATAATGATACGGACGGTTTCTTCAGCCAGATCTCCTAGCATATGACCAAGATGCTCTGTCCAAAAATTCCATTCCGAATTATCAGGGTCAATGGTAGGAAATAAACCAATAGGATATGCAGCAACTTCAGTCGGATGCTGATTGCAGAAAAGTTTGATAGCCTCCAAGGCAGCAGTTTCAAGGGTATCAACCAGATGATATCCAACCACTTCCACTTCTATGGGATGCCATGAGGAGCGGACAGGGTGTTGAGGAATTATCATCTTAACCCTGCACCGAGGAACTCCTTCCTCACGATATTCTACCCCATCGTATTAAGGAGGCTCTGTAGAGTGGAACAGACTTAAGGATTCCCACAAGAGACGAGGAAACCCTTCCCAATGTAAAGCATTAGTGTGGAAGTGCCCCTCCTGATCCCAAAAGGCATTGGAAGGAGCAGCCATCTGTGACAACAATGCAAATGGTAAGATATATTTACCCTGCGGAAAGCTCACAAGGTAAATGGATTAAGATAGATGATTCTGATAACAGCAAAGGCTGGAAATCAGATGGATACTTAAGGGACTCAGCTAAAGATTGCTATTCACCCAAACTAAGAAATACCAACAGGTTACCTATTTCTTAAAGCAACAAAATTAAAGATACCTTTTGTTGATTAATGTATTATGCATGCACGTACTATTCGATCTCACAAACAAAAATAACTGCCAAGTAATCTTAGTCTTACGTGGTTAGTTATGGTGGCACAATATAAATACGTCTCTCTCTATTAACTAGTCGATAAGTTCTATCCGTCCTAGTTTCGTAATCGTGGTTAGTGTACCTGCAGAAAACCACAATACATATATATATCCAATGAACCTTTCATGCCAGCATGTCATGAAAGCGTTCCCATTCATTACTGCTCACTATAGAAACAACATCTGTACAATTACCGCCGTACATACAACGTTAACATACGTTATCGAATAACGTATTCACGGGGGGTACCGCAAAATGCGGGGGTATGAACAGCGATCGCCATACCCTGCGCCGAACCATAATACTCCCAATGTAGTCAACCTAAGTTGGTACATTGGCAGCATCTCAAGTAGGCCACTGCTTGAGAAACAGCGTTCGGTTCGCATCACCGACGGGAAGGCCAAGCTCCCTCAGTTGGCTGAGAATCCTTACCTTCTTACCTCACGAGCGAAGATGTCGTTACAGAAAGTAAGGTTGGGTTGAGCATGAATTTAAGTTTTGGCAGGAAAGTAATGCTGGAGGTTAGATTTATATATATATATAGTACAGCCACTTCTATTTTCCCTTAAACATCACCCTAGGGCTTTACGTACTAAGCACAACCTTAACGAATCCAACGTACCTTTTGCAAAATACTTTGTTGGTCAAATTTTATACCGAAAGTATTTTTAAGGCATTTCATATCTCCAGTGTACACTTGTTAGCTTTGATACCAGCTGTGGCAGAACCAACCTGAATTACACCGGTTCAAGTACGCGAGTCCTCTCTAGAGGGCTACCTCATGCTTCAAACGGTATAATACTATTGGTCTGCCGGGTAACGTCCCGATAAACCACCGAACGCAGGATCCAACAAGGTACCTCACACGAAGGTGAGTCCAGAGATATAAATGCCATTACATTTTACATCACAGGCAGATATATTACAAAAATACACAAAGCATCATCAGTTCCCAGTGAAGGGAGATTATTACAAAACAGGTTTAAATTTTTAAGCCAAAGCAGCGGAGTTTAAAAGCGTAAATATTGTACACGTCGTTATTACAGATATCATGCTAGCCCTGACAGGACCATACGCACTTCCAAAGTGCAGGACGTACGTCTGTAGCGCGACTACAAAACCCGTACTCCTACTTGCCCAGCAACACGTATTCCTACACGTCGAACAAAGTAACCAAAAGAAGCAAATACATGTGGCGGGGGGTATGTCCACTCCTCGGGCCGATTGGTTACTAGGCTTACCGCTTACCATATTTCACGGCATGTGGCTAGTACTTTCAAACGCTTAACCACCGCTACCACACACTGCGGCCTTATCAAGTTCCACGACACAGATGGGGTATCATCTCAACCATGATACCTCACAAAACTCCCGTCCGTCATCCTTATAGTGATAACAGGAATGTAACATTACAATTCCTATATTGTGCGAGTGATAGGAAATCACTCGACTTCTACCGGCCCTATAAGCAGAGCAGCTATTCGGACTCAAGTACTAGTGTTCAATACATCGGTTCCTGGAATTATGCAGCTAAGGTTTCCAAACAACTCCTAAGAACTTAATGCATAAAGACATATATAAATAGTATAGTTTGCAGTGTAATAAAGTAGGGTTATGTCCGGGGCTTGCCTTTACTGGTGGGGCTGGGGTTAGTCAAATTAATATCTTCCGAACCTTGGTTCGGGGCTTCAGAGAATTCCGCGATGAGACTTCCGGAATCTTCAGAACAAACTCCTTCTGGTTCCGGAATTAGCTGATAATCTCCGTCAGCAAGAGTGGTCGAGTCTATATGAGATGCAAAGTTACAAGTTATGGAATGCATATACTTTTATGTTAATTCACAATAAAGTTGCAATCCAAACAAAAGAACATTACATTTCGACAATAACCTAACTACCCTGCACTGGGCAGTCATTTATTGAGTATTAATTATTTTATCTAAATACATTAAATAGCTAAGTTAACCCCACTAAGTGTCTAACTAGTGGCATGGGGCAACAGGTTGGGGGTGTTTCTAATAATTACATAAAATAACTTTAGTTATTTGTTATATTAATTACTTACAGGAACCTTAAGTTACTTCTAGTTATATTAGGTCTAATTTGTTTGATACCTAATCCTTGATTGGAATTTAATAACATGTTACAATATTAAAGAACAGTACCCTAAAATATTGTCATGATTTTTTTTGGAGCATTTAATATCTATAAAAATTTATCATATAAGATGAACTATACATTATTTCTAATTAAACTTGTACCTTAAGAAAATAATACTTAAATATTGGGATAATTATTTTTCTTCAATTCTATATGCTAAAAGAAAATTAACACAACTGGTTTCAAAATTTTATCATTTTTCTATGAATCAATATGCATTTCTTAAGCTACATGTAACTAAACTTAACCTTTAAATTATAGCACAAAACATTCAGAAACTGAAGTTTATCCCTTAAGTAAAGTTGTAGATCTTTATCTAGGGATTCCAGCAAAATTTAGTTTGTATTTTTATGTGTGACACTCAGGTAATTAGTTGGGTTATACCTTAGATTTTAAGCATGTTTGTATGTTCAAAGTTTGGCAAAAATATACTTTATGTAAGCAATGCTATGAAAGAAAGGATGTTTATGTAATTAATATTAATTAAAGGTCCTTTTATGCAAAATGGATGGGGAATGAGGGAAAAGTTTAAAAGTATAAGGGTTATTTTGCAAAAAGTAGTATCTGTGGTCAAATTGTAAAAATATATGTGAAATTACCATAGGAGGTATATGTAAAAGTAATTTTACTTAGGGATTTACATAAAACATGAAATTATTACTAAGTTCATTTTAACTCAAAAACTATTGCTCAATTGCAGATGAACCTTAAAGAGAAGTTGTAGGTTTTGAAAAACCATGCACTTTTGATTTTTGGACCATCTTCATTTGAGCATTGGTTTAAAAGTTGCAAGCCCTTTACAGTAAGGCCCCTGTCTTTCTCTGAAATCACAGATTAGTCCTTGAGTCAGTTCATCCCTTCTTCCTCAGGCGCTCTGCCCCCCCCCTGCTCTGCCTCTCCTGCTCAACTGCCGCCGGCGTAATGCGCCGCCCTAGCTCGCCGCCGGCCACCTTCTGCACCCCGCCCACGTGTTGCCTTCTTGCTCCTCACCGCCCTAGCTTCCTGCTGCTGGCACCCCCACCCGAGCGCCACGATACCCCTCGGCCGCCAACACCGCACGCCGGAGTGCCTGCCGCCGCCGCAATTGCCACTGGCTCGCCTTATCCCTTTCTCTCTTCTGCCCCGTAGCGCCGGCAACTCCAAATCAATCTGTTTCCCCCGCTTATTTGCTCGCCAAACCCCTGTCCTCAACCCGATTTCCCCTTTTCTTCTTCCCTGTGTCACCGGAGCCGCCCGCCTTTCTCACCGGCATACGCCGCAACCACCACGCCTCGCCCAAATTCCGCCGATCCAGAGCTTCCCCACCTCCTCCTCTTGCTCCCCGTCGTGATCCACACCAACCCCGGCCCTCCCCTCACCGGAATCGCTCCACCCCGAGCCGCCCCTCCATTTGCGCCGCCGTGCTCGACTCCACCGTCGACAGCCCGCCTCGCCACTCCTCCGACCAATCCATGTAAGGGAATCGCTTCCCCACGTCCCAGTGGTGCTCATGCGCGCGCTAGACCCCCTTGTTCGCCGGCCGTTCGCCGGGAACGGCGTCGCGCCGCCACGGCCGCCGCCCCTTCTCGTCGCCGGCCGGATTTCCCCTTTGTCTGTTGGATCCCGTCTTGCCCTTTGTGCTTGCCTCGTCCCCCTGGTCGTGCTTGACCGGTCCCTCGCCGCCGGCGACCTCGCCGCCGGTGGGAACACGCCGGAGGCCGAGCCTCCAGCCATGTCGAGGCCGGACAAGGGCCTATTTGTGAGAAGAACATATCTTGCAGGGACCCCTGTGCAAATATTCGAGACCCCCCCCCCTAAAGTTTCTGTTATTTCATGTGAATTTGATTCCCTGTCTTGTAAAATTCATAACAATTCACAGAAAAATCTAAAAATAGTGAAACCAATTTTGTTAGAAAATAAATTTCAAACTCTATGATTTTTGTTAATGGAGTGTAGTGTGAAACAAAATACTTTTGCCTTTACTTTAAATCTAAGATCAAGGGGTAATTCACACTTGACCTTGTCATTTCATGCTCTATTGTTTTTCTCAAAGTTTAGCATAAATATTCTTTAAGCCCTAAGTAACCTTGTGCAATTTCAAACTCAATATTTAGTCTAAACTTAACATCTTTAATTTGAGCTTTCAAATTTAAAATAAACCTAATGTATAACCTATTCTAAATGGAATCTTAGTATTCACTAATGTAATGTTTTATGATCCTAATATATAATCAAGTTTCTATGATCTTTTATTTAAAGTTTTGAAATCAAATTTTAGTTTATTTCAAATTTAACCCAAAGGTTTAATTTATATTACAATAAAATTTTACCATATCTTATAAATGGTGTTTCAAATCTAAACCCTCTTTATTCTATACATGTTTGTGTGCTATTGGATGTGATATAATATTTGAATTTTAAATTTAAAATTCACCTCATTAATGTATTGCATTTCATATAGAATCAACGACACTCGACGACGGGGACTACGAATTGGTCTTAGGACAAGACCAAGGCTTTCCAGAAGACCCAGCACAAGTCGTCGAAGGTCTAACTGAAGCTCCGAACCCGAGTTCGGAAATCTCTGACTCTCCTGCCCCTACCCCTACTCCCGAAGGCAAGCCCCGGACATATTCCACTATTTTATTTACTCTGCAATCTATATCTATCTATATTATATCTTGCATTAGGTCTAGGAATTGTGGTGAAACCCTAGATGCATAAAACCTAGGAATCCAGTGTAATGCTCCCGAGTCCTTATCGGATAGATGCTCCGCTAATAGGACCGGTAGAAGTCGAGTGATCTCCTGTCACTCGCGCGATATAGGAGTTGCATGTTTACATTACTGCAACCACTATAAGGATGACGGACAGGGTCATGTGCTGTGTCATGACCTGGAAGCTTACCCTGTCTGTTTCGGTGAAAAGTTTTAAGGCCGAAATGTTGGTAGTGGTGGCTAAGTTTTTGAAAGTACTAGCCACATGCCGCGAAATATGGTAAGCGGCAAGCCTAGTAACCAATCGGCCCGGCAAGTGGACATACCTGCCACCACTCGAGTTTACGTAATGTTCACACGCACCGACGTGCGGGAGTGCGTTCTGCAAGGCAGACAGGAATACGGGTTTTGTAGTCGCGCTACAGACGTATGTCCTGTACACATTGGGTGTGCGTACGGTCCTGCAGTCGCTTGTGGTGGACCTGATCCACGACCCGGAATGAAAGGCAAACGGTTGCTTGGGAATGATCGTTGGATCTTCCGAGCGTGTGAGTTAGGTTTACCTTGCAAGGTTAAATTCGATTCGAATCGTCCGCCTCTCACGATGCTTGAGACTGCTTATCCCTTCTGCCACATTGAGTAATAAGAGTAATTGTTGATGAGATAATCTTGATGGATGATAATCACTACCTTGCTTGTTCAGTATAGGTGCTAACCTAGAATGGCTAATCAAATTAGAATCTGAAAGCTAAAATTTGAAAGTAGTTCATACTCTTTGTTGCTTTTCAGCTGAAAATGAACCTAGAGCCTTTACAACAACTTCATGAGTCTAGTTATGGGCTAAGTATACCCAAACCCGGGTAAGCCTTGCTGAGTATTAGAATACTCAGCCTTGCCAATGTCTGTTTCAGGTATTACCTACGAGAACCCCACGGACAACCTTGGGTGGCCTACGTCCGTTCCTTTTGGCTGGTCCGTGGAGTGGGACCCGTCCCCGGCCGGCACTGACCCTCCAGAGTGACACCAGGCCCCGGGCTAGGCTTGGTGTTTGCCTTCGCGACGTCTGTAGTCGCATAAAACTTTTTCTTCCACTGTGAGTTGGACAAGCTGTTATGCTTGTCAGTTGAACATGGTTATGTATAAGTTTACCTATCTTTGAAACTCGTTTGTAATAATGTATGTGTGGTTGTAAAATTAAAAGTTGATGAGCTATTCTGTGATGTGACCTCGCCTTCGTGCGAGATGAACCTGCTTCGATCCTGCTGAACCGTGGTTGTATCGGGCGGAGACCCGACAGACCAAAGGATTGTTCCGTTTGAAGTGCGTTAAGCTGATTGCGGATTGTACGGCGGTCAATAACGCACTTGAGCCGGAATAATTCAAGCGGTTCTGCCACAGCTGGTATCAGAGCTGTAGGTTTATCTTTACATCTAGAATAGCTTCTAAAAGGTGTTTTCTGGATAAAAGTTTGCCAACAAATGAATTTACAAAGTACGTTGGATCCGTTAAGGTTGTGCTTAGAACGTAAAGCCCTAAGGGTTTATATGGGAAAGTATCAGGTGGCTAATGGTATCTATATATGTATAGATAGTTCTAACTTGCAGCACTACTTTCCGTCAAACTTAAATTCCTGCACAACCCAACTTTACTTCCTGTAACGACATCTACGAACGGAGGTAAGAAGGTAAGGATCCTCAGCCAACTGAGGGAGCTTGGCCTTCCCGTCGGTGATGCGAACCGAACGCTGTTTCTCAAGCAGTGGCCTACTTGAGATGCTGCCAATATACCAACTTAGGTTGATTATATTGGGAGTATATGGTTCGGCGCAGGGTATGGCGATCGCTGTTCATACCCCCGCATTTTGCGGTACCCCCGTGAATACGTTGTTTCGATAACGTATGTTAACGTTGTCTGTACGGCGGTAATTGTACAGATGCTGTTTCTATAGTGAACAGTAATGTTTGGGGACGCTTTCATGTCGTGCTGCCATGAAAGGTTCATGAGATATATATATCTGTGTAATCTTCTGCAGGTACACTAACCTCGATTACGCTATTAGGACGCGTAGGGTTTACCGACTAGTTTTATATAGGGAGAGACGTATGGTTATGCCACCGGAATTAACTACGTAAGTCCGAAAATATTCGGCAGTTGTTTTGGTTGTGAGGGCGAGTAGCGCGTGCATGCATCTTTTGCCAATAAAAGAATTTTATACATCGTGGACATGTTGTTTGTTTTTTTAGAATGGGGGAATGAAGAGCTAAGGATAGCTTTAAGTTGGGTATCTTATATGGGATCTTAGTTCTCCATCTGATTTCCAGCCTTTGCTGTTATCAAAATTTAGTCATCTCGATCCGTTTATCTTGTATTCTTCTAACAAGATAACAAGTTTTACCATTTGCATCCTAGTCGCAGATGGCAGCACCTTCCAGTGTTTTCTGGGATCCGGAAGGGGCATCTCCACACTAATGCCCTTCACTGGGAAGGTTTTCCCCGCTTGCTATGGGGAATCTTTGCAGGCTTTCCATTATACAGAACCCCCGCAGTACGACGCTGTTGAACATGTGGAAGACGGAGTCCATAGGGCCCATGTCAGGATGAGTATACCTCAGCATCCCTTCCGTTCACAATGGCAGCCCATTGAGGTCAGCACGACGGGCTACAGAATTATGGACACCATTGAAGCAGCGGCCCTAGAAGCCATTTATGCTTTTTGCAATCAACACCCCGAGGAAGTTGTAGGACAACCTATAGGTTTGTTCGCCACAACAGATCCTAGTGAAGTGGAGCAAGATCTCAGAATAATTCCTGAAAGTCATAGCTGGAAGGTCCACCAGAAGAAGTGGTGCAAGGAATGAGACGTTATACGAGTATACAATACCACTATCATATGTTGCTACGCCGTGAAATAAGCCATCTGATCACTGCTGCGCGAAGTTTTCACGAGACGCTGCCAGGTACTTTACCCAGGCCGATCAACTTCAAGCAGTGGTACTTGAGAAGAATGGAATAATCGCTACTCAAAACGAGACCATCCATCATCGTGAAGATCAGATCAACGAGAGTGATCACATAATCACTCAGCGGGATACTGTTATTGAATTTCTACAGGCACAAGTTCAAGATCTGATCCTTGCAGTGGATGATGCTCAAGCTCAGATTGAAGAATTGCAGCGCCCCCGATTCCTCCCGTTGCACCTGCAGCACCTGAAGCTGAAGAGGAAGATCCCGAGGAGATCGAAGGAGTCTCCGAACTTGATTCTGAGCATGGGGATCCAGTCGTCAGTCCCCATCATTCCTCCTCTGGAAGCCAGTCATCAGTGGGCAATTTTGATGACTTTAGTTATAGTTGACAGCGTGGTGGATTAGATGTAATAAATGTATAAGATGTAACATAGTAGTGGGTAGAACATCTAGTTATAAAGCCACTAGTTGTATATGTGGCATGTATTTTTGGGTAAAAGTTTGTAACCTTGGGAGTGTACTGATGTAAGATAGTAGTATCTTTATAGTAATCCAAATCCTAAGTTTCGGTTATCCTGCTCAACATCTGTGTACCTGTTATAAGTAGATTGAATGGAGCATATGCATTACATTTCAGCTGGATAAATTGCATATTATCTGAATTGGAGCAAGATTATGGTTGATAATGGATGTCTCCTTTATTTCAGATGGTTGGAGCTACTCGAGGAACCCCGGAAGGATTCCGGGCAGGACAACCTGGTATTCTCAGCAACCACCACCGCCACCTCCGAACTTGGGCCGAGGTTATGGCCCGGCAAACCGAGCTTCTAAATCAACTTGTACAAGCTCAGATGGGCCATTTCCAGCAGCAACCTCGAGGCCGAGGAGAACCTCTATCGGCCACTTATCAAGACTTCTCAGCACCCAACCTCCACTATTCCACAAGGCCGAGGAGCCTTTAGATGCGATGCCTGGTTGCGGACCATTGAGTCCAAGTTCGCCTTATTGTCCGCTCCATGTTCAGAGGAGAACAAAGTGCTCTTCGCCGCCCAGCAACTTCGAGGCATGCACGTCTTTGGTGGGACCAGTTTCATGCAATGCAACCCGCCGAACACGTGGTCATTTGGGATGAGTTTCGGACTGCATTCCGCGCACATCATATACCAGCAGGACTCATTGAGCGGAAGCTCAATGAATTTCTAAGCCTGACCCAAGGTACCCGTACGGTTACACAGTATGCACAGGTTTTCAATCACCTGTGCCAGTATGCGGGATCACATGCGGACACTGATGCCCGCAAATGTGATCGCTTCCGTCGAGGCTAAACACCAAGCTCAAAGAATGGTTGAATTTAGTGAAGGCCAACGATTTCAATGAGTTGGTCAACATGGCCATTACTCAGGAAGATTGCATCGCCGCCCATAGAGCGGAAAAGAAACGAAAAAGCACCACAGGGCCTACAACTCCACAGTCACCGCGGGTATCGGCTGGTCCCGAGCAACACCCCTCGAGCTCCATCTCGAGGCAATATAACTGGCAGATGGGTAGCCCGACCTCCCCAACAAATACCATTCAACCGACCACCCTGCCACAAATCAGCAACAACCCAACAAGGTCCACGACCGAGCTTTCCGCCAGCTACTCCAGGAAACAGCAATTATCGTTGTTTCAATTGCGGAGGCCCGTCCCACTTCATTAAGGATTGCCCTCACCTAGGAAATCATTCCAAGGGCAAACATCTAATCCGAACTATAAGGGCAAGGGTAAGAGACAAGTGGTGCAAGTCCGACAAGGGAGGGTGAATCTCACTACACTCTCCGAACTTCCTGAAGGAGCACCGATAATGACGGGTACATTTTCTATTAATCGTTATCCCGTTAATATTCTTTTCGATACTGGAGCTACCCATAGTTTTATCAGTATGGATTGTGGGCTTAGAGTGGGCATGGATATTTGTACTATAAGTGAAACTTACAAGATTGTAACTCCTGGTGGTAAGACTATGTCTAATCAAATGTGTAGGAAGGTACCGATTCAACTGGGTAGTCATCTAATCAAAACAGATCTGCTAGCACTGACCTAAAGGGGATAGATGTTCTTTTAGGAATGAACTGGATGGCACAGCACCATGTGTCCTTAGATATTCTTCTCGTACTGTGGAAATAGGTTCACCGGAAAATGAACCTACTATCCTTTATCTTCCGCACCAAAATCCTTTAACTCTTGCACCTATGCCATATCTAAGGTCAAACTTGAAGATATTCCAGTCATCTGTGAATATCTAGATGTTTTTCCAGATGACTTACCTGGAATGCCTCCAGACAGAGATATCGAGTTCATTATAGAACTTCAACCTGGTACAGCCCTATCTCTAAGAGACCCTACCGAATGCCTCCTAATGAATTAGCCGAGTTAAAAACCCAACTCCAAGATCTTTTAGACAAAGGCTTTATTCGTCCCAGTGCATCACCATGGGGTTGTCCAGCTCTATTTGTGAAAAAGAAAGACAACAGCTTAAGGCTGTGTGTTGATTATCGTCCTCTCAATGCGGTGGACTATCAAAAAATAAGTACCCTTTACCCCGCATTGATATCCTCTTTGATCAACTAGCCGGAGCTAAGGTGTTTTCTAAAATAGATCTTCGTTCCGGCTACCACCAATTAAGATTCGGCCAGTGATATTCCAAAAACAGCCTTCTCCACTCGGTATGGTCTATACGAGTATCTCGTCATGTCGTTCGGTCTCACTAATGCCCCAGCCTATTTTCATGTACCTCATGAATTCTGTCTTCATGCAAGAACTCGCAAGTTTGTCGTTAGTCTTTATTGATGACATCTTGATCTATTCTAAAACTCCAGAAGATCATACTAAGCATCTCCATGTCATCCTTCAGCGATTAAGAGACCACCACCTGTATGCCAATTCTCTAAATGTGAATTTTGGCTAGATACAGTCAAATTCCTAGCCATACCATTTCTGGTGACGGAATATCCGTCGATCCAGTAAAGTACAAGAAGTGATGGACTGGAAACCTCCGACCTCCGTCCATCAAATTCGTAGTTTTCTCGGTCTAGCTGGCTATTATCGCCGTTTTATTCCTGACTTTTCCAGAATAGCCAAACCTATGACCGAACTACTAAAGAAGGTGTGAAATTTTGCTGGGATCAAAATGCGAAGATGCATTTCATACCCTTAGAAATCATCTTACGACTGCACCAGTCTTAGCTCAACCAGATGTCTCAAAACCTTTTGACATCTATTGTGATGCATCAGGAAACTGGACTTGGTTGTGTACTTATGCAAGACAACCGAGTCATTGCATATGCATCACGAGCACTTAGGGTTCATGAACAAAACTACCCTACTCATGATCTCGAACTTGCAGCGGTTATTCATGCCCTAAAGATCTGGAGACATCATCTAATGGGTACGAAATGCCATATCTATACTGATCATAAAAGCCTCAAGTACATCTTTACCCAGGCAGATTTAAATGAGGCAAAGGCGCTGGTTAGAACTTATCAAGGATTATGACTTGGAAGTGCATTATCATCCGGGCAAGGCCAATGTCGTTGCAGATGCCCTTAGTCGCAAAGCACATTGTCCTTGCCTATTCATTCAAGCATTTAATGAAACTCTCTGTTGGGAAATGAGTAAACTTAATCTAGAGATCGTTTCCCAAGGTGACTTAAACCATATCTCGGTTGAAGCCACACTCAGAGATAATATTGTTCTAGCACAACAGCGTAATGAAGGGGTTAAAATCATCAAGCAGAAAATAACCCAAGGTGAAGGGAAGTATAAGTGCTTCCGAGTAGATCCTGAAGGAGTTTTATGGTTCAATGAGCGTATTGTTGTACCGAAAGACCATAAACTCCGAAAACGAATAATGGATGAGGCCCATCTATCCAAATTCTCTATACATCCTGGCAGTACAAAAATGTATCAGGATCTGAAACAGAATTTTTGGTGGACTCGTATGAGACGAGAAATAGCTAAGTATGTGTCAGAATGTGACATCTGCCAAAGAGTCAAAGCCAGTCATTTGAAGACTGCTGGTATTCTTCAACCTCTACCCATTCCCTCGTGGAAGTGGGAGGATATCAGTATGGACTTTATTGTTGGCCTACCCAACACTTCTCGGAGGCATGACTCTATTTGGGTAATCGTTGATCGATTAACCAAGACGGCACATTTTCTCCCTGTGCATACCACATATAATGCTAAAAGGTATGCTGAGATTTATCTGGATCAGATTATTCGACTCCATGGAGTACCTAAAACGATCATTTCAGATCGTGGAGCGCAATTTGTCGCTAGGTTCTGGGAGCAACTTCATGAGGCTCTTGGGACTAAATTAATTCGAAGCTCCGCCTATCATCCTCAAACGGATGGGCAAACTGAGCGAATAAATCAGATTCTAGAAGATATGCTCAGAGCTTGTGTACTCCAATTTGACAAAAATTGGGATAAGTACTTGTCGCTAGCAGAATTTTCTTATAACAATAGCTATCAGACAAGTATTAAAATGGCCCCATTTGAAGCATTATACGGTCGCCGATGCCAAACTCCTTTGAATTGGTCACAAACCGGCGAACGTAAAATTTTTGGACCCGATCTAGTTGTAGAAGCAGAGGATAAAGTCAAGCTTATCCAGGACAATCTAAAGGCCGCCCAATCTCGACAGAAAAGCTACGCTGATATACGAAGAAGACCATTACAGTTTTATGTCGGAGACTTCGTATATCTTCGAGTATCTCCCATTCGAGGTGTTCAAAGATTCGGTGTAAAAGGGAAACTTGCTCCTCGATACATCGGACCCTTTGAAATCCTTGAAATTTGTGGACCTGTAGCTTATCGTCTTCAACTTCCTTCTCAATTAGCGGCCATCCATAACATCTTTCATGTATCCCAACTCAGAAAGTGTGTTAAAATCCCCACCGAGATCATCGATTCTCAAGCTATCGAAATCGAATCAGATCTGACCTATACAGAACAACCTATCAGAATTCTCGACACGAAAGAAAGAAGTACCAGAAGAAAAACCACTAAAATGTACAAGGTTCAATGGAACCATCATACAGAGG